>NW_026294447.1:51907581-53107581 GCF_007827085.1 Peromyscus californicus insignis | reverse complement strand
GGATGTGTAACAGATAGATGAGATTAAACGTGGGGAGACTGGAGCCTGGGGAGTGTTGAAGATCCCTTCTTCCTCAGGAGGAGCCATGTCTTGAAGGCAATGTCTTGTGAGACAGGTTTTTAGGGAAAACAGGACAAGAGAGACTGTGTTCTCCCACACCGTGAGCAGTCCATGGTCCCATAGATTGCTGACTAAAATGTGAGTAACAAGTCCTCATGTCACACGTGGGCTATGGCCACCTCTACAAATCACAGATATCCCATTCAGACTTATCCTGGATCCCTACAGAACTTGGTACTGAAACAATTTCTTGGGCTTAGAATCTAGCAGCCTAAACATGCACCCCCACCTCACAGCCAAGCAGCACTGGAGCTTGGGTCCTGAGGCTAGAGAGCCATGCCCAGCTATCCTTCAGGCCATCGCTCTGATTCCACCATTCCCAGCCCACAGCAGTTCGGCAGCCATCCTGTGCTCCTGTCCTCTGTCCTCTGTCCTCCTAGCCTCTTTTTCTTTCCATGGCCACCTTGAGATTTTGTTCATTGTCTCAGAGCCTGTCCTCCCTCTGCCCTGCACTATGGTGGTATTTTATTTGTACTGAAATGTGATTTTAGTTGTATGTTAGTAAATAAAGTTGCCCGGGGGTCAGAGCTATTAGAGCCATAGCAAAAGCTGGGCGTTGGTGGTGCACGCCTTTAATCCCAGCACTTGGTAGGCAGAGCTAGGTAGATCTCTGTGTGGTCAAGGATACAGCCAGCATTGGAGACACATGCCTTTAATCTCAATACCACAGAAGACCTGGAGGGCTGTACAACAGACAGTGACGAGGCAGACATTGGGTTGGTTTTACAACCAATGAGAAGGCAGAACAGAAAGTCTATATAAAAACAAACAGACAGGAAGTAGCTCTCTTTTGGAGAGGTCTCTTGGCTGAAGAGGATAGCTGCAGCAGGCGGGTAAGGCTCTTAGCTCTGATCTTGGCTTTCTTCTTTGCATTCGTTCTGTGTTTCTTATTTAATAAGATGATCGGTTACATCTACACTGCACTATCCTTAATTCAACCCAGATCTGATTACATCATGACTTCTCTCAGATACCAAGTTCTGGGCTGTCTCCTAACTCCCTGGTCTCTGTCAGGTAGGGTGTTGTGGGTATGGGCTCTGCAAGTCCCCCCACTACTTTTACTGATTATATCTCAGACTGAGTCTCCCAAATCTCTTGCACCCAACTCTCATCAGACTCACTGGCCCTGGAGTATATCTTGGGCATTCTAACCTTCAGGATGTTTGGGCTAGCAATTTTATAAAAGCAAAATTCCATGAGGCACCCACACCCTAAACACAGAACACTGCATGGCTGACACTTCCCTCTCATTAGTGTCTGCTCCTGCATCCCTGTTTCCCATGTCCAGGTCCAGCTCATTACCAAAATGGCTCAAGGGAGAGGTCCTGAACAGGAATTGCCCACAGGGCTCTTCAGTAGTTATAGGACATGCTACCTTTCACCATAAGATGGGTAAGCAGGCTCCTTAGGTCAAGAGGTCCCCAGCCCACCTGGAGTCTCCTAGAGGCAGAGGTTCTCCAGTAGTGATGGACACCTTCTACAGGAGCAGATTAGAAATGATGGAGAGGGCAGACTAAGGGACCTCATCTCTGCAGGGAGCAGCCCAGGCTTCTCCCAACACAGGTAGGACTGGACATGCAACCTATGCATTCTGCTAGTTTGTAAGTTTAAGTCACAGCCATAAGGAGCCCTCTTAGACTGAGAGCTCAGGAGTTCTGTGCAGTATGTGCCAGGAACCACAACTGTATCCAAAAAAATCTTAGGGGAGAAGTAGGGCCTGTGGGTAGAAAGAAAGGAGGCACCCATGTCTCCAGGCTTGTGAGCACCACCTTTCCAGTGGTCAGCATAAGGACACAAGGTTCCCAGTCACCATTCTTTCTCTCTACTCCCCAAACAGTGAGCAGTCTCACCTTTAAAGTAGATGTAGTTCACCAGCACCATTACTGTCTGATTATCCAGGTCTGAGATCAGTTCCTTGATCTTCCCCTGGGTCTGTTTGCTCACATAGTCATTGATGAGTTTTTTGGCCTCATGAGGCTGTTGGAAGTCAGTCACAGAGGCCTCAGCCTGGTACAGTGCCCTTGCCTTCTCCTTGAACTCTGCCAGGATCTGCAGGTGCTTTTCAACAAATATCATGCTGCCTATGCTGATATTCACCTGGTCTCCTGGCTGACTGAGCATGTGGAGGAGGTGCCCAAAGCCCCTGTGGATGTCTGCCTCCGGGGTCTGTGTGAGATTGAACTTGAGACCTCCTAGAATCTCTTCCTGGGTTTTGCTCCTTGCTCCCAGGGACAGGATGGCCAAGGCAGCTGAGATGCTGAGTGGGGAGAAGACAACATTTTTATTTGGATTCTTCAAAGCCAGCTCCTTGTAGAGGCTGAAGGCAAAGTCAGTGTTGATGGAGGCCAGTGTCAGACTGTCCATTTGTGTCCCATTGTTTTGGTCTTCATGGACTTCGGTGTCTCTTCTCAATGTGCCATCTGATTGACAGAGGACAACAGGGCAGATCCCTGCTATCAAGAGCCCCAGAGCTACACGGAGGGCCATCTTCTCTGCTCTCCAGGCTGAAAAGTAAAGATCCTTTGAGTCTGGGAGGACCAGGTGGTGTCCTTGTCCTCCCACAGGGCTGCACTGTGAACCTGCTCTTCTGCCCCTTGCTGCCTCTGTGACTGTGCATGGGAGGTGCTCTGAGCACTCAGATGGCAGTACCACATCATATGCTCCTGTTATCAGCACTGGAGGAAGCATTGCAGTAGCCCAGTCTCCTCACAAGAACCCAAGACCCAGAGAGGGGAATGGACATGCCAGGTTCACAGAGAAGCCAGAAGAGGAGTGGAGGGATGGGACGAGCCCTGTCTGATCAGATTGTCTCCTCTCAGTCTCTCCTGCAGAAGGATTCATTAGAAGGCTGGGAACCCTCTTCCTTTGCACTCACCGCCCCCCCCCCACCCCGCCATGTAGGCAGAACTTAGGGTCCTTGAAGAAGTGGTTAGCACAGGCCCTAACCTTGCCTCTTGATGACAAGTCTGGGAAATCACAAGGCCCTTGACAGAATCTGGTACATGAAGCTGGACCTGGAGAGGAATAATTGAGAGGCAGCACCAGAGACATCTGGTGTCGTGCCAGAGCCTTGGTACCTCTAGAACAGGTCATGGCAGGACAAACAGGGCAAGGTTCTTTCAGTCCTGCCAGGGAACTACATGTTGCTTTGAACCTCAGGTTTGAAAGGCCTCCTGTTGGGAAGAAAGGTGAGTGATGTCAGTCTCTGACCCCTGGACCAGATTTTGTTTTGGCTCTTAGGATGGCTGTGTGGTAGCAGGCAAATGGGCAGACTTCTCTGAGAAGCTTGGTGAGTGACCCAGGTTACATTATTGGTAAGTGTCTGGCTTATTATGGGTCAATGGGTTAGTTGTAGGGAATGTCTAGAGGGCTATCTCTTCCATCCACCCCTGGAGTGGGGGCCACAAGCATCCTAAAGGACTACAGTTGAGGGGTTGTGATCATGGTAAACACAGACACCCACAACTAGCCTTGAACATTTGTTCAGGTGTCCAAAGGTGAAAGTGGATGATAAATGAGTGGGAGGGAGAGGAAGAGGAGGGAGGAGACATCAGGGGGTTGGAGAGATCAAGAAGGAGTGAGAAAGTGGAAGTGGACAGGCAGGGAGATGGGAGGAGGGAGGGCTAGAGAAAGGAGGAGGAGCCAAGGGGGAGGCAGAGGGGAGAGAAGACCAGAAGAGTGTAGGAGGAGACTGGAGGGAGCAGGAGAGGGAGGTGCTGGAGCTGAGCCACATGTCCCCAGGGATGTGACATGCCTGCAGAGGAGCCAGGGACCTCAGCAAGTTGGCTGCTGTATTTGCTTTCAGACTGATGCAAGCATTTCTTTGGCAAAGCACTGAGCAATATTTTGTGCCAGGATAGGTTCCAGAGGAAAGGGGCTGCACGGTGTGCGCAGCAGGAGACCTGGCTCAGGGGCTGAGCTACTGCTCTCTTTGCTTCCCTAGTGGAGGGTGAGGCTCCTCTGCTCAGCCATGGGATCTCTGGGGGAAGTGGGTCCCTGACCCCCAAGCAACTCCTGTCAGCTGTAAGCATGGCAGGGCTGCCACCTCCTCCAGATGGACTCTGCAGCCCTCCTGTCTCCCCCCTGTAGTGGGTAGCCATTCCAGCTTTGATCTGGAAGTTCCAACCCCCATTGAGACTTCGGCAACTGTCACGCCTACAAGGCGGGGCGAAAGGAGGCGCCTGGGGACCGGAGATCTGGATCAGCGGGCTCTCTCTCTGTTGTGGGACCCTGGACTGGAGAGGTGTACCAAGCAGAGCTCCAGAGAACACCGCTGGACTGCGATACACCTTCCCCAGACTCCGCGACCTACCTATCCCTTAATTTGTAAGTTATGCCATTAAATAAATCTCCTTTTAACTACGTGGAGTGGCCTTAATAATTTCACCAATACCCCCCAGCTATGATAGCAGCACACAGGCTAGACAAGGTCTCAATACTTCCTCCCCATGGAGGGTCAGAAGGAACAGGCTCCATTCCCTCTCCAGGAGCATAGCCCATGGCACCCACATCTTCATACACATGAAGACCCAGATTGGAAAGATTGGAAAGGAGATTCATACGCACCCCAGAAATATCCCCTGATTTCAATCCAGTGTCCCAGGAACCACTCATCATCCCTCCTTCAAACCAAGACTTCAGGTCATTGCCAGTACCTAACAGTCCTAGGAAGGTTCTAACTCTGTCCCCAGAAGGTAGGAATCCTGGGTATTACCTGCAGAGCTGATGCCCGCTGCCAGCGTCTATGACAGCTGAGTTCTGATGTTCTGGGTTGCTGCTTGCCTGGTGTGTTGTTCTCCCTAGCACACTAATGCTTATTTATCCCCACTGGGGACTCCTCCCTCTTCTTAGGAAATACTAGTGCGGACAAGCTGTTCTCTGTGCTCAGACTGGAAATGGGCAGACAGAATGATTTCTGGTAATATTGCATTTAGAGGCTTCTGCTAGCAGAGCCTTCTGACGGGAAATTGCCCAAAGTGTTCTAAAAAAGACTACCTGATATTCTGGGCATGTCAGAAGCAAACAGAGTGTGCACAATCCCTGTCCCACTTGTCAACAGATAGGGCTGCAGCTAACATTTATCCTATACTTTCTAATCATTTCCAAAAGAACACAACAACTTTATGCCCATGATTCCTGGTTTCTTTAGGGAAACTCACACAGTAATAAACACATGCCTCGATCCTGACAGAACCCCGTCTTCATCAGTGTAACGATCCTTTCGGGCAGCAATGGGCATATTCTCAATAGAGACTCCATCTCCCCTCTTTGACTATCAGACTTGATAGGGAAGCTGCCTTGTCTGGCAGTGAAGGAAAACTCCTAGAGGAATCTGTGTCTGCAGAGCCTGGCTGGCTGATCTGAATTTCAGCACTGTAGAGAGATGGGAACACTGCAGGTCAGGGGCTAATGACCTTCTCACAGGCTAAGTGCTGCTCTCCGGAACAGCCATGTTTCCTCCCTGTGTCAGAACTCAACCTTGTGACAATAGAGTCTATTCACTTAGCAGACAACCAGCTTCAATCCAAAAGCTAAGAATGCCAGCAGAGAACATCTTGAGCCTGTAGAGAAGCTCCCTGATCTTGGTGATGCATCTGCCTCCCTGAGGTTCTCACCCCTGCATTTTAAACTTGCCTTGATTTGTGACTTGGTTTGATTAAGCTATCAAGTTTTCATGAAACTGCTTCCACACTCGAATATGGAATTTGAGTAACCTAAATCTGTGTTCTCAGATCCTGTCACACAAAATCGTTCTTATGAAGTGTCTGTTGTTCCCCGTAGGATGAGAGCTGTGGTGTCTGTGTCAACAGTGTGGTCACACTCAGCAGCCTGGTGTTTGGTCAAAAGCTGTTGTCCCCAAAATGATGGAGGTGCTGATCCTAACAAGGATTTTGGTTGAGTAAACATTAGTTTAAGATCTCTGTGTTCCAGAGGGGCAGATCATCCATGGTGCATTTCTGTTTATCAGGAGACATCCTAACCTTCCCCCAAAACAACTGCTACCTCAGGCACAGACACCCAGTTCTCCTTCATCCAGACAGGCTGAATCAGCTCAATGATCCCTACCCCACTGTCATAAAAAAAAAAAAAAAAAAAAAAAAAAACTGTTTCTTTTTTTTCATTTGGCTTATTTTTTTTGCCACCCCAGAGAGAGAAGCCTTGAGAGTTTAATCCTCAATGAATCTATGTTTCTCCCCACACTGGATTATGTTGGAGACCCGACTCCGGACAGCTGTGTCTTGAATTTTGTGTGACCTTCCTTACTTTATCAAACCTTGCAAAAACAGGTTCCTGGCCTAACCGCGGGCTGTACAACTTCCTGGAGTAGGTGCTAATCAGCCAGCTGCAGGGGCCTGGGACCAAAGCGACCTCACCCTTCCTTAGGAATTTTCCATTCTTCTCTCCTTTTGCTTCCTCTGCTCCCCCTCCCTGCCTGAAGCCCTGCTTATAAACCTCAATACTCAGTCAAGAAACAAGACCTTGACGCGACTCAGACTGACTCTGTCTTCCTTTTATGCGCCTGGTCTCCTTTCTCTCTCGCCCCCATTGATCTTTCAGGAGGTGCCTCCTCGGGTCTCCCCAATAACCTGGCCCGCGGGACGGGTCTGGATTACATTTGTTTCTGTAACCATGGAGAGAGCACTGGGCACTTTTGAAAGGGCCCTACCCTCCCTAACTGAACTAAGGTGTCTATGTTTTGACACTCCTGTGTGCCAATCACTTGATTCTGCTGGTTCCTGCCACTCACCCCGCTTACCCCAACTAGTTCAAGTCTAAATTTTAGAGTCTGCATTTCCAGCTGTTTCTCTTCTCCACTGGCTAGATTTATGTCAACTTGACACCCTCTATAGCCGTCTGAAAGGAGGGACCCTCAACAGAGAAAATGCCTCCATCAGCGGGGGCTATAGTTGTGGGAATTCTGCCATTCAGTCCAATGGCCAATTGTATGGAGTGGTTTTTTTGGTCCAATGGGTGTTGTCTTTTCTCAAGACGTATGACCGCTTAAGAACTGTGGGGAAATGGTCCTGCTCTCTCTTGGGCTGGTCGGAGTAGATAGTGAGGGCCAGAACAGCATGGCTTGCAGTTTGGTTCCCATCGCACTTGGGCAGAATGGCAGGACCTCAGCAGCTGAATCAGTGGCTGCGTGTCAGCTTTGTTCTGTATCATGAGTGTACCTTACTGATTTCACATGTTAATAAACCTGATTTGAACCCAGAATTCTGTCCTGCAATACCTGGCACCCAGTGTTTTGTTGGTCATAGTCAATCTGTTCCTAAAGCAGAAAAGGGGATATGATATATTAATGATGGGGAAAAGGGTAGATTATTATGATGAAAAGAAGATGTAGATTATTGCATCTACTTTAGGCAAAAAACAACTCTTAATCTCAAATATTTTACATTGGTTTGAATTTTAGGCTATTGATACAAATTTAAAGTCAATTTTGCCACACTGTATGTATATTTTTACTCTTTTTTAAGGTTATTGTGTTATTCAGCTCATTTAAAAATGCAATGTATAATTATAAAACCCAGATTTTAGTCATCTATAATAATCAAATTTATAACCGTCTTAGTTAGGTTTTCTAGGTATACAAAGATATATTTCGATTAGAAACCTTGTGACAATGAAGTCTATTAACTTATCAGACAACTAGCTTCAATCCAAAAGCTAAGAATGCCAGCAGCTAACATCTTGAGCCTGTGGAGAAGCTCCTCCAATTGATGCACCTGCCTCCCTGAGCAGCCCTTTGAGCAGGCGCAGAGACATTTCCCATTATAAGCTGTGAGAGGACTGGGGGTTAGCTCAGTGGTAGGGGGATTGCCTAGAAAATCCTAGACCTTGCTTCAGTTTATAGCACCAGAGGAAAAAGAACATCATGAGAGCAAACTTGGACATGGAGCCTCCAACATGTGTCAAGTCTTCAGTCAACTGAATGACTCATGAGAGGCCCTGAGGAAGAATCATCCAGCCTGGCTCCTCATGGGTGCCTGACACTGTGAGATATTTCATGTTTTTTCAAGTTGTGCATTTATTTGGGGTCAATTAATTCTGTATCACCAGACATGTGACAAGACCATTCATCCCCCTCTTAGTCCTTATGTCCAAGGGAGAGAATGTGGACAGACATGTCAGAAGACAACCTGCAGGCCCTCACTGAAATGACTAAGGTAAGTCCTACATGCTCTGACTCCATCTTGTGTTTCCTCACAGATTTCTCAGCTCTCTCTTTTCCCCCACCACAGTCATGTCTGCCTTCACATGTATTTGAGAGTTCCAGGGACATGTCCATGATGCACAGAATAGACCAAATAACTAAAGGAAATCACAATAAATAAAGAAGCTATAACTCAAAATTATGATTGAAATAGTAACTCTACTCTGTCAGGAAAGAACAATTCAAATTAATCTGACCTATACCCAACTTGTTTGTAAATTATGGTCTTTGTGGTTTTTTTCCTTTAAACATGCTGTGTCCCTGAGCTTGGGCACCTACAGACTTTTTGGAGGCATAAGCTTGTTTTTGGTCTCATCATTAATAACAGTACTTAAACCATGAATTGGCCAAATATTATTGTTTTCTATAACTATGTCATGTGGATCATTTCAACACTATAGTAGTGTCTCACAGTGGATTCTTCCCCAGACAGAAGCCCCTCTTCCTGATCTTCTTTCTCCCACAGAGACAATGATGGCCACCACTGTTGCTCTGTCCTTCATGCCTAAGACCCTGTTGCATCCTCCTACCTGCTGAGGTGAGCCTCATTGTTGACTGCCTACTATGAAGGATCCCAGGACCAGACACTAGTCAATGCTAAGTCAATCCAGGAGTGTGATCCTGATCAGCTGGATGGTGTCTGTCCTCTCCATCACCGCAGCTTTGGTCCCTGCTGACCCATACCCAGACTGGCTGTGAGAACACACTGATGTAACAGCTGAGGAACCATACAGCCTTCCTGGTGGTGTGAAGGATGGCTTTGTTATCCAACTGTTTGAGTTCATCAGAATTCTACGTACAGAATCCTGAGCTGCAGACATTTCTTCCCATCCTGGGGGTTGTCTCCTCACACTCAAAGTACTGGGGAACCAAAACTTCACATATATAAGCCAATCCAGCATTCCACCACTAAGCTAACTCCAAAGCTCTCTTCTCTTTCTCCTTGAATTTTTACTTTATGTGGTTCCATGTGTTTGTGAATGTGTATGTGTACATCCATGTGCACATCCACATGAAGGTCAGAGGTCAACTTCAACTGTCATTCCTCTTCCATCTTGGTTTTAGGATAAGGTCTCTCCATAGGCCTGGAATTCATTGAATTGTCAAGGTTGGCTCTCCCGGGAGTCCCAGGGAGCCACCTGTCTCCACCCCAGAGCTGGGATCACAAGTTCATGTCATCATAGTTGGCTTTTTTACTTCAGGGAATAAATTCAGATCCTCATGCATATGAGACCAACACTTTACCCACCTGGCCATGTCCCCAGTCCTCATTCCCTAGATAGTGTCTTTAGATGCACAAAGCTTGACTTCCCTCTGGCCCAAAGCAAAGAAGCCAACAGACCCTGGCCTGAACTCTCTGAAACTGTGATTCAAACCAAACCTTTGCTTCCCTCAGTGGGTTATCTCAGATGTGCTGTCCCAGTGACATAAGGCTAACTGACACACCCCTCTATCTACTGTCTGCTCTGCAGCCTCAGTACCAACAACAGAAAACAGATGGAGACAGCCAGCTGGATGGCAGCTCAGCATCCTCCCAGAAGGCCTTGGAGTTGGCTGTGATTGTTCTAGGGGGAGAAACCTTGGTGAGGATCTGCAGATCATGCAGTTCACAGTGGTTCCCCCTTGGGATACTGGCATCTGGTGGGGTTACCTTAGATACTCTGTCCTGGCCTTGGTTTGGAGCACAGGTCTCTGAACTTATTACTGTAAACACGCTGCAGATTTTGTACTTGTTGTAAGGCACAGGCTGGGAATGAATGCCCTATAGTGCACGTCTCCTACAGTCTGCTTAGCAAGTTACTATAGCAAACCTTCCTGGGGGTGAGGATTATTCTCTGAGAGAGGATGTTGCTGCCATTCTGGGTGAGCATGGATACCATGGGTTCTGATGATGCACAGTGGCTGGCAGTGTTCTCTGCAGGGAGGTCACTCTTGATTCCTGGTGGCAGCTGCTTCAGTGCCCTCCTGGGCTGTGCCAACTGCACAACACCTGAAGGGATAAGTTCTCTTCCCATGCTTGAATATTGGAGTGGGTTTCTGATGAGGCTGAAGGGGTGGGAGGAAGAGGCAGCCTGGCCCTTGATGGTTATTATAACCATTGCCACTACTACTCTTATCACTTCCATAGTACTTCATGGTTGGTATTCTCTGATTATTGATGTTTAGACATGAGACCTTGGCAATTACCTCTGACAAGTAATTTGGCCAAGAGCATTATATGTCAGACTATTTTTTATTATTAAGAAATTTTCTATTCACTTTACATATCAACCACAGATCCCCCCTCTTCCCTCTCCCCACCCCTCAGCCTTCCCCCTCCAACCCACCTCTCATCCCCACATTTCCCAAGTCAAGGTCTCCCATGGGGAGTCAGCAGAGCCTGACACACTCAGCTGAGGCAGGTCCAAGCCCTTCCCCCCTGCACCAAGGCTGTGCAAGGTGTCACACCACAGGCACTGGGCTCCAAAAAGCCTGCCCATGCACCAGGGATGGATCCTGATCACTCTGCCTGGGGGCCCCCAATCAGTTCAAGCTAAACAACTGTCCTCCCACATCCAGAGGATCTTGTCTAGTCCTATAGGGCTCCACAGCTATCAGTCCACAGTTCATGGGCTTCCACTAGTGTGGCTGGTCATCTCTGCACATTTTCCCATCATGATTTTGACGTCCCCTGCCCATAGAATCCCTCCTCTCTCTCATTGATTGGATTCCTGGAGCTCAGCCTGGCACCCAGCCATGGATCTCTGCATCTGCTTCCATCAGTCACTGGATGAAGTCTCTATGATGACAGTTAGGGTATTTACTTGTCTGGTCACCAGAATAGACCAGTCCAGGCACCCTCTTGACCATTGCCAGTAGTCCAAGGTGCGGTCATCCTTGTGGATTCCTGAGAACTTCCCTGGCACCGTGCCTCTTCCTATTCCCGTGATGTCTTCATTTATCATGGTATCTCTTTCCTTGCTCTCCCACTCTGCCCCTGTTCCAGCTTGAACTTCCCATTTCCTTATGTTCTCATCCCCCATTCTTTGCCCTCCATTACCCCCTCACACACTCCTGGTTTGCTCATGTAGATCTCATCTATTTCTCTTGCACTGGGCTATCTATGTGTCCCTCTTAGGGTCCTCCTTGTTTCCTAGCTTCTCTGGAGCTGTGGGTTGTAGTCTGGTTATCCTGTGCCTTACGTCTAGTATCCACTTATGAGTGAGTACATACTGTGTTTGTCCTTCTGAGTCTGGGTTACCTCACTCAGGATATTTTATAGTTCCGTCTATTTGCTTGCAAATTTAATGATACCATTGTTTTTTACTGCTGAGTAGTACTCCATTGTGTATATGTGTCACATTTTCTCTATCCATTCTTTGGTTGAGAGGCATCTAGGTTGTTTCCAGGTTCTGGCTATTATGAATAATGCTGCTATGAACACAGCTGAGCATGTGTCCTTGTGGTATGATTGAGCATTCCTTGGGTATATGCCCAAGAGTGGTATAGCTGGGTCTTGAGGCAGATTGATTCCCAATTTTCTGAGAAACCACCATGCTAATTTCCAGAGTGTCTGTGAAAGTTTGCATTCCCACCAACAGTGGAGGAGTGCTCCCCTTGCTCCACATCCTCTTCAACATAAGCTGTCTTCAGTGTTTTTGATCATAGCCATTCTGACAGGGGTAAAATGGTATCTTAGTAATTTTGATTTGCTTTTCCCTGATAACTAAGGATGTTCAGCAATTCCTTAAATGTCTTTCAGCCATTTGAGATTCTTCTGTTGAGAATTCTCTGTTAAGCTCTGTAGCCCATTTTTTAATTGGATTGTTTGTTATTTTGATGTCTAGCCTTTTGAGTTGTTTATATATTTTGGAGATCAGCCCTCTGTCAGATGTGAGGTTGGTGAAGATCTTTTCCCATTCTGTAGGTTGTTGTTTGGATAAAAGAAAGCATCTTCAACAAATGGTGCTGGCATAACTGGATGTCAACATGTAGAAGATTGCAAATAGATTTATATCTGTCACCATGCATAAAACTCAAATCCAAGTGGATCAAAGACCTCAACATAAGTCCAGTTATACTGAACATCATAGAAGAGAAAGTAGAAAGTAGTCTTTAATGCATTGGCACAGGAGATCACTTCCTAAATATAACACCAGTAGCACAGACACTAGAGCACAATTAATAAATGGGACTTCCTGAAACTGAGAAGCTTTTGTAGGGCAAAGGACACACAGTCAATAAGACAAAACAACAGCCTACAGAATGTCAGACTATTATTAGACCTGATGGGCCATGTTGCAGAAGCACAGAAGGAAGTATATGGTGCATTGTTTTTAAGACCACCACCCCACCACACCACACCACTCAGCCACTTACCGCTGCTAAATTTCTATAAGGTGATTGTTCAACATGTAGAAACTCCTGAGCTAAGCATGGAGTTCCCAGGCCTTCAACCTCAGTAAACTGCAGTTTACAGGCCCCTCCATTCCCCCTCCACACTCCATTTCGTCTATTGAAAGCTGGGCCTGTCCCTGTAGGGAGTTCATCATTAAGGCAACATTTGATGGCCAAGAAGTGAGAGAATCCTCAGCCCCCAGGGAATGAGAAAAAGTGAACCCTGATATCTAGGTCCTAAACTCCCATAAGAGGTGGACTCAGACTTTGTCCACAAGTTCAAGACACAGGTCTGGTCAGCTTGAGATGCATTCAGCACCAGCCTCCTTATATACTTGTACTGAATCCAGGAAAAATGTTGGGATACAGCTGGGACATGTCAGTGCCCATGGAGTGCTGGTTGTACCCCTGCCTCAGGACCTGCCCTGCTACACGTTGGAAAGATGGTTGGAACATTTGTTTGCTTTCAATAGATGTTTGCTTTTCTCTCACATCACATCCTTCATGGAATGGTATCTCGGTGTTTACTGGGGAAGGGGTTCTTTGAGGATCCCGCCAGGCTGCACATCTCTGCTGATCTCAGAGCCACCTGTCAAGAGTTTCCTTAGGATCTTTAAGACACAAGTAAGTCTCCAACTGAATGTTCAACTTTCCCTCTCCATGCAGGCTGCTGGCTGTGTTTCCGGGCTCAGAGGATTCTCAATGATTACCAGATGCCCCAATCCAATGTCTAGACCTCCTCTTCTCTGTAGCAAGAATCTTAAATGGTCTTATTAATAAAATAAAATCCAGGGCCAGGTATTGGGATAAATGCTGGAAGATCAGAGAAGCAGAACAAGCCACAGCTGCCTCACCTTGCCAGGTCCTCAGCTGATCCTGTTTCCTCAGACTGGAAGCCTCTAAGTCCTTATTCAAAATGGGTCTCAGCAGAACTGCTGCTCAAAAGCCTAAAAGCTTAACCAGCCAAAAGCTTAACCAGCCAAATGCTTCTAGTTTCTGATCTCTACGCCTTATATATCTTTCTGTTTTTGCCATCACTCCCTGGGATTAAAGGCTCACTTCTTGGGATTAAAGGCGTGTGTCACCATGCCTGGCTGTTTCCAGTGTGGCCTTGAACTCACAAAGATCCAGAGGGATCTCTGCCTCTGGAATGCTGGGATAAAGGCGTGTGCTACCATTGCCTATCCTCTATGTTTAATATTGTGGCTGTCCTGTCCTCTGACCCCAGATAAGTTTACTAGGGTGCACAATATTTGGGGGAACACAATACCACCACACTTCTCCTTCTGAATCTACACACCAAGAAAGCTCATCTCTTGATCTAGATCATCAACTCCCCTCTCCAGCTGTTCCTTAAAATTTTCCTCAATGACAACCTGACCTCTGAATAACTCAGTTCTCTGCATTGTAACCACACAGAGTAACTTGCCTAAGACAGCAAACACCAACAAACCCCCCCAATGCTCGCTGCGGCTCTGAGGAATTTCAGAATCCTCCCAGATCCAGGCTCTTTACCATCTTTTGTCTGTAATTGCTTCTTCCTCTCCACCACCCTTCTGCTGTGTTGTCCCAAAGACTCACTCCCTATCAGATTCTTAGAAATGCCTCCATTACTGGGAACCCTGCCCAAGACATTTTTTTCTGGTCATGTGATGACCTTCTCACCCTCCTCTGACCTCAACTCAGAGGTCACATGATCCATATGTGCTTTTGGGAGCTCTTTGTGAAGTATCTAGAGCCTTGTTTTATGATCCACCTGCACACCACCATGGTGATGCCTGTGCACAGATCCCCACTTGGTGAAAACTGTTCCTCTGGCATCAGGACACTTGAAGAACATCCCACCAGTCATAATGTCTAGCTGTGAGGTCATGGGAAATGACTAAGATTCTCTGTGCCTCAGTTTCCTGATCCATAAAAAGGATTGATAATAACATGTAGGTCAGAGGTCCATCACAGGAGTCACAGAGCATAAGTGACAATTTCTACTACCTTGTGGTCACTAGAGGGCACACCCCTGCCAACAGGAGCTGAGTGAATTATACTTTTATTGATCCTTTGCTCCAAACCCTGCATTTTGGGTGATGAAGTTGAAGGTGTCTATCTATCATTTCAGGTTCGTCAGTTGCCAATCTAGAAAATGGGTACTGTGCCCTAAGTAGGAGTGCTGGGGGAAAGGACCTGGTCTGACTAATAGGCCCCTCAACCTCACTTCCCTCTGCCTTCCAAAACCCATTCAAGATTCCCTATAATTACAACCTGTTAGACACAGAGGAATCCTCAGCTCCTGAACTAGCTGATGCCATCTTGTGAACAACAAAATGACAGTAAAATCTGTCCAAAAACTCCTGAGAAAGTAACCTCTGCTCCACCTGTCCCTGCTGACTCTCCAACCATTACACCGGGTGCTAGTGAGACTCTGAGGTACAGGGACACTGGGTTAACAGCAGGATGGGGAGCCAGACCAGCTCTGGGTACTGTGGACACGCACCTGGGCCTCAGAGAGTCCTTCCACTTCCTCAGGGTCTCTGGTTGCAAGCTGGCTTCCACCTGCTGCATCCTGCCCTCGTCAGGGAGGATGAACAGGGCGCTGGCATTGCCTCTGTACTTCAGCTCCACCACAGAGCAGGACAGATCCTCATCCCGGAAGTAGGGTGTGGTTAGATTCTCAATTTTCATCATGGGCACCCTCACAGATCTCTTCTTGTCCAAATGGAACTCAGATTCAAATGTGTCATGAGGGTCAAATGGTCTGTTCCATTTCCCTAAATGTGGAGCAGGCCATCAGAATGTAACAGCACAGGAGAGACACCTCCTCCTCCCAATTTCTGCCCAGTTTCTGAGTCAAAAGAGCAATCCATTTTCAACAACAGAGAGTGTAGTATCCCATGGTGGCTGCACAGTCTGGATTGGAAAAAACATTGCTAGATGCAGAACTATGAATGAGATTTGATCCACAGGCTTGGTTTGGAAAGAGGAACTCAAATCCGAAGCTTGGCTACTTAAGGTACCTGAGAAACAATCTAGGATCTGAGGGTGGGGTATATTAGAGAGAAATGTGAGTGAAAATGGAGAGAATGGAGCCTGAGGATATTTGGGGATCCCTTCTTCCTCAGGAGGAACCCTGTCTAGAAGGCAATTGCTGGGGGACAGATTTCAAGGGAACACGAGAGACTGAACCTCCCGGCAGTGATCTGTTGATAGTGCTCCTCAGTGTGAACCAACTAATGGAAGGCAGAGCCCAGAGCCAAGTGTGGGCTTAGACTCAAGCTCCAGGGACCTGTATCTTCTAGATTTGGAGTAACAGGATCCCATAGTTGGTTGACTAAGATGAGTAATGAGTCCTCTTCTCCCACATTGGCCATGTTCACCTCCATGAATCACAGATCTCCTGCCCAGGCTTTGTGCACATCCCAAGTGCATGTGACCATCTACAATACACCCTGGGGGACTTGGTACTTTGACAATTTCTTGGGCTCAGGATGCAGCTGCATAAACATACAACTCCTCCTCACAGCCAAGCAGCTCTGGAGCTTGGGTTCTGGGCCCAGCAAGAGAGCCTCGCCCTGCAGTAATCCTTCAGCCCTTTACTCTGCTTCCCTTCTCTTCAGAGAAGAGCTGCTCTGGCTCCACCCTGAACAAATGTCCTCTGTTCTCCTATCCTCTTCTGTCCATGGCAAATTGGTTTTCTGTCTATAGTCTCAGAATCTGTCTTCCTCTGCCCTAGACTATCCTGTGTCCAGCCTCAAGTCCACCCCAGGTCAGGCCACATCAGGATTTTCATCAGGAATTGTTTTATGGGCTATCGCCTCAATCCCTGGTCTCTATCAGGCAGGGTTTTGGAGTGTAGGCTCTGGATGTCCGCCCCAAAATCCTTACCCAATGCAATTCCAGCCCAGTTTCTCAATCACTAGCTCCCTACCTCCAGATTCCCTGGCTCAGGAGTGAGTATTTGTGCACTGTGACCTCCCATGCTGCCAGGCAAGTAGTTTTACAAAAACAAAATTCCAAAAAGCAGCCAGACACTGAACGTAGAACATTGCATGGCTGATCTTTCTTCAAACTAATGTCTTTGCCCCAGTCCCTGCTTCTTCATGCCCAGGTCTAGCTTGATGCAGAAAGAATCAGGGGAGAGGTCCTGCAAAGGAATGCATGAAGGGCTCTTCACTAGCTGTGGCACATGCTACATTCTCCTTAAGATTGGGTAGCCAGGCCCCTTAGGTAAAAAGTCAAGCCCACCTGGACCCTCATAGAGATAGAGGCTTTCCAGTAGGGATGGGCACCTTCTACAGGAGCAGATTAGAAATGCTGGAGTGGGCAGAACAGGGACTCAGTCTCTGCAGGAGCAGCCCTGGCTTCTCCCCACTCAGGGAGGACTGGACAAGCAAGCTATGCATTCTGTTAGTCACTAAGTTTAAGTCCCAGTCAAATTGAGCCCACTTAGGCTGAGAGCTCAGGGGTTCTATTTAGTAAGCACCAGGAACCTCAACCACCATCCAGAATACCACAGAGAAGTAATGCCTGTTAATAATAAGAAGTTAGGCACCCATGTCTCTAAGCTCATGAGCACCTCCTTTCCAGTGGTCAGTGTATGGACACAAGGTACCCAGCCAACACCCTCTCCATCCACCCCTGAAAGAGCAATCATTCTCACCTTTAAAGTAGATGTAATTCACCAGCACCATTAATGAACTCTCATCCAGGTCTGAGATCAGTTCCTTGATCTTTCCCTGGGTCTGTTTGCTCACATAGTCATTGATGTTCTTTTTGGCCTCATGAGGCTGCTGGAAGTCAATCGTGGAGGTCTCAGCCTGGTACAGCACCCTTGCCTTCTCCTTGAACTCTGCCAGGATCTGTAGGTGCTTTTCAATAAACATGGCACTACCTGTTCTGATCTGCACCTGGTCCCCTGGCTGACTGAGCATGTGGAGGAGGTGCCCAAAGCCCCTGTGGATATCTGCCTCAGGGGTCTCTATGAGACTGAACTTGAGACCTTCCAGAATCTCTTCCAGGGTGTTGCTCCTTGCTCCCAGGGACAGGATGGCCAAGGCTGTTGAGATGCTGAATGGGGAGAAGACGACATTTCCATCTGTATTCTTCAAAGCCAGTTCCTTGTAGAGGCTGAAGGTGAAGTCCGTGTTGGTGTAGGTCAATGTTAGATTGTCCACTGGTGTCCTGTTGTTCTGGTTTTCCTGGACAGCAGTGTCCCTTCCCAATGTGCCATCTGGTTGGCAGAGGACTTTAGGGGAGATCTCAGCCATTACTCTGTTCTCCTTCTTGAAAAGAAAAGATCCTTTTGTCGGAGAGGGTCACATGGTTCCCTGACCATCTCCTTGGTCTTCCCATTGTGTGCCTGCTCTGCTGCCTCTGTGACTGTGCATGGGAGGTTCTCTGGACACTCAGATGGTAGTGCCACAGCCTCTGCTCCCTTTTACCACAGGAAGAACTGCTGTTGCAGCAACCAATATTCTCTAATAGAGGATCAAAACTCAGAGGGATGAAGAGATTTGCTAGGGTCACAAGGTAAGGAAGAGAAAATTCTGGGGATGGGCTCAAGCCTTGTGTAATCTGAATGTCTCCTCTCCTCTTCTGGATTGACATAAGGACTCATTAGAAAGCAGGGGATCTCTTATTTTGCATTTGTGTCCTCTACTCCATCATCAACCTCTAGTCCTGGCTTAGGGAAAGAACATTAGATCAGTTGTGCAGGACAGGGCCCACCCCAACCTCCTGCAGACATGTCTAAGAAATCCACAGCCATGGGCTGAACCTAGTGCCTGTTTCTGGGAGTGTGAAGGGTTAATTGAGGGTGGCTCTGGTGCAGCGCCAAAGCCTTGGGACCCTTGATCACAGGTATTAGAAGGACCAGTAGGGGAGGTTTGTATCTCAGCTTGGAAGACCTCCTGGTGGGAAGGAAATTGAATGATGTCTGAGTCTCTGACACCTGGACCATTTTCCATTTTGGCTGTCAGGATGACTGTGTGGTGGTAGCAAGCAAATGGGTGGACCTCTCTGGACAGCTTGTTAAGTGACCCAGGGTACACTTTTAGTAAAAGTGTATAGCTTATTAGGAGCTTTGTGGGTATTGGTGGGGAGTGTCCAGAGGGCCATCTCCTTCTTACATCCCTGGACTGGGGCACAAGCATCCTGAAAACTACAATTGAAGGCTTAGGATATGGTAAACACTGCCACTCTCCTTAGCCTTATTCACACTCTAGATGAGTTCAGAGGAGAACGTAGATGCTAGAGGAATAGGAAGGTGAGGAAGAAGAACAGAGGAGAGAGGACCAGGTGGGAAAAGAAGCTGGAGTGAGAAAGTGGGGGCAAGAGGAGGGGGGAGTGGAGGAGGGAGGGGGATGAGATGGGGGAGGGAGAGGAAGATGGAGGAGAGGGAACACCAGAAGAGTAGAGCAGAATGGAGGGAGCAGGGGAGGGAGGTATTGGAGCTGAGACACTAGTGCCCAGGGCTATGCAGGCCCGTGCCTGCAGATGGGCCAGGGACTTTGGCTGTCTTTACCCTGTGTTTACCGTCAGACTGATGCAACCATTTCTTTGGAAAACATTCAACCATATTTTACATCAAAATTATTTCCACAGAAAAGAGGCGAGTCCGTTTGAGGAGGAGACCTGGCTCAGTGGCTGAGCTCTAGCCTACTTTTCCTTATTAGGAGAGGGTGTGGTCCCTTTTCTTGGTCATCGGATCTGTGGGGGAAGTGGGGTCCCTGACCCTAAGGCATCTCCTCTCTGCTGTAAGCACTGCAGGGATGTCACCACCCCCAAAAGGACTCTGTAACTGTCTGTCTCCCTCTGGTTCCTACAGCTGCACTGGCATAGTCAAGGTCTCAATACTTCCTCCCCGTGGAGGGTCAGAAGGAGCAGGCTCCATTCCCTCTTCAGGAGCATAGCCCATGGCACCCCCATCTTCATACACATGAAGACCCAGACTGGAGAGAAGATTCATATGCACCCCAGAAATGTTCCCTGATTCTAACCCAGTGTCCCAGGAACTACTCCTCACCCCTCCAAACCAAGACTTCAGGTCATTACCAGTACCACTCACTGCTGCAAAGGCACCTTTCCTGTCCCCAGAGAGAAGGAATCCCAGGCATTACCTGCAGAGCTGACGCCCTCTGCCAGAGTCTGTGATAGCTGAGTTCTGATGTTCCAGTGGCTGTCTGCCTGGTGTGATGTTCTCCCCAAGCACACTGATGTCTATTTATCCCCACCAGGGACTCCTCCCTCTTCTTAGGAAATGCTGGCCCAGACAAGTTGTGCTCCGTGCTCAGTTTGGAAATGTACACATGGCATGATTCCTGGTAATGTGCATTAGAAGCTCCAGGAGGCAGAACCACATCTTGATGGGAAATCCCTTATCTTTGTTCTAAATGACAAGCCCACTGGATTGCCATTCTGGCTATCTGTTTTTCTAATTGTTTAATGGTCAGTGTGAAACTCGGCAGAAATCAGAGATAAAAAGACAGGGCACAAGCCGAACTTGCCACCAGGTAGGGATGCAGATAATAGTTGTCCTAGACTTTCTTTTTTCTTTTCTTTTTTTTATTTTAAATTAGTCCTTTTTTTAAAAAATAATTTGTTCAACTTTATTTTATGTGCACTGGTGTGAAGGTGTCAGATCCCCTGGAATTGGAGTTACAGACAGCTGTGAGCTGCCACGTGGGTGCTGGTAATTGAACCTGGGTTCTCTGAAAGAGGAGCCAGTGCTCTTAACCTCTGAGCCATCTCTCCAGCCCCTTAAATTAGTTCTTGTTTCACATTTGTTGTTTTAATTTTTTCCTATTTATTTATTTATTTATTTATTTATTTATTTTTCTATTATCAGCTTGATACAGTATAAATTCTTATCCTAATTGTGAAATGTTTCGTTGAGGCTTGCCCAGGAATTGTGTAAAACCAAAACTACTTATAAGCCACAGTCATCCTAGGGTCCCCCCTGCTTTATAGCCTCCCTGGTTCTGTGGGTTGCAGTCTGATTGTTCTTTGCTTTATATCTAGAATCCACTTGTGAGTGAGTACATACCATGTTTGTCTTTCTGGGTTTGGGTTACCTCACTCAGGATGATATTTGCTAGTTCTATCCATTTGCCTGCAAATTTCATGCTGTCATTGTTTTTCTCTGCTGAGTAGTACTCCACTGTGTGTATGTACCACATTTTCTTAATCCATTCTTCAGTTGACGGGCATCTAGGTTGTTTCCAGGTTCTGGCTATTACGAATAGTGCTGCTATGAACATATTTGAGCATGTATCTTTGTGGTATGATTGAGCAGTCCTTGGGTATATGCCCAAGAGTGGTATGGCTGGGTCTTGAAGTAGATCAATTCCCAATTTTCTGAGAAACCGCCATACTGATTTCCACAGTGGTTGTACAAGTTTGCATTCTCATCAACAGTGGAGGAGTGTTCACTTTACTCCGCATCCTCTCCAACATTGACTGTCATTGGTGTTTTTGATCTTAGCCATTCTGACAAGGTAAGGTGGTATCTCAGAGTCGTTTTGATTTGCATTTCTCTGATGATTAAAGATGTTGAGCATTTCTTTAAAAGTTTTTCAGCCATTTGTGATTCTTCTTTTGAGAATTCTCTGTTTAGCTCTTTAGCCCATTTTTTAATTGGATTGTTCAGTATTTTAATGTCTAGTTTGAGTTCTTTATATATTTTGGAGATCAGTCCTCTGTCAGATGTGGGGTTGGTGAAGGTCTTTTCCCATTCTGTAGGCTGTCTTTTTGTCATATTGACGGTGTCTTTTGCCCTACAAAAGCTTTTCAGTTTCAAGAGGTCCCATTTATTAATTGTTGTGCTCAATGTCTGTGCTGCTGGTGTTATATTTAGGAAGTGATCTCCTGTGCCAGTGCTTTCAAGAGTACTTCCTACTTTCTCTTCTATTAAGTTTCGTGTAACTAACTGGATTTATGTTGAGGTCTTTGATCCACTTTGTCCTAGACTTTCTAAGTAACTTCAAAAAGAACACAACAACTTTATTTCCATGCTCCCTGATTTCTTTATGGAAACTCACACATTAATAAACATATGCCTAGATCCTGACAGAACCCCATGTACATCTGTGTAACCGTCCTGTCTGGCAGCAATGGGCTTGTTCTCAACAGAGACTTGCTGTACCCTCTTTGGCTCTCAGACTTCTGAAGGGAAGCTGCCTTGTCTGGCAGTGAAGGAAAACTCCTAAAGCATCTGTGTCTGCAGAGCCTGGCTGGCTGATCTGAATTTCAGTACTGTAGAGAGATGGGAGCACTGCAGGTCAGGGGCTAATAAACTTCTCATGGGCTAAGTGCTGCTCTCTGGAACAGCCATGTTTCCTCCCTCTGTGTCAGAACTAAACCTTGTGACAATAGAGTCTATTCACTTAGCAGACAACCAGCTTCAATCCAAAAGCTAAAAATGCCAGCAGATAATATCTTGAGCCTGTGGAGAAGCTTCCCTCCTGTCTTGAGGCTCCTGCCTAACTGAGCAGCCCTTTGAGGAGGCCCAGAGAGATTTTCCATTATAAGCCATGAGAGGGCTGGGGGTTAGTTGAGTGGTCAGGGACTTGCCCAGAAAACACAATACCCTGGTTCAGTTTATAGTACCATAGGAAAAAGAAAATCATGAGAGCAAACTTGGTCATAGAACCTCCAGCATGTGTCATGTCTTCAGCCAACAGTGTGACTCATGAGAGGCCCTGAGGAAGAACCACCCAGCCTGGTTCCTCATGGGTGCCTGACACTGTGAGATATTCCATGTTTATTATTTCAAGTTGTGAATATCAGAGCAATTTACTCGGCATCATCAGATTAGTGAGAGGAGACCAGTCTCCCTCTTAGTCCTTTGGACCCAGAGAGAGAGAGTAAGGACAGACATGTCAGAAGGCAACATGCAGGCACACATTGAAATGACTAAGGTAAGTCCTTCATGTTCTGACTCCAACTTGTGTTTCCTCACACAGTTCTCAACCCTCTCTGTTCTCCACCACAGTCATGTCTGCCTTCACATGTATTTCAGATTTCAATGGACACGTCCATGGTGCAGAAGAATCGACCAGATAAGTAAGAAAACCACAATAAATAAAGATGCTATAATTCAAAATTATTTTGTCATGTTATGATTGAGATGAGTACTCTATTCTGTTAACAAAGAACATTTCAACATAATCTGAACTATATCTAACTTGTAATTAAATTATGGTCTTTGTGGTTTTTGCCCTTCAACATTCTGTGTCCCTGAGTTTGAGCACCTATAACCTTTTCAAAGACATGAGCTCATTCTTGGTCTGATCATTAATAAAAGTACTTAAATTATTTTTGGCTTAATAGTGTTGTTGTCAATAACTACCTCATGTGCATCATTTCAACATCTCAGCAGTGTCTCACTGTGGATTCTTCCCTAGGCAGAAGCCCCTCTTCCTGCTCTTCTCTTTCTCTCCCCACAGACACCACAAAGGTCACCACTGCTGCTCTGTCCTTCATGCCTAAGACCTTGTTGCATCTTCACAGCACCTGCTGAGGTGGGCCCCGGTGTTGACTGCCTACTGTGAAGGATCCCAGAGACAGACACCAGTTAATGCTGAGCCAAGCCAGGAGTGTGATCCAGACTAGCCAGATGGTGTCCATCCTCTCCATCACCACAGCTTTGGTCCCTGCTGACCCATACCCAGCCTGGCTGTGAGGACACACTGATGTAACAGCTGAGGAACCATACAGCCTTCCTGGTGGTGTGAAGGATGCCTTTGTTATCCAACTGTCTGAGTTCACCAGAATTCTAGGTACAGATGCCTGAACTGCAGACATGTTCTATCATGCTGGGGCTTGCCTCCTCACTCTCACCGTACTGGGTAATCTAAACTTCACATATATAAGCCAAGCCAGCATCCCACCACTAAGCTAGCTCTCCAGTCCTCTTCTCTTTCTCCTTGAACATGTACTTTATGTGGTTCTGTATGTTTATGAATGTGTATGTTGCATCGATGTTCACGTCCATATGAAGGTCAGAGGTCAACCTCAACTGTCATTCCTCATTCAGCTTGGTTTTAGGACAGGGACTCTCTCTCTCTCCCTTTTTATTAAAATAATTTTTCCTTTCATTTTATACACCAATCAATGATCCTTCTCTGCCCCCCCCCCCGGTTTCCCTGTCCCAACCTGTTCCCCACTCTCCCCAACAGGAAGGCAAGGCCTCCCATGAGGAGGCACATCCAGTAGAGGCAATTCTAAGCCCCTCCACCTTCCTCAAGTCTGTGTGAGGTGTCCCATCACAGGTAGTGGCCTCTAAAAAGCCCGCTCATGCACCAGGTATAGATTCTAATCCTACCGCCAGGGAACTCCCCAAGCAGGTCAAGCTACACAACTGTCTTCCAATCAGAGAACCCAGCAAAGTCCCATGCAGGCTCCACATCTGTTGATTCAAATTTCTTGAGTTCCCACTAGTTTGGTTTGGCCATCTCTGCAGGTTTCCCCATCATGATCCTGATGCATTTGCTCATAGAATCCCTCTTCTCTCTCCCTGACTGAACACCAGGAGCTCTGCCTGGTGCCTGGCTGTGGATCTCTGCATCTGTTTCCATCAGTCATTGGAGCAAAGCTCAGGACAGGGTCTCTTTATAGGCCTGAAAAATACTGAATTGCCTAGGTTGGCTCCCCAGGGAGCCCCAGGGATCCACCTGTCTCCACTGCCCCAGAGCTGGGATCACAAGTTCATGTGACCCAACTTGGGTTTTTTTTACTTTAGTTTCAGAGCATAAAATTCTGGCCCTAATGTGTGTGTGTGTGTGTGTGTGTGTGTGTGTGTGTGTGTGTGTGTGTGTGTGTGTGTATGTGGGGTGGGAACACTCTACCCACCTGGCCATGTCCCCATCCCTCTTCCTCTTGATAGTGTCTTTAGATGCACAAAGCTTGACTTGCCTCAGGCTAAAAGCAAAGAGGCCAGCAGACCCTGGCCTGAACTCTCTGAAACTGTGATCAAACCAAACCTTTGCTTCCCTCAGTAGGTTATCTCAGATGTGCTGTCCCAGTGACATAAGGCTACCTGACACACCCCTCTGTCTACTGTCTGCTCTGTGGCCTCAGTAACAACAGAGAACAGATGGAGGCAGCCAGCTGGATGGCAGCTCAGTATCCTCTCAGAAGGCTCTGGAATCATGCTATGATCTGCAAATCAGGCACTTCACAGTGGCTACCCCTTGGGGGTCCTCACATCTATGTGGGGTTATCCTTAGGTACCTTGTCCTGGTTTTAGTTTGGAGCACAGGTGTCTGAGATCACTACTGTAAACCTCTTTCCCTCACAGTCTGCTACCTCTATTGCACACCGAGGTGGTCCCTGTAGAGGGTTTATCACCCTGGCAACATTTGGTGGCCAAATCCTGGGGGAACTCTCATAGAATGGGCAAAAGTGAAACCCTGACATCTGTGTCCTAGACTCCCTTAAGAGGTGGACTCAGACTTTGCCAACACTTCTGGAAACAGTTCACAGGCAGTGTGAGAGGTACTCAGCGCCAGGCTCTTTAGATACCTATGCTGAAGCCAGGAAAGATGCAGGACTGCAGCTGAGGCCTGTAAGTGATCATGGAGTGCATGAGGTGGTGAACTCAGGGCCTTGACTGACTGTTGGACACATTGGATTTGTTGGGACATGGTTTTTTT
This sequence comes from Peromyscus californicus insignis, assembly GCF_007827085.1. Taxonomy (NCBI): domain Eukaryota; kingdom Metazoa; phylum Chordata; class Mammalia; order Rodentia; family Cricetidae; genus Peromyscus; species Peromyscus californicus. Next base: position 53,082,219 of record NW_026294447.1, on the reverse strand, counting down.
CAATACATTGGTCCCGTTCTTATCTCTCCATGGTCCCCATGGAGTAATACCTTAGTGCACACTGGGGATGGGAATCCTGAGTGTGAGCCTCCAGGCTGTAATTCTCTGTAACAATGAGTCCACCTATGCATTGTGTGTTTTTAGGTGTCTCAAGACTTAAGTGTGTCTCAAATTGAATGAATAACTTTCTCTGTCTGTGTAGGCCTCCAGCAGTGTTTCAGAGCTCACAGATTCTCCACAGAGAATAATCCACAGAGGATTATTCTCTGAGAGAGGATGTTGCTGCCATTCTGGGTGAGCATGGATATCATGGGTTCTGATGATGCACAGTGGCTGGCGTTGTCCTCTGTAAGGAGGTCACTTTTGATTCATGGTGGCAGCTGCTTCAGTGCCCTCCTGTGCCAACTGCACAACACCTGAAGGGATAAGTGCTCTTCCCTTGCTTGAATATTGGAGTGGGTTTCTGATGTGGCTGAAGGGGTGGGAGGAAGAGGCAGCCTGGCCTTTATCAGTCATTATAACCATTGTCAATGCTATTTCTCTCTCTCCCATAGCACTCTATAATAGATATTTTCTGATCATTGATGTGTAGACATGAGACCTTGGCAATTGCCTTTGACAGGTAATTTAACCACATTCTCAGAATGAATATGTCAGACTATTATTATATTTGGCAGTCCATGTGGCAGAGGCAAGAAAGAAGGACAAGATCCACAGTGATTTGGAGACCCCTAACCAACTGCACTGTCTGGAAGAGGCAAAGATTGAGGCAGGAACTGGGCACTCAGTGATCCCAGATGCTGGAAATAGACTCAGGGTAGCAGGTTTCCTTCTCAGTGCTGGGATTGAGGTCCACATGATTGACCTATAAGTTTGCATAGTTCAGTCAAGCCTGCTGAAGCTGAAGGCAGACATAACCAGAGCCTAGATAGGGACTGAGCCATCTGCCAGGGCCCAGGCTTTTGAGTAGAGGCAGATACAGTAGAGGCAGCAGGGAGGAACACAAAGACAGAGTTCAGGCTCAAGAACATGAACTAGTGCTGCCAGGAAGACTGGGAGTCAAGCCTGACACTGACTGTCCAAGTGCCCTGTGCATGTTTGAGTCATACAGCTAGTCACTGTCACTGTCCAATCCAGGTATGCCACAGCTATTTAGAGCATTGAGGCCAAAATGCACATAGAGATCCACATATAGGCTTAATCCCTGGCCCTCAGGAAGAAGCCTCACCACTTGGAAAGTTCTAGTTTTCCTTGGGATTTGTAACTTTGGCCATAAAGAGTGCAATTTGAGTATTTGTGTCAGAGACAATCATTAGGAATGGCCTGTTGAAATTGACAGTCATTGGGTTCCATTTTCCAGAATCAGGGATAAATCTGACTCCTGTGGCAGCAGCTGCTTCTGTGCCTGTCTCTGCCACGTCCAGCACAGCCTTGTGGACCACCTGTAAGAGAAAGACATCATTCACTGGAGACCAGGGAGGGCAGGAGAGGAGATCCCTGGAACAAGCATCCACTGCTGGCCTCAGCTGCTGGTGAAGTTGTTTGTTTCTACAGTGAGCTCTACCCCTGGAGTTTCCAAGTTTCTGCTCAAGGTGTGAGATGAGGCATGCCCTGCATCTGGTCAGTCTCTGAGAATCTGTGTTACCCTCAAACCCATCCTTAAACTGGAGGATGGGAATAGGATACTCCAGTCCTTACTCCACAGGCAACTTCTCAGGAGATCCACAGGGAAAAAGCCAGGGTGCTGGCAGCCAGTGTGGGCTACAGCATCCCTCCTGCTCCAGCCCCCTTGGGACATACAATCTTAATGCACAGGACATGGCTTCATATTACCAGACTGCCATGCCCTGCTGGTATAGAGCTGAACCCAGGCCTCTGAGTGGGCACTGGACAGAACACTAGACATTGCCAGACTTTGCATCTGGGAAGGTAGTGTGAGGTTCCTAAGGCATCTTCTCCCTATTCTTAATCTTTTCATCTCAACTGCCACTCATCCCTCGATATTTCCTTTACTGTTACTGTTCTGTGTGCTAGTGAAGACGTACTGGCCAGCTCTGCAGTGCAGCAGATTGCCCTGCAGCAGATTGTGGTTGGCATCCGCACTACAGCCTATGGTGGTCTACCACCACGTACTGGGCTCCTGGGCAGATTATGTTCAGGGCATAGACAAGGGACTGGCTGCATGATATCCAGCAGGAGTACATATATATATATATATATATATATATATATATATATATATATATATGCATATGAGGGATTCTCAGAAATGCAGGCTTTCTCACACATTTGGCATTTCCCTGCACACCTCTTGGCCTTCACCATCCACATTGAGGGACCAAGGTGAACTACCCAGTGTGTCTAGGCTTACCTGAGAGACTCTCAGGTCCTTGGCCCCTGTGATCCCAAAGAGGTCAGCCTGTTTGGAAAAGACTTCCGTGATTCCCAGCTGTGGAAGGATGTTCTCCAGGCTGTAGTCAGTGGAGATGGAAAACTTGGGCATGTAGAGCTCAGTAATCATCCTGAGAATGAAAAAGAGAAATGTAAGTGTCCATGGACTGTGTTGCCCCATCAACCCACTTTATAGCTGGGGAACCAGAGACAGCCCTCTCACTGGAGCACAGCCCTCTTTCCATCCATGCCTAGAGCATTTGATTTTCTTCTTCCTAATGCATTAATTACCCATCAGTGCCTGAGAGTGTTTACAGGGGCCAGGCAATGATGCTTGGTATTTTCTGTTCCTCTGCCTAGAATGCTTTCTTCCAAGATCCACAAAATGGAGTCCTTTGCTTGACCTGTAGACCATCAGACATCTCCTAATGATCCTACTATATTAAATTTCACACTATATCTGACTCCAGCTTTCCTTATCTTTGAACCCCTTCTCAATCTCACCCCTCCTCACCTTTAAACTAATCAAATAATGATTAGGTGCATTTCCATCTCCCCGCTATCTCTTCCTCAATTACAAGAGGAACCCTCAAGCGTAAAAAATTTTGTGCCGAGTCTCTGACATACTCTCAGGGTCTAAGTCAGAACACAGCACATAGTAGGTCTTAAACTCATCATTCCATTATTGGTGAATGAATGATGGTATGAGATGACTACACAGGGCAGAGTTGATTCTCAGAGCTGATCTCATCTCCACCCCACTCCCCTCTGCCTTCCAAAACCCATTCAAGATTCCCTGTAATTACAGACTGTTAGACACAGAGGAATTCTCAGCAGAGGGAAATTCACCCCAACTCTGTCCCTGTTGTCTCTCTAATCATTACATTGGGTGCTAGTGAGACTCTGAGGGACGTGGACACTGGGCCAATGTTGACAACAGGATGGGGAGCCAGGCCACCTCTGGTTCCTGTGGATACTCACCTGGGCCTCAGAGAGTCCTTCCATTTTCTCAGGGTCTCTGGTTGCAAGCTGGCTTCCACCTGCTGCATCCTGCCCTCGTCAGGGAGGATGAACAGGGCACTGGCATTGCCTGTGTACTTCAGCTCCACCACAGAGCAGGACAGATCCTCATCCCGGAAGTAGGGTGTAGTCAAGTCCTCAATATTCATCATAGGCACCTCCACAGTCCTCTTCTTGCCCAAGTAGAACTTGGCCTTGAAAGTATCTTCAGGGTAAAAGGGCATCTTCCATTTTCCTAAAGATGAACAGGTAATCAGTTTGTAACATCACTTGAGAGACCCCACCTCTGTCCCATTTCTGTCCAGCTGCTGTGTTGTGACAGCCATCAATCCAACTTCAACAACACAGAGTGTCCTTTAGGTTGCATAGTCTGGATTGGGGGAAAAAAACCCTTGTAGGTGGACAAGTTCCTAGAGATGAGAAGAGACTCCAAGCTTTGTTTGGAAAGGGGAACTTCAAAACAAATCCTGGCTACTTGAGCTCCTGAGAAACTGTTAGGGTTCTGGGCATGGGATGTGTAACAGATAGATGAGATTAAAAGTGGGGAGATCTGTAGTGGGTAGCCATTCCAGCTTTGATCTGGAAGTTCCAACCCCCATTGAGACTTCGGCAACTGTCACGCCTACAAGGTGGGGCCAAGGGAGGCGCCTGGGGATCTGAGAGCTGGATCGGCGGGCGCTCTCTCTGTTGCGGGACCCTGGACTGGAGAGGTGGACCGAGCAGAGCTCCAGAGAACACCGCTGGACTGTGATACACCTTCCCCAGACTCCGCGACCTACCTATTCCTTAATTTGTAAGTTACGCCATTAAATAAATCTCCTTTTAACTACGTGGAGTGGCCTTAATAATTTCACCAATATCTGGCGCTCACGTGGGGCAAATTCCAAAGGCCTGGGTGGCTCCCGCCCTCAGCCTCCTCCCCGGCTGGCGGGTACCTAAACCCGCCTGCAGAGTTCCATATAACCAGGGAACGCCTACATGGTTCCATTCCCGAAAAAGGGAGCAGCTAGTCCGGTCTCAGCTCCCTAGCTTAGCCCCCAGACCAGCGAAAAACCGCTGTGAGTGAGGCGATCCCCGTCCTCCCCGAGTGCGGGCCCTGGCTCCCGCCATCCGGCTCCCCGCCATCCTGGCTCCTGCCTCCAGCTGCCGCCTGCCAAGGTTGCCAGCAGGCCCTGCTTTGGAGCTGTACCAGCGCCTCCTGCTGGCTGAAAAGCGCCACTACACCCCCCCCCCCCACCGAAAGGTAAGATAGGCAAACCAGCGTTTTATTTCAAGTAGAAGTACTTGATAATTTTACACCTTAAAACTGACTAACAAATTTTGAGTAATTCTTGTAATATGGCTGACAACATTACCTCACAAGAATTTGAAAACCTTTTTGCCTGTATGATGAATGACATCTTCCTGGAAATATACGACCTTCCTAAGGCATATCTGGCCTGTACCACTTTGGTATTCATTGTAATAATCCACACAGTGTTCAAACACTGGTTTAATAGCAAGAACAAAGATGAGTCATTATTGGGACTGATACGGGCTTTAAGCGAGAGCAATGAAGGCTTACAGAAAAAGATTCTCTCTCTGGAATCTGCTTTAACAGATAGCAATGAGACCTTAGAGAAAAAGATTCTTTCTCTGGAATCTGCTAACCAGGATTTACAGGCTTTCAAAACTAACAATGAGGGCTTACAGAAAAAGATTCTCTCTCTGGAATCTGCTAACCAGGATTTACAGGCTTTCAAAACTAACAATGAGGGCTTACAGGAAAAGATTCTCTCTCTGGATCTCTGGAATCTGCTTTAACGGATAGCAATGAGACCTTAGAGAAAAAGATTCTTTCTCTGGAATCTGCTGATCAGGATTTACAAAACAGGCTTGTACCAAAAATTGATCTTATTGATAATAAATGTGAATATTTAATGGACAGAACACTAACTCTCCAGACACTATATAAGGAAGAAAGATTATCATTAATTGATAAGATAAGGTCCATGGAATCATGTGTTTCTGAGGAACATAAAAACTTCTATGATTCCATGAGAAATCTGGAGTCCCTTGCCAGAGAGGAGGTTCACTCCATAGAACAGACTCTAGGTGCTCGTTTGCAGGCCTTAGAAGAAACTCTCAGTAAACATTATGACAAGGGACCTAATAAGCAGAAGGGCAAGACCATAGAGGTTGTAACATCTCCAAATGGCTCTCACACAATGGCTTATCCTGTTATCATCCATGAGAAGCCAGCGGATGACACACACCCCGAGCCATATACTACATATACAGTACAACCAATTTCAACAAGGGACTTTAAAAATATAAAGGAAGCAGTAGTTACGTATGGGATACACTCCACATATGTAAAACAATTGTTAAATTCGTGGTCTACCTCACATAGAATCATCCCAGATGACTGGCATCAGTTAATTTCAGCTGTTCTAGAATATAGTCAGCAGCTACAGTGGAAAAGCTGGTTGAGAGAAGAGGCAAAAAATTTAGAACAACAAGGTAAAATCAGGTTTTGTGATCTCCCAAGATCAAATACTTGGTGAGGGATGTTTTGCTGACAGGAATGTACAAGCCACTTATGATGAACATACAATATCCCTATGCCGTACAGCAGCTCTAAATGCTTGGGAAAAAATTCCAGAACCTGGAAAACCAATTGAGGTATACACAAAGATATTTCAGGGACCACACGAATCCTTCACTGATTTTTTACAAAGACTGAACACAGCTATAACAAGAGCTGTATCAGATAAAGAATTAAGTAAAGTATTAACTGAGTCCTTGGCGTTCGACAATGCTATGCAGAATGCAGAAGAATACTTACACCATTAAAGATCAGATCAGCTCCTTTGGAAGAGTGGATTCAGTATACTAATGGTGTTGAGTCTCGTAACTACAGTAATGAGGCTTGGATAGGAGAGACAAATCCCAGAGGTGAAAGAAGGCCCCATGTTACCAAATGTTTTAAATGTGGTACACCAGGTCATATAAGTAAAAACTGTACGTGGGGTACTCCTAGGAGTAATACTCCTTTTAGGAATAGCCTAAACAGGAGACCCCAACCACCTCCCGGATTATGTAGAAGGTGTGGCAAAGGCCGACATTGGACCAGTGAGTGCAGATCAAAAATAGATATACGAGGTAACCCTTTACTGGCGGGAAACGCCTCAGGGGGCCTCTTGCAGGCCCCCAAATCAAATGTAGTATGAACATTCCCAGCCACTGTGGAAGAAATTCCTCTCCAAGACAACTGAATAAACCAATGCCTAATGTAAAAACCGATACTGCAATGGATGATAAAACAGCTCTGATGGATGGATCACAGTTTACAAAGAACACTATAAAACAAATATTTTGGCAGACTTCCATAAATGATCAAAGACCAAAGCTTAGAATTCGAATTAGTGGCCTGGTTATGGAGGGACTGGTAGACACAGGTGCAGATGTGACTATAATTACACCAAAATCATGGCATCCAAATTGGCCTCTTCAAGAGGTAGATGTCCAACTTTTAGGGATTGGCACCCTATCTCAGATAAAACAGAGTTCGAGATGGGTTGAATGCATAGGGCCAGAAGGACAGAGAGGAAGGCTGAAGCCATATGTAGCAAATGTAGCAGTAAATCTTTGGGGCCGAGATCTGTTACAACAGTGGAATACCCAGATTAAAATTCCTACACTTTCAGAAAAAGAATACAGACAAATGCATGTTTCTAGGAATAATATCATCACATGCTATAAAAATCAGGCACCAACCATTCAGGCTGTTCACAAACAGAGCACAACTGCTGTTGAACTCTCAGAAGTACCAACTGCCTTACCTTTAAAATGGCTAACTAATAAACCTGTCTGGGTTGGACAATGGCCTTTGACAAAAGAGAAGCTACAAGCTTTAGAACAGCTGGTTCAAGAGCAGTTAAATGCTCAACACATTGAAGAATCTACCAGCCCTTGGAATTCTCCTGTATTTGTTATTAAAAAAAAGTCTGGCAATTGGAGAATGCTGACAGATCTGAGAGCTATTAATAAAGTAATTCAGCCAATGGGCTCCCTACAGACTGGGATGCCCTTGCCCTCTATGCTACCTAAAGAATGGCCTATAATAGTTATTGACTTAAAGACTGTTTCTTTACCATACCCTTACAAGAAAATGATAGAGAAAAATTTGCCTTCACAGTACCTAATTATAACAATTCTCAGCCAGTCAAGAGATATCAATGGAAGGTTCTCCCACAGGGAATGTTAAACAGCCCTACTTTGTGCCAACACTTTGTGCAGAAACCATTGGAGATAATTCGTGTAAAGTTTCCACAATCCATAATTTATCACTATATGGATGATATCCTATTAGCTGATCCAAAGTTAGATACATTAGAAAGCATGTTTGAAGAAGTAAAGAAAGTTTTACCTCACTGGGGACTGCAAATTGCTCCTGAAAAAATACAAAGAGGAGATTCTATTAACTACTTAGGATATAAGATAGAGCTACAAAAAATTAGACCCCAAAAGGTACAGCTAAGGAGAGATCGATTGAAGACTCTTAATGATTTTCAAAAGTTATTAGGAAGCATTTCCAACTTACTGGGTATCATGGGAATACCCAAAGAGGGACTACAAAATTTGGCTAATACTCTAGAAGGGGACAAAGAATTAAATAGTCCAAGAGAATTATCAGCCGAAGCTGAGAAGGAATTGGCCCTAGTAGAAAAGACAATTCGAGAAGCACATGTGGATCGTGTGGATCCAGAACTTAAATGCATTCTTGTCATATTCCCCTCCAGACATTCCCCAACAGGTATTTTGATGCAGAGGGAAGATATTATATTGGAATGGATATTCCTACCACGTAAACCAAATAAGAAATTAAAGACTTATATAGAAAAGATCTCTGATTTGATTCAAAAAGGTAAACTAAGACTTCGCCAGTTGACAGGAATGGACCCAGCAGAAATTGTAGTACCTTTAAATAATGAAGAAATTTCATCACTATGGAAAGATAATGAATACTGGCAGAGAGCCTGCAGTAACTTTTTGGGAGAGATTAACAACCACTATCCCAAAAGCAAGAGAATAGAATTCATAAAGAAGACCGAATGGGTCCTTCCTCATATTGTACGGCAAAAGCCAATTTCTGGAGTCCTCACATTCTATACTGATGCAAATAAATCAGGGAAAGCAGGATATAAATCAGGAGACCTAAGTAAAGTGGTACAAAGTCCATACAGCTCTGTACAAAAGGCAGAACTGTATACCATTCTGATGGTACTGAAGGACTTCACAGAACCCCTCAATATAGTCACTGACTCTCAATATGCAGAGAGAGTTGTTTTACATATTGAAACTGCTGAATTTATTCCTGATAATACAGAATTAACTTCATTATTCATACAATTGCAGGAAATCATCAGAAAAAGGGAACATCCTATATATATATATATATATATAACACATATCAGATCCCATACAGGTCTACCAGGACCTCTAGCACAAGGTAATGATGAGATTGATCAGTTACTAATAGGTAATGTGCTAGAAGCTTCAGAATTTCATAAGAAATGCCATGTAAATAGCAAAGGTTTGAAGAAGGATTTCTCCATCACTTGGCAACAGGCTAAGGATATTGTGAAAAAATGTCCTACTTGTTCCATCTATAACCAACTTCCATTACCTGCAGGGAGCAATCCAAAAGGTATACAAAGAAATGAAATTTGGCAGATGGATGTGTTTCATTTTGCAGAATTTGGAAGATTAAAGTATGTACATCATACCATTGACACCTATTCAGGATTTCAATGGGCAACTCCTATGAGTTCTGAAAAGGCTGATTCTGTGATTACACACCTATTAGAAGTTATGGCCATCATGGGAATACCTGTACAAATTAAGACAGACAATGCCCCAGCATATGTCTCCAATAAAATGAGACAATTCTTTGCTTATTACAATATAAAGCATGTTACAGGTATACCACACAATCCCACAGGCCAAGCAGTCATAGAAAGATCCAATCGAACTTTAAAGGATATGCTAAATAAACAGCGACAGGTAACAATGACTCCTAGAAATAGATTGCATAGTGCTTTATTAACCTTGAATTTTCTCAATGCTGATGAGAAAGGAACAACAGCTGTGGAGAGACATTGGACGACAGACAAAACTCCTGAGCTAAACCAACCGGTTTATTTCAAGGATGTGCTGACCTCAGAATGGAAACCTGGATATGTTCTACGTTGGGGAAGGGGTTTTGCCTTTGTTTCTGCAGGAGAAGAGAAGCTATGGATACCAACAAAATTAATAAAAATTCGATTTGAACAGGAAAAACCCCTTGATGAGGTGAAGTAAAAGATCATCCACCAATGTGACATCTCTACAAGTTGTAAGAAAAATTTAACAATCAAGGTTGGGGTAGGGTTCTGTTTTTGTCTTTCCAGGATAATGGAAATACCCATCTTCCAAAAATCATAAGGCCTTGGATATCCGGATGTTTACAGCAGAAAGAAAGAATCTATTGGTACCAATCTACACACGGTAAAATCTCACTGTCTAACATCTATCTCTCTATCAATCTAGAAAAGTTGTGGTTCCAATTCAATTATAAGCCAAGCTGGCTTTGGAGATGGAATTGGCTCACTCCTTCTCTAAACCCAAGCACATTGCTAAAAGAAAAGTTTGAGAGATTCTTCAGTTCCATATCAGAAGAGCCCTCTGGTGTGGGACAGAAGGAAACCAATAAAAGGGACCATTGTCTTCTAGATTCTAATTCTCTGCATGCTTACTCTTGATTTCTCAGAATCCTTTCTTACATGCTATGTCCTCTTTAAATCCAAATCTTCCATTTTGATAACAAATAAGTTTTTCTAATAGCAATCTCAGAAGTCTCCAGAAGGAAGATGGGGCCCCAACAACAACTCTACCCAATCCAGAATGATGTCATGGCAATCATCATCATACTACACTTCTTACCGGAATTTCAGACAATCTTACCCATTACTCTAAGACTTACTGCAGAACCTACAGTTAGTCTAACTGAGATTTAACTATCTGAGCTTTCTCACAGTACCCAACAGAGATAACATCACCCCCTAAACAGCAGGAAGCAATTCTAAGAAAACGACGCCCCTTCTCCCTTAGGTTTCATAATTCTCAGGGTTATGGATGATGGTTATAGGGTTGGGGTGGAAGGAAATATTAAACTCAGTATTCAAAAAAAAAAGAAAAGAAGAAATGGAATGGATAGGTATAAGATATTATGGTAGATTATTATGTATACTAGTAAACAAATTTAGTAAAATAGTAGCCTTAAATAATTTGCACTGTAATTTGCACTGTTATGGGTTCTTATATGTTGATACAAATGTAAACTATTTTTATATTCCTGTTTAAGATAATTTGTATATTGATACAAATATGGAACTATATTTGTTATAATGTACATATATTTCTACTCTTATTTGAAATACTTGTATATTGATACAAATGTAAATTTATATCTGTCATACTTTATGTAGGTTCTACTTCTGTTTAGGATATTCGGTATATTGATATATATTTAAGATTATTGTCATATTGCATATCGCACTATATACTCCTACCTCTGTTATAACATCTTGTGTATTGTCACAATTTTGAAGTCCATCGTTCTTTACCATACAATTGCTTATAGACTGTTTACCTTGTTTACGTGAAGCCTTAGTCCTTAGGTTATTTCGGTAGATAAGACTTATAGATTTATAGTCACCTATGCTTGTCATCTCTATAGTTACATTAGTTAGGTTATCCAGATTTACAGATACATAGGTCAGATGGACAGGTAATCTTCAAACACTTCATAGACCTAGAGAATATGGCATTTAAATAACTTAGAATTCTGTTGATGTGAGACATAATTGCTCCTGGCTGCACCAATTTGATCCCGAGAGAATGTTGGGCTTCTAAGACATTTCCATTTGGAAGTTTGTCTTCTTGGCACAAAATGGCCTACTGGGCAAAGAACTGCCCTTGCCTCGACGGCTGACAGTACTAATGCAATGCTATCCTTTCTGGACAAGCAGGACACAAGGAAAGCGACCACTGTACTCTGCCAAGACAGGGTAAGATGGTCTTTCAGAATTCCTGCTTCTGAAAATGGTCTGTCAGATACTTTAGGCCTGTAGCCAATTTGAATGCACCAACAATGCTGAGAAACATTAGGTGACTGTCCAGGCTGCCAGCTGTCTCCGTCTACTCTCGCAAGATTCCCGAAAGTTGCTTGCATCCATCTACCATTTCTCAGGTACCATTATATTCCTTCTCAGGTCTTTGATGGGATTGAAGACTAGCAGTTATAGTTACAACTTAGTAGATAGAACATATTAAGTATTAGATTCAGGTTCTTTAGGATAGGACACCTTTTGGAATGATCTTTGTAACATGCCATTTACCTATGCTCTATACTTCTCTGGACTTTAGTATGTGTTTCTTGCTTGATATTGTTTGCATTGGTTGTACTTCCATCTTATCTAGGTCATTATCCCTCATTATTCCTGGACAATATTTGATAACCATTCCTTTGTATATAGTCTTGTATTAGGTTAGAACTTTCTTATTTAGACAAAAAAGGGGGAGATGTAGTGGGTAGCCATTCCAGCTTTGATCTGAAAGTTCCAACCCCCATTGAGACTTCGGCAACTGTCACGCCTACAAGGTGGGGCCAAGGGAGGCGCCTGGGGATCTGAGAGCTGGATCGGCGGGCGCTCTCTCTGTTGCGGGACCCTGGACTGGAGAGGTGGACCGAGCAGAGCTCCAGAGAACACCGCTGGACTGTGATACACCTTCCCCAGACTCCGCGACCTACCTATTCCTTAATTTGTAAGTTACGCCATTAAATAAATCTCCTTTTAACTACGTGGAGTGGCCTTAATAATTTCACCAATAGAGATCGGAGCCTGGGGAGTGTTGAGGATCCCTTCTTCCTCAGGAGGAGCCATATCTAGAAGGCAATGTCTTGTGAGACAGGATTTTAGGGAAAACAGGACAAGAGAGACTGTTCTCCCACACCGTGAGCAGTCCATGGTCCCATAGATTGTGGACTAAAATGTGAGTAACAAGTCCTCATGTCACACGTGGGCTATGGCCACCTCTACAAATCACAGATATCCCATTCAGACTTATCCCGGATTTCTACAGAACTTGGTACTGAAATAATTTCTTGGGCTTGGGATCTAGCAGCCTAAACATGCACCCCTACCTCACAGCCAAGCAGCATTGGAGCTTGGGTCCTGAGGCTAGAGAGCCATGCCCAGCCATCCTTCAGGTCATCACTCTGCTTCCACCATTCCCAGCCCACAGCAGTTCTGCAGCCATCCTGTGCTCCTGTCCTCTGTCCCCCTAGACTCTTTTTCTGTCCATGGCCACCTTGAGATTTTGCCCATGGTCTCAGAGCCTGTCCTCCCTCTGCCCTGCACTATCCTTAATTCATCCCAGATCTAATTACATCATGACTTCTCTCAGGCACCAAGTTCTGGGCTGTCTCTTAACTCCATGGTCTCTGTCAGGCAGGGTGTTGTGGGTGTGGGTTCTGGATGTCCCCCCACTACCTTTACTGATTACCTCTCCAACTGAGTCTCCCAACTCTCATGCACCCAACTCTCATGAGACTCACTGGCCTTAGAGTGTGTCTTGGGCATTCTAACCTTCAGGATGTTTGGGCTAGTAATTTTACAAAAGCAAAATTCCATGAGGCACCCACACCCTAAACAGAACACTGCATGGCTGACACCTCCCTCTCATTAGTGTCTGTTCCTGCATCCCTGTTTCCCATGTCCAGGTCCAGCTCATTACCAAAATGGCTCAAGGTAAAGGTCCTGAACAGGAATTGCCCACAGGGCTCTTCAGTAGTTATGGGACAGGTTACTTTCACCATAAGATGGGTAAGCAGGCTCCTTAGGTCAAGAGGTCCCCAGCCCACCTGGAGTCTCCTAGAGGCAGAGGTTCTCCAGTAGGGATGGACACCTTCTACAGGAGCAGATTAGAAATGATGGAGAGGGCAGACTAAGGGACCTCATCTCTGCAGGGAGCAGCCCAGGCTTCTCCCAACACAGGTAGGACTGGATATGCAACCTATGCACTCTGCTAGTTTGTAAGTTTAAGTCACAGCCAAAAGGAGCCCTCTTAGACTGAGAGCTCAGGAGTTCTGTGCAGTATGTGCCAGGAACCACAACTGTATCCAAAAAAATCCTAGGGGAGAAGTAAGGCCTGTGCGTAGAAAGAAAGGAGGCACCCATGTCTCCAGGGTTGTGAGCACCACCTTTCCAGTGGTCAGCATAAGGACACAAGGTTCCCAGTCACCATTCTTTCTCTCTACTCCCCAAACAGTGAGCAGTCTCACCTTTAAAGTAGATGTAGTTCACCAGCACCATTACTGTCTGATTATCCAGGTCTGAGATCAGTTCCTTGATCTTCCCCTGGGTCTGTTTGCTCACATAGTCATTGATGAGTTTTTTGGCCTCATGAGGCTGTTGGAAGTCAGTCACAGAGGCCTCAGCCTGGTACAGTGCCCTTGCCTTCTCCTTGAACTCTGCCAGGATCTGCAGGTGCTTTTCAACAAACATCATGCTGCCTGTGCTGATCTTCACCTGGTTCTCTGGCTGACTGAGCATGTGGAGGAGGTGCCCAAAGCCCCTGTGGATGTCTGCCTCGGGGGTCTGTGTGAGATTGAACTTGAGACCTCCTAGAATCTCTTCCTGGGTTTTGCTCCTTGCTCCCAGGGACAGGATGGCCAAGGCAGCTGAGATGCTGAGTGGGGAGAAGACAACATTTTTATTTGGATTCTTCAAAGCCAGCTCCTTGTAGAGGCTGAAGGCAAAGTCAGTGTTGATGGAGGCCAGTGTCAGACTGTCCATTTGTGTCCCATTGTTTTGGTCTTCATGGACTTCGGTGTCTCTTCTCAATGTGCCATCTGATTGACAGAGGACAACAGGGCAGATCCCTGCTATCAAGAGCCCCAGAGCTACACGGAGGGCCATCTTCTCTGCTCTCCAGGCTGAAAAGTAAAGATCCTTTGAGTCTGGGAGAACCAGGTGGTGTCCTTGTCCTCCCACAGGGCTGCACTGTGAACCTGCTCTTCTGCCCCTTGCTGCCTCTGTGACTGTGCATTGGAGGTGCTCTGAGCACTCAGATGGCAGTCCCACATCATGTGCTCCTGTTATCAGCACTGGAGGAAGCATTGTAGTAGCCCAGTCTCCTCACAGAGAACCCAAGACCCAGAGAGGGGAATGGACATGCCAGGTTCACAGAGAAGCCAGAAGAGGAGTGGAGGGATGGGACGAGCCCTGTCTGATCAGATTGTCTCCTCTCAGTCTCTCCTGCAGAAGGATTCATTAGAAGGCTGGGAACCCTCTTCCTTTGCACTCACCGCCCCCCCCCCCCCGCCCCGCCATGTAGGCAGAACTTAGGGTCCTTGAAGAAGTGGTTAGCACAGGCCCTAACCTTGCCTCTTGATGACAAGTCTGGGAAATCACAAGGCCCTTGACAGAATCTGGTACATGAAGCTGGACCTGGAGAGGAATAATTGAGAGGCAGCACCAGAGACATCTGGTGTCGTGCCAGAGCCTTGGCACCTCTAGAACAGGTCATGGCAGGACAAACAGGGCAAGGTTCTTTCAGTCCTGCCAGGGAACTACATGTTGCTTTGAACCTCAGGTTTGAAAGGCCTCCTGTTGGGAAGAAAGGTGAGTCATGTCAGTCTCTGACCCCTGGACCAGATTTTGTTTTGGCTCTTAGGATGGCTGTGTGGTAGCAGGCAAATGGGCAGACTTCTCTGAGAAGCTTGGTGAGTGACCCAGGTTACATTATTGGTAAGTGTCTGGCTTATTATGGGTCAATGGGTTAGTTGTAGGGAATGTCTAGAGGGCTATCTCTTCCATCCACCCCTGGAGTGGGGGCCACAAGCATCCTAAAGGACTACAGTTGAGGGGTTGTGATCATGGTAAACACAGACACCCACAACTAGCCTTGAACATTTGTTCAGGTGTCCAAAGGTGACAGTGGATAGTAAATGAGTGGGAGGGAGAGGAAGAGAAGGGAGGAGACAGCAGGGGGTTGGAGAGATCAAGAAGGAGTGAGAAAGTGGAAGTGGACAGGCAGGGAGATGGGAGGAGGGAGGGCTAGAGAAAGGAGGAGGAGCCAAGGGGGAGGCAGAGGGGAGAGAAGACCAGAAGAGTGTAGGAGGAGACTGGAGGGAGCAGGAGAGGGAGGTGCTGGAGCTGAGCCACATGTCCCCAGGGATGTGACATGCCTGCAGAGGAGCCAGGGACCTCAGCAAGTTGGCTGCTGTATTTGTTTTCAGACTGATGCAAGCATTTCTTTGGCAAAGCACTGAGCAACATTTTGTGCCAGGATAGGTTCCAGAGGAAAGGGGCTGCACGGTGTGTGCAGCAGGAGACCTGGCTCAGGGGCTGAGCTACTGCCTTCTTTGCTTCCCTAGTGGAGGGTGAGGCCGATCTGCTCAGCCATGGGATCTCTGGGGGAAGTGGGTCCCTGACCCCCAAGCAACTCCTGTCAGCTGTAAGCATGGCAGGGCTGCCACCTCCTCCAGACGGACTCTGCAGCCCTCCTGTCTCCCCCCTGTAGTGGGTAGCCATTCCAGCTTTGATCTGGAAGTTCCAACCCCCATTGAGACTTCGGCAACTGTCACGCCTACAAGGCGGGGCGAAAGGAGGCGCCTGGGGACCGGAGATCTGGATCAGCGGGCTCTCTCTCTGTTGTGGGACCCTGGACTGGAGAGGTGTACCAAGCAGAGCTCCAGAGAACACCGCTGGACTGCGATACACCTTCCCCAGACTCCGCGACCTACCTATCCCTTAATTTGTAAGTTATGCCATTAAATAAATCTCCTTTTAACTACGTGGAGTGGCCATAATAATTTCACCAATACCCCCCAGCTATGATAGCAGCACACAGGCTAGACAAGGTCTCAATACTTCCTCCCCATGGAGGGTCAGAAGGAACAGGCTCCATTCCCTCTCCAGGAGCATAGCCCATGGCACCCACATCTTCATACACATGAAGACCCAGATTGGAAAGATTGGAAAGGAGATTCATACGCACCCCAGAAATATCCCCTGATTCCAATCCAGTGTCCCAGGAACCACTCATCATCCCTCCTTCAAACCAAGACTTCAGGTCATTGCCAGTACCTAAGAGTCCTAGGAAGGTTCTAACTCTGTACCCAGAGGGTAGGAATCCTGGGTATTACCTGCAGAGCTGATGCCCGCTGCCAGCGTCTATGACAGCTGAGTTCTGATGTTCTGGGTTGCTGCTTGCCTGGTGTGTTGTTCTCCCTAGCACACTAATGCTTATTTATCCCCACTGGGGACTCCTCCCTCTTCTTAGGAAATACTAGTGCGGACAAGCTGTTCTCTGTGCTCAGACTGGAAATGGGCAGACAGAATGATTTCTGGTAGTGTTGCCTTTAGAGGCTTCTGCTAGCAGAGCCTTCTGACGGGAAATTGCCCAAAGTGTTCTAAAAAAGACTACCTGATATTCTGGGCATGTCAGAAGCAAACAGAGTGTGCATAATCCCTGTCCCACTTGTCAACAGATAGGGCTGCAGCTAACATTTATCCTATACTTTCTAATCATTTCCAAAAGAACACAACAACTTTATGCCCATGATTCCTGGTTTCTTTAGGGAAACTCACACAGTAATAAACACATGCCTCGATCCTGACAGAACCCTGTCTTCATCAGTGTAACGATCCTTTCGGGCAGCAATGGGCATATTCTCAATAGAGACTCCATCTCCCCTCTTTGACTATCAGACTTGATAGGGAAGCTGCCTTGTCTGGCAGTGAAGGAAAACTCCTAGAGGAATCTGTGTCTGCAGAGCCTGGCTGGCTGATCTGAATTTCAGTACTGTAGAGAGATGGGAACACTGCAGGTCAGGGGCTAATGACCTTCTCACGGGCTAAGTGCTGCCTCTCCAGAACAGCCATGTTTCCTCCCTGTGTCAGAACTCAACCTTGTGACAATAGAGTCTATTCACTTAGCAGACAACCAGCTTCAATCCAAAAACTAAGAATGGCAGCAGCGAACATTTTGAGCCTGTAGAGAAGCTCCCTGATCTTGATGATGCATCTGCCTCCCTGAGGTTCTCACCCCTGCATTTTAAACTTGCCTTGATTTGTGACTTGGTTTGATTAAGCTATCAAGTTTTCATGAAACTGCTTCCACACTAGATTATGGAATTTGAGTAACCTAAATCTGTGTTCTCAGATCCTGTCACACAAAATCGTTTTTATGAAGTGTCTGTTGTTCCCCGTAGGATGAGAGCTGTGGTGTCTGTGTCAACAGTGTGGTCACACTCAGCAGCCTGGTGTTTGGTCAAAAGCTGTTGTCCCCAAAATGATGGAGGTGCTGATCCTAACAAGGATTTTGGTTGAGTAAACATTAGTTTAAGATCTCTGTGTTCCAGAGGGGCAGATCATCCATGGTGCATTTCTGTTTATCAGGAGACATCCTAACCTTCCCCCAAAACAACTGCTACCTCAGGCACAGACACCCAGTTCTCCTTCATCCAGACAGGCTGAATCAGCTCAATGATCCCTACCCCACTGTCATAAAAAAAAAAAAAAAACTGTTTCTTTTTTTTCATTTGGCTTATTTTTTTTGCCACCCCAGAGAGAGAAGCCTTGAGAGTTTAATCCTCAATGAATGTATGTTTCTCCCCACACTGGATTACATTTGTTTCTGTAACCATGGAGAGAGCACTGGACACTTTTGAAAGGGCCCTACCCTCCCTAACTGAACTAAGGTGTCTATGTTTTGACACTCCTGTGTGCCAATCACTTGATTCTGCTGGTTCCTGCCACTCACCCCGCTTACCCCACCTAGTTCAAGTCTAAATTTTAGAGTCTGCATTTCCAGCTGTTTCTCTTCTCCACTGGCTAGATTTATGTCAACTTGACACCCTCTATTGCCGTCTGAGAGGAGGGACCCTCAACAGAGAAAATGCCTCCATCAGCGGGGGCTATAGTTGTGGGAATTCTGCCATTCAGTCCAATGGCCAATTGTATGGAGTGGTTTTTTTGGTCCAATGGGTGTTGTCTTTTCTCAAGACGTATGACCCCTTAAGAACTGTGGGGAAATGGTCCTGCTCTCTCTTGGGCTGGTCGGAGTAGATAGTGAGGGCCAGAACAGCATGGCTTGCAGTTTGGTTCCCATCGCACTTGGGCAGAATGGCAGGACCTCAGCAGCTGAATCAGTGGCCGTGTGTCAGCTTTGTTCTGTATCATGAGTATACCTTACTGATTTCACATGTTAATAAACCTGATTTGAACCCAGAATTCTGTTCTGCAGTACCTGGCACCCAGTGTTTTGTTGGTTATAGTCAATCTGTTCCTAAAGCAGAAAGGGGGATATGATATATTAATGATGGGGAAAAGGGTAGATTATTATGATGAAAAGAAGAGGTAGATTATTGCATCTACTTTAGGCAAAAAACAACTGTTAATCTCAAATATTTTACATTGGTTTGAATTTTAGGTTATTGATACAAATTTAAAGTCAATTTTGTCACACTGTATGTATATTTTTACTCTTTTTTAAGGTTATTGTGTTATTCAGTTCATTTAAAAATGCAATGTATAATTATAAAACCCAGATTTTAGTCATCTATAATAGTCAAATTTATAGCCGTCTTAGTTAGGTTTTCTAGGTATACAAAGATATATTTCAATTAGAAACCTTGTGACAATGAAGTCTATTAACTTAGCAGACAACTAGCTTCAATCCAAAAGCTAAGAATGCCAGCAGCTAACATCTTGAGCCTGTGGAGAAGCTCCTCCAATTGATGCACCTGCCTCCCTGAGCAGCCCTTTGAGTAGGCCCAGAGAGATTTCCCATTATAAGCTGTGAGAGGACTGGGGGTTAGCTCAGTGGTCAGGGGATTGCCCAGAAAACACTAGACCTTGGTTCAGTTTATAGCACCAGAGGAAAAAGAATGTCATGAGAGCAAACTTGGACATGGAGCCTCCAACATGTGTCATGTCTTCAGTCAACTGAATGACTCACGAGAGGCCCCCAAGGAAGAACCATCCAGGCTGGCTCCTCATGGGTGCCTGACACTGTGAGATATTCCTTGTTTTTTCAAGTTGTGTATTTATTTGGGGTCAATTAATTCTGCATCACCAGACATGGGACAAGAGCAGTCGTCTCCCTCTTAGTCCTTAGGACCAAGGGAGAGAGTATGGACAGACATGTCAGAAGACAACAGGCAGGCTCTCACTGAAATGACCAAGGTAAGTCCTTCATGCTCTGACTCCATCTTGTGTTTCCTCACAGATTTCTCAGCTCTCTCTTTTCCCCCACCACAGTCATGTCTGCCTTCACATGTACTTGAGAGTTCCAGGGACATGTCCATACTGCACAGAATAGACCAGAATAACTAAAGGAAATCACAATAAATAAAGAAGCTACAACTCAAAATTATGATTGAAATAGTAACTCTGCTCTGTCAGGAAAGAACAATTCAAATTAATCTGACCTGCACCTACTTGTTTGTAAATTATGGTCTTTGTGGGTTTTTTCCTTTAAACATGCTGTGTCCCTGAGCTTGGGCACCTACAGACTTTTTGGAGGCATAAGCTTGTTTTTGGTCTCATCATTAATAAAAGTACTTAAACCATGAATTGGCCAAATATTATTGTTTTCCATAACTATCTCTTGTGAATCATTTCACAGCAGTGTCTCACAGCGGATTCTTCCCTAGGCAGAAGCCCCTCTTCTTTTCCTTCTTTCTCTCTCCCCACAGAGACAATGATGGCCACCACTGTTGCTCTGTCCTTCATGCCTAAGACCCCATGGCATCCTCACGGCACCTGCTGAGGTGAGCTCCGGTGTTGACTGCCTACTGTGAAGGATCCTAAGACCAGACACTAGTCAACACTGAGTCAATTCAGGAGTGTGATCCTGACCAGCTGGATGGTGTCTGTCCTCTCCATCACCACAGCTTTGGAATCTGCTGACCCATACCCAGCCTGGCTGTGAGGACACACTGATGTAACAGCTAAGGAACAATACAGACTTCCTGGTGGTGTGAAGGATGCCTTTGCTATCCAAATGTTTGAATTATAAGAATTCCATGCACAGACACCTGAGCTGCAGGCATTTCTTCCCATCCTGGGGGTTGTCTCCTCACACTCACAGTACTGGGGAACCAAAACTTCACATATATAAGCCAATCCAGCATTCCACCATTAAGCTAACTCCAAAGCCCTCTTCTCTTTCTCCTTGAATTTTTACTTTATGTGGTTCCATGTGTTTGTGAATGTGTATGTGTACATCCATGTGCACATCCACATGAAGGTCAGAAGTCAACTTCAACTGTCATTCCTCTTCCATCTTGGTTTTAGGATAAGGTCTCTCCATAGGCCTGGAATTCATTGAATTGTCAAGGTTGGCTCTCCCAGGAGTCCCAGGGACCCACCTGTCTCCACCCCAGAGCTGGGATCACAAGTTCATGTCATCATAGTTGGCTTTTTTACTTCAGGGAATAAATTCAGATCCTCATGCATATGAGACCAACACTTTACCCACCTGGCCATGTCCCCAGTCCTCATTCCCTAGATAGTGTCTTTAGATGCACAAAGCTTGACTTCCCTCTGGCCCAAAGCAAAGAAGCCAACAGACCCCGGCCTGAAGTCTCTGAAACTGTGATTCAAACCAAACCTTTGCTTCCCTCAGTGGGTTATCTCAGATGTGCTGTCCCAGTGACATAAGGCTCACTGACACACCCCTCTGTCTACTGTCTGCTCTGTGGCCTCAGTACCAACAACAGAAAACAGATGGAGGCAGCCAGCTGGATGGCAGCTCAGCATCCTCCCAGAAAGCCCTGGAGTTGGCTGTGATTGTTCTAGGGGGAGAAACCTTGGTGAGGATCTGCAGATCATGCAGTTCACAGTGGTTCCCCCTTGGGATACTGGCATCTGGTGGGGTTACCTTAGATACTCTGTCCTGGCCTTGGTTTGGAGCACAGGTCTCTGAACTTATTACTGTAAACATGCTGCAGATTTTGTACTTGTTGTAAGGCACAGGCTGGGAATGAATGCCCTATAGTGCACGTCTCCTACAGTCTGCTTAGCAAGTTACTATAGCAAACCTTCCTGGGGGTGAGGATTATTCTCTGAGAGAGGATGTTGCTGCCATTCTGGGTGAGCATGGATACCATGGGTTCTGATGATGCACAGTGGCTGGCAGTGTTCTCTGCAGGGAGGTCACTCTTGATTCCTGGTGGCAGCTGCTTCAGTGCCCTCCTGGGATGTGCCAACTGCACAACACCTGAAGGGATAAGTGCTCTTCCCATGCTTGAATATTGGAGTGGGTTTCTGATGAGGCTGAAGGGGTGGGAGGAAGAGGCAGCCTGGCCCTTGATGGTTATTATAACCATTGCCACTACTACTCTTATCACTTCCATAGTACTTCATGGTTGGTATTCTCTGATTATTGATGTTTAGACATGAGACCTTGGCAATTACCTCTGACAAGTAATTTGGCCAAGAGCATTATATGTCAGACTATTTTTTTATTATTAAGAAATTTTCTATTTACTTTACATATCAACCACAGATCCCCCCTCTTCCCTCTCCCCACCCCTCAACCTTCCCCCTCCAACCCACCTCTCATCCCCACATTTCCCAAGTCAAGGTCTCCCATAGGGAGTCAGCAGAGCCTGACACACTCAGCTGAGGCAGGTCCAAGCCCCTCCCCCCTGCACCAAGGCTGTGCAAGGTGTCACACCACAGGCACTGGGCTCCAAAAAGCCTGCCCATGCACCAGGGATGGATCCTAATCACCCTGCCTGGGGGCCCCCAATCAGTTCAAGCTAAACAACTGTCCTCCCATATCCAGAGGATCTTGTCTAGTCCTATAGGGCTCCACAGCTATCAGTCCACAGTTCATGGGCTTCCACTAGTGTGGCTGGTCATCTCTGCACATTTTCCCATCATGATTTTGACGTCCCCTGCCCATAGAATCCTTCCTCTTTCTCATTGATTGAATTCCTGGAGCTCAGCCTGGCACCCAGCCATGGATCTCTGCATCTGCTTCCATCAGTCACTGGATGAAGTCTCTATGATGACAGTTAGGGTATTTACTTGTCTGGTCACCAGAATAGACCAGTCCAGGCACCCTTTTGACCATTGCCAGTAGTCCAAGGTGCGATCATCCTTGTGGATTCCTGAGAACTTCCCTGGCACCGTGCCTCTTCCTATTCCCGTGATGTCTTCATTTATCATGGTATCTCTTTCCTTGCTCTCCCACTCTGCCCCTGTTCCAGCTTGAACTTCCCATTTCCTTATGTTCTCATCCCCCATTCTTTGCCCTCCATTACCCCCTCACACACTCCTAGTTTGCTCATGTAGATCTTATCTATTTCTCTTGCACTGGGCTGTCTATGTGTCCCTTGTAGGGTCCTCCTTGTTTCCTAGCTTCTCTGGAGCTGTGGGTTGTAGTCTGGTTATCCTGTGCCTTACATCTAGTATCCACTTATGAGTGAGTACATACTGTGTTTGTCCTTCTGAGTCTGGGTTACCTCACTCAGGATATTTTATAGTTCCGTCTATTTGCTTGCAAATTTAATGATATCATTGTTTTTTTACTGCTGAGTAGTACTCCATTGTGTATATGTGTCACATTTTCTCTGTCCATTCTTTGGTTGAGAGGCATCTAGGTTGTTTCCAGGTTCTGGCTATTATGAATAATGCTGCTATGAACATAGCTGAGCATGTGTCCTTGTGGTATGATTGAGCATTCCTTGGTATATGCCCAAGAGTGGTATAGCTGGGTCTTGAGGTAGATTGATTCCCAATTTTCTGAGAAACCACCATACTAATTTCAAGTGTCTGTGAAAGTTTGCATTCCCACCAACAGTGGAGGAGTGCTCCCCTTGCTCCACATCCTCTTCAACATAAGCTGTCTTCAGTGTTTTTGATCATAGCCATTCTGACAGGGGTAAAATGGTATCTTAGTAATTTTGATTTGCTTTTCCCTGATAACTAAGGATGTTCAGCAATTCCTTAAATGTCTTTCAGCCATTTGAGATTCTTCTGTTGAGAATTCTCTGTTAAGCTCTGTAGCCCATTTTTTAATTGGATTGTTTGTTATTTTGATGTCTAGCCTTTTGAGTTGTTTATATATTTTGGAGATCAGCCCTCTGTCAGATGTGAGGTTGGTGAAGATCTTTTCCCATTCTGTAGGTTGTTGTTTGGAAAAAAGAAAGCATCTTCAACAAATGGTGCTGGCATAACTGGATGTCAACATGTAGAAGATTGCAAATAGATCCATATCTGTCACCATGCATAAAACTCAAATCCAAGTGGATCAAAGACCTCAACATAAATCCAGTTACATTGAACGTCATAGAAGAGAAAGTAGAAAGTAGTCTTTAATGCATTGGCACAGGAGATCACTTCCTAAATATAACACCAGTAGCACAGACACTAGAGCACAATTAATAAATGGGACTTCCTGAAACTGAGAAGCTTTTGTGGGGCAAAGGACACACAGTCAATAAGACAAAACAACAGCCTACAGAATGTCAGACTATTATTAGACCTGATGGGCCATGTTGCAGAAGCACAGAAGGAAGTATATGGTGCATTGTTTTTAAGACCACCACCCCACCACACCACACCACTCAGCCACTTACCGCTGCTAAATTTCTATAAGGTGATTGTTCAACATGTAGAAACTCCTGAGCTAAGCATGGAGTTCCCAGGCCTTCAACCTCAGTAAACTGCAGTTTACAGGCCCCTCCCTTCCCCCACCACACTCCATTTCATCTATTGAAAGCTGGGCCTGTCCCTGTAGGGAGTTCATCATTAAGGCAACATTTGATGGCCAAGAAGTGAGAGAATCCTCAGCCCCCAGGGAATGAGAAAAAGTGAACCCTGATATCTAGGTCCTAGACTCCCATAAGAGGTGGACTCAGACTTTGTCCACAAGTTCCAGACACAGGTCTGGTCAGCTTGAGATGCATTCAGCACCAGCCTCCTTATATACTTGTACTGAATCCAGGAATAATGTTGGGATACAGCTGGGACATGTCAGTGCCCATGGAGTGCTGGTTGTACCCCTGCCTCAGGACCTGCCCTGCTACACGTTGGAAAGATGGTTGGAACATTTGTTTGCTTTCAATAGATGTTTGCTTTTCTCTCACATCACATCCTTCATGGAATGGTATCTCGGTGTTTACTGGGGAAGGGGTTCTTTGAGGATCCTGCCAGGCTGCACATCTCTGCTGATCTCAGAGCCACCTGTCAAGAGTTTCCTTAGGATCTTTAAGACACAAGTAAGTCTCCAACTGAATGTTCAACTTTCCCTCTCCATGCAGGTTGCTGGCTGTGTTTCCGGGCTCAGAGGATTCTCAATGATTACCAGGTGCCCCAATCCAATGTCTAGACCTCCTCTTCTCTGTAGCAAGAATCTTAAATGGTCTTATTAATAAAATAAAATCCAGGGCCAGGTATTGGGATAAATGCTGGAAGATCAGAGAAGCAGAACAAGCCACAGCTACCTCACCTTGCCAGGTCCTCAGCTGATCCTGTTTCCTCAGACTGGAAGCCTCTAAGTCCTTATTCAAAATGGGTCTCAGCAGAACTGCTGCTCAAAAGCCTAAAAGCTTAACCAGCCAAAAGCTTAACCAGCCAAATGCTTCTAGTTTCTGATCTCTACGCCTTATATATCTTTCTGTTTTTGCCATCACTCCCTGGGATTAAAGGCTCACTTCTTGGGATTAAAGGCGTGTGTCACCATGCCTGGCTGTTTCCAGTGTGGCCTTGAACTCACAAAGATCCAGAGGGATCTCTGCCTCTGGAATGCTGGGATAAAGGCGTGTGCTACCATTGCCTATCCTCTATGTTTAATATTGTGGCTGTCCTGTCCTCTGACCCCAGATAAGTTTACTAGGGTGCACAATATTTGGGGGAACACAATACCACCACACTTCTCCTTCTGAATCTACACACCAAGAAAGCTCATCTCTTGATCTAGATCATCAACTCCCCTCTCCAGCTGTTCCTTAAAATTTTCCTCAATGACAACCTGACCTCTGAATAACTCAGTTCTCTGCATTGTAACCACACAGAGTAACTTGCCTAAGACAGCAAACACCAACAAACCCCCCCAATGCTCGCTGCGGCTCTGAGGAATTTCAGAATCCTCCCAGATCCAGGCTCTTTACCATCTTTTGTCTGTAATTGCTTCTTCCTCTCCACCACCCTTCTGCTGTGTTGTCCCAAAGACTCACTCCCTATCAGATTCTTAGAAATGCCTCCATTACTGGGAACCCTGCCCAAGACATTTTTTTCTGGTCATGTGATGACCTTCTCACCCTCCTCTGACCTCAACACAGAGGTCACATGATCCATATGTGCTTTTGGGAGCTCTTTGTGAAGTATCTAGAGCCTTGTTTTATGATCCACCTGCACACCACCATGGTGATGCCTGTGCACAGATCCCCACTTGGTGAAAACTGTTCCTCTGGCATCAGGACACTTGAAGAACATCCCACCAGTCATAATGTCTAGCTGTGAGGTCATGGGAAATGACTAAGATTCTCTGTGCCTCAGTTTCCTGATCCATAAAAAGGATTGATAATAACATGTAGGTCAGAGGTCCATCACAGGAGTCACAGAGCATAAGTGACAATTTCTACTACCTTGTGGTCACTAGAGGGCACACCCCTGCCAACAGGAGCTGAGTGAATTATACTTTTATTGATCCTTTGCTCCAAACCCTGCATTTTGGGTGATGAAGTTGAAGGTGTCTATCTATCATTTCAGGTTCGTCAGTTGCCAATCTAGAAAATGGGTACTGTGCCCTAAGTAGGAGCGCTGGGGGAAAGGACCTGGTCTGACTAATAGGCCCCTCAAGATGAGTGAAGTCTCCAACAGTGGGCCGGATATGTGCATGGCCAGTATCTGCTGCAAAGGGCAGTGGCTGGCAGAGGCTAGGGACTGGAGAGGGAAAGCACAAGGAAAGAACTTGTCACCAGGAGGTACCAGATGCAGGAGTGAGATTCAGTGCAGCAGCTTCCCTTCTCAGTCCTGGTCCTGGTCCTCATGGATTGGCCGGTAACCTTGCATGATCCCATCATGACCATAGATGTTGAAGGCAGATGTGCCTAGAAAGTATACTGAGACTCTGCCTACATAATAGTGCCCACATTTGGGATACAGACAAATACAGGTGAGTGAGCAGGGAGAGGGCATAAAGATAGATTCCAAGCTCAGAAGCTTGAGTAAGTGCTCCCAAAAGGCCCAAGAGCCTGTCACTCACAGTCCAAGGCTCCTGTGTATGTAGGAGTCATGGAAAGCCAATCAGAGCACGGAGTCCAGGATGTACACACCGACATGCAGGCTGCCTCCTGGGCTCCTGGGCAGGAGCCTCTCCACTTGGGAAGCTCTAGCCTCACTTAGGGTTGGAGATTTTGGCCAGAAAGAGGGTTATCTGAGTATCTGTTTCAGAGATAAACATCAGGAATGGCCTGTTGAAACGGACTGTCATCGATATAAATTTTCTACACAAAAAGACCACTTTGAATCCTGTGGCGGCAGCTGCTTCTGTGCCTGTCTCAGCCACGTCCAGCACAGCCTTGTGGACTACCTGTAGGAGAAAGACATCACTCAATGGAGTCAAGGAGGGCAGGAAAGGAGATTCCTGGAGCAAGCATCCACTGCTGGCCTCAGCTGCTGGTGAAGTTGTTTGTTCCTACGGTGAGCTCTACCCCTGGTGTTTCCAAGTCTCTGCTCAGGGTATGAGATGAGGCATGCCCTGGGTCTGCTCAGTCTCTGAGAATCTGTGTTGCTCTCAAACCAACTACAAACAGGAGGATGGGTGTAGGCAACGCTAGTCCTTCCTCCACAGGCAGCTTCTCAGGAGACCCACAGTGAATAGCCAGTGTGCTGGCAGCCAGTACAGGTTTTGGCATCCCTCCTGCTCCAGCCTCCTTGGAACATACAACCACAATGCACAGAGTGTGGTTTCTCTTTACCAAACTGTCATGTCCTATTTGTACAGACTTGCACCCAGGGATCAGAGTGGACACTGGACAGAACACTAGGCATTGCCAGGCTGTGCAACTGGGACTGTAATGTGGGGTCCTAAGGCATCTTCTCTCCTGTTCTTAAGCTTTTCATCACAACTGCCATTCATCCCTTGTTATTTCCTTTACTGCTACCATTCTGTTTGCTAGTCAGGAAGTACTTTGTCAGTTCTGCAGTGAAGAAGCTGAGTCTGGAAGTGCTTCGCCAAGCAGTGGATTGTGGGTGGTATCCACACTGCAGCACAGGGTCGGTGCCTATGGTGGTCTAACATCAAGCACAGGCTCTTTCCACTCTGGGCTTCTGGGGTAGAGGAGGAATCAGATGCATGCTCTCCAGCAGGGGTGTCTAGGTTGTAACCCAGCTCTGCCAGGATGAGGGAATTTCAGAAATGCGGGCTTTCTCACACATTTGCCATCCCCTCTTGCCACTGGCTTTCGGCATACATATTCAGGCACCCAGTGAGAACCACCCGGTGTATTTTGACTTACCTGAGAGACTCTTAGGTCCTTGGCCCCTGTGATCCTAGACAGGTCAGCCTGTGTGGAGAAGACTTTCCTGATGCCCAGCTGTGGAAGGATGTTCTCTAGGCTATAGTCAGTGGAGATGGAGAACTTGGGCATGTAGAGCTCATCGATCTTCCTGAGAATGTAAAGAGAAATGAAAGAGTCCCTGGACTCCATTGCCATATCAACCCATCTTTTGCTAGGGTGCCTCTCCACAGACAGCCCTCACACAAGAGCGCAGCCCTCTTTCCATCCATCCCACACCACTTGATTTTGCTTTTCCTAATGCCTCAACTAACCATCAATACCTGAGAGTTTATACAGGGGCAGGCGATGAGGCTTGGAACTAGCTGTTGGTTCCCTTACCAAGAATGCTTTTCTCCCTCTAAATGCATTTCTTCCCCTGTCATGTGGACCCTCAGACCTCATCTAATGATCATTCTAGTTAAAATTGCACAATCCTTCTAACTCCAGCTCTCCTTCCCCATGGACATTCCCCGCTTTTAACATCTCTGCTTCTTGTTTTTTAACTCTTCAAATAATAATTAATTATATTTTCAATCACCTACTCTCTCCTCTTCAATTTCAAGGTGAGCCTGTGATTATAAGAAATTATATGCTTGAGTTTCTGATACCCTCTCAGGGTCTAAATTTGAGCCCAGCACATAGGTCTTAGAGTCATCCTTCCATGAATGGAGAATGAACGAGTGAAGAGGGGATGAGATGGCTACACAGGGCAGAGCTGATTCTCAGAGCTGATCTCATTTCAACCTCACTTCCCTCTGCCTTCCAAAACCCATTCAAGATTCCCTGTAAATACAGCCTGTTAGACACAGAGGAATCCGCAGCTCCTGAACTAGCTGATTGTAGCTTGAGTTTTTCTGCCTGGCCCACAGTCAGGGCAAATCTCTCTCACCTGCCAGTCCCACAGCTGCTCAGACCCGACCAAGTAAACACAGAGACTTATATTGGTTACAAACTGTATGGCTGTGGCAGGCTTCTTGCTAACTGTTCTTACAGCTTAAATTAATCCATTTCTATAAATCTATACCTTGCCACGTGGCTCGTGGCTTACCGGCATCTTCACATGCTGTTTCTCATCGTGGTGGCTGGCAGTGTCTCTCTGACTCAGCCTTCCACTTCCCAGCTTTATTCTCCTCCTTGTCCCACCTACTCTTCCTGCCTAGCCAATGGCCAATCAGTGTTTTATTTATTGACTAATTAGCAACACATTTGCCATACAGAACATCCCACAGCAGCTGATGCCATCTTGTGAACAACAAAATGACAGTAAAATCTGTCCAAAAACTCCTGAGAAAGTAACCTCTGCTCCACCTGTCCCTGCTGACTCTCCAACCATTACACCGGGTGCTAGTGAGACTCTGAGTCACAGGGACACTGGGTTAACAGCAGGATGGGGAGCCAGACCAGCTCTGGGTACTGTGGACACGCACCTGGGCCTCAGAGAGTCCTTCCACTTCCTCAGGGTCTCTGGTTGCAAGCTGGCTTCCACCTGCTGCATCCTGCCCTCGTCAGGGAGGATGAACAGGGCGCTGGCATTGCCTGTGTACTTCAGCTCCACCACAGAGCAGGACAGATCCTCATCCCGGAAGTAGGGTGTGGTTAGATTCTCAATTTTCATCATGGGCACCCTCACAGATCTCTTCTTGTCCAAATGGAACTCAGATTCAAATGTGTCATGAGGGTCAAATGGTCTGTTCCATTTCCCTAAATGTGGAGCAGGCCATCAGAATGTAACAGCACAGGAGAGACACCTCCTCCTCCCAATTTCTGCCCAGTTTCTGAGTCAAAAGAGCAATCCATTTTCAACAACAGAGAGTGTAGTATCCCATGGTGGCTGCACAGTCTGGATTGGAAAAAACATTGCTAGATGCAGAACTATGAATGAGATTTGATCCACAGGCTTGGTTTGGAAAGAGGAATTCAAATCCGAAGCTTGGCTACTTAAGGTACCTGAGAAACAATCTAGGATCTGAGGGTGGGGTATATTAGAGAGAAATGTGAGTGAAAATGGAGAGAATGGAGCCTGAGGATATTTGGGGATCCCTTCTTCCTCAGGAGGAACCCTGTCTAGAAGGCAATTGCTGGGGGACAGATTTCAAGGAAACACGAGAGACTGAACCTCCAGGCAGTGATCTGTTGATAGTGCTCCTCAGTGTGAACCAACTAATGGAAGGCAGAGCCCAGAGCCAAGTGTGGGCTTAGACTCAAGCTCCAGGGACCTGTATCTTCTAGATTTGGATTAACAGGATCCCATAGTTGGTTGACTAAGATGAGTAATGAGTCCTCTTCTCCCACATTGGCCATGTTCACCTCCATGAATCACAGATCTCCTGCCCAGGCTTTGTGCACATCCCAAGTGCATGTGACCATCTACAATACACCCTGGGGGACTTGGTACTTTGACAATTTCTTGGGCTCAGGATGCAACTGCATAAACATACAACTCCTCCTCACAGCCAAGCAGCTCTGGAGCTTGGGTTCTGGGCCCAGCAAGAGAGCCTCGCCCTGCAGTAATCCTTCAGCCCTTTGCTCTGCTTCCCTTCTCTTCAGAGAAGAGCTGCTCTGGCTCCACCCTGAACAAATGTCCTCTGTCCTCCTATCCTCTTCTGTCCATGGCAAATTGGATTTCTGTCTATAGTCTCAGAATCTGTCCTCCTCTGCCCTAGACTATCCTGTGTCCAGCCTCAAGTCCACCCCAGGTCAGGCCACATCAGGATTTTCATCAGGAATTGTTTTATGGGCTATCGCCTCAATCCCTGGTCTCTATCAGGCAGGGTTTTGGAGTGTAGGCTCTGGATGTCCGCCCCAAAATCCTTACCCAATGCAATTCCAGCACAGTTTCTCAAATCACTAGCTCCCTACCTCCAGATTCCCTGGCTCAGGAGTGAGTATTGTGCACTGTGACCTCCCAAGCTGCCAGGCAAGTAGTTTTACAAAAGCAAAATTCCAAAAAGCAGCCAGACACTGAACGTAGAACATTGCATGGCTGATCTTTCTACAAACTAATGTCTTTGCCCCAGTCCCTGCTTCTTCATGCCCAGGTCTAGCTTGATGCAGAAAGGATCAGGGGAGAGGTCCTGCAAAGGAATGCATGAAGGGCTCTTCACTAGCTGTGGCACATGCTACATTCTCCTTAAGATTGGGTAGCCAGGCCCCTTAGGTAAAAAGTCAAGCCCACCTGGACCCTCATAGAGATAGAAGCTTTCCAGTAGGGATGGGCACCTTCTACAGGAGCAGATTAGAAATGCTGGAGTGGGCAGAACAGGGACTCAGTCTCTGCAGGAGCAGCCCTGGCTTCTCCCCACTCAGGGAGGACTGGACAAGCAAGCTATGCATTCTGCTAGTCACTAAGTTTAAGTCACAGTCAAATTGAGCCCACTTAGGCTGAGAGCTCAGGGGTTCTATTTAGTAAGCACCAGGAACCTCAACCACCATCCAGAATACCACAGAGAAGTAATGCCTGTTAATAATAAGAAGTTAGGCACCCATGTCTCTAAGCTCATGAGCACCTCCTTTCCAGTGGTCAGTGTATGGACACAAGGTACCCAGCCAACACCCTCTCCATCCACCCCTGAAAGAGCAATCATTCTCACCTTTAAAGTAGATGTAATTCACCAGCACCATTAATGAACTCTCATCCAGGTCTGAGATCAGTTCCTTGATCTTTCCCTGGGTCTGTTTGCTCACATAGTCATTGATGTTCTTTTTGGCCTCATGAGGCTGCTGGAAGTCAATCGTGGAGGTCTCAGCCTGGTACAGCACCCTTGCCTTCTCCTTGAACTCTGCCAGGATCTGTAGGTGCTTTTCAATAAACATGGCACTACCTGTTCTGATCTGCACCTGGTCCCCTGGCTGACTGAGCATGTGGAGGAGGTGCCCAAAGCCCCTGTGGATATCTGCCTCAGGGGTCTCTATGAGACTGAACTTGAGACCTTCCAGAATCTCTTCCAGGGTGTTGCTCCTTGCTCCCAGGGACAGGATGGCCAAGGCTGTTGAGATGCTGAATGGGGAGAAGACGACATTTCCATCTGTATTCTTCAAAGCCAGTTCCTTGTAGAGGCTGAAGGTGAAGTCCGTGTTGGTGTAGGTCAATGTTAGATTGTCCACTGGTGTCCTGTTGTTCGGGTTTTCCTGGACAGCAGTGTCCCTTCCCAATGTGCCATCTGGTTGGCAGAGGACTTTAGGGGAGATCTCAGCCATTACTCTGTTCTCCTTCTTGAAAAGAAAAGATCCTTTTGTCGGAGAGGGTCACATGGTTCCCTGACCATCTCCTTGGTCTCCCATTGTGTGCCTGCTCTGCTGCCTCTGTGACTTGCATGGGAGGTTCTCTGGACACTCAGATGGTAGTGCCACAGCCTCTGCTCCCTTTTACCACAGGAAGAACTGCTGTTGCAGCAACCAATATTCTCTAATAGAGGATCAAAACTCAGAGGGATGAAGAGATTTGCTAGGGTCACAAGGTAAGGAAGAGAAAATTCTGGGGATGGGCTCAAGCCTTGTGTAATCTGAATGTCTCCTCTCCTCTTCTGGATTGACATAAGGACTCATTAGAAAGCAGGGGATCTCTTATTTTGCATTTGTGTCCTCTACTCCATCATCAACCTCTAGTCCTGGCTTAGGGAAAGAACATTAGATCAGTTGTGCAGGACAGGGCCCACCCCAACCTCCTGCAGACATGTCTAAGAAATCCACAGCCATGGGCTGAACCTAGTGCCTGTTTCTGGGAGTGTGAAGGGTTAATTGAGGGTGGCTCTGGTGCAGCGCCAAAGCCTTGGGACCCTTGATCACAGGTATTAGAAGGACCAGTAGGGGAGGTTTGTATCTCAGCTTGGAAGACCTCCTGGTGGGAAGGAAATTGAATGATGTCTGAGTCTCTGACACCTGGACCATTTTCCATTTTGGCTGTCAGGATGACTGTGTGGTGGTAGCAAGCAAATGGGTGGACCTCTCTGGACAGCTTGTTAAGTGACCCAGGGTACACTTTTAGTAAAAGTGTATAGCTTATTAGGAGCTTTGTGGGTATTGGTGGGGAGTGTCCAGAGGGCCATCTCCTTCTTACATCCCTGGACTGGGGCACAAGCATCCTGAAAACTACAATTGAAGGCTTAGGATATGGTAAACACTGCCACTCTCCTTAGCCTTATTCACACTCTAGATGAGTTCAGAGGAGAACGTAGATGCTAGAGGAATAGGAAGGTGAGGAAGAAGAACAGAGGAGAGAGGACCAGGTGGGAAAAGAAGCTGGAGTGAGAAAGTGGGGGCAAGAGGAGGGGGGAGTGGAGGAGGGAGGGGGATGAGATGGGGGAGGGAGAGGAAGATGGAGGAGAGGGAACACCAGAAGAGTAGAGCAGAATGGAGGGAGCAGGGGAGGGAGGTATTGGAGCTGAGACACTAGTGCCCAGGGCTATGCAGGCCCGTGCCTGCAGATGGGCCAGGGACTTTGGCTGTCTTTACCCTGTGTTTACCGTCAGACTGATGCAACCATTTCTTTGGAAAACATTCAACCATATTTTACATCAAAATTATTTCCACAGAAAAGAGGCGAGTCCGTTTGAGGAGGAGACCTGGCTCAGTGGCTGAGCTCTAGCCTACTTTTCCTTATTAGGAGAGGGTGTGGTCCCTTTTCTTGGTCATCGGATCTGTGGGGGAAGTGGGGTCCCTGACCCTAAGGCATCTCCTCTCTGCTGTAAGCACTGCAGGGATGTCACCACCCCCAAAAGGACTCTGTAACTGTCTGTCTCCCTCTGGTTCCTACAGCTGCACTGGCATAGTCAAGGTCTCAATACTTCCTCCCCGTGGAGGGTCAGAAGGAGCAGGCTCCATTCCCTCTTCAGGAGCATAGCCCATGGCACCCCCATCTTCATACACATGAAGACCCAGACTGGAGAGAAGATTCATATGCACCCCAGAAATGTTCCCTGATTCTAACCCAGTGTCCCAGGAACTACTCCTCACCCCTCCAAACCAAGACTTCAGGTCATTACCAGTACCACTCACTGCTGCAAAGGCACCTTTCCTGTCCCCAGAGAGAAGGAATCCCAGGCATTACCTGCAGAGCTGACGCCCTCTGCCAGAGTCTGTGATAGCTGAGTTCTGATGTTCCAGTGGCTGTCTGCCTGGTGTGATGTTCTCCCCAAGCACACTGATGTCTATTTATCCCCACCAGGGACTCCTCCCTCTTCTTAGGAAATGCTGGCCCAGACAAGTTGTGCTCCGTGCTCAGTTTGGAAATGTACACATGGCATGATTCCTGGTAATGTGCATTAGAAGCTCCAGGAGGCAGAACCACATCTTGATGGGAAATCCCTTATCTTTGTTCTAAATGACAAGCCCACTGGATTGCCATTCTGGCTATCTGTTTTTCTAATTGTTTAATGGTCAGTGTGAAACTCGGCAGAAATCAGAGATAAAAAGACAGGGCACAAGCCGAACTTGCCACCAGGTAGGGATGCAGATAATAGTTGTCCTAGACTTTCTTTTTTCTTTTCTTTTTTTTATTTTAAATTAGTCCTTTTTTTAAAAAATAATTTGTTCAACTTTATTTTATGTGCACTGGTGTGAAGGTGTCAGATCCCCTGGAATTGGAGTTACAGACAGCTGTGAGCTGCCACGTGGGTGCTGGTAATTGAACCTGGGTTCTCTGAAAGAGGAGCCAGTGCTCTTAACCTCTGAGCCATCTCTCCAGCCCCTTAAATTAGTTCTTGTTTCACATTTGTTGTTTTAATTTTTTCCTATTTATTTATTTATTTATTTATTTATTTATTTTTCTATTATCAGCTTGATACAGTATAAATTCTTATCCTAATTGTGAAATGTTTCGTTGAGGCTTGCCCAGGAATTGTGTAAAACCAAAACTACTTATAAGCCACAGTCATCCTAGGGTCCCCCCTGCTTTATAGCCTCCCTGGTTCTGTGGGTTGCAGTCTGATTGTTCTTTGCTTTATATCTAGAATCCACTTGTGAGTGAGTACATACCATGTTTGTCTTTCTGGGTTTGGGTTACCTCACTCAGGATGATATTTGCTAGTTCTATCCATTTGCCTGCAAATTTCATGCTGTCATTGTTTTTCTCTGCTGAGTAGTACTCCACTGTGTGTATGTACCACATTTTCTTAATCCATTCTTCAGTTGACGGGCATCTAGGTTGTTTCCAGGTTCTGGCTATTACGAATAGTGCTGCTATGAACATATTTGAGCATGTATCTTTGTGGTATGATTGAGCAGTCCTTGGGTATATGCCCAAGAGTGGTATGGCTGGGTCTTGAAGTAGATCAATTCCCAATTTTCTGAGAAACCGCCATACTGATTTCCACAGTGGTTGTACAAGTTTGCATTCTCATCAACAGTGGAGGAGTGTTCACTTTACTCCGCATCCTCTCCAACATTGACTGTCATTGGTGTTTTTGATCTTAGCCATTCTGACAAGGTAAGGTGGTATCTCAGAGTCGTTTTGATTTGCATTTCTCTGATGATTAAAGATGTTGAGCATTTCTTTAAAAGTTTTTCAGCCATTTGTGATTCTTCTTTTGAGAATTCTCTGTTTAGCTCTTTAGCCCATTTTTTAATTGGATTGTTCAGTATTTTAATGTCTAGTTTGAGTTCTTTATATATTTTGGAGATCAGTCCTCTGTCAGATGTGGGGTTGGTGAAGGTCTTTTCCCATTCTGTAGGCTGTCTTTTTGTCATATTGACGGTGTCTTTTGCCCTACAAAAGCTTTTCAGTTTCAAGAGGTCCCATTTATTAATTGTTGTGCTCAATGTCTGTGCTGCTGGTGTTATATTTAGGAAGTGATCTCCTGTGCCAGTGCTTTCAAGAGTACTTCCTACTTTCTCTTCTATTAAGTTTCGTGTAACTAACTGGATTTATGTTGAGGTCTTTGATCCACTTTGTCCTAGACTTTCTAAGTAACTTCAAAAAGAACACAACAACTTTATTTCCATGCTCCCTGATTTCTTTATGGAAACTCACACATTAATAAACATATGCCTAGATCCTGACAGAACCCCATGTACATCTGTGTAACCGTCCTGTCTGGCAGCAATGGGCTTGTTCTCAACAGAGACTTGCTGTACCCTCTTTGGCTCTCAGACTTCTGAAGGGAAGCTGCCTTGTCTGGCAGTGAAGGAAAACTCCTAAAGCATCTGTGTCTGCAGAGCCTGGCTGGCTGATCTGAATTTCAGTACTGTAGAGAGATGGGAGCACTGCAGGTCAGGGGCTAATAAACTTCTCATGGGCTAAGTGCTGCTCTCTGGAACAGCCATGTTTCCTCCCTCTGTGTCAGAACTAAACCTTGTGACAATAGAGTCTATTCACTTAGCAGACAACCAGCTTCAATCCAAAAGCTAAAAATGCCAGCAGATAATATCTTGAGCCTGTGGAGAAGCTTCCCTCCTGTCTTGAGGCTCCTGCCTAACTGAGCAGCCCTTTGAGGAGGCCCAGAGAGATTTTCCATTATAAGCCATGAGAGGGCTGGGGGTTAGTTGAGTGGTCAGGGACTTGCCCAGAAAACACAATACCCTGGTTCAGTTTATAGTACCATAGGAAAAAGAAAATCATGAGAGCAAACTTGGTCATAGAACCTCCAGCATGTGTCATGTCTTCAGCCAACAGTGTGACTCATGAGAGGCCCTGAGGAAGAACCACCCAGCCTGGTTCCTCATGGGTGCCTGACACTGTGAGATATTCCATGTTTATTATTTCAAGTTGTGAATATCAGAGCAATTTACTCGGCATCATCAGATTAGTGAGAGGAGACCAGTCTCCCTCTTAGTCCTTTGGACCCAGAGAGAGAGAGTAAGGACAGACATGTCAGAAGGCAACATGCAGGCACACATTGAAATGACTAAGGTAAGTCCTTCATGTTCTGACTCCAACTTGTGTTTCCTCACACAGTTCTCAACCCTCTCTGTTCTCCACCACAGTCATGTCTGCCTTCACATGTATTTCAGATTTCAATGGACACGTCCATGGTGCAGAAGAATCGACCAGATAAGTAAGAAAACCACAATAAATAAAGATGCTATAATTCAAAATTATTTTGTCATGTTATGATTGAGATGAGTACTCTATTCTGTTAACAAAGAACATTTCAACATAATCTGAACTATATCTAACTTGTAATTAAATTATGGTCTTTGTGGTTTTTGCCCTTCAACATTCTGTGTCCCTGAGTTTGAGCACCTATAACCTTTTCAAAGACATGAGCTCATTCTTGGTCTGATCATTAATAAAAGTACTTAAATTATTTTTGGCTTAATAGTGTTGTTGTCAATAACTACCTCATGTGCATCATTTCAACATCTCAGCAGTGTCTCACTGTGGATTCTTCCCTAGGCAGAAGCCCCTCTTCCTGCTCTTCTCTTTCTCTCCCCACAGACACCACAAAGGTCACCACTGCTGCTCTGTCCTTCATGCCTAAGACCTTGTTGCATCTTCACAGCACCTGCTGAGGTGGGCCCCGGTGTTGACTGCCTACTGTGAAGGATCCCAGAGACAGACACCAGTTAATGCTGAGCCAAGCCAGGAGTGTGATCCAGACTAGCCAGATGGTGTCCATCCTCTCCATCACCACAGCTTTGGTCCCTGCTGACCCATACCCAGCCTGGCTGTGAGGACACACTGATGTAACAGCTGAGGAACCATACAGCCTTCCTGGTGGTGTGAAGGATGCCTTTGTTATCCAACTGTCTGAGTTCACCAGAATTCTAGGTACAGATGCCTGAACTGCAGACATGTTCTATCATGCTGGGGCTTGCCTCCTCACTCTCACCGTACTGGGTAATCTAAACTTCACATATATAAGCCAAGCCAGCATCCCACCACTAAGCTAGCTCTCCAGTCCTCTTCTCTTTCTCCTTGAACATGTACTTTATGTGGTTCTGTATGTTTATGAATGTGTATGTTGCATCGATGTTCACGTCCATATGAAGGTCAGAGGTCAACCTCAACTGTCATTCCTCATTCAGCTTGGTTTTAGGACAGGGACTCTCTCTCTCTCCCTTTTTATTAAAATAATTTTTCCTTTCATTTTATACACCAATCAATGATCCTTCTCTGCCCCCCCCCCCCCCCCCCCGGTTTCCCTGTCCCAACCTGTTCCCCACTCTCCCCAACAGGAAGGCAAGGCCTCCCATGAGGAGGCACATCCAGTAGAGGCAATTCTAAGCCCCTCCACCTTCCTCAAGTCTGTGTGAGGTGTCCCATCACAGGTAGTGGCCTCTAAAAAGCCCGCTCATGCACCAGGTATAGATTCTAATCCTACCGCCAGGGAACTCCCCAAGCAGGTCAAGCTACACAACTGTCTTCCAATCAGAGAACCCAGCAAAGTCCCATGCAGGCTCCACATCTGTTGATTCAAATTTCTTGAGTTCCCACTAGTTTGGTTTGGCCATCTCTGCAGGTTTCCCCATCATGATCCTGATGCATTTGCTCATAGAATCCCTCTTCTCTCTCCCTGACTGAACACCAGGAGCTCTGCCTGGTGCCTGGCTGTGGATCTCTGCATCTGTTTCCATCAGTCATTGGAGCAAAGCTCAGGACAGGGTCTCTTTATAGGCCTGAAAAATACTGAATTGCCTAGGTTGGCTCCCCAGGGAGCCCCAGGGATCCACCTGTCTCCACTGCCCCAGAGCTGGGATCACAAGTTCATGTGACCCAACTTGGGTTTTTTTTACTTTAGTTTCAGAGCATAAAATTCTGGCCCTAATGTGTGTGTGTGTGTGTGTGTGTGTGTGTGTGTGTGTGTGTGTGTGTGTGTGTGTGTATGTGGGGTGGGAACACTCTACCCACCTGGCCATGTCCCCATCCCTCTTCCTCTTGATAGTGTCTTTAGATGCACAAAGCTTGACTTGCCTCAGGCTAAAAGCAAAGAGGCCAGCAGACCCTGGCCTGAACTCTCTGAAACTGTGATCAAACCAAACCTTTGCTTCCCTCAGTAGGTTATCTCAGATGTGCTGTCCCAGTGACATAAGGCTACCTGACACACCCCTCTGTCTACTGTCTGCTCTGTGGCCTCAGTAACAACAGAGAACAGATGGAGGCAGCCAGCTGGATGGCAGCTCAGTATCCTCTCAGAAGGCTCTGGAATCATGCTATGATCTGCAAATCAGGCACTTCACAGTGGCTACCCCTTGGGGGTCCTCACATCTATGTGGGGTTATCCTTAGGTACCTTGTCCTGGTTTTAGTTTGGAGCACAGGTGTCTGAGATCACTACTGTAAACCTCTTTCCCTCACAGTCTGCTACCTCTATTGCACACCGAGGTGGTCCCTGTAGAGGGTTTATCACCCTGGCAACATTTGGTGGCCAAATCCTGGGGGAACTCTCATAGAATGGGCAAAAGTGAAACCCTGACATCTGTGTCCTAGACTCCCTTAAGAGGTGGACTCAGACTTTGCCAACACTTCTGGAAACAGTTCACAGGCAGTGTGAGAGGTACTCAGCGCCAGGCTCTTTAGATACCTATGCTGAAGCCAGGAAAGATGCAGGACTGCAGCTGAGGCCTGTAAGTGATCATGGAGTGCATGAGGTGGTGAACTCAGGGCCTTGACTGACTGTTGGACACATTGGATTTGTTGGGACATGGTTTTTTTCAATACATTGGTCCCGTTCTTATCTCTCCATGGTCCCCATGGAGTAATACCTTAGTGCACACTGGGGATGGGAATCCTGAGTGTGAGCCTCCAGGCTGTAATTCTCTGTAACAATGAGTCCACCTATGCATTGTGTGTTTTTAGGTGTCTCAAGACTTAAGTGTGTCTCAAATTGAATGAATAACTTTCTCTGTCTGTGTAGGCCTCCAGCAGTGTTTCAGAGCTCACAGATTCTCCACAGAGAATAATCCACAGAGGATTATTCTCTGAGAGAGGATGTTGCTGCCATTCTGGGTGAGCATGGATATCATGGGTTCTGATGATGCACAGTGGCTGGCGTTGTCCTCTGTAAGGAGGTCACTTTTGATTCATGGTGGCAGCTGCTTCAGTGCCCTCCTGTGCCAACTGCACAACACCTGAAGGGATAAGTGCTCTTCCCTTGCTTGAATATTGGAGTGGGTTTCTGATGTGGCTGAAGGGGTGGGAGGAAGAGGCAGCCTGGCCTTTATCAGTCATTATAACCATTGTCAATGCTATTTCTCTCTCTCCCATAGCACTCTATAATAGATATTTTCTGATCATTGATGTGTAGACATGAGACCTTGGCAATTGCCTTTGACAGGTAATTTAACCACATTCTCAGAATGAATATGTCAGACTATTATTATATTTGGCAGTCCATGTGGCAGAGGCAAGAAAGAAGGACAAGATCCACAGTGATTTGGAGACCCCTAACCAACTGCACTGTCTGGAAGAGGCAAAGATTGAGGCAGGAACTGGGCACTCAGTGATCCCAGATGCTGGAAATAGACTCAGGGTAGCAGGTTTCCTTCTCAGTGCTGGGATTGAGGTCCACATGATTGACCTATAAGTTTGCATAGTTCAGTCAAGCCTGCTGAAGCTGAAGGCAGACATAACCAGAGCCTAGATAGGGACTGAGCCATCTGCCAGGGCCCAGGCTTTTGAGTAGAGGCAGATACAGTAGAGGCAGCAGGGAGGAACACAAAGACAGAGTTCAGGCTCAAGAACATGAACTAGTGCTGCCAGGAAGACTGGGAGTCAAGCCTGACACTGACTGTCCAAGTGCCCTGTGCATGTTTGAGTCATACAGCTAGTCAC
The DNA here is from genome assembly GCF_007827085.1 of Peromyscus californicus insignis. Classification (NCBI taxonomy): domain Eukaryota; kingdom Metazoa; phylum Chordata; class Mammalia; order Rodentia; family Cricetidae; genus Peromyscus; species Peromyscus californicus. The sequence goes on along the minus strand of NW_026294447.1, from coordinate 53,041,487 downwards.
TGTCACTGTCCAATCCAGGTATGCCACAGCTATTTAGAGCATTGAGGCCAAAATGCACATAGAGATCCACATATAGGCTTAATCCCTGGCCCTCAGGAAGAAGCCTCACCACTTGGAAAGTTCTAGTTTTCCTTGGGATTTGTAACTTTGGCCATAAAGAGTGCAATTTGAGTATTTGTGTCAGAGACAATCATTAGGAATGGCCTGTTGAAATTGACAGTCATTGGGTTCCATTTTCCAGAATCAGGGATAAATCTGACTCCTGTGGCAGCAGCTGCTTCTGTGCCTGTCTCTGCCACGTCCAGCACAGCCTTGTGGACCACCTGTAAGAGAAAGACATCATTCACTGGAGACCAGGGAGGGCAGGAGAGGAGATCCCTGGAACAAGCATCCACTGCTGGCCTCAGCTGCTGGTGAAGTTGTTTGTTTCTACAGTGAGCTCTACCCCTGGAGTTTCCAAGTTTCTGCTCAAGGTGTGAGATGAGGCATGCCCTGCATCTGGTCAGTCTCTGAGAATCTGTGTTACCCTCAAACCCATCCTTAAACTGGAGGATGGGAATAGGATACTCCAGTCCTTACTCCACAGGCAACTTCTCAGGAGATCCACAGGGAAAAAGCCAGGGTGCTGGCAGCCAGTGTGGGCTACAGCATCCCTCCTGCTCCAGCCCCCTTGGGACATACAATCTTAATGCACAGGACATGGCTTCATATTACCAGACTGCCATGCCCTGCTGGTATAGAGCTGAACCCAGGCCTCTGAGTGGGCACTGGACAGAACACTAGACATTGCCAGACTTTGCATCTGGGAAGGTAGTGTGAGGTTCCTAAGGCATCTTCTCCCTATTCTTAATCTTTTCATCTCAACTGCCACTCATCCCTCGATATTTCCTTTACTGTTACTGTTCTGTGTGCTAGTGAAGACGTACTGGCCAGCTCTGCAGTGCAGCAGATTGCCCTGCAGCAGATTGTGGTTGGCATCCGCACTACAGCCTATGGTGGTCTACCACCACGTACTGGGCTCCTGGGCAGATTATGTTCAGGGCATAGACAAGGGACTGGCTGCATGATATCCAGCAGGAGTACATATATATATATATATATATATATATATATATATATATATATATATGCATATGAGGGATTCTCAGAAATGCAGGCTTTCTCACACATTTGGCATTTCCCTGCACACCTCTTGGCCTTCACCATCCACATTGAGGGACCAAGGTGAACTACCCAGTGTGTCTAGGCTTACCTGAGAGACTCTCAGGTCCTTGGCCCCTGTGATCCCAAAGAGGTCAGCCTGTTTGGAAAAGACTTCCGTGATTCCCAGCTGTGGAAGGATGTTCTCCAGGCTGTAGTCAGTGGAGATGGAAAACTTGGGCATGTAGAGCTCAGTAATCATCCTGAGAATGAAAAAGAGAAATGTAAGTGTCCATGGACTGTGTTGCCCCATCAACCCACTTTATAGCTGGGGAACCAGAGACAGCCCTCTCACTGGAGCACAGCCCTCTTTCCATCCATGCCTAGAGCATTTGATTTTCTTCTTCCTAATGCATTAATTACCCATCAGTGCCTGAGAGTGTTTACAGGGGCCAGGCAATGATGCTTGGTATTTTCTGTTCCTCTGCCTAGAATGCTTTCTTCCAAGATCCACAAAATGGAGTCCTTTGCTTGACCTGTAGACCATCAGACATCTCCTAATGATCCTACTATATTAAATTTCACACTATATCTGACTCCAGCTTTCCTTATCTTTGAACCCCTTCTCAATCTCACCCCTCCTCACCTTTAAACTAATCAAATAATGATTAGGTGCATTTCCATCTCCCCGCTATCTCTTCCTCAATTACAAGAGGAACCCTCAAGCGTAAAAAATTTTGTGCCGAGTCTCTGACATACTCTCAGGGTCTAAGTCAGAACACAGCACATAGTAGGTCTTAAACTCATCATTCCATTATTGGTGAATGAATGATGGTATGAGATGACTACACAGGGCAGAGTTGATTCTCAGAGCTGATCTCATCTCCACCCCACTCCCCTCTGCCTTCCAAAACCCATTCAAGATTCCCTGTAATTACAGACTGTTAGACACAGAGGAATTCTCAGCAGAGGGAAATTCACCCCAACTCTGTCCCTGTTGTCTCTCTAATCATTACATTGGGTGCTAGTGAGACTCTGAGGGACGTGGACACTGGGCCAATGTTGACAACAGGATGGGGAGCCAGGCCACCTCTGGTTCCTGTGGATACTCACCTGGGCCTCAGAGAGTCCTTCCATTTTCTCAGGGTCTCTGGTTGCAAGCTGGCTTCCACCTGCTGCATCCTGCCCTCGTCAGGGAGGATGAACAGGGCACTGGCATTGCCTGTGTACTTCAGCTCCACCACAGAGCAGGACAGATCCTCATCCCGGAAGTAGGGTGTAGTCAAGTCCTCAATATTCATCATAGGCACCTCCACAGTCCTCTTCTTGCCCAAGTAGAACTTGGCCTTGAAAGTATCTTCAGGGTAAAAGGGCATCTTCCATTTTCCTAAAGATGAACAGGTAATCAGTTTGTAACATCACTTGAGAGACCCCACCTCTGTCCCATTTCTGTCCAGCTGCTGTGTTGTGACAGCCATCAATCCAACTTCAACAACACAGAGTGTCCTTTAGGTTGCATAGTCTGGATTGGGGGAAAAAAACCCTTGTAGGTGGACAAGTTCCTAGAGATGAGAAGAGACTCCAAGCTTTGTTTGGAAAGGGGAACTTCAAAACAAATCCTGGCTACTTGAGCTCCTGAGAAACTGTTAGGGTTCTGGGCATGGGATGTGTAACAGATAGATGAGATTAAAAGTGGGGAGATCTGTAGTGGGTAGCCATTCCAGCTTTGATCTGGAAGTTCCAACCCCCATTGAGACTTCGGCAACTGTCACGCCTACAAGGTGGGGCCAAGGGAGGCGCCTGGGGATCTGAGAGCTGGATCGGCGGGCGCTCTCTCTGTTGCGGGACCCTGGACTGGAGAGGTGGACCGAGCAGAGCTCCAGAGAACACCGCTGGACTGTGATACACCTTCCCCAGACTCCGCGACCTACCTATTCCTTAATTTGTAAGTTACGCCATTAAATAAATCTCCTTTTAACTACGTGGAGTGGCCTTAATAATTTCACCAATATCTGGCGCTCACGTGGGGCAAATTCCAAAGGCCTGGGTGGCTCCCGCCCTCAGCCTCCTCCCCGGCTGGCGGGTACCTAAACCCGCCTGCAGAGTTCCATATAACCAGGGAACGCCTACATGGTTCCATTCCCGAAAAAGGGAGCAGCTAGTCCGGTCTCAGCTCCCTAGCTTAGCCCCCAGACCAGCGAAAAACCGCTGTGAGTGAGGCGATCCCCGTCCTCCCCGAGTGCGGGCCCTGGCTCCCGCCATCCGGCTCCCCGCCATCCTGGCTCCTGCCTCCAGCTGCCGCCTGCCAAGGTTGCCAGCAGGCCCTGCTTTGGAGCTGTACCAGCGCCTCCTGCTGGCTGAAAAGCGCCACTACACCCCCCCCCCCCACCGAAAGGTAAGATAGGCAAACCAGCGTTTTATTTCAAGTAGAAGTACTTGATAATTTTACACCTTAAAACTGACTAACAAATTTTGAGTAATTCTTGTAATATGGCTGACAACATTACCTCACAAGAATTTGAAAACCTTTTTGCCTGTATGATGAATGACATCTTCCTGGAAATATACGACCTTCCTAAGGCATATCTGGCCTGTACCACTTTGGTATTCATTGTAATAATCCACACAGTGTTCAAACACTGGTTTAATAGCAAGAACAAAGATGAGTCATTATTGGGACTGATACGGGCTTTAAGCGAGAGCAATGAAGGCTTACAGAAAAAGATTCTCTCTCTGGAATCTGCTTTAACAGATAGCAATGAGACCTTAGAGAAAAAGATTCTTTCTCTGGAATCTGCTAACCAGGATTTACAGGCTTTCAAAACTAACAATGAGGGCTTACAGAAAAAGATTCTCTCTCTGGAATCTGCTAACCAGGATTTACAGGCTTTCAAAACTAACAATGAGGGCTTACAGGAAAAGATTCTATCTCTGGAATCTGCTTTAACGGATAGCAATGAGACCTTAGAGAAAAAGATTCTTTCTCTGGAATCTGCTGATCAGGATTTACAAAACAGGCTTGTACCAAAAATTGATCTTATTGATAATAAATGTGAATATTTAATGGACAGAACACTAACTCTCCAGACACTATATAAGGAAGAAAGATTATCATTAATTGATAAGATAAGGTCCATGGAATCATGTGTTTCTGAGGAACATAAAAACTTCTATGATTCCATGAGAAATCTGGAGTCCCTTGCCAGAGAGGAGGTTCACTCCATAGAACAGACTCTAGGTGCTCGTTTGCAGGCCTTAGAAGAAACTCTCAGTAAACATTATGACAAGGGACCTAATAAGCAGAAGGGCAAGACCATAGAGGTTGTAACATCTCCAAATGGCTCTCACACAATGGCTTATCCTGTTATCATCCATGAGAAGCCAGCGGATGACACACACCCCGAGCCATATACTACATATACAGTACAACCAATTTCAACAAGGGACTTTAAAAATATAAAGGAAGCAGTAGTTACGTATGGGATACACTCCACATATGTAAAACAATTGTTAAATTCGTGGTCTACCTCACATAGAATCATCCCAGATGACTGGCATCAGTTAATTTCAGCTGTTCTAGAATATAGTCAGCAGCTACAGTGGAAAAGCTGGTTGAGAGAAGAGGCAAAAAATTTAGAACAACAAGGTAAAATCAGGTTTTGTGATCTCCCAAGATCAAATACTTGGTGAGGGATGTTTTGCTGACAGGAATGTACAAGCCACTTATGATGAACATACAATATCCCTATGCCGTACAGCAGCTCTAAATGCTTGGGAAAAAATTCCAGAACCTGGAAAACCAATTGAGGTATACACAAAGATATTTCAGGGACCACACGAATCCTTCACTGATTTTTTACAAAGACTGAACACAGCTATAACAAGAGCTGTATCAGATAAAGAATTAAGTAAAGTATTAACTGAGTCCTTGGCGTTCGACAATGCTATGCAGAATGCAGAAGAATACTTACACCATTAAAGATCAGATCAGCTCCTTTGGAAGAGTGGATTCAGTATACTAATGGTGTTGAGTCTCGTAACTACAGTAATGAGGCTTGGATAGGAGAGACAAATCCCAGAGGTGAAAGAAGGCCCCATGTTACCAAATGTTTTAAATGTGGTACACCAGGTCATATAAGTAAAAACTGTACGTGGGGTACTCCTAGGAGTAATACTCCTTTTAGGAATAGCCTAAACAGGAGACCCCAACCACCTCCCGGATTATGTAGAAGGTGTGGCAAAGGCCGACATTGGACCAGTGAGTGCAGATCAAAAATAGATATACGAGGTAACCCTTTACTGGCGGGAAACGCCTCAGGGGGCCTCTTGCAGGCCCCCAAATCAAATGTAGTATGAACATTCCCAGCCACTGTGGAAGAAATTCCTCTCCAAGACAACTGAATAAACCAATGCCTAATGTAAAAACCGATACTGCAATGGATGATAAAACAGCTCTGATGGATGGATCACAGTTTACAAAGAACACTATAAAACAAATATTTTGGCAGACTTCCATAAATGATCAAAGACCAAAGCTTAGAATTCGAATTAGTGGCCTGGTTATGGAGGGACTGGTAGACACAGGTGCAGATGTGACTATAATTACACCAAAATCATGGCATCCAAATTGGCCTCTTCAAGAGGTAGATGTCCAACTTTTAGGGATTGGCACCCTATCTCAGATAAAACAGAGTTCGAGATGGGTTGAATGCATAGGGCCAGAAGGACAGAGAGGAAGGCTGAAGCCATATGTAGCAAATGTAGCAGTAAATCTTTGGGGCCGAGATCTGTTACAACAGTGGAATACCCAGATTAAAATTCCTACACTTTCAGAAAAAGAATACAGACAAATGCATGTTTCTAGGAATAATATCATCACATGCTATAAAAATCAGGCACCAACCATTCAGGCTGTTCACAAACAGAGCACAACTGCTGTTGAACTCTCAGAAGTACCAACTGCCTTACCTTTAAAATGGCTAACTAATAAACCTGTCTGGGTTGGACAATGGCCTTTGACAAAAGAGAAGCTACAAGCTTTAGAACAGCTGGTTCAAGAGCAGTTAAATGCTCAACACATTGAAGAATCTACCAGCCCTTGGAATTCTCCTGTATTTGTTATTAAAAAAAAGTCTGGCAATTGGAGAATGCTGACAGATCTGAGAGCTATTAATAAAGTAATTCAGCCAATGGGCTCCCTACAGACTGGGATGCCCTTGCCCTCTATGCTACCTAAAGAATGGCCTATAATAGTTATTGACTTAAAGACTGTTTCTTTACCATACCCTTACAAGAAAATGATAGAGAAAAATTTGCCTTCACAGTACCTAATTATAACAATTCTCAGCCAGTCAAGAGATATCAATGGAAGGTTCTCCCACAGGGAATGTTAAACAGCCCTACTTTGTGCCAACACTTTGTGCAGAAACCATTGGAGATAATTCGTGTAAAGTTTCCACAATCCATAATTTATCACTATATGGATGATATCCTATTAGCTGATCCAAAGTTAGATACATTAGAAAGCATGTTTGAAGAAGTAAAGAAAGTTTTACCTCACTGGGGACTGCAAATTGCTCCTGAAAAAATACAAAGAGGAGATTCTATTAACTACTTAGGATATAAGATAGAGCTACAAAAAATTAGACCCCAAAAGGTACAGCTAAGGAGAGATCGATTGAAGACTCTTAATGATTTTCAAAAGTTATTAGGAAGCATTTCCAACTTACTGGGTATCATGGGAATACCCAAAGAGGGACTACAAAATTTGGCTAATACTCTAGAAGGGGACAAAGAATTAAATAGTCCAAGAGAATTATCAGCCGAAGCTGAGAAGGAATTGGCCCTAGTAGAAAAGACAATTCGAGAAGCACATGTGGATCGTGTGGATCCAGAACTTAAATGCATTCTTGTCATATTCCCCTCCAGACATTCCCCAACAGGTATTTTGATGCAGAGGGAAGATATTATATTGGAATGGATATTCCTACCACGTAAACCAAATAAGAAATTAAAGACTTATATAGAAAAGATCTCTGATTTGATTCAAAAAGGTAAACTAAGACTTCGCCAGTTGACAGGAATGGACCCAGCAGAAATTGTAGTACCTTTAAATAATGAAGAAATTTCATCACTATGGAAAGATAATGAATACTGGCAGAGAACCTGCAGTAACTTTTTGGGAGAGATTAACAACCACTATCCCAAAAGCAAGAGAATAGAATTCATAAAGAAGACCGAATGGGTCCTTCCTCACATTGTACGGCAAAAGCCAATTTCTGGAGTCCTCACATTCTATACTGATGCAAATAAATCAGGGAAAGCAGGATATAAATCAGGAGACCTAAGTAAAGTGGTACAAAGTCCATACAGCTCTGTACAAAAGGCAGAACTGTATACCATTCTTATGGTACTGAAGGACTTCACAGAACCCCTCAATATAGTCACTGACTCTCAATATGCAGAGAGAGTTGTTTTACATATTGAAACTGCTGAATTTATTCCTGATAATACAGAATTAACTTCATTATTCATACAATTGCAGGAAATCATCAGAAAAAGGGAACATCCTATATATATATATAACACATATCAGATCCCATACAGGTCTACCAGGACCTCTAGCACAAGGTAATGATGAGATTGATCAGTTACTAATAGGTAATGTGCTAGAAGCTTCAGAATTTCATAAGAAATGCCATGTAAATAGCAAAGGTTTGAAGAAGGATTTCTCCATCACTTGGCAACAGGCTAAGGATATTGTGAAAAAATGTCCTACTTGTTCCATCTATAACCAACTTCCATTACCTGCAGGGAGCAATCCAAAAGGTATACAAAGAAATGAAATTTGGCAGATGGATGTGTTTCATTTTGCAGAATTTGGAAGATTAAAGTATGTACATCATACCATTGACACCTATTCAGGATTTCAATGGGCAACTCCTATGAGTTCTGAAAAGGCTGATTCTGTGATTACACACCTATTAGAAGTTATGGCCATCATGGGAATACCTGTACAAATTAAGACAGACAATGCCCCAGCATATGTCTCCAATAAAATGAGACAATTCTTTGCTTATTACAATATAAAGCATGTTACAGGTATACCACACAATCCCACAGGCCAAGCAGTCATAGAAAGATCCAATCGAACTTTAAAGGATATGCTAAATAAACAGCGACAGGTAACAATGACTCCTAGAAATAGATTGCATAGTGCTTTATTAACCTTGAATTTTCTCAATGCTGATGAGAAAGGAACAACAGCTGCGGAGAGACATTGGACGACAGACAAAACTCCTGAGCTAAACCAACCGGTTTATTTCAAGGATGTGCTGACCTCAGAATGGAAACCTGGATATGTTCTACGTTGGGGAAGGGGTTTTGCCTTTGTTTCTGCAGGAGAAGAGAAGCTATGGATACCAACAAAATTAATAAAAATTCGATTTGAACAGGAAAAACCCCTTGATGAGGTGAAGTAAAAGATCATCCACCAATGTGACATCTCTACAAGTTGTAAGAAAAATTTAACAATCAAGGTTGGGGTAGGGTTCTGTTTTTGTCTTTCCAGGATAATGGAAATACCCATCTTCCAAAAATCATAAGGCCTTGGATATCCGGATGTTTACAGCAGAAAGAAAGAATCTATTGGTACCAATCTACACACGGTAAAATCTCACTGTCTAACATCTATCTCTCTATCAATCTAGAAAAGTTGTGGTTCCAATTCAATTATAAGCCAAGCTGGCTTTGGAGATGGAATTGGCTCACTCCTTCTCTAAACCCAAGCACATTGCTAAAAGAAAAGTTTGAGAGATTCTTCAGTTCCATATCAGAAGAGCCCTCTGGTGTGGGACAGAAGGAAACCAATAAAAGGGACCATTGTCTTCTAGATTCTAATTCTCTGCATGCTTACTCTTGATTTCTCAGAATCCTTTCTTACATGCTATGTCCTCTTTAAATCCAAATCTTCCATTTTGACAACAAATAAGTTTTTCTAATAGCAATCTCAGAAGTCTCCAGAAGGAAGATGGGGCCCCAACAACAACTCTACCCAATCCAGAATGATGTCATGGCAATCATCATCATACTACACTTCTTACTGGAATTTCAGACAATCTTACCCATTACTCTAAGACTTACTGCAGAACCTACAGTTAGTCTAACTGAGATTTAACTATCTGAGCTTTCTCACAGTACCCAACAGAGATAACATCACCCCCTAAACAGCAGGAAGCAATTCTAAGAAAACGACGCCCCTTCTCCCTTAGGTTTCATAATTCTCAGGGTTATGGATGATGGTTATAGGGTTGGGGGTGGAAGGAAATATTAAACTCAGTATTCAAAAAAAAAAAAGAAAAGAAGAAATGGAATGGATAGGTATAAGATATTATGGTAGATTATTATGTATACTAGTAAACAAATTTAGTAAAATAGTAGCCTTAAATAATTTGCACTGTAATTTGCACTGTTATGGGTTCTTATATGTTGATACAAATGTAAACTATTTTTATATTCCTGTTTAAGATAATTTGTATATTGATACAAATACGGAACTATATTTGTTATAATGTACATATATTTCTACTCTTATTTGAAATACTTGTATATTGATACAAATGTAAATTTATATCTGTCATACTTTATGTAGGTTCTACTTCTGTTTAGGATATTCGGTATATTGATATATATTTAAGATTATTGTCATATTGCATATCGCACTATATACTCGTACCTCTGTTATAACATCTTGTGTATTGTCACAATTTTGAAGTCCATCGTTCTTTACCATACACTTGCTTATAGACTGTTTACCTTGTTTACGTGAAGCCTTAGTCCTTAGGTTATTTCGGTAGATAAGACTTATAGATTTATAGTCACCTATGCTTGTCATCTCTATAGTTACGTTAGTTAGGTTATCCAGATTTACAGATACATAGGTCAGATGGACAGGTAATCTTCAAACACTTCATAGACCTAGAGAATATGGCATTTAAATAACTTAGAATTCTGTTGATGTGAGACATAATTGCTCCTGGCTGCACCAATTTGATCCCGAGAGAATGTTGGGCTTCTAAGACATTTCCATTTGGAAGTTTGTCTTCTTGGCACAAAATGGCCTACTGGGCAAAGAACTGCCCTTGCCTCGACGGCTGACAGTACTAATGCAATGCTATCCTTTCTGGACAAGCAGGACACAAGGAAAGCGACCACTGTACTCTGCCAAGACAGGGTAAGATGGTCTTTCAGAATTCCTGCTTCTGAAAATGGTCTGTCAGATACTTTAGGCCTGTAGCCAATTTGAATGCACCAACAATGCTGAGAAACATTAGGTGACTGTCCAGGCTGCCAGCTGTCTCCGTCTACTCTCGCAAGATTCCCGAAAGTTGCTTGCATCCATCTACCATTTCTCAGGTACCATTATATTCCTTCTCAGGTCTTTGATGGGATTGAAGACTAGCAGTTATAGTTACAACTTAGTAGATAGAACATATTAAGTATTAGATTCAGGTTCTTTAGGATAGGACACCTTTTGGAATGATCTTTGTAACATGCCATTTACCTATGCTCTATACTTCTCTGGACTTTAGTATGTGTTTCTTGCTTGATATTGTTTGCATTGGTTGTACTTCCATCTTATCTAGGTCATTATCCCTCATTATTCCTGGACAACATTTGATAACCATTCCTTTGTATATAGTCTTGTATTAGGTTAGAACTTTCTTATTTAGACAAAAAGGGGGAGATGTAGTGGGTAGCAATTCCAGCTTTGATCTGGAAGTTCCAACCCCCATTGAGACTTCGGCAACTGTCACGCCTACAAGGTGGGGCCAAGGGAGGCGCCTGGGGATCTGAGAGCTGGATCGGCGGGCGCTCTCTCTGTTGCGGGACCCTGGACTGGAGAGGTGGACTGAGCAGAGCTCCAGAGAACACCTCTGGACTGTGATACACCTTCCCCAGACTCCGCGACCTACCTATTCCTTAATTTGTAAGTTACGCCATTAAATAAATCTCCTTTTAACTACGTGGAGTGGCCTTAATAATTTCACCAATAGAGATCGGAGCCTGGGGAGTGTTGAGGATCCCTTCTTCCTCAGGAGGAGCCATATCTAGAAGGCAATGTCTTGTGAGACAGGATTTTAGGGAAAACAGGACAAGAGAGACTGTGTTCTCCCACACCGTGAGCAGTCCATGGTCCCATAGATTGTGGACTAAAATGTGAGTAACAAGTCCTCATGTCACACGTGGGCTATGGCCACCTCTACAAATCACAGATATCCCATTCAGACTTATCCCAGATTTCTACAGAACTTGGTACTGAAATAATTTCTTGGGCTTGGGATCTAGCAGCCTAAACATGCACCCCTACCTCACAGCCAAGCAGCATTGGAGCTTGGGTCCTGAGGCTAGAGAGCCATGCCCAGCCATCCTTCAGGTCATCACTCTGCTTCCACCATTCCCAGCCCACAGCAGCTCTGCAGCCATCCTGTGCTCCTGTCCTCTGTCCCCCTAGACTCTTTTTCTGTCCATGGCCACCTTGAGATTTTGTCCATGGTCTCAGAGCCTGTCCTCCCTCTGCCCTGCACTATCCTTAATTCATCCCAGATCTAATTACATCATGACTTCTCTCAGGCACCAAGTTCTGGGCTGTCTCTTAACTCCATGGTCTCTGTCAGGCAGGGTGTTGTGGGTGTGGGTTCTGGATGTCCCCCCACTACCTTTACTGATTACCTCTCCAACTGAGTCTCCCAACTCTCATGCACCCAACTCTCATGAGACTCACTGGCCTTGGAGTGTGTCTTGGGCATTCTAACCTTCAGGATGTTTGGGCTAGTAATTTTACAAAAGCAAAATTCCATGAGGCACCCACACCCTAAACACAGAACACTGCATGGCTGACACTTCCCTCTCATTAGTGTCTGCTCCTGCATCCCTGTTTCCCATGTCCAGGTCCAGCTCATTACCAAAATGGCTCAAGGGAGAGGTCCTGAACAGGAATTGCCCACAGGGCTCTTCAGTAGTTACGGGACATGCTACTTTCACCATAAGATGGGTAGGCAGGCTCCTTAGGTCAAGAGGTCCCCAGCCCACCTGGAGTCTCTTAGAGGCAGAGGTTCTCCAGTAGTGATGGACACCTTCTACAGGAGCAGATTAGAAATGCTGGAGTGGGAAGACTAAGGGACCTCATCTCTGCAGGGAGCAGCCCAGGCTTCTCCCAACACAGGTAGGACTGGACATGCAACTTATGCATTCTGCTAGTTTGTAAGTTTAAGTCACAGCCATTAGGAGCCCTCTTAGACTGAGAGCTTAGGGGTATGTGCCAGGAACCACAACTGTATCCAAAAAAATCTTAGGGGAGAAGTAGGGCCTGTGGGTAGAAAGAAAGGAGGCACCCATGCCTCCAGGGTTGTGAGCACCACCTTTCCAGTGGTCAGCATAAGGACACAAGGTTCCCAGTCACCATTTTTCTCTCTACTCCCCAAACAGTGAGCAGTCTCACCTTTAAAGTAGATGTAATTCACCAGCACCATTACTGTCTGATTATCCAGGTCTGAGATCAGTTCCTTGATCTTCCCCTGGGTCTGTTTCCTCACATAGTCATTGATGAGCTTTTTGGCCTCATGAGGCTGCTGGAAGTCAGTCACAGAGGCCTCAGCCTGGTACAGTGCCCTTGCCTTCTCCTCGAACTCTGCCAGGATCTGCAGGTGCTTTTCAACAAACATCATGCTGCCTGTGCTGATCTTCACCTGGTTCTCTGGCTGACTGAGCATGTGGAGGAGGTGCCCAAAGCCCCTGTGGATGTCTGCCTCCGGGGTCTGTGTGAGATTGAACTTGAGACCTCCTAGAATCTCTTCCTGGGTTTTGCTCCTTGCTCCCAGGGACAGGATGGCCAAGGCAGTTGAGATGCTGAGTGGGGAGAAGATGACATTTTTATTTGGATTCTTCAAAGCCAACTCTTTGTAGAGACTGAAGGCAAAGTCAGTGTTGATGGAGGCCAGTGTCAGACTGTCCATTTGTGTCCCATTGTTTTGGTCTTCATGGACTTCGGTGTCCTTTCCCAAAGTGCCATCTGATTGACAGAGGACAACAGGGCAGATCCCTGCTATCAAGAGCCCCAGAGCTACACGGAGGGCCATCTTCTCTGCTCTCCAGGCTGAAAAGTAAAGATCCTTTGAGTCTTGGAGGACCAGGTGGTGTCCTTGTCCTCCCACAGGGCTGCACTGTGAACCTGCTCTTCTGCCCCTTGCTGCCTCTGTGACTGTGCATGGGAGGAGCTCTGAGCACTCAGATGGCAGTACCACATCATATGCTCCTGTTATTAGCACTGGAGGAAGCATTGCAGTAGCCAAGTCTCCTCACAGAGAACCCAAGACCCAGAGAGGGGAATGGACATGCCAGGTTCACAGAGAAGCCAGAAGAGGAGTGGAGGGATGGGACGAGCCCTGTCTGATCAGATTGTCTCCTCTCATTCTCTCCTGCAGAAGGATTCATTAGAAGGCTGGGAACCTTCTTCCTTTGCACTCACTCCCCTACCACCCTGTAGGCAGAACTTAAGATCCATGGAGTAGTTGCTAGCATAGGCCCTAACCTTGCCTCTTGATGACAAGTCTGGGAAATCTCAAGGCTCTTGACAGAATCTGGTGCATGAAGCTGGACCTGGGGAGGAATAATTGAGAGGCAGCACCAGAGACATCTAGTGTCGTGTCAGAGCCTTGGCACCTCTAGAACAGGTCATGGCAGGACAAACAGGGCAAGGTTCTTTCAGTCCTGCCAGGGAACCCCATGATGGTTTGCAACTCAGGCTTGGGAGGCCTCCTGGGGGAAGAAAGGTGAGTGATGTCAGTCCCTGACCCCTGGACTAGATTTTGTTTTGGCTCTTGTGATGGCTGTGTGGTAGCAAGCAAATGGGCAGACTTCTCTGAGAAGCTTGGTGAGTGACCCAGGTTACATTATTGGTGTCTAGCTTATTATGGGTCAATGGGGGTTAGTTGTAGGGAATGTCTAGAGGGCTATCTCTTCCATCCACCCCTGGAGTGGGGGCCACAACCATCCTAAAGGACTACAGTTGAGGGGTTGTGATCATGGTAAACACAGGCACCCACAACTAGCCTTGAACATTTGTTCAGGTGTCCAAAGGTGAAAGTGGATGGTAAATGAGTGGGAGGGAGAGGAAGAGGAGGGAGGATACAGCAGGGGGTTGGAGAGATCAAGAAGGAGTGAGAAAGTGGAAGTGGACAGGCAGGGAGATGGGAGGAGGGAGGGCTAGAGAAAGGAGGAGGAGCCAAGGGGGAGGCAGAGGGGAGAGAAGACCAGAAGAGTGTAGGAGGAGACTGGAGGGAACAGGGGAGGGAGGTGCTGAAGCTGAGCCACATGTCCCCAGGGATGTGACATGCCTGCAGAGGAGCCGGGGACCTCAGCAAGTTGGCTGATGTATTTGCTTTCAGACTGATGCAAGCATTTCTTTGGCAAAGCACTGAGCAACATTTTGTGCCAGGATAGGTTCCAGAGGAAATGGGCTGCATGGTGTGCGCAGCAGGAGACCTGGCTCAGGGGCTGAGCTATTGCCCTCTTTGCTTCCCTAGTGGAGGGTGAGGCCGATCTGCTCAGCCATGGGATCTCTGGGGGAAGTGGGTCCCTGACCCCCAGGCAACTCCTGTCAGCTGTAAGCATGGCAGGGCTGCCACCTCCTTCAGACGGACTCTGCAGCCCTCCTGTCTCCCCCCAGCTATGATAGCAGCACACAGGCTAGACAAGGTCTCAATACTTCCTCCCCGTGGAGGGTCAGATGGAACAGGCTCCATTCCCTCTCCAGGAGCATAGCCCATGGCACCCACATCTTCATACACATGAAGACCCAGATTGGAAAGATTGGAATGGAGATTCATATGCACCCCAGAAATATCCCCTGATTCCAATCCAGTGCCCCAGGAACCACTCATCATCCCTCCTTCAAACCAAGACTTCAGGTCATTGCCAGTACCTAAGAGTCCTAGGAAGGTTCTAACTCTGTCCCCAGAAGGTAGGAATCCTGGGTATTACCTGCAGAGCTGATGCCCGCTGCCAGCGTCTATGACAGCTGAGTTCTGATGTTCTGGGTTGCTGCTTGCCTGGTGTGTTGTTCTCCCTAGCACACTAATGCTTATTTATCCCCACTGGGGACTCCTCCCTCTTCTTAGGAAATACTAGTGTGGACAAACTGTTCTCTGGGCTCAGATTGGAAATGGGCAGACAGAATGATTTCTGGTAGTGTTGCATTTAGAGGCTTCTGCTAGCAGATCCTTCTGACGGGAAATTGCCCAAAGTGTTCTAAAAAAGACTACCTGATATTCTGGGCATGTCAGAAGCAAACAGAGTGTGCACAATCCCTGTCCCACTTGTCACCAGATAGGGCTGCAGCTAAAATTTATCCTGTACTTTCAAATCACTTCCAAAAGAACACAACAACTTTATGCCCATGATCCTGGATTCTTTAGTGAAATTCACACAGTAATAAACACTTGCCTTGATTCTGACAGAACCCCGTCTTCATCAGTGTTCAGAAAATGGAGGTCTGGCTTGTGATGTTCAGAGAGAGGTTTAAAGACTCAATCAGCACCCATTTGGATAAACTGGCACAAAACATTTTATATAACAGTGGGGTAGATATCCTTGAGCTGATTCAGCCTGTCTGGATTGTAGGGGATCTGGGTGTCCTTGCCTGAGGTAGCTGACATTTGTGGGAAGGTTAGGGTGGCTTTTGGCAAACAGATATGCATAATGGGTGAAACACAGAGACCTGCATTTGGGCTTCTGTTTATTTAGCCAAAATCCTTCTTGCTAGGACCAGCACCTCCATTTTGGGGAGAGTAGTTTTGGACCTAATACCTCTGCCTCTGGAGCCTTATATTGAAACTTGGCCTGCCATCCTGCCTGTCCTGTCAAGAACTCAAGTGTTGCTGGAGTCTTCTCCAATCTCACCCAGGCCAACAGCCACTCAGACTCAAATAAACACACAGAGGCTTATATTAATTAAAACTGTATAGCCTAATGGCTCAAGGCTTCTTGCTACCTAGATCTTTTTTTTTCTTCTTTTTTTTATTGGAAAATTTTTTTTTATTTAATTTTTTTTTTATTTTTATTTTGCAATACAATTCAGTTCTACATATCAGTCACGGATCCCCTTGTTCTCCCCCCCTCCTACCCCCCCTCACCTTCCCCCCAGCCCACCCCCCATTCCCACCTCCTCCAGGGCAAAGCCTTCCCTGCAGACTGAGATCAACCTGGTAGACTCAGTCCAGGTAGGTCCAGTCCCCTCCTCCCAGGCCAAGCCAAGCGATCCTGCATAGGCCCCAGGTTTCAAACAGCCAACTCATGCAATGGAGATCCCAGCTGGATTAACAACAGAGAGGGAGAACAAGGAATAGGAGACCATGGTAAATGAAGACCACATGAGAATAGGAAGAAGCAAAGTACTAGAGAGGCCCACAGAAATCCACAAAGATACCCCCACAACAGACTGCTGGCAATGGTCGAGAGACAGCCCGAACTGACCTACTCTGGTGATGGGATGGTCAAACACCCTAATTGTCGTGCTAGAAACCCCATCCAACTACTGAGGGATCTGGATGCAGAGATCCATGGCTAGGCCCCGGGTGGATCTCTGGGAGTCCAATTAGCGAGAATGAGGAGGGTTTATATGAGCGAGAATTGTTGAGACCAAGGTTGGATACAGCACAGGGACAAATAGCCAAATGAATGGAAACACATGAACTATGAACCAATGGCTGAGGGGTCACCAACTGGATCAGTCCCTCTGAATGGGTGAGACAGTTGATTGGCTTGATCTGTTTGGGAGGCATCCAGGCAGTGGGACCGGGTCCTGTGCTCATTGCATAAGTCGGCTACCTAGATCTTACATCTTAGATTAACCAATTTCTATAAATCTATACCTTGCTACTTGGCTCACGACTTACTGGTATCTTTACATCTTGCTCCTCACGGCAGTGGCTGGCAGTGTCTTCTGACTCAGCCTTCTTGTTCCCAGAATTCTCCTCTCTGCTTATTCCACCTATACTATACTTCCTGCCTGGCTCCTGGCCAATCAGCATTTTATTTATCAACCAAATCAGAGCAACACATTCACAGCATACAGAGAGATATCCATAACACTCAAGTGTTGAAACTAATCTTTCTACATTCAGGTTGCTTCTGTTGGGTATTGAGACCCATCAACAAGGATAACAACTAACATACCCAGGCTATCCTCACACTCCTGGTCTCCCTGTCTCAGCCATTCTAGTGCTGGGATTACATGTGTGTACAGCCTCAGCTCTGGCAGTTCTTTCCCAGGGCCCTCCCCAGCCCCACCTGACCTCTCTCTTCCCTTCTCCCCTCACTTCCTCCTCTTCTCTCCTGCTTTCCCATCCTCCTTCTTTCTCTTTTGCTTCTTCTCTTTTCCCTCTCTCTTTATGTCTCTTGATCCCTTTTCAGAAGTTAGATCTGAGAAGCCCTTTGAGTAGGCCCAGAGAGATTTCCCATCGAAAGTCATGAGAGGGCTGGGAGTTAGCTTGGTGGTAGGGGGCTTTTACAGCAAGCCCAAGACCCTGGGTTCAGTTCAGAGTACAAGAGGAAAAAGAAAAAGAAAATGGTCATGAGAGTGAACTTGGATATGGAACCTCTGTCAAGTCTTCAGCCAACAGTGTGACTCATGAGTAACCCTGAGGAGGAACCACCCAGCCTGGCTCCTCATGAGTGCCTGACACTGATAGATATTCTGTGTTTATTGTTTCAAGTTGTGCATTTTTGGGCAATTTATTCTGTATCAGCATATGCAAGAGAAGATCAGGCTCCCTCTTAGTCCTTAGGACCAAGGGAGAGAGTAAAGACAGACATGTCACAAGCCAACATGCAGGCTCACACTGAAATGTTTTAGTTAAGTCCTTCATAATGACTCCATCTTGTGCTTGCTCACACAGTTCTCAACCCTCTCTGTTCCCCACCATAGTCATGTCAGCCTTCACATGAATTTGAGAGTTCCATGGACATGTCCGTGGCGCACAGAATTGACCAGAATATGCAAGGAAACCACAATAAATAAAGAAGCTGTAACCCCAAATTATTATTCATGTTGTGATTGAAATAGTAACTCTGCTCTGTCAGGAAAGAACATTTTAAATTAATATAACCTTCATCTAATTGTATATAAATTATGGTCTTTGTGGTTTTTGCCTTTAAACATGCTGTGTCCCTGAGCTTGGGCACCTACAGATGTTTTGTAGGCATGAGCTCATTCTTTGTCTGACCATTAATAAAAGTATTTAAGCCATTAATTTTCTTAATATTATTGTTGTTAGTAACTATCTCAGGTGTATCATTTCAACATGAAAGCAGTGTCTCACAGTGGATTCTTCCCTAGGCAGAAGTCTCTCTTCCTACTCTTCTTTCTCTCTCCCCACAGAGACCACAAAGGTCACTACTCTTGCTCTGTCCTTCATGCCTAAGACCCTGTTGCATCCTCACCAGCACTTGCTGAGGTGGGTCCCAGTGTTGATGACCTACTGTATAGGATCCCAGGACCAGACACTAGTTGATGCTGAGTCAAACCAGGAGTGTGATCCAGATTAGCCAGATTTTGTCCATCCTCTGCATCAACACAGCTTTGGTCTCTGCTGACTTATACCCAGCCTGACTGTGAGGATTCACTAATCTAACAGATGAAGAAGGGTGCATCCTTTTTGGTGGTGTGAAGGATGGCTTTGTGATCCAACTGTTTGAGTTCTTCAGAATTCTATGTACAGAATCCTGAGCTGCAGACATTTCCTCCCATCCTTGGGGTTGTCTCCCCACTCTCACAGTACTGGGGACATTCAACTTCACATACACAATCCAAGCCAGTGTTCTACCACTAAGCTAGCTCCCTGCCCTCTTCTCTTCTTCTTGAACAATTATTTTTTGTAGTTCTGTGTGTTTGTGAATGTGCATGTGTGCATCCATTTGCATGTCTATATGAAGGTCAGAGGTCAACCTCAACTGTCATTCCTTACCCATCTTGGTCTAGAATAGGGTCTCTTTATAGGCCTGGAAGTCACTGAATTGCCTAGGCTGGCTCCCCAGGGAGCCCCAGGGATCCACCTGTCTCCACCTCCCCAGAGATGGGATCACAAGTTCATGTGACCACATTTGGCTTTTGTACTTTTGTATCAGGGCATAAAAATCTGACCCTTATGTGTATTATTGGGGGGTGGGGTGGAAACACTCTTCCCACCTACCTCTGTCCCCAGCCCTCATCCCCTTGATAGGTTCTTTACATACACAAAGCTTGACTTGCCTCAGGCCCAAAACAGAGAAGCCAGCAGACCTTGGCCTGAACTCTCTGAAACTGATTCAAACTAAACCTTTGCTTCTCTCCATGGGCTATCTCAGATGTGCTGTCCCAGTGACATAAGGCTACCTGACACACCCCTCTGTCTACTGTCTGCTCTGTGGCCTCAGTAACAACAGAGAACAGATGGAGGCAGCCAGCTGGTTGGCAGTTCAACATCCTCCCAGAAGGCCCTGGAGTCACACTGTGATCTGCAAATCAGGTACTGCACAGTGGCTACCCCTTGGGGGTCCTCACATCTATGTGGGGTTATCCTTAGGTACCTTGTCCTGGTTTGAGTTCAGTGCACAGGTGTCTGAGATCACTACTGTAAACCTCTTCCCCTCACAGTCTGCTACCTTTATTGCACACTGAGGTGGTCCCTGCGGGGGGTTCATCAGCAGGGCAACATTTGGGGGCCAGGTCCAGGGGACCCTCATAGAATGGGTGAAAGTGAAACCCTCATAGCTGTGTCCTACACTCCAGTAAGAGGTAGACTCAGACTCTGCCAACACTTCTGTAAACAGCTCATGGGCAATATGAGATGTACTCAGCACCAGGCTCCTTAGTTACCTGGTCTGAAGCCATGAGGATGGAGTGATGCAGCTGAGGCCTGTCAGTGCTCATGGAGTGCATGGGTCTTGACCTCAAGACCTTGAATAAGACTGTTGGACACATTGGATTTGATGGGACATGGCCATTTTCAATACTTGGGTCTTGTTCTTATCACACCATGGTCCTCGTGGAGTAATACCTTAGTGTACACTGTGGAAGAGAATCCTGAGTGTGAGCCTCCAGGCTGTAATTCTCTGGAACCACATGTCCACCTGTTCATTGTGTGTTCTTAGGAGCCTCAAGACTCAAGTGTGTCTCAAATTGAGTGAACAATTTTCCCTGTCTGTACAAGCCTGCAACAGTGTTTCGGGGCTCACAGATTCTCCACGGACACCCAGCACCCCAACCTAAATGCACTATGACCTCCTCTCATCCTCTGTCTAGGCACCAAACCAGTTAATCCTTGAGATAAATCATCCACTCTCTTCTCCTATGTGGCCTGATGTTCCATGAAACTGCCTTCAGTGAAAATCCCCATATTTACCCAAAGCAGTTCTCTGCTTTATAGCCACACAAAGTTATGAGTTTCCCAATACAGGAACAGTAATTCACCCCTTCAAAGTTCCCTGTAGTTCTGAGTCGTTTGAGAATCCTCACAGGTGCAGGCTCTTGGCAATCCAATGGCTGTTTTTGTCTTTTTCTTAAACCCACCAAGATTCTTAAAATGCCTCCATTGTTCTTTGCCCTGCCCAAAGCTTTCTTTCTGGTCACCTGCCCGCCTTCTCATCCAACTCAGACCACAGCAGAGAGGTCACATGACCCACAGACTGTTTTGGAAGCTCTCTGTGAAGCACCCAGAGCCTTGTTTTATGATCTACCTACACACCACCATGGTAATGCCTGTGTATAGAACCCTGGCTTGGTGAAAACTGTTCCTCTGACATCAGGACACTTGAAGAACATCCCTCCAGTCATAATGTCTAGCTGTGAGGTCATAAAAATGACTAAGTTTCTCTGTGCCTCAGTTTCCTGATCCATAAAAAGGAACAATTTATAACATGTAGGTCAGAGGTCCATCACAGGAGTCACAGACTGTGAGTGACAATCTCTACTACCCTGTGGTCACTAGAGGCCACACCCCTACCAAAAGGAGCTGAATGAACACTGACTGGACACTTTCTGTGCAGTTATACATTTATTGATGCTTTGCTCCAAACCCTACATTTTGGGTGAGGAAGGTAGAGGTGTCCATCTGTTGTGTCAGGTTGGTTAGTGGGGTACCTAGAAAAAGGCTCCTGTGCCCTAAGTAGGTGTACTAGGGGAAAGGAGCTGGTCTGACCAAATGACTCTGTGAGCTGCAGGATTTTGGGATCCAACACTGTGCCAGATGTGGGCAGGGTCAGGAGTCCCTGCAAGGGACAGTGGGTGGCCCAGCCTGGAAGAGGGAAAGTGTGAGGCAGGAACTGGGCACACAGTGGTCCCAGATGCTGGAAACAGACTCAGGGTAGCAGTTTCCCTTCTCAGTGCTGGGGTGAGGTCCATACAGATTGGCCTATAGGTTTGCATAGTTCAATCAAGTTCTGCTGAAGCTGAAGGCAGACAACCAGAGCCTAGATAGGGACTGAGCCTACCTGACAGGGCCCAGGCTTTTGTGTAGAGGCAGATATAGGACAGGCAGCAGGGAGGAACACAAAGACAGAGTTCAGACTCAGGAATGTGAGCCAGTGCTGTCAGAGGACTGGGAGCCTGACACCAACTGTCCCCAGTCCCCTGTGTATGTGGGGGTCATACAGTTAGTCACTGTCACTGTCCAATCCAGGCATGCCACAGCCAGTCAGAGCATGGAGGCCAAAATGCACATAGAGACCAATATATAGGCTAACTCCGTGGCTCCTAGGAACAAACCCCACCTCTTGGGAAGTTCTAGTTTTCCTTGCGATTTGTGACTTTGGCCATAAAGAGTGGAGTCTGAGTATTTGTGTCAGAGATCATCATCAGGAATGGCCTGTTGAATTCTATTTTCAGGGGGTTCAAAATTAGAGTTGATCCCACAGAACTCCAACCCATGGCAGCAGCTGCTTCTGTGCCTGTCTCAGCCACGTCCAGCACAGCCTTGTGGACCACCTGTAGGAGAAAGACATCATTCACTGGAGACCAGGGAGGGCAGGAGAGGAGATTCCTGGAGCAAGCATCCACTGCTGGCCTTAGTTGCTGATGAAGATGTTGTTCTACCGTGAGCTCTACCCCTGATGTTTCCAGGTGTCTGCTCAGGGTGTGAGATGAGGCATGCCCTAGGTCTGCTCAATCTCTGAGAATCTGTGTTGTCCTCAAAAACCCTAAATTCTGGAGGATGGGTGTAGGTGGAACCAGTCATTACCCCCAAGACAGTTTCTCAGGAGATCAACAGTGAACACAAAGGGTGCTGGCAGCCAGTGCAGGTTTCCACATGCTTCCTACTCCATCCTCCTTGGTAAATACCACAGTGATGCATAGGACATGGCTTCCCATTCCCAGAATGCCATGCCCTGCTGGTACAGATCTGAGACCAGGTCTCTGATTGGGCACTGGACAGAACACTAGGCATTCTCAGGCTGTGTGTCTAGGAATGTAATGTGGGATCCTACAGCATCTTTTCCTCTATTCTTAATCTTTTCATCCCAACTGCCATTCATCCCTTGTTTTTTTCTTTTACTGTGACTGTTCTGTGTGCTAGTCAAGAAGTACTGGCCAGCTAGCAGTGAAGAAGCTGAGGCTGGAAATGCATTTGCCCTGCAGTGGATTGTGGGTGGTATCCCCACTGCAGCACAGGGTGGTGCCTGTGGTGGTCTAAGACTAAGCACAGGCTCTTGTCCACCATGAGCTCCTAGGTGAGATTATGTTCAGAGGATACAGGAGGGACTGTCTGTGGTATCCAGCAGGAGTATCTAGGCTATAATCCAGTTCTCCCAGGATGAGGGAATCTCAGAAATGCAGGCTTTCTCACACATTTGCCATTCCCCTGCATACCTCTTGGCCTTCACCATCCACAATCAGGCATGTTCTCAACAGAGACTTGCTGTCCCCTCTTTGACTATCAGACTTCTGAAGGGAAGCTGCCTTGTCTGGCAGTGAAGGAAAACTCCTAGAAGAATCTGTGTCTGCAGAGCCTGGCTGGCTGATCTGAATTTCAGTACTGTAGAGAGATGGGAACACTGCAGGTCAGGGGCTAATGACCTCCTCATGGGCTAAGTGCTGCTCTCTGGAACAGCCATGTTTCCTCCCTGTGTCAGAACTCAACCTTGTGACAATAGAGTCTATTCACTTAGCAGACAACCAGCTTCAATCCAAAAGCTAAGAATACCAGCAGCTAACATCTTGAGCCTGTAGAGAAGCTCCCTGATCTTGATGATGCATCTGCCTCCCTGAGGTTCCCACCCCTGCATTTTAAACTTGCCTTGATTTGTGACTTTGTTTGGTTAAGCTATCAAGTTTTCATGAAACTGTTTCCATACTGGAACATGGAATTTGGGTGATAGAAATCTATGTTCTCGGCTCATTGTCACTCAAAATGACTCTTATAAAGTGTCTGTCATTCCCTTCGGGATGAGAGCTGTGGTGTTTGTGTCAAGGGTGGGGAGGTGTTAGGCAGGCACTGAGCAGGCAGGTGTTAGGTCCAAAGCTGCTGTCCCTCCAACGGCAGTGCTGGTCCTAACAAGAAGGATTTTGGCTCAGTAAACAGAAGCCTAAAGGCAGGTCTCTGTGTAACAGAGAAGCAGATCACCCATGGTGCATTTCTGCTTGCCAGGAGCCATCCAAATCTTCCCACAAATGTCAGCTACCTTAGGCAAGATCACCCAGTTCCCCTTCAATCTAGACAGACTGAATTAGCTCAAATATCCCTACCTAAGACAGCAAACACCAACTAACCCCCCAATGCTCGCTGCGGCTCTTTACCATCTTGTGTCTGTAATTGCTTCTTCCTCTCCACCACCCTGTGTTGTCTGTTCTGCTGTGTTGTCCCAAAGACTCACTTCCTATCAGGTTGTTAGAAATGCCTCCATGACTGGGAACCCTGCCCAAGACATTCTTTCTGGTCATGTGATGACCTTCTCACCCTCCTCTGACCTCAACACAGAGGTCACATGATTCATGTGCTTTTGGGAGCTCTCTGTGAAGTATCTAGAGCCTTGTTTTATGATCTACCTGAACACCACCATGGTGATGCCTGTGCACAGATCCCCACTTGGTGAAAACTGTTCCTCTGGCATCAGAACACTTGAAGAACATCTCACTAGTCAAAATGTCTATCTGTGAGGTCATGGGAAATGACTAAGATTCTCTGTGCCTCAGTTTCCTGATTGATAAAAAGGATTGATAATAACATGTAGGTCAGAGGTCCATCACAGGAGTCACAGAGTGTGAGTGACAATTTCTACTACCCTGTGGTCACTAGAGGGCACACCCTTGCCAACAGGAGCTGAGTGAATTATACTTTTATTGATCCTTTGTTCCAAACCCTGCATTTTGGGTGATGAAGTTGAAGGTGTCTATCTATCATTTCAGGTTCGTCAGTTGCCAACCTAGAAAATGGGTACTGTGCCCTAAGTAGGAGCGCTGGGGGAAAGGACCTGGTCTGACTAATAGGCCCCTCAAGATGAGTGAAGTCTCCAACAGTGGGCCAGATATGTGCAAGGCCAGCATCTGCTGCAAAGGGCAGTGGGTGGCAGAGCCTAGGGACTGGAGAGGGAAAGCACAAGGCAAGAACTTGTCACCAGGAGGTACCAGATGCAGGAGTGAGATTCAGTGCAGCAGCTTCCCTTCTCAGTCCTGGTCCTGGTCCTCATGGATTGGCTGGTAAGGATGCATGATCCCATCAAGGCCATGGAAGCTGAAGGCCAATATGCCTGGAGACTGTACTGGTACTGAGCCTACCTGATAGTGCCCACATTTGGGGTACAGGCCAATGCATATGAGTGAGCAGGGAGAGGGCATAAAGATAGATTCCAGGCTCAAAAACATGAACAGGTGCTCCCAAGAGACCTGAGAGCCTGTCACTCACAGTCCAAGGCTCCTGTGTATGTAGGAGTCATGGAGTTAGTCAAGGTCACTGTCCAAGCCAAGTATACAAAGCCAATCAGAGAATGGAGTCCAAGATGTACACAGACATGTGCAGGTCTCGCCTGGGCTCCTAGGCAGAAGCCTCTCCACTTGAGAAGGTCTAGCCTTACTTGGGGTTGGAGATTTTGGCCAGAAAGAGGGTCATCTCGGTAGTTTTTTCAGAGACAAACATCAGGAATGGCCTGTTGAAATGAACTGTCATAGATATAAATTTTGCACAACAAGGGACCGCTTTGATTCTCATGATGGCTACTGCTTAGTGCCTGTCTCAGCCACATCCAGTACAGCCTTGTGGACCACCAGTAGGAGAAAGACATCACTCACTGGAGACCAGGGAGGGCACGAGAGGAGATTCCTGGAGCAAGCATCCACTGCTGGCCTCAGCTGCTGGTGAAGTTATTTGTTCCTACCGTGAGCTCTACCCCTGGTGTTTCCAAGTCTCTGCTCAGGGTGTGAGATGAGGCATGCCCTGGGTCTGCTCAGTCTCTGAGAATCTGTGTTGCTCTCAAATCCATCCTCAAACTGGGGTATGGGTGTAGGCAATGCCAGTCTTTACTCCACAGGCAGCTTCTCAGGAGACCCACAGTGAACAGTCAGTGTGCTGGCAGCAAGAGCGGGCTTCAGCATCCCTCCTGCTCCAGCCTCCTTGGGACATACAACTACAATACACAGGGCATGGCTTCTCTTTATTAAACTGCCATGTCCTTTTTGTACAGATTTGCACCCAGGGGTCAGAGTGGTCACTGAACAGACAGAAGGCAATGCCGATCTGTGCATCTGGGAATGTAGTTTGGGTTCCTAAGGCATCTTCTCTCCTACTCTTAAGCTTTTCATCACAACTGCCAATCATCCCTAGTTATTTCCTTCCTGCTAGTGTTCTGTGTGCTCATCAGAAGTACTGGGTCAGCTCTGCAGTGAAGAAACTGAGGCTGGATGAGATTTGCCCTGCAGTGGATTGTGGGTGATATCTGCACTGCAGCACAGGTCGGTGCCTATGGTGGTCTAACATCAAGCACAGGCTTTTTCCCCACCCTGGGCTCCTGGGTGAAGTTATGTTCAGGGGAGAGAGGAGGGATTGGCAGCATGCTCTCCAGCAGGGGTATCTAGGTTGAAATCCAGCTCTCCCAAGATGAGGTAATTTCACAATGCAGGCTTTCTCACACATTTGCCATCTCCTCTTGCCACCTGGCTTTCAGCATACATATTCTGGCACCCAGTGAGAACCACCCAGTGTTTCTTGACTTACCGGAGAGACTCTCAGGTCCTTGGCCCCTGTGATCCCAGACAGCTCAGCCATTGTGAAGAAGACTTCCCTGATGCCCAGCTGTGGAAGGCTATTCTCCAGGTTGTAGTCAGTGGAGATGGAGAACTTGGGCATGTAGAGATCATCGATCATCCTGAGAATGAAAAAGAAATGTAAGAGTCACTGGACTCATTGCCACACAACCCACCTTTTGCTAGGGCGCCTCTCCACAGACAGCCCTCTCACAGGAGAGCAGTCCTCTTTCCATCCATCCCACACCACTTGATTTTTCTTTCCTAATGCATTAACTAACCATCAACGCCACAGAGTTTTTACAGGGGCAGGTGTTGAGACTTGGTACTAGTAGTTCCCTTACCAAGAATGCTTTTTTCCAAGATCCTCAAAATGCAGTACTTCGCTGTCATGTGGACCCTCAAACTTCATCTAATGATCATTCTATTTAAAATTGCACAATCCTTCTGACTCCAGCTTTCCTTATCCTTAGACACTCCCCCCCCTTTTTTAAACATCACTGCTTCTTGCTTTTTAAATAGTCAATTAATGATGAATTGTATTTTCAATCACCTACTCTCTCCTCTTCAACTTCAAGGTGAGCCTGTGAGGATAAGAAATTGTGTACTTGAGTTTCTGATACCCTCTCAGGGTCTAAACTCGAGCACAGCACATAGGTCTACAAGTCATCATTCCATGGATGGTGAGTGAATGGGTGATGAGGGGATGAGATGGCTACACAGGGCAGAGCTGATTCTCAGAGCTGATCTCCTCTCAACCTCACTCTCCTCTGCATTCCCAAACCCATCAAGATTCCCTGTAATTACAGCCTGTTAGACACAGAGGAATCCTCAGCTCCTGCTCTAGGTGATCTCATCTTGTGAACAACAAAAAGGACATTAAAATTTGCCTGAACTACCAAGTTCAGAAAGGAAGTCAGCTACACTCCACCTGTCCCTGCTGACTCTCCAGGTAATACGCTGAATGCTAAGTGAGACTCTGAGGGACAGGGACACTGGACCTCAAGCCAGCAGCAGGATGGGGAGCCACACCAGCTCTGGTTCCTGTGGATATGCACCTGGGCCTCAGAGTGTCTTCCACTTCCTCAGGGTCTCTGGTTGCAAGCTGGCTTCCACCTGCTGCATCTTGCCCTCATCAGGGAACATGAACAGGGCCCTGCGTTGCCTGTGTACTTCAGCTCCACCACAGAGCAGGACAGATCCTCATCCTGGAAGTAGGGTGTGGTCAGTTCCTCAATGTTCATCATGGGCACCCTCACAGACCTCTTCTTGTCCAGATGGAACTCAGACTCGAATGTGTCACGAGGGTTAAATGATGTCTTCCATTTCCCTAAATGTGGAGCAGGCCATCAGAATGTAACAGCACAGGAGAGACTCCACCTCCACCCCATTTCGGCCCAGCTTCTGAATCAAGAGAGCAATCAATCCATCTTCAACAACACAGAGTGTAGTATCCCTAGGTGCTTGCATAACCTGGATTGGAAAAACCTTGATATATGCAGAACTATGAATGAGAAGTGATCCACAGGCTTTATTTGGAATAGGGAACTCAAAACCAAAGCCTGGCTACTTGAGGAACCTGGGAAAATATCTAGGATCTGAGAATGGGTGATTTAAAGAGAAATGAAAGTAAAAGTGGTGAGACCCGAGTCTGGGGAGATTTGGGGATCCCTTCTTCCTTAAGAGGAACACTGTCTAGAAGGCAGTTGCTTGTGGGACAGGTTACCAGAGAAACAGGAAGAGTCTGAAACCTCCAGACAGTGACCTGTCAATGTTGCTCGTCAATGTGAAACACCTAACGGAAGGCAGAGCCCAGAGCCAAGTTGGGCTTAGAATCAAGCTCCAAGGCCCTGGAACTTCCCAGAGTTGGATTACCAGGATCCAATAGTTGGTTGACTAAGACATTGGTAATGAGTCCTCTTCTCCCTTGCGGGTCATGTTCACCTCCGTGAATCAAAGATATCCTACTTAGACTTTATGCACATTCCAAGTGCACGTGACCATCTGCAATACACCCTAGGGGACATGGTACTTTGACAATTTCTTGGGCTCAGGATCCAACAGCATAAACATATATCCCCAGCTCTCAGTCAAGTAGCCTTGGTGCTTGGGATCTGGGCCCAGGAGAGAGAGCCAGGCCCTGCAGTCTAATCCTTCAGGCCATCACTCTGCTTTCCTTCTCTTCAGAGCACAGCTGCTCTGGGGTCATCCTGGTCTCCTGTCCTCTGTCCTCCTATCTGCTTCTGTCCATGGTCAATTGACCTTCTGTCTAGAGTCTCAGAGCATGTTCTCCTCTATCCTAGACTATCCTATGTCCAGCCTCAAATCTACCTCAGGTCTAGTCACATCAAGACTTTCATTAGACATAATTTTCTGGACTATCGCCTCAATCCATGGTCTCTATCAGGCAGGATTTGTGAGTGTGGGTTCTGGATGTCCATCCCAAAACCCTTACCCAAAGCAATTCCAGCCTAGTTTCCCAAATCATTAGCTCTGTAACTCCAGATTCCCTGGCTCAGGAGTGAGTGTTGTGCACTGTGACCTCCCAGGCTGCCAGGCAAGTAATTTTACAAAAGCAAAATTCCACAAAGCAGCCAGACACTGAACACAGAACACTGCATGGCTGGTCTTTCTTCTCTAATGGCTTTGCCCCACCTGCTTTTCCATGCCCAGGTCTAGCTTGGTGCAGAAAGGATCAGGGGAGAGGTCCTGCATAGGAATGCATGAAGGGCTCTTCACTAGCTGTGGTACTTCACTAGCTCTGCCTCTTTCCCCTTAAGTTTCTGTATCAGGCTCCTTAGGTAAAAAGTCTCCAGCCCACCTGGACCCTCCTAGAGACAGAGGCTCTCCAGCAGGGATGGACACCTTCTACAAGAACAGATTAGAAATGCTGGAGTGGGCAGATTGAGGGATCTGTCTCTGCAGGGAGAAGCCCTGGCTTCTCCCTACTCAGGGAGGACTGGACAAGCAAGCTATGCATTTTGCTAGTCAGTAAGATTAAGTTACAGCCAAAAAGAGTCCTCTTAGGCTGAGAGCTCAGGGGTTCTGTTGAGTAAGTACCAGGAACCTCAACCACCATCCAGAATACCACAGAAGAGAAGTAAGGCCTGTTAGTAATAAGAAGTTAGGCACACATGTCTCTAAGTCCATGAGTACTTCCTTCCCAGTGGTCAGTGTATGGATACAAGGTGCCCAGCCAACACCCTCTCTGTATAACCCTGAAACATCGACCATCTTTACCTTTAAAGTATATGTAATTCACCAGCACCATTACTGTACTCTCATCAAGGTCTGAGATCAGTTCCTTGACCTTCCCCTTGGTCTGTTTTCTCACATAGTCATGGATGAGTTTTTGGCCTCATGGGGCTGTTGGAAGTCAGTCACAGAGGCCTCGACCTGGTAGAGTGCCCTTGCCTTTCCTTGAACTCTGCCAGGATCTGCAGGTGCTTTTCAACAAACATCATGCTGCCTATGCTGATCTTCATCTGGTCCCCTGGCTGGCTGAGCATGTGTAGAAGGTACCCAAAGCCCTGGTGGATGTCTGCCTCAGGGGTCTCTGTGAGACTGAACTTGAGACCTCCTAGAATCTCTTCCAGGGTTTTGCTCCTTGCTCCCAGGGACAGGACGGCCAAGGCTGTTGAGATGCTGAATGGAGAGAAGACAACATTTGTATCTGGATTCTTCAAAGCCAGCTCCTTGTAGAGGCTGAAGGCGAATTCTGTGTTGGTGGAGGTCAGTGCTAGATTGTCCACTGGTGTCCTGTTGTTCTGGTTTTCCTGGACAGTGTGTCCCTTCCCAATGTGCCATCTGGTTGGCAGAGGACATCAGGGGAGATCTCAGCCATTACTCTGTTCTCCTGGTTGAAAAGAAAAGATCCTTTGTTAGGGAGGGTTGTTTGGTGCCATGACCATCTCCTTGTCATCCTATGTGGTCTGTACTGTGTGCGGCTACCTCTGTGAATGTGCATGGGAGGTGCTCTGGCCACTCAGAATTTAGCATCACAATCTGTGACTCTGCATAAGAGGTGCTCTGGCCACTCAGATGGTAGCACCACAGCCTCTGCTCCCTTTTACTCCAGGAAAAAGTACTCTTGCAGTAACCAATATTCCCAGTAGAGAACCAAGACCCAGAGAGTTTAAGGGATTTGCCAGGGTCACAGGGTAAGGAGGAGAAGAACCTGAGGATGGGTTCAAGCCTTGTGTAATCTGAATCTCCTCTTCTGGATTGGCATAAGGACTCATTAGAAAGCAGGGGATCTCCGCCTTTGCGCTTGTGTCTTCTACCCCGTCACCAGCCTCTAGTCTGGACTCAGGGAAGGAACCTTAGACCAGTCATGTAGCACAAGGCCCACCACAACCTGCAGCAGACACACCAAGAAATCTCACAGCTCTGGGCTGAACCTTGCGCCTGTTTCTGGGAGTGTGAAGGGTTAATAGAGGGCAGCACTGGAGATGACTGGTGCAGTTCCAAAGCCTTGGGACCCCTGACCACAAATACTAGTAGGACCAATAGGGGAAGGTGCTCTCAGCCCTGCCAGGATAGCACATGGAGGTTTGTATCTCAGCTTGGAAGGCCTTCTGATGGGAAGGAACTTGAATGGTGTTCCAGTCGTGGATGCCTGGACCAGATTTCATTTTGACTGTTACAATGTCTGTGTGGGGCAAAGAAATGGGTAGAACTGTCTGGGCAGCTGTTGAGTGACCAAGGTTACACTCTTAGTAAAAGTATATGGCTTATTATGGGCATTGTGGGTATTTGTAGGGAATGTCCAGTGGGCCATCTCCTCCATACATCCCTGGACTGGGAGCATCATAAAAACTACAGTTGAAGGCTGATGTTCATGGTAAACACTGATACCCACCTTAGCCTCTGTCCACTTTGTAGATGAGTTCAGAGGAGAACGTAGATGCTAGAGGAATAGGAAGGTGAGGAAGAAGAACAGAGGAGAGAGAACCAGGTGGGAAAAGAAGCTGGAGTGAGAAAGTGTGGGGGGGGGAGAGTAGGGGGAACTGGAGGAGGGAGGGGGATCAGATGGGGGAGTCAAGGAGAAGATGGAGTTGAGAGAAGACCAGGAGAGTGTAGGAGTAGAATGGAGGGAGCAGGGGAGGGAGGTGTTGGAGCTGAGCCACAGGTCCCCAGGGCTGTGACATGCCTGAAGAGGGGCCAGGGACTTCAGCTGATTTTACCCTGTGTTTATTGTCAGACTGAAGCAACCGTTTATTTGGAAAACATTCAACCATATTTTAAATCAAAATTATTTCCACAGAAAAGAGGCGAGTCCGTTTGAGGAGGAGACCTGGCTCAGTGGCTGAGCTGTAGCCTACTTTTCCTTATTAGGAGAGGGTGTGGTCACTTTTCTTGGTCATCAGATCTGTGGGGGAAGTGGGGTCCCTGACCCCAAGGCATCTCCTCTCTGCTGTAAGCACTGCAGGGATGTCACCACCCCCAAAAGGACTCTGTAACTGTTCTGTCTCCCTCTGGTTCCTACAGCTGCACTGGCATAGTCAAGGTCTCAATACTTCCTCCCCGTGGAGGGTCAGAAGGAGCAGGCTCCATTCCCTCTCCAGGAGCATAGCCCATGGCACCCCCATCTTCATACACATGAAGACCCAGACTGGAGAGAAGATTCATATGCACCCCAGAAATGTTCCCTGATTCTAACCCAGTGTCCCAGGAACTACTCCTCACTCCTCCAAACCAAGACTTCAGGTCATTACCAATACCACACAGTCCTGCAAAGGCACCTTTCCTGT
Source organism: Peromyscus californicus insignis (assembly GCF_007827085.1). Classification (NCBI taxonomy): domain Eukaryota; kingdom Metazoa; phylum Chordata; class Mammalia; order Rodentia; family Cricetidae; genus Peromyscus; species Peromyscus californicus. The sequence goes on along the minus strand of NW_026294447.1, from coordinate 53,009,327 downwards.
TCCCAGAGGGAAGGAATCCCGGGCATTACCTGCAGAGCTGACGCCCTCTGCCAGAGTCTGTGATAGCTGAGTTCTGATGTTCGGGTGGCTGTCTGCCTGGTGTGATGTTCTCCCCAAGCACACTGATGTCTATTTATCCCCACCAGGGACTCCTCCCTCTCCTTAGGAAATGCTGACCCAGACCAGTTATGCTCTGTGCTCAGTTTGGAAATGCACACATGGCATGATTCCTGGTAATGTGCATTAGAAGCTCCAGGAGGCAGAACCACATCCTGATGGGAAATCCTCTAACCATTTTCTTTTTTTTTTTAGTATGCTAACAATGTGATTTTTATTCCATATTTAAAGTCAGTTGTTCAGACCCAATTGCTGGAAAAATATTCTTTTCAAAATATCACTGTGTAGCTGAAGTTTTCCTGTGTCCCAGCCTGCTGGCAGTTGGGACAAATCTCTCCCACTCATGTCCCCCAAGTAAACATACAGAGACTTACATTGCTTACAAACTGTATGGCCAAGGCAGGCTTCTTGCTAACTGTTCTTATATCTATATTAACCCATTTCTATTAATGTATAAGTTGTCATGTGACTCGTGGTTTACCGGTATCTTAACATCTGCTTCACATCATGGCGACTTTGTTCTTAACAACAAGCCCACTGGATTGCCTTTGTGGCTTTCTGTTTCTCTAAATGTAAATGGTCAGTGTGAAACTGGGGAGAAGTCAGAGTTAAAAAGACAGGACACAAGCTGTACTTGTCACCAGGTAGGGCTACAGATAATAGTTTTCCTAGACTATTTATGTCACTTCAAAAAGAATACAACAACTTTATTTCCATGCTCCCCAATTTCCTTAAGTAAACACACACATTAATAAACACATGCCTAGATCCTGACAGAACCCCACCTGCATCTGTGTAACCGTCCTGTCTGGCAGCAATGGGCATATTCTAAACAGACTCACTCTCCCCTCTTTGGCTCTCAGACTTCTGGAGGGAAGCTGCCTTGTCTGGCAGTGAAGGAAAACTCCTAGAGGAATCTGTGTCTGCAGAGCCTGGCTGACTGATCTGAATTTCAGCACTGTAGAGAGATGGGAACACTGCAGGTCAGGGGCTAATGACCTTCTCACGGGCTAAGTGCTGCTCTCTGGAACAGCCATGTTTCCTCCCTCTGTATCAGAACTCAACCTTGTGACAATAGAGTCTATTACAACCAGCTTCAATCCAAAAGCTAAGAATGCCAGCAGCTAACATCTTGAGCCTGTAGAGAAGCTTCCCTCCTGTCTTGAGGCTCCTGCCTAACTGAGCAACCCTTTGAGTAGGCCCAGAGAGATTTTTCCATTATAAGCCGTGAGAGGGCTGGGGGTTAGTTGAGTGGTCAGGGGTTTGCCCAGAAAACACTAGACCTTGGTTCGGTTTATAGCACCAGAGGAAAAAGAAAGTCATGAGAGCAAACTTGGACATGGAGCCTCCGGCATGTGTCATGTCTTCAGCCAACTGAATGACTCACGAGAGGCCCCGAGGAAGAACCATCCAGCCTGGCTCCTCATGGGTGCCTGACACTGTGAGATATTCCATGCTTATTCTTTTAAGCTGTGCATTTATTTGGGGGCATTTTATTCTGCATCAACAGATGTGTGACAAGAGCAGTCTCCCTCTTAGTCCTTAGGACCAAGGGAGAGAGTATGGACAGACAAGTCAGAAGACAACCTGCAGGCCCTCACTGAAATGACCAAGGTAAGTCCTTCATGCTCTGACTCCATCTTGTGTTTCCTCACAGATTTCTCAGCTCTCTCTTTTCCCCCACCACAGTCATGTCTGCCTTCACATGTATTTGAGAGTTCCAGGGACATGTCCATACTGCACAGAATAGACCAGAATAACTAAAGGAAATCACAATAAATAAAGAAGCTATAACTCAAAATTATTATTCATGCTATGATTTAAATAGTAAGTCTGCTCTGCCAGAAAAGAACATTTTGAATTAATCTGACTTTCATCTAACTTGTATGTAAATTATGGTCTCTGTGGGTTTTGCCTTTAAACATGCTGTGTCCCTGAACTTGGACACCTACAGACTTTTGGAGTCATCAGATCACCATTAGTCTGATCATTAATAAAAGTACTTAAACCAATAACTGGCTTAATACTAGTGTTGCTAATAACTATGTCATGTGGATCATTTCAACACCACAGCAGTGTCTCACAGCGGATTCTTCCCTAGGCAGAAGCCCCTCTTCCTGCTCTTCATTCTCTCTCCCCACAGAGACCACAAAGGTCACCACTGATGCTCTGTCCTTCATGCCTAAGACCTTGTTGCATCCTCATCAGTACTTGCTGAGGTGTACCCCAGTGTTGACTGCCTACTGTATAGAATCCTAGGGCCAGACACTAGTCAATGCTAAGTCAATCCAGGAGTGTGATCCAGTCCAGCTGGATGGTGTCCACTCTCTCCATCACCGCAGCTTTGGTCCCTGCTGACCCATACCCAGCCTGGCTGTGAGGACACACTGATGTAACAGCTGAGGAACCATACAGCCTTCCTGGTGGTGTGAAGGATGCCTTTGTTATCTCTTTGAGTTATAAGAATTCCATGCACAGACGCCTGAGCTGAAGACATTTTCTACCATCCTGGGGGTTATCTCTTCAGTCTCACAGTGCTGGGGACCCTAAACTTCACTTCTATAAGCCAAGCCAGCATCCCACCACCAAGCTACCTCCACAGCCCTTTTCTCTTTCTCCTTGAACACTTACTTTGTGTGGTTCTCTGTGTTTGTGAATGTGTATGTGTGCATCCATGTGCACATCCATATGAAGGTCAGAGGTCAACTTCAATTGCCATTCCTCATCCACCTTGGTTTTAGGATAAGGTCTCTCCATAGACCTGGAATTCATTGATTGCCAAAGTTCACTAGCCAGGAAATCTCAGGAAGTCACCTGTTTCCACCCCAGAGCTGGGATCACATGTTCATGCTACTGCACTAACCTGTTTTACTTCTGTATCAGGGAATATAACTCAGATCCTCATGCATATGAGACCAGTACTTTATCCACCTGCCCATGTCCCAGGATGAGCCTCTTGATAGTGTCTTTCGATGTACAAAGCTTGCCCTACCTCAGGCCCAAAGCAAAGAAGCCTGGCAGACCTCGGCCTGAAGTCTCTGAAACTGTGATTCAAACCAAACCTTTGCTTCCCTCAGTGTGTTATCTCAGATGTGCTGTCCCAGTGACATAAGGCTACCTGACAAACCCCTCTATCTACTGTCTGCTCTGTGGCCTCAGTAACAACAGAGAACAGATGGAGGCAGCCAGCTGGATGGCAGCTCAGCATTCTCTCAAAGAATCTGGAGTTGGCTGTGATTGTTCTAGGGGGAGAAACCTTGGTGAGGATCTGCAGATCATGCAGTTCACAGTGGTTCCCCCTTGGGATGCTGGCATCTGGTGGGGTTACCTTAGATACTCTGTCCTGGCCTTGGTTTGGAGCACAGGTCTCTGAACTTATTACTGTAAACACGCTGCAGATTTTGTAGTTGTTTTAAGGCTCAGGCTGGGAATGAATGCTCTGTACTGCACAGCTCCTGCAGTTGACTAAGCAAGTTACTATAGCAAACCTTCCTGGGGTTGAGGATTATTCTCTGAGAGAGGATGTTGCTGCCGTCCTGGGTGAGCATGGATACCATGGGTTCTGATGATGCACAGTGGCTGGCAGTGTTCTCTGCAGGGAGGTCACTCTTGATTCTTGGTGGGAGCTGCTTCAGTGCCCTCCTGGGCTGTTCCAACTACATATAACCTGGAGGGATAAGTGCTCTTCCCTTGCTTGAATATTGGAGTGGGTTTCTGATGTGGCTGAAGGGGTGGGAGGAAGAGGCAGCCTGGCCTTTAGCAGTCATTATAACCATTGTCAATGCTATTTCTCTCTCTCCCATAGAAGTCTATGATAGGTATTTTCTGATCATTGATGTGTAGACATGAGACCTTGGCAATTGCCTTTGACAGGTAATTTAACCACATTCTCAGGATGAATATGTCAGACTATTATTATATCTAGTAGTCCATGTGGCAGAGGCAAGAAAGAAGGACAAGATCCACAGTGATTTGGAGACCCCTAACCAACTGCACCCCATAGCCACTTTCCCATGTTAAATTTGTATAAAATGGATTCTCAGTCTGTAGAAATCACTGTGCCATTCAGAAAGTTCCCAGACATTCAACCTCAGGGAACTGCACTGTTGCCAGGCCCATCTTTCGTGCTTCACAGTCTGCTACCTCTCTTGCATACCGAGGCGGTCCCTGTAGGAGGTTCATCACCAGGGCAACATTTGGTGGTCAGGTCCTGGGGGAACCCTCATAGAATGGGGAAAAGTGAAACCCTAACATCTGTGTCATAGACTCCATTAAGAGGTAAACTCAGACTTTGGCAACAACTTCTGGACCCAACTCCTGGGCAGCATGAGATGTACTCAACACCAGGCTCCTTAGATACCTGGTGTGAAGCCAGAAAGGATGCAGAGATACAGCTGAGGCCTGTCAGTGATCACGGAGTGCATGAGGTCGCATCCCAGGCCCTGAATGACTGTTGTGCACATTGTATTTGTTGGGACATGACTGTTTTCAATATATGGGTCCTGTTCTTATCGCTCCATAGTCCTCATGGAGTGGTATCTTAGTGCACAGTGGGGAAGACAATCCTGTGTGTGACCCTCCAGGCTGTAATTCTTCTCTTGTAACAACACGTCCACCTGTTCATTGTCTGCTCTTAGGAACCTTGAGACTCAAGTATGTCTCAAACTGAATGAATAACCTTCCATGTCTGTGTAGGTTTCTGCAGTGTTTCCAGGCTCACAAATTCTCCATGGACACCCAGAACCCCAATCCAATCCCACCATGGCCTCTTCTTGTCCTCTATCTGAGCACTAAAGCAAATCTTTGAGCTGAATGATCTCCTCTCATCTCCAGATGTGGCCTGATGTTCCTTGAAACAGTCCTTAGTGAAATTTCCACATTTGTCCAGAGCAGTTCTCTGCTTTATAACCACGCAAAGTTCTGAGGTGCCCAAGGCAGGAACAGTGACTCACCCTCCCAAGCTCCCTGTAGTTCTCAGTCATTTGAGAATCCTCACAGGGCCAAACTCTCCGACATTTGGTGACTGCTTCTTTCTTTTCCTAAATACCCATGATTCTTAGAAATGCCTCCATTGTTCTTTGCTCTGCCCAAAGCATTCTTTCTGGTCATCTTACTACCTTCGCATCCTCCTCTGAGCTCAGCACAGAGGTTACACAATCCATAGACTGTTTTGAAAGTTCTCTGTGAAGCACCCAGAGACAAAAGCACCTTGTTTTGTGATCCACCTGCACACCACCATGGTGATGCCTTGAGTACAGAACCCCTGCTTGGTGAAAACTGTTTCTCTAGCATCAGGACACTTGAAGAACATGCTGCCAGTCATAATGTCTAGCTGTGAGATCATGGGAAGTGTCTAAGCTTCTCTGTGCCTCAGTTTCCTCGCCCATAAAAAGGACTGATAGTAACATGTAGGTTAGAGGTCCATCACAGGAGTCAGAGTGTGAGTGACAATCTTTGCCACCCTGTGGTCACTAGAGGGCACACCCCTGTCAACAGGAGCTGAGTGAACATGGCCTGGACACTTCCTGTGCAGTTATGTGTTTATTGATCCTTTGCTCAAAGCACTGCATTTTGGGTAAGGAAGGTGGACGTGTCCATCTGTTGTGTGAAGTTGGTCAGTAGGGAACCTAGAAAAAGGCTCCTCTGCCCTTAGTAGGTGTACTAGAGGAAAGGGGGGCTGGTCTGACCAACCAACTTCAGGAGCTGCAGGAATGAGGGATCCAACACTGTGCCAGATATTGGCATGGTCAGGAGTCCCTGCAAGGGACAGTGGGTCGCACAGTCTGGAAGAGGCAAAGTTTGAGGCAGGAACTGGGCACTCAGTGATCCCAGATGCTGGAAATAGACTCAGGGTAGCAGGTTTCCTTCTCAGTGCTGGGACTGAGGTCCACATGATTGACCTATAAGTTTACATAGTTCAGTCAAGCCTGCTGGCAGTGAAGGCAGACATAACCAGAGCCTAGATAGGGACTGAGCCATCTGCCAGGGCCCAGGCTTTTGAGTAGAGGCAGATACAGTAGAGGCAGCAGGGAGGAACACAAAGACAGAGTTCAGGCTCAAGAACATGAACTAGTGCTGCCAGGAAGACTGGGAGTCAAGCCTGACACTGACTGTCCAAGTGCCCTGTGCATGTTTGAGTCATACAGCTAGTCACTGTCACTGTCCAATCCAGGTATGCCATAGCTATTTAGAGCATTGAGGCCAAAATGCACATAGAGATCCACATATAAGCTTAATCCCTGGCCCTCAGGAAGAAGCCTCACCACTTGGAAAGTTCTAGTTTTCCTTGGGATTTGTGACTTTGACAATAAAGAGTGCAATTTGAGCATTTGTGTCAGAGACAATCATCAGGAATGGCCTGTTGAAATTGACAGTCATTGGGTGCCATTTTCCAGACTTAAGGATGATTTTGACTCCTGTGGCAGCAGCTGCTTCTGTGCCTGTCTCAGCCACGTCCAGCACAGCCTTGTGGACCACCTGTAAGAGAAAGACATCACTCACTGGTGACCAGGGAAAAGGCAGGAGAGGAGATTCCTGGAGCAAGCATCCATTGCTGGCCTTAGCTGCTGGTGAAATTATTTGTTCCTACTGTGAGCTCTACTCCTGGTGTTTCCAAGCATTTGCTCAAGGTGTGAGATGAGGCATGCCCTGGGTCTGCTCAGTCTCTGAGAATCTGTGTTGCTCTCAAACTCATGACAAACTGGAGGATGGGTGTAGGCAACACCAGTCCTTACTCAAAGGCAGCTTCTCAGCAGACCCACAGGGAATATCCAGTGTGCTGGCAGCCAGTGCAGGCTTCAGCATCCTTCCTGCTCCAGTCTCTTTGGGACATACAGCAGTAATGCACAGGACATGGCTTCTCATTCCATGACAGCCATTCCCTGCTGAGACAGATCTGAGTCCAGGCCTCTGAGTGGGCACTGGACAGAACACTAGGCATTGCCAGGCTGTGCATCTGGGAATGTAGTGTGGGGTCCTAAGGCATCTTCTCCCCTATTCTTAAGCTTTTCATCCCAACTGCCAATCACCCCTTGTTATTTCCTTTACTGCTGCTGTTCTGTGTGCTAGTGAAGAAGTGCTGGACCAGCTCTGCAGTGAAGAAGCTGAGGTTGGAAGTGATTTGCCCTGCAGTGGATTGTGGGTGGCATCTGTACTACAGCACAGGTCAGTGCCTAAGGTGGTCTAAGACCAAGCACAGACTCTTGCCCACCATGGACTCCTAGGTGAAGTTAATGTTCATGGAATAGATGAGGGATTGGTTGCATAGTTCCCAGCAGGAGTATCTAGGTTGTAATCCAGCTCTTCCAAGATGAGGGAATCTCAGAAATGTAGGCTTCTTCACACATTTACCATTCCCCACACACCACCTGGCCTTCACCATCCACATTCAGGCACCAAGGTGAACGACCGAATGTATCTTGGCTTACCTTAGAGACTCTCAGGTTCTTGGCCCCTGTGATCCTAGACAGGTCAGCCTCTTCGGAGAAGACTGCCCTGATGCCGAGCTGTGGAAGGATTTTCTCCAGGCTGTAGTCAGTGGAGATGGAGAACTTGGGCATGTAGAGCTTGTTGATCTTCCTGAGAATAACAAAGGCATGTAAGATCACTGGCCTGCATTCCCCATCAATCCACCTTGTTTCTCTCACTGGAGAGCAGCCCTCTTTCCATCTATGCCTAGACCATGTGATTTGTTCTTCCTTTTGCAGTAATTATTATATTGTTGCAGTAATTTTTGTTGCAGTAATTATCTATCAGTGCCTGAGAGTGTACAGGGCCCAGACAAAGAGGCTTGGTTCCAGGTGTTCCTCTGCTGAAAATGCTTTTCTCCCAGGTCCACAAAATGCGGTTCCTCCCTGTCATGTGGACACTCAGACTTCATCTAATGATCCTTCTAGTTAAAGCTGCACATTCCATCTGATTCCAGCTTTCCTCAACTCCTCTCACCTTTCCTCCTTCCTTCCTTCCTCCCTCCCTCCCTTCCTTCCTTCCATCCTTCCTTCTTTCTTTCTTTTCTTGTTTCTTTGATTTGTTTTTCTGCTTTTCTTCAAGACAAGGATTCTTTATGTAACTCTGGCTGTCCTGGAGCAAGCTCTGTAAACCTGGCTGGCCTCAAAATCAGATATATGTCCCCTGCATGCTGGGATTAAAGGCATGCACCACCACTACCTGGCTTCCACCCCATTTTTAATTAATCATATAATATTCCATTGTATTTTCATGCTCTTACTCTCTCTTCCATTGTCATATTATGATCGTCCAATGATAAGAAATAATGTGCTTGAGACTTGGATAGCCTCTCTGGGTCTAAATCACAGCTTGGCACATAGTAAGTATTCAAGTCATCAATTGCACTAATAGTGAATGAATGAGTGATGAGGGGATGAGATGGCTACACAGGGCAGAGCTGATTCTCAGAGCTGATCTCACCTCAACCTCACTCCCTTCTGTATTCCAAAACCCATTCAAGATTTCCTGTAATTACAGACTGTTAGACACAGAGGAATCCTCAGCTCCTGCTCTAGCTGATGTCATCTTGTGAACAAGATGTCAGTAAAATCAGGCCCCAAACTACCAAGTCAGCAGAGAGAAAGTCACCTCCACCTCACTTGCCCCTGGTGACTCTTCAACAGTTACTATCATACTATGGAGCCTCTGAGTCACAGGGACACTGGGCCTCAGGCCAATAGCAAGATGGGGAGCCAGACCAGCTCTGGTTTCTGTGGACACCCACCTGGGCCTCAGAGAATCCTCCCACTTCCTCAGGATCTCTGGTTGCAAGCTGGCTTCCACCTGCTGCATCCTGCCCTCATCAGGGAGGATGAACAGGGCACTGGCATTGCCTGTGTACTTCAGCTCCACCACAGAGCAAGACAGCTCCTCATCCTGGAAGTAGGGTGTGGTCAGATCCTCAATGTTCATCATGGGTACCTTCACAGACTTCCTATTGCCCAAGTGGAACTCAGACTCAAAAGTATCTTCAGGGTCAAAGGGTGTCTTCCATTTTCCTAAAGATGAACAGATCATCAGTTTGTAACGTCACTTGAGGGACCTCCACCTCTGTCCCATTTCTGTCCAGCCCCTGTGATGTGACAACAATCAATCCAACTTCAATAAGACAGAGGTGGAAAATGCTGGATTGGGAAAAAAAACCCCACAAACTTATAGGTAGACAGGCTCCTAGAGATGAAAAGAGACTCCAAGCTTGGTTTGGAAACGAGAAACTCAAAACAAAGCTTGGACACTTTATCTACCTGAGAAACAATCTGGGATCTGAGGGTGGGGTATATTAGAGAGAAATGAGAGTGAAAGTGGGGAGACAGGAGCCTGGGGGGAGTTAAGGATCCCTTCTTCCACAGGATAAAGGATGTCTAGAAGACAATGTCTTGTGGAGCAGGCTTTAGGGGAAACAAGACAAGAGAGACTGGATTCTCCCACACTGTGAGCAGTCCATGGTCCCATAGATTGTGGACTAAAATGTGAGTAACAAGTCCTCAACTCACACATGATCTATGGCCACCTTCACAAATCACAGATATCCCATTCAGACTTATCCCGAATTTCTACAGAACTTGGTACTGAAATAATTTCTTGGGCTTGGGATCTAGCAGCCTAAACATGCACCCCTACCTCACAGCCAAGTAGCATTGGAACTTCTGTCCTGAGGCTAGAGAGCCATGCCCAGCCATCCTTCAGGCCATCATTTTGCTTCTGCCATTCCCAGCCCACAGCAGCTCGGCAGCCATCCTGTCCTCCTGTCCTCCTGTCCTCTGGCCTCCTAGACTCTTTTTCTGTCCATGGCCACCTTGAGATTTTGTTCATTGTCTCAGATCCTGCCCTCCCTCTGCCCTGCACTATCCTTAATTCAACCCAGAACTGATTATATCATGACTTCTCTCAGGCACCAAGTTCTGGCCTGTCTCCTAACTCCCTGGTCTCTGTCAGGCATGGTGTTGTGGGTGTGGGCTCTGCAAGTCCCCCCACTACCTTTACTGATTACATTTCCAACTTAGTCTCCCAACTCTCATGAGACTCACTGGCCTTGGAGTGTGTCTTGGGCATTCTAACCTTCAGGGTGTTTGGGATAGCAATTTTACAAAAGCAAAATTCCATGAGGCAGCCATACCCTAAACACAGAACACTGCATGGCTGACACTTCCCTCTCATTAGTGTCTGCTCCTGCATCCCTGTTTCCCATGTCCAGGTCCAGCTCATTACCAAAATGGCTCAAGGGAGAGGTCCTGAACAGGAATTGCCCACAGGGCTCTTCAGTAGTTATGGGACATGCTACTTTCACCATAAGATAGAGGAGGCACACTCTTCAGGTCAATTCCCCAGCTTCTCTCTACCCTCCTAGAGACAGAGGCTCTCCAGCAAGGATAAACACCTACTACAGGAGAGTATTAGAAATGCTGGAGAGGAAAGACAGAGGAACCCAGTCTTTGCAGAGAAAAACCATGGCTTCTGGCTACTCAGAAAGGACTAGGTATGCAAGCTATGCATTCTCATAGTATGTTTAAGTCACTGCCAAAATTAGCCCTCTTACCCTGAGAGAGCAGGGGTCCTTTTGGAAATGAACCAGGGACTACAACTATATAAAAAAATCCCTAAGGAGAAGTAAGGCTTGTGGGTAACTAGAAGTTAGGCACCCATATCTCCAAGGCCATGAACACCTCCTTTCAAGTGGTCAGTATAAAGACACAAGGCACCCAGCCAGCATCCTCTCCCTCCATGCCGTAACCAGTGACCATCCTCACCTTTAAAGTAGATGTAGTTCACCAGCACCATTACTGTCCTCACATCCAGGTCTGAGATCAGTTCCTTGATCTTCCCCTGGGTCTGTTTCCTCACATAGTCATTGATGAGCTTTTTGGCCTCATGAGGCTGCTGGAAGTCAGTCACAGAGGCCTCAGCCTGGTACAGCACCCTTGCCTTCTCCTTGAACTCTGCCAGGATCTGCAGGTGCTTTTCAACAAATATCATGCTGCCTATGCTGATATTCACCTGGTTTCCTGGCTGACTGAGCATGTGGAGGAGGTGCCCAAAGCCCCTGTGGATGTCTGCCTCAGGGGTCTCTGGGAGACTGAACTTGAGACCTTCTATAATCTCTTCCAGGGTGTTGCTGCTGGCTCCTAGGGACAGGATGGCCAAGGCAGCTGAGATGCTGAATGGGGAGAAGAGAATATTTTTATTTGGATTCTTCAAAGCCAGCTCCTTGTAGAGGCTGAAGGCAAAGTCAGTGTTGATGGAGGCCAGTGTCAGACTGTCCGTTTGTGTCCCATTGTTTTGGTTTTCCTGGACTTCAGTGTCCTTTCCCAATGTGCCATATGTTAGGGAGAGTATAACAAGGCATATCCCTGCTATCAAGAGCCCCAGAGCTACAAGGAGGGCCGTCTTCTTTGTTCTCCAGGCTGAAAAGTAAAGATCCTTTGATTCTGAGAGGGCCAGGTGGTGTCCTGACCACCTCCTTGTCCTCCCACAGGGCTGCACTGTGTCCCTGCTCTGCTGCCCTTTGCTGCCTCTGTGACTATGCATGGGAGGTGCTCTGAGCACTCAGATGGCAGTCCCACAGAATGTGCTCCTGTTATCAGCTTTGGAGGAAGCATTGTAGTAGCCCATTCTCCTCACAGAGAACCAAGACCCAGAGAGGGGAATGGACACGCCAGGTCCACAGAGAAGCCAGAAGATGAGTGTTGGTATGAGCACGAGCCCTGTCTGGTCAGATTGTTTCCTCTCATTCTCTTCTGCAGGATTCATTAGAAGGCTGGGGACCCTCTTCCTTTGCACTCACCCCCCTACCACCCTGTAGGCAGAACTTAAGATCCATGGAGTAGTTGCTAGCACAGGCCCTAAATTTGCCTCTTGATAACAAGTCTGGGAAATCTCAAGGCCCTTGACAGAATCTTGTGCATGAAGCTGGACTTGGGAAGGAATAATTGAGAGGCAGCACCAGAGACATCTGGTGTCGTGCCAGGGCCTTGGCACCTCTAGAACAGGTCATGGCAGGACAAACAGGGCAAGGTTCTTTCAGTCCTGCCAGGGAATCACATAATGGTTTGCAACTCAGGCTTGGGAGGCCTCCTGGGGGAGTGATGTCAGTCTCTGACCTCTGGACCAGATTTTGTTTTGGCCCTTGGGATGGCTGTGTGGTAGCAAGCAAATGGGTGGACCTCTCTGGGAAGCTTGGTGAGTGACCCAGGTTGCACTATTGGTAAGTGTCTGGCTTATTATGGGAACAATGGGGGTTAGTTGTAGGGAATGTCTAGAGGGCTATCTCTTCCATCCACCCCTGGAGTGGGGGCCACAAGCATCCTAAAGGACTACAGTTGAGGGGTTGTGATCATGGTAAACACAGGCACCCACAACTAGCCGTGAACTATTGTTCAGGTGTCCAAAGGTGAAAGTGGATGGTAAATGAGTGGGAGGGAGAGGAAGAGGAGGGAGGGGACAGCAGGGGCTTGGAGAGATCAAGAAGGAGTAAGAATATGGAAGAAAAGGTAGATAGGAGGAGGGAAGGGGAAGGAAAGGAGGAGGAGCCAAAGGGAAGATGGAGCACTAGAAGAGCATAGCAGGAATTTCAGGGAGCAGAGGAGGGAATGCTGGAGCTAAGCTGCTCGTCACCACGGCTGTCACATGCCTGCAGAGGAGACAGGGACGTCATCTGCCTTTACCCAGCATTTGCTTTCAGACTGATGCAAGCATTTCTTTGGCAAAGCTCTGAGCAATATTTTGTGCCAGGATAGGTTCCAGAGGAAATGGGCTGCATGGTGTGCGCAGCAGGAGACCTGGCTCAGGGGCTGAGCTATTGCCTTCTTTGCTTCCCTCGTGGAGGGTGAGGCCGATCTGCTCAGCCATGGGATCTATGGGGGAAGTGGGGTCCCTGACCCCCAGGCAACTCCTGTCAGCTGTAAGCATGGCAGGGCTGCCACCTCCCTCAGAGGGACTCTGCAACTTTCCTATCTCACCTCAGCTCCTACAGCAGCACCCAGGCTAGACAAGGTCTCAATACTTCCTCCCTGTGTAGGGTGAGAAGCAGCAGGTTCCCTTCACTCTCCATGAGCCTAGTCCATGGCTCCCGCATCTTTCATAGATATAAAGATTCAACCTGGAGAGGCGATTTATATGCACCAAGAAATGTCCCCTGATTCCAACCTTGTGCTCCACGAACAACTCCTCCCATTCCAAGACTCCTGGTCATCATCAGCATCACACAGTCCTGGGAAGGCTCCTCTTCTGTCCCTGGAGAGAGAGAATCCTGGCATTACCTGTGGGGCTGCTTCCCATGGCCAATGTCTGTGACAGCTGAGTCCTGGTGTTCAGAGTTGATGCTTGCCTGGTGTGTTGTTCTCCCCAAGCACACTGATGCCTATTTATCCCCACCTATCCCCACCCCAGGGTCTCTTCCCTTTTCTTAGGAAATGCTTGCACATAAAAGCTGTGCTCTGTGCTCAGACTGGAAATGACAGATAGGATTATTTCTTATAGCGTGGATATAGAAGCTCCTGCTAGCAGAACCACCTCCTGATGTGAAAATGCCCAACTGGGTTCTAAAGAAGCCTCCTGGATCTCCTGGGTGTGTCTTCTGTTAATCTAATGCAGAAGTAAAGTCAGAAGCAAAAATGAGTCTGTTTGGAAACAGGGAGAAGTCAGAAGCAAAAAAGACTGTGCACAACCCCTGTCTACTTCTCACCAAGTAGGACTGCAGCAAACGTTTGTCCTGTACTTTCTAAGTCACTTTGAAAAGAACCCAACAGCTCTCTGATCACCAATTTCTTTGGGGAAACTCACACATTAATAAACACATGCCCCAAACTGACAGAACCTCGTCTTCATCTGTGTAACCATCCTGTCTGGCAGCAATGGGCATATTCTCAATAGAGACTCACTCTCCCCTCTTTGGCTCTCAGACTTCTGGAGGGAAGCTGCCTTGTCTGGCAGTGAAGGAAAACTCCTAGAGGAATCTGTGTCTGCAGAGCCTGGCTGGCTGATCTGAATTTCAGCACTGTAGAGAGATGGGAACACTGCAGGTCAGAGGCTAATGACCTTCTCATGGGCTAAATGCTGCCTCTCTGGAACAGCCATGTTTCCTCCCTCTGTGTCAGAACTCAACCTTGTGACAATAGAGTCTATTCACTTAGCAGACAACCAGCTTCAATCCAAAAGCTAAGAATGGCAGCAGATAACACCTTGAGCCTATAGAGAAGCTCCTCCATTTTGATGCACCTGACTCTCCGAGGTTCCCACTCCTGCATTTTAAACTAGCCTTGATTTGGGACTTTGTTTGGCTAAACTATCAAGTTTTTGTGTAACTGTTTCCATATTGGAACATGATATTTGGGTAACTTAAATCTGTGTTCTCAGCTCATTGTTGCTCAAGATGGCTCTTGTAGAGTGTCTGTTGTTCCCCATGGGATGAGAGCTGTGGTGTTTGTGTCAACAGCGTGGTCAGAGACTCAACAGGGAGGTGTTAGGTCCAAAGCCGCTGTTCCCAGAATGGATGTGCTGGTCCTAACAAGAAGGATTTTGGCTGAGCAAACAGAAGCCCAAAGGCAGGTCTCTGTGTACCAAAGAAGCAGATCACCCATGGTGCATTCCTCTTTACCAGGAGCCACCCAAATCGTTCCACAAATGTCAGCTACTTCCGGCAAGGGCACCCAGCTCCCCTTCAATTCGCACGGGCTGAATCCACTCAAAGACCCCTACGCTGATGTCATATAAAATCTGTTTTCTTTTCTGTCATTTTGCCCCTTCGTGGGCTCCATAAAGTCTTCAAACTTCCTTTTGAACCATCACATGTACATTCTCTGTACAGCTCTCAGCATTCTTGTCTTCCAAGCCCCCACAGAATATCCCACTGAGCTACCAACACTCAATGGCCTTTCTAGCCCAAAGTTCCAAAGTCCTTCTACAATCTTTCCCCAAATATAGTAGATCTGTCACAGCAATACCACAGTACACTGGTACCATCTTGTCTTATTTAGAGTTTTTTGTTGCTGTGATGAAACAGTATAACCAAAAAGCAAGTTGGGGAGGAAAAGGTATATATGGCTTTTACCTCCATATTGCTGTTCATCATTGAAGAAAGTTAGGAGGAACTCAAAAGGAAAAAACAACATGAAAGTAGGAGCTAAATCAGAGGTCAATGGAGGGGTGCTGCTTACTGGCTTGCTTCCTTGGCTTGTTCAGTTTGCTTTCTAACAGAACCACCAGGCCAGGAATGCCACCAGCCACAGAAGGCTGGGCCCTCCTTCATCAATAACTAATTAAGAAAATTCCTTAGAGCTAGACCTTACGGAAGCTTATTCTAAATTAAGATTTCATTCTTTAATTTAACTCCTTTTTTTCTGTGCATGTGCCAAGGTGACATAAGGCCAGGCATCCTGGTGCCCATGAACAAAGTGGTTGTGGTGATAGAGAGGAGGGTTATGCGTAAGTTTGACAATGTGGACCACCAGTCAGCAAGGCTAACCTGGCTACATCTGCCACTGAGTGTCAGATCCGCCAGCAACATACTCCAACACTGAGTCCCAGATATGGTACCATTTTTCCTGGATAACCAGCCAAGGTCCAGGTGGTAAGTTAACTACATTGGACCACTTCCTTCTTGAATAGGAAAATGGTTTGTCTGTGCTGGATATGGTGGTTGGCCCCAATAGACTCATGTGTCTGAATGCTTGGCCCACAGGGAGTGGCACTATTCGGTGTGGCATTGTTGGAGGAAGTGTGTCTCAGTTCACTTCTGCTGTCTGCAGATCAAGATGTAGAAGTCTCAGCTCCTCTGCTGTACTGTGTCTGGCCTGATAGAGAGATGGGATGGCCCTTTGAAGATACAGTTACAGTGCCAATAATGTGGCAACAGTCCAGAGGGCTATGGCAGCATTCTCCAGAAGGTGATACATGCTTCAAATCATTGTCCTGTGTATGGTATGGTTTCTCCCACAGCCAGGATTCACACAGGTCTAGGAGTTAAGAGATACAAGGGAAGGGATGCACTCAGTATCACCCCTAGAGATCTAATTGAAGGTTTGTTACTCCCCCTATTCCCATGACCTAAATTCTGCTGGCCTAGAAGTTTTGTTTCTAGGGGTCGGATTGCTCTTGCCAGGAGACACAACAGATATTCCACTGAACTGAAAACTCAGACTTCCTCCTGGCCACTTTGGGTTTCTGATGCCTTTTATCCAACAGTCTATGAGTGGAATAATTCTGTTAGGTGGAGAGGTTGGTTCAGATTACCAAGCAGAATTGGATTGCTTCTCCACAGTGGAGAGAAGAAAGAATATATCAGGAGGTTAGGGGATCCTTTAGGGAGTCTTTTTCTGTCACTATCTCCTGAGATTAAAAGTATGAGAAACTACAAGAATCTAGTCCAGGTAAGGGGACAAAGGGAATGAAGGTGTGGGTCACTTCTCCAGGAAAGAGCAAAGTCAGGTGAGGTCCTTGTTGAGTATGCAGGAAATACAGAATGGCCAACAGAGGAACATAGTTATAAATATCAGTGAAGGCTGTGTGACCAGTTCTAGAAAGAAGGATTATGACTGACAGAAGTGTTTTTGTCATTTTTTTGGTTAAGAATTTATTTGTACATATATTGGTGTTTCCTTTCCTCAATTTCTTTATCATGAAATATAGTATCAATTTAGAGAATACCAGTGAATATAACACTCAAGTTAGGGCCAGCTCTGACAGACCAAGAGGTGAGTCACTGTTCTCTCAGACAGTCATCCAGCCTCTAAGCCTTAGGCCCAGGGGCACAACCCATGCCCCCATACCCTCTCCCATTGCTGCCCCAGTTGCAGGCCAGCAGGTACGTGTTGACAGCCCTGACCACCACCACCCCTCTGTCAGATTTAATAATCTACAAGCCCCACTCCATTCCCCAAACCTACCCATACCACAAGACTGCAGCTATTCCCTGAGACACAGACTCCTCCAGTTCTAAATGGAACAAGAGCTATGATTGGACCAAGAGCTCCCTGAGACACAAACACCACCAGAGTAAGAATACATTCAACAACATAAAGAGTAATATGGCAGTACCAGAACCTAGTGGTCCTACAACAGCAAGACCTGAACATCCCATCACAGAAGAAGTGAAGAAAACGACCTTACAAATGACTTTATGAAGTTGATAGAGGCCTTTAAAGAGGAAATTGAAAAATTCCTTAAAGAAGCCAAGGAAAAGTCAAACACAAACTTGGAAGAAATCAGTAAATCCCTTAAAGAAAGTCAAGAAAAAGCAATCAAACAGGTGAAGGAAACAGTTCAAGACTTGAAAATTGAAATAGAGGCAGTAAAGAAGACACAAACCAAGGGGATGCTGAAAACGCAAAATCTGAGTAAACAAACAGGAACTACAGATGCAAGCATATCCAACAGAATGCAAGAGTTGGTAGAGAGAATCTCTGGAGTTGAAGATATGATAGAGAAAATATATTTGTCAGTCAAAAAAAAAAACCATTAAAGGCAAAAAAGCCATAATACAAAACATCTAGGAAATCTGAGACACCATGAAAAAAATCAAACCTAAGAATAATAGGTATAGAAGAAGGAGGAGGAGGAGGAGGAGGAGGAGGAGGAGGAGGAGGAGGAGGAGGAGGAGACCAACTCAAAGGCACAGAAAATATATTCAACAAAATAATAGAAGAAAACTTTCCCAACCTAAAGAAGGAAATGCCTATGAAGCAACAAGATGCTTACAGAACATCAAATAGAATGGACCCCCAGCCCCCAAAAGTTCCCTCACCACATAATAATCAAACCACTAAACATAGAAAATAAAGAAAGAATATTAGGAGCTGCAGAGGAAAAAGGCCAAGTAACATATAAAGGCAGTCCCATCAGAATAACACCCCACTTCTTAATGGAGACTCTGATAGCCAGACAGTCTTGGACAGACATTATGCAGACACTAAGAGATCATGGATGCAAGCCCAGACTATTATACCCAGCAAAGTTCTCAATCAACATAGATGGAGTAAACAAGATATTGCATTACAACAACAGGTTTAAAAACCACCTATCCAGAAATCCAACCCTACAGAAAGCATTAGAAGGAAAAATCCAACCTGAGGAAGTAAGATGCACCCATGAAAACACAGGCAATAGATAATCCCACACCAACAAATCCCAAAGAAGGGAAACACACATACACTACCACCAAAAATAATAGGAATTAGCAATCACTGTTCATTAATATCCTTTTGTAGCACAAATTGTTAGAAGGTCTTATTAATAAAATCAAACCTGGAGCCAGGTATTGGGGTGAACGCTGAAAGATCAGAGAGACAGAAGAGGCCACAGCTAACCTCACCTCACCAACTTCTCAGCCGATTCTGTTTCCTCAAACTGGAAGCCTCTGAGTCCTCATCTGGAATGAATCTCAGCTGAACTGCTGCTAAAAGCCTAAAAGCTTAACCAGGCTCTAGTTCCTGGTCCTCACGCCTTATATACCTTTCTGCTTCCTGCTGTCACTTCCTGGGATTAAAGGTGTGTGTCACCATGCCTGGCTATTTCCAGTGTGGCTTTGAATTCACAGAGATCCGGATGGATCTCTAACTCCAGAATGCTAGGTAGGATTAAAGGTGTGTGTGTCACAGTTTTCTGGCCTCTATGTCTATCTAGCAACTGTTCTGGTCTTTGACCCCAGATAAGTTTATTAAGGTGCACAATATATTGGGGAACACAATATCACCACATCCCTTAATATCAATGGACTCAATTTGCATATAAAAAGACACAGGCTAACAGAATGGATTCGAAATCAGGATTCATCCTTCTGCTGCACACAAGAAACAAACCTCAACTTCAAAGACAGACACTACTTCAGAGTAAAGGGTTGGGAAAAGACTTTCCAGTCAACTGGACTTAAGAAGCATGCTGGTGTAGCTATCCTAAACCAAAATAGACTTCAAACTAAAATCAATCGAAAGAGATTGAGAAGGACATCATATATTAATCACAGGAAAAATCCTCAAGTTGAAGTCTCAATTCTGAACATTTATGCCCCAAATACAAGGGCACCCACATATGTAAAAGAAACATTACTAAAGCTTAAATTTCACATCAAACCCCACACACTAAGAGTGGGAGACTTCAACAGCCCACTCTTACCAATGGACAGGTTTGCCAGTTAGAAACTTAACAGAGAAATAAGGGAACTAACAGATGTTATAACTCAAATGGACTTAATAGCCATCTGCAGAACATTCCACCCAAACACAAAAGAATATACCTTCTTCTCAGCACCCCACAAAACCTTCTGTAAAATTGACCACATACTTGGTCACAAAGCAAATCTCAAAAGAAACATATTTTTATTCATCAAAAGTATACAGATTAAGGAGAAATCATCTTTCTGAAAATCTACAGATATAAATGATCCAGGTAAATGGAATATATTCATAAATACACATCAGTGGGGGAATTCCCATAGCCGTTTAGGGAAAAATTGCAATAACACATGTGAAAATTACTGAGAGAAGCAAACATTATTCCAGAGTCTGTGTTCTCATGGCCATGCCTAATGAGATTTCCCAACAGAGAATTATTCATCTGGTGGGCTGACACCTTGAATATTACTATCCATCTGCTGTTCTATGACATGGCCCTTGGCATTAACCCATCCAAAACTGCCTGTAGTTCTCAGCCATTTGAGAATCCTCACAGGGCCAGGTGCTTTCACACCTGGTGACTGTTTATTCTTTTACTAACACCCCCAATTATGATTCGAAATGCCTCCGTCGCTGTGTCCCCTGCACAGAGCATTCTTTCCGTTCATCTGACCACATTCTCATCCTACTCTGACCTCAGCACAGAGGTCACATGACCCACAGACTCTTTTGGGAGCTCTCTCTGTGAAGCACCCAGAGCCTTGCTTTATGATCCACCGGCACACCACCAAGGTGATGCCCCAGGCACAGAATGTCAGCTTGGTAAAAACGGTTCCTCTGGCATCAGGACACTTGGAAGAACATCCCTCCAGTCATAATGTCTAGCTGTGAGGACATGGGAAATGACTAAGATTCTCTGTGTCTCAGTTTCCTCATCCATTAAAAAGGACTGATAATAACACAGAGGTGAGAGGCATATCACAAAAGTTACAGACGGTGAGTGACAATCTCTACTATCCTGGGTTCACTAGAGGGCAAATCCCTGCCAACAGGAGCTGAGTGAACAGTGCCTGGGTACTTTCTATACAGTTATATATTTATTGATGCTTTGCTCCAAGTCCTGCATTTTGGGTAAGAAAGGCAGAGGTGTCCATCTCTTGTGTGATGTTGGTCAGTGGGGAACCTAGAAAAAAGGCTCCTCTGCCCTAGATTGGTGTACTAGGGGGAAAGAAGCTGGTCTGACCAACCGACTCCATGAGCTGCAGGAGTGAGAGACACAAAACTGTGCCAGATGTGAGCAGGGTGAGGAGCCCCTGCAAGGGACAGTAGGTGACAGAGCCTGGAAGAGGCAAAGTGTGAGGCAGGAACTGGGCATGCAGTGGCCCCAGTTCTGGAAATAGACTCTGAGTGGCAGGTTCTCATCTCAAGGACTGGGGCTGAGGTCCATATGATTGGCCTATAAATTTGCCTAGTTCCATTAAGCCTGTGGAACCTGAAGGCAGACATAACCAGAGCCTAGATAGAGACTGAGCCTATCTGCCCAGGCTTTTGGATAGAGGCAGATACAAGTTTGGCAGCAGGGAGAGGCCACAAAGACAATTTTCAGGGCCAGGAATATGAGCCAGTGTTACCAAGAGGACTGGGAGCCTAGCACTGATTGTCCAAGGGTTCCTGTGCATGTGGGAGTCATACAGTTAGTCATTGTTATTGTCCATCCCGGAATGCCACAGCCGATCAGCATGGAGGCCAAAATGCACATAGAGACCCACAAACAGGCTTAATCCCTACTCCTAGGAAGAAGCCTCACCACTTGGAAAGTTCTAGTTCCCCTTAGGATTTGTGACTCTGGCCATAAAGAGTGGAGTCTGAATGTTTGTGTCAGAGACAATCATCAGGAATACACTGCTGAAATTCATTTTCAGAGGGTTCAAAATTAGAGCTGATCCCATAGCTCTGACTCTTGTGGCAGCAACTGCTTCTGTGCCTGTCTCAGCCACGTCCAGCACAATATTGTGGACCACCTGTAGGAGAAAGACATCACTCACTGGAGACCGGGGAGGGCAGCAGAGCAGAGTCCTGGAGCAAGCATCCACTGCTGGCCTCAGCGGCTGGTGAGGTTGTTTGTTCCTACTGTGAGCTCTACTCCTGGTGTTTCTAAGTCTCTGCTCAGGGTGTGAGATGAGGCATGCCCTGGGTCTGCTCAGTCTCTGAGAATCTATGTTGCCCTCAAACCCACTAAAAACTGGAGCGTGGGTGTAGGCAACATCAGTCATTAATCCACAAGAATATTCTCAGAGTACCCACAGGGAAAAGCCTGGGTGCTGGCATCAAGTGCAGGCTTCAGCATCCCTCCTGCTCTAGCCTCCTTGGGACATACAACCTCAATGCAAATGGCATAACTTCGCATTCCAAGACTGCCATTCCCTACTAATACATATCTGAGCCCAGGCCTCTGAGTGGGCACTGGACAGACCACTGTGCATCTGGGAATGTAGTGTGGGGTCCTAAGGCATCTTTTCTGCTATTCTTAAGCTTTTCATCCCAATTGTCATTCATCTCTTCTTATTTCCTTTACTGCTACTGTTCTGTGTGCTAGTCAAGAAGCACTGGACCAGCTCTGCAGTAAAGAAGCTGAGACTGAAATGCCTTACCCTTCAAGGAATTGTGGGTGGCATCCACACACAGCACAGGTTGGACCTATGGTTGTCGAAGACCAAGCACAGGCTCTTTCCCATCCCGGGTTCCTGGGTGAGATTATGTTCAGTGGGTAGAGGAGGGATTGACTGCATGCTCTCCAGCAGGAGTATCTAGATTAAAATCCAGCTCTCCCAGGATGAGGGAATCTCAGAAATGCAGGCTTTCTCACACATTTACCATTGCCCCTTGACACCTGGCTTTCACTATCCTCATTTAGGCACCCAATGAGAACCACCCAGTGTTTTTTGGCTTACCTGAGAGACTCTCAGGTCCTTGGCCCCTGTGATCCCAGACAGGTCAGCCTGTGTGGAGAAGACTTCCCTGATACCCAGTTGTTGAAGGATGTCCTCTATGCTGTAGTCACTGGAGATAGAGAACTTGGGTATGTAGAGCTCATCAATCATCCTGAGAATGAAAGGAGAAATGTAAGAGTCACTATACTGTGTGTTCCTTTCAAACCACATTGTAGCTAGGGCAGCTCTCCACAGACAGACCTCTTACCAGAGAGAAGTCCTCTTTCCATGCAGGCATACATCACATGATTTTGCTTTTCCTATTGCATTTATTACCCATCAATGCCTGAAAGTGTTTACAGGGGCAGGTAATGAATCTTGGTACCAGCTCTTCCCTTACCCAAAATGCTTTTCTCCCAGATTCAGAAAATCCAGTCCTTCCCTGTCATGTGGACCCTCAGACTTCATCTAATGAGTCTTCTAATTAAAATTGCACACTCCATCTGACTCCATTTTCCTTATCCTTGGGCCCTCCCCTTAAAATCTCATCCCTTCTCATCTTTTAACAAATCAAATAATGATTAGTTGCATTTCCATCTCCCCACTCTCTTGTCCTCAATTACAAAACATGTCATAAAGGGTAAGAAATGTTGTGCTTTAGTCTCTGATATACTCTCAGGGTCTAAATCAGAGCACAGCACTCAGTAGGTCTTCAAGTCATCATTCCATGAATGATGAATGAATGAGGGGATGAGATGGTTACACAGGGCAGAGCTTATTCTCAGAGCTGATCTCACCTCAACCTCACTCCCCTCTGCCTTCCAAAACCCATTCAAGATTCCCTGTAATTACAGCCTGTTAGACACAGAGGAATCCTCAGCTCCTGCTCTAGCTGATGTCATCTTGTGAACAACAAAATGGCAGTAAAATCTGCCCCTAAACTACCGAGTCATCGGAGGGAAAGTCACCTCCACTTCACCTGTCCCTGCTGGCTCTCCAACCATTCCACTGGGTCCTGGAGAGACTCTGAGGGACAGGGACACTGGGCCTCAGGCCAACAGCAGGATGGGGAGCCAGTTCAGCTTTGGTTCCTGTGCACACACACCTGGACCTCAGAGAGTCCTTCCACTTCCTCAGGGTCTCTGGTTGCAAACTGGCTTCCACCTGCTGCATCCTGCCCATGTCAGGGAGGATGAACAGGGCGCTGGCATTGCCTGTGTACTTCAGCTCCACCACAGAGCAGTTCAGATCCTCATCCCGGAAGTAGGGTGTGGTCAAGTCCTTAATTTTCATCATGGGCACCCTCACAGTCCTCTTCTCGTCCAAGTAGAAGATAGATTCAAATGCAAAACATGGGTCAAAGGGCATCTCCCATTTCCCTAAATGTGGAGCAGGTCATCAGATTGTGCCTTCAGCAGAGAGACCCCACCTCCAGCCCATTTCTGCCAGTATCTCACTCTCGACAGGAATTAATCCATTTTCAACAACACAGAGTGTCCCTCACTAGTCGCATAATCTAGATTATAGAAACCTTGGCAGATGTGGAACTATGAATGAGAAGTGATCCACGGGCTTGGTTTGCAAAGGGGAACTCAAAACCATAGCCTCCCTACATGAGATACCTGAAAAACAGCCAGGGATCTGAGGGTGGGGTGTGTAACAGAGAGATGAGAGTGAAAGTGGGGAGCCTGGAGCCTGGGAAGCTGAGGATCCCTTCTTCCTCAGGAGGAGCCATGTCTAGAAGGCAATGTCTTGTGAGACAGGTTTTAGGGGAAACAGGACAAGAGAGACTGTGTTCTCCCACACCATGGTGTCCCTTAGTGCGAACCACCTTAATTGACGTCCATTCCCAGAGCCATGAGTGTGTTTAGATTGGAGCTGGTGAGATCTGCAACTTCCCAGAGTTGGATTACCAGAATCCCATAGTTGGTTGACTAAGATATGGATAATGAGTCTTCTTCTACTACATGAGATATGTTCACCTCCATAAATTAAAAATATCCTACTTAGACTTGCCCCACATCCCAAGTGCATGTGACCATCTGCAATACACCCTGGACGACTTGGTACTTTGACAATTTCTTGTGCTCAGGATCCAGCAGCATAAACACACATCCCCGCCTCAGGGTCAAGCAGCCTTGGAGTTTAGATCCTGGCCCAGCATGGAGAGCCACGCCCTGCAGTCTAATCCTTCAGGCCATCAATCACTCTGCTTCCCCTCCCTTCAGAGCACAGCTGCTCTCTGGTCATCCTGGACACCTGTCCTCTGTCCTCCCATCCTCTCCTGTCCGTGGCCAGTTGGTTTTCTGTGTATAGTCTCAGAGCCTACCCTCCTCTGCTCTGGCCTATCCAGAGTCCAGAGTCCCAAATTCACCCCAGATCTAGTCACATCAATACTTTTTATCAGTAATCATTCTGTGATCCATTGTCTCAGTCTTTGTTCTATCAGGCGGGGATTTATGGGTATTGGCTCTAGATACCTTCCCACTAACCCTCACCCACAGCAATTCCATCCCACTCTCCCAAATCTCCTGAGCCTCAACCCCACATTCCTCATCCCAGGATTGTGTCTTCAGCACTGTGACCCCATAAGCTGACTTGGCTACTAGTTTTACAAACTAAAATTTCATGAATCAGTCAGACACTAAACACAGAACACTGCCTGGCTGACACTTCCCTCTCACTACTGGTTTTTCCTCGCTCTGCTTTTCCATGTCCATGTCCAGCATTACAGAAAGGTTCAGGGAGAGGTCCTGCATAGGAATGTGTGAAAGGCTCTTCAGTAATTATGGGATATGCTACTTTCCCCCTTTGAAATTGGGTAGCCAGGCTCCTTAGGTCAAGAAGTCCCAGACCACCTGAGACCTCCTAGAGACATAGGTTCTGTAGCAGATGGATTCTGTAGGAGCATATCAGAAATGCTGGAATGGCCTGAATGAAAGTCTACTTTTGTGGTAGTTTGAATGTAATTGGCCCCCATAAGCTCATAGGGAGTGGCATTATTAGGAGGTGTGGCTTTGTTAAAGTAGGTGTGGTCTTGTTGCAGGAAGTGTGTCACTGTTGAGGCAGGCTTTGAGGTCTCATAAATGCTCAAGATACAGCCCAGAGTCCCAGACTGTGGGAGCCCAGCTGGGAGACCGGCTCCCACATTTTAGCACAGGGTACTCGTGAGGAGAGAGGGACAAGAAATATTAGATTGAAGGATAGAGAGGAAAGAAACATAGAAACACAGGATGTCCTTGGGAGGGCCTGGATCCTTATCCACCAGTCCCTCCTGTCTCTTCTAAAGGGCTATTTATAGGAATGCCAAGGGGTGGAGCAAAGGACCTCCCCTCAGCTCAACCAAGTATAGACTCTTCCAATCACCTTGTAACCATTCACATGGTCAAGCAATCCTCTCATATAGCCCTGCTGGGTAAAGCAAGCTCAGATCTAACAAGGAAACATTTATGGGCCTCCACAACTCCCCCTTCTTGATATAATAAAGGGCTCCCCAGACCTCTCAAACTGTGCCTGTCTTAGGTTGTTCTTCTTGATTAATTTTACATACATACATTCAAGAAGTTATCAAGAAGACAGTTGCCCAGCTTTGGCTACCAGCCTCTGGCAAGAGGGGGTACAGAGCTTAACTCATCTGTGACCTAGGTCCCTACTAAGAGCTTAGAATCATCCACAGTGATTTCCATAGCAGCCATACCTCCCCGTAAAGGAATAGAGAATAATAAAAATACAATATACTTTTTGGGTCTAAGGTGATTACAGCAGTCTTAGCTGAACCAAGCCCTTTTCTAAATCAAAACTCTCTCCTAACAGATATTCAATAAGTTTTTCAAGAGACTATTTTGATTACCAGGAGAAAAGTCATTTCAAATCACTACAAAGTATCCACTGATGCAAACAAAAACCCATGTTAATTATAAAGACACTTTTGCAAACTAACTTGATCGTGGGAGGCTTATCTGTTTGTGGAAGGCGTACCCCTTTCTAAAGAGAAGGAGTGGAAATTTCTTGAAAGAAGACAGAAAAACTACCCCAATTATGATACCTTTGCTTAACTTTTCCAAAGCCCACTGAGATCACAAAATTATATTTTAAGCTATCATAAAAAGTATTCAAATATATCTGAAGGTAAGAGAGTAATAAAACCTTCAAGATGCTTCTAATTTGATATGGTTTATCTTTTAAAAAATGGTGTTACCTGACTTGTCTGGACTAGACAAATATTGAATTTACACTTTTCACAAACTACTATTTAACATTTACACTTTTTATATTCAATATTTACACTTTTTGCAAACTTACATTCAACATATTTACAAGTAGCGTATCACTATACATGTTTTACTTTTTACAATCTTATATTCAAATGGAAACTTTGTAGAACTACTTTACAAACTTACCATATATCTAGAAGAATCTCTTAACAGAACTAATTTACATTCAAAATCAAACTCTATTAGCAAACATCTAGAAGAGATTTCTTAACAGAACTATTAACAAGATAGGAAGTATGGAAATCATTTCTAAAGTTTGGAGTTTATAGTCAGATTTGATGTCATTCTAAAAGTTTTCCTGACAGTTTGAAGTCAGAGGCTAATTCATCAGTGACTCTAAGCTTGACTGAGTGAAATTTTCCCTCTTCTTAATTTTTTAAAGCTACTTTTTAAGACTATCGTGAGCATTTCAATGATGCCAATGTTTTTCTCTTGCATTTCAAGCACAATCCAAGCTTCTTATTTTTTTATTTGCCTATAAGATTTTTCTTTTTTTCACATCCAAAGCAATTTCCCACTGTATGGACCTCTTTCCCTAGTTTTGTAAAGGGTTTCAAAGTGACTTCTTGACAAACAGTATTAGCATATTAATTGCCTCCTGACTGGCAAGCTGTTTGCCTGTTTCTAGTTCTTGAGAGGCAAGCTAACAGAGCTTGTGAAGAAAATAGCATTTTGAGCTGAAAAAAAAAAACAAAAACAGAGTTTTTGGTCAATGCTGCACTGGTATCTCTTTTATGTCCTTCATTTCCCAAGCTGCCTTTCTCTATATTGTCATGCTATTACAACCCATGTTAGGTACTATATTTCCCAAGCTGCCTTTCTCTATATCATCACACTGTACAAATGAACTACATTTCCCATGCTGCCTTTCTGGGTCTGGGAGAAAACTTCTATTCACACTGTATTCAAGCTTTTGCTTATACCATGGGAAGTTTTTCAGTCAAAATTTTGCTCTCTTACCAGGGTAGATTTCTGTTCTTCCTGAGCTGGCATTGATAGGTACATTTCCTTCACCTGGCATTGTCCCCTACAGTGGGCTGCATCTGTCTGCTCACACTCAGACAGGCATTTTGGTAACCCTTTGTTCCCCTGCCTTATTGGGTCAATGAAAAAGTAAAGACAGTACTTGAAAAATAGAGCTTTTTTAGACAGATTTTTTTCCCAATAGAGAAAGAAGACAAAGAGCTTTTTCAGAGAGAACTTTTCTTTGATATGAAAAGAAAAAAAGAGCTTCTCAGCTTTACCCCCCTAATACCAGCTTGAAGGAAAGATAGGAGTAGCAGAGAGGATTTGTCCTGTTCCAAGAGGGTTTTTTGTTTTTTTGTTTTTGTGGTTTTTTTTCTAGAGCAATTACAGGTGATTTTCCCATACTGATAGATGTTATTTCCAGGTGAGTTAAATTTTTGCCACTACAGAAAGAGAAAAAAAATCTGAGAAAGACCTGAAGAGCTTCCAGATTTTAGAGAGAAATTACAAAGTTTTCCAAAGAAACCTTTCAGCTTTTGAGAGAAAGATTACTAAAATTTCCCCAAGACTTCTATTTCCTGTTATTGGCTTTATGACCAAGGAAACTAATTCTGATGGTATGATGTTATCATACAGTCACAATGTCAGTGAAGTGAAGAGTTTTATTTCACCCACAACTGACTCAGAAAAAACTCTTTTTTCTACTGCTCAGGACTTAAACCTAAGTTCTTCACAGGCCAAAAGCTTCCATAGGAATCTTTTTCTGCCTGTTTTTCTCATCTTAGATAGATTTTTTCTCTGTTTCTTCCCCAGGAATTTGGATTCATATTCCCATAGTTGGAAAATCAAAGACATAGTTCCTCTGTCTTGTTGCTTATCTTATCCTAAGTTTTTTCTTACACTATATCCCTATGTTCTACCTTATATTTTTTCCTACTTACCCTAAGTTTTTTCTATACTATATGCCTATATTCTACCTTATTTTTCCTTAATTTTATAGATAGAAATTAAGAGAGAGAGAAAAAGAAAGAAACCTAGAAAGAGAGAAATATTCACCGAAGCCTCACTTTTCAACTTTGGCATTCAGCCACCTTATTTTCACTCCCAAGAATAAAAAATTGCTGCCTTCATTTTTAATTCCTTATAGGGCATGCCTCCTTACAACTGCAACTCCCTCTCTCTCCTTCTGCCAAGGCTGTGGTCCCTGTTCCTGGTGCCATTTGTGAGAACCCAGCTGAGAGACCTGCTCCTACATTTTATGACAGGGTACTCTTGAGGAGAGAGGGATAAGAGATACTAGATAGAAGGACAGAGGGGAGAGAAACAGATAGAAACATATGATAGCCTCAGGAAGGCCTGGATCCTTATCCACCAGCCCCTCCTGTCTCTTCTAAAGGGCTATTTATAGGATTGCCAAGGGGTAGAGCAAAAGAACTCGCCCTCACTCAGCCAAGTGTAGACCCTTCCAATCACTTTGTAACCATGCATATGGTCAAGCAATCCTCTAATGCAGAGCTGTTAGGTAAAAGAAGTTGAGATCTCACTAGAAAACCTTTGTGGGCCTCCACTCCAGACTACTTCCTCTTGCCAGCTATTTGTAGTATTCTCAGATATGGCTCTATCATCATGTCTGCCTGCACGCTGCCATGTCCCATCACGATGAGAATGGATGGAACCTCTGAATTTTTAAGTGAGCCACCCCAATTAAATGTTTTCCTTTATAAGAGTTGCATGGTCATAGTGTCTCTTCACAGGAATAGGACCCTGACTAAGATACCATGTCTGCAGGGAGAAGCCATGGCTTCAGCACAGTCAGGTAGGACTGGACATGTGAGCGATGCAATCTGATAGTCAGCAAGTTAAAGTCACATCCAACACAACCCTCTTAGACTGAGAGCTCAGGGGTTCTGTGGAGTATGTACCAGGAATCACAACTATATCTCAAAACTCCCAAAGGACAAGTAAGGCATGCTAGTAATAAGAAGTTAGGCACCCATGTCTCCAAGGCCATGGGCATCTCCTTTCTAGGGGTCAGAGTATAGACACAAGGTGCCCAGCCAACACCCTCTCCATCCACCCCTGAAACAGTGACCATCCTCACCTTTAAAGTAGATGTAATTCACCAGCACCACTAACGAACTCTCATCCAGGTGTGAGATTAGTTCCTTGATCTTCCCCTGGGTCTGTTGGCTTACATAGTCATTGATGAGTTTTTTGGCCTGATGAGGCTGCTGGAAGTCAGTCACGGAGGCTTCAGCCTGGTAGAGTACCTTTGCCTTCTCCTTGAACTCTGCCAGGATATCCAGATGCTTTTTAATAAACATGTTGCTGCCTATGCTGATCTTCACCTGGTCCCCTGGCTGACTAAGCATGTTGAGGAGGTGCTCAAATCCTGGGTGGATATCTGCCTCAGGGCTCTCTGTTAGATTGAACTTGAGACCTTCTAGAATCTCTTCCAGGGTGTTGTTGGTTGCTCCCAGGGACAGGATGGCCAAAGCTACTGAGATGCTGAGTGGGGAGAATATGACATTTTTATTTGGATTCTTCAAAACCAACTCCTTGTAGAGGGTGAAGGCAAAGTCAGTGTTGATAGAGGCCAGTGTTAGACTGTTCACTCGTGTCCCATTGCTTTGGTCTTCCTGGACTTCAGTGTTTCTTCCCAATGAGCCATCTGGTTGGCAGAGAACAGCAGGGCAGAACCCAGCCACCAAAAGAACAAGAGCTACAAGGAGGGCCATCTTCTCTGCTCTCCTGTCTGAAAAGAAAGATTTTTTGGAGTCTGGGAGGGTCAGGTGGTGACCTGACCATCTCCTTGTCCTTCAACCTTGCCTGTACTGTATCCAGGCTCTGCTGCCACTCTCCGCTTTTGTGAATTCTCAAATGGCATTGCCAGATCCCACATAGCCTGTTTCCACTGGAGGAAGTGATGCTATAGTAGTCAGTTTTCCTACTAGAAAATCAGGATCCATAGAGATAAAGGGGCATGCCAGACTAACAAAGTAAGGAAGCAAAGGACCTGAGGATGGGCAAAAGCCTTCTGTAATCTTAATTTCTTTCCTCTTTTTGCTTGGCATAAGAGCTCACTGGAAATCAGGGAATACTCTTAATTTACACTTGTCCCTACTCACCATCACCAAGTTCTAGTCAGGACTCAGAGAAGGATCCTTGAATTAGATCAGCAGCAAATGCCCCATCCCAACCTCCAGATGACAAGTTCATGACATCTCACTGCCCTGGGATGCATCTGGTTCCTGTCTCTGGACATGAAGTGGGACAATTGAGAGGAAGCACAGCAGACATCTGATGCAGTACTAAAGCCTTAGCATGCCCGAGAACAGGTATTAGAAAGACCAATAGAAAATGGTTCTTTCAGCTCTGCCAGGATGCCATATGGTGGTTTCTATCTCAGGCTTGGAAGGCTTCCTGACAGGAAGAAAAATAAATAGTGTCCCAGTCTCTGATGAATGAATCAGATTTCATTTTGGTTGTCAGGATGGCTGTGTGGTGGTAGAAAGCAAATAGGTGGATCATTCTTGGCAGCCCAGTGAGTGGCCCAGGTTACATTATTAGTAAATGTGTCTGACTTATTATGGGTATTGGGATGATTGTAGGGAATGTCCACAGAGTCATCTCCTCCATACACCCCTGGAGTGGGGGACACAAGCATTCTAAAGACCACATTTGAAAGCCTGTGATTGTGGTAAAAATGGGGACCAAACTTTAGCCTCTGTCCACTGTATAGGTGAGTTCAGAGGAGAATGTAGTTCATACAGGGAAGGGATGATGGGGAAGATGGATAGAGAGGAGAGAGGACAAGGTGAGAAAGGATGAGGAGTGAGAAAGTGGAGGGAATTGGGGGCAGGAGGACAGGAGAGGAAGGGGGGATCAGATGAGGGAGTCAAGGAGAAGACAGAGGGTAGAGAAGACAAGAAGAGTGTAGGAGGAGAATGGAGGGAGCAGGGGAGAAAGGTGCTGGAGCTGATCCACATTTGCCCAGGCCTGTGACATGCCTGCAGAGGGGCCAGGGACTTCAGCAACCATTATTCTGTGTTTACTGTCAGACTGATGCATCCATTTCTTTCAAAAGCATTCAACTATATGTTACTGCACAATTATTTCCTCAGAAAACAGGCCAGTCTGTCTGTACAGGAGAAAATTTGGCTGAGTGATTGTCTTTTCTTCCTGGCTATGAGAGGGTGGAGCTTCTCTTCTTGGCCATGAAATGTATTGGGGAAGTGGGATCCCAGACCCCAAGCTTCCTGCCCCAGAGGGACTCTGCAACTGTCCTGTCTCCCCTTAGGTATGACAGCAGCACCCAGAGTAGACAAGGTCTCAATACTTCCTCCTTGTGCAGGGTCAAAAGGAGCAGGCTCCATTCACTCTCCAGGAGCATAGCCCAAGGCACCCACATCTGCCACAGATAAGAAGACCCTGACTGGAGAGAAGATTCATATGCACCCCAGAATTGTACTCTGACTCCAACCCAGTACCACAGGAACAATTCCTCACCACCCTGCAAACCAATAACCCAGGTAATTGCCAATACCACAGTCCTGGAAAAGCTCCTTCCACTGTCCCCAGAGAGAAGGAATCCTGAGCATTACCTGGAGAGCTGAAGCCAGCTGCCAGCATCTGTTTTAGATGAGTCCTAATGTTTTGGGTTGCTGTTCTCCTGGGGTGCTGCTCCCCCATTGCACACTGATGCCTATTTATCCACACCAGGGACACCTCCCACCTCATAGGAAATGCTGGCATGTACAAGGTGTGCTCTGTGATCAGATTGGAAGTGGGCAGACAAGATGATTTCTGGTAACATGAATTTAGAAAATCTATCTAGCAGAAACACCTGTCACTGTGTTCCAATCAATAAGGCAGCTGCAGCTGGATTTCAAGGTTGCAGCTGCTGTTTCTCCAATGATTCAAAGTTCAGTGTGGAGCTGGGGAGGAGTTGGAGGCAATGGGCATATTCTAAAGAGACTTGCTCTCCTCTCTTTGGCTATCAGACTTGATAGGGAAGCTGTCCTGTCTGGCAGTGAAGGAAAACTCCTAGAAGAATCTGTGTCTGCAGAGCCTGGCTGGCTGATCTGAATTTCAGTACTGTAGAGAGATGGGAACACTGCAGGTCAGGGGCTAATGACCTTCTCATGGGCTAAGTGCTGCCTCTCTGGAACAGCCATGTTTACCTCTCTGTGTCAGAACTAAACCTTGTGACAATAGAGTCTATTAACTTATCAGACAACCAGCTTCAATCCAAAAGCTAAGAATGGCAGCAGAGAACATCTTGAGCCTGTAGAGAAGCTCCCTGATCTTGATGCACCTGCCTCTCTGAGGTTCCCACTCCTGCATTTTAAACTTGCCTTGATTTGTGATTTTCTTTTTGTGGCTAAGCTGTCAAGTTTTCATGAAATTGCTTCCAAATGGAACATAGAATTTTGGTAACCTAAATCTGTGTTCTCAGGTCACTGCTGCTCAAAATAGCTTGTACAAAGTGTCTGTTATTCCCTTTAGGATGAGAGCTGTGGTGTTTGTGTCAATGTCGTATTAGAGATCCAGCAGGCAGGTGTTATTCCAAAGCAGCTGCCCCCAACGTCGAGGTGCTGGTCCTAACAAGAAGGATTTTGGCTGAGTAAACAGTAGTTTGAGTTCTCTGTGTTCCAGAGAAGCAGATCACCATGGTGCATTTCTGTTTACCAGGAGCCACCCTAACCTTCCCACAAACATCTGCTACCTCAGGCATGGGCACCCAGTTCCCCTTCAATCTAGACAGCCTGAATCTGCCCAAGATCCACCCCGATGTCATATAAAATCTGTTTTCTTTTCTGCCCATTTCCTTATTTTCTCTGCCACCCCAGAGAGAGGTAGCCTTGACAGTTTAATTTTCAATAAGTTTTTGTTTTTCCCTACACTGGCTTAATAATGGTCTGTAACCATGGAGAGAGCACAGGGCATTTTAGAAAGGGCCCTATCCATCCTAACTGAACTGAAGTGCTTATTTGTTGACACTCCTGTGTGCCAATCACTTGCTTCTGCTGGCTCCTGCATCCCCTGTCAAGTACTCAAGTCTAAATTTTAGTCTACCTTTCCAGTCGTATCTCTCGTCCTCTGTGCTGGATAGATTTATGTCAACTTGACACAGTCTATAGTCATCTGAGAAGAGGGAACCTTCCTTTTTGAGAAATAAAGAAAATGCCTCCATAAGTGAACGCTGTGGACCAACCTGTAGAATAGTTTTTGAATTAGTTATGAACAGAGAGGGCCCAGCCCATGGTGTGTAGTGTGATCCCTGGGCTGGTGTCCTGGGTTCTGTAAAAAGGCAGGCTAAGCACACCATTTTAAGAAAGCCAGTAATAAGCAGCCCTCCATAGCCTCAACATCAGCTCCTGACTTCAGGATGTTGCCTTGTTTGGGTTCCTGTTCTGAATTCTTGAAATGATGAACAGTGCTGTGGAATGTGAGAAACAGAAACTCTTTCCTCCCCAACTTGCTGTTTAATCTGGGTGTTTCCTTCATCACAGAACTAGATACCCTATCTAAGACATCCCCCTATTGTGCCCACTCCTCTGTCCACCCCTATAGGAGACCAGCTCTGAACTGTTGAAAGGTTCTTGCGGGGAGAAGTGAGGAATGAGGAAGTTTTAGATAGCAATATAGGCCTAGATGAAAAAAAAAAGACAGAGACACAGGAATGCTTCAGGAGGGCCCTGGGTCAACACCCAGTCTCCCCAAGTTTAATCATGATGGGCTTTTCATCCACCAGAAAGGGGGGGGACAAAAGACCTCCCCCCTTCAAGATCAAAGCACAGTGTACAACCAAATATAGATCCTTCAAAACACGTCCTAACTACTCTATTAGCCAAATAATCTTATTATGCAGTCGTGCTGGGTAAAGCAAGCTCAGATTCTCTGACCTTGAGTAAGGCCCGACTATGGAGTCTCTGTGGGCCCCAAAAACCCCTGCTTGCTTAAGTGACATTTTGGAACTTCCTCCTCTGTGTCTGTCTTACTCATTGCATCATTGGAGCCTGCTGTCCCTCTGTCTTTCTGAACTCCTAAAGTGTATTGGACAAAAGTCCCGCTGTTCATCCGATAGCTGCCCCATGCATTCCTGGGTACCACATCCCCTGTAAAGGGATATCTGTCCACTGTGATGCAGAGCATCTTTCTGAGGAGTCTCTTTCTCTATGGAGACACCCTCGGACTGAGACTCTGTCCCTCCATCACTCACTGCATCCCTCCCTGTGCCTTTGTTCCTGTACTGTTGGGAGCCTCCTCCTGGTGGGATTCCTCTGCCCTCTTCTCTAAGTCTCTCCCACTTCTACACCACTGTGAAGTTCTCAACTGCTGCCTTTTCAAGGTTGTCTTTCTTCCTGCTTGCTCTGTCTCTCTCACTTGATCAATCATGGGCCCTTTCCATTCCAAAAGTGACTCCCCAATTCCACTTGCTTCTATTCTTAAGTCTCTTTCCCACCTCACCCTTACAGATCTCAGTAAGTCTCACTACCTTATTTTTCACTGCAATATGGCCTGGCTGTAATATAAACTTAACACTCATTCTCAATGTTCAATAAATGACATGTTCAACTACCTGATTCTCACTGATCTGAACAAATTCTGCCAATGCACAGGCAAGTGGTCTGATACTCTCTATGTTCAGGCTTTCTTAGGCCACATTTCTCCCTCCTCCCTCTGTGCCTCTTGCTATGCTCACCAGATTCTCTTGACAATGACCAACCTCCTCCTAAAGCTCATCAGAACCTGGAGCCTTCAGTCCCTCTCCTTTCAGCTTTGAAATACAGAACATGGCCCCTCTGTGGGTGCTGATATAGTCTTTAAACTTCCCTCAGAAACATCACGTGCCAAGCCCCCATCCTCCACATTGCTCTTAAGGTTTGTCTCTTAAGGAGCTGATGCAGAGGCCATGGAGAGGAGGGGTGTTGCTTGCTGGCTTGATCCCCCTTTCTTGTACAGTCTGCTTTCTTATAGAACCACCAGCCCAGGGATGGCACCACCCACAATGGGCTGGGCTCTATCCAATCGATAACTAATTAGGAAAATGCCTTACAGCCAGATATCATGGAAGTATATTCTCAATTAAGATTCTATTCTTTCAATAAACTCTAGTTTGTGTGTCGAGTTGACATAAGACCAGTAAGTACAGGGGCCATGAACAAAGTAGTAATGGTAACAGAGATGGTAGTTATGCATGGATTTGATACCAGGGACCACAGCAAAGCTGACCTGGCTGTATATGCTGCTGATTGCCAAATCTTCCAGCAGCAGAGACCAACACTGAGCCTTAGATATGACACCATTCTCCTGGATAACTAAGCAAGGACCTGGTAGCAGGCTAACTACATTGGATCACTTCCTCCTTGGGATGAACAATGCTTTGTCCTTACTAGCAGACACTTATTCTGGTTATTGATTTGCCTTTCTATGTGTAATGCTTCTTCCAAAACCATCATCTGTGGATTTAAAGAATGACTTACCCACTGACATGCTATTCCACACAGAATTACTTCTGGTCAACAAATTCACTTCACAGCCACAGAATATAACAGTGGATCCACAATCATGGATTCCCCTGGTCTTACCACTCCCCACCATCCTGAATCAGCTGTCCTGATAGAGAGATGGGTGATCTTTTTATGACACAGATGCAGTACCAGTGAGGCAGGAGCAGCCTGGATGGCTGGAGAAGCATTTTTTAGAAGGTGATACATGCTTCAAATCATTGTCTACTGTGTGGTATGTTTTCTCCTTAGCCAGAATCAATAGGTCCAGGAGTTAAGAGGTGAAAAGTGAATGGTTCTCTTTGCTATCATCCCTAGTGAGCTATTATAAAGATTGTTTTATTCCTATTCCACAAATTTTAAATTCTGCTGGCCTATAAGTTTTGGTTGTAAAGGAGGGATGTCTCCTGCCAAGAGACACAACAAACATTCCACTGAGCTGAAAGCTCAGACTTCTTCCTGGCCACTTTGGGCTTCTGATACCTTTTATCCAACAGTCTAAGAATGGGATAACTATGTTAGGTGGAGAGGTTGGTTCTATTTACCAAGCAGAATTAGATTGTTTCTCCACAGTCGATGGAAGAATGGTTATATCTGGTGGTTAGGTGATCTTTAGGACATCTCTTTGTGTTACTGTGTTCTGAGATTAAAGTCAGGGGAAACTACAAGAACCTAATTCAGTCAGGATGACAAAGGACATGAAGGCATGGGTCACTTCTCCAGGAAAGAACAAATACCAGGTGAGGTGCTTGCTGAGTGTACAGGAAATACACAATGTGTAATAGAGGAACATAAGTATAAATACCAAGAAACATAGCCACCTTTTATAAAATTAATAATGCATCTGTGGTCTGATAAATGACAGTTATAACAGGTTTGGTGTAATTATGATCTGATTAAATATATACTGCATTTGCAATTTTGCCTGGGATAGTTAAGCCATGTAAGACATAGCTAAGACCTGGGTATTGTTTTCAATTGGAAATTAAACATGACTTTGGGAAATATGATGGTGTGTCAAGTGGACAATGGGTAGACTTGTGATGTCTGTTACTGATTGTAAACTTGATTTCATCTGGATTTAACAAAACCCAAGGAGCTGGGTATACCTGTGAGAAATTTTTCTTTGTAATGTTTGTTTATTTGTTTGAGTTAGGGTTTCTCTGTGTAGCCCTAGTTATCCTAGAACTCATTCTGTAGCCCAGGATGGCCTCAAACTCAGAGATTTGCATGCCTCTTCCTCCTGAGTCCTGGACTAAAGGCATGAGACACCACCACCTGGTGAGGAAATTTTTCTTAATTAAATACTTTTAAGTGGGAAGAGGCACTTTTAATCTGGATATTTTGAGGTGGGAACAACCACCTTGAATCTGAGAAGACACACTTTCTACTGGCAGCCTACATGAGGACTTGGAAGAGGGAAGCTTGCTCTCTTTGCCTGCTTGTTCTCACTCTCACTGGCAAGTCCACTCCTTCACTGGCATCAGAGCCTAATTCTTCAGGATTCCAGCACATACTGAAGACCACGATGTGATACATCTAGGCCTGTGGACTGAACAAGTATTGGCTTCTTAGACCTTCTATTGGTAGATAGCCATTTTTGGACTAACTGGATCACATTGTATAAGCCATTTTAATATATCCCCTTTCTTTATATAATGATTTATTGTATAAATTTTGTTTGTCCAGGGAACTCCAACACTTGAAACTTAATAGTCCATTCACTTACTATGTTTAATGATGAACAGGTATTTAAGGGGACTATGTAATAGTCGCAGATAATTTAGCTTTGGTAAGGAGCATTTTACCTGCATAATCATGAGGTTTTCATCAAAGAACCAAGTAGACTCTTCACTTCTTGGTGGCTTTTCATTGAGAGCATCAGTTACCATTTTCATCTTATGGATAGAATGTGGGCAGCAAACAGGGAGAGCATCACAGGCTTAAGTCAGAAAAAGACAGACACACCTTTTGCTCCTACCCACTGGTTTTTCGGTCAGCTCTGAGAGGGCTGGAAGTTTGCTCAGTAGTAGAGGGCTTGCCCAGCAAGCACAAGACCCTGAGTTCAGTCCACAGTACCAGGGGAAAAAGAAAACCAAGATGGTCATGAGAATGAACATGGACATGGAACCTCCAGCATGTGTCAAGTCTTCAGCCAACAATGTGACTCATGAGAGGCCCTGAGGAAGAACCACCCAGCCTGGCTCCTCGTGGGTGCCTGACACTGTGAGGTATTCCATATTTATTGTTTCAAGCTGTGCATTTGGGGACAATTTCTTCTGCACCAGCAGATGCATAAGAAGAGACCAGTCTCCCTGTTAGTCCTAGGACCAAAGGAGAGAGTAAAGCAGACATGTAAGAAAGCATGCAGGCTCACACTGAAATAACTGAGAAGTCCTTCATGCTCTAACTCCATCTTGTGTTTGCTCATACAGTTCTTGGCCCTCTCTGTTCTCCACCACAATCACGTCTGCCTTCACATGTATTTGAGAT
Source organism: Peromyscus californicus insignis (assembly GCF_007827085.1). NCBI lineage: Eukaryota > Metazoa > Chordata > Mammalia > Rodentia > Cricetidae > Peromyscus > Peromyscus californicus. Next base: position 52,970,925 of record NW_026294447.1, on the reverse strand, counting down.
TTCCATGGACACATCCATCCATGGTGCAGATGAATCAACCAGAGTAAGTAAGGAAACCACAATACACAAAGAAACTACAAGTCAGCATTCATTGTCATTCTATGATTGAGATAAATATTCTGCTCTGCCAGGAAAGAATATTTCAAATTAATTTGTCCTACATCTAACTTGGATGTAAATTATGGTCTTTGTGGGTTTTGCCTTTAAACATGCTGTGCTCTTCCGTTTGGGCACCTACAGACTTTTCTGAGGCATAAGCCCACTCTTGGTGTGATCATATATAATAGTACGTAAGACATTGTTTGTCTTAATAGCATTGTTGTCAATAACTATCTCATGTGGATCATTTCGATATCACAGTATTGTCTCACAGTGGATTCTTCCCTAGGCAGGAGCCTTCCATCCTGCCCTTCTTTTTTCTCCCCCCAGTGACCACAAAGGTCACCACTGATGCTCTGTCCTTCACGCCTAAGACCCTGTTGCATCCTCACCAGCATCTTTGGAGGTGAACCCTGGTGTTGACTGCCTCCTGTGGAGGATCCCAGGGCCAGACACATGTCAACACTGAGCCAAGCCTGGAGTGTGCTCCAGACCAGCTCAATGGTGTCCATCCTCTTCATCAACAAAGCTTTGGTCCCTGATGACCCATACCCAGCCTGGCTGTGAGGGCTCACTAATGTAACAGATGAAGAAGGGTACAGCCTTCTGGTGGTGTGAAGGATGGCTTTGTTATCCAAATATTTGAGTTCATCAGAATTCTAGGTTCAGATACCTGAGCTGCAGATATTTCCTCCCATCCTGGGGGTTTCTCCTCACACTCACAGTACTGGGGACCCTAAACTTCACATCTATAATCCAAGCCGGCATTCCACCACTAAGCTAGCTCCCCAGCCCTCTTCTCTTGCTCTTTGAAGACTTACTTTACGTGGTTCTGTGTGTTTGTGAATGTGTATGTGTGCATCCATGTGCACATCCATATGAAGGTCAGAGGTCAACTTCAACTGTCATTCCTCATCCACCTTGATTTTAGGATTGGGTCTCTTTATAGGCCTTGAACACACTGAATTGCCTAGGTTGGCTCCCCAGAGAGTCCCAGGGATCCACCTGTCTCCACCTCCCCAGAGATGCGATCACATGTTCATGTGACCACACTTTGCTTTTTTACTTTTGTTTCAGGGCAAAAAAAAATCTGACCCTTATGTGTATGTTTCGGAGGTGGGGTGGGAACACTCCACTCACCTGGCCATGTCCCCAGCCCTCTTCCTCTTGATAGTGTCTTTAGATGCACAAAGCTTGACTTGCCTCAAACCCAAAGCAAAGAAGCCAGCAGACCCCGGCCTGAACTCTCTGAAACTGTGATTCAAACCAAACCTTTGCTTCCCTCAGTGGGTTATCTCAGATGTGCTGTCCCAGTGACATAAGGCTCACTGACACACCCCTCTGTCTACTGTCTGCTCTGTGGCCTCAGTACCAACAACAGAAAAGAGATAGAGGCAGCCAGCTGGATGGCATCTCAGCATCCTCTCAGAAGGCCCTGGAGTCACACTATGATCTGCAAATCAGACAGTTTACAGTGACTACACCTTGGGGACCCTCACATCAGAAGTGGCTACCCTTAAATACTTTGTTCTGGCCTTAGTTTGGAGCACAGGTGTCTGAGATCACTACTGTAACCCTCTTCTTCCTCCACAGTCAGCTACCTAAATTACATACTGAGACTGTCCCTGTAAGATGTTCATTACCAGGGCAACATTTGGTGGTCAAATCCTGAGGGAACCCTCATAGAATGGGCAAAATGAAACCATGACATCTATGTCCTAGACTCCATTAAGAGGTAGACTCAGACATTGCCAACAACTTCTGGATCCAGCTCATAGGCAGCCTGAGATGTACTCAGCACCAGGCTCCTTAGATACCTGGTCTGAAGCCAGGAAGGAAGCAGGGATGCAGCAGAGACCTGCCAGTGCTCGTGGAGTGCATGAAGTGGCCACTGCAGGGCCTTGACTGACTGTTGGACACATAGGATTTGTTCGGACATGACTGTTTTCAATACCTGGGTCCTGTTCTTACTGCTTCGTGGTCTTCATGGAGTGGTACCTTGGTGCACTCTGCAGAATGAAATCCTGTGAGTGACCCTCCAGGCTGTAGTTTTCTGCAACCACCTGTCCACCTGCTCAATGTGTGTTCTTAGGAACCTTGAGACTCAAGTATGTCTCAAATTGAATGAATAACCTTCCCTCTGTGTGCAGGCCTCCAGCAGTGTTTCCTGGCTCACAGATTCTCCATGGACACCCAGAACCCCAACCTAAATCCACCATGGCCTCTTCTGGTCCCCTATCAAAGCACTAAACCAGTAATCCTTGAGTTGAATCACCTACTCTCCTCTCCAGATGTGGCCTTATGTTCCCTGAAACTGCACTCAGTGTCAGTCCCACATTTGCCCAGAGCAGTTCTCTGCTTTATAGCCACACAAAGTTATGAGTTTCCAAAGACAGGAACAGTGACTCACCCCTTTAGAGCTCTCTGTAGTTCTCAGTCATTTGAGAATCCTCACAGGTCCAGGCTCTTTGACATCTGGTGACTGTTTATTCTTTTCCTAACCCCAACCCATGATTCTTAGGAACACCTTGATTGCTGTGTGCCTTGCACAAAGCATTCCTTCTGGACATCTGACCACCTTCTCACCCTCCTCTGATCTCAACACAGAGGTCACATGATCCATAGACTATTTTGGGAGCTCTCTAGAAAGCATCCAGAGCCTTGTTTTATGATCCACCTGCACACCACCATGGTGATGCCTGTGCACAGAACCCCAGCTTGGTGAAAACTGTTCTTCTTGACGAACATCCTGCCAGTCATAATGTCTAGCTGTGAGGTCATGGGAAAGGACTAAGCTTCTCTGTGCCTCTGTTTCCTCATCTATTAGAAGGACTGAAAATAACATGTAGATCAGAGGTCCATCACAGGAGTCACAGAGTGTGAATGACAATTCCTTCTACCCCCTGGTCACTAGAGGGCACACCCCTGCCAATAGGAGCTGAGTGAACATGGCCTGGACATTTTCTGTGCAGTTATACATTTATTGATCCTTTGCTCAAAGCCCTGCATTTTGGGTGAGGAAGGTGGACATGTCCATCTGTTGTGTGAGGTTGGTCAGTGGGGAACCTGGAAAAGGACTCCACTGCCCCAGGTTTGTGTACTGGGGGAAAGGAGCTGGTCTGACCAACTGACTCCATGAGCTGCAGGAATAAGGGGTCCAAAATTTGCCAGATGTGGGGAGGGTCAAAAGCCCCTGTAAGGGACAGTGGGTGGCAGAGCCTAGAAGAGGAAAAGTGTGAGACAGGAACTGGGCACACTGTGGCCCCAGTTTCTGGAAATAGACTCCGGGCAGCAGGTTACCTTCTCAGTGTTGGGGCTGAGGTTCACATGTTTGAACTGTAAGCTTGCATAGTTTTATCCAGCCTGCGGAAGCTGAAGGCAGACATAACCTGAGCCTAGATAGGGACCGAGTCTACTGCCAGGGCCCAGGATTTGGGTAGATGCAGATAAGGAGAGGCAGCAGGGAGGAACACAAAGACAGAGTTCAGGCTCAGGAACATGAGTCAGTGCTGCCAGGAGGACTGGGAGCCTGACACTGACTGTCCCCAGTCCCCTGAGCATGCTTGAGTCATACAGCTAGTCACTGTCAATCAAGACATGCCACAGCCAATCAGAGCATGGAAATGAGAATACACATAGAGACCCACATACAGGCTTAATCTCTGGCCCGCAGGAAGAAGCCTCACCACTTGGGAGTGCTAGTTTCCCTTGGGATTTGTGACTTTGGCCATAAAGAGTGGAATCTGAGTATTTGTGTCAGAGATCATCATCAGGAATGCCCTGTTGAAATACACTCTCAGAGGGTTCAAAATTAGAGCCGATCCCACAGCCATGACTTTTGTGGCAGCAGCTGCTTCTGTGCCTGTCTCAGCCACGTCCAACACAGCCTTGTGGACCACCTGTAAGAGAAAGACATCACTCACTGGAGACCAGGGAGGGCAGCAGAGCAGAGTCCTGGAGCAAGCGTTCACTGCTGGCCTCAGCGACTGGTGAAGTTATTTGTTCCTACTGTGAGCTCTACCCCTGGTGTTTCCAAGTCTCTTCTCAGGATGTGAGATGAGGCATGCCCTGGGTCTGCTCAGTCTCTGAGAATCTGTGTTGCTCTCAAACTCATGACAAACTGGAGGATGGATGTAGGCAATGCCAGTCCTTACTCCACAGGCTTCTGCTCAGGAGACCCACAGTGCACAGCCAGTGTGCTGGCAGCAAGAGCGGGCTTCAGCATCCCTCCTGCTCCAGCCTCCTTGGGACATACAACCTCAATGCACAGGGCATGGCTTCTCATTCTCAGACTCCATGCCCTGCTGGGACAGATCTGAGCCCAGGCCTCTGAGTGGGCACTGGACAGAACACTAGGCATTGCCAGGCTGTGCACCTGGGAATGTAGTGTGGGGTCCTAACGCATCTTCTCCCCTATTCTTAATCTTTTCATCCCAACTGCCATTCATCCCTTGTTTTTTTCTTTTACAGCTACTGTTCTGAGTGCTAGTGAGAAGTACTGGGTCAGCTCTGCAGTGAAAAGGCTGAGGCTGAAACACTTTGCCCTGCAGTGGATTGTGGGTGGCATGCACATACAGCACAGGTTGGTGCCTATAGTTGTTGAAGACTGAGCACAGGCTCTTTTCCACCCCTGGCTCCTGGGTGAAGTTATGTTCAGGGGATAGAGGAGTGATTGGCTGCATGGTATCCAGCAGGAGTATGTAGGCTGTAATCCTGCTCTTCTGGGATGGAGGAATCTCAGAAATGCAGGCTTTCTCATACATTTGCCATTTCCCCACACACCACTTGGCCTTCACCATCCACATTCAGGTACCAAGGTGAACCACCCAGTGTGTCGTGGCTTACCTGAGAGACTCTTAGGTCCTTGGCCCCTGTGATACGAGACAGGTCAGCCTGTGTGGAGAAGACTTCCCTGATGCCGAGCTGTGGAAGGATGTTCTCCAGGCTGTAGTCAGTGCTGATGGAGAACTTGGGCATGTAGAGCTGGTCGATCTTCCTGAGAATGAAAAGGAGAAATATAAGCCTCACTGGACTGTGTTCCTCTCAAATGACATTGTAGCTAAGGCACATCACACACAGCCCATTACTAGAGAGAAGCCCTCTTTCCATCTGGGCCTACATCACATAATTTTGCCTTTCCTTTTACATTAAATATCCATTGACGCATAAGATGCTTTGCAGGGACAGGCAATGAAGCTTGGTACCAGCTTTTCCCCTATCCAAAATGCTTTTCTCCCAGACCCAGAAAATGCAGTCCTTCCCTGTCATGTGGACCCTCAGACTTCATCTAATGATCCTTCTAGTTAAAATTGCTCACTCCATCCGACTCCAGCTTTCCTTATCCTTGGGTCCTCCAACTTCTCAATCTCACTGATACTCACGTTTAACTAATCAAATAATGATTAGTTATATTTTCATGTCCCCGCTCTTTCTTCCTCATTACAAGAAGACTCCTTAAGGGTAAGAAATTGTGTACTTGAGTTTCTGATACCCTCTCAGGGTCTAAATTTGAGCACAGCACATAGGTCTTCAAGTCATCATCCCATGAATGGAGAATGGATGAGTGATGAGGGGATGAGATGGCTACACAGGACAGAGCTGATTCTCAGAGCTGATCTCATCTCAGCCTCACTTCCCACTGCCTTTCGAACTCATTCAAGATTCCCTGTAATTACAGCCTGTTAGACACAGAGGAATCCTCAGCTCCTGCTCTAGCTGATGTCATCTTGTGAACAACAACATGACAGCAAAATGTGGCCCCAAACTACTGAGTAAGAAGATGGAAATTCACCTCCACTCCATCTGTCCCTGTTGACTTTCCAACCATTACACTGGATACTAGTGAGACTCTGAGGGACAGGGAAACTGGGCCTCAGGCAAACAGCAGGATGTTCTGGTTCCTGTGGATACCCACCTGGACCTCAGAGAGTCCTTCCACTTCTTCAGGGTCTCTGGTTGCAAGCTGGCTTCCACCTGCTGCATCCTGCCCATGTCAGGGAGGATGAACAGGGCACTGGCATTGCCTCTGTACTTCAGCTCCACCACAGAGCAGTTCAGATCCTCATCCCGGAAGTAGGGTGTGGTCAAGTCCTTAATTTTCATCATGGGCACCCTCAGAGTCCTCTTTTGGTCCAAGTAGAAGTCAGACTCACGTGTCAAATGAGGCTCAAATGGCCTCTCCCATTTCCCTAAATGTGGAGCAGGTCATCAGATTGTACCATCAACAGAGAGACCCCACCTCCGCCCCATTTCTGCCCCAAATTCTCACTCTTGACAGGAGTCAATCCACCTTCAACTACACAGAGTGTCCCTTACTGGCTGCATAGTCTAGATTAGGAATCACCCTGGCAGATGCAGAACTATGAATGAGAAGTGATCCACAAGCTTGGTTTGGAAAGGGGAACTCAAAACTAAAGCTTCTCTACATGAGATATCTGAAAAACAGCCAGGGATCTGAGGGTGGGGTGTGTAACAGAGATGAGAGTGAAAGTGGGGAGCCTGGAGCCTGGGGAGTTGAGGATCCCTTCTTCCTCAGGAGGAGCCATGTCTAGAAGGCAATGTCTTGTGGGACAGGTTTTAGGGGAAACAGGACAAGAGAGACTGTGTTCTCCCACACAGTGATCTGTCCATGGTGCCAATCAGTGTGAACCATCTTAATGGAAGTCAGTTCCCAGAGCCATGAGTGGGTTTAGATTGGAGCTGATGAGATCTGCAACTCCCCAGAGTTGGATTACCAGGATCCCATAGTTGGTTGACTAAGATATGGGTAATGAGTCTTCTTCTACTACATGAGATATGTTCACCTCCATAAATTAAAAATATCCTACTTGCCCCACATCCCAAGTGCATGTGACCATCTGCAATACACCCTGGACAACTTGGTACTTTGACAATTTCTTGTGCTCAGGATCCAGCAGCATAAACATACATCCCCACCTCAGGGTCAAGCAGCCTTGGAGTTTAGGTCCTGGTCCAGTATAGAGAGCCACGCCCTGCAGTCTAATCCTTCAGGCCATCACTCTGCTTCCCCTCCCTTCAGAGCACAGCTGCTCTCGGGTCATCCTGGACTCCTGTCCTCTGTCCTCCTATTCTCTTCTGTCCATGGCCAGTTGGTTTTCTGTGTATAGTCTCAGAGCCTACCCTCCTCTGCTCTTGCCTATCCAGAGTCCAGAGTCCCAAATCCACCCCATATCTAGCCACATCAAGATTTTTATCAGGAATCATCCTGCGGGCCATTGGTCTATCAGGCAGGGTTTGGGCTCTGGATGTCTCCTTACTAACCCTTACCCACTGCAATTCGAACTCATTTTCCAAACTTTCCTGATCCCTAATCCCAGACTCCTTATCCCAGGATTGTGTCTTCAGCACTGTGACCCCATAGGTTGCCTTGACTATTAATTTTAAAAACTAAAATTCCATCAATCAGCCAGACACTAAACACAGAACACTGCCTGGCTGACACCTCCCTCTCACTAATGGCTTCTCCTCGGTCCCTGTTTTTCTATGTTCAAATGGAGCCTTACAGAAAAGGCTCATGGAGAGGTCCTGCATAAGAATGTGTGAAAGGCTCTTCAGTAGTCATGGGACATTCTACTTTCCCCCTTTAAGACAGGGTAGCCAGGCTCCTTAGGTCAAGAAGTCCCAGACCACCTGAGTCCTCCTAGAGACATGGGTTTTCTAGCAGATGGATTATGTAGGAGCATATTGGAAATGCTGGAGCAGGCTGAATGAGGGACTTCTTTTGAGGTAGTTTGAATGCAATTGTCCCCCATAAGCTCATAGGGAGTGGCATTATTAGGAGATGTAGCTTTTTTAGAGTAGGTGTGGTCTTGTTGCAGGAAGTATGTCATTGTGGAGGCAGGCTATGAGGTCTCATAAATTCTCAAGATAACTCCCAGAGCCCCAGAACACTTCCTCTTGTCTGCAAGATGTAGGACTCTCAGATACTGTTCTAGTACCATGGCTGCCTGCACACTGTCATGTCCCACCATGATGAGAATGGACTGAACCTCTGGATTTTGGGTGATCCACCCCCATTAACCATTTTCCTTTAAGAGTTGCCATGGTCATGGTGTCCCTTCACAGCAATGGAACACTGACTAAGACACCATCTCTGCAGGGAGAAGCTATGGCTTCGTCACACTCAGGTAGGACTGTGCACGTAATCTATGCAATCTGCTAGTCAGTAAGTTTAGGTCACATCCAAATACAACACTCTTAGGCTGAGAACTCAGGGATTCTGTGGAGTATGTACCAGGAATCACAAGTATATCTCAAAACTCCCAAAAGACAAGTCCTGCTAGTAATAATAATTTAGGCACCCATGTCTCCAAGGCAATGAGCACCTCTTTTCTAGTGGTCAGCTTTTGGACACAAGGTGCCCAGTCAATACCCTCTATAGTCACCCCTGAAAGAGAGACCATCCTTACCTTTAAAGTAGATGTAATTCACTAGCACCATTAATGAACTCTCATCCAGGTCTGAGATCAATTCCTTGATCTTTCCCTGGGTCTGTTTGCTCACATAGTCATTGATGAGCTTTTTGGCCTCATGAGGCTGCTGGAAGTCAGTCACAGAGGCCTCAGCCTGGTACAGTGCCCTTGCCTTCTCCTTGAACTCTGCCAGGATCTGCAGGTGCTTTTCAATAAACATCATGTTGCCTATGCTGATCTGCACCTGGTCCCCTGGCTGACTGAGCATGTGGAGGAGGTGCCCAAAGCCATGGTGGATGTCTGCCTCAGGGGTCTCTGTCAGATTGAACTTGAGACCTTCTAGAATCTCTTCCAGGGTGTTGCTGCTTGCTCCTAGGGACAAGATGGCCAAGGCAGCTGAGATGCTGAGTGGGGAGAAGACGACATTTTTATCTGGATTCTTCAAAGCCAACTTCTTGTAGAGGGTGAAGGCAAAGTCAGTGTTGATGGAGGCCAGTGTCAGACTGTCCATTTGTGTCCCATTGTTTTGGTCTTCCTGAACTTCGGTGTTTCTTCCCAATGTACCATCTGATTGACAGAGAACAGCAGGGCAGAACCCAGCCATCAAGAGCCCAAGAGCTACAAGAAGGGCCATCTTCTCTGCTCTCCTGCCTGAAAAGAAAGATCTTTTGAGTCTGGGAGGGTCAGGTGGTAACCTGACCATCTCCTTGTGCTTCAACCTTGCCTGTATTATTTCCAGGCTCTGCTGCCCCTTTCTGCCTCTGTGATGATGCACAGAAAGTGCTCTGGCCCCTCAGATGGCACTACTAGATCCCATGCACCTTGTTACCACTGGAGGAAGTGATGCTGTAGTAACCAATTATCCTGCTAGAAAATCAGGATCCATAGAGATAAAATGACATTCCAGGGTCACAACGTAAGAAAGAGATGGCCCTGGGGATAGGCAAAAGCCTTATATCATCTTAATTTCTTCTTTTCCTTTCTCACTTGTCATAAATTCTGCTTAGAAATAAGGGAATACTCTTAATTTGCACTTGTCCCCCACCTCCCACCACAACTTCTAGTCAGAACTCTGAAGAATCCATGAGTTAGATCAGCAGCAAATGCCCCATCCCAACCTCCAGATGACAAGTTCATGACATCTTACTGCCCTGGGATGTATCTGGTTCCTGTGTCTGGGCATGAGGTGGCTTAATTGAGAGAAAGCACTGCAGACATCTGATGCAGTCCTCAAGCCTTGGTATCCCCAAGAACAGGTATTAGGAGAACCAATAGAGGATGGTTCTTTCTGCTCTGCTAGGATACCACATGGTGGTTTGTTTCTCAGTCTTGGAAGGCTTCCTGACAGGAAGAAAAATGAGTAGTGTCCTAGTCTCTGACGCCTGAACCAGATTTCATTTTGGTTGTCAGGATGGCTGTATGGTGGTAACAAGCAAAATGGGTGGCCCTCTTTGGGCAGCCTGGTGAGTTGCCTAGGTTGTATTATTAGTAAATGTGTCTGGCTTATTATGGGAATGTGGGGGTGTTTGTAGGCAATGTTCAGAGAACCTTCTGCTCTATACACCCCTGGAGTGGGGGCCCCAAGCATCCTAAGGACCCCATTTGAAAGCCTGTGGTCATGGTAAACATGTGTGCCCAAGTTTAGCCTCTGTCCACTGCATAGGTGAGTTCAGAGGAGAATGTAGGTGGTAGAGGGAAGAGATGATGGGAAAGATGGATACAGAGAACAGAAGACGAGATGGGAAAAGATGAGGAGTGAGAAAGTGGAGGGAAGTGGGGGCAGGAGGAGGAAGGGTAGGGGATCTGATGAGGGAGGGAGGGGGATGAGATGAGGGAAGGAGGGCCATCAAATGAGGGAGCCAAGGGGAAATGGAGGGGAGAGAAGTGCAGAAGAGTGTAGGAGAAGAATGGAAGGAGCAGGGGAGAAAGGTGCTAGAGCTGATCCACATGTGCCCAGGCCTGTGACATGCCTGCAGAGGGGCCAGGGACTTCAGCTGCCTTTATCCTGTGTTTATTGTCAGATTGATGCATCCATTTCTTTAAAGAGCATTAACCTTTTTTACATCAAAATTATTTTCACAGAAAACAGGCTAGTCTGTTTGTACCAGAGAAGACTTGGCTAAGTGGCTGAGTGCTTGTCTTCTTTTCCTGGCTATGAGAAGGTGGAGCCCCTCATAGTGATTGATGGCCATGGGATCTGTTGGGTAAGTGGGATCCCTGACCCCAAGCCTCTTGCCCCAGAGGGAATCTGCAACTGTCCTGTCTCCCCTTAGCTATGACAGCCGCACCCAGACTAAACAAGGTCTCAATACTTCCTCCTTGTGCAGGGTCAGAAGGAGCAGGCTCCATTCACTCTCCAGGAGCATAGCCAATGCCAATCATATCTTCCACAGACATGAAGACACGGACTGGAGAGAAGGTTCATATGCAACCCAGAAATGTCCACTGACTCTAACACAGTGCCCCAGGAAAAAGTCCTCACCACCCCTGAAACCAATAATCCAGGTCATTGCCAATACCACAGTCTTGGAAAGGCTCTTCCCTCTGTCTCCAGAGAAGGTATCCTGAGCGTTACCTGAAGAGCTGAAGCCAGCTGCAAGCATTTGTGTTAGGTGAGTCCTAATGTTTGGAGTTGCTGCCCTCCTGGGGTGTCATTCTCCCACCACACACTGATGCCTATTTATCCACACCAGGGACACCTCCCACCTCTTAGGAAATGCTGGCACGTACAAGGTGTGCTCTGTGATCAAACTGGAGGTGGTCAGACAAGATGATTTCTGGTAACATGAATTTAGAAAATCTAACTAGCCGAAACACCTGTCACTGTGTTCCAATCAATAAGGCAGCTGCAGCTGGATTTCAAGGTTGCAGCTTCTGTTTCTCCAATGGTTCAAAGTTCAGTGTGGAACTGGGGAGGAGTTGGAGACAAATAGAAAAATTCCATCTGTATTGGTGTAACCATCCTGTCCAGTATCACTTGGCATATTCTCAATAGAGACTCCATCTCCCCTTTTTTGCTATCAGACTTCTGAAGGGAAGCTGCCTTGTCTGGCAGTGAAGGAAAACTCCTAGAGGAATCTGTGTCTGCAGAGCCTGGCTGGCTGATCTGAATTTCAGCACTGTAGAGAGATGGGAACACTGCAGGTCAGGGGCTAATGACCTTCTCATGGACTAACTGCTGACTCTCTGGAACAGCCATGTTTCCTCCCTGTGTCAGAACTAAACCTTGTGACAATAGAGTCTATTCACTTAGCAGACAACCAGCTTCAATCCAAAAGCTAAGAATACCAGCAGCGAACATCTTGAGAATGTAGAGAAGCTCCCCAATCTTGATGCATCTGCCCCTCTGAGGTTCTCTTAAACTTGCCTTGATTTGTGACTTTCTTTCTTTGTTAAGCTATCAAGTTTTAATGAGCCTGCTTCCACATTGAAACATGGAATTTGGGTAATGTGAGTCTGTGTTTTCAGATCATTGCCACTCAAAATGGCTCCAGAATAAATTATCTCTTGGGCCCTTTAGGGAGAGCTGTGGTGTTTGGGTCAACAGTGTGGTGAGAGACTCAGCAGGCAGGGATGAGGTCCAAAGCTGCTGTCCTTGAAATGGAGGCACTGATCTTAACAAGAAAAATATTGGCTGAATAAACAGAAGCTTAAAAGCCAGTCTCTGTGTTTCAGAGAAGCAGATCACCCATGGTGCATTTAGGTTTGCCAGGAGCCACCCTAACCTTCCCACAAACATGTTACCTCAGCAAGAGCATACACTTGCCCTTCAATCTAGACAGCCTGAATCAGCTCAAAGATCCCTACCCTGCTATCCTATAAAATATGTTTCCTTTTCTGCCAATTTGCTTATTTACTTTGCCATCCCAGAGAGAGAGAGAGAGAGAGAGAGAGAGAGAGAGAGAGAGAGAGAGAGAGAGACCTTGATAGTTTAATCCTCAATAAATCTCTGTTTTTTCCCACTACATTTAGTTTTGTAACCATGGAGAGAGCACTGGGCACCTCTAACTGAATGGAAGTGCTTGGTTTTTGACACTCCTGTGTGTCAATCACTTGCTCCTGCTGGATCCCACCACTCCCCTTACCCTAGCCTAGTAAATTTACAAGTGTAAATTTTAGAGTCTGCCTTTCCAGCTGTTTCTCTCTCCACTGTGCTGGATAGATATATGTCAACTTGACATCGTCTATAGTCATCTTAGGCGGGGGAACCTCACTTGAGAAAATGCATACATAACTGGAGACTGTGGATCAACCTTAGAGAAGTTTCTTAATTACTTGTGGATGGGGAGGACCCAGTCCATGGTGGATGGTGTGACCCCAGGCCTGGTGGTTCTGGGTTCTGTATGAAAGCAGGCTAAGTAAACCATGCTAAGAATGCTGTAGTAGAACATGCCCATAGGGTCCAGGAAATTGGCTAAGACCAGTTGCTAAGGCATGCACATAATGTAATTCCTTATGAGCCAATCTGGAGTCTGTCTGAGGGCCTAGTTAAAGGCACTGTCAGAATTCCTGAACATGCCCAGCCAATGAGCGACAACTATTCAATGCCACCAGACTGCAACACAGACTGGGTAAGGGGAGGAGGGTGTATAAGGCCTTCCCTGTTATAAATAAAGGAGTTCGTTGTTTGTCTTCAGTTGAGTCCTGGTATCTGTGTCATTGATGCTGTACCTTCTCACTCCTTCTCCCGAGGCAACCAGTAGGATCCAGCAACAGAAAGCCAGTAAGAAGTACCCCTTCTGGCCTCAACATCATCTCCTGACTTCAGGCGTTTGCCATGTTTGGGTTCCTGTCCTGAATTCTTGAAATGATGAACAGTGTTGTGGAATGTGAGACACAGAAATTCTTTCCTCCACAACTTGCTTCTTAATCTTGGTGTTTCCTTCATCACAGAATTAGAAATCCACCTATTGTGCCCACTCCTCTGACCACCCCTATAGGAGACCAGCTCTGACCTGTCAAAATGTTCTTTGGGGAAGAAGTGAGTAACAAGGAAGTTTTAGGTAAAAATATAAGCCTAGATGAAGTGAAAGACAAAGACTCAGGTTAGCTTCGAGAGGGCCATGGGTAAATACCCAGTTGCCTTGAGTTTAATCATGATGGGACTACATCAGCAAGGGGAGGAGCAAAAGACCTCCCCGCTTTAAGATCAAAGCACAATATACAACCAGGTGTAGACTCTTCAAAACATCTTGTAACTACACCCTTGGCCAAATCATCCTATTATGCAGCCCTGCTGGGTAAAGCAAGCTCAGATTCTCTGACCTTGAGTAAGGCCTTACCAGGGAGACTATGTGGGCCCTCCCACACCCTTGCTTGCTTAAGTGATATTTGGAACTTCCTCCTCTGTGTCCGTGTCTCTCATTGCATCACTGGAGTCTGATGTCTTTCTGTCTTTCTGAACTCCTGACATGTATGGGACAAAAGTCCTGCTGTTCATCAGGTAGCACCCCTATGCACTCCTGGGCACCCCATCCTCTGTAAAGGGATGTCTGTTTACTAGGAGGCTGAGCATCTTTCTGAGGAGTCTTTTTCTCTATGGAGACACCCTCAGACTGAGATTCTGTCCCTACATCACTCACTGCATCCCTCCCTGTGCCTTTGTTCCTGTACTGTTGGGAGCCTCCTCCTGGTGGGATTACTCCACCCTCTTCTCTAAGTCTCTCCCACTTCCTACTCACTCTGAAGTCTTCTACTGCTGCCCTTTCAATGTTGTCTTTCTTTCTGCTTGCTCTGTCTCTCTCACTTGATCGATCTTGGGCTTTTTCCATTCCAAACATGACTCCTCAACTCCACTTGCTTCTATCCTTAAGTCTCTTTCCCACCTCACACTTACAGATCTCAGTAAGTCTCACTACCTTATTTTTTTCTGCAATATGGCCTGGCTGTAATATAAATTTGACAGTCATTCTCCATGGTCAGTAATCACATATTCAACATCCTTATTCTCACTGACTGATCTGCACAAATTCTGCCAATGCACAGGCAAGTGGTCTGACACCCTCTATGTTCAGACTTTCTTTGGTCTCATTTCTCCCTCCTCCCTCTGTGCCTCTTGCTATGCTCACCAGATTCTCTTGACAATGACCAACCTCCTCCTAAAGCTCATCAGAACCTGGAGCCTTCAGTCCCTCTCCTTTCAGCTTTGAAATATAGGACATGACCCCTCTGTGGGTGCTGATATAGTCTTTAAACTTCCCTCAGAAACATCACATAACAGGCCCCATCCTCCACATTGCTCTTAAGGTTCATCTCTACCAAGATCCCAGAGAACATCACAGTGAGCTCCCAACACTCAGTGGCTTTTCTACCCCAAAGTTTCAAAGTCCTTCACAATCCTCCTCAAACAATACTAGGACTGTCATAGCAGTACCTCACTATACAGTTACCAAGTTGTCTTAGTTAGGGTTTTCTATTGCTGGGACATAACATTATGACCAAAGATCAACTTGGAGAGGAAAGTGCTTATATGGCTTACACTTCCATATTGCTGTTCAACATGAAAGGAAGTTAGGACAGGAACTCAAAAGGGAAAGACCTTGGAGACAGGAGCTGATGCAGATGCCAGGGAGAGGAGGGATGTTGTTGCTGGCTTGCTTCCCCTTTCTTGTTCAGTCTGCTTTTTTATAGAACCACCATCTCAGTGATGGCACCACCCACAAGGTCTGGGCACTACCCAATCAATAACTAATTAGGAAAATGCCTTACAGCCAGATCTCATGGAAGCATATTCTCAATCAAGGTTTCCTTCTTTCAGTATGTTCTAGTTTGTGTGTCCAGTTAACATAAGACCAGCCAGCACAGGGTCCATGAACAAAGTGTTCATGGTAATAGTGATGGCAGTTACACATGGGCTTGACAACATGGACTACCTGTCAGCACGACTGACCTGGTTATATGTGCTGCTGTGTGCCAGATCCTCCAGCAGCCAGACCATCACTAAGCCTTAGACATGGCACCATTCTCCTGGATAACTAGCCAAGGACATGGTGGCAGGCTGACTGCATTGGGCCACTTCATCCATGGAAAGAACAATGCTTTTTTTCTTACAGTAGTAGATACTTATTTTGGTTATGGATTTGACTTTCTGCATGTAATGCTTCTGCCAAAACCATCATCTGTGGATTTACAGAATGACTTATTCACTGGCATGGTACTCCACACAGAATTACCTCTGGTCAAGGAACTTACTTCACAGACAGATGATGTAACAGTGGGTCCACAATCATGAGTTCCCCTGGTCTTACCATTCCACACCATCCTCAAGCAGCTGTTCTGATAGAGAGATGGAATGGTCTTTTGGAGACACAGTTATAGTACCACTAACAATTGAAGCTTAATGGCCCATTCACTTCATATGTTCAACGATGATTGGGTATTTATGGGGACTAAGTCATAACCCAAGATAATTTAGTTCTCTAAGGCAATGTTGCACTCTGCACAACCACGAGATTTTCAGTAATGAGCCAAGCAGACTCTTGACCACAGTGGTGACTTTTCTGTGAGGGCATCAGTTATCATTTTCTTATTATGGATAGAATGGGGGCAATAGACAGGAAGGGCATCACAGACTTGAGTTATGAAAAGACAGATGCACCCTTCCCTCCTACCCACTGGTTTTTGTTCAGTTTTGGTTTTGGAGGGAGACTTTTTCATTGTCAAATGATATAGTTTGAATGTGAAATGATCCTGAGAGGCTTGGGTGTTTGAATTCTTGTCCATCTGTTGGTGACACTGCTTTGGGAGATCAGTGACCAAATTTCGACTGTAGCTGAGAGCAAGAGAAATTTAACTGGCTGAGTTCTGACCAAAATCTCTGTTTCTAGATCCTTCAGTTGGGACATGCTGATCCATCACAGGCACCATAGTTTAAGACTCAGTCTCCCACCCTGCCTGTCCTGCCAAGGAACCAAGAAATCCTTCTACCTTCAAGTTGCTTCATTCAGGTATTGGAAGCCAGAAACAAGGAAAACAACTAACATACCCAGGCTGTCCTCACACTCCTGGTCTCCCTGTCTCAGACTTTCTAGTGCTGAGATTTCAAGTGTGTGCAGGCTCAGCTCTGGTAGATTTTCCCTAGGTCTCTCCCAAGCCTCCTCCACCTGACTTCTCTCCTTACCTCTCCCTTCACACCCTCCTTTTTTCTCCTGCTTTCCCTGCCTCCTTCTTTCTCTTCTGCTTCCTCTCTTTTCCCTCTCTCTCTACCTCTCCTTATCCCCTCTCAGAAGTTAAGTCTGAGCAATTCTTTGAGTAGGCCTGGAGAGGTTTCCCATCAAAAGCCATGAGAAGGCTGGGGATTAGCTACATAGTAGGGTGCTTGCCCAGCAAACACAAGACCTTAAGTCAGTTTATAGCACTAGGGGAAAAGGAAAAGGAAAATGGTCATGAGAGTGAACTTGGGTATGGAACCCCCAGCATGTCTCAAATCTTCAGCCAACAGTGTGACTCTTGAGAAGCCCTGAGGAAGATCCACCCAGCCTGGCTCCTCATGGGTGCCTGACATTGTGGGATATTCCATGCTTATTGTTTCAAGCTATGCATTTGGGGACAGTTTATTCTGCATCAGGAGATGCATGAGAAGACCAGTCTTTCTCTTAGTCCTTAGGACCGAGAGAGAGAGAGAGAGAGAGAGAGAGAGAGAGAGAGAGAGAGAGAGAGAGAGAAAGGACTGTCTTGTCAGAAGTCAACATGCAGGCTCACACTGAAATGACTAAGGTAAGTCCTTCATGCTCTGACTTCATCTTGTGTTGGCTCACACAGGTCTCAGCCCCCTCTGTTCCCCCACCACAGTCACCTTTGCCTTCACTTGTAATTTAGATTTCCATTGACATATCCATGTTGCAGATGAATTGACTAGAAGAAGGAAAGGAAACCATAATAAATAAAGAAGGTATAAGTAAAAATATTTGTTATGTTATGATTGAGATTAGTACTCTGCTCTCTCAGCAAAGAACATTTCAACTTAATCTGATCTACATCTAACTTTTATGTAAATTATGGTCTTTGTGTTTTTTGCCTTTAAACATGCTGTGTCCTTGAGCTTGGTCACCTATAGACTTTTCAAAGGTATAACCCCACTCTTGGTCTGATTATTAATTAAAAATACTTAAACCATTATTGTCTTAATAGCATCGTTGTCAATAAGTATCTCATGTGGATCATTTCAATATGACAGCATTGTCTCACAGTGGATTCTTCCCTAGGCAGGAGACTCCCTTCCTGCCCTTCTTTCTCTCACTCCACAGAGACCACTATGGCCACCACTGTTGCTCTGTCCTTCTTGCCTAAGACCCAGCTGCATCCAAAGATGCAAAGTTCATGTAGCAAGTTTTATTATTAAATGGAGTGGGGAGAGAAAGAGAGAGGTGTGCACTACCTCTGTTGAGAGTGGGGAGGTAGTTTGGAGGAGATTTTTTTCTCAAGGGGGCTTTAATATAAGATGTTGTCAGGACATTGGACTGGTCTTCAAGGGGTTGGGTCAGAATACTAACATTCCTCTGTTTTGATTATTATAAAAAGGTGAGTTGTGGTTAGCAAGTGGGGTGGAATGAGGGTGCTAAATTCTTGAGACTGCTTCCTGCTGACAAAAGGTGAAGAGAGAAGGGGGAAGTTGGGGTTGTGCATGGTGGAAGGTATGAGTCAAGATTGAGTCAGTTAGCTATCATCATGGAGATCTCAAGCACAGCATTCTCAGGCTTTTGTTCCTTGAGGGAGCTGAGAAGACAGGTTGCAGCAATGATGTTCCAGAAGCTTGGGGGAATGGCACACCAAATTAGAAGTACAGGAGCCATCTCATCTGCTGTTTCTCTGGAGGTGAAAATGTCTCTATTCATCCTGTAAAATGTGTCAATGAATTAGGAGATAACAGAATTTTTATAATTGGGCATGTGGATGAAATTAAATTGTCAGTATTCACCCAGATGGCATCCTTCTTCAGTGGTTCTCATCCTCAGAGCTGGTGCAGGAGCTGGCATATCTGGAGGACACCCTGTGGATTGGCCTTGGCATGAGTCTGGCAGGAGGAGTGAAACTGCAAAATATGCATGAATATGGGTGGGGTCAAAATGGGCTCTGGAGACTGATAGTTTTTGTCAGACCAGATTTCTTGATACAGTAACAGAACTTTCCCCAGGAACCTGCAGGTATCTGTAAGACAACTGGAACAGATCTACATCTTGGTGTTATAGCAAAATCTATGGCTTTGGTTTAAAAGGCGTGAATATTTCCTGGCTTCAGCCCAATGAAACATGTCTTTAAATCTATAACTGTAGGAAATCTACTGAATGGAAGTAATTGAGTAGTGAAGGAGAGGAGAGGCTTCCCTAAAGATCTGAGGAGGATATGTAGGTGAATAGAAGTGAGACAGCTTTCCTATCTTCATATAAACAAACCTTAAAGCTGTTTTTTTTTAAATCTAATTACCCAGGAGCTACTGAGAGCAGTCAATAGTAAAAAGTTACATTGAAATCTCTTCTATGCAACCAAACCAAACTAGTGGGAACTCATGAAACTCAGATCAGCAACTGTGGAGCCTGTATGGGACTGGACTAGGCCCTTTACATATCAAGACAGTTATGTGGCTTGATCTGCTTGGGAGACCTCTGGCAGTGGGATCACAGTCCAAACCTGGTGCATAAGCAGGCTTTTTGGAGCCCACTACCTATGATGGAACACCTCTCACAGCCTTGAGGCAGTGGGAGAGGTTTGGACCTGCCTCCACTAAATGTACCTCCCCATGGGAGGCATTACCTTCTTGTAGGAGGGAATGGGGGGATGGATTGGGAAGAGGAGGGTGGACAGTTGGAGGAGGGAAGAAGGGGATCTTTGATTGGTATGTAAAATGAACAAAAAATTTTGCTTAATTAAAAAAAAGAAAAAAATCTGTTTTATGAGTTTATCTGATCTGGTAACAAGGTAAATTGTGTCTAGACCTAGTAGTAGCCCTAGGAGAGGGAGACCTGTGAATTTTATACAGAGAAATGAGAAGGTAGCTGAAGCAAAGCCTGGACGTCAAATGGACTCAGAGATCTGAGAAGGATAAATTGTATCTGAGTGCAGACCAAGCAGCTTTTAAATCTATTAAAAATGACAGGGACCCGTCCATACCCAGT
The DNA here is from genome assembly GCF_007827085.1 of Peromyscus californicus insignis. NCBI lineage: Eukaryota > Metazoa > Chordata > Mammalia > Rodentia > Cricetidae > Peromyscus > Peromyscus californicus. The sequence continues at coordinate 52,951,283 of NW_026294447.1, read as the reverse complement.
TAGCCATAGCCAGAACTAAACATTGTTAGAGGCAGAAGTATCAGAACAGTATCAGTCTTCAGCCTCCAGGCCCATAAGGTGGGAGTTTTTCCAATGGAAGAGGGACATAGAGAAGACTGATCATACTTTGTTTAGGCAAAAGAGGTGCAATCAATTCTCTGATGTCCTGCTGTTTGTCCACAGTCTGGGCCAGGTCGTGGTGGCAGGTCTTGCATTGGGGCATTGTGCCCAGAGGTCTGCATTGCCATAATCCAGGTGGAGATATTGTGGTGCCTCGTAATCTTCTTTGGGGACCTTGTGTCATTGCTAGGATCTGGGAGTCTTTTATATCAACATTTTAAATGTCATATTCTGCAGATCTCTGAGCATTGAAGGGCTGTCTGTTTGTTAGGCAAAAATGACTGATTATCAACTACTATTCCCTAAGTCTCCAAGGCTGGGTCTTACTGTTCCTGAGAAGGCAAAGAAGAATGATAGGGGAAAGATCTTAGGGCCGAATGGGAACAGAAGAAAAGGGGCTTGTGAGCCAGGTGCAGCTCAAATCCAAGATAAGGACCCTCTTGGGGGACTAGAAACTCCATCACAGAATATATATCTTGTTTATTAGATACCCCACTTGTCAAACCTATGACATCATTTATTTAAATTTTCTAGAAAAAATAGGTTTAAATCTCTAAGTTACCTTTTGTTAATCTGAATAACTCTTTATAAATTTAAATTTATATTATAATATGGAGTATAGTATAAACCAGTGTTGAATCAAATATAGTTTTACATATCTATCATCATAAAAAAAGTCAATATCAATCCAAATCTTTGAGGTTTGTTGCTTCCTTACTCTAGAAGGAGACTAAATGAACAGACAGGTCATTAAGGCTAAATGTGTTTTTGATCTTAATAAACCTTAGTAAAAAATGGTTGCCAGCCACATGGCTGTCTGCATCATGGTGAGGTCACCAGCCAAGATGGAGGACAGCCATGTGGTTGCTGTGCAAAACATTTTTTTCCTAAATAGGTAAATCTAAGTCAAAAGGAAGGGAGAAGGAAGAAAGTGGAGAATTTTTTTCTCAGTTCCCTGACTGTCTGGCCCAAGAAATACTGAGGCCAGTCTCACATTCAGGGGGATGGGCACAGGCGGGTAGCTCCATCAGAGACCTGAGTGGTGGTATTGAATGGAAGGCAAAGCCGCTGGTGAATGAGAAAGCAGACTTGTTACAGGCAGGAGGGAGAAGATCTGCCGTGGGTGGAGGCAAGTAAGTGGGTACCTTTGGCAGGCCCTGCCAAGGTATGCCACCAAGCAAACAAACACGCCACATGCTGCGGAATTAGTGGAAGAGGTTTGAGGAAGGAGGAAAGCAAGAGTGAAGGACTGTGTCAGAGTGAGGGCTTGGGAGGGGCAGGCCCTGATCGCTCACCTTAGCCATAAATGTACAGCACGGTTCCCATGGATGAGAGGGGGGAAAGGAGGCACTACATACAGCCTGTAGCCTTGGGCATCCCCAGAGGTAGACGAAGGAGAGAACCAGGACCATGCTGTCAAAGTGGGCCATCACCACACTCAATGGGGGTCAGGCTTAGCCTGACAAAGCCAGAGGAGTCTCAGCACTAATACTGGGATTTTCAAGGAGACCAGCAAGAACAAAATCTGAGCTCCGTGGAAATCTCATACATAGGGAAAGGTGAGGGATTGTGTTACAAAAGCCAGAAGGGCCTAAAAGAGTGGTGGGCAGGTCCAAAGGGGGTGTGACAATCCAACTGAAACTTACAATATTGCCTCTGGTGGATGGGATGGTGAGTGATTAGGTGAGATGGAGCCTGTTGTGGGTAGACTGGGTGTAGGATCCTGGCATGTGAGGGGCTGCCAGGAGGGCCTATCTGAATCTCAAAGCACCAATGCTAATATTGTGAAATGGCACTCGAGAGACCTTAGCAGGTTTTCGCCAAAGTGCCCCTCACGGGTGTGTGGGACATGCCATGCGAGTGTGGCAGACAATGGCATGGCACGGTGGAAAGTTACTCACACTGCAGAGGAGTCATCCTCATGGGAAGTTTTATTATTAAAGGGAGAGAGGACAGAGGGAGACAGAATGAGGGACAGAAAGAGAGTGAGAGAGGGGGAGAGTGAGAAAGAGGGGGGTGTGCAGTACCTCTGTCTAGAGAAGAGAGAGAGGGAGAGGGTTTTCTTTCCTCCTAACTGGGCTTTAAGGTAAGATGGCATCAGGACGTGGTGTGGGTCACCAAGGGGCAGGTCAGACTACTAACACTCAGGGCCTTGACTGACTGTTGGATACATTGGATTTGTTGGGACATGGCTGTTTTCAATACATCGGACCCATTCTTATCTCTCCATTGTCCTCATGGAGGGGTACCTTAGTGTGCACTGGGAAAGAGAATCCTGAGTGTGAGTCTCCAGGCTGTAATGCCCTGCAACCACATGTCCACCTGCTCAATGGGTGCTCTTAGGAGCCTAGAGTCTCAAGCATGTCTCAAATTGAATGAACAATTTGTTCCTCTCTGTACAGGCCTCCAGCAGTATGTCCAGGCTCACAAATTCACCATGGACACCCAGTACACCATTCCAAATTCACCATGGCCTCCTCTGGTCCTCTATCTAGCCACTAAGCCAACGAATCCTTGAGGTGAATCATCTACTCTCCTCTGCAGATGAGGCATGATGTTCCCGAAGAGTCCCCTCAGTGACAATCCCCACACCTGTCTAGAGTAGTTCTATGTCTTATAGCCACACAGAGCTACGAGGTTCCCAAGACTGGAACAGTGCTTCGCCATTTCAAAGTTCTCTGTACTTCTGAGTCATTTGAGAATCCTGAAAGAGCCAGGCTCATGGCAATCCATGGCTGTTTTGTCTTTTTCCTAAACCTAAAATGCTTCTTAGAAATGCCTCCGTCGCTGTGTGCCCTGCACAGAGCATTCTTTCCGTTCATCTGACCACATTCTCATCCTCCTCTGACCTCAGCACAGAGGTCACATGACCCACGGACTCGTTTGGGAGCTCTCTCTGTGAAGCACCCAGAGCCTTGCTTTATGATCCACCGGCACACCACCATGGTGATGTCTGTGCACAGAACCCCTGCTTGATGAAAACTGTTCCTCTGGCATCAGGACACTGGGAAGAACATCCCACCAGTCATAATGTCTAGCTGTAGAGTCATGGGAAATGATTAACCTTCTCTGAGCCTCATTTTCTCCTCCTTAAAAAGGACTGAAAATAACACATAGGTCACAGATCCATCACAGGAGTCACAGAGTATGAGTGACAATCTCTACTATCCTGTGGTCACTAGAGGCCACACCCCCAACCACAGGAGCTCAGTGAACACTGCCTGGACACATTCTGTACAGTTGTAGGTTTATTGATCCTTTGCTCAAAGCCCTGCATTTGGGTGAGGAAGGTGGAGGTGTCCATCTCTTGTGTGATATTGGTCAGCTGGGAACCAAGAAAAAGACTCCTCTGCCCAAAGTAGGTGTACTAGGTGAAGGAAGCTGGTCTGGAAAACCAGCTCCATGCAGCTGCAAGAATGAGGGATCCAACATTGTGTTATATGTAGGGAGGGTAAGGAGCCCCTGCCAACAATCTCCTCTGTGTGTTTGAGACATACAATTAGTCACAGTCACTGTCAATACAGGCATGCCACAGCCAATCAGAATATGGAAGCCAAAATGCACATAGAGAGCCATATATAGACTTAATCCCTGGCTGCTGGAAAGAAGCTTCACCACTTGGGAAGTTCTACTTTTCATTGGGATTTGAGACTTTGGCCATAAAGAGTGGAGTCTGTGTATTCCTGTCAAAGATAATCATCAGAAATGCCCTGTTTAAATTCACTTCCAGAGGGTTCAAAATTAGAGCCGATCCAAGAGGAATGAGTCCCGTGGCAGCCGCTGCTTCTGTGCCTGTCTCAGCCACGTCCAGCACAGCCTTGTGGACCACCTGTAAGAGAAAAACATCACTCACTGGAGACCAGGGAGGGCAGCAGATGAGATTCCTGGAGCAAGCATCCACTGCTAGCCTCAGCTGCTGGTGAAGTGTTTTGTTCCTACAGTGAGCTCTACTCCTGGTGTTTCCAAGTCTCTGCTCAGGGTGTGAGATGAGGCATACCCTGGGTCTGCCCAGTCTCTGAGAATCTGTGTTACTCTCAAACCCACTACAAACTGGAGGATGAGTATAGGCAATGCCAGTCTTTACTCAACGGCATTTTCTCAGGAGACCCACAGGGAACAGCCAGGGTGCTGGCAGCCAGTATGGGCTTCCATATCCCTCTGTTCCAGCTTCCCTGGGACATACAACCACAATGCACAACGCATGGCTTCTCTTGCGTAGACTGCCATGACCTGCTGGTACATATCTGAGCCCAGGCTTCTCAGTAGGCACTGGACAGACCACTAGGCATTGCCAGGCTATGCATCTAGGAAGGTAGTGTGAAGTCCTGAGACATAATCACCCGCATTCTTAAGCTTTTCATCCCAACTGCCATTTATCCCTTGTTTTTTCCTTTACTGCTACTAATCTGTGTGCTGGTGGATAAGTACTGGCCAGTCTGCAGTGAAGAAGGTGAGACTGGAATTGCTTTGTCTTGCAGTAGATTATAGGTGGCACTCACACTGCAGCACAGGGTCATGCCAATGGTGGTCTAACACCAAGCACAGGCTTTTCCTCCACCATGGGTTCCTGGGTGTGAGGTAGAGGAGTGATTGGTTTCAGCAGGAATATCTAGATTGTAATCCTCTCTCCCAGAATGAGGGAATCTCAGAAATGCAGGCTTTCTCACACATTTACCATTCTCCCTTGCCACCTGGCCTTCACCAGCTACATTCAGGTGCCAATAAGAACCACGCAGTGTGTGTTGGCTTACCTTAGAGACTGTCAGGTCCTTGGCCCCTGTGATCCCAGACAGGTCAGCCTGTGTGGAGAAGACTTCCCTGATACCCAGCTGTTGAAGGATGTTCTCTATGCTGTAGTCACTGGAGATGGAGAACTTGGGCATGTAGAGCTCGTCAATCATCCTGAGAATGAAAAAAGAAATGTAAGAGTCATTGGAATCTGTGAACCCCTCAAACCCAATTGTAGCTAGGGCAGCTCTCCACAGACAGACCTCTTACCAGAGAGAAGCCCTCTTTCTATCTGGCCCTACATCACATGATTTTGCTTTTCCTATTGCATCAATTACCCATCAATGCCTGAGAGTGTTTACAAGGGCAGGCAATGAAGCTTGGTACCAGCTCTTCCCTTATCCAAAATGCTTTTCTCCCAGATCCAGAAAATGTAGTCCCTCCCTGTCATGTGGACCCTCAAACTTCATCTACTGATCCTTCTATTTAAAATTGCACACTCCATCTGACTTCAGCTTTCCTTATCCTTGAATACTCCCCATTTAAATCTCACCCCTCCTCATGTTTAGCTAATCAAATAATGATTAGTTGCATTTCCCACATTCTCTCTTCCTCAATTACAAGATGTGTTCTTAAGGGTAAAAAAAATTTGTGCTTTAATCTCTGATATACTCTCAGGTTCTAAATCAGAACACGGCACACAGTAGGTCTTCAAGTCATCATTCCATGAATGGTGAATGAATGAGGGGATGAGATGGCTACACAGGGCAGAGCTGATTCTCAGAGCTGATCTCATCTCAACCTCACTTCACTCTGCCTTCCAGAACCCATTCAAGATTCCCTGTAAATACAGCCTGTTAGACACAGAGGAATCCTCAGCTCCTGCTCTAGCTGATGTCATCTTGTGAACAACAAAACGACAATAAAATCAGGCCCCAAACTACCGAGTCAGTGGAGGGAAAGTCACCTCCACTCCACCTGTCCCTGCTGACTCTCCAACCATTCCACTGGGTACTAGTGAGACTCTGAGGGACAGGGACACTGGGCCTCAGGCCAACAGCAGGATGGGGAGCCAGTTCAGCTCTGGTTCCTGTGCACACACACCTGGACCTCAGAGAGTCCTTCCACTTCTTCAGGGTCTCTGGTTGCAAACTGGCTTCCACTTGCTGCATCCTGCCCATGTCAGGGAGGATGAACAGGGCGCTGGCATTGCCTCTGTACTTTATCTCCACCACAGAGCAGTTCAGATCCTCATCCCGGAAGTAGGGTGTGGTTAGAAATTTATCTTTCATCATGGGCACCTTCACAGTCCTCTTCTCATCCAAGTAGAAGTCAGACTCATGTGTGAAATGAGGCTCAAATGGCCTCTCCCATTTCCCTAAATGTGGAGCAGGTCATCAGATTGTGCCTTCAGCAGAGAGACCCCACCTCCACCCCATTTCTGCCCAGATTATCACTCTTGACAGGAATCAATCCATCTTCAACAACAGAGTGTCCCTTATTAGTTGCATAATCCAGATTAGAAAAAACCTTGGCAAGTGTAGAAGTATGAATGAGAACTGATCCACAGGCATAGTTTGAAGAGGGGAACTCAAAACCAAAGCTTCCCTACATGAGATATCAGAAAAAGAGCCAGGAATCTGAGATTGGGATGTGTAACAGAGAGATCAGATTGAAAGTGGGGAGACTGTAGCCTGGGGAGTTGAGGATCCCTTCTTCCTCAACTCCCCTGTCTTGTGGGACAGGTTTTAGGGGAAACAGGACAAGAGAGACTGTGTTCTCCCACACTGTGATCTGTCCATGGTGCCCATCAGTGTGAACCACCTTAATGGAAGTCAGTGCCCAGAGACATGAGTGGATTTAGATTGAAGCTCATGAGATCTGCAACTTCCCAAAGTTGGATTACCAGGATCTCATAGTTGGTTGGCTGAGACATGAATAATGATTCCTCTTCTCTCATATCATCCATTTCACCTTCATGAATCAAAGATGTCCTATTCAGACTTACCTGACATCCAAAGTGCCTGTGGCTATCTGTAATACACCCTGCAGGGCTTGGTACATTCACAATTTCTTTGTCTCAGGATCAAGCAGAATAAACACACATCCCTACCTTACAGTCAATTAGCCATGGAGTTTAGGTCCTGGGCCCTAGAGTTTAATCCTTCAGGCCATCCATCACTCTGCTTCCCCTCCCTTCAGAGCACAGCCTCTCCTGGGTCATCATGTACTCCTGTCCTCTGTCCTCCTATCCTCTTCTGTTCATAGCCAGTTGGTTTTCTGTCTATACTATCAGAGCCTACCCTCCTCTGTTCTATCCTATACAGAGTTCAGAGTCCCAGATCGATCCCAGATCTAGCCACATCAGGTTTTATCAGAAATCGTTCTGTGGGCCATTGCCTCACTCCTTGGTCTATCAGGCAGTGTTTTGTGGATGTGGGCTCTGGATGTGTTCCCACTAACAACTACCCACAGCAATTCCAGCCCAGTCTCCCAACTCTCTTGCCCCCCAAACCTAGATCCCCTGTCCCAGGAGTGTGTCTTCAGCACTGTGACCCTGAAGGCTGCCTTGGCTACTAATTTTACAAACTAAAATTCCACAAAGCAGCCAGACACTAAACACTGAACACTGCATGGCTGATCTTTCTTCTCACTAATGGCTTTGCCCCAGTCCCTGCTTTTCCATGCCCAGGTCCAGCTTGATGCAGAAAGGATCAGGGGACAGGTCCTGCATAGGAATTCATGAAGGGCTCTTCACTAGCTGTGGCACCTGCTATTCCCCCTTTAGATTGGGTAGCCAGGCTCCTTAGGTCAAGAAGTCCATGACCAGCTGGGGCCTCCTGGACATGGAGGTTCTCTAGCAGATGAATTCTGTAGGAGAATATTAGAAATGTTGGAGTGGGCTGGATGAGGGACTCCTTTGTGGTAGTTTGAATGCAATTGGCCCCCATAATCTCATCGAGAGTGTCATTATCAGGAGGTGTGGCTTTGTTAGAGTAGGTGTGGTCTTATTGGAGGAAGTGTATCATTGTTGAAGCAGGCTATGATGTCTCGTAAATGCTCAAGATACTTCCCAGAGTCACAGACCACTTCCCATTGCTTACCAGATGTAGGACTCTCAGACACTGCTGTAGAGCCATGTTACCTGCAAACTGCCATGTCCCACCATGTTAATAATGGACTGAAACTCTGAACTGCAAGTGAGCCACCCCAATTAAATATTTTCCTTTATAAGAGTTGCAGTGGTCATGGTGCCTCTTCACAGCAATAGAACACCTACCTAGACACAGTCTCTGAAGGGAGAAGACAGGGCTTCTACACACTCAGGTAGGACTTGATGTGTGAGCTATGCATTCTGCCAGTCAGTAAGTTTAAGTCACAGGAAATTCAGCCTTTAGACTGAGAGCCAAGGGATTCTGTGGAGTATATCCTAGGAACCTCAAGTATATCCAAAAAATCCCAAGGGAGAAGTAAGGCCTGCTGGTAATAAGAGGTTAGGCACCCATGTCTCCAAGGCCATGAGCACCTCCTTTCCAGGGGTCAGTGTATGGACACAAGGTGACCATCCAGCACCCTCTGCATCCATGCCTGAAACATCGACCATCTTTACCTTTAAAGTAGATGTAATTCACCAGCACCATTAATGTTTTCTCATCCAGGTCTGAGATCAATTCCTTGATCTTCCCCTGGGTCTGTTTCCTCACATAGTCATTGATGAGCTTTTTGGCCTCATGAGGCTGCTGGAAGTCAGTCACAGAGGCCTCAGCCTGGTACAGCGCGCTTGCCTTCTCCTTGAACTCTGCCAGGATCTGCAGGCGCTTTTCAACAAACATCATGCTGCCTATGCTGATCTTCACCTGGTCATCTGGCTGACTGAGCATTTGGAGGAGTTGCCCAAAGCCCCGGTGGATATCTGCCTCAGGGGTCTCTGTCAGATTGAACTTGAGACCTTCTAGAATCTCTTCCAGGGTATTGCTGCTGGCTCCCAAGGACAAGAAGGCCAAGGCAGCTGAGATGCTGAGTGGGGAGAAGACAACATTTTTATCTGGATTCTTCAAAGCCAACTCTTTGTAGAAGCTGAAAGCAAAGTCAGTGTTGATGGAGGCCAGTGTCAGACTGTCCATTTGTGTCCCATTGTTTTGGTCTTCCTGGACCTCAGTGTTTCTTCCCAATGTACCATCTGATTGACAGTGAACAGCAGGGCAGAACCCAGCCATCAAGAGCCCAAGAGCTACAAGGAGGGCCATCTTCTCTGCTCTCCTGCCTGAAAAGAAAGATCTTTTGAGTCTGGGAGGGTCAGGTGATAATCTGATCATCTCCTTGTGCTTCAGCCTTGCCTGTATTTTGTCCTTGTTCTGCTGCCCCTTTCTGCCTCTGTGATGATGCACAGGAAGTGCTCTGGCCCCTCAGATGGCACAACTAGATCCCATGCACCCTGTTTTCACTGGAGGAAGTAATGCTGTAGTAGCCAGTTTTCCTAATAGAGAATCAGGATCCATAGAGGTGAAAAGACATTCCAGGGTCACAAAGTAAGTAAGAGACAGATCTGGGGATGGGCAAGAGCCTTCTGCAATCTTAATTTCTTTTTTCCTTTCTATCTTGGCATAAGGACGCTTTAAAAATCAGGGAATACTCTTAATTTGCACTTGTGCCCCATCTGCCATCACCAAATTCTAGCCAAGACTCAGTGAAGGAACCTTGAATTAGATCAGCAGCAAATGGCCCATTCCGACCTCCAGATGACAAGTTCATGACATCTCACTGCCTTGGGATGCATCTGGTTCCTGTTTCTGTACATGAGATGGGCTAATTGAAAGAGAAAGTTTCTTTCAGCTCTGCCAGGATACACAGGGTTTTTCTATCTCAGGCTTGGAAGGCTTCTTAACAGGAAGAAAATTGAATGGTGTCCCAGTCTCTCACGCCAGGATCAGATTTCATTTTGGTTGTCAGAATGGCTGAGTGGTGGTAGAAAGCAAATGGGTGGCCCTCTCAGGGCAGCCCGGTGAGTGGCATAGGTTGTGTTATTAGTGAATGTGTCTGGCTTATTATGGGAATGTGTGGGTGTTTGTAGGCAATGTTCAGAGAACCATCTCCTCCATACACCCCTGGAGTGGGGATCACAAGCATGCTAAAGACCGCATTTGAAAGCTTGTGGTCATGGTAAACATGGAAGCCAAACTTTAGCCTCTGTCCACTGAATAGGTGAGTTTAGAAGTGAATGTAGGGCTGGAGAGATGGCTCAGAGGTTAAGAGCACCGACTGCTCTTCCAGAGGTCCTGAGTTCAATTCCCAGCAACCACATGGTGGCTCACAACCATCTGTAATGAGATCTGGCGCCCTCTTCTGTATACATAATAAATAAATAAATCTTTAAAAAAAGAAGTGAATGTAGATGCTAGAGGGAAGGGATGAGGGGGAAGATGGATAGAGAGGAGAGAGGATAAGGTGAGAAAGGATGAGGAGTGAGAAAGTGGAGGGAAGTGGGGGCAGGAGGACAGGAGGAGGGAGGCGATCAGATGAGGGAGTCAAGGAGAAGACAGAGGGGAGAGAAGACTAGAAGAGTGTAGGAGGAGAATGGAGGGAGTAGGGGAGGGAGATGTTGAAGCTGAGCCACATCTCCCCAGGCCTGTGACATGCCTGCAGAGTGCCACAGATTTCAGCTGCCTTTACCCTGTGTTTACTGTCAGACTGGTGTATCTATTTCTTTGTAAAGCATTCAGCTATATTCTACTGCAAAATTATTTCCACAGAAAACATGCTAGTCTGTTTGTCCAGGGGAAGTTTGGCTGAGTGGTTGTCTTTTTTCCTGGCTATGAGAGGGTGGAGCCATGGGATCTGTTGGGGAAGTAGGATCCCTGACCCCAAGTCTTCTGCCCCAGAGGGACTCTGCAACAACTGTCCTGTCTCCCCTTAGGTATGACAGCAGCACCCAGAGTAGACAAGATCTCAATACTTCCTCCTTGTGCAGGGTCAGAAGGAGCAGGCTCCATTTACTCTCCAGGAGCATAGCCCAAGGCACCCACATCTGCCACAGATATGAAGACCCTGACTGGAAACAAGGTTCATTTGCACCCCAGAAATGTACTCTGACTCCAACCCAGTACCACAGGAACAATTCCTCACCAACCCCCAAACCAAGAACCCAGGTAATTGCCAATTTGCCACAGTCCTGGAAAGGCTCCCTTCCACTGTCCCCAGAGAGAAGGAATCCTGAGCATTACCTGGAAAGCTGAAGCCAGCAGCCAGCATCTGTGTTAGGTGAGTCCTAATGTTTGGGGTTGCTGTTCCCCTTGGGTGCTGCTCTCCCACTACACACTGATGCCTATTTATCCACACCGGCACCATCCCCCACCTCTTAGGAAATGCTGGCATGTACAAGGTGTGCTCTGTAATCAGACTAGAAGTGGGCAGACAGGATGATTTCCGGTAACATGAATTTCGAACATCTATCTAGCAGAAACACCTCCCACTGTGTTCCAATCAATAAGGTGACTGCCACGAGAATTCAAGGTTGCAGCTTCTGTTTCTCCAATGGTTCAAAGTTCAGTATGGAACTGGGGAGTTGTCGGAGGCAAAGAGACAAACCTGTCTGCATCAATGTAACCGTCCTGTCAGGCAGCAATGAGCATATTCTAAATAGAGACTCACTCTCCCCTCTTGGGCTCTCAGACTTCTGGAGGGAATCTGCCTTTCCTGGCAGTGAAGGAAAACTCCTAGAGGAATCTGTGTCTGGAGAGCCTGGCTGGCTGATCTGAATTTCAGTACTGTAGAGAGATAAAAGCATTGCAAGGCCAGAGACTAATGACCTCCTCATGGGCTAAGTGCTGCTCTCCAGAACAGCCATGTTTCCTCCCTGTGTCAGAAGTCAACCTTGTGACAATAGAGTCTATTCACTTAGCAGACAACCAGCTTCAATCCAAAAGCTAAGAATGCCAGCAGATACATCTTAAGAATGTAGAGAAGCTTCCTTATCCTGATGTACCCTGCCTCTAATGTTCCCACCCCAGCAATTTAAACTTGCCTTGATTTGTGACTTTCTTTGTTTTGTTAAGCTATCAAGTTTTCATGAAACTTCGTCCCACTGGAACACAGAATTTGACTAATGTAAATCTGGGTTCTCAGATCATTGTCAGTCAAAATGCCTCCAGAATAAAGTATTTCTTCGTCTCTTTAGGAAGAGCTGTGGTTTTTGAGTCAACCGTAGTGTTAGAGACTCAGCACACAGGTGTTAGGTCCAAAGCCACTTTCTCCAAAATGGAGGTGTTGATGATCTTAACAAGAAGGGTTTGGTTGAGTAAACAGAAGCCTAAATGTAGATCTCTGTGTACCAGAGAAGCAGATCACCTATGGCAAATTCATGCTCAGCAGGAGCCATCCTAACCTTCCCATAAACATCTGCTACCTCAGCAAGGGCATCTAGTTGCCCTTCAATCCAGACAGGCTGAATTAGCTCAAAGTCTTGATAATGTGATTCCCAATAAATCTTTCTTTCTACCCCCAAGTTGTCTAGTTTGATGATCTTTATTGCTTCCTGGCTTACATTTAGTGCTGAAACCAGGTAGAAAACACTGAGCACCTTTCAAAGGGCTCTATCCTCCCTAACTGAACTGAAGTATTGATTTTATTTAACCCTCAGTGAGGATCTCTTGCTTCTGCTGGCTCTTCATCCCCCATCATTTTCTACTCCAAATTTTAGAGTCTGCCTTCCCAGCTATTTCTCTCTTCTACTCTGCGGGCTGTGTTTCTGCCAACTTGACACAAACTGTCATCATCTGAGAGGAGGGAATCTCAATTGAGAAAATATCTCCAAGAGTTGGGACCTGTGGCCCAGCCTGTAGAGCATTTCTTAATTGGTGGTCAATGGGGAGGTCCCAGCCCATTGTCAGTGGCTCCACCCCAGGCTGGTTGTTCTGGGTTCTGTAAGAAAGCAGGCTGAGCAAGTCATGGGGAGCAAGCCAGTAAGCAGCACCCCTCCATGGCCTCTGCATCAGCTCCTGCCTCCAGGTTCCTGCCCTGTTTGATTTCCTGTCCTGACCTTCTTCAATGATGAACAGTGATATGGAAGTGTAATCCAAATAAACCCTTTCCTCCCCAACTCTGTTTTTGGTCATGATGTTCCATCACAGCAATAGAAACCTTATCTAATATATCCACCTTCTCTCCCAATTGTCTGTCCACTATTATTTGTTTAAGAGTCATTTTGTAGCTGCTTCATCTGTGTGTGTGTGTGTGTGTGTCTCTTTGATTGCATCACTTCAGTCTGATGTTTCTTTGTCTGTTTCTACTACCTGAACATGTTCAACAGAAGTCCTGCTGGTGTATCAGGCAGCTCCCCTATATACCCCTGGGCACCCCATCCTCTAGAAAGGGATATCTGTCCACTGTGATGCAGAGCATCTTTCGGAGGAGTCTTTTTCTCAATGGGGACACCCTCAGACTGAGACTCTGTCCCTGCATCACTCACTGCATCCCTCCCTGTGCCTTTGTTCCTATGCTATTGGAATCCTCCTCCTGGTGGGATTCCTCTGCCCTCTTCTCTAAGTCTCTCCCACTTCCTCCTCACTCTAAAGATCTCTACTGTCATCTTTCCAAGGTTTTCTTTCTTCTCCCTTGCTCTCTGTCACTCACTCACTTGCCAGTCATGGGCCTTTCCCATTCCAAACTGGACTCTTCAACTCAGCTTGCCTGTCTAAGTCTCTTTCCCATCACAGACTTAAAAATCTCATTAAGCCCCACCACCTTATTTTTTACTGTAATACAGCTTCACTGCAATATAAGCTTGACAAACATTCTCAGTGTTCAGTGAATGGCGTATTTGACAGAGATCAGACTCTCACTGATCTCAACAAATTCTGCCAATGTAAAGGGCAAGTTGTCTGAGACCCCTGTGTTCAGACTTTCTTTAGCCTCAACTCTTGTCCCTCCCTCTGTGCCTTTTGCCTACTTGCCAGATTTTCCTGGCAAATGCCAAACCTCCTCCTAACACTGATCAGAACCCTGAGTCTCAGATCCCTCTCCTTTCAACTTTGGTAGAGATGATGTGGCCCCTCAGGGACACCTACTTAACCTAACCCTAGATAGGTGTCACTCTAATCTTGCCCATCAGCACCCTCTCACTTGCTCCACCTTCTTATCCATGCTCTACCTCACCCTCTCTTCCCTCATCACCTCTGATGTAAGATTGTTCACTGGTTCATGGGCTGTTCCCAATAGATTGGCTGAATGATCAGGGTCTTGAAAGGGCATAATTGGAAAATTGGTGAGAAAGACATCTGGGGAAGAAATTATGTTGATAGATCTCTCCAAAGGGGTGAAGTATGTGAAGATACTTATGTCTCATATAAACACTCATCAAAAGCTGATTTCAGCTGAGAAGTTCAATAATCAAGTAGATAGGATGACCCATTCTGTTGACAGTTGGCTTTATTTCCCAGCCATCCCTGTCATTTCCCAGTGGATTCATGAACAAAGTGGTTGTGGTGGCAGAGACGGAGGTATTCATGGCCTCATCAAGGCTGGTCTGTCTACATCTGCTGCCAAGTGCCAGATCTGCCAGCAGCAGAGACCAACTCTGAGCCCCAGACATGCCACTGGAGTGACAAATCAGCACTCTGGAGGCAAGTTGACTTCATTGGACAACTTCCTCCATTGAAAGAACAATTCTTTGTTCTTACTTGAGTAGTAGATACTTATTCTGATGTATGTATCTTTCCCAAGCCCCACCTATCTTCCCTTCTCTTCCCCTCATCTCCTTTCCTCTCCTCTCTCCTTCCTCTTCATCTTCTCTTTTTCCTTCTCTCCCTTCCTCTCTGTCTCTTCCCCCTTAGAAGTTCTTGGCAGGCCAGCCTGCTAGTGTTGGTGGGGCTCAGCCCTCTGAGTAGGCCCAGAGAGATTTCCCATCAAAAGCCTTGAGGGACTCAGTGTTAGGGTGCTTGCTGAGCAAGCACAAGACCCTGGGTTCAGTCCCCAGCATTCAGTAAAGGAAAATGGTCATGAGAGTGAACTTGGACATGGAACCTCTAGCATGTGTCAAGTCTTTCGCCAACAGTGTGACTCATGAGAGGCCTGAGGAAGAACTACTCAACCTGGCTCCTCATGGGTGCCTGACACTGTGAGATATTCCATGCTTATTATTTCAAGCTGTACATTTGGGGAGAATTTATTCTGCATCAGCAGATGAGTGAGAAGACCAGTCTCCCTCTTAGGACCTAAGGAGAGAGTAAGGACAGACATGTCAGAAGGCAACATGCAGGCTCACACTCCAGCACTGTTACACTGGATTCCTCCCTAGGTAGTAGCTTCTTCTCTGCTCTTCTTTCAGGTCACATTGGCTACCATGGTTCCTCTGTTCTTCCTGCCTAAAACCCTGCTGCATCCTCATCAGCAGCTTCTGAGGTAGACCCACCCCATTGATGACTGTTTTCTGTGTAAGCTCCCAGGCCACATGCCAGTCAATGCTGAGCCAAACCAGGTCTGAACCAGACCAGCTGGATGGTGTCCAGCCTCTCCACCAACACAGCTTTGGTCCTTGGTGACCCATACCCAGTCTGGCTGTGAGGACACAGTAACCTTAGAGCAGAAGAGTCAACTGTTGAGGTCACCTGACTCCAACCCTGAGGCTGTACCCCTGCTCTGTGGCATCCCACGGAAGGATCATCTGCTGTAGCTGGTGGGATCAGTTGTGAATCAAGCATGTTTCCCTTCCAGGACACCATAGGGCTCTGACTTTAGGGGTGACACCTGTGCCTGCTGCCATTTTGGTGATGACCATTACTGCCCATTTACTGACTGGGTCTTGCAACTCCTGTGTGCTTCAGAGACCTCTTGTGACTAGAGTTTTGCTCTGAGGTTTTGATAGTGGGGTCTTCTGTGCATCTTTCCATAGTGACTCTTCATGCTGGGTGTGCTAAACAGCACCCCTCATCATCCCTCCAGCTGGTTCCCAATCTCCATCCCCAAACCATCTGACTCTGAACCTCTGTTAGCCAGGGCCACACCATTTTAAAGCTCCTCCATTTTGGTTGAACTGTGACAATTCTGGAACTTAAAATCATTTGGTTTCCAGAACTAAAATAATTTATTTCAATAGAAATATAGGGCCTTGCCCTCAACATCCTAATTCCTAGGCTTGAGCCAGGAAGATGGATTTATATTTTTATTTATTTATGTAGATTTGTGTATATGCAGGTGTGTGGGTGGGAGAGTATACATATGTGTGCAGGTGTCTCTGGGTGCACTTGTAAGTATCATGGCTGTCCCAGGAGGCTAAGAATGAGTGAGTGTCTTGGGGAGCAGCTGCTGTGTGTGCAGAAGCCCTACACAACAGCCCTTCTCCCATGCATGACACACTGGTCGAGCCTTAGAGAAGGAAGTGTGAGTGCCCCCTAGAGGTCCAAATGGAGGTCTCAGGTGATGTTCAAACTGAGAATGAAGGACAGGAAGAGGTCCAGGGACATTCAGGGTACGGTGTTAATGGCTGTCACACTATGGTGCCAGTTATGAGAGACATGACCATGTGTCTCTCATAACTGGCCATGTGTCCAAGGCTCTTGTCCCTGAACAGCCGGGACAGCCCCTTCCTTTCCATGTTTTCCTTCATGCTCCCCACATGGGTCCTGGCCAGTCTCTACTTTCCTTTTCACCACATCTTGTCTGTTTCATGTTCACCTCCAGCTGTCCCTCTGTCCGCAAGTTCCCTACCTGTTCCAAATTTGCTGTCTACCAAAGTTCCACTCCTTCTTCAAGGCCATCTCCATGTTGTTCTTTGGCAAAACCTTCAGTTCATCTCTCTGAACTGCTATTCTGTACATCCCAGAACCATGCGGCAGCTGAGTCCAATAACTTCTAGTAAGTTCTAAGACAACACTAATGTGTGATATACAATTGAAGTCCCATGCACGGCTCCCCCGCCACTAGGCCCCCACACAGTGTTTGCTTTGTGTCTGCTTGCTGGGTAAACTTTTGGAAGCACTGGACCTTGGTCTCATACATGACCCTTAGACAGGACTCCTCTCTGATCTCCAACAGACTGGACAAACAGGGAGAGACACAATTTGCCAAGAATTACTAGACATTATGCAAGGGACAGGCATGAGGGGGTGGGATGACCCCAGGATAAGTCCTGATTGTGGACAGCCACTCATTCAGCATAATCATTGACAGGATGTCTGGATTTGGACATAGCCACATGCCCTGCAAGCCAGCACGTATGTGCCCGACATCAGAGTCTGGGCCTCTGCTGTCACCAGCCATTTCTTAGTGTGAAACAGAGACAGTGACAGACCTTGCTGAGTAGTGAGGAATGAATGTGATCGCAAATGAAAAGTGCCCAGCACAGACTGGCACAGAGAAGTTTTTAGTATGCCAGTGGGCAGTCAGAACTTAAGGGTTCATTCCTAGCAACCACAACAGGAGACTCACACCTTTCTGAACTCCAACTCCCGGGGATCTGATGCCATTTCTGACCTCGGCAGGCACCTGCACGCATGCAAGCACACTTGTCACGCATGGGCACACACACACACACACACACACACACACACACACACACACACACTCACTCAGACAAATAAAAGGGAAATCAATCTTTTTTTTTTTTTTTTTTTTTTTAAGTGCTGGCTTCGTGTGATAGCTAACCTTGGTTGTCAACTTGACTGCATCTGGAATCAACTAAAACCCAACCTGCTGAGCACACCTGTGATGACTGGGTGAGATTGTCTGAAGCAAGAAGACCCGTCCTAAATCTAGACCACACCTTCTAGTGGCAGCCCAGATAAAAGGACATGGAAGAAGGAATCTTTGCTTTCTACCTGCTTTCCCTCACTCTCATTGGCATGTGGATGTCCTATAACTAGGCCATTTCTTCACCCATATCAGAACCAGCTTCTTGAAGATTCCAAGGTAGACTGATGACCAACCACTCTCCAGGAGTCCTCCAGGTCTCCCATGCTAGAATGGAACTGCTGGACTGCCAGATTCCCAGTCTCTCCAGTGTGAGACAGTCATTATTGGACTACCAGAACTGCATCCTGTAAACCTCTAATAGAACACACACACACACACACACACACACACACACACACACACACACACACAAACTAGTTCTGTTCTCTTAGGGAACCCTGACTAACACACACCTTGTTATTTTCAGTGGATACCCCTCTTCAATATGATTCAGGGATCAGAGCACTGAGCACAGCCTTATGGGAAACATGGTAGTGATATGCACGTTGGGGTGGGCAAAGTACTCTGCTCTCGGGGCAGCTCACCAGGGGTCAGTTTAAGGTTTGGTGGAGGAGTTGCTCACCCATTCACTCATCTGCTCTTTGATGTGCCAAATTCCCTCTTTGACAGAGGACAGGAGGGAACTCACCTGAGTCAATCCAGGGTGCGGAGACTGAGACACACCTGTACTCTGCCTTCATTCTATGTCCTCAGCTGAATCTAAGGTTGAGGGTAGCTGTGGGGTCATACTCCCCATCTGTTCTGGTTTAGATGTAAAATGTTCCCTACAGGTCTCTGAACACTTGGACCTTGGCTGGCAAGGCTGTTTTGGGAGTTGTGGGAAACTTTGGGAAACGCGACATAGATGGAAAAAGTGGATAGCTGAGGGATTGGCCTTGGGGTTTATAGCCCAGCCTTCCTTTCTGTCTCACATCTGCTTCCTGGCACATTCTGATGTGAGCAAGCAGCCTCACACTTCTGCTGCCACAGCTGAGAGCTTCCCCTGCCTCTATGCCTTCCCTGCCATGATGAACACTTTCCTCAAACCATAAGCCAAAAGGAACTCTTCAGTTGCTTCTTGCTAGGTATTTGTTGCAGTGATGAGAAAATAACCCATGTACCATTCATCTTGGCTCTATCATGTGTAAGCTATGTGACTGGGTAAGCCACCTAGATCTCAGCAAGCCTTCCTTTCTTTGTCAGTCAAAAGGGAATGATGGTGCCATCTTTCCTCAGAAGCTATTGTGATGGGAGAAGTGCCTAGTACCATCTTTGGAACCTAGGGAGTGTCACTATCCCCAGGGCTGTCTCCATAAGGACAATGAGACCTTTGCATAATGCTTTATTGCTATTACCAAGGTGAAAAATCAGCAAGTCAATCTACCATCCATGTTTCACTGTTTGCAACAGGCCTCTATCATCCCACCCCAGTCAGGTTCGCTAGTTGATACCTTTGTTCATAGTGAGACATTTCTACCCTGATGCTCAAGCGTCCTACTAAACCAAGTTCTATCAACCATGACTGACATGGAGCAGCCAACTCTGTGTAATATTTCACTATCAGTGGATGAACTTCTTGCTCTAATCCTTCACTGAATACACAGAGAAACAAAGGTCCAGAGAGAGCCATTGTCATTCCCATGTTACATAGCTATTAGTGCCATTCCAGAACCTCAGTCTAGTGACCTAACCACAGTGAACTGGTAGTTGGGGCTGATAGGTGGGAGACAAGGCCCAAAAAATGTGCTTCCTGATGACCTCTCCCTATAGTGACCAATCTCTTATAAGGTTCTGTAGTGATAGACTGAGCAAAAATGGCCTGGGGTCTAGGCATGATGATGACACAAATATGGAGGTGGGACCTTGGAGAAATCAACTGGCCTCTTTAGGCTCAGTGCCAATCAATGGTGAAAGATGAGGGCAAGAACACATACCTTGCAACCATGATCAAGGAAGCAGGCATTAGTATAGTTATCTTATTATTTATAACACCTTGTTAGTTAATCTACTCTACACAAGTCATTAGCTACCAACAGATGGATGGGCTGTAGTATACTCATGGCTCCCTCTGGGTAAGCCTGTGGGTTTCAGAAAGAGTCCCTCCCACCTCTGGGCTGAACCACTCGGCCAAGGAAAAGGAGATGCATGTTCTCTTCAATGGCAAACAGAAAGGGTCTGTTGAATTCTATCTTCAGGGTCACCGGTCTAGCAGATCTGAATGTAAAGAGCTCTCCTGTGGCAGCAGACGCTATGGTTCCTGACTCGTCTACCTTCACCACGGATTTGTGCAGCATCTGCAGGTAGAGAGTGGAACTGTGGTGATGCATCATGATAAAAATATTACTTATCTTTCAAAGGAACTGGAACTTTTGCTGGACCTCACAGCCAGAGTTAATAATATACCCAGAGGTCACTTAACACTGTTATCTACTGTGTATTCAGCCTGTTTGTTTGGTCTGCTTTTAAGAGAACAATGCAATAATCAACCTCATTTGCCTTAGATTCTTCATGCAATCTTAAATTATGTACTCTTCCATGCTCCTGATCCAGAGCAAGGCATGTGTGTCATTTGGTGAGAACAGAAGATACAGAAGTTGAAAGTAATCTAAAATGAAATCCACTTGTGGATATCAGTTTATAAACAATGATGTTTGTAGTACTGTCTGATGTCTGGGTCAGTTGGCTCAGTCGGGGTCAGTGATGTAATCCCTTATAAAACTCTGTTAAATATTTCTGTAATGTTTTCTGTGCTGTGTATAGAGCAAGCCTCTTTGTCAGGGACACACACACACACACACACACACACACACACACACACACACACACACGGGGAGGGGGGGATAACAAGACAGCACTCAGACAGACATAGATTCCTCCAAGGCCAGGTGGCAAATGTGGGTTCCCATTGTAAGAAGAACAAGACACAAAGGAAAGTCTTTGAATGTCTAGGGGAAAGGAATCATAATGGGACAGAAAGGAATGAGCTGAGGTGAAACAGAATGGAATATGGTGGGATGGGACTGAACAGGATCAGAAGTGATAGAATGGGATAGAACAGCATGGTATTTAATCAGATGGAATGGGATGGGGTGGGATGGGATGGAATGGGATGGGGTGGGATGGGATGGGGTGGGATGGGGTGGGGTGGGGTAGGATGGGAATGGGATGGGATGAGATGGAATTGGATGGGGTGGGATGGGATGGGATAGGGTGGGGTGGGATGGGATGGAATGGGGTGGGGTGGGATGGGATGGAATGGGATGGAATGAGGTGGGATGGGATGAGGTGGGATGGATAGGATGGGAGTAAGGTGGGATGGGATGGTATGAGGTGGGATGGGGTTGGGTGGGATGGGATGGGGTGGAGTGGGATAAGATGGGGTGGGATGGGATGGGATGAAATGAGGTGGGATGGGATGAGGTGGGATGGATAGGATGGGAGTAAGGTGGGATGGGATGGTATGAGGTGGGATGGGGTTGGGTGGGATGGGATGGGGTAGAGTGGGATAAGATGGGGTGGGATGGGATGGATAGGATGGAACAGGATGAAATTGGGTGTGATGAAATATAATGGACTAGGCTGAGATGTGATGAGTGAGATGGGGTAGGATGGAATGTAATTTGTTGGAAATGGGATAGAATAGGGTGGGATCCAATGAGTTGGAGTGAGGTGATATAGAATAGGACAGAACAGGGTGTACTAAGTTGGAATGGGATGGAATAGACTGAGATGGGGTGGGATGGGGTGGGGTGGGGTGGGATGGGATGGGATGGGATGGAATAGGGTGGGATGGCATGGTAATTTCTGAAAGCAGGTGCTCAGGAGCATCTAGACTCACCTCAGACAACTTGATATTGGGGTAGTCAGTAATGCCAGACAGGTCAGCATGGGTAGTAAAGATGTCCCTAATGCCCAGCTTGGGGAGTATTTTCTCCAGTTGATAGGTGCCCTCAATGGAGAACTTGGGGAGGTAAAGGTTCAACTGTCTGGAGAGAGTAAAGGCCATTCTTAGACAGCATGAGCTTGCTGAGAAGTCCTCAGCACCCTCTCTCTGTGGCGACACAGATTTTATGGAACCTCCACCTCTGCTGGAGTTTTCCATGCTTTGTGCTTAGACTTGGGCTATCTACTCTGGTGTCACCCCAGAATCCCAGTTTTCCGGGTCTTATCCCTCAAGCTGGGCCAGGTCCTGGGCTGAGGACTTCACAGGAAGTCTTTAGGTCTGGAGACAGCTCACTGCCTGAGGAGTCCTCCCACCATCACTGTGTGGTCCTGGATCATGTGTCTCCCCAGGCCTGGGTAAAGGGATGTGGACCCAGAATGACTTAGAAAGTACCTCTTTCTGGCTGTAGTAAGCCAGTTCATCAGTGCTCTCCCGTTCAGGCCCTTCTCCACCTGCTGCATCTTGCCTTCGCTGGGGAGAATAAACAGAGCACTGGCATTGCCTTGGTAAGGGATCCTCACCACCGTGCAGGAAATACTTTGGTCCAGGATATAGTAGTACTCATCTTTACGGTTCATCATGGGCACCTGTATGGTCTCCTTGGGGGTCACATGGAAATCTTTCTGGTGGGTGTTTTGGTCACTGAAGGCTGTCTCCCACTTGGCTAAACATGGGGTAGGAAGGAAAGCAGTGGGTAAAAATGAGAGAGCCTTGGCTGTGCCTAAAGAGTGGAGACAGCCCAAAGAGTGTCCCTACAGAGTGACCTCAGCAGCAGGAGCAGCCACATCTATTGGCTTCAAAGGCCAAATCCCCTCCGGACTCTGTGTCTGTCTGCATTGCCCCAGTCAGTTCACCCTATGCAGCAAGGAGCAAGGGGAGGGGCCGGCTCATCCACAAGGGGAGGGCCCAGACCACCAGGGCAAACACTACCACTACCTTGTTTTCAGGGGAGGTGCAGGGGCCACTCCCCTAAGTGCTGCAGCTGGTGAGGAACAGGGACAGCTCTCCCACTCTCATGACCTCAGGGCCAGCTCTTCCACCTGTCACAGGTGGTCACACCAGGCTCTGGGGCAGCCTGGACCTTTTGCATGCCTGTCCTGTATTCCCAAACTCTTGACATAGTGGTTTGAAGGAGAATGGCCACTACAGGCTAATATGTTTGAATGCTTGGTTCTCTGTTGATGGAATTGTTTGGGGAAGGATCAGGAGGTGTGGCCTTATTGGAGGAAGTATGACATTGAGGGTGGGCTTTGAGGTTTCAAAAGCCTACACCAGGCCCACGCATTTTCTCTTTCTACATCATGCTTGTGGATGACATGTAAGCTTTCAGCTATGGCTCCAACATCGAGTCTGTCTGCCTGCTACCATAAAACCTGAAACATTACCCTGAAAGTGTAAGCAAGTCCCACTTAAGTGCTTTCTTTGATAAGTTGCCTTGGTCATGGTGTCTCACCATGGCAATAGAAAAGTAACTAAGACTTGCCTTCAGAAGACCTTGACCCCTGTTCCCTGCCCTTCTAACCCTGATCAGGTCCATTTCCAGGTTCTAGTGGGTTTGGTATCAGTGTTGTTTTGTCATAATGGCTATGATAAGGGCCAGCTGCTGTCTGGTGAATCACTCAGTCTTGTAAGGAGATTGTCTTATGGCTTCTTCCCTTCCATCCAGCTGGCACCTGGATGAGTTGTCCTTCTGTGGGGGAGGGAATGCTATCTTTCGATGAAAGCATAAAAGAGAGGAAGTTCAAGTTTGAACCTAAGGCTTACCTTTGAAGAAGATGTAATTTATCAACACCATGACATGGGTGCTGTCGAGATCCTTGATCAAGTCTACAATATTGCCTTTGGTCTTCTTGGCCACATAGTCATTGATCTGCTTCTTAGTCATTTCAGGGTTCCCAAAGTCGGTAGAGAAAGTATCTGCCATGTACAGCGTCTTCATGGTACTCAGGAAGCTGTGCTGAATACGTACTGCTGGGTCTGTAAAAAGGGCACTTCCCAGGTTCAGCTGGAGACCATTTGTAAGCTGGCTGAACCTCTTCATAAGCTGTTGGTAGAACTTGTGGAACTCGTCCTCTTGCTGGAGGCTGAGGCCCAGGCCCTCCAGGATCTGGGTCTTAGTGCGGGGGCCAGTCCCCAGAGAGAGCAGGCTTAGGCTCATGACCACGCTCATGGGAGAAAAGAAGACATTCTGACCAGGGGCTTCAGAAGCCAAGGCCATGTAGAGGTTGAAGACAAAGTCCTTGCTTCCGGGAGTTAACCCAGCACCCACAGAGGACTTCTTGCCCTTCTCCTCCTGGGAGCGGGAGCGGTGGCGGGAAGCCACCCCAAGGTTGAAGAGCAGCAGGCACAGAATGGCGAAGAGCTTCATCATGGCAGCAGTTCTGAACAGAAGAATAGGAAAATGTTCTCAGAAAGGGAAAAGCCAGGCGTCAAAATGAGAGAGACAATGGAAGTGCCCATCAAAGGATGTCCCCACTTACCCTCCAAGGGGATAAGGAAGAGGCTAGGGCCACGAGGCTGCAGAGAAGTGCTCTAGAAAGGTCAGGTGAAGCAGCCAATGGCTCAAGACAGACTTGCAGACCACCATGCAATGGAGTTAAAAAAAAAAAAAAAAACACCAAAAATTTTCTCATAGTGTTTTAAGTAAGTTTAGGATTTTGCATTGAGCCTCATTCATGAGTCCTTGGCTGTAGCTTGGACAGGCATGCCTAGTGTCTCTGCCCCATCTGCCCACATCCTCAAACCCACCAGGTCCCATAACAGCAGGTGTACTCACTCTGTCACTTGGTTGAGTGTCACGGTGGCAGTCTACCTGTCTTAGGAGAGGACAGAAGGCAGACTAAATAACAGCCTGCAATTGTCACTGACCACAGAGGCTCTGACCCCACCCATCTCAACTCCACCCCATTGAGAGCGGGGCTGATCTAAGGCATTTGAGGAGGTCCTGATAAAGGACAAAAGGGACCCAGTTCTATGTCCTTGCTCAGGAGTGGACTTGGCAAGACCAGTCTGGGCCTGAGTCTGGGGCCACAAAAGAGTTAAAGTTTCCGTTCCAGGGACTTGGCTTTTTCCCCTGAAGAGACTGCAGTTATCAGTCCCAAGGCTGCTGTGTGCTCCGTCTGTAATGTTCTTGAGATACCCTGTTCCCTTTGTGCAACATTGTTTGACTAGCTCCCCTCTGACTTAGTCTCATTATATGGTAGTTTCTGCGGGCTCTGTCTCATTTCTTTCCCGGAAAGAGTATATAAGACACTGTACTTCATCAGAAGCTTGCTTGGCATAGGATGTAGATAGAAAGACCTCCTGATTCCAAACTTTATCTTCCCTATCTTCTGTTCTCTTTATCTTCTGATCTCCTGTTCCTCTCTCTCAGGATCTTGTCACCGAAGACTGACCTGCTGGTCCAGGTCAAGTCGTGACTGAACAGGGACACCTGAATATGAGAAAAAGAGTAAGTATGGCCATAATACATAGATAAACGTAAAAAGAGTCAGGCCAGAGAGATCTCCTAAAGGAAGAGAGAAAAAGAGTAAGTATGGCCATAATACATAGAAAAATGTAAAAAGAGGCCAGAGAGATCGCCTGAGGGAAGAAGTACAAACATCAAGAGTAGAACATGGGAGAGCAAACTTCTTAAGGCCCTAGTGGTGGTTTGAAAGAAAATAGCCCCCGAAGACAGTGGCACTATTAAGAGGTGTGGTCTTGTTAGAGTAGGTGTGGCCTTGTTGGAGTAGGTGTAGCTTTATTAGAGTAGATGTAGTCTTGTTGACGTAGGTGTAGCCTTGTTAGAGTAGGTGCAGCCTTGTTGAAGTAGGTGTGGCCTTGTTGGAGTAGGTGTGGTCTTATTGAAGTAGGTGTAGCCTTGTTGGAGTAGGTATAGTCTTGTTGGAGGAAGTGTGTCACTGTGGGGGTGGGCTTTGGGTCTCCTATGTTCAAGCTCTGTCAAGTGTCACAGTTCAATTCCTGTTGCCTGCAGATCAAGATGTAGAACTCTAAGCTCCTTCTCCAGCACCATGTCTTCCTATATGCTGCCATGTCCTGCCATGATGGTAATGGACTGAACATCTGAACTGTAAGCCACTCAAATTTTAAATGTTTTCCTTTGTAGGAGTTGCTGTGGTCATGGTGTCTCTTCACAGCAATAGAAACCCTCACTAAGACAGGCGTATTTTTTCCTTTGAATGCTTTGTTTACTTCTGTATTCTAGTTCCTATAATGTGCTAAAATGCTTATAAAAGTTCTTTATTTTCATTTAAAAAAAAGTCTGGGCTTGGTTCCCTAAAATAAGGTTTTACAAGTTTGAAGACATGGAAACATGTAGGCAAAAGTTTAAAGACAAAATATCATCCATGAGGTCCACCTGAGTTTCATATTGACTGATTTGTGCTGTAAAATTTGATTAGAGTGTGCTTAGATACACAGTGTGAAGGTGATTCAATTGGAATCCCGGGAAATCTGGTCATAAATCTACTCCAAAACGGGCTGGGAGACAAAAGATAAAAATGAAAAGTCAAAATATCGAGATAAAAGGTTCTAAGGACAAAAAAGTGACACCAATTCTTAAATTACTTTGGCTTCAAGATGCCTCAGAGTATGAGGAGAAGGTGTTTTTGTTTGTTGTTTTGCTTTGGTTTGTTTGTTTTTTGTATTTCGTTTTTGATGATGTAGGTTGAAAATTACCCAAAAGTAGCTCTAACACTTGTAGCTGAGCCAGTCTTCCTCCTTTATCATAGACAGGATTAGTAGATCCCACATTAAAGACTTCCGTCCATTTGCAGAAACCCAAGGAGCTGGGACTCCCTGACAAAGCATTTTGAACGAAAAAGCCTGCTTGTTTTTGTTTTGTTTTGTTTTTTCTATATCCCTCTCCCCCACTACAGCAGGGGATTTTACAGCAGAGGTGTGTGGGTGGGGTGGGGGTGGAACAGTCTAAATTCACTGCAGTAACTGCACAGACTTCAGAGTCCCGGCTCAGATAACAAGAGAGTGCGCTGGCTCCTAGGCACCACGGTCCCTCAAAGGCCTGCCTTTGCCTGAAGTGATCATTGCTCCAAAGAGTCCTTCCCAGTAAATTTTACATAAAAAAATAAAAAAGGAGATTTATCTACATGACTATAAAATCCTCATGCTATTAAAAAATGAAAGTTTGATAAGAATCAAATTTTATTTTACATGTTATTTAAAAATAAAAATGTGGGCCACCTGGCGCTTTCCAGGCCTGAATCATCAGAGCACACAGATGACCCCCTCCAAGACTTTTTGGTCTAGGGTGTCACAAATCAACCAGATACCATCATACCAAGTGCTGCTCGAGGTCTCTAGTCCTGGGCATGGGAGAGAGGAAAAGCAACAGCTCCAAGCCATCCCCTATGACTGGGGCAGGCAGGACTCAAACAAGCATCACCTGTGACCCAACCGAGAGCCCTGGGGCCAGGCGGTTGGAGACCATTCTGGTAAGAGAGTACAGGATGGGGAGGCGGAAGGGATGGAGAGGCGGAATGGTTCATGGGCTGGGAAGAGGTGGATCTGGAGAGGTGAGGGTGGGAAGAGGTGGATCTGGAGAGATGAGGGTGGTGAGGAACAGGCTGACATAAATGGTCAGCTGGCCACAAGAGTCCAGGGAGATGTCCAGGCCTGGGCTATGACCGGATGTAGATGTAACTGTCTTGTTAAATAAGAAACACAGAGCCAATTGTAAAGTTAAAAAGCCCAAGAGGTCAGAGCAAAAGCTAAGAGCTAAAAACCTTACCCTTCACTGCCACTGCTGTCCTCCTCAGCAAGAGAACTACATCCTGTGTGTTTGTCCTTTTTATTGACTTTCTATTCTGCCTTCTCATTGGCTGTAAACCCAACCACATGACCTCCTCGTCACTGCCCATCTATACAGACCTCCAGGTCTTCTATGGTTGGTATTGAGATTAAAGGTGTGTGTCTCCATGCTGGGTGTATCCTTGAACACACAGAGATCTGCCTAGCTCTGCCTCCCAAGTGCTAGGATTAAAGGCATGCACCACCACCGCCCAGCTTCTGCTATGGCTTGCTATTAGCTCTGACCCCCAGGCAACTTTATTTATTAACATACAAATAAAATCACATTTCAGTACAAATAAAATATCACCATATTTCCCCTTTTCTGTTTTAATAAAAAGAAAAAAGGAAAAAAGTTATAACTAATATAAGAAAAACTATATTCAAAAGTACAATAACTATATACCATATATACAAGCAATAAATACCTAAACAATGTCTAGTCAATTTGTATTTGACAAGTTCAGAGAAAATAATTCCATTATCTATCCTATTTTGGTAAGTCCAAAATGTACCTAATTAACTTTCTATCCTAACTAATCTTCAACTATAACTAACTAATCTTTAATTATAACTAACTAATCTTCAACTCCCTCAGAGACCCAAGAAGGAACTAATATTACCTAACAAAGATAAAAACAGGAAGTCTTGGTCTGGGGCCCTGTAGGAGCAGAGAGGGCCTGTGTTGATGTCTATGGCTCCTGTTACCACTGAGGGGCATGTGGATGACCATGGTCTAGTCAGCCACCTCAGACCAAGTCAATGTCTGAGGCATGCTGCTGCCAGGGCCATACTGATCCAGGTGGCTGGTACTTCCACTTGGAGCTATGAAGACATCAGGACAGGGACTGCTGCCTAGGGCCATGTCTGGGTCTGTGATCCTGCAGTGCTGGGTGTCTAGGGTAGTGTCCATGACTCCCGTTACCACCAAAAGCTCTGCAGGTGCTCAGGGTCTGGTCAGTCACCTGAGACCATGTTGGTGCCCGAGGGCCATGCTGCCATGGGGCCCATATTGCTATGAGTGGCCTGTGCTGCCACCAGGGGCATGGTGATGTCAGAACTCAAGCTGCTGCCAAGGACCATGTCTGGGTCTATAGTCCTGATGCAACTGGGGTCTGTGGTGATGCTCATGGCCTGTGTTAGCACAGGGGTCATTAGAACCATGCTGTGCTGAGCCAGCCTCACCCTTTAGCTGGTACTGCCCCTCACTGGATACTGCAGAGGGCAAGCTGGTCCTACCCCTCAGGGGAGAGCTAGCCCCTCCCCTCCACTCAGGAAAGATGGCCCCACCCCTCACTCCAGGTGTGCACCTCACCTGGGCAGCACACTAGAGCTGACTGTTGTCAGGGGTGCAGGTAAGCCAGCCCTGAGGGTGTGAGAGCAAGAGAGCTGACGCCCCCCCTCCTCTTCGTGTGCCCATATTTCCCCTACAGCATTGGTAGAGAGGACCCTGTACCTTGCCTGGGCAAAACAGTAGGTCTGGCCCTGGTGATGTGAGGAGGACCTGGACCTGAGGACCTGAGAGCAGAACTGGCCCTGCACCTTACTGTAGGCTTCATTGGGTGAGCTAGCCTAGGCAGTGCCGGAGAGCTCATCTGGGTAGGGATGATGACGGCAAGATAGTGAGCTGACCAACCCAGCTACCACCCAGGCCCAGACCCAGGGCTGAGTTCGCTGACCCTGTCACGCACTGATTTCATGAACTGTTGGAGCATGTGAAGGCGACACACCTACAGATCCAAAGCAGCAGGACCTCCATCACACAGGACGACAACAGGATGTCCAAGAGGAGCCCCAGTGAGAGGTCATTATTAATGGTGTGGCAGAAGCCAGAGGCCTCGAGCCAAACCGAAGTTTCCTGGCAGTGAGAGTGAACTGTGTGACTTAACGGGCCACACTACAGCTTCCACAAGATTCTTGGGTGTTTTTGTTTGCATGTTTTGTTTTGTTTCTTTGTTTGGTTTGGTTTTTGTTTTTTTTTCTTTTAAATTTGGATTTGATTTGTGGGGGAGGTTGCAAGGGCAGAAGGCAGATGGGGAGATAAGTGGGATTGGAGTGCATAATATTAAATCCACAAAGAACCAATAAAAGTTAAAAAATAAATAAATAATGGAAATGGATGCTTTCCCTCCTGACCCTTCTCCACATTCTCCTGTCTCTACTAATCACACCCTTCTTCATCAATTTCCTCTCTATGTATCTCCATGACACATTCAAAATCTCTAATTAAACAATTAATTGGCCATTGTTACAGGACTACCAACCATTAACCACAGAGCTGGAGGTGTAAAGACCATTAAACATGCCCGGGTGGTGAGAACCAACAGCACCCCAGAGATATCCACAACCCCAGACTCAAAAAAGAGATTCACAGAACAGACTTTAATGTAACTTTTTACTACTCCTTTATTTAAAAGGCACTCTCTACAATTACTGCCCTCAGGAATCAACCACCTGTGTCTCCTGGTAAATTGGACAGAAAGAGGGCATCAGGTGATGCTGTGGTGATGGAAAAGGACCAGGTGCTCTAAGGTTATTTATGTGAAGATAGGAAAGCTTGAGTGGTGATAAGGAGAAAGTGAGTTGAGATGTAGAAAAGAATGAAGCATATTCTGGACTTCTCTCTCTATGCTACAGTTACATTAAGATTCCAACAGTTCATAGCCTTCACATTAATTGATGGAATTCTGATAAGCTATTAATCTATCTCTGGCAGAGTACAAACTACTATACTACCACTATACGATCATAGGCACAAGCTCAGGGTTTTAAATTCCCCTTGGTTGCTTTCTAATAATTCAAAGGTGTGTGTATACTGCTGTTTCCACAATGTAAATTTCAGCACAGATTATAAGAAGTGGGAATGCTAATATGTCTAAAATTTATCTTTTTGCAAACTCAAAAAATTCTTGTAAGCTCCAGGGAGTCGACTTGGAACCATCTCAAACAGGTCAGATGCACTCCAGATAAGTACTGTCGCGTTTCCCTGGTCTTGGGACTCCCCTCCCTCAATTACCAGGACCTAAGGGAAAAAAAATTTCCCCTAAACTTAACTTTATCTTCTGCTCTGCCAGCATCTTGCCAGGTCCAAGTGGTGACAAACAGTTCCACAGAGCCTGAACAGCAGTGATACAACCAGCTCTCCCAGGATGCCATCTCAGCATCCCAGCTCTCTTGGGTCCCCCAAAGATGACTGATGCCCTCCAGGTCAGCAGGAAGCAGTCTTGAGTAACTCGGTGCCCTCCTCCCCACCTCAGCTGCTACCCCCTTTCTAACTCCTCACCTTTTTATAATAAACAAAAGGGAGGAATGCGAGCCTTCAGGCACACGCACTGGCCTGCCCTAGTGACCTGGCAGAACACGTCATCAGCTTCAGCCACGCCCTGTGCACATGTGCTCACTAGCATTCAGGCATTACGCTGGCCTGCCCTCAGGGTCCTCAGCTGCAGCCACTAAGAGCACCCCTTGTGTTCATGGGCTTCTCTCAGTACTCAGGCAGTTACGTTGGCCTGCTCAGGGTCCTGACTGTTAACATTCTGATCCCGCCCCTTGGCACCACTCTATGCCCTGATATAGAAGCCTGTTCTTAAGGGAAAACTCCGTCCCTTCCTCTCTTCCGCTTTCCTCCCACAAGGTGTGCACCTCTGTAACCCCTCACCCCCCCATCCCTCTCTCTTTCTCTCTCTCTTCCCCCTTTCTCTCTGTCTCCCTCTTTCTGTTTTTCTGTCTTTTCATTTCTGTCTCTCTATTATAATAAACCATTTTCATGCAGATGCAGCATCTGGGTTGTGTATCTCCACCCATTGCTCCGCCACCATGCCCATATGGCCTGGGCTGCCCACCAGCCCACCACTGCATCTGGGGGTCCCACCGTACATTTCCTAACACTGCTAGAATATGTCATCAGCTACAGCTGCTATGTCGCCCACATAGTCCCTTTGTGCATGCACTATACTCCCTTAAAAAGCAAGCTGCACACCCCCTCCACCGCTGTTTCCAGCTCCTTTTCCCGCCACTTCTCCCCAGAGGCTGGCCTCTGCACCCCTTCCTTCCCTTCCCCCAATAAACCTCCCACATGAGTTCTGTTTCATGGTGCAACTTTTCTCTCCCACCATTAACTACAACAGAAAGCATGTAAAGTTTATTTAAAATCAGATGGGCTTAATATGTGGTCCTCAAACTCAGAGATCTGCTGGATATGGCATTTTAAGTGCTTAATGAAAAAGCTTCCTGTGATAGACAGAAATGCCAGTGAAGAGCCCAGGAATATGAAAAATTGTATGCCCATAGCCTAGACACATATTCTAGGAAAGTGGAAGCTAACAGCTGCTGTGGACAAAGGCTAACCCTTAACAGTTGACTCTATATGACCCTCCTATCCTACATTCCTTTCAGCTACAGGGAAGATAGCTGTGTCAAGATAACCACAGCCTTTTCACAAATATCTTGAACTAACATCCTGTAATCAAAAGTTGTAAATCTCGGACTGTAATGTGACTCAAGGCCTAAATTCAAAATTGTAAAAATTCCTCTAACTATCCCCAAGGCCTAACCTCAGGATTGTAAAAGTCCCTTTGACCTACCACCTGGTGTATAGTTTTTACTATAAGAAGAGGCTTGAAACCTCCTCTTGTTATGCCCAGATCACAGGGACCCCCCAAAAGACCACCACAGAGAATGAATCCCGCATGTAAAAGCAAAGAGCCTTTCTTTTCTTTTCTTTTTTGTTTTGGTTTTTTGAGACAGGGTTTCTCTGTGCAGCTTTGGCGCCTTTCCTGGAACTCACTCTGTAGCCCAGGCTTGCCTCAAATTCACAGAGATCCGACTGCCTCTGCCTCCTGAGTGCTGGTATTTGACTCCTGAGTGCTGGGATTAAAGGCGTGTGCCACCATTGCCCGGCAAGCCTTTATTTTCAAACTCAGAGTTTGGACTCTCTGTTTGATGCAGCGTTGAGAGCCTAGAGCCTAGGCAGGGTGGTTTTTTGTTTTGTTTTGTTTTTTCACAGCAGAGGTTGGGATGAGGGATGAGGGGATTTTCAGGGTTCAGCCCTGATTGGCTGACATTTGTCTATAGGGGTATAGGGAATGTTTGGAATGTCAAGTATTTCCTCTTAGATTCAGGCCTCACTTTGGAATGTCAGGTAGTTCCTCTTAGATTCAGGCCTTCCCTGGGTAGGGTCAGCTCATAGCTTTTTCTGGGTTCAGGTGTTGCCTGTCAGAAGCTGTGTCTGGGCCTCTAAGCCTGTCACAGCAGCTGTGTGGTCAAGCTGTTTTGCCCGCCCCACCCCCAACCCACTCCCAGTATCACAGTGTCCGAAGTCCGAATTCTGTCTGTGGCCCTAGCTAGCTAGAAGTTTGTGTACCCCATGGTGTTTGGAATCAAGTCTGCTTCTGGTTAATAGACTTTGGTGGTCTGGTCCCCATTATTTGAAAAACTCCAGGACCCAACAGCCTGCTCCTAGCAGTGACCCTAAGATCTCTAAGGAAGCTGAGAGGGCACAGACAACTCCACATGGATTGTGGTAATGTTAACCACTAGGCAAAGAATTGCTCTATGCCTCACTCACTGCCAGGGCCTGTCCAAACTGTAGACACTGTTGCATTGACTGCCCTACTCTGCCTCACCAAAGTAGGTCATTTTTCCCAAGTTCCTCTTCCATAGGAAAATCTCTCAGAGCTTCTGGGTTTAGCAGCTGAAGATGTAATGCTGTCCTGTGTGACAGCTGAAGACTGACCTCTGCCCTGCAATGAAGCCACCTAGACCATCTCGGGAGCCTGGGGTACCTGGGAAGTTTCTATCATTTTAATTGATACAGAGGCCATTTGGTTTATACTTACTGTTCAGATGTATCATTCTCAGATCTTTGATGATGTCTGATGCCTAATTGTAGCTTCACCAGTTAACAGTGAGTGGCAGGTCCCTCGCTCCTCCCCACAAAGCTGCAGCTGCTGGGTCAGTTCATTTCCTATGTAAAAATTTGGCCTTGTTTTTTTTCTAGGGCTGCTAGGTCTCCTGCTGAGAAAGGCAGACAGACAAGTTTACCTCTCTGGCCGACTTCACACTAAAAGAATGATAAACTCACAAAACAAGTTTCAATGTAACCTTTTATGATTTCCTTATTTAAAGGAACTTTCTAGACAATGCCTGCTCTCAGTAATCAACCACCTAGGCCTCATGATTGGATGGAAAGAAGAGGTTTGAAGTCTGTAAGTTGTGGGAGTCTAAGAAAGTAATTTGAGGTATGTAGATGCAAGTTATAAAGGTCTGGGGATGTAAAAGCTTAAGTTTCGAGGGTCTATGAACGTGTTGTAAGGTATGTAAGTGCAAGTTGCAAAGACCTAAGGAAATGCTATTGTTATATTAAGACTTCAAAAGTTCAGAGTTTTAACATTAATCAAATTTACATTTCCTTTGGTTGTTTCCTAAGTATAGACTTAAAAATGCTTCTCACTGCACTGCAAACATGCCTGTCTGATCTAGATATCCAGCCCTCTGGACCGAGGAAAGGCTGTCAATGCTTTTAACTCAGGAACATGTTGGGGTCCCCAGGCTTTTGCTGTGACTCAAAGGTGTGGGTTTACTACCTTTTCCACAAAGAGAATTTCAGTGCAGATTACAGACAATGGTAATGTTTACATAACTACTTTTTTTTTTTAATCTCTTGAAAACTTCAAAAATTCTTGTCAGTGTCAGGGAGTCATGACTTGGATCCACCTGTCGCAGGTCAGGGGGCCTCCAGATAAGCATTCCTACCAACCAAGAGCATATGCTTCCCTACCTACTGCCTACTCCTGAGGGTGAGATCTCCCCACTCCCCAGTCTTGGGACTTCTCCCCTCCCCCCAACTAAGGGACCACAGTCCTTAGTTTCAAACCAAGATAAAGATGCTCAGAGACCTGATGAAAGGACAAAAGGAACATAGTTTTGCGTCCTTGCTCAGGAGTGGACTTGTCAAGACCAGTCTGGGGTTCAGGCCCGGGGCCTCAAAAGAGTTAAAGTTTCTGTTCTAGGACTTGGCCTTTTCCCCTGAGGAGACTGGGGTTATCAGTCTCAAGGCTACTGTGTGCTGAATCTTAATGTTCTTGAGATAATCCTGTTCCCTTTGCAACACTGTTTGACTAGCTCCCCTCTGATTTAGTCCCATCTTATGATAGTTTCTGCGGGCTCTGTCTCTGTTCCCTGGAAATAGCATAGAAGAAACTGTACTTCTTAAGATGTTTTCTTGGCATAGGACACACCTTGTGCAAGACCTCTTGATCCCAAACTACCTCATCTTCTCTGTCTTCTGATCTCCTGGTCCTCTCAGAACCCTGTCACTGAAGAACAACCTGCTGGTCCAAGTCACTGCCCCAGGCTACATTGCCTTGTCCTAGAAGGCTTCCAGACAACAGGCAACGTGGCCCAGGATGCAGGTTCTCATCAGGTCCCCTGTCACTGTTTTCCAAACCCACTTCCATCACCATTGCCTGGCTTGGGGGGCACTTGGGAGGTAAGAGTGCCAGGCTGCCGTAGAGTGACATTGCAAAGGCAAGGAACAGAAGAACACCAGCCCTTTTCCAGGCTCGACTCCTCCATTTTCTGCAGCCAATTTCAGGGGGAAAGGGCTTTGAACCACTTCTCTCAGGCCTGTGAGCTTGCCACATAACAAACCCAGAGGTCTGATAATGACTACAAAGAGAAAGTCTGGCAGTGGCAGAGACACAGGGGTCATTGTGTCCATCTTGTGTATCCTAAGAACCCAACTGAGGCCCAGGAGGCAGAAGGGAATGTTCTAGGTCAGGCATCCAATTAGGACCTCAGTGTCTGGGTGGTTGACTTAAAGGCCAGTGCTCTTGGCTCAGAACAGAGGTGCACCCAGGACTTCTGGGGGCCTTGTGGGATTGACTTTTCTCTCTTGAAACCAGGGTTTACTCGCTGACTCTTTCCAAGATGGAGCAGAGCGCTGGCTCAGTCCTTGTGATATTTCCAAGGTCCCCATGCCAGAGGCTTCTAGCTGCTTGCACAAGGTAGAGCTGGTAGATCCAAATGTGGGATAGGTATGAAAGAGAAAATTATCTTGATTGATAGCAGCCCAGCAAGCCCCCACATGCCTTCAGAATGCTTCCCTGTTCCTCTCCATCATCCAGAATGGTTTCAAGGCAACTGGCTTCGACAATACAGCCTCACGGACTACCCCATAAGCCTAAAATTTTCTTTGTGTCCCCATAAGATACAGCGCCCCCCTCCAGCAGACTAAATTATTCCCTCTTCTAGGTCAAATTTTGATGTATCAACCCCAAGGACATCAGTAACCTCATTTACTAATAGAGTCCTCGCTGAAGATGGAATTAGTCAAAACAAGGTCATACTAGACCATGGTGATTCTCTAATCCAACATGGTTCCTCCCCTCACCCGTGTGTGTGTGTGTGTGTGTGTGTGTGTGTGTGTGTGTGTGTGTGTGTGTGTGTAGCAGAGGACATGGTTCAGGAGCCATCTACTCTGCTCTTTTGAGACAGGGTCTCTCTTTGGCTAGTAGCTCACCAAGTAAGCTAGGCTCAGAGGCTTCCAGTCTGAGGAAAAAAGACCAGCTGAGGAATTGGCAAGGTGTGTTTAGCTGTGGTCTGTTCTGTTTCTCTGATCTTTCAGCGTTCACCCCAATACCTGGCTCTGGGTTGTTTCTATTAATAAGACTTTCTAACAATTTGTGTTACAACTGATTGTTTTAGAGTGAGAAAGGAAGGAGCACACCATCAGCATAAGGAGGCATCAATCTCCCTGACTTACACATCAGCATAAGGAGGCATCAGTCTCCTTGACTTGAGGGTAAGGCACTTTCAGCTTCTCCCCTTCATCACACCAGGGTCTCACACATCCACATGCTGTGGGATGTTCTGTATGGAAAATGTGTTGCTAATTAGTCAATAAATAAAACACTGATTGGCCATTGGCTAGGCAGGAAGTGTAGGCGGGGCAAAGAGGAGAATAAAGCTGGGAAGTAGAAGGCTGAGTCAGAGAGACACTGCCAGCCGCCATGATGAGAAACAGCATGTGAAGATACTGGTAAGCCACGAGCCACGTGGCAAGGTATAGATTAATAGAAATGGGTTAATTTAAGCTGTAAGAACAGTTAGCAAGAAGCCTGCCACGGCCATACAGTTTGTAAGCAAAATAAGCCTCTGTGTTTACTTGGTTGGGTTTGAAAGGCTGTGGGACTGGCAGGTGAGAGAGATTTGTCCTGACTGTGGGCCAGGCAGGAAAACTCTACCTACAAATGGCGTCCAACGTGGTGGCAAGAGTTTCCACCTAAAACCTGAGAAAAGATTCTAAAACGGAGCTAAAAACAGCTTCCTAATTGTCTCTCTCAAATGAGCGGCAGCTGCCGGTTTGAGCTACTGGTGGGTTCCTAGTGTGAGCGCTCGACCTGCAGTATGGCGGGAATGAGGCCTCTGCAAGTGGCACATTAAGCTGCGTGGTGGATTTAGCCTTTGCAGGTACAAAACAAAGAGGTTTCTGGGCTATACGCTGCTTGGATAAAAGCATAGAGACCCACGATAGCTCCCAGAGCTGGTGGAAAACGCCACGTTGGGAAGCTGAGGTGGGTGGATCCAGCAGCCACAGCTGCTGCAGTTTAAAGCAAGAGATTCACAATAAGACAGATTCAGATGTAATAGTTTGCAATGTGTGTAAAAGATACGTAGGCTTGAAAGAGACAAAAAAGATGATATATAGAGTTATAGAAACAAATACATAGTTTTAAAAAATAAAGTCTTTAAAGAGACAGTAAAGGTAGTATAAAAAATAAGCCACGTAAAAATGGATATTATACAGAGAATCTGCATTGTGTTGTCTTTGGGACTTTTAACTGCAGAAAAATATTTGATTGTAAAAGCTGTTGAGTTATGCCAAAATGTATATTTTAAAGGTACCTTGACTTCAAAATTTGAATATAAGGATATGTTACTTTGGAAAGGAGACTCTGCTTTTGTTCCCACAGAAAGCAAGAGGCTATGGATTTGTTCCAGATTAAGATACATCAGGTTTGACCAGCCAAGCCCCCCTGAAAGGTCTCCGATGACACCATGGCCCAGATGACCCAACATCCGGAATTCTTTCAAGGCAACTGGCTTAGATGATACACCCTCATGGACTATTCTATAATTCTAAAATTTTCTTTGTATCCCCATAAGATACAGCGCCCCCCTCCAGCAGGAAGTAGTAAGAGAAGCTACGCCCAAATTCCCAAATTATATGTAATTTTACTTTGTTAAGGTTAAAACCTTCCTTTTTGAAAAAAAAAAGGGGAAGTGCTGTGGGATGTTCTGTATGGAAAATGTGTTGCTAATTAGTCAATAAATAAAACACTGATTGGCCATTGGCTAGGCAGGAAGTGTAGGCGGGACAAGGAGGAGAATAAAGCTGGGAAGTGGAAGGCTGAGTCAGAGAGACACTGCCAGCCGCCATGATGAGAAACAGCATGTGAAGATACCGGTAAGCCACGAGCCACGTGGCAAGGTATAGATTAATAGAAATGGGTTAATTTAAGCTGTAAGAACAGTTAACAAGAAGCCTGCCACGGCCATACAGTTTGTAAGCAAAATAAGCCTCTGTG
Organism: Peromyscus californicus insignis; assembly: GCF_007827085.1. Taxonomy (NCBI): domain Eukaryota; kingdom Metazoa; phylum Chordata; class Mammalia; order Rodentia; family Cricetidae; genus Peromyscus; species Peromyscus californicus. The sequence continues at coordinate 52,913,372 of NW_026294447.1, read as the reverse complement.
TTTACTTGGTTGGGTTTGAAAGGCTGTGGGACTGGCAGGTGAGAGAGATTTGTCCTGACTGTGGGCCAGGCAGGAAAACTCTACCTACATCCACACGTCACCCTGCCAGGGTGGTTGCCCTACGTAAACCTAGACTGCCTGCAGCTTACCTTCTTCTATTCACTCATCCACCTGTGTCTGTAGGGTTGAGAGGGCATAAGCCAGCCTGGGCCTAACTTTACCTCTTACAGGGATGTTGAAAACCAGAACCCAGCTTGTCCTGAGCTCAGCCATGCAGTCTTCTGTGATCTGCAGGGCCTCTTGAGTTCTAAGCACTTATATGTGCTTGTGAGTATAACCTGGTGGAGGAGTATCGAGCCCCAGAACTATCCCTCTCAGCAATGGCCCCCTATGGGTCCCTCCTCTGTCAGTGTTCTCCTGACGCTGACTAGGGTCCTATTCAAAGCTGTGTTTTAGAGGTCTGAGTGGAGGACAGCCTCCTTGGTCCTGCCTTCACCACTTCCCTTGGCAACATTTTCTGTTGTGAGTGGAGGATGCTCTCTGTCTTGGCTTCCTGGCAACTAGCCTGTTCCTGGGCATGTGACTTTGCTGGAGCCATGACCATGTCATATAATTTCTGATGTACCCTGACTTTTGAATGGGTGCCAGCTGGAGGGGGCTCTTCTGGGTCACCAGTGACTACTCTGTCTTTGGGATATGGTGTTTCTTGTACGCCACAGACAAGGGTCAGGGAACTTGGGTCCTGTTCTCCAGCCACGGACTGAATTTTCAGAACTGTCTCTAGGTGCTCTGGACACCATGAAGTTCCTCAGAGTGGATGTGGTCAGTGGCCTCCAAATCTTGAAGTCTGGAAAATTCCTTGAGTTGGCCACAGTGTACTAGCCCCAGTTTTCCACCCTGAACAAACTGAGAAGAGAGGTTCTACCTCAGTTTGACTTACAGAGAGAAAGGGGAGGGGTGTGGAGCTGAGTACTGATCTAGAACCTTCTGGAAGCTCAGTCAGGAAAAGAACTGATAACAGAAAGAGAAGGGCCAAGAAAAATGTCCTCAAGTTTAGAACCACATCCCACTGGGATTTTGTATCTATGTCTGAATAACAAGTATGTCCAAAAGAGAATGACCTGGGATGCATAAGGGGAATTGGCCTGGGTGGGTGGGGACAAACAGAAGCTCAGAGCAGCACTGGGTATCTGGATGTGGGGCTCATGGAAAGAGTAACAGGGCCAGTGTATGCATAGCTCCGTTTTAAGGTCTCCCACATATAGGAAGTGTGATTCCAGGAGGCAGAGGCAGCTTTACTTGTCCCGTCTCACAGGTGAGGGTACTGAGGTCCAGAGAAGTAAAATCAGAACCCACCATTTATAACACTGAATGTGCAATACGTGGGAGTAAAATGAGCCACCTAGCTTGTCGATAAAGTGTGTTCAGCTGATGGCAAAGCATTATGGGAGTTCTCGCCCTGAACATAAAAGCAGAGAGTGACCTGGATCAAGAAAAGAATGGGTAAGGGTCCCTCTTGGCTGCACTGCTCTAGGCTCTCAGTGTCCTGGAACTCCACGTTGACATCAGAGAGGCCATGTTGACTCTCAGCCTGGTGCTAGTCACACCAGCCCCTGTCAGCTCCCAGGGTGTGGCCTAGAGAAGGCATCTGCTGGAAACCAGAGGTTTGCTGCAGACAGAACCAGTTCCTGTCAGCCTGCCTCCTCCACGGGTAGGGTTTTGTACTCCCAGATGCTAGAAGCGTCCCTCTTTGGAGAACTCACTCTGCTTCTGAAATGATCTGAGCCAGATCAAGGGGAGAGCAGCATAACATATTACTCAGGTGGAGAAATTGAGCCCCAAGAAGGGAGGGCACTTTCTTGAAGTCCCAGACCACATCAGCAGCATGGCCAATATATTAACAATGCTGTTCCTGGCTCCCGGCTCATGTTCCTGCAGCATGCTGCTGGCCACAGCTGTCTATGCTGTGAGTGGCACTAGTCATGTCTCAGACCATAGGCAGCACGTCCCTCTGAGCCTTCCTCACTAGATATATGGTAAGAATCTGAAACATCCCCACAGACTATGTTTTGAACACATTTCCAAGCTGGTGGTACTGTTTTAGGAGGCTGTGGAATGTCTAACCGTTGGGGCTTGTTTGTTGAAGTGGGTCTCTGAGGGTGAGCTTTTGAAAATTGGTTCTGGCTTCACTGTTGGCTTTCTGGTCCACCATGATGTGAACAACCTTCTCCCTCTACCCCCTCCCTCACCACCATGAACTGAGATTGTGGCCAGGCCTTCCCTGCCGCCATGGACAGAAGACCTCTGAAGCAACACGCCAGCATAAATCCATCCTTCCTCAAGCTGCTTCTGGTAGGCGTGGTCACCATGGGGCAAAGGTAACAGAGACCCCAGGCCAGTGTCCAAGCAGCTCATGCTGCTTCTGGTGAGAGTCCTCTTACCAAAGCATTTTCAGTCCCCCTTCTGGGGAAAAACAAAACAAAACAAAACACTAACTCCACTCAGCCAACTGACTTCCCTTCTCTATGTACCTGGGCAGCCATATGGGGCTTGAGCACCTCATACTCCATGTCTGGGACCAGGTTTGCTAACAGGGTAAGGCCTGGAGGGACAGGCAAAGGAGATGTAAGTGTCTGTTACATGTGAGGTACCATTCACACACACTAGGGTCTCAGAGCTGTCATTTGGTTTAATCAGTGTTACCCTCCTAAGAGGGCCTCTCACTTTCCAGCCCATCTTGCCCTACCTCTTCCTGTACCACTGGCTCCTCTCTGGAGTCAGGGACCCCTCCCTGCCCTCAGTCACAGTTGCAGAGCTATTCATACCCAGCCCTCCCGGGAGAGCCACATCCTCATGCTGGTAAGAGACCAGCTAGTCCTGGGACAGCTATGCTGTGGGGTTGAACACCTTCCCCATGAAGAGGATATTTTGGGTGCTGGTGGAATAGATCACTGCAAAGAATGGCTGGTTGAATACAAGGACCCGTTTCTTGGGCTTAGCAGAGAAAAACATGGCCGAGATACCAGTGGATGCTGCAGCCTCCGTTCCAACTTCATTCACATCCAGGACAGCCTTATGGAAAACCTAAGAGAGAAAACACAGGCTTCACAGCCTCTCCAAATGCACAGTAGTGACAGTTGTCACTCCTGAGCCCCTCGGTGTCCCTATGTATGTATGTCACCTCCTAGGAGGTCAGTGGCATTATGACCACTTTAGAGACAAGGATAATTAAAGCAAAGATCAGGCAATATCCCAAGGTGAGGAGCAAGACAGAAATTCGGACTCCTCTCCTAGAGTGTACCCATTAATATGTCTACTCCCCACGTTTAAAGTAATTCATCTCTGGCTCTCCTATAAAAACACACAGATACAGGCTTCAGTCTCCTCCCTTTGCTGTTCCTATAGTACAGTCCTCACGCTTTGTGGCTCTGACATACCCAAGTGCCAGACCCTTGGCCTGACTCAGGGGCGTCTGAGGGCATGAGCTGGCCATTGTCATATCATTTCCACACTGAGACTGTGTCCAGCAGCTTGTGTGCCGCTGTGTAGATGCTCATACCTTTGGAAGACTGAGCACACTCAGGCTCCCAGAGACCATGCCCATTGCCCACCTCCTTCTTGGGGGCAGAAGTCTCCCACAGAGGTCTATAGGGTCAATGATCCTTTATTACTTACTTTGGATAACTGCAATTTCTCATCTTGGTTGATATGAGAGAAGTCAGCATGATGGGTGAAGAGGTCCTGGAAGCCCAGGCCAGGCAAAATCTCATCCAATGCGTAGGAATTTGAAATGGAGAATTTGGGGAACTGCAGTGAGAGCTTTCTGTAAAAGTATCTGAAGGGACAGACAAGGAAGCATGTTAGATTCTCTCTCTCTTTTCCTCTCTCTTCCTCTCTCTCTTTCTTTCTCTCTCTCTCTCTCTCTCTCTCTCTCTCTCTCTCTCTCTCTCTCTCTCTCTCTCTCTCTCTCTCTCTCTGTGTGTGTGTGTGTGTGTGTGTGCTGCATGTGCACGTGTGTGGCAGGCACAGGACAAACCTCAGGTCACTGGGACAGGGTCTCTCATTGTCTTGGAACTTGCCGGTCAGTTAGGCTGGCTGGTGCTCAAACCCCAGGGACCCACCTGTCTCCTGGGACTACAGGTGCCTGCCACCACACCTGGCTCTTTAAAATTGTGAGTTCTGGGATTCAGACTCAGGTTCTCTATTGTCTGAGCCATCTCTCCAGCTCAAGACATTAGCTTCCTGAAGCAGCTGGGCCCTGATTTCTCTGAGCCTTCTTCAGAAGAAAATGACTCTATTCCACTTGAGTTTGGCTTCCAGAAGCACCCATGAGGCAGGTAACACCTCAGCTAGGTGCTTACAGTGGCGACAAGCCCCAGATGTCTACTTAGCTACCTAGGGGGAATGATTTTTTTATTGAAATATAATTACACCATTTCACCTAACCTTTTCCCTTTCTCTAACTCCTCCACTTAGTGTTTCTTGTATGTATATGATTTCAGGGCTGACCACTTGGTATTGGACAACCAATTAAGGGGCTCCTTCTCAGGGGACAACTGATTTTCCTCTGTGCATTCCTGAGTCGACTGTAGTTTATCTGGGGGTAGTTATTGCCTTTGGACACTCATCTTCCCTAGAAGCTATATTATGGAGGTGTACAGGTACCCTGGAAGACAGGTGCCAGCCACTTCATGTGGCAGACTGCCTTTGCCTCTTCGGAGGTCCCCTTTTGGGTCCCCTCTGCCGTGACTGACTGATTTCTATGGGTTGATTCTGTCTCAGCTGATGTGAACTCCTGTCTGAATGAAGCCTCGGGCTGCTCTTTTTCTTCTCCATGATTAGAAACGCTTCCACTCCGAGCTTCAGTGGGAGGAAGGGCTGCCTTGCTCGGAGCAGCTGTGGCCGCAGCTGATCTGAGCCTTCATTAGAAGGAAAGGATTGTCTTCGTTTCACCTGAGTTTGGCTACCAGAAGCACCTCTGTGAGAGTGCTGGGTGAACTGGTCCTGGAAGCCCAGGTCAGGCAAAATCTCATCCAAATGCATAAGGATTTGAAATGGAGAAGCAGGGGAAATGCAACAAAACCTTTCTGTAAAGGTACCTGAAGGGGCATGAGGGGGCACAGTAGTTTCTCTTCCTCGCACGCTCCCCTCTCTTTCTCTCTGTGTATGGAATTGGGTGGATTTTCTTAATAGAATTTTCTTAACCCTTCTTCATCAGCTTAGGCAGCAGTTCTCATATTCACTGCACAAGGATTGACCCTCAGAGGCAAAGCCGCTCTACCCAAGGCCTGTGCAACGAAAAGAACTCAACACCCCTAACTCTAAAGTGGTTTTCTCCGATGAGAGTGGGACCCTGTACTAAGCACGATGGGAGAATCTGCTGTCTAAGATCCAAGGAAGTCTCGAAGATAGGGCAATGGTTTCACAGAGTAGTGGTCACTGTAGTTTCTGGCCACTGAGTTTCATGGGACGGGCCCATTTGCAAGTGGCCCTGTAGCTTGAACTCCACGTGGCACCCTGATTACCTCTTCTGAAGCAAGTGGTTCCACCTTGTTAGCATGTCTGGGGATAGCACCTGCTCCACCTCCTTCATCTTGCCCTTTTGAGGAAGGATGAAAAAGGCCACAGCATCATTTTTGTAATCCATCCGCAGCACCGTGCAGGGCACATGTCTGTCATCAAGATACCAGTGCTGCTGATCATCTTGCAGCATCATGGGCACCTTCACGACAGTGTTCTCATCTACGTAGAAGTCACCGACAAAGCCTTTTGAGGATGGAAAGGGTTTCTTCCACAGACCTGAGGATATAAGGGAGACAGAGTAGCCGAATCTTCCTTCAGGGAGTGCCACCTGCAGCCTAGAGCCATGATATAGCCACTGAAGCCCCTTCCTCATTGTTACTGTGCTCCATTCAAGCCATCTAGGAGGAATGGTTGATCTCAATCAGCAGCTTGATTCAACTGAGAATAATCTAGGAGAGTGGTTCTCAGCCTGTGGGTCACAACCTCCTTGGCAAACTCCTATGTCCAAAAATATTTACGTGATGATTCGTAATAGTAACAAAATTATAGTTATAAAGTAGCAACAAAAATAATGGTATGGTTGGGGGTCACCACATGAGGAATTGTATTAAAGGGTCGCAGCATTAGGAAGGTTGAGAACCCCTGGACTAGAGAGATGGAACAGCACTTAAGAGCACCTGCTGCTTTTCCAGAGGACTGGAGTTTGACTCCCAGCACCTACTTGGTGGCTCACAACCAGATGTAACTCCAGCTCCAAGTGATCTGATGCCTCTGGCTATGGCCAGCATCTGTACTTACATGCACAAACCCACAGACAGACATACAACTAAACGAGCAAACAGCAGCAGCAGCAGTAGCAACAACAACAACAACAAAAATCCAATAAAATGAATCTTTAAAAGGAAGTTGTTTTTGAGTGATCAGTGATGTCACTGTGACACACAGGCATGGTGGCTAATTTGCCTGGGTTATTGTCTGGGAATTTGAGATTTGGAGCCATGGAGATCGCTTATGGGGTAGAGGCACAACCACCAAGTCTCATGACTTGAGTGTGATCTTGGGACACACACGACGAAAGGAGAGAACCACTCCCGTAAGACGTTCTCTGACTTCCACGTGTGTGTTGTGGCATGCACTCCTCCCTTCAAAATAAACACGAAAAGCTGAGTTTGAAAAGTGGACTGAGCTCCATTGAGCTCTGGAGGTCTCCACAAGAAGATGAGACCATGGAAAGAGCTGGGGGTGCCTGGGTGCTGCTTCCCACCCTCGCCCATCTCCGAGCAGAAGCGTACGCTGGCACCTTGTTGAGCTCACCTTGGAAGAAGATGTAATTCACCAGAACCATCCTTTCGTCAGGGCTCAGGCCACTGACCAAATCCCTGATCTTTCCATGAGTTTTCTCCTTGACATAGTTGTTGATGAGCCGGGTCGTAGCCTCTGTGTCTCTGAAGTTACTGAGTAAGATTTTGCTGTCATAGGAGGCTTTGGTGGCACTGATAAAGTCGGAGAGGAGCTGCAGGTCCTGGCTCAGGATCAGCACATTGCCTACCTTGATGCTCAGCTCGGGGGATGGACGACTTAGCCTGTGCTGCACCAACCTGAAGCCCTCATGGATTTCGGGCAATGACAGCTTCGTGAGGTTAAAGCCCAGGCCTTCAAGGATCTGAGTCTGGGTGTCCCCACCAGCCCCTGTGGACAGCATGGCCAAGGCGAAGGAGATGCTGAGTGGGGAGAAGAAAATGTTCTGCCTAGAGTTTTGGGATGCTATCAGGTGGTAGAGGCGGAAGGCAAAGTCGGCATTGCCGGAGGCAATCTGGTAGCTGGAGATGTTCGACTGTGAGAACTCTGTATAGGTTTGGTTGGGTGAGAACTCTATATAGGTTTGGTTAGATGTGTCCTCCGATGCTTGGACTGGCTGGCTGTGAGGAAGCAGCAGGAGTCCAATCAGAAGAAGGGGCAGGTGCTGAGTGCGATGCATACCGGAGCTCTCAGATCTGCAGAGAAAATGACACCCCACCCCCACAGACATTCCAGCAACAGACAGGACCCTGCCGAGCTGACAGTGGCAGCCACAGCCTCAGGGGTGGGGAGAGTCAATCCTTAGGTAGGGAGTTTTAGGGGCTAACACCTATGCTTGTCAATCATTAGGTAGGGAGTTTTAGGGGCTAACACCTATGCTTGGGAGGGGGAGATGGCCCTGTAGATGACATTACATCACTGTACATGTAAATATCCATTTAAATTGCTCTTTGTTTGCTAATTTCTCCTTTGGAAACCATCAAGGGACTGGTTTAAGCTAGTCAGAGCTGTCCATTCCCTCTTCTACTGACCTAGAATTAACCTCACATGGGAGCTCAATTCTGTGATTTTTCCAAATCAAAATCCAAAGATTTTCCTGTGAGGCATCTTTGAACATGCAACATATGATCCCTTCTACATGCGACAACAGATCTTTCCAATAAGAAGATGCCTAAATGTCTCCAGAGTGTCCAGGAGCTAGCCCCACCACTCCTATTTCCTAATAAAACCCCTCTGCTTGCCTTTTTCGCCATGTTTATGGGATAGAGGCTTGTGCTCAGTACTGTCAGTGGAAGGCAAGTGAATGCCAGCACCCGCCACTTGTGGGGTGACAACGCTACCATTTGGTGCCACAGCTTTAGATTCATGGATCACATGCCTATGCCTCCATCTCATTTTATTTATTTATTTATTTATTACACCCATGATATTCATTACTTACACTCATGATATTAATTACATTTGTGGTATTCATTGATTATATTCACAGTATTCAATCAATAATTATATTTATGATATTCATTAATTACATTAATTGTATTGATTTAGTACATTCATGAGATTATGTCCTGATACTACTGTCAATTTGTGGGACTTTTCCATTACACAAAACAGAGAATCTGTACTTAGGAAATCATTGCTCTACATTCCTTTCTTCTCCATCTTGAGATAGCGTCTAATCTGTCTGTCTCTATGAATTAGTATGTTCTATAGTAATACAATTCTATAAATTTTGTCCTTTTTTTTTTAATGCCCATCTCATTTTATTTACCCTCTCTGTGAGCTTGCCTAGATTCAGGAGGAAAGAAAGGATCCAAACCCAACTTGCAAAAGTCCAGCCAGAGGTAGACTTCCTCTCGGCCAGGCACTGGCTCCTCCACCCTGCTCTTTCCCGGGGACTATCTCAGTCATCCTGGGAAAGGACAGTGAAGGTGTGAACACCACCTTTGCCACTGTCCCTGTGCTGCCAGTCTACAGGCCACTGTCCTTCACTTCGTTGTGCTCTCTCCCAGGTGGAGATAGGAAGGAAGGGCTGTCTTCCTCTCACGTCCCATCCGGAAGAGGAAAGCGATGTCAGTGACTTTGCCTGCAGTTACAATGGTGAGATCATTCCCTTCTTACAATGGACTTGACCTGCCCCAAACAGGCTATTCTGTTTTCTACACTGAATCTACCCTTGTTCCATCCGATGATCCTCCCACTGTTAGGTTCTTGGCCAAAAGCCCTCTGAGCACCCTGCTCATCTCTCTGGCCTTCTGTCCCCTCCCCGCCCTCTCCCCCATATACACACTTCCCACAGTATGTCCTGAGAGTTTCTCTTTGGACCACTCATCTCCTACACACAAGAATCCTTGTTTTTGCCTCCATGTCTCTCCCTCAGACTAGGGTTGAGAAACTTCTCACCAAGGGCTAGATCGTGTCCTCCATGGCTGTGCAAACCAGTCTCTTCAGCCATGATTCACTCTGCCCTGGACACTGGGAAGCAACGGTGGGCAAGGCAAGCATTTTTGGCAAAACTCTACATATGGGCTCTGTGGTCTGGAGTTCAAATAACCTTAGGGTGTCACAATACACTGCCTACCTGTTTTTTCTCCTCTTGTACTAGGAATTGACCTTTGGGCTTCATGTACCCTAGGCAAATGTCATACCATTACGTTTTAAGTCTAGTATCCCTAGCCATTTTTTCACACGAGCTTGTGCACACATAAGAGACAAAAGGGTGCTGAATCAGCCAGAACTAGAATTACAGGTGGGTTGTCTGACGTGGGTGCTGGGAACAGAACCCAGGTCCTATGCAAGAGCAGTGAGTGCTCTTGACTTTTGAGACATCTCTCCAGCCCCCCTCCCCTCCACGGTACATTTGTTAGTACAGTGTGAGAACACGGGGTGATGGGTGTAGTAAAAGACCTGCCTGACTTCCTCCTTTTTTTGTTTTGAGATACTATCTCACTAAGTTGTCTAGGGCAGTCTCCTGAGTAGCAGGGATTACAGTCTTGGGTCACCACACTCAGCGACATGGCTCAATGATCATTCCTACAGTTATATTTAACTTCAGTTTTCAAATCATAACTTTCATCTTGGCATTCTGCATCTTGCATTCTTCCCTTGGAGAGTGGGCCACACTTGACCCTTGAACTGTACTTCGCTGACCTTGGACACAACCGTAACAGTAGCTCTCTCTACCTGGCTTTTCATCATGGGAGGGAGGATTCAATAACACATCTGGCTTCCTAGACTCTCCCTTCCCTACATAGCTTCCAAATCCCAGCACCAGGACCATGTACTTTTCTGTGGCTTTAAGTGAATTACCCAGAATGCCCTCTGGTATGTCAACAGCACCTGCCCTGGGAGCTTCGGAAGACCAAGATTTGGCTGATCTTTGTCCTGAGTTAGCTGTGTGGAAATTTTAGGGGCTTGAGTACCAGCAGCCTAGCAGGGGAGCAGGGGCATTGGACACAGGTACACCAGGGTTTCCGTCCAGTCTCGGCATTTCTAGCATGTAGGGAGGGTGACCAGCTGTCCAGTTGGCCCCAGACTGCCCCGGCTTTAGCTCTGAAGTCCAGTGACCTAGGAAGAGCTTTCGGTCTGGGGCAAACCAGCATGGCAAGTCACCCTCTTTTGACATTGTTCCCCTTATCCCTGGGTTACTCACGAGACACAGTCCGTCCTGGAGTGGCCTTGGGTGGCTATCTGAGCTGCAGAGTGGCTTGGGGCACTCAGGAAGAAAAAGCCCTCTGCTCCCCACCCGCTGCCTCCAGATCAACTAATGATTAATGAACAGGACCACGGGCACAGCACAGATTCCTCACCGGAAGTGAGCCAGTCTCCTCTAGGACAACACCCCTCTACCCTCCCAGGGGAATCTAGTTTGCCTCTTTGGGTTTGCACAATGAGTAGAGGTTTTCCTAGGAAAGACCTTGAGAGAATCTGGTTTTCACCTGGCCTTCCATGTGCTTCATGAATTATAAACCCACCTTTTCTGGGCTTCAGCTGGCTGACTCCCACCTCAGAAATAAAGGATCACACTAGAACAAGGGCAACGAACATCCTGAGCCACGTGAGAACATTCTCAGTGTCACTGTGAGGAACGGTGGGCATGTGTCCCTGGAGAGAGCTAGTTCTCATAGGTCAGACGCCATCAAATGAGGGTGAGAGACTGCCCAGGGCCTCCAGGTTCCAGCCCCACTGGAGTTTGTGAGACTGGAACCCCTGAGATGTCACATGTGGGACCCTAAGGACAGTACATCTAGTACAACAGATGAGATCTGTGTAATGGGGGTAGGTCAAGTGCAGCCCTGGGCCAGCAGCTAGGGTCCAGTGCATGAACACCAGGATAAGGCGAGAAGTGCGTCTCGCTGATGTTTTTCCCATTGCTCACGTCTCCACTCCCCCAAGGAGGGCTTTTCTTATCAGACAAAGGGGACACAAAAACCAAGAAGCTGCCAACTCAGACACCAGTCAGGCCCCAACCCGTGCCCCAAGATTGGAGCCATGTCTTTCCTGGCACCTGCCACATCTCTTTCTCTTAGAACACACAGCATGTCCCCACTGTGAGCACACATTGGCTACCCTTTGGCTCCTGACACCTGCCTCTGGCATCGGGGTTTGGTCGGGGGGGGGGGGGGGGAATGAGCTGTGAAGGAGCTTCCATTGTGGGCTTGATAGCTGTCCCATCAGCTCATAATAAGCACTTGGGGAACAGTTCAACAACTCAGCCTCAGGGGTGGGGTGACTCTTGCACCCTCAGGAGAGCCTAGAACTTATCCTGGGTCTTTGAGTGAAAAGGGAGATATGAGGTATGGGAAGCTCACCTGGCTATCCACACTTCTTAGTTTTTAATTAATTAATTAATTAATTGATTGATTGATTTATTAATAATTAATTAGGGGAGTCAGAGGACAACTCTGTGGAGTCAAGTTATCTCTCCCCTTTTATGAGAGTTCCAGGGATCAAACTCGGGTCTCTGGGCTTACACAGCAGACACCTCTACCTGCTGAGCCCTCTCACAGGCCCCTTTGTTCTTTTGACAATGCCAGAGTCACATCCTAACCAGATGCATCTTCCTCCAGAGAGGGATAGAAGTTGCCAAGTCTGGACACAGAGAGGAGAGAGCCCTGGCCTCACCACAGAAGGCCCATCCTCTGCGAGCAGAGCCTTCCCTGCAGAGTCAAGGAAGAGAAGCCTTCTGCAACAGGCTGCCTGCACGCCTGCATTTGGCACCTGAGAATTCTCAGTATTGAGGGGAAGGAAGTTCTGTGTTCTGCTTGACAGAAACAGTGAGTTGAGCAAGCACCGTCCTGAAATCGAACCTTGCCCCGTGCTTACGCAGGCACGCGGCACTGGGTTAGATCACAGGCTCTGGAGCAGGCTCTGTGGAGCAGCAGTTCCTGAGGAAGGAGCTTGGGAGCTTGCAGAGTGGGAATGAACTGCCAAGCACAAGAGGAGCAGAGTGGTGAGTAGCCATGAGAGTGCTGTGACTCTGGTCTTGCCAGTAGTCACCTCATGTGGCTGCTCTCCTTAAGTGTAGCTGAGGCTCCATGCTGAAGAAAGGGCACAGCTGGGACATATGCAAAGTCAGGAGCTAAGACAGCTGGACCAGACATCTGAGGAAAGCTAGGGAGACTAGAGAAGACACAGCCACAGCTTCACTAGAAGCTACGGCTCCTGTTGTCATGGAAACCTTCTGACAAAATAGATAGATAGATAGATAGATAGATAGATAGATAGATAGATAGATAGATAGGTGGATGGATGGATGGATGAATGAATGAATGAATGAATGAATGAATCAAAAGAGCCATAGTCCCTCTTCCTCACAGTGCAGCATTGTGGAACACTGGACAGAGAGACAGGCCAGGCTGGGAGAGATAAAAACAGGTTACCAGCCTCCCACGGGTGTATGAGTGGGAAGCCAGGGAACAGATAAGCTGGGCATTCCATGTCAGCCGGAATAATGGGCCTCACCCCAGAGGTGGCAAGGTCAGATGTCCCTGAAGGTACTTTGACCATACTAGGTTTAAAAGTCAAACAAACAACCCAAAGAATGGCACGCAGCTCATAGGGCAGGCTCTGTGGGCGGCAGCAGGGATTGCAAACAGCCTTTGTGGAAGGCAAGATGTTCTCTCAACCAAGCGGGCTAGAACCACCTGACAGCCTCCCTGCCCTTGTCAGACCAACCCCAGCACTAGGGGTCCTGGCAGCCCTGAGAGTGGCTTTCTCTAGTGAGAAGGGTCTTGAGCAGGAAGCCTGGCAGTGGGAAGATGGATACTCCATAGCCTCCAAGTCTGAGAGCCTGGCTCAGAGGACTCAAGGGAAGGTGTCAGGAGGCTGCCGGGGTTGCTAATGTACATTTACCATGGATCTCTCTCTCTCTCTCTCTCTCTCTCTCTCTCTCTCTCTCTCTCTCTCTCTCTCTCTCTCTCTCCCTCTCCCTCTCCCTCTCCCTCTCCCTCTCCCTCTCCCTCTCCCTCTCCCTCTCCCTCTCCCTCTCCCTCTCCCTCTCCCTCTCCTTCTCCCTCTCCCTCTCCCTCTCCCTCTCCCTCCCCCCCTCTCTCCTTCCCTCCCTCCACCTCTCTCTCCCTCCCTCCCTCCTTCTACAAAAGCATCTTTTGACAACTGGGAAGAGACCCTCAAGATCAGGCCTGTTGACATGATATTCTCTCCTAGAAGAAGACAGTGGGAGGGTCACTGGAGCCTTGCCTGAGATCCTGGCCATGCTATCCTGCACTTCAGTCAGTTGTAAGCTTCTGCCATTGCTCCACGGTCTTTGTGGTCTCCAGCAGTGACCCCTCCAGTCAACTGAAGGGGGCGCTCCATCTGTGCAGCTAAGGGGAAGCTGACATCCACACACATGTCTGCTTTGCATTTCCTCAGAAAAAGAGTCCCCACAATACCATCTCAGAGCCAGGTTGTTGCAATGACAATAAGGCAATCACAGGAGCTTGTGGAAACCTTATTGTTTGCTTCCTGGGGGGATCTGAACTCAGCTCCTCACTGCCCAGAACACAGCAAGTGCCAGGGCTGTGTTCCTGCGAGGCAAAGCGTGCTGTAAATCTTTATGGGAAGTATGAATGCTGTACCACTGGATTGGACAGCGGGTAAAATAAGGAAACACACATGCTTTCTGATGGTAACTTACTCTTTTACTTCATCTAGAAAAATCTCTTTCTCTGAAAATCTTTCTGTCTACATAAATACATTCCACATTGTTACATTCTCCATACAGCCAAGTTACATTCCACTTTGTTGCACTCTCCATAAACTCCCCCCACAGCCATCTACCTCTTTTGCACAGTTATATCTACGTATTTCTTCTCTCTGTTCTGTTACATCCCTTCACATATCATTGCATCATGTATTCACTCTCTACTCACTCATTCTCACATTTATTCACTCTCTCATCTTATTCTCATTCTTCTTCTTCTCTGCCCAGCTTTGAACAATTATGTGTTGCGTTTTCTCTCTGCCCATTCAGCTACATCCATCACTCAGCACACACACCTACACACGCTCACACGTTCACTCCTACCCTCTGCCCAGCTCTTACACCGCTCCTTCATATCATTCTCCTATTCATTCTCTCACATTTCTCTCACCTCCCCTAACTCCTCTTCTTCATCTCTCACTCAGCACACACACACACTTCACTCACATTCTGCATAGCTTCCTCCTTCATATTGCCACTGCCCTCATCTCTCACTCAGCATACACACACACACACACACACACACACACACACACACACACACACAGAGTCACATTCTGCAGCAGCTCTCACACAGCTCTACACAGCCATCTCTCTCCATACCACAGCTGCTCTCTCCCAGCCAAACTCAGGACAATTACAAGTGACGTTTTCAGGACCCTACTCATTCTCATAACACAATATAAGTCACATAGTTTCTCTTAGGCTAGTGATGTCACACTGACGCAAGCACGTAGCTCTCAGTTGGTGAGGGATCCCAGACAGTAAACAATTTGCTGAATCTTGAGCAGTCAGGGTATGTGCAGAAAGAGAAGTACTGTAGGGAGCTATATCTCAATGTAAACAGTCTGGCCTTGATTTAGCAATAAACAACACTTGGGAATTAATCTTTATGTATTTTCTGCAGGGACAGCTAGTCTGTTTTAAATCTTCTCTGAAGTCCAAAGTTAGCTGTCTATGTAAAAGACTGTCTTTATGACTGAGAATCCTTCCTATTCCAGTCTGAATAATATAAAACATCCTAATATTATTTCTATACATCAGAATTAAATAACCTAAGCAGAAATCCTCTTCCTAAACATCTACAGCTATATGTGTGCCAAATAAGTGTAAGGCACACCACCAAAAGGCTATGGAAAGAACCCCACAGCTGTTCTTATTAGAGACATAGCAGTGACCCCCTAGAAAGTTATGGGCAGAAAACAACCAGTCATTCATAGTCAATAACCCCATGGTTTTGCCAAGTGGGGCCCCCCAACAGGGAATCATGTGTCTGATGGGTCAATTTACTAAACACTAGTTGGCACTGCTGTACATTCCCATAGCCCCCTGCAGGAAGAGGCCTGGGGTCGGTACTTAAACATCACATCGGGTGCCAGCAGTCACCTATATACAACAGGTGCTACTGACCCTGCATGCTGAGCAGACAAAGGCTCTGTTGCTGTCATGGAAACTGCATTCTCCTGGCCACCTTAGATGGGACTCCACTCCTGCTGCAAGGTAGGGATGAAACCCCACTCTAGTGTACCCAATCCAATGACGACTCCAGAAGCAACCTCCGTCCTTCAAGGAAGTCAGACATTTAGATTTAAAAAAAATAGGTATCCAAGTTTCTAATCATAGGCCCCTAATTCCAATGACTTAATCACTGTGTATGCCAGACAGTGCTGATTTGAATGGGTTTGGCTAGGAGAACATGAAGTTCTTCTCTCTCAGATATGTACTCTGTGTGGGGGACAATCCAAATGAAATCGGAGAGGATCAGAGCAGCTATTTACAAAGGAGAAAGTTGGTGAACTTACCCTATGTAAATTCAAGACTCACTCAGGGCACATCAAACAGCCACATCCAAAAGCATGGGGTGAGGGTGGGGGTAGGGAAAGGCTGAGTGCACAGAGGACGTGTTAACAAGCTACAAGGTACGGCAGCACCAGTCGCTTCTGAGCGTCCATCCAGGAGACCATGGTCAAAATACTCATTCTCACTATTCATGCGGGAAATGGATGTCATGCCCCTGAGGGTCAACCTCCCTCCCTTCACTGAGATCACTATGTGTAAGGAAGCCTGCAGCTTTCCAAGCAGGACCACACTAGCCCCCAAGCCTGTGTTCTTCCCTGACTTGACTCTTGTGCTGAGCACACACACGAACCTCACATTCATATTTTCCCATCCATTTGGAGGTCCATCTTCTAGATAGCCATTTGCATGAGAGGGATTGCAGACCACAAGACAGAAAGAGGATGGCGTCCAGCAGGGGGCAGCAGCGTGCTTTCTGGGCTCTCTGCAGAAGCTGGTCTCTCCCTGTGTCTTTCCCGACTTAATCTCAAAATCTCACAAAGCTGCTGGGGCTGAGTGGCTCCTCAGAGCCACGAGCAAACGGCATTCACGGTGACTTTTGTAACTTGGGGACTTTTCTGGTTTCTACAGTTGGGGAGAGACGTTACAGGCCTCTCATAAGGAGACACTAGTGGTGCTGTTGAATGTCTGGGATGCAGAGGATCGTTATCTCTTATGGTAAAATGATCCAGCTCAGATGTTGGCAAAGCCCAGGCTGGGAATCTGTGTTCACAGATGAGTAAACTGAGGACACGAAATGCAGCTTTGCTGTGTGCTGTTTCCCAGTATGGCCACACGGTGTGACTGAGGGGCAAGGAGAAATGTTCTATGATTTAGATGTAGAAAGTAGCAAGCCTCGTGAGGGAGCCAAGCTTAGCCTCCTGCTACAGGCTGCCTTTTGTTACGGTCCTACTGTGTGGCAGCCACAGGGTCTGAGAAAAGCAGGGCAGAGGAATGGCCTGGGCTGAGAGAGAAACAGGAATCTGGGCAGGGGAGAAGGATAAAGCAGGGCAGAGGAATGGCCTGGGCTGAGAGAGAAACAGGAATCTGGGCAGGGGAGAAGGATAAAGCAGGGCAGATGTCCGTGGGCCTATTCCCAAGGTGTGTGACTTCTCTCTCCAACCCCTTCACCCCTCATTCCGTAGGAGACTCTGAGGGGCCAGGATGCAAGCTCTGTGGGCTTGGGGATAGTTATAGCCATAAAGGTTCTCACACACATCAAGTGTTCAGATGTAGCTGACAACTTTAGAACTGATAGTATTATGAAGTCTTAAATATGTCACAGATCTCCCCAGGAAGAAACTCATGCTTGGTTCTGTAAACCCAGTCAAAAGACTAGGGCTGGGGAAGTCATGGGCCCTAGAGGGGACCCTGCTACCACTGTTTTGCTAAAGGTCATATTGTCAAGCTGCCCTCCAGATATCATGGTTATGGCCACAGATAAAAGCAGGGCACAATCTTCATCAGAGAAACCTCCTACTGTATCGGGAAGCAGTTGACGTAGAAACGTAAGTGATGGTGGATGCTTGGTGATAACTTGGACATCTATCGCCCTCCCCCAGGCTCAGGGAACACTGAGGAAGAGAAGGTGTAAAGGATATAAGAACCCAAGGATGAGGAGACAGGCAGCAAAAGGTGGGTTCCTGATATTGGTGCAGGCGTCACACTCATATCTGCACAAGACCCGCATATGATTGGGCCCCTCAACATCTCACCAAGGATAGGGAAGGAGCCCATGAGGCCTCACCTCTTCCTGGGGGACTATTGGCAATTAGTAGTTATTAGGAGTAGGGTGTCATTTTCTTCACTGATGTAGCCGCTGGTAAGTTGTCCTTGGTTCCAGCAAAGACCTCTCACCCACGCTCAGCAAGAAACTCTAATTAAACCAGCATGGTGGTGCACGCCTTTAATCCCAGCACTCAGGAGCCAGAGACAGGGGGATCTCTGGGTTTGAGGCCAGCCAGGTCTACAGAGTGAGTTCCAGGACAGCCAGGGCTACTCAGAGAAACCCGGTCTCAAGGAAACAAAATCCAAAAATGAAAACAATAAAAATAAAAGAAACTCTTGTCAAACTCAGAAGAAGACATGAAAATATGGATGAGGGACTCGTTGAGAAGAGTCCCATCCAGAGAGGAAAAGGAATGAGAAGGGAAACGGGGAGTGAAAGGACTACACTTCATTATGTAAATGTATGAAACCTTCAAACAATTAAAATAAACAAATGAACACATGGATGAATGGCATTGCTAATTTGGAGGTCTCAACCGAATGCCCCACCCTCCACCCCTCTTTGCCCTGGGCACAGTTTCTAGTCTCATCAAAATTGTATCGTGGGCCTCAAAGGCTGGGGCCAGGGCTTCCTTCTTACCAACAAAGAAAGCGATGAAGGAGGGTGGTGGGGACACTCAGCTGGCAGGTGGTGACACTGGAGGAATGTGAGCTGTTTTCCATCCCCAAGCCTGGGCTCTGAATCCTAGCCCCACTTTCCCAAGGAAGGAAGCGGGTACCTTGGGCTATTTGAGTGACACAAAGTCCTTGGGTGACACACATTCATGTCCCCAGCTCCTGCCCAGGGTCATCCATCCCACCACTTTCATTCCCAGAGATGGTGAAAGAGTTGACAGACAGACCATGCCTTGCCTAGACTGACTCTGTGACTGCCCTTCCTTACCTCACTCCCAGTCAAGGACTGCCAGGGATGTCATATAAGATGGCTGACACACTACCAACAGAGATTGGAGAAAAGGGGACCCTAGATTGTGGACCATCAACCCTCTGTGTGTCCCCCTCCGGATCTTCTGCTTAGCATGCCTCTAGAGGGCCAAGGCAGAAATGCCTACGTATCCCAAGGTCATGCTTTATGACGTACACATGTCATGTCCTCCTCTATGTAAATACTTCTTGTAATACTACTCTTTTTCTTCTATCTAATCTTCATGTTCTATGTTCCTAGATCAATGGTGATTTCTGTGATACAGGAAAGGAGTGAAGTAAATTTCACAGGAAATTATACAGAGATGATCACCCAAGCTGGGATTAAGGCAGTTATGCAGCTCAGGGGAAAGAACCTGCAGCCTGGGGAAGCTTTTTAGGCTTGGATAAACTATACCGAATGTGTGGTCAACTATAGCACATGGTATGATGTGTATCAACACACTAGACTCAAATTGGCTATGAGGAATAATTCAGTTTCTGAGGCTATTCCAAGGGCATTGTGTAAAACTTGAGACCCTAAGGGGTACTGATTGAAGACTGTGGATGGAGTAACGTATAGATGTGATGACAAACTAGAAGTGTGGGAACCTAGAATAGGAGGAGAATAGTGGCCTCCACCAAGAAAGGGAGATGGCAACTTTAATCCAGATATTTTTATTCCTCCTAAAGGAGTGTGGAGACAGTGTGGCAGTGGTTGGAGTGATTGCTGCAAGTTTTATTGGGTTCCTAGATTGAAAAGAGCTACAAGAAAAGGTGAGCTTCCGTTTATGGAAGCTCTGAAAATTGGATCAGGTCTTTCTTAGAACTGTTGGGATAAGAAGGACAAAAGTCGATGACTTTCAGGGGCAGATTTCTTGTCTGAGGTCATTGTGGCCCACCAGTCACAGGGCTTGGTGTTTGCAGAGGGCTGAGGAGGAACTTAGGTGGCTGCAGAGGTCTTGAGGTCAGAGCAGGCTGTATGAGAAGGAAATGACTCTCTGGTACATTAACCACTGTTCTTATTTTTACTTTTTTTGCAAAATTGCAAGTTGCTAGCCTCTAGGTCAAGTGCTCAGAAGATTGTATAATCATTAATAATAAAAAATAGATTATTCTTGCTTTGGTGTTAAGTCTGGGATAGTTCCTGTGATGATGAAGAATATGTTGATGATTTTCTAAGAATAACCTTTGGAATCATGAGAATACTTTGTATTGGGTGATTTCCCCTTTTCTTTCTGTTCCCCCTTTACTTATGATAATAAAAGACTGTGGTTACCAGGGCAGAAGCAGAAGCTAGGGAAGCTAGGGAAGCTAAGGAAGCTATAGCAGAGACGCTACTTAACAACTGCAGAAGCCGGAAGTGACCTGTCAGCTTGCACAAGCACTGTCTCTGAGTCATTACTGCGCCTTCCAGGTATCCCATCCTTTGGACCCCCAAAACTGCTGAGGCTGGTCCCTGGCAAAGGGCCTAGACCAGGCTGGCCCTTTTCTATGGTCCCATTTTGTAGCTTCACAATGTACCCTTACCTCATCTCTTACTTGCTCTGGACTACAGTCAGACTTTCCTTTGGGCCACCAGCTCATAAATAATGACATGGAGACTTATTATTAATTATGAAAGCTGGGTCTATAGCTTAGGCTTGTTCCTAACTCTTAGAACTTAAATCAACCCATTTATATTAATCTATGTTCTGTCACATGGCATTACCTCTCTTCCATCTTGTACCCTGTTTCCTCCCCATGACTCTTGGCTTCTTCTGTATGCCTAGATTCCTCCTCCTCTTCCTTTCTCTTCTGGGAAATCCGGCCTATACCTCCTGCCTAGCTATTGGCCATTCAGCTCTTTATTACACCAATCACAGCAATACACCTTCACACAGTGTACAAATATTCCATAACACTGGACCACAGGATCCTAGAGAGTGGAGGGTCTTATGTACATGCACGTGTACACATCCATGTGCATGTGCGTGTGCGTGTGCGTGTGCGTGTGCGTGTGTGTGTGTGTGTGTGTGTGTGTGTGTGTGTGTGTGTGTGTGTGTACATGTGTGTGGCTTTCCTTCAGCCAGCAGGACTGTTGTGGACAAGTTGGCTGAACCAGAGTGGATCAGATCTTGCTTATCTGAAGACAACTGTAGTTGCATTTAATGCCTTGGCTGGCTGTTTTGACAGCTGCTTGGAGTTCTGACTACTCTGGGCTTAACTAGTAATGCTTGCCATAGGTACAGCACCAAGGTGTGTGTGGGGGGAAGGTCAGCTGCTTTTCGGATCCTCCATCAGAATGCTGGGAGGAAAAGATCAAATGAGGGGACAATCTTTCCCATAAATCACAAGTCTAAATTGTTTCATTGTGAAACTTGCATCAAGACACTTTGGGAGTGTCAGAAAACAATGAACTGTGTGTCAGAAAGACTGGCTATGACGGCAGCTTCCGGATTTAATCTTCTGGTGCAATATGTCACAGTGTAGCAAGAAAGAACTGTGTAGAGGAAGTACTACTCCATCTGTGTCATTTGAAGCTACACTGCTGTCTTCTGACTCGAGTCTCTGCCACACTCTGCTTGGCTGAAATCCCAACATCCTGTCCTGGTTTTGGGATGCTCAGCTTTGATGTGAGAGTGCTAATGTCCCCATGCAGCACCTGGGAGGTGTTTCCTGAGGGAAGAGATGTGTGTGTGTGTGTGTGTGTGTGTGTGTGTGTGTGTGTGTGTGTGTGTGTGTGTGTGTACGCACACACATGTGTGCAGGGGAAGGGGAGGGGGAGGGACCCTAAATTTTAAAGAACCAGGAGTCACTTGTGAACCAGAAAATGAACTATGTGACCATATTACAGTCCTTGACGAGATAGTCAATTCTTAACTTGAGTGTTATTTTGACCAACCCCTTTCCTCTAAGAATGCAGTACACAGATAGTAAAGGAAAACTAATAAGGGTATGTCCATTATTTTTCTGTTGCTGTGATAAAAGACCATGACCTAGACTACTGACATAAGAAGGGATTGATGTTGGGTTATAGATGTAGAGAGCAGGGAGGTAGGGCAGCAAGCGGCAGGCGTGGCAGAGGGAACAGGAAACTGACATCACATCCTCAACCACAGCATGAAGCAAAAAGAGTGAACTGCAATTGGAGAGAGGTTTTTGATCTCTCAGCCCTCAGTGATGTACTTCTATCCCACCAAAACCTCCCCAAACAGCGCCACCTACTGGAGACAGTGTTCGGATGCCCAAGACACTGGCCAGTGTCTTGAGCACATATGAGACCTCAAAGCCCACCTCCACAGTGACACACTTCTCCAACAAGGCCACACCTACTCCAACAAAGCCACACCTCCTAATAGTGCCACTCCCTACGGGGCCATTTTCTGTCAAACTACCACACCTCCTTATAGTTCCTGCCCTCGGCTGCTCTACTGGACTCATCTGTCTTCCCACTGTTGCTAAAATCCCTCAGAAGGCCTTGGTCTTCATGCAGCAGCCCAGCCCACTCAAGCTCTGAAAATGACTGCAAGCCAGCAATAAAAGGAGTGGAGAGAAGCCTGCGTTGGGACCCGCTACTGCTACCCTGGGGAACAGTACTCAGACAAGAAGCCTCTCTTATTGACCCTATTGACCCTAAACTGTTAAAAACCAGCCTGTGCATCTAGCTAGTTGCATACAGTCACAAATGGGTATGACTCACTCACACATAGCTTCCATTTCAGCAATCACAGCCTGGTTTATGTGTGGTGCCAGCCCCAAGCCTCTCACTTGTGCCAATCACAGGCTTTTTGTTGAGTCGCTGGGGAGGGGAATGCAGCTCCTCCCATCCCCAGTGAAAACAGGTGCAGGTTGCGAAGAAGGGTCTGTCGGCTGTCAATCAAATGGCAGACTGGCTTCCTTTTGACAATTTTGCTTATTTAAAACACCAAAAGAGTGTATGTAATATACTCTGAACACAAAATTAGTATTCCCAACAGTACTTAGCAATAATAAGAACTGGGCATGGGAGCATACCCTGGTAATCTCTCATCTCACCAACTGGAAGCTAAGACAGGAGAATACAGGGTTCCAGGCCAGCCTGGGCTACATAACAAAACTCTGCCTCAAAGAAAAATACCAACAAAATACTTCTTCCTTCCCAGCCAAGATCCCTAGCCCTAGACCTTAGGGAGAACTGGATCTCCCAGATTTTCTGGGGTGGGGGATTCCTTCTACTCCTGCTCCTCAAGGGTCTCCAGGTCTGACCAGAGCCAGCAGAAGTTCCCATGTTGGTCCTCATGGGCCCCTCTGGGGAGTTCCCACACACCCTTCTCTGATGGAGCACCTTCCCATACGCCCCAGAGAGCCGCTCTCTCCAAAACGAACCGCTGCCTGAGTCCGGCTCTGTGGGGATCTTTGCTTCACTCTCCGCTGCTTCTCTCTCCCGTTACTCGTTTCAGATTACTTAGTTTTTGGGGTTGGGGTGGTTGTGTATCTTGGAAGGAAGAACGGAAGTGGCAGACAAGAGGGAGATGAAAGTGAGGTGGGAGAGTGTCTGGCAGACTGCCTAGGAGCTGGGAGTGGAAAGAGAGAGGAAGGGAGGGGGGGAGAGGGGAGAGAGAGAGAAGCAGAAACCTGCTAAAGCAGTGGTCACTGAGAGGAAGTACAAAACAATCAACTTAATTTGGAGAGACAAAAAGCTCCTATTGGACGTTGTGGGCGGGGCCCCAGAAATGGGAATCCATTTTTACAGTAGACTCCAGAACTTCCCTCCCCCCACCCTCTCCCTTCACAGCTCCCTCCTAACACTTGTGTGTGTGTTTCTCTCTCTCTCTCTCTCTCTCTCTCTCTCTCTCTCTCTCTCTCTCTCTGTGGTGTGGTGTGTTGGGGGAGGGAACCAATCCTGGAAGCTAGGAACAGCTCCTTCTAGGGCCCCCATTCCTATGTCCCAGGTCTGCCCAAGTCTACTGACCTCCTCCAAACACCTTCAATTTTACTTCGGCTTGCTGTGTACTTAACAAACTTAGTCATTCACAACCCGAAGCACAGCCATCCTAGCTTACTCTCTGGACTGTACAAACACGTCTCGGGTAGCTCCATTAAAAGCAAAGTGTGTCTAGCCATCTCTCCAACAAATATTGACCGAGCATCCACTCCTAGAAGAGGTGATGCCAGTGTGTGCGGGAGACAGACAGCGGCAGCTGGAAGCAACAAGCTCTAAGGAGGCACCTCACAGGACCCCGGGGGAGAAGGGACCAGTGCTTGTTGCAAGGTCACCGTGGGAGGTCCCTGAAGCTGGCCTTTGGGTTGAAGCCAGAGGAAGCAGAGGGGCAAGCCTGAGATGCTCAGGTGGTAGCTGGTTAAGGGCTATGGTACAGGCAGTACTTCTCCACAGTGAGTCTGTCACCCTGGCTGCCTTAGAGACCAGCTAATGAACACATCATAGCTGGTATGTGCATATGGGTTCCACCTTCCCAGTCACTACATGTCCTTTTAACCACAAATGGCTCCACATTGCTTCAGTGGGGCTCCACGTAGACTTAAGCTTGAGTGAACAGCTATGCTGTAAGATCAACCCCGGCAATCAGGGTGTTGGAGAGTGTCATGTGACTTTTCCTGGGGAGATGTGAACAAATGTGCATTCACCTCAGATAGGGCACTAGCAACAGACCAAAGAAACGAGCCCACTCAAGTCCAACTTGGTGAGTGGGGTCGTTTACAGGAACATGAGTGACTTGAAGACAGATGTATCACTGAAAAGTTCACCCCAGCTCGGGTGACGGCTTAGGAAAGCGGCATCCTGGGAACTTCCTGCACAACTTGTAGGTAGCTCCACTGAAGAGTCTCCCCGCCCCAGCAATTATTTATTGCCTCTGTTTCCTTGGCTAAGGACCTCATGACTCTTAGTTCTTTAACTCCCTGAGTCTTATAAGCTCCCCTCCTCCCTCCATTAGGGAATGTTTCAATTCTGAGTAAGTGATTACAGAACAGACGCCAATGGAGAGGAGATAGCTCCTTGGGAAGAATAGAATACTAGGATGTGATTAAGGTGAAGGTAAGGGCATGGCAGATCTTAGGGAGGAGATGTGTACCTCACTCCCACAAGAGCTATGAAGTCTCAACACCCTAGTCCCTTAGGATGAGGTCATATTTAGAAACAGGATCTTTGCAGAGGAAAACTAACATGAGGTGGTGAGGGTGGGCCCTAATCTAGTGTAACTAGTGTCCTTCCCGAAAGGGGACCTTGAACTCCGAGAAGCCAGCTGCAGGATGGCAGAGTCAGGGGTTGGAGTGATGAGGGATGACCAGCCACCAACAGCAGCTGGGAAAAGACAGAAAGGAGCCTCCCTAGAGTCTCAGAGGGAGCAACGTTTGACAATGGCCTGATGGTCACTTCCGCCTGCCAGAATAATGAGATGCTGGGGACTTAGCACAGGACTCAGCCACTGTGCTTTTTCAGGGTGCCCTGCAGCCTCACACTACAGGTGAGAGGAGTTTGGGGGGCAGGTGAGTTTGGTACTGACAGAGGGCTTAGACAGGAGAGACTCTGGATCTGGGCAAGGACTACTGATTGATGGGCGTTACATTAACTAATGACCTGCTGAGGGCCTGGTCAAAATAAGGCCCAGAAATGGCCTTGGAGGTGTGGCTGTCCCAGAAAGTTGGTGGCATCAGGTCCTACTGGGAGTGCTAGGGTGGCTGCTAAGGATCTGGGTGGGGTGGCTAATGGACAGTGGTGGCAACACTGAGAACATGAACACAGGTAAGAGCTGGAAGCTGTCTCCTGGCTTGTGTCCATGGCTGAGGGCAGGTGCATTTTCCAACCAGAGCTGGCCCCACAGATTCCTAGGGTCACAAGGCTGGTGGCATTGAAATCAGGAAGATGAGTGGTCAGCAAATACAAATGACATAAGATCTGTGCCCAAGGAAGCCTGCAGATGTGTAGAGAGAAAGACACAGGTGTCCAAGGAAGCATGCAGGTGTGTAGAGAGAAAGACACAGGTGTCCAAGGAAGCATGCAGGTGTGTAGAGAGAAAGACACAGGTGTCCAAGGAAGCCTGCAGGTGTGTAGAGAGGAAGACACAGGTGTCCAAGGAAGCCTGCAGGTGTGTAGAGAGAAAGGCACAGGTGTCCAAGGAAGCCTGCAGGTGTGTAGAGAGAAAGACACAGGTGTCCAAGGAAGCATGCAGGTGTGTAGAGAGAAAGGCACAGGTGTCCAAAGAAGCCTGCAGGTGTGTAGAGAGGAAGACACAGGTGTCCAAGGAAGCATGCAGGTGTGTAGAGAGGAAGACACAGGTGTCCAAGGAAGCCTGCAGGTGTGTAGAGAGAAAGACACAGGTGTCCAAGGAAGCATGCAGGTGTGCGGGAGAGAAAGGAACAGGTGTCCAAGGAAGGATGCAGGTGTGTAGAGAGAAAGACACAGGTGTCCAAGGAAGCATGCAGGTGTGTAGAGAGAAAGGCACAGGTGTCCAAGGAAGCCTGCAGGTGTGTAGAGAGAAAGACACAGGTGTCCAAGGAAGCATGCAGGTGTGTAGAGAGGAAGACACAGTTGTCCAAGGAAGCCTGCAGGTTTGTAGAAAGGAAGACACAGGTGTCCAAGGAAGCATGCAGGTGTGCGGGAGAGAAAGACACAGGTGTCCAAGGAAGCCTGCAGGTGTGCAGGAGAGAAAGGCACAGGTGTCCAAGGTAGCATGCAGGTGTGTAGAAAGGAAGACACAGGTGTCCAAGGAAGCATGCAGGTGTGTAGAGAGAAAGGCACAGGTGTCCAAGGAAGCCTGCAGGTGTGCAGGATAGAAAGGCACAGGTGTCCAAGGAAGCATGCAGGTGTGTAGAGAGGAAGACACAGGTGTCCAAGGAAGCATGCAGGTGTGCGAGAGAGAAAGACACAGGTCTCCCTCCTCCAAGGAATCTGGAGACACTTTGAGGAAGGGGGAATGCAAATGGAGTAAAGAATCCCATTCACGGGGAGTCGCGAGAACAGAGCACGTAAAAGCAAGGGCATACTGATGGGTGATGGGAAGAGAGGTGGGAGTTAAGCAGTGGTAGAGATGCTCTGGGAAAGGCAGGGGAGGTCCAGATCTACATGGAAAGAGGCACCAGATGAAGGTTGGGGGCAGCTCACCTGCACACAGGTCCAGGGACAGCCACTGCAGAGAGAACTGTGAGTGTCCACGCATCTGCACACCCAGTCAGGGCTGTCCACCTACTGCAGCCCATCAGCAGACAGGACCAAGGGTAGCCCCAGGAGAAACAGGGACAGAGGTGGGTCACTTACAGACAGGGTCCAGAGAATCCACATCCTGACAGTCTTTGTTGAGTAAACAAGCCCTTCCTCAACAATGGAAACAGTCTGTAGAGTCTCTTTTTGGACTCACTCTACATTTAAAGTCCCATCTAAAGAAAGGAAAGGCAGAGTCCAAGAGAATGAGTGTGGAGGGCATCTCTTTAGAAACCACTGAAAGGAAACATGATCAAACCTGTCCACCAGGGGGCAGAAAAACCTGCTCTCTAACACAGGCCAGAAGAGGCTGAGTTTTGTCTTCAGAAGCAATTCCTCCTGGCTGTCATTGTCGCCCTCCAGGGTGGAAGAACAGAGTTGATGGAACCTTTTGCCTGAAGATTAGAGATGGAGGCAGCCAACCTCATCCTGGAGTTCACACAACCACTGGTCCACGTGGTTTTCTGTCCCTGCTGCCCTACCTCTACTGAGCAGCAGGGCTCTATCTCATGCTCCATGACATTCCAGGCCCCAGAAGGACTTCAGCCCAGTAGGACGCCATGGCCACTCTTGACTGTTTTTCTCTGCCTTCCTGCTTCCCTCAAGGCCCAAGCCGAAAACACCTAAGGCTCTCATGACCTCCATTGTACTGTCCCCGGAGACATCTGTACTGAGGAGCCTCGATTAGTACTGTGTCTACAGTGCCAGACGCAGGGGAGTTAGTACATGAAAAGTTGGAAGTGGTTGGGTGGTTGAACGAATGAATGAGTGAATTGTAGTGAAGGGTTAAAAAATAACTATTTTAGGTACCTGAGCTCCCTTTTAATGCCCCGTCCTGCTCTGGGATGCTCTACCATTTCTCCTCACCCAGCTGTCAAAGGTGACCTTCAAACCCTTTCTTGTCACTCAGCGATAGATGACCAAGAATAGGCCAAGAGGAGTCTCTAAAGATTGAAAAGTGTTCAAATTTTGGAATGTGGGAAGAGTACATAAAATAGTACTTGATCTTTTGACCACATGATATTGAGATATAATTATTATTCGGGTGAAAATGTATTAGTTGTGAGCATCAACACCATCATCACAAGCACTAGCGCATCAACACTATCATCACAAGCACTAGCGCTATGACCACTATCGTGACAACTATTATGGCGCTACCAGGATCAGTACCATTGCCCCAGCATGTCACCATCGTCACAACTCCTATGACCACCGTCATCATCTCCATCACCAATACCATCATCCTCACATGGTCACTACATTAGCACTGTTATCACTAATAGCATCATCACCACCACAGCCTTCACAACTACCCCATCACCATCATGACTACTGCTATCAATGCCATCGTTGTCAGCATTATCGATACCAATGTTGTTGTTATCATCATCATAATTACCACTAGCACCATCACCTTCATCACAACCATCACCACCACAGCTACCCTGACGTCCAGTATCACTATCACCATTAGCATTATCACCTCCATAATAATCATTATCATGACTATAACCATCACCATAACAACCATCATAACCACCACCACTGTCGCCACCATCCTCTTCATCATCATCATCACCATTACTATAATCATTGCCATCACCATCAGTATTAGTATCTTAATCACTATGGTTATCACCACCATAACAATCACCATCTAAAACACTATTATCACCACTGCTACTATTGCCATCTCCTTTACTATTACTTCCACTACCATAACTATCAACATGTCAACCATCACTATCATCACTATCACCATCAGCACCACCATCACCATTATCCACCATCGCCACCATCTCCTCCATCACGACCGTTATCACCACCATAACCATCACCAACCAGTTCTCCTACCACAGTCCCCACCATTGCCTCTGTTATCCTTACTGCCGCCTAGAGGAGGATGAAAAATCATTTCTCGGGTGGAAAGGAAGCAAATCAGAGGTAAGGAGCAAGGATTCTGCCCTTCCAGGGTGGAAAGATGGAAGAGGAAGAACCAGACTCATCAGAGGTGACATGGCCACTTCAATGTTTGTTACTGTTGCCATTGAACAAATTTGGATTTCCTTTCATAGGCAGGCAAGACAGTTTCTTGAAGGCAATAATAATTACTCATTCATTTATTCAACAGGTACGTATTAAGTGCCTCTCTGTGTAAGATTCAGAGGACACAGGTAAAAACAAAATAAAACAACAACAACAACAAAAAAACCCAGAAACCCACAAATCCTCACAAAAATCCTAGAAGGTTATGAGCAAATACCATTTTGCTATTATCAGTAAAAGCAAAATAGCTTCCGAGCTCTCTCTCTGTCCCTGTCTCTGTCTCTCTCTGTGTATGTGTAGTGTATATATACACATATGTGTTGTATGTGTATGCACATGTACATGAGGGTGTGAGTGTAGATGAGTGTACATGTGTATGGAGGCTAGAGTTTGGTGCTGGGGTCTTCAGCCTCTGCCTTTTCTTTTGATGCAGGATCTTATTGCACTAGAAGCCCAGTAGCTCCAGGGATCCTCATGTCTCTGCACCCTGTCCCCAGCCAAGTGCCAGAGTTAGAGATGTGGCCACCACACCCTTTTGTTGGGATCTCTGGTTCTCATACCCATGCAGCACGCCCTGTACTCACCAAGCCATCTTTCCAACTCCTAGTTTCTAAACATTAAGTCTGGCATTTGCACAATTATTCCCAATGATAGCCCATGTGGATGAATTAAATCTATTGTTAGAGATGATGGAAGGTTGGAGAAGTTAAACACTCCGCCTAGCTCACCAGGGCTGCGGCTGGCATTTGAGCAGGCTGCTCCTGATCTTCACTTTGCCACACTGTCTGAGATAAAAAGCACAGGGCCAGCGGGCGGGTGGGTGGGGACCATCAAACCTGATGTACAGTCCGGGACAAGACTTTCAGACTCGCTTCCTCCCCTGATTAAATGCAATGCCAGTGCTATTTCTCGCCAGCATTATCTTGTCTCTGCTGAGAACACCACAGACTTCGCAGCTGAATTCAGGTGACTCTAGGCTTTTCCTAGCAGAAACCATGGTAGCCTCAAATACCCTTGCAGGGCCCCATCCCCACACATCTCCAGGCAGCCTTTCAGCTTGTCCTGTCCCTGGAGGGCACCTCCGGGAGGGATCATAGCTGGGAAACTCTCTGGGTGGTCAGGGATGCCCTGAGTGCTTCATCAAACAGCTCTTACCATCCTTCTGCCTGATGCTGACTGTGTGGGAGGGGCCAAATTTGGTGAAGTGTAAGGCAGGAGTTAATTCTCTGTAGGCAGCAAAGGAAAAGAGGCCCAGAATAAAACTAGCAGCTGGCTATTTAAACGGGAGCAAAAAGACAGTGTAATATAATTAACAGTGAGCAAGACAACAGCCAAGGCTGGAACCCAGTAACACCTGCAAGGTTGTCCACGAGGGACACCAGCTGCCAGGGCTAGTAGACAGCAGATGAACCAAGGTCAACACTAACAAAGCAAGTCAAAGATGGACAGAAAGGAGCTTCAACCATAGCTACCTCCTGTCCCAACCTGTGTTTTTGTCTTTCTACAGCAGAAAGGAACAACACACTTGAGACTCACCATGTCAGATGGACATTTAGTGGCTGATGATTGGCTGTGAATGATCCTGCCTCTCTCAAAGCTCTGCATTGCTAGGAGAATCCCACTGGCACCCCTGGGAACCAGTTTCTTCAGCTGAAAGAGCAGCTCTGGGGCTGGAGAAATGGCTCAGAGGTTAAGAGCACTTATTCTTATTCTTCCAGGGGTCCTGAGTTCAATTCCCAGCAACCACATGGTGGCTCACGACCATCCAAAATGAGATCTGGTGCCCTCTTCTGGCCTGCAGGCAAACATGCAGCCAGAACACTATACACAATAAACAAACAAACAAACAAACAAACAAACAAACAAACAAATAAATAAATAAATAAATAAATAAATAAATAAATAATTTTGCCAGGCGGTGGTGGCGCACGCCTTTAATCCTACCTAGCACTTGGGAGGCAGAGGCAGGTGGATCTCTGTGAGTTCGAGGCCAGCCTGGGCTACAAAGCGAGTTCCAGGAAAGGCGCAAAACTACAGAGAAACCCTGTCTCGAAAAAACCAAAAAAAAAAAAAGAAGAAGAAGAAGAAGAAAAAAGAACAGCTCTGCACTGGAGCAGGAAGCCCAGGAGTTTTCTTCTAAAGCCTGGAGGACGTTCATTCCCCCAAGAGAAGAAGCAAAAGCTTCAAGTGCTTGGAGAGGCCAGACAAATAACTCAGTATGGGAGAAAGGACAAGGAAAAGGGAGACAGGATATAGGTAGGAAGGCACCCTTGAGGGTCCAGTATTCATTTAGCTATACCAGGTCATCACTACCCAGTGTGGCCTTCCCAGACTCCAGTATCAGCTCCTATCGTCCATGGACTGAGTTGACATGCAGTTGGTGCCAAATAGATGCTTGGAAATGAACACAGGGAGTGACAGTTAAAGGGGGATTTAACCCCACTTTGAAAGGCTCTAGCAGGAACGGAAGTAATACTGCCATGTTCTCTCAGAGACACGGAGATATCGAAGTCTGGACCGGCCTGAGAGACACTGCCACTAAGTTCATACTGTGTTTCCTGCTGGGACAGGCACCTCTGGGCACACAGACTGTAGTAGCTTTGTCCCAGGACCCTGGGACACCCAGCACAGCGACGTGAGGGAGTGGCACACACCCATATTTGTATTGCAAGCTTCTGGTACCCAAACACCCACGGTTACACCCCCAAAGGCAAGTTCATTGCTCCTTCTGTCTGCAGAACTGTGGCTCTTCTCTTCAATTCCCTTTCTTCCCCCACATTTCCGCTTACGATTTTTGTTTGTTCGTTTTGAGGGGGAAGTTGAGACAGTCTCAGTATGTAGCTCTGGCTGACCTGGAACTTGCTCTGTAGACCAGGCTGGCTTTGAACTCACAGAGATCTGCCTGCCTTTGCCTCCCAAGAGCTGAGGTTAAAGGCATGTGCCACTATGCCTGGCTTCCATTTAAGATTTTAATGTGCGTCTGTGTGTGTGTGTGTGTGTGTGTGTGTGTGTGTGTGTGTGTGTGTAATAGCTGGACTCTCATAGTTTCATCCTCACTGTCTTTTTCAAAATTTTATTTATTTATTTTCATTTTTTTTTTTTTTTTGAGACAAGAGTCTCACCCTGGCTGGCCTGCAACTTGTTTTGTAGACATGGCTGGCATTGAACTCACAGAGGTCCTACCTCCACCTCCATGCCCAGCCTGGAGACCCTTCTTATCTGTCCTTGCATGTCTAAAGGAGCTGCCGTTAAACAGTCTCTACTGCGCTCTGCTGTCCAGAGTTGTGTGGCCAAGGACAGCCACCTGACCATGCAGAGACCAGTCTGGCATGGGCTGAGGGGACAGTCAAGTTGAAGGTGTGGAACAGAAACTGTAAGATATGCTCCTTGGGAGGTAGTGGGGGGAAGTGACACCTCCAGGTGCCTGTCGTGTAGCCAAAAAGGGATCCTGTTCTTTGGGATCCTTCATCACGGGCTTCTAGGTCACCAGAGAAGCGTGTTTGGGGTTTGAAGGTGGAAGCTGCTCTAAGGTTGGTGTGGAGTGTCCTGCCTTGCCTGCCAGTACCCCTTGCTGCTGTGAAGCAGTGTCTGTGCCAACCATGATGCTCTAACCTGTGGCTCTTCTCTGGGATTTTCCACATCCTGGGCCAGGGGAAGAGCTTTGGAACTTCCAAGGGCTGCTGAATCACCAGGTTGGAGAAAGATGCCAGCTCAGTGCCACCCATGCCCACGGACTGTTGATGAGCCTCTCTGCTCTCCTGCCAGGATCTGTTGACTTCCAAAACCTCACAAGCGCCCACCCTGAGGCTCTCTCTCACCCTGTTGGGGCTGTTCTTATGTCACACTGCGGCTTTGCTGCGCTGGTAGAAGGCCGGGGAGGGGGGAGGTAGAAGAAGCCAGTTTCTCCAGGAACGACTAATGCTGGCCCGTTCACTGGTTGGCTGACGCAGATGGAAGACTCTAGAAGCACCACACATCTGAGGCCTGTCTGAAGTCTCCCATCTCTACACGTAGTCTGGAGCCTCGCCACTCACTGCCTGTGCGTTGAGTGGACTTCCTTTCATCTTCCCAGCTTTGGTTGAAACTTCATCTGTATCTCAGAGACTGAGGACACAGAGGCCTGAAGAGGTAGTAACTTTCCAGGGCTGTGCTAGCTGGCTAGGAACAGGGCTGTTTTTCAGACCTGGTCTGTCTGCCGTCATGGCATTTCCCTGGCACTGAGTCCAAGTAAGGGCATTAGCCCATGACCAGCCACGAAGATTCCCCAGTGCAGAAGTGGCAAGCACTTCAGAGGTGATGAGGGCAGAGGTGAGGCCGAGGAAGACTGGCCCCCTTTAAATTTGGAGAGAGCCTCTCTGAGGGGCAGTGGCACAGGAACCTGTGAACAAACACCCAGCAGCCCCCGTGTGAGCACAAGGGCTTTGTGGGAGAGAGCAACGGAGACAAGACCCACCCTGTTGCACCCTGAGCCTCTCCTAGGGTGTTTCGGAAGAGGTAATAAATGCAAAATCACCAGACACAAACACAGCACAGACCATGGGCTGCAACAGCCTTGGAAAGGAGGGAGGGGATATTTCTGGCACAGGAAAGCAGGGAGAACCCTTGAAGTCAGCATAGCCTCCTGGGGAGCAGAACAGCAAGCTCTTGGGAGGGCCTGAGCAGTCTCAGCACAGGCATAGACAGGAGAGAAACTTCTTTACCGTTTCTAGAGCGGCTGAGATCACACGACACCTGGGCTGAAGTTCATTCTACCTGCAATATGGAGTCAGTGGTGGCTCTGAGCAGACTAACGCCAGAGGCCGAGGTGAGAGTGTGGGGCTGCATCTCGCAGACCCTTCCCAAGGGAGGTCACATGGTAACTCTGCCCTCCCCACAGGGTTGTGCTTGAGTCTGATTTCTCCAGGAAGCCTCCCCAGCCAGCTCAGACAGTCAAGGCTTCCTGGGCACTGCTGTTCCCAGCCTGTGTTCCGTGTGTGAGAACTGACTCTAACACAGGGGTGACATGGCTGCAGTCTAGAGCCCAGCAGCAGGTAACCCCACCCGCTGCTCACCTTGATTCCTCTGTCGTGGGACCTAGTCTCTGCCTTTCTCATTCTATCCTGATGTCCTATCAGACTGAATTCCTTCCCCCGACACCTCTCTGTTACAGAGACCCTCACAAAATAACCACCACTGGCCTTTCTGTGACACCAGCTGTCATCCCACTCCTCAGGATTTCCTCAACCTTGTCCTATCTATCCATCAGCCACCAGAGAGCTATATCCTGGGAGCAGACAGTGGCTCTACCTAGAGACCCCAGGCCTGAACACCAGCATAGACTCAGATATCAGGGACCCCACCCCACCCTGAGTTCCCAGGTCAAGCCCATTAAAGCCACCTTCCAAGAACCCAAGCCCAGCCAACCTTGCCAGTCTGTCCCTTCCCCGTGGATTCCGAACACCACTCTCCCTCCCTTTCAGTCATCACTGGCCAGTGAGTCACTGCTGCCAGGGCCTGGCTGAGGCTACCCACCTGCTCTGGCATCCAACTCAAACCACATGACTGTGTTAGCTACCTCCCAGGTCCGGCATGCTGCAGGCTGCCATAGTGTGCTAGGCAGAGGCAGCCATGATTGGAAGGTGAGGAGGGTGTGGGACGGTGAGAGGGTCATGTGCATGGAAACCTTCAGCTTTCCAGACTCCAGCCTTTTGGAGTCGCTGCCCCCAAACAAGCGATTCCATCATCAGAGTTGCCCTGCAATGGTCATTAAAATTCTACGTGACAATGATCACGACAAAAACAAGCAGCCAATTCAGTGGCCATGGAGTGCTCCAGCCCAGGCCTGTAATCCCAGTATTCTCCAATTCCAGCACTCTAGGCATCGGAGGTTGAGGTGATCCTGGTCATTCTTAGCTGTAGGCTAGCATGGGCTAGCTGAGACTCTGTCTCCACAGCAGTCCCCCACTTTGAAGCCCACACAGTTGAGCAGAACATTACTAGTTTCCTTCCGTCTTCGGTATAGAGGACACCTCTGAAGTGAGGGTCCAACTGTGGCCTGGGCTACTCTGCAGGGACTTGGATGTCATGCTTTTGTGGGAGTCTCCAGATATCTACAGATGGGTTGCAAAAAGGAGGCACAGGGATTGGCTTCCGTCTTCCTGCTGCCCGCCCCCTCTGCTGTCTGACTCTATTGGGTTCGGCATGCACTCATGCTGGTCGTTTGAAGTATTTTTGCAGGAGGCTGTCATACAAGGTGAATTTGCTCTGTTGCCCACTGGAGCTATCCTGTGCTTCTCCTTCACTCTTGTGCTTTCTCAGCAGCTAAGGCTCCTGTAGTCCCTCTGCCTTACCCATCAATCCCAGAGCCGACAGACAAGGATGCTTATATGACACTGTGATGTAATCTACAGTGCCTGGGTTGAATGAACAGCTACCTCAAAGCCTGAACACTATGCAAGGAAACATCTTAAACCTTGTTCACAGAAAATAGAAGTTCCCAAATGTGAGCCCATCTTTGTGGGCAACAAACTTCCATCTCTGTCTGTGCCTGAGAGCAGTCTGGTCCCTCTCCATCAGTGCCATCTCCTTCCACGTGAGCTGAAGCCCCAGTTAAAAGTCTCCACGTCTTGCTTATGAATTTCAGCCTGCTCTCACTTCTCTTTTCTGGGCCCAAGTTCCCATCTCTTCTGTCAGCCTGGAGGATGCTGACTTCAATCTTAGTGTCAAAGACTCCACATGGAGCACCTAGTGCACCTAGTACTTCACACTAAGCACCTAGTATACCTAGTCCTTCATGGACTCCATACTGAGCACTTAGCACCTCATGAGCTCTACACTGAGCACCTGAGTATTTCACTGACTCTACACTGAGCACTTATTATTTTGTAGACTCCAGTGAGCATCTTGTACTTCTTTGTCTTTTTTATTTGTTTATTTTCTGAGGGTCTCATTGTATAGCCCTGGTTGCCCTAGAGCTCACTGTGTAGATCAGGCTGGTCTTGAAGTGCTGGGAGCTGCGATTAAAGTCTTGCATCCCACATCCAGCTGCTTTTCTTAATCATGGACTGGAGAGCTGGCTCAGTGGTTAAGAGCTCTTCCTTGAGGAATGGACTTGGGTTTGGTTCCCAGCACTCACAATGGACAGCTCCTAACCACCTGTAACTCCCGTTCAAGGGAATCAGACACCCGCTTCTGGCCTCCACAAGAACCTGCACATATGCAGACACAGACATATACTTAAATAAAAATAAAACAAATAGTTAAAAAATATCCAAATTCCTCCTCAATGGGAATAAACACAAGTGGCTACTCTGGGCCTTTCAGATGCCTGTGAAGTTCTCAAGCAGCAGAGCGGCCTGTGTGTGGGTAGTTGTGGTTCATACCATCCCTTCCACAGCCACTAGCTTCATAGCTGGGATTTCTCAAGCCTTTCCCCAATTTCTTGGGTGAAGAAATCAAGGTCCTGAGGGATGCAGTCCCTAGTAGAAGAACACACAGCTGGGACAGAGCGGTGGCAGAGCCTATGTGATTACTGACTCCAGATGCAGCTCTCTGCCCCCACCCCTCGCTTTCTCTGTCCTCTATTCTTCCGACAACCCAAATCTTTCCTCCATGCCTCAGATCTCTGCCATCTTTGGTTTCTTTCCTGATGCAAGTCATTTGCGTTTTAGTTTTCAAGGAGCGGAGTTTCTCAACAAAACTTTCCTCCACTTCTTCTCAGGTTCTCAAGGCAGTCAGTCCCCTGCAGAAGGATGGTATTGTGTCACCAAACAGAGGCGTTTCTAGTCATATCTTCACAGACAGGGGTGACCTACTTCTCAGTGCCAGCTTGGTTTATTCCTGCCTGCTACCGCCACCTCTGCAGGAGAAAACACGGAGGAAGGAAGTCTTCCTTCTCCAGTCATGGGATGACTGCGAGTAGAGTTCCCCTTCCTTTGTTCTTTCCTTCCTTTTTTTTTTTTTAAACTGGAGTGAGTGGGTGGAAGATTTTGGTATACCCCAGGTTGGACTCACATTCACTGTGTAGCCCAGGAGAACCTTGAATTCACAATCCTCTGACCTCTGCCTCCTGAGTGCTGGCTGGGGTTACAGGATGTGCCACCACACCCTACTCAAGAGTTCTCCTCCCTGTAAAGTTGTTGGTGCTGGTTTCAGGGTCCCTTAGGGGGTGCCTGGAGCATCCCTGTGGGATGAGTCTCTCTGATACTTCCTCCTCTGGCCTGAGGTCCACAGAGATAAATTCTTCCTCCATCCCTCTCCTGTAGCTCAGAAGCTAGTCAGGGTCATCTAGCCAGAAGACAGTCAGTGCTACCAAATTATATACAGACCTCGGCCTGCCTTCTTGCTAGTCACCGCACATATCCCATTGGATAGAATGTAATTCTTCCTCCCCAGGTCTACTGAACAGACAGACATACTGTAGTTGCAGGAGTATGTGCACTGGACGAAGTGTGTCACTTGGGTAAGTAAAGCTAGCTCACCCTCTCGATCTCATTATTACCAGCATAATTAGTTATTATTGCTGTTACTGCGATTATTACTAATTATTTTTAATTTGCTTCCTTCAGATGGGCCATGGCCTTTGACAGGATTGCTAACTATTTGCTGGAGGGGACAAGGAAGGTGCTTCAGTCATATATCCCATTAAATAAATGGAAACGGTGAGACACGAGAGAGGTGTGGTCACATGGGTGAGGTGGCTCAACACGGGCAGCATAGGAGTCAACCTGCTATGAGACTGTGAGACTGCTGGCCACCTCAGTGTCGCAGGATGACCCTGAGAAGGACACCTGAGTGGCTGGGTAGGGAAGTCCTACCCGCTTCCCCTCCCCACCCCCCCACCCCGCTTGTACTTCCTAAGCACATGAGCACCATGGGATTCCCCTTGCTGGGAATCCGGCCTGGCTCCACTCCCCTTGCCTTCCTGTTGGTTCCTTCCCACCCTTGCTTCCATCCCAGTTTGTGAGTACATAGAGTACTTTTTGAGGCCTCTAGGGTCCTATACTTCCCGTGACTTTGACAAGGACACTTCTTCCAGCAGTTTCCTTGCTGGGGCAGCCAGGGTACAGCAGGAGAGTCTCAGACTTCATACTGACAGGCAGGTGCGACCTCCTCGGAGAAGGCCTCTTTGCTTGCCTAAGTGACCAAGGCATTGCCCCACTGGGGTATCCGAGGGATCTAACCGGACTTCAGGCATAGCAACAGTGCCTGTGCATTCCTTAGTCTGTGATATTTTAGAGGAGGTGGCCCTGGGCTCTTTCCCTCTGCCCTACACATGTCTGGTTGACCATCACTTTAGATCTCAATACACACGTCAGCTCTCATTTCGCCACTGTGGAAGGAAAGAGGGGATGAGAGGTCAGTAGAGGGGAACAGTGCATGGCCTCCAAAGAGGAACATGGACTATTGCTAAAGAGAGTGGGATGTGGTGCCTGCCTACAACCCCTGCCAGGCGGTACACCCACCAGGACAAGGCTGTAGATGGGACTGGTGCCTGGGGCTTAACAGTAGTGGCTTCATGGCACGGTGTGAGGATACTCAGGACTTCCCTCAACTTCTCCCAAATGTTCTCTTCTAGTACTTAAAAGAAGATTTCATTTATTTTTATTTTATGTGTATGAGCTATGTGCCTGTGTGTGCACCATATACCTGGTGACCACAGAGGCCAGAAGAGGGTGTTGGGTCCCCTGGAACAGACGTTCCCAACAA
This sequence comes from Peromyscus californicus insignis, assembly GCF_007827085.1. Classification (NCBI taxonomy): domain Eukaryota; kingdom Metazoa; phylum Chordata; class Mammalia; order Rodentia; family Cricetidae; genus Peromyscus; species Peromyscus californicus. The sequence continues at coordinate 52,874,904 of NW_026294447.1, read as the reverse complement.
GTGTGAGTTGCCATGTTTGTGCTGGGAACCAACCCTGGTTCTCTGCAAGATGAGCAAGTTCTCTTAACCACAGAGCCATGTCTCCACCCCCAACCATTTAATTATTGAATTTTGCATTCTGATAGTCCCAGAAGAATGAACTCCCTTCATTAACCATGCAATAAGCAAAAATATTCAACAGACTTCTCTCTAAGTAACCTCAATTTTCCAATCTGTATAATGAGGCAATAACCCCGCCCTCATGGAGCGCTAAGAATTAAATGTGGGGTGGGTGGGTTGTGTGTGGGAGGGTAGGCATGTGTGTAGGGAAGTATATGTGTGGGGTATGCATGTGCGTGGTATATGTGTGTGTGTGTGTGTGTGTGTGTGTGTGTGTGTGTGTGTGTGTGTGTTTGTGGTGTGCATGTGTATATTATGTGTGGGTGTGTGTGGATGTGTGTGGAGGGGATGTGGGGGCTATCTGGTATATGTGTGTGCTGTATGTGTGTGAGTGATGTGTGTGTATGTGGGGGGATATGTGTATATGTATGTGTGTGGTGTGTGTGTATGAATTTGTGTGATGTGTGTATGTGTATATATGTGTATGTATGTGTGTGTGTGTTTATGTGGGGGGTTGTGTGTGTATGTATGTGTGTGATGTGTGTGTATATATATGTGTGTGGTGTTCATGTGTGAGGGTATGTGTGTGTGGTGTGTGTGTGAATGTGGGGGGATGTATGTGTGGGGTGTTTGTGTGTGTATGCATTGGGGGTATGTGTATATGTCTGGTGTAAGTGTGTGTGGTGTGTGTATATATGTGTGTGTGTATGTGTGGTGTATATGTGTGGGGGAATGTGGGGGAATGTGTGTGATGTGTGTGTGTGTGTGTGTGTGTGTGTGTGTGTGTGTGTGTGTGTGTAGTGTGTGGTATGTGTGTGTTCATAATGCTGAACTCCAACTGATAGTCTTATCTCAAAGTACAATGAAACATTGAATTAGTGATTTTTTATTTCTATTTGAACTTTTCTTCCATATTATGGTTTCCAAGAATTCTGTTCTTACACCCTCTGCTTTTCTCTTCTCCTAGAATCTTGTCCTGGTTAGTGTGCCAGGTAGCACAGGCTTGGGTTGTATTATTCTAAGTGAAAATGGTTGACATCAAGACGCCTACGCGATGGGCTACACAGGTAAGTTAATGCAGCTCCCTGTTACCCACTATAAAGATGGGTAAACCAGGACAGGGGAGAGTTTCCTCAGCCACAGGACACATGTGGTCTTCAGTGCCTGGGTCTTACAATTCAGGCTCAGGACCTCCCAGAGTTTGGGACTGGGGCCAGCTCAGCTGCAGGCTCTCAGGATGCGCTTGGGAGGTGGGGCTGGGTTGAGGTAAACCTCTGTGTAAACACCCACTCCTGTCCCCAGAAAGGAATCTAGGGTGGATGATTTGCCTCAAAGACATCTCAGGGATGGAACCATGGAACCTGGGTTGATTCCTGGACAGCATGCTCTCACCATTGTCTGTGAGACTCAGAGTACCAAGCACTTGGACTCTGCACACCAGACCCCTTTAATGGCTCTGTAGAGCACCTGAACGGACCTAGCATGGAGCTCCATGCACTTGGCGGGTGGAAGGAGGAGACTGGGCTTCTCTGAAGAATGAGGAACTCCCAGCCTTGTTGCTAAGCAGAAGTAGCACCCACAGGGCCACCCAGCCAGGCTGACCAGGGGAGGGAGGGGCATAGGCAGGCTGGGCAAGTCAGCAGAAGCTTACAGCACTGGGGAGGGAACTCATTAGAAACTAGAGGCCATTGGACAAGAACAGAAAGGAAAAATGTTAAGAAGTGGGGAGCAGTGTGGGCTGGGGGGAAGTTGAGAAAGAGGAACTGAGGGAAAAGAGGGCCTGGGGCTCACGGTAAGTATGTGCATATGTGTATGCATATGTGCATGTGTGCATGTCTATCTGGCTATTCGTCTGTCATTATGGTCATCTATCCTTCCATCCGTCTATTAGTAGGTTGGTTTGATTGTCTTAAGAGAGTGAACCAAGGGCTTAGGCAATCATGTAGACATTGGTCACATGTCCTCCTCATGCCTAGCTCTAGGGGTTCAGGCAGGAGTCACATAGATCAGAACTGGTCCCCAAAATGCTGTGGCCTCAGCTGTTCTTCATGGCCCTTCAGAGTCTGGGACCCAACAAGGGCTTCAGATGCAGATCTGAGTCTGCTGAAGACCTGGTTAGGAAACCTGTGTTCTCACAGGGAAATGGGTCTACTGCACACAACTCACAGTCCAGGTGAAACTAGAACACGCCATCAGCAAGCATGCCCACTAACAAAGCCCAGGAGACTGCCTTGTTCTGCAGAGGCAGGAAGGACAGAAGGAGGGCAGGATGGGTAGAACGTCCAGAGTGGCCCCTCACAACCTTCTGAGTGTGCCTGCTGCATTTTCCCAGCCCGCCTGTGTGGACCCTGGAGGTTCTCCCTGATGCACAAGGACCGGCTGTGGCTGAGAACACAAGCATTCTGTCTCCCGTATCCCTTTCAGTTAGTTACTCACTGTTACTGGTGTTTGCTGCAATGCGTTTGAAACATCACAGAAGCACGGTCCATCGGCCTTCTCCACGGCATCTGGCTGGCGTCACATCCTCAGGGAGTCTGTTCTCACTCTAACATCAGAAAAAGATTCCTCCTCCTCTCTTTATCCAGATCTCTTTGAAATGCATTGGATGTGACTTTTTTTGGGGGGTACTGTTAGGGATCAAAGTCGGGGTCTCCCACCATGTTGGCAAGTACTCTACCCTGAGCTGTAGGCTCACTCCCCACAGGTGCCTTCTAAGCAACTGCTCTACCTCTGAGCTGCAGCCCTGACCTAATGAGATTTTGTTCTATTTTGCAGAATGCTTCCCACTTAAAAAAATTATGTCTTACTCCATTTTTAGTTACTAACATATTTTATTTAGAAAGATTTTCAACATTTTCTAAAACTTCAGGATAATCCAGGATCTTATTAGAAATTGCTTTTTGAAAAATGTATTATTAATTATATGTGTGCTTTCACACTCCACATGCACACACATGAGTACCCATGCCTGCAGAGGCCAGAAGAAGCACTGAACCCCACTCCCCAGCCGCGGAGCTGGAGTTATGGGCAGTTGTCAGCTAACCGACATGGGTGTTGGGAATTGAATTTGGGTTCTCTGCAGGAGCAGTACATGCTCTTAATTCTTGAGCCATCTCTCTAGCTCTGATGATTTCTTTTAAAATCTCAATTTTCTTTGAAAAAAATTTATTAATTTTAATCACTTGATTTAAGTCATTGACTGATTCAACTCCCCATTTGGAGCCTAAATCCGTGAATCAAGTAACGTTTTCACTAAGCTGATTCTAACCTGATAGCCTTCCAGCTGGTTTTATTTATTTATTTTATTTATTCTCAGTGTGTCATATACACCATGGTCACATTGGTCACTGGCTCTATGACTGCCCATCTTGAGTGTCACCTGCGGGGGTCATGCGGGCAACAAAGACTGGGGTCACCCAAGAAAGTGGAAATTGTGGTCTGGGTCTCTCTCCCCACAGTCCCATTACTAGACATTTGGGTCATTTCTAAGTTGGAGCTAATTCGGGGACCTGTGGTGGCTGCTATATGTGTTCTTATGAACCCCACACCCTCCTTGCCACTGAGCATGTGCCCTAGGGTGCAATGTATAGGTCATATGGAAAGTGAAGGCTTGGCTTGAATGGCCTCCACCAAGCGGTTTCCCAAACCCTAGTGATGTCCCCACCCACACTGGAGGGTCCCCCTTGCCCGACCGCTGCCCTGTCAATCCTTCTGAGCTCTGTGTGTGATGCGGCTTTCCTGTGGTTTCAATTTTCCTCTTCCTGGTAATGGTTCAGCCGCCTGCTGGTCATTTGACTATCTTCTGCTGCGCAGTAGTTATCCGAATCTTTGCCTGTTTCCAGTGTTCTCTTTTTCTTATTGTTCACATCAGGCATGAGTCCTTTATCATAGACTGCATTGTAAGTACCTCCTCTCTGGTCTGGCTCACCTCTGACCTCTCTCAGGTGGTTTTGAACAGAGTTGTTTATGTGTGTTTTTCTGTAGTGTGTGCATAAATGTGTGTGTGTGTGTGTGTGTGTGTGTGTGTGTGTGTGTGTGTGTGTGTGTGTATGTGTGTGTGTGTGTGTGTGTGTGTGTGTGTGTGTTTTCTGTCAGGTCTTTTACCAAACCTGGAGCTCACTGATTGGATAGACTGGCTGGCCAAAACCCTGAGGATCCACCTATCCTGTATCCCATAACCAGGATTATAAGCACATATCTCCACATCTAATCCATATGAGATGCTGGGGATCTGAACATGTTCTCACACTCACACAGCAAACACTTTACCCATGGAGCCATTTCCCCATCCCAGACCAACATTCTTCATGTTAAGGCAGTTCCATTTAGGAGCTCACTGAGCGCTATTTGGAAGTCCTTGCTTAGCGCAAGACCATAATACAGTCCCCTACGTTTTCTGCTAGAAGCTTGAGTGTCTTGACATTGTGGGGGTTTGGATGACACTACTGGTTGCCATCAGTCTCATGAGGGTCCATGTGATAGACCTGGGAATTCTCCTTTGGTTTCTGTATATGTGTATCATGGACCAAGGCCATGATCACTCTACCCCATATGGATGCTGAGTTCCCAGCATTGTCCCTCCAGGGACCAGTTCTTCCTCACACCAAGCTACATGGTGACTTAGTTGAGCAGCAGGTGACTCCTGTTTGCTCCCCTGTTCTCTAGTCTCTTCTGTGGGCCTGTCTGTGTCTTTCTGTCTTTGTTTCAACAGCTCTATAGCTATCTGCTGCCTCAGAGAGAGAGAGAGAGAGAGAGAGAGAGAGAGAGAGAGAGAGAGAGAGAGAGAGAGAGAGAGAGAGAGAGAGGGAGAGGGAGAGGGAGAGAGAGAGAGAGGGTCCATATACATGTAAACATGGAAATGGAAATCAGAGGACAACCTCAGCTGTGCCAACTACTTTGTGTCTCAAAGACAGGGTCTCTTGGAGCCCAGGATGGCTTCAGGCTCCCCGTGAAGCCAAGGATGACACAGATCTGATCCTCCTGCCTCCACTTCTGAGTGCTAAGATTATAAGGCCACCACCACATTTAACTTTGTCAGAACTGAACCCAGGGCTTAACATATGCTAGGCAAGAACTCTACCAACTGAATCACATCCCTTGCACTGTCTTGTTTTTATGAGGCAGGGTCTCTCATTGGCATGGAACTTCTTGAGTGGCTAGGCTGGCCATCTCTGCCTCCTCAACTCCAGAATTACAAGCACACTGCTATTCCCAACTTTTTAAAAGCATAAGTCCTAGGACTTAAACTCAGGTCCTCAAGCTTGCATAGCAAACACCTTCCGACTCTGCCATCTCCTAAGCCCTGGGGTTTTTTAATGATGTCCCTTCCAGATGGCTTTGGGGGCACCAGGAGGAACTTTCTTACAGAGAAAAAAGGTTCTCTACCCTGCATGTATACGCATCATGGCCCTTGGGAGAATTTCGGGCCTCATCCCATACCTGCTCAGTCCAGATCTCCAGAAGCATGTTTGGAGAACATCCCATCTGAAACTCCCAGGGCAGAGCATGACCACAAAAGACTGAGGTCTCTGCCCATGCTGCAGGTATGTCAGGCTCCAACCAGAGCTGGTCATTCCACCCTGGTGGGGGCTGCAGAGGTGGAAGTAGAGATTGCTGTTCTAGAGATGGAGTGCTCCCCATGTGCAACTAAGAAACTAGAAGATCAAAGACGCATTTCCAATGTTTGACACAGTTAGATCACGCCCTTACTTTGCTGTGGATGCTTGACTTCTGATGAGCTATTTTGGCCCCAAGTTTTCACCTGGATAACTTCCATTCACCCCATCTGTGAAGCAGTCCTCAGCACTCCAGTTGGGATCAGGTGCCTCCTCTACTCTTTAGCCTCTCAGAGTTTCTTCTACTCGGTCCTTAACAAACCCAGCTTGTGCCTCTGTCTTCTCCTATGTTTTCATCAGAGCAGAGCTTTGGAGTTCACAGCTAGAATGTTCAATGTTCAGAGGTTCTTTGTGGGGTCTGCCTAGGAAAACCAAGGAGGAAGGGAGAGACTGAGAATTCTTTGTGATCCCTTTATCCCTGTGCAAGACAGTCCTGTGAGGCCAGTGAATCTGAGCCATCAGTGTCTAGCAATGGCCCCAGCTGAACAGTCTTTTGCATCTTTCTAACCCCTGATAGACACCATGTCCAAGCCCTTGGGTCATGTTATATGTGTGATTGGTGGCAGCCTTGAGTCCAGGTCTTAGACTTCTAATGGTTGAGTATCCTCCTAATGGAAGAGGTTGGTTTTCCATCTGCTGAGGCTTTTGAGAACTGTCTGACTTTAGGTCACCCCCAGTGCAACCTAAACCTCAGTGGGTCTTCTCACCTGAGACTCTCCCTATGTGTCTCCTGTGGGAGTTTGGCCTGGAGCACAGAGAGTGTCTAGAGAAGATGGGCAGGTGTGGCCATGGGACTCACACAGGCCTCACCCTGTCATTAGTGGGCAGGGTTTTTCCCTCCCAAAGCCATAGTATAGATGCTGATTCTGGGTCAGCATCCACCTCAACAGCTCTCAGTCTCCGCCTCTGCAGCCCCTGCCAAGATGGGACCACCAGCCCTGGCCACACCCTGTTCTCCATCCAACACATCTGCAGCATGAGTAGACCTTTGTCTCTTCAGATTACATGCTGTGTCTGGTTCCAACACGTATCCTCAGGCAGTCCTAGCTTCCTTGGGGAGGGGTGGCTTGGGCATCTTTCTAGTGCTGAAAGCACAGAGTCCCACATTCCCTGGTACCCACAGCCCCAGTGACCAGTCATGACCACCTCAGTTCATAGCTGAATGGTTTCTTGAGAAACCTTTCCCTGGATTACCGCCTGCTCAGCACAGCCTTGGAGACAAGAGTCAAGTCTGTCAGGGTCACAGCAGTTACTGGAAATCGTCACTTTGTGGGAAAGGAAAACCTGAATGATTCCGCTGTATGTAGCAGCTCATTAGCAGAACTAGAAATTAACCCGTGGGCCCGTTGCACTTCCAAACCAGGACCATTGGTTTTGGAAAGTGCTGACATCACCCACGTGACTTGGTGGAAGTGAGAAAAGTGGAAAGAAGAATTTCATTTTACTCTAAGTGTTTAGAATTTAACTCCCCAAGGAGTACTGAATCTGGGAATTGCAGAAAAGGAAACGAGGGAACAAAACCCAAGCATAGTCTCAACAAATATGTGACAGAAACATACGGAGTCACTTTCCTGAGTGACTCCAGACTTTGGCACGTGTGTTTACATTAGTTATGTGTCTCATTGCTGTGGCAGGACACCTAACAAAAGCAACGTAAGGGAAGAAGTGGTTGTTTTGGCTCACAGTGGGAGGAGGGTGCAGCCCATGGTGGGGAAGAAGTCATGGCAGCCGGAGGTGGCTACCCACGCAGAAGCAGAAAGAACGATGGCGCTTAGCTCAGTCTCTCCTTTTTATCCGATGGAGGACCCCAGTTCACTACAGGCTACTGCCCACATTTAGGGTGAGCCTTCTCACCTGAGTTAATCTAATACAAATACCCTACACAGATTTAGTCCCATGGTGCTCCTGAGTCCCATCAGGTTGACAGTCAAGATCAACCATCGAGGTGTTTGATCCCTGTTAACGATGCATGTGGTTTCATCTATCCTCAGACCACTCCTCCAAAGGATCTTCATGGGTGCTACAGGACCAGAGTTGACGACTAGCGTGAAAAATAGCAAAATAAAAGGCGTGAAGGCAAAGGAATGATCCCCCTAATCACACAGCCCTCAACCTCTACGGTGGAGGACAAAGGTGATTTGGGGGTTGACTCTTCAATGTCAATACCAAAGGCGGGTCCACCTGTTGACTCTCCCAATCTCCAGACACTGGTTGGGAAACTAAAACGTTGCAAAAGATATGAGTGGTCGGTGTTAAGGTAGCTCCCGCCCAGTGGGCGTGGTCTGCACATATCACGCTGTGATTAGGCTCTGGAGATGAGGAGGATCCTTCAGAGGAAGTGGTGTGGCCGCCGCTCCTGGAAGCCCATCGGCCGACCCTCCGACAGCAGCTTCAATTGGTCACACTCGGCCTCTTCAGGAGGCCCTGGAGGTATAAATAATAAAGCAAGCCAGGCAGGTCCCTTTGGCCCTGTGGATGGCGCCTGGATGCACTGTGAGTATGCAACTCCTTCTGCAAAGATTGGAAAGATAGTCTACTCCTCATGAGGTTGACTCCAGAGGTGAGAGGCTGAAGGGTATTGTGCTCTCTAGCCCATGTGCATTGGAAGAAAATTCTAGGGTATTCTAATGTGTGTAAGAGCAGCCCTAGAGGAGTGCTGGGCAGATACAGTGGAAGCTTGGTTCATTTCCATGAAAATCTACTTCTGAGAATTTTCTAGAAGAAAAAGGGCTGGGGGTGGGGGGATGTGAGATCTTCAGAGGTAAGGCAGCCCTCCTACTCAGAGTCCACCTTGCCCTCTGACTGGTCCCAGTTAGTCTTGGTGGCTCTGTTTGCCCCAAGCTAAGGAGCTAAGGCAGCTGGGCAAGACAGAGGCAGCTTCCATCAACCTACAAATTCCTGGAGAAAATGAAACATGTTGCTTCCTTGCTTGCTTAGCATTCTCTCTCTCTCTCTCTCTCTCTCTCTCTCTCTCTCTCTCTCTCTCTCTCTCTCACACACACACACACACACACACACACACGATCTTAATATGTAGCCCAGGCTAGCTTAGAATTGTCTACCCTCCTGCCTTGGCCTCCTGAGTGTTGGGATTACAGGTGTATATCTTTACATTCAGCACTCAACAAACTATGTATTAGAAGAATGAAAACAAGATTCTATAGGACAAATTGGTAAGTGGGGGTCATTTCGGCCTCTGTTTTCCAGGAAGAACTAAGCACATTGCAATATGCATTTGTTCTCTTGTGGGGTTTCCTTCTGGCAGCTGGAAACGATGTCTTACCATTTAGTTCTAAACTCGCTTTGAAAAATAATAACTTCATTGCTAATGCCTCTAGGTAATTTTATCTTAAAACGTTATCAGTGGGTCCTAGAGCATGTCCAGGATGTCTTATTGGTCCCCGCTTTGGGGTACTTTGGTGCATCTTTGGGAAGGATCCTTTGAATCTCTCAGCTCAGGGGAGAGCACTGGACAGATCCAAGTGCTGCAGACCGAGAAACACCAGGAAGGATCCAAGGACAGCTGGGGCCTCAGAGGGTGCAGGGTCCTCTAGACATGGAAAGAAGGGTGCTTGGGGTAGGCAGCCAACATGGGATGCCTCCACAGAGTGGGGAGCTCTGCAGTGTGCTTAAAGCTCGAGATACTATGGGTGGAGGCTTGTCAGAAGCAGCCACATGAGTTTGTGTCTCTGAAGGCCTAGCAGGCCAGCTAGCCTCATCAAGGAAAGACATGACGACATGGCACAGTGTTAGGAGAGAGGTAGGTAGGTGTAGGGCCCCTCTTCCAAAGTGAGTGGTTCCAAATCCCTGCCCTGAGTAGGTAGCCTGAGGTGCACATGTTCTGGTTATGACCAGCTTCTCCAACCATCTGCTATTAACCAGGAAAGCTGTTTGCAAATTCACCAGTACCACACACAGTTGGTGCCTGTGCCCACAGGTTCCACACCCACTGATCTGTCCAACCGTGGACCAAAAAATGTTTGCAGACAACATTGCCACCAGCAGTGAATATGCAGACCTCTTTTCCCCTTGTATTGCTTAAACCAGCCAGTGTGGTGATGCTCGCCAGAGAATATGCACTGGGTAGGAGTTGTGGGGAATGTAGAGATGATTTGAAATATGCAGGAGGATGTGTGGAGGTCGCAGGCAACACCGTATCATTTTATACACAGGAACTGAGCCCACCAGGACACTAAAAACAAGGTGGGGGGAGTGTATACATTCATTTATACACACACACATGAGCAAACACACACACTTACATAGACAAGGTCTCCCAATGGAGCTCAGGCTGGCCTTGAACTTGCAGTTCCTTGCCTCTCAGCTTTCCAAGTGTTAGGATTAAAGATGTGCATCACCAGGAAAAAGTGAATATGTCTGCCATTGCACTTCCTTGTGGCTTTGCCAGTGTGGGAGGAGGCGGAGGCAGTGGCCTTGGCTGAGCCTGAGAACCCTCCAGCAGGGACTGCACACATACAGGTTTGAAGCCAGTGAAGTAACTTGACCCAGTGGCTCCTCCGTGGCTGGGATTAGTGGGAGGTAAGTTTATTCATAGGAAGAGAAAACTGTTTTCCCAGATAATGTGGGATGTGAATAACTAGGGAATTGAAATACCATTGTTGGCTTTTCCTGTCTCTTGTGTGTCCCACAGGCTTCAGTGCCTATCTTCTCTTTCTTGCTTTTATTTATATATTTCTGGTTTATTTTGATAACAAACACACACTGATATAAACAGACACAGAAAGAACCACACACACATTCCAACCCACAACCCAACAAATTGTTACTCAACTCAAGAGAGCTGGCCCATCAATTTATTGGGAAATAACCAGTTGCCCTACTATTTTAATTGCCAGAATAAAAAAAAAAAATAGCCTGCTTAGGCATCTCACCCATCTGACAAATTTGGGTCAGTTTAGGGCCTGTGGAGATGGATGGAAAGCTTGGGACAAGTGTGGGTTGCTTTGGAGAAAAAGGTCAAAGGCAGGGCTGGCCAAGAAGGGAAGGGCAGGAGGCCTGAGGGGGTCATAGTGCAGTGTCACACATAGGCTTGTAGAGGTGGGAGGTGTGGTCAGCATGTGACTGTGTCCTGATGGGTGGGGCAGCTGCTGGGCAATAGCGTCTTGTGGGGAAGAGATCAAATTATGGCTCCCCCAACCAGCACTGTTTAACACACGAGGATGCTGATGTCCCAAGGACTGACAGAACACATCGGTAGAAGAAGGAGGCCCAGCATCCAGGTGTATGATTCTCTCACCAGTCCTCACTGCTGAAACTTGGCACCGAAGAGAGCCTTTCAGGGCCCAGCAGTGGAGCTCCATAGAGAGCCTGGCTGAGAGTGGGAATCGCAGGGAGTGCTTCTGGGACAGAGCATCTAGCCAGCAGTTGCCTTCCTGGGCTGGCTCAGGTCTCTGTCCTGCTTGCTCTGACTCGCACCCAGCTCCTGCCAGCTCGCCCATGGCCCTGACTCCCAAGCTGGTTGGCAGATCCTTTCTTGAGAACTTTCTGTCGGCGGTGTGAGTGACATGTCTTAACTTTTCCACTTCTCAGCATTGGGTAATGACACAGGGTGGAAGTCTGCTTTGAGTAACACAAGCCTCTATTTTAATCCTGGGCACCTGCGTCAACAGCCCAGCCCATGGGATCCTGAGTTCCAGTCCTATTTTCTTTTTCTGTTTTTTTTTTGTTTGTTTTTTTGTTTTTTGTTTTGTTTTGTTTTGTTTTTCTCTGTGTATCCCTGGCTATCCTGGAACTTGCTCTGTAGACTAGATTAGCCTGGAACTCAGAGATCGATCTTGGTCTCTGGAGTGCTGAGATTAAAGGCGTGTGTCACCACCACTGGGATGAGTCCTATTATCTTTAATTTCTCTGAAGCATCTTTGAGGACTCTTATCATTTCTCTTCCCTAATCTATTTCTACCCAGCCCCTCACTAATAGCAAATTAATTTTTATCATTACCAAATGGGATTCTTGGGAGAGATTAAGGTGTTTAAAGAAAACACATACCAAGAAACGACTCTGGGATTCTTTCTCAGTGGACCACTGGAGTCACAGGTGGGTACAGTCACCGTCTCAGTACTTGCCCTGAGTGATGCAGGATGATCTCCTGAGTCAACCACAGCAGGGGAGTTGAGATTACTTCCACTGGATTCTCCCTTAGAATTCAGACAGAAACCTGGTCCCTGGGGTGCACACAGTCCTTGGGAGATGGGTAGGCAGCTAAAATAAGAATGGGTACTAGGACAACCCATCAGTTATGTTTCTTGTAGAGTGTCAAAATACTGGCCAGAAGGAATGGTTGATTTTCATTCACAGCTTTAGTCCATCACGGAGAGAAAGGCACTGGGGTGTTCATGGTCACGGGAGCCTGAGGTGAAGCCTCCTCAGATCTTGTGGGATAAGAAAGCAGGGAGCAGCTGGGTGTGGTGGTCAGCTGGGTGTGGTGGTGCGTGTCTTTAATCTTAGCACTCAGGAGGCAGAAGCTGGTGGATCTCTGAGTTCAGCCTGGTCTACAGACTGAGTTCCAGGACAGCAGGACTATACAGAGAAACCCTGTCTCAAAAAAAAAAAAAAAAGAAAGAAAGAAAAGAGAAGGAGGAGAGAGAGAGAGAGAGAGAGAGAGAGAGAGAGAGAGAGAGAGAGAGAGAGAACAAGCAGAGAGTAGTATCAGGAGCAGAGATGGGTTTGAAGGTCTACCCACTAGTGGTAACATCAAGTCCAAGTTACAAAGCCTCCCCAATTGCCGGGCGGCAGAGGTGCACACCTTTAATCCCAGCACTTGGGAGGCAGATCCAGGTGGATCTCTGTGAATTCAAGACCAGCCTGGTCTATAGAGAGAGATCCAGGAGAGGCACCAAAGGTACACAGAGAAACCTTGTCTCGAAAAAAAAACCAAAAACCTCCCCAAACACACAACCTCTTCAAACAGGGCCACCAACTGAGGACAAAGTGCTCAAATCATGATGAACCCAAGGGAACATTCCAGATTCAAGACCTAACAGGCAGTGCTTACTCGAATTCTCCAATACTCTGCCACAAACTCTTCAGATACCTCTCTACCATGCTGAAGGCTACATCCATAGGGCCTTCTCTACAGGAAAACCTGGGACTGGAGAACTCTGGGTACATATGCTGTGCCAGCATCTGTCACCTGGAAGACCATACCTGGTGCCAGATCCTAGGACTTAGTTGCAGCAGACCTTGTTGGTGGCCAGTGCCACTATGAAGGTCACGACTCCTTTTCTGCTGGCTGAAAGGGGCCAGTTGTCTCAGGAAGTTGTAAGTCACATCCTGAATCCTGGGAACAGACCATAGCCACCCGTTGTCTAACTCTGCCCAAAGGGTCAGAACCTCTTAAGCTTCTGCTTTGGGACCAGACCAAGGCTGGCTGGTACCTGGATGGCATCCTTGTTCTGTCCCCTCCTCTCGTCATGGTTCCCTTACTTCTCCACAGGTTCTGTCTCTAAGACAGCTCTCAGCGGAGTCCTGCCTCCAGCTCCAATCTAGGGACCCATCTCACACCACCAGGGATAGATAGCCTTTATTGTTGATGGATTTACCATTCCCCATGGGCCCTAGACTCTGAAAAGTGGGAATTAAAGGGAAACACTGTGGCACGTCAGAGATAGACACAGGGGCCTGCTTTTGCTTTGTATTTTACTAGCCCTCCAAATCACTGAGGGCTTGACTAGAGAAAACAGATGCTCTGGAATGCCGTGGTTTGGGCAGCTCTATGGGGACACAAGGCTAGAGATGAAAGGAAAACAGGAAGGGAAGTTATTGTCCCTGAAAGTTCACAGTGTCACTGGGGATGCAGGGGCTGAGGGGTCAGTGAAAGGAGAGGCAGGCCTCGAGCCAGGCTGGCTTAGCTGTTCTCTCCATCGACACTGGCCCTTCTCCTCTCCTAGAAATGATAGGAGGGAGAGTTCGCTGAAGACCCAGGTTCCTCTCTGGAGGCCACTCATTTCCTGCAGGCCATGGGGTCCTCTACAGGGAGCTTGATTTCTGAGAATTAGTCAAGAAAGCCAAAGCTAGCTCAAACCAGTCAACCCCCAAATGGAGATCTATTGTCTTGGTTTGAAAAAACGGAGGCAGATAGGTACCAGGTAAAGGTTGATTCAGGGATTCAAGATGTCGTTAGTTGCAACTCATTCCTTTTTCCATTATTATCTCTCTTCTATCCATCTACCTGTGGGAGACATGGCCAGATTCGGGTTTGGGGCTATGTCATTAAACCAATCACTCTTTTTTTTTTTTTTTTTTTTTGGTTTTTCGAGACAGGGTTTCTCTGTGTAGCTTTGCGCCTTTCCTGGTACTCGCTTTGGAGACCGGCTGGCCTCGAACTCACAGAGATCCACCTGGCTCTGCCTCCCGAGTGCTGGGATTAAAGGCGTGCGCCACCACCGCCCAGCTAAACCAATCACTCTTAAGGGGACTCCGTGTCCCCCAGGAAAATCACTGACTTACTTGAGTGGAGTCCCACTCTCACTCATGAAACAGTTGTAGCCAAAGGATGAAGTGTTGTGCTGGCATGTTCTCAGTCACACACCCACGCCTCAGCGTATTGTTATTGTGGAGGGTAGAATGTCCTCAAAGACATTGAGACATTGCTACCTTAAGATAAAGGAGGCCCTGGGAAGATGGCTCAGTGGGTAAGTCACTTGCCACACAAGCATGAGGACCGGAGTTTAAATCCTCAGAACCCACATAAAGCCAGGAACAGTAAGAAATATCTTTAATCTCAGTGCTCCTATGGCAAAATGCCAGGCAGAGATGGGAGAATCCCCAGAAGCTGCTGGGCCAGCTAGTCTGGCCTATGCAGCCGTGAGCAACAAGAGAGCTTGGTGGAAGGCAAGGACTGACGCCCAAAGTTGTCCTTTGTTATCTATCTATATGTCTACCATGGGACAAATGTGCTCACACTCACACACATGAATTCTCTCTCTCCCCTCTCTTGATCTCTCTCATACACAAATATACACACCTGTGTACATGTTCATGTGCATCATATATACATTCACACACACAAAGATAAGAGAGAAGGGCTCAAAAGCAAGGGTAGTGGGCCAGCAAGATGGCTTAGCCAATAAAGGCACTTGTCTCAAACTTGATGACCTAAGTTTGAGCCCCAGGACCACATGGTGGAAAGAGGGAACCAGCTGCTGCAAAATGTCCTTTGATATGCACATATGTGTTTTAATGTGTGTGTCTGTACACACACACACACACACACACACACACACACACACATGCATGCACACATGCACATGCACGCGCACATGAGTGCTCATACATGTGTGAGTATGCCCAGAACAATAAATAAATAAATGCAAAAAAATTAAATTGGCAACGGTGATCTATGCTCAGGCCTCTCACTTAGGACATGGGGACAATCATTTCGAGTCCCTAGGGGGATGACAAAGATTACATGTTGTCAGGAATCTCAAAGCACTCAACAATGGTGTTACATACCCCACAGCCAGTCTTCTCCTAGTATTCCTGGTGAATAAGACAGAGGCCGTGGGGTTCTTTTCCCATGTTAACCTCAGATCTGCTGTTCAACAGGATAATATCCAAGGACAATGAACCTCCTGCTGGGCCTGGGCCTGTTTCTGGCAGGTCTTCTCACTGTGAAAGGTTTCCTGCAGGTCAGAGACCCTCCAGATATGTATGGGTCTCCAATCAGGGTCCAAGAGTGGAGGGGCAAGAAAGATGCCCGAATACTTGCTCGGCGTAACATGGAATTTGGCTTCAAGCTACTCCAGAAACTGATTGCCAACAGCCCTCAGCAGAACGTCTTCTTCTCTCCGTTGAGCATCTCTACCGCCTTCTCCATGCTGTCTCTGGGGGCCCAGAACTCCACACTGAAGGAAATCAAGCAGGGCTTCAACTTCGAGGAGATGCCAGACAAGGACATGCACTTGGGTTTCTACTACCTTCTCCACAAGCTCAACCGAGAGACACAGGACCTAAAGATGAATCTCGGCAATGCCCTGTTTATGGACCAGAAGCTGAAGCCCCAGAAGAGATTCCTGAGACTGGCTAAGACAGTGTATGATGCGGACATGGTGCTCACCAGCTTCCAGAACTTGGAAACTGCCCAGAGGGAAATCAACAGTTATGTCAGTCAGAAAACCCACAACATAATCAACCACCTGGTCAATAGCATAGACCCGGGCACTGTGATGCTTCTTGCAAACTATATTTACTTTCGAGGTAAGGCTAGGAGCATGCCGGTGTGGAGAATGTAGAGGGACTTGGGTTAGAAACTTGACCCCGTTCTTTGCTTGCTCTGTGAGTCTGAATCCCCGTGTCAATAACCAGCCAGGACTCTGCCCCCTCCAGCTGTAAAGTGACCACCAAGATACATAACTCACCAAGGAGTTACTGAGATTCAGAGCAGAAACGTTGGGAAGTGAGCTTTGCAGTCTAGATTACTCCTGGTGTGTGTGTGTGTGTGTGTGTGTGTGTGTGTGTGTGTGTGTGTGTGTGTGTGTATGTGTGTGTGTGTGTGTGTGTTGTGGCTGATTGTGCTCACATGCTTTGGTTTAGAAGCTGGAGTCTCTGCTTCTTAGATGAGAAAGAAAAGTGAAAATTGGAGAGAGAGAGAGACAGAGAGAGAGACAGAGAGACAGAGACAGAGAGACAGAGAGAGACAGAGAGAGAGAGATTATTTACTCCAAGTTCCCAAACGAGTCATTCAGAACTGGAACCCACCTCTCCAGAGCCTAGTGCTATGCACTCTGCTTCATAATGAGAAGTCATCCGGGGATGGAGTGATGATGATGGTGGTGGTGGTGGCCATTTTGGTTGATACCTTCATCCCCTTATCAGTCTTCAGAGATTCCCTAAGTGTAAGGGAAAGACTGAAAAAGAATGTGGAAGAATGTTTTCCAACACCTGATCTCACATAACACATACACACACATATATGGGGTATAGAAAAGCAGAAAAAAAAAAGAAAGAAAACCAGAGGCTGACACTCCTCAGCCCAGGCAAGGCCATCACTCAGCTCAGCAATGTGGTCCCAAATCCGGACCCCACATTCTGTAGAGAGACTGATGACTAGTGAGGGAAAGAAAAGTGGACAGTGGCAGCCTAAAACCAGTCTTCCCAAACCAGAGATGGATGAGGGGGAATTTGGGACAGCTCCATGTCACCATTAGAGGCGGCAGTGACAACAGTGAGGAGCATTCACTCAGCACTCACCAGACACAGCCACTGAGCCCCAAGCAGCGCTTTGTCCTGCCTGCTAATATCTCCGCCCTACAAGTTAAGGACTCAAGTCCAGGGAGATCACAACACTTGTTCACGATCATCCTTTCAGAGCAGCAAAGCCTGGATTTGGACTCAGGGAGATGACCGTCAAGGCTCTGAGGATAACAGGTTTGAGATTATACAGCTGTGAGCTTGTGTGCAATGTCAGGACAGTCTCTGGATAAAAACAGAAGGATCCTGGGGCAGGTAGAAGTGCCCTGTTTTGCAAGCATGAGGATCTGAGTTCACATGCCCAGCATATATATGAAAATCCAGGCAAGTTGGTACATGTCTATAGCCCTAGCCCCTGGAGTAGGGGGTCAGAGACCAGAGCTCTTTGGCCAATCAGTGAACTTCTGACTCAGTGAGTCCTGACTCACGAATAAGGTAGAGAACAATAGAGGAGGATGCACAACATTGACCTCGGACCTCTACACACACACACACACACACACACACACACACACACACACACACACACACACATTCATAGCAATAAATAGACAGAGAAAAAGGAAGGATGCAGACAGAGCTCCTCAGCAAGGTCCCACAGCACACTGTCCCTGAGGTTTTCTAACCCCCTCTCCCCCCACAAGAACAGCTTTAGAATATCAACTTAAACATTTACACTCTCACAAAACCAAACAACCCCCGCAACTGCAATCCAGGCTCTGTTAAGATACAGCTGTGGCTGTCTCAGCCTCAGGGGGCAGCTGGCCTTAGGGTAATGTACTGTGCCCCTCACAGCCCTGCCACACTAGTCCCAGGCTCTTTTAATTGGGTCCCTGGGCCTGTGTCCACCCCACAGAGGTCTTTCGGGCATGGAGGAGAAGGACTTGATGAGCCCTTCCTCAACACCCCATCACTTCCCTCTGAACCCATGTGGATGGTGGCCAGGGATCAGTTGGGTCTGCTCCCCCTTCATTTTCTTCTGGGCACTTGTGCCATTTTATCTGTTTTCAATCCTAAGCCAGGTGGCAGTATGAATTCAATCCAAAAGAAACCAAAGAGGAAGAGTTCTTCGTAGAGAAAGGCAAGACCGTGAAGGTACCCATGATGTTCCGAGGGGGCATGTATGACATGGCCTATGACAGCGAGCTCTCCTGCACCATCCTGGAGATGCCCTACCGAGGAAACATTACGGCCACCTTCATCCTCCCCGACAGTGGCAAAATGAAGGAAATAGAGCAGGGCTTGCAGGTGGACATTTTCGCCAAATGGAAAAGCCTGCTCTCGAAAAGGTAAAGTCGGAGCCTGGTCCACAGAGACCCTTGCTTCTTCCTCTCCTCTCTCCCACGCTCTTCATTTCTTCAATCCTTCGTGCACAGCTAGGCCCTCCCTGGGGCTCTGCAAAGATGGGCAGGAGCCTGGGAATAAATCCAGGAGCTGGTGAGAAACGGGCTCTTTGAAGTTGGTGCACTGAGGTTATGGGAGTGTGGAGAATAGAGTCTTGCTGGAGGGTGACAATCAGAGAGAGCTTCACAGAGGAGGTGGCATTTAAAGTACAGCTTCAAGGCTGAGGGAAGGAAGAGGTATGATGGGATCTTACACATGGAGACTCCAAGGATGGACACTTGGGGTATCAAAGGGACAAAGGGACCCTCTCAGCAGAGATGCATCTTGTGTCCCACCCCTTCTGGGCCTGAAGTAGCCAACACCAGTAATGTCCCCCCCTTCTATCAGAGACTCTCATCCCTTTTCAGGGTAGTGGACTTGCCCACATCTGCTAAAGAGAACACTTCATTTCATCAGGACACACACAACAGGCCAGCATCCCTACTTTCCAAGCCCATTTGGTCTAGCAGGTAGTCGTGAAGTTATTTTGAAGTACAGACAGGGAGTAAAGCCTAGAAATCTTTGTCTTCCCTTATTGGGCAATGGAGGAGGAGAAGGAGGAGGTAAAGGAGGAGAAGGAGGAGACTGGCTGAACATTCTACAGCCCCTTCCCACTGTGGAAGGCCTAGGAGAGGCTGAAGAATAACACTTTTCTAAGAGAAGGGACCACATCAACAGGTACATGTCTAACCTCTCCCACCAACACTCTCAATTTCCAAGAGTGCAGAACACATCTGGAATTCAGGCACCAAGGCCCTCCAGCCTGGCCTGCACACTAAAGGCAGAGTCTTCACAGAGTTTGAAGCCTGTTGCCCAGAGTTCCAGAGCAAAAGCTCAGGTTTTCCTCAGAGGAAACAGAAAGCTTCCTTTTCGAGAGGCACAAAGCCGCTGGGGTTTTGAAATATCCACCTTTCTATCAGTCAGCTTTAAGGGTTCACTACTTTCCCATCAGTTAGCACCAAAGGGTCTCTACCTTCCCATCAGTTAGCATCAAGGGTCCACTACCTTCCCATCAGTTAGCATCAAGGGTCCACTACCTTCCCATCTGTTAGCATCAAGGGTCCACTACCTTCCCATCAGTTAGCATCAAGGGTCCACTACCTTCCCATCCGTTAGCATCAAGGGTCCTCTACCTTCCCATCAGTTAGCTTCAGGGTCTGTGCTTGCCCTTAGTTCCCTGCCTCACTGCATCTTCAGCAGCCTGAGGTTTGTTTTTCTTGTTCATGTTTAAAATTCTTATTCATAAATTCTGTATAAAAAGTGAATGAATGATGTTGGAGATAACTGTTTTTTATTTAAGTTTGGTCTAAAATACTGCTTCTCCATGTTTTAACTTTAAGGTTTCATTGAAAAATCTTAAACTAATTTTTAGTCAGCATGCAAAATAATAAGTTCCATGATGATATTTTAATGCATACATATGTATATATTCTCATACATGCATGCAAATCTATATGTGTATATACATATATGTGTATATACATCTGTGTATATACATATATATATGTGTATACTTACATATGTATGCACTGGTCCCCTCCCTCTTCCCCCAAATAGTAACCTTTCTGATATCATCTCACACACACATTATGAGTGTGTGTGTGTGTGCATGTGTGTGCAAATCTAGATTCTGTATTTGAGAAAAAACTTGCTATTTTCTTTTTCCTTCCCCAACTACTCTCTCTTATTCCCTTTTCTGTTCCCTTTGGACCAAGTCTCTCTTGGTCTTTTTCTTCCATGTTATAAATATATACATACACATAGGTGTATGTACGTGCATATTTAAGTCTAAGTGCCACATACAAGAGAAAACATTTAATATTTGGATTTTTTCCTCCTTTTTCTTTCTCAGTCTGTTATGGCAGGATCTCACGTAACCCAGGCTAGCCTTGAACTCCCCATGCATCCAAAGATGACCTTAAACTTCCGCTCCTCCTGCCTCTACCTTCTGAGTGCTGGGATGACAGGCATGCATCACATAGTTGGTTCAGGCAGGTTTAGATACTTGTCTTTCTGAGTCTGGCTTCTTTCACTTAACATGACCTCCAGTTGCGTCCATCTTCCTGCAAATGTGATGCTTTCATTCTCACAGCTTAGTAAAAACACCACTGTGCATATATAAGAACCGTCCATCGGTTGATGTGCCCTGTGTGTTCTGCCTTGTCGTTGACAAGCACAGAAGTCTTGCCACATTTTTACAGTCTCCATATTTGTACAGATGCTGTGTCCTTTTACTACCCAGGAACATCTCTCTAGAGCTTTGCTCTTTGCTTCCTGACATCAGCTAATGTCTGTGCTTTCTTTGGAGTCGTTGACCAATGGACAGAAGGGCACTATTACACTTCCTGCCACTCAGTCACCCTCATGGGGTGGGGGATGGGGGGGCTTAGGATAACTGACAGCACACAGTAGTAGCTTCTCCACAACAAACATGAGGCATATGCATGCCCTCCCCACCCCTCACTCCCATGCTGGTAGGCCTATCCCTTGTTCTGGCCTGAGGGAAACCCCTGATGCTATTAACCCTTCTCAGGGGCTCTGCTCACTACTCAAGTCCCTTGGTTCTCTCCACTGCGAGTGCCCTGAAGCTCTCACCTCTGTGCCCTGCCTCATACCCCTCCTCAAACTCACTTGGCCAGGTGCTTGCACTCTCCTCTTCTCAGAGACCAGGGTGAGCAGCTGGGTGTTTCTTTCCCACTGGCCAGCCACACCCTCTCCTCCCAGGGCACCCCCATGTGGCACAGCTCTGCTTGCCACTCTCCTTTGCTGACTCCCCTCCCCCCGCCCCTACCTTAGAGCCCAATGCCATGGGGCTCAGTCTTCAAGCTCTTTACTATACAGATTTACCCTCTGGTAGCTGCCACAGGCACAGAGCCTTCAACACTATACCAACCACGACACTATCCTTATCCTCAGCCCCAATTCCCTTTCCCACAAATGCCAGAGTCCTTTTCCTTTTGACTCACCCAGAGAGTCCCTGGACATCTGCTGGGATCTTAGTCTCCATATGCTCAGAAAGACCTCCCCACATCCACTCAGGCACACCTGTCTCTGTGGCAACTCCACCCTCCATTAACTCAAGCTTGACCCATTGGGTCATGACTGATCAGTTTCGCCCAACTCCTCTTGCATGTGTTAGGAAGCTCCATTAGCCCCATATTGGAGCAAATTAGGACTCAACCTCTTGCCTCCATCCCTGAGGTTCCCACACAAACTGCCTGTCAATTGTCTATCGCCTAGTAACCATGCCTGTCCTCGGTATCAAACACCAAAAGTGTATCCTAAGCAGAACAGCAGAGCCATCTTAATCAAGACCATGGCACTCCTCTGCTCAAAATCCTGCCATGGCTCCCTATTGATTCAGGGAGAAAAATCCAGCTTGCCCAACTCCACATCAGGGTTGGCCCAAACCTCTTATTTGAGCCCCAGCAGTCCTGATTCCCACAAGTTGATCTGTTTTCCCCTTTTCCTTTATACTTCCTGCCTCTTTACACATTACTGGTATTTGCGAATACCCACACTATGCTTTTCTTAGTGTTGATTTCAGTGCCCATCTTCCCTGCTGGAACACAGGGCAAAGGCAAGGGCTTTTCCTGTACTGTTCATCGTGTGTGTAGTAGGCGCTTAAAAACTATTTGTTGAATGAATAAGTAAGTAGAAAGGTATATTTGGAAATGATCAGGCCTATGAACAGTAGCAAGCCAGATTCTGCAGCAAGTCAGAAGTAAAGGTAGAGAAGGGGACCCAAGACCACAGGTCAGTCCTCCTCATGTGCATGGCTCAGAAAACCAAGATCCTTTGCCCCAGTTATGAGGATTCTAGAAGCAGAGTGGACTTGAACTCAGCTCAACTGGCTCCAGGTCTTAGGCTTTGCTGTCTCTAGCAGCAGACTTGTAGGGGTCTAAACTGACTCAGGGCGCAGCACAGGCAATTCTGCTACAGAGAGATCATGAACATGGGGAAGGAGCATGGGGATGTTTCTAGTGGGTGAGTGCTCAGGAGCAGGCAGGGCAGGAAGCAGGATGTAGTCAGTGAGTATGAGGTGTCTTGAGTCCCAGAGTTGAGCCTTTCTCATTCCAAGGACAGAAAGACCTGTGAGCCTCAATGCTGAGAGGACAAAGGTCTCATTGACCATCTTTTTCAGGAGTCCATTCTGAAGGATCATAGAGTCCTTCCATTTACCCTTGTCCTTCTCTACTCCAGAGTGGTAGATGTGTGGGTGCCCAAGCTCCATGTCTCTTCTACTTACAACATGAAGAAGGTTCTCTCCCGCCTGGGCATCAGCAAAGTATTTGAGGAGCATGGTGACCTCACGAGGATCTCATCTCATCGCAGCCTGAAAGTGGGAGAGGTAAGCTACCTGGCTGGACCACTGTCCCCTCCTACACAGGAGTCCTCATGCAGCCTCAGCCAGAGCTGCTGTCAGAGCAGCCAGCCCTGTGGGCCCAGGCAAACCACCCCTTAGCCTCTGATTCCAATCTCCAAAACTAGAATCGTCACTCGAATGGTCTATAATGAAATTCGATTCAATGCTCTGCTTAGGGATCGAGTGCTGGGACACTGATCAGACCCATAACCAGTCTGAGGCTGGCCAGAACCTTCTCTCTAAGGTCTCACGGGCTCCTAAGAAGGAAGGAGGAAAGTGCATCATAGAGACAGACAGGCAGTGGCTGGGGTCTGCAGCAAGGTTGCACCCTGCTTATCAGGACAGGAAAAGAGGACCGTGTCGATGGGGTCTTCAGACTCAACAGACACAATATAAGACTCTCAGTTAAATTTGAATTTCAGAGACATAATGCATAATTGTTTTGTAACATAAGTATGTCCAGAATATTGCATGGGGGCATATTCATACTTGAACATAATTGCTTATCACAAATGACAATTTAACTAGATATTTTATATATTCAGCCACCCAGTTTGGGGATTAAAAGGGTATAGAAGGACAAGATTTCACAAACAGGAGAAAATGGGGTTAGTAGTTATGTTTCTGTTGCTGTGATAAATCACCATGGCCAAAAGCAACTTCTAGAGGAGTTTATTTTGGTCTGTGGTTCCAGAGGGACAGTCCTTAAAAGGAAAGGCATGAGAGCAGGCAGCCAGAGCAGGAAGTTAGCTGGTCACATTTCATCTACATACGGGAATACAGAGTGAGAACAGGAAGTGGGGTGAGACTCTAAACCCTCAAAGTCCATCCCAGGTGGCATGCTTCCTCCAGCAAGGCTGCACTTGGTGAACCTCTCCAAACAGGGCCACCAACTGGTGACCAAGTGTTCAAACACATGAAACTCTGAGGACATTTCTCATTCAAACCTCTACTGAAGGGGAGTGTCCATCTGAGGGAGGGTGTGGCCAATGTGGGAGGTCGGGGAGTTGACTGGTGCTAAGTGTAGTAAGGGAGGGGAGTCAAGTCATTCTGGGGGGGAACTGTGGTAGGGGACTGTAGGAAGGATCCTGCCCTCTGAGCATATGGCACAGGTGCTCAACTACCTACCAGGTGGCTCTAAGATGTCACAGCCCCTTTCTGCCTCCTCACTGTTGGTGAGCCCCTGAAATCAGGGAAAACAGCAAGCCCCTTTGTATCTTCCCCATTCCCTCACTTCCAAGGTAACACCATCCTCTTGACTGCTGGGCAACTTCGGCTACAGTGTCTCCCTCTCTGGGCTTCCCACCTTCGGCCCGCCATAGCCCCTGAGAGGCCCGACAGCCCCTGACTGTCTCTTGGTTCCGCAGGCTGTGCACAAGGCTGAGCTGAAGATGGATGAGAAGGGCATGGAAGGAGCTGCAGGCTCTGGAGCCCAGACACTGCCCATGGAGACCCCACAAAGGATCAAGCTGAACAGCCCCTTCCTGATGATGCTTTATGAGAAGTCCCTGCCTTCCATGATCTTCTTGGCAAAGATTTACAACCCTAGTGGTTAATAAAGGGGAGTTCTCTGTTGGCTTCAGACCTCTCCCATTTCCTAGGGATGGAGACATTTCACCCATGTGACACGGAGGAGGCCACAGGTACACTCTAGCCTAATCCTCCAGAGTCACAATGTCCCCCGGCTACCTGAGCCAGCAGCCCAGCTGGCTCTCAGGGCTTTGAATTCTGTATCCACCTTAATCCCTTCCCTAACCCATCAGCATCCCTGGACTAAATGCCAACCCCTACCCCCAGTGTCCCCTCACCTCCTTCACCCCACCAGGCAGGGGGTGTCTGCGATCTAATAAACTCCACCTCCCCCACACATCTGCTGGCTGTCAGGTAGCTACTTCGTGGAAGGCGGGGGCCACAGAAAGTAAACAGAGTTTGAGTGAGAGTCTTGGGCTCACATCTGAGAAGGAGGTGTCACTCAGGAAGCCACACGTCTTCTCTGGGAGCCCCTGCGTACATTTTTTGAGTGAGGTTTGCACTATTCCTTGGTAAGGCTTTGGTAAGCAAACAAGAACCGATCCCTAGCAGAATTCATTCTCCAGTGTGAGTCTCAGGCTGGGAACTCTGGCATACGTACTACATGGCCCTCCTCCCAGGGTGTCCAGGTGGGGTTGCTCGCCCAGCCAGGCCTCTAAGAGCACCGTGGAAGTGGCCCAGCCCCTTGTGCAGCATTAGGAGAAGGCTGCCTTCGGGAGAAGATGGGAGTCACTGCCAGCTTTGTTGACTGATATCTTTCAGACCCAAGAGCTCCTCGGGCCTATGGCCAAAGACAGATTCTACTGTTGAACCTTTGAGAGAGGCAGGTCTCTACCAGTCTCATAAAACTGGCCCCGCAGGATCTGCTTGTGGCCACTAGGGGGCACCAAGGGCTAGGCCAATGATGTCGGGCAGGACAGCAGAAAGATGCTGTTCTCCCTCTGACTATAATGGCCTGCACCTGCTGTGTTGGGTGAGGGGCATTCAGACTTGTCTTGATACCAATGAAGCAGCAGCAATTGCCACTTCCTGCCTAGCAGTTTTCTGAACACTGTGCCCTTCTTGTTTTGGTCACTACAGCCCAATGGGCAGCCAAAATGAGCAAGCCCATGGAGGAAAGGAGGCTTGGAGAGGTGAGGTGGCTTCCGGTGATATTAGAGTAAGCCTTGGGCAGCAGAATTGGAGTTTGTAGTAGGAAGCTCTTGGCTGCTCTACATCTCTGCTCCAGCCGCTAAGAGGCCAGCATGCATCTCTCCTCCATCCTCCACCCTGTGGGGTGAGGATCCTTGGAGACTAGGCCTATGGAGAGATCTGAGAAGGACTAAAGCCTGTGAGCCCAAAGTTACAGAGTCATCAGCTCCTCTGGGTAAGGGTGGGTATCGGGAACTAGGGGGATCCAGCCCCTCGATAGTCCCCTCCCAGGGTGCTGGAAGAATCTGCAACCAGCTGATAATTTAATCTTTGATGAAAAGAAATGAATCTACATACACAAAATTCCCTAGTTCATACACTTTATTATTCTGTGTCAGTTCTCTCTCTACGAGCTTCTATTCTGCTCTCATGTCTAGCTCCTTTCTTGCCTGATTTGTCTCTACATTTATCTGCTGTCCCCTCTAAGTTCTATCTTAATTCTCTCATCTTAGTTCTGCCCCATCTAGGTTCTCATCCATCTAGTTCTTTCCCATCTTAGGTCCTCTCCCATCTCCTTTCTCATCTTGTTCTTCCTCATCCTGTTCTTCCCCATCTGGCTCTTCCTCATCTTCCATCTTGTTCCTCTAGAACTCTCTTTTAGGCCTTCAATCTAGTTCTTCCCATCTAGTCCATTCCTCTCCAGTTCTTACCCATCTAGTTCTTCCGTTCTCTTTTTGCCTCTCTCCTCCTCTCCGTCTCCTTATTCTCTCCGTTCTCCCCAAGTCTCTCAGGAATCCAGTTATAAACCCAGGCAATAGCGATCCTCCGGCTGAGCAAGGTCACCAGGATTTAATTCTTATGGGGTCATAAAGGTGGGTAAGAATTTTCCTCAGACAGTGACTGTCAGGCTTTCTTTTACAACCCAAAATGGGAGTGGTAAAGAAGGAGGTCAACTGAGTGCTAACGACCGGTTAGTACATCAAAAAGAGGATCTGTGTGCTCAGTCTACATTCCTAGAAGTGGTTAGGTAAGAAGTTAGGGGTCTATCAGTAATGTTGTGTAAGAAAGGAGGGTCTCACCCTAAATTGCACAAGAAATAAAGCTATCGCCTGACCTAGGAGACAGGTGTTGTTTTGCTTGGCTTTGGATGCTTGATAGGCATTTTAGATAAACACACTGTTAGGAGTTCTTGGAAGCACACAAGAAAATCATTTTAGGAACCAGCTTACATATATATATATGTATATATATATATGAGCTAAAAATATCACCAAGACTTCTTAAGCCATGGCTTGACCTTTGGAGAAGTCCTTGACTTTTCCAGATAGTAGCTTTTGTGATAGTAGCTGAATTCCATTACGTTTTCCTGCAGCCTGCATCAGGTGGGAGTTGGAAGAAGCCAGTGGACCAGAGGCTGAGCTCCGTGTGAGCTCTTTACAACATAATGGCGTGTAAGTCTTGGTGCTGGGGATGTTGCACAGCCAGGTTAGCCACAGAGTCTGGGTGGCCTGGCTGAAGCCAGGGCCAATGCATGTCCTGGGGGAAATAATGACAGATACCTCTAGGGACCAGGTTGACTAGAAGAGTCCCGTGGAACTCTACAGTGAGACCCAGGGTTGCCATCTCTGTCATCTTCTCCAGCCTCTGAGATGGCCAGAGGCTTCCTGGGAAGATGATTTCTAAATATCTACCCCAACACTCCCCTGGAAATGCCCTCCTCCTCCTCCTCCTCCTCCTCCTCCTCCTCCTCCTCCTCCTCCTCCTCCTCCTCCTTCCCTACCTCTTTCTCCTCCTTCTCCTCCTCACATTCCTACTTACCCTCTAATGCTGCTACTCACCCACTAGTGCCCATTCATTATGACGTCTTCATGGGATTTCATCTTCTTTCTCAGTATCACCCACACAACCTTTCTCCCAGGAAATTGCTCACTTCTATGCTCATCCGTGGCTGGTGGGTCTGAGTGTCCCCTATTTCCGAGTGAGCCGCAATCAATCAGTGCTCCACAAGGTCTCTCAGAGCTGCACACTGTGGGCTGGTGGCTGAGGCACATAGACCTGGCTCCTGGCCACACAGAGTTACTGTCTAGTCGAGGAAAATTGCCACACTCATATCTATATGTTGTCATTCAACTTTAAGTTCAAGTTTGCAGTCTCCACTAGCCATAAGAAAGGCTGACTGGGGTACTTGAGAGAGCATGGCAGGAGAGTCTGATCCTAGCTGGGAACCTCAGAAAGGCTTCCCCAGGGATATAACATCTGGAGAATGCCACAGCTATAGCTACTAATTCCCATTACAGGGCTGGTGTGTAGCTCAGTGTGACAGTGCTTATACAGCAAATGTGAGGCCCTGGGTACACCAATACCATCTTAAAAATGAAAGAAAAGAAGTTAAAACTACAATGTTTTTCCAGCATAGTAAGGGACAAGATACCAATTTGTCTTCCAAACAAACTGAACATTTGACTTTAAAAAATGATTGTTGCTTATCTTAAGTATTTTTCAATATAGTTTCTTACCTTCACAGTCACGTTTGTTCTTCACTATAAAATTCGTATGTTTAAATTTTTTTTTTCAAAAAGGAAGAAGTGAGGGTAGGAGAAGAGGGAGCCACTCAAGCATTGGAGAGAGCATGTGCAAAGGTCCTGCAGTCAGCAGCATGGGTGAGGAGCGAAAACAGCATTCAAGTAGCTAGAGCAATAGGCAGGAAGAGTTGGGCAATGAGACAGGAACAATAGGTGGGGGCCTTGTTTCCCACAGAGGGGAACAATGCTAGCAAACTTGTGCCTCGAAGGTGACCCTCTAGCAGTTGGCTACCTGTCCTTGCATCCGAGTGCCAGACTAGTACATGCTACAAGGTGTGTGCTCAGTATGTAGATGCAACTGCCACACAGCCACCCATTTGCAGACAGCTGGCCGTCACCCAGTCTCCCCTGTTCTCTGGGACGGAAGGCCCGTGCTAGTCATGGCAAGTCTGTCCCCTGGGAAGTGGCCCGCCTACTTCTTCACAGCATCTGCAGAGGCACCTCCTGTGTCTACTCAAGCCATCCCACCCTGCCTGGGTGCTACTCACCCCACTGCCTTTCAGATCTTGACTCATCTTTCCAGAAAAAGCCAGCTCCTCCCTCTCAAAGGTTTCCCAGCCCACCTGGTTGTGAACTGGCTGACCTCATGAATGAATGAGCAAGTAAATCCGTGGGTTTGACTTTGATGTAATCGACACCTCTTAGTCAATTCTGAAAGCCTACACCACATGGGTGTGCTCATCGATCCTCAAACTCACCAACCTCCATGATGAAACCATTCTATGTTACTGATAAGGAAACTCAAGCTTAAGAAGACCAAATAACCTTCCCGAGGTTCCACAGCTAGAAAACCACAAAGCTGGGATCAAATGGAAGTCCTGTGAGCATTCTTACTCTCCATTTGTCCATCAACCCATCCATCCACTCATTTTCCTACCCATCCATCTACC
The DNA here is from genome assembly GCF_007827085.1 of Peromyscus californicus insignis. Taxonomy (NCBI): domain Eukaryota; kingdom Metazoa; phylum Chordata; class Mammalia; order Rodentia; family Cricetidae; genus Peromyscus; species Peromyscus californicus. The sequence continues at coordinate 52,846,099 of NW_026294447.1, read as the reverse complement.
CAATCATCCATCCTCTGACCCATCCATCCACCTACACACCAATCTATCCATCCCACTGACCCATCTATTTATCCTTCTTCCATTCATCCATCCATTCACTCATCCATCTACCCACCTGACCATCTACCTATTCTTCTCATTGATCCATACATCCATCCTTTGACCCATCTATTCATCCACCCATTCATGTACCCACAAACCTATCCATCCTATTGATCCGTCCATCTATTCACCTATCCAATCCTTTGACCATTCCATCCATACAAGCACTTATCCATTTATCCATCTGTCCATCCATCTACCTAGTCATCATCCCCCCCCACTGATCCAACCACCCATCTATCCACTTTGTGTCATGGACTGTTCTAGGAACTTAAATTATACCAGCTAACAAAAATTTACAAAGATATTCACCCTCATGGAGGCTTTGAACTAACTAGTTGGAGAGGCAAAATATAGACAAGGTATGCAATAAGGAAGACATTTAACTGAGCAGGCAAAAGTGGCTGGCTGGATGTGTTGATGGTATATATATATATATATATATGTGTGTGTGTGTGTGTGTGTGTGTATATATATATATGTGTGTGTGTGTATATATATATATATATATATATATGGTGGTGGTAGAGGGGTCATGATCTAGCAGGGGATGCTCATTACCTAAATAGCTAAATGATCCACAATGCAAAGTTTGTTATATGGCTGGCCCTGGGTGCTGCTCACATAGTGGTATGATGCCTGCACTCTGCTGACCCGGACAGAGATTAGCTCTTTGAATGTACATGCCTGATACCAGAATCCCAGTGTAATCCAGCATGCCTTCCACGGGATGCATGAAGACCTGGCACAGCTTTTGGGCATCTCTCCAGGCACATGCAGGGGCCAGGCCAGGAATCCGGCTTTCTGTCTGTGCCAGCTCAGCCCATAACTTCACCTGCCCCGGTTGAAGTCGTTTTTTGTGGGACGCACCGGGAGTGGGAGGCTGATGTGTTGGCAGGGAGGGCCACCAGTGGGAAGTCCCAGTGTTCTGTCCTGTGTCCCTGTGTAGCTTGAGCCTGGGCTCCCATTCCCCATTTGTGCAGCCACAGGGCTGGCTTCAGAAAACCCTCCAGTTGACAAACAGTCACTCATCCAGGCACACTGAATCAGCAGGCACCAACTGAGCGTCTACTATGAACCAAGACAGTGTACCCGACACAGCGAAACCAGAAGTGGGGGAACCTGCCCAAGCACAGTCTGGGAGGAGATTACCACATGACCTTAATCCCCTGCATCTCCTAATGTCCTAGTCAGGCCCCAGGAGAGAGCTCCCTGCCTTGCTGGTCACCACAGCGATGCTCAGCTTTTACAACAGGTGTGCAAAGTCCAGACAATTTTTGTGCTTTAGGAAGCCTGTACACCATTCACACTCAGTTCCCCGACTTCCACTCATCTCTGACCTACCCGCACAATTTTGACTGAACCATTTCCTCTTTTGTGTTACAGGCGTTCCTTGACTTACGATGGGCTGTGGTCCATCCCAGTGAGCTCTCCCCACCCCAGGTTGAAAATATCTGACATCTAATTGTCTGAGCACCACAGCTCAGGAAACCAGCATCCTGTAGCATGTGGGTTGTTTCTTCTCATTGTAGAGGTGATGGGGAGGTGTGACACAGACTCCATGTCTCGAAAAAAAGAACAAAATTCAGAATGTCACAGATTTTTTTGCCACCTCATAGAGTTCAAAACATTCTAACTGTGTTATTGGACAAGTTCTATCTTTAAAATTATTCGTATTAAAAAATAAAATTGGGGCCGGGCCGCGGTGGCACATGCCTTTAATCCCAGCACTCAGGAGGCAGAGTCAGGCGGATCTCTGTGAGCTCGAAGCCAGCCTGGTCTACAGAGCAAGATCCAGGACAGGCACCAAAACTACACAGAGAAACCCTGTCTCGAAAAAACAAAAATAAAATAAAATTGGGACTGGCAAGATGGCTCAGCAGGTAAAGGCAGTTGTCATCAGAGCTGATGATCCCAAGTTCAATCCCCAGGACCCACATGGTAGAAGGAGAAGAAGTTGTCCTCGGACTGTAAGAATGCAATGTTAGAGTCCAGATACTGGTTGCAGTCCCTGCAGCAGCCCCTCCTCCTCACAGGTGGCCACAGGCACCCCACTGAGACTATGAGTCTCTAGCTAACAGACTTCCCCAAGCCAGTGTTTCTCCCATAGGGAAGAGGATTATGTCAAATGGCCATTGGTGGTCACATACCCTGTCCCCTATCCCTTTCCTTCCTCCTGCCTGGGAATCAGAGAACCTGGCTGCAGGCTTGTACTGTGAAATCTCCCCTATCCTCAGAAAAGCATATGAAGAGACCCCGTTTCTGCCATGTGAGCCCTGATTCTTCTCTTCAGAGCCCTGCCCTCCGCCATGTTGTCTGTCTCTGGTGCTGGGACCTGAACTCTGTCCTCAGAGCCCCAGCCATGCTGCTGTCTGTCTGTCTGTCTGTCCTGGGCCTCTTCTAATAAATTTCTACTCTCCCATCTCCACAATAATCCCTAGAATTCCTCTTGGGCACACATCAAGTACTTTAAAAATATTTTTTAAATTATGTGTACATGTGTGTATATGTGCATGTGTGAGCGCATGCACGTGCATGCGTTCACATTCCATGCACGTGTGGGTATTTGCACACGAGTACATGTGCCTGCAGAGGGTATTTGCACATTCGTACAGATGCCCATGGAGGCCGAGACATTGGATCCCCTGCCGCTGGAGTTACAGGTGGCTGTGAGTCACCAATATTTTTCACTGACTTCCATGTGCGTGCTGCGGTGAGCCCCAATCACCTCTCTCTGATCAATGCAATAAAAATTAAAATAAATAAAATCATTTAAACAGAAAGACATAATCTCACAGTCATACATAGAAAACTAATTCAACTTTATCACAGACAGAAATTAATTACACCACCATCAACAGTGAAAGCATGGCCCCTGGAGGAAGAGAGACTTGGTGTCCCTCCGGAGGGTTATCACACTAAAACAGTGCACAGCAAGGAATTGCAGCTCCTCCAGGTATTCCATGCTGGGGCAGAGAAAGGATGAGATACTAGTGCCAGCCAGGGTTGCTGGGGTGGGGGTTCTCGTAGATCAACTCACAGTTGAATTAACACCCTTGTATGAACTAACTCTTATTTCATTGTTTTCTGTAAAACTGTAACTCTGCTCCTGAGAGGGCTGAGATAAGCGGGGAGTCTCTCTCCCTACTTCAGCCAAACTGGAAACTTACTTGGTTTCCTTTACCAATCTCTGTTGTCTAATTTCTTCTAAAGCCGTGGGACAGTTTATGGACCCAGGTGAACTGGTTCTTAATGGAATTGTTAGGGTCAGAGCCTGGGCCCTGACAGCTCTAAAAAGTTAGTCACCCATCCTCCATGTGCTGATTAAGTAAGCAACGATGGAAAGCAGAAAAGGGAGATTTATTTGATGTGGCCACATTGGGAAGAGTGATAAAGAGATTTGGTGACTCTCCCAAGTCCATCTTTGGGGTTCTGACAGTTGACTCCAGAATACAGGGAAATATAAATAGGGAAAGAGGCACATATAACTAAATAGTCTTGGTGAAGGCATGCCCCCCCCCCCGACCCATCTTTGTCTGGGCTCCAGTCTGTCTCTGACAAGTTTTCAGAACTGTGAAATCTCTCTGCTTAGACACAAGCCCCTTCTACGGCTGGCAATAGGCTTCAGCCTTTTCCTTCTCCCAACATGTCATTCCTAGGGAATTGCAATGTCATGGAGTCCCCTGCTTCAATAATCTGATAGCCAAAGGAAGGGGCCAAGAATCTGTATAGAATACCTTCATTTATATTGGGATAGTTACAGAGCAACAACAGAACATGTGCAGATTAAATTCCACCCAAAAGAGTCAGTGCTGCAGGTCTAGCCTAGGAAAGCTGTCATAAAGTTAGTAATGGCCATAAGCTGAGCCTTCCTCCTTGAGGAAATCACAGAGGTCATAGGACTTCATCACGAGGCTCCATGCCATGGGCAGAAACAGTTAGAATTTAGGTTGGGATAAGGGGTGAGGTTCAAGAGAGGGGTACAGAGTGGAAACATCCTTCAAGTTGGCTGGCATTGCAGCCTGGTGGAGTCTGAAGTAGGAAGCCTCAGTCTGGATAGGGAGCGCTAGCAGATTCAGGTCCTGTAAAGATCCCCGTGTGGGGACAAAGGAGGGGAGAGGTCAGCTGGACAGGGAGTGCTAGCAGACCCAGGTCCTGTAAAGATCCCTGTGTGGGGACGAAGGAGGGGAGAGATCAGCCGGTGTCACCAAACTAGACCGAGAGACACCGTGTTTGCTTGTGTTTCTGGCCGAGGCAGGTGTTTGAGAAGTCTCACGGTCATGTCTAGAAGAACAACAGGCTTGGTTAGTTCATCCAGGATGACAGCAGCTTGCCCTGCCTGTAGCCCTTCTCCATTAAGGGATTTGCTATCTGGAAGGGCCTGTTCCAGCAGGAGGGCTACATGTAGGCAACAGGTTCCCTACTTATGTGATCTGACAGAAACAACAGGAGAATCTTGGTTCTGGAGGTCAAAGGTAGACCCTATGACTGGGCCTTGGGCCAAGGTGGAAGCATTTTTCTTACTTATGTGCCTGACCGTTGAGCTTCTTTTATCTTTATATTTAATCTTTGGCAGTACTAGGGATTGAACCCAGCACCTTGTATGTATTAAGCAAGTATTCTACCACTATACTGCATCCTTGGATACATTTTTAAGTTTGGGGGTTTACAGAAAGTGATGGAGCTAAGACATGGTGTGGTTCGAAAGGAAATAGCCCCCATAGGCTCATAGGGAGTGACACTATTTGGAGGTGTGGTCTTGTTGGAGGAGATGTGTCACTAGGGAGTGGGGCTTTGAGGTCTCAGATGCTCAACCCTGCCTAGTGGATCATTCATTTCCTGTTGCCTGCCAATCTGGATGTAGAAATCTCAGCTTCTTCTCCAGCACCATGTCTGCCTACATGCCACCATGCTTGTCACCATGATGATAACAGACTAACCCTCTGAACTGTAAGCCAGCCCCAAGGAGATGTTTTCCTTTAGAAGAGTTACCGTGGTTATGGCATCTCTTCACAGCAATAGAACACTAAGGTAATCATGGTTTCCAGCAGCTTCCTCTAATGCCCTCATCTTCCATAACTATAGGACACTGGTCACAGTAAAGGAGTAAACATCGGTACTACGCCAGTAAGTGAACTGTGAACATTATTTGAGTCTCACCAGTTTTATCATCAGCATCCATCCTTCTGCTCCAGGAGCCCATCCAGGGTGTGTGATATAATGGATGACAACCACAAGGGTATCTCCAGGGCCTTGAAGGGGCTGAAGGTGCATGGGAGGCCCCAGAGTCACATGAGATGAAGCTGAACTCTCAGATGGGCCATCTGTTTGGTATGGGATGCTCAGCAAGTCATATGACTGCCTTGGTATTCTCTGAGAGGTGGGCTCTCAGTATCTACCATCAGGGGCCTTTATCGGGGACCAGGTGACATATGGTCACATATCTATACAGCACCTCCTTAGTCTCAGTGACCATCAGGACTGCTTCAAGGTCTCATGACCTGGCACACAGGGAGCTGATTGTTTTGTTTGCACAGAGTCCTATACAAGTGTCCCTCCAGGATGAAGGTCATCTCAGGACAGAAATCTCTTCTGTCCCACCATGTGGAAAAGACAACAGAGAGAATTCTTTGGGACCTGGAGGTTTGTCAAGACCCAAGCCCTTCCTCATCTCATCCCAAGTTTGTCCCCAGTTGCTAGAAGTGAGATGGCCACTGGGAAGACTAAGAAGTGAGCCACACTGCTATAAGTCACTGGAAGCTCTGGGGAGCACCTCCCACTGGGCAGCTCCACAGTGGGGACAGTGGCCTCAGCTGCAGAGGCTTCTAGCTGAGTGGTGTTCAGGTTCAGCCTTGAAGTAGCACTCTGCTCCCCTGTTGAGGTAAATACACAGATATAAAACAGAAATGGATAAAGACATAGCCAAACTTAAAAAATTTTACGATGTTTATTCGTGTGTGTGTGTGTGTGTGTGTGTGTGTGTGTGTGTGTGTGTGTGTGTGTGTGTGTTGGGGCACACATATGCCATAATGCACTTGTAGAAGTCAAAAGACAACTTACAAGAGTCAGTTCTCTCCTAACATATGGACTCTAGGGATTGACTACAGGTCACAAAGCTTGTGAGCTAATACCCCTACCTGCCATTTCACCAGCCTGTAGACATAGTTTATTATTTATTTACTTTTAAAATTTTACTTTGTGCTTGCTTTGAGACAGAGCCTCAGTATTATGTGGCCCTGGCTGTCCTGGAACTTGCTATGTAAACCAGGCTGGCCTCCAACTTACAGAGACCCACCTGCCTCTGCCTCATGACGGCTGGAATTAAAAGTGTGTACCACCATGACTGGCTGCTATAGACGTATTTTAAAAGGGCACAGCAGCACATATCTATAACCCCTTGGGTGGTTGAAGGGTCTCTAGTTCAAGAGCAGCCTGGACTACCTTAGCACAAACCTATCTCCAAACTCTGAATGAGAAAACATCTTTATAAAATCAGAAGTGGAGTAGACACATCACAGTGTGTGAGGATGGTAACTGTAGTCAAGGACAGATGATTTTAGACACCTTTCACCTTGGTATCACTGAAAAGGCTTCATGGAGGAGGGTGGACCGGAAGCAATCTCAAGGGGATGACCCTTGGGTAGGCCCTTATTCTCTCACTGCTCTGCTGTGATTAGGTTTAGGGATTGCAGACAAAATAGGCCTTTGCTTTCCAGGTGGCCCTGAGACCCCAGTGCTGGAGGTGAGCTTAGATGAACTTCTTCCTGGGTCAAGAATAGAAGCTGGGATAGGGGGACACCTTCACTCCTTAGCATCAGGTCTTTCCTAGTTTTCTCTGGAAACTCTGATTCAGTGCTTCTGGGTGAGGTGTGGTGACTTGTATACTGAGGAGAAGCTGATTAGCCAAACTTGGGAAACCCTGAACCCTTCAAGGTGACTTCCTGTCTACACATCAGTTGTAAGAATGGACAAGTCAACATGTCTGGCACTTAGGGTTCCCATCATCTCTCCCCCTACCCTCCCACACCATCCACACCTTCACACTCTCTTTGAGTCATCTCCTTCTCTCCCCCTCATCTCTAGAATGTGCTCATTATGCCTTTGCTCTGGGGAACCCACATAATGTCTAGACATTGTAGCCAAGAAGACAGACACATAAGGAGGCAAAAAGCCAAGGTTTGCTCCAGGTGTCGGTATGGGAGGGGCAGACTATGTGGTCCAAAAAGACTGCAGTGGGAGGGCCTGAGCTGTAGCTATGGATGGAAAGGAGGATGTCACGTGGGGGGGGTCTAGTCAGAGAATCATGGGAAGGAAGTAGTCGAAAATCATGTAGTAGGAAAGAAATGGCAGAGCTGCCTTCTTTGTGTTGATTACGTTTATGTCTTTATTACATTTTTTAAAGCATGGGTTACCAACACATACAGTTTTCTACCAAAGCACACAGATTTCTTCGACCATTTTTTTCTATTCTCTATATCCTCTCCCCTTTCACATCCAGGACTCCAATTATACATGTTAACAATTCCTGTTTCCCCACAAGCTTATGTGGTACGAGATCACCATGGCACTTTTACTGTTTGTTTGTTTAGCTAGCTAACAGTCTTTGCCAGTCTGGTCCTTCTGATACATTTTCTTTCTTTTAAAAGAAGTTTTATTCCATTTTTATTTAAGTGAATGTATCTCTCTGTGTGTATGTGCCTATGTGTGTAGATCCCAAGGAGGCCAGAAGAGGGCGTCAAATCCCTTGGAGCTGGAGTTACAGACTGCTATTAGCTACCCTATATGGGTGCTGGGAACTGAATTCTGGTCCTTTGCAAGAATAAGAAGTGTCCTTAACTGTTGAACCATTTCTCCTGACCCATCTATCTACATGTTTCCAAGCTCATCGATCTTCTTCTACTGTTTTAAGTTCACACTATAAATTTCTGTTCTCAGATATCAAATTTATCCTCTCAAGAGGTTCAAGTTGGTTCTTTTTATATCTTTTTCTCATGCTATAATATATTCCCTGTTACATATATTTTAAGGGTGGATAGAGCTAGAAAAAAAATCATCCTAAATGAGGTAACCCAGACCCCAATAGACCAATAACATGGTATGTATTTGCTTATATGTGGATATTAGCTTTTAAGTCTTTGATCGGCAGGCTACAATCTGTGTAACTGCAGAGATTAGGTATAGAATAAGGGACTACTGGGGGGAGGAAGGACTTCCCAAGGGAGAGGAAATAGAATTTATAGTTATGAAGAGACAGAGGGGAGGTGGTGGGTGGAGACTGGAATGAGAGGATTAAATGGAAAGGGGGAGGGAGGAAGGGGAGCTGAAACTAAGGCCATTTGAGGGATACCTGCCACAGTAGAAACTTCCTGAAATATACACATATATGACATAAGTCTAAATGGAATCACCAAATAGCAGGGGAATCCCAACAAAACATCTCTTGCTACCAAATGAAGCCTCCAGTGCCAGGAATGGATTACATCTAATTGAGTTATTGGTAAAATGGGCAACATGGAAACCCCCAAACAACCCAGGCTATAGCCAAGGCTATAGGTTGCTCTCCACAAACTGATGATAAGGCCCTATTGCTTGAGATAACATCTGTGTGATTCACTGAATATGAAGCAGTTGAGGTGGTGCCTTACCTCAAGTCTTCACACCTATTGACTAGTGTTCATGGTACTGGAAGGTACTCTGCTGCTACCAGAGGAGAAAGGTGAACACCAACCCAGCTACAAACCCTTCAACCTACAATGGTGTCCTGCCTGTAAGATATGCTGGGGCAATAGTGGCATAAAGCTTGTGGAGTAACCAACCACTCTCTAATTGGAATTAAGGCCCACTTATGTGATGGGACCCATGCCTGACACCCATGCTCAGGTGGCCAAAGACCTAAGACTAGATAGGACATGGATCTAGGGGAAAACCAAATAGTTCATTGTACTATTCTCCTTGCTCAGACATCATCAGAGAAGCCGCCTCGTACAGTAGATGGGAACAAATACAGAGACCCACCACTGGAAAATGTGCAGAGAGTGAAAGACTTTGGCATATTTGGTCCTAAATGTGATGTCTCCATCAAAGCCCTCTCCTCAGGGCTCAGGGAACTCTACAGAAGAGGCAGAAGGATTGTAAGAGCCAATGGGGTTGGAAGACACCAGGGAAGCAAGGCCTTCTAGATCCAAAAGGACTAACACACATATGATGCATAGAGACTGAGGCAGAATGCCCAGGGTCTAAACCAGATGGGATCCCAGAACTGAGAGGGGAAGTGGACACAAGGTCCCATCCCTAACCCAGAACCTATCTACCTCCAAGTGATAACAACTTGCAAAGGAAAAACTAGTTTTCTCCAATGGAGTCTCACTGTGTATACAAATCACTCATAAGGGCAGGCCCCGTGCCCAGCAGTAGATGGCCAACACAAAACAAGGTCAATGATATTTTTGGAGATCTTTTTGGTTTTGCTTGTTTGTCTCATAATGCTTTTTCTGAGCTCCTCCTACTACACGTCTTTTGTTTTTATGTTATATTTTCCATTTTTTTTTGTTTTTATGGGACTTCTCTGTGTGTGAATGTGTACATCTCTGCATCTGTATATATTTCTTGTATTTTCTTGACTCTTTTTTTTCTGGTGTTTGTTTGTTTTCTTCTATCCTTTGTTTTTATTTTATCTTATTTTGTTTTTATCATTTTTAGATGTCTGTTTTTCTAGTGAGGGAGAGAAAGAAAACGTGGATTTGGGTACTTGGGGAAATAGGAAGAATCTTGGAAGAGTTAGGGGAGGGGAGACTGATCAAAATATATTGTTAAAAAATCCATTTTCATGAAAAAAAGTTAAGGTATACTTTAAGAGACTGTTCTAAAATCCTGCCTGTGAATTCCTTGATGTAAGTCATGACTGGGACTGTTCCTGTCACCTCATGTTTCTTCTGGCATCAAGTAACATTTTCCTATTGTGAACCAGAGTTCAGTGGAGAAGCCATAGCATATTCAAGGGCTTGACCCAGGGTGACTAGAGCATCATGATTGTAGAGAAATGGAATGCTGTGGATCAGGGGCCAAAGTTATCCCCAACTATTTATAGTCCCTTTTAATAGGCAATTGCTATCAGCTTCTATATCCTGCTACCCACTCAGTTGGTATGCACAGCTAATCTTGCCAGACCTCAGCCCTCTACCAATTCCAAAACTAAGACTGTGACAAATACCTGAATCTCATAAAAACAGATTTTCTCATTTTATAGCTTAGTCAAGGCTCCCACAAAGCCACTGGTATGTGAACTATTTGGGACTTTCTTTTTTGACAGGACCATAATGTGTAGCCTTTTCCATGGTGGAGGGTGTCATTCAGGGCCACTTAGATCTGTCTTTTCTGGCCATAGCTAAGAGTGAGTGATTTTTACATTTCCTGTAAAGCACAGTTATGATTTTACACCAACACTATTCTTTGACTGTCTAGAAATTTGGGGTTGAATATTGGCCATTGTGACATTACTATTTTGCTGTCTGGTCTTATCAAGGCACGTGGTTGAGCTCTAGGATTAGTCTAGTGCAACTTTAAACCACAATTAGCTCAGTGTCAATGACACTATGTGGCATCTCTCAGCTTCCCATAGGCTCTCCAGTTGGATGGTCTTACTTGAATATATCATTTCCTAGCATCTCAGTGGTTCCACACATTTTTTTACTCATTTTTTGGAGGGGTGGAGTGGGGAGTGGGGGTCTGTTTATACCAATTTATAAGTCCAATCTCAGTTCCTCTGCTTTGGACAAAAGTGTAACCCAAACTTCACACATGCATTTTCTGTGCTACTGGCACTTTGATGGAGCCAAGGAGTTCTCATCACCCTGATCTCCCCGTCCATTTCCTGTCAGCACCACTCCTCAGAGGCAAGCTGCTCATTTAATTCAATTTCAGCTCAGTGACCCGTTCAACAAGCACTCACAGAACATTCAGTGTTGGCCAAACAGTAGGTCATCAGGGAGGACAAGACAGGCCAGAGCCCTGACTCACACAGTGTTCAAGAACACACAGATGTGAAATCACAGCAGAGGCAACTGTTTTGCCCACAGGCTGATGGTCGCATAGAGACATCTACGGGAGCCATTTTCTTCATGTGTGTCGTCAAAGACAGCTTCTTGGAGGCAGTGATGTGTCTTGGGACCCAAACAACACATAGGAGTTCACTGGGGGGAAATTGGAAGAAAGATACTCCAGGAATAGGGTCCACCCAAAATCAAAGACATTATCCCAAAATAGGGCAGAATAGGATTAAAGGGTTGAGATTGAGGAGCTCTGAGATGACAGAGTTGAAGAGGCTCCACTGTGCCAGTTGAATGGCAGATATCCCAGGACTGGCAGGGTATTGAGACTTTTTTGGGAGACAGCCCTTCCCAACAAGACTTACAGTGCAGCTACATCAATGTACCACCATCCACCAGGCTACCTGAGAGTCATCTGCGCATAGATTCTTCCTCATTCTCCATGACTTGACTTGAGTTCTATTGACAGGACTGGTGATGGATGACACTGGGAATAAGGAAGAGGCGGTGCAAGGATGGTTCTGAGGATCAGGTAGCCTGGCGGATGGGGGTACCGCTGATGCAGATGCCGATAAAGGTTTGTCTGTGACTCTCATCAGGCAGCCGTTTGGGAAAGTTGATTTCAGTTTAGTCTACTGTGCTGGAACTTGCTTGTAACATCAGGAGGTGCTGGCAGCTAGTCAGTTAGAGATGCAGGAGTTCAGAGGGAAGGGACCTGGCTGAAGATGAAAAGTGCTCTGCCCTTTGCATCTCTTCACAATGAAGCTGTGGGTGTGGTGAGATCTGTGGGAGAGAAGAAAGAGTTGCCAGCCAGCAGCTGAGGCCTGCTGGCTTATAAGGATCAGCTGGAGGACTGAACCCCATCAAGGGGAGGAGGAGGAAGAGGAGGAGGAGGAGCAGAGGTTTGAACAAAATCCAGCTGCCTAAGGGCTGACTGGAGCAGGAGCTGAGGTCGCCTTTGTTGTCCTACTACAGGGAAGGCAGGTGAGGTGAACATTCAGACACATTCACTGGGTGGGTCAGGTTTCTATGGTTATAGAAGCCAGACTATGAGTTTAAAATGAGGGTGCAGGGTCAAGGGTGCTTGAGGATGGGCAAGGCGGCACCAGAGTGCATGAAAGGAGGGAGGTGGCATCTGGCTGTTGGGTTCTTTCTTGTGACTACACTTGAGCTTGTTTAAAAACGATATCCAGATTGATGGAGAGAAGGTAGATTGAGTACAGAAGATGGAATTAGGGGGTTCCGGGATGGTGCCAAGGGGAGTGGCAGCTGGTGGAGTGGACATGGAGAGAAAAGTATCCTCTCTCACAGAAGGCTGAAGAAGCTTATTGACTGAGGGTCCATCTTTGATTTGGGGTGGGAAGGAAGGCTGGCTGTGGGTAATGACGCATATTTGCATGCATGTATGTGTGTATGTACATGGCTGCATGTGCCTGTTTCTGGGTGCAGATCTATTGGAAAGATGTCTTCCTGCAGAAAGTAAGTTGACCAGCAGTGGAGCCAACTTCTCCAGGCTGAGAGCCACCAGGCTAGGACACCTTACAGAAGCTGGGTCACCAGGTGGAGAAGGGTACAGGTTGGATGGAATGCTCTGCACCCAATCAGGGTCAGAAAGCACCTGAGACTGGGAATTGTGGTCACCTATAAGATGGCAGACAGAATAGCTGGGCACCTGCAGATGAGAGTTGGCATATGGCAAAGGAGCCTGTGTAACAGAAGCTTGGCTGCCTCTTCTGAGCTCCAAGGGGACTGTGAGGAACTGGGAGTGGCATGCCAGCTCCACATAAGGAAGTTGCCTGGTGTGCACTGTGATGAGTGACAGGGGTGGCAGGCATTTGAGTAATCGCCCTGAGAGACAATAGAGGGTGGGATCAAAGCCAGGTTAATGGAGGGATGGGCCCAGATGGGACAAGCCCAGGAAAGACAGTGTCCCTGGCACCCCCAACAGGTAGAGCTCACTGGCAGGATGTGCGCATACACCTGAGCTACAGCAGGGCAGAGGAGAGGGCTTAGCAGGGCTAGGAGAGAGACAAGAGTTGGGACAGACATGGCAGTACCGCAGCTGTCTTCTGGAAGACTGAAGAGAAGGAGGCTGGATTTGAAAGCTAACAGAATGAGCTTTGGTGATGCTTTCAGAGACTATGGTGACTGGGGTCTTGAGGATCCCCAGGCTTTTCAGGAAGGGCCTCTTTGGGACTTCCTTCCTCTGAGCTTCTGCAAGATACAGCAGCTTGCCTGAGGTCAAAGGGACAGAGGCAGCCCCTTCCCATATGTACAGCCGATATTCTCTTTCTTCAGCTTCATCCCCTCTCCGATGGTCAGGAATAGTCAGGAACAGTCTATATCTTCTTGCTCCCAAGTACAAAGCAAGAAGGAGAAGCTGTTTCAAGCCCCTGCCCGTTATGCATGCTCCATATGCATCATTCGGCGCTATGCAGACATCATCTCCCTTTCCATCAGAGCCTCTGTGTCAGGTGGGGAACACTAGGGTGATGGGGAAGTGAACCAATACTGCTGGGCAAAGGAGTGGGGAGGCTGATGGGAGGTAGCTCACAGTATGACAGGGGCCTTGGAGTCCAGCTCCTAAGACCCCCTCCAGAGTTCAGGTCAGATGCTACAGAGAAGCGAAGGGAACTTATGATATGTCTAATCTGAGAGTTTATGGAGTAACTCACATGGGTGCTGCTCCAGTCCTGTCTATTGTTCTTCTTCAACTCTAATTCTCTTGTTCCAATTGTTTATGATTTCTTAGCTCTGATTCTTTAGTTTCTGTTTTGTAGTTCTAAATCTGTTTAGTTTTCTAATTTTCTGTCCCAATTTTAATTCCAATCCCCCTAGCTTCTTGTCCATCTAGCTTAAATACACTTTCCTCAGGAGACTTGAAGAAAATACAAGTTACATCTCATTGGGTAAGCAATAAGGGCAGAGCCATTTACCATGGCAACACAAGGTTTCAAGGTTTCAGGAGTAAGACTCTGATCAGAGCCCGGTGGTGCAGTGTCAGTTAGATAAGCTTGAGACATAAGTCTTTTATCAGCTAGACTTGGCAAGCAAAGGGTTGGCATGATTTCTTAGGCTGCTTGTGTTAATAACCTTGATTATACACTATCACTCTAGTTCTAGTCTTCTGAAGGACTTTGATCCAAACAAAGCCAAACATCTGCGATTTCACTCATGAATAAAATCTGTGAAAGTTCTGCCTTTAATCTATCCCAAGGACACTTCATTTGGCCAGTTTTCCCTGTCAGTAAGCCAAGGATGGGGAATAGATCTCTAAGTGTCTAACAGTCGCATGGAACAATAGATCTAGTTAAGAAGCATATTTTAGTATATTTCTACTCATCAAAATTATACAGCTAAATGAGAAGTCATCTTTCTGACCATCCACAAATATGTGTGCCCATAAGATTGAGATGCAATCATGAGATTACATGTGCACATTATGTGAAAATGCATGGTAATAGGGAGATATCATAGCTGTTATTGTACAAGTAAAATTACAGATGAAAGCAACCAGTTTTTCAGAGCCTGTGGCCCTGTGGACCCTGCCTGACAGGGTTCCGCCATCAGAGAATCATTCATCTGGTGGGTTGGCATCTGAATTATCAATTGCTATAAGCTGTAATTGTGTCATGGCCCACAATAGCTCATGACAGTCACTCCTGACAACAGTGGACAGCTATTATTGCCAAGTATGGGCAAACAGATGGACATAGCACTGAGCATCGAGGTGGAAAGGAGAGGCCAACCCTCGGAGGGTATTTGTCTGCATGCCCAAGAGGCTCTGGAGGCACAGATGGTGGAGATTCTGGGGACCATTCTATTGAAGGACACATAGTCAGAAGGGGAGGGGACAGAGCCTTCAGGACAATGCAGGAGAGAAGGAGGGGAAGGGAGAAAAGAGGTGATGGTAGAGTACAGTTTAGAGCTTGGCTGGTACCCTGTAGTGTGGTATCTTGGAGAAGGGAGAGACTGAGCTCTGCTTGGTCATCTTAGGGTCAGCATAGAGCAGACTGATAAGAAGCCAGGAAGTGAGACCGGAGAATGTGACTTACAGAGACAGCCCTACTTCCAGACAGACACATGCGAGACTACAAAACAGGATTAGAAGTTTGTAAAAGGATTCTCCACGCAGACCCTTCTAAGTTTAATCATATCAGATGCTACAGGAAGTGCTCGGCCATCCCATCAGGCCAGATTTGACATAGATGAGTAACTATGTGGATATTTTTGTGGTTCTTTGCAAGGACCTCCTGCCTTTTCCCTTCCCTGTGTCTGATGAAATTATTGTTTTTACTTGTTGGCTAAATTCTTGTTTGGGGAGTGAAGTCTTTCCTTCTCAGTCAGAAGTGAAATTTAAAGGTGTTCTCATGACAAGAATAAGTGGAAGTTGTTCACATTGTAGTGTAAGTGATCAGAGAGCAAAGTTTGACAGAGGGTAAGGAACTTATAAAAGGGTGATAGAGTGAAGGCTATCCAGACCATAGAGAAGTAGTTATAAAATAAGGAGAATGTTCTGGCATAGACTTCAGAAGGTCATGACTTGCTGGAACATGTGCTGTTTTCTTTTCCTCTTTGACTTGGCCCAGATCCCACACTGCCTTTCAGTCCTCTATTTACCTCCTTCACAGAATCTCAGCCAAGCCACAGGGCCTCTGTACAAGCGTGTTAAAGCAGAACTCTTATAGGTGTCGTGGGGGTGGTTTAGGAACTGAACAGGCCTGGGATGCCTAAAATGACCGCCGCACAAAATCACCCTAAATTAAATTTGTCAAAGTCAATTAAAGCAGTCGCAATGATGGAAGTCATTTAAAGAGCACCCACTGTACTCATTTGGTTAACCCTATAAGGTTGACTCCTGTTTACAAAAACAAACCTGAAGACAGGTTGGGCTGGGTCCCTCGCCTGTGATGAATGTCAGAGTTACTGTAGACCCAGTCCTACTCCACTGGAGCTTCTTACTGCCACTGAGGCACTTTCTCTTGCTGAAAGAGAAGATGGCAGCAGATCTAACTCTGAATATCTCGAGTGTGTGTGTGTGTGTGTGTGTGTGTGTGTGTGTGTGTGTGTGTGTGTGTGTGTACAGGTATATGAGTGTGCACGAGTGCATATGCAAATGTGTTCCCACGCATGTGAAGTTCAGAAGACAATCCTGGGTGTCACCTCATGGGTAGCATCATCCACCTTGCTTTTGAGACAGGGTCTCTTGCTGGTATAGCATCCATCAAGTAGGCTAGGCTGACTGGCTAGCAAGCCCCAAGCATCTGTGGGTCTCTGCCTCTCCAGAGCTGGGATTATAAGGTTGCATCAACATGCTGGGCTTTTTAAACCTGGGCTCTGTGGATTCAACTGAGGTCCTCTTATTTGTAAGGCAAACACTTCACTGACTGAGAGCTATCTCCTCAAGCCCTGGTTTTGCAGACCTTAATCAGCTTTATTTATAATGACAGAATTAGGCAATGGTCCAGATAAGAAACCATTCAGAGTTCTCCAGCTACCAGTCATGGTGGTACCTACCTGTAATCTCAGCATTTGGGGGGTGGAGGCAGGAGAAATACAAATTCATGCCAGGCTGGGCTACTTAGGGAGACTCTCTCAGAAAGCAAACAATACAATAAAATAAAATTCCACATGGACAGGTTTAATTCATAGTGACACCAGGTGATGTATAGAAAATACAAGTGAGCTGGGGGCAGCCTGATTGGTTTGTGACCACCTGATCTGCCCATGGTTTGAACAGTTGGCTGTCTGTGATTGGCTAACATTCCCTCTGCTTTTTACACTGATGGGTTACAGTCCGTCTACATAACAAGTTGGGTTACAGTTCACTGAGTATGGAAAAACATTTAGACCAAGCTTAATTCACTCTAACACTTTGCTCCCCCGTTCCTCACATTCCAATGTCTTTCTAGTTGAGGCTTGAGGAAAGTGGGCAGCCCTGACTGGAGCCAGCTACTCAAAAGCACTAGGAACTCATAGTTCCAAGAACA
Organism: Peromyscus californicus insignis; assembly: GCF_007827085.1. Taxonomy (NCBI): domain Eukaryota; kingdom Metazoa; phylum Chordata; class Mammalia; order Rodentia; family Cricetidae; genus Peromyscus; species Peromyscus californicus. Next base: position 52,828,962 of record NW_026294447.1, on the reverse strand, counting down.
GTTTGTTCTGGGTTTCTCCTTCCCTTCCATGCTTTCCTCTTCCCTCTGTCCTCCTTCCCTTCCCTCCCTTACTTTGAGACAGAATCTGGCTATGTAGTTCAGGCTGCTCTGGAGCTCATGGCAGTCCTCCTGCCTTAGCCTCCCCAGTGCTGGGGTTACAGACACACCCTATCATACATACCTGCCTCTTTTTTAGACAGAGTCTCGCTATATAGCCCTGGCCGGCCTGGAAGTTTCTGTGTCGGCCAGGTTGGCTGCAGCTTCACAAAGATCCACCTGCTTCTGCCTCTACCTCCCTAGTGCTGGAACTAAAGGCTGGCTTGCTTTCCTTTTGCGGGGATAGGGTCTCGTGTAGCCTAGGCTGGACTTGAACTCCTCTGTAGCAGAGATGACCTTGAATTTCTAATTTTCCTACTTCTACCTCCCAGTAGTGCTTGGATTGCAGGTGTTTGCCACCATGTCCAGTTTATGTGGTGCTGGGGATGGAACCCTAAAACTTAGTGCATGCTAGGTAAATGCTCTACCCACTGAACTACAGCCCCAGGCCCTGGTTTCCATGTTTCCAGAGGCATGCATAAATCAGGAAATGCAGGTGGCTGGGGATAGACAGGGCAGGGAGGCAAAGACCCCATCCATCCAGAAGGGCTAAGAAAATGTAGAGGCATCTCCGAAGGTCTGGCAGTCACTCCTGACTTTGAAGATCATATCTTTGGTCCTCATGCTCGCAAGGTAACACACTTTCAGTGTCCTGATGGTTGAAAGCATAAGTGGAGGAAACAGGAACAGTGAAAAGCCCAGGCTTTGGGATGGAGCCCTAACTGGTACCCCAGTTAGTGCAGAGCCTCACCTATGACCTGTGCCAAGTTGCATAGCCACACCCTTAGGAGGCCTTATTGCTCACTGTAGGATCAGAAAGTACACAGCACTGACTCCACAGGATTTCTATGAGGCTCCAAGGAGACTCCATAGAAGAGTGTGAGGCCCCACCTGGGCCTCAGCTTACCTCCCCACAATGGGTCCCTTCTATTTTACAGACTTCCTTCCTTCCAAATGGGCTCTTCTTTTTACCGAGTTCTCCTATGGGTTGGCTTCACTGCTCCAATCTTCTGCATGTCCTTATCCAATTCCAATCCCGGCAACAGAGAGTCCCCCCGCCCTCCCTCCATGAAGAGCAACCCAGCCTCTAAGGTGTCTCCCAGCAACACCATGTTCGCCTTCTCCCTGTACCGGAGATTGGTTCAGGAAAGCCCAGGTCAGAATGTCCTCTTTTCTCCTGTGAGTATCTCTACCTCCCTGGCCATGCTGTCCCTGGGGGCCCGCTCAACCACCAAGATGCAGATCCTCCGCAGTCTTGGCTTCGATCTCATGGGCATGCCAGAGCCCACCATCCATCTGGGCTTCGAATACCTGGTCCACTCACTGAATGCATGCCACAAAGACCGGGACTTGCGGATGGGAAGTGTTCTCTTCATCAGGAAGGAGCTGCAGCTGCAGGCCAATTTTCTGGACCGGGTCAAGAAGCTTTATGGGACAAAAGTCTTTTCTGAAGACTTCTCAAACGCTGTCACTGCCCAGGCACGGATCAACAGCTATGTGGAGAAGGAGACCAAAGGGAAGGTGGTGGATGTAATCCAAGACCTTGACTCTCAGACAGCCATGGTCCTGGTGAACCATATCTTCTTTAAAGGTGAGGTTGAGTTTCTCTTTTCTTTTATTTCTCTTTTCTTCATTTACCTTTTCTTTTTTCCTTTCCTTTCCATTTACTTGGGTGTTTATTTGTTTCTTGAGTCGGGGTCTTATGTGTTCCAAGATGGCCTCCATCGTGCTGTGTAACTAAGGACGACCTTGAACGTCTGATTCTCCCGCCTTCACCTTCTTAGTTCTGGAATTATAGGTGTGTTCACCTCGCCCCATTTATGCAATGGGGACTGAACCCAGGGCTCTGTGTGTGCCACACAAATCTATTACCAACAGAGACACAACCCTAGCCCTACATTTCTTTTCTTCTTGGTGTTGTATAGTCAAGGAAACAAGTATGTAAAACAAGCCCTAGACGGCAGGGTGTGTCTGAGTTCTCATGAGCTTTGCAAGCAGCTACCTGTACATCCTTGGCAGACTTCACTCTCCCAGCTGCCATTCAGTAACTGACATGGGGCCTCAATCATCTCTGTCTTAGCATGAAGCAAGGGGCTGTGCCAAAGACCTAGCTGACACTGAGCTCAGGAAAGAGGACCCCGAAATGTGCTCTGGAACTATTTGGGAGACAAAGAGCTTGTATTTTGCCACCAGCACCTGCCTTACTACTCCCTATAAACTTTAGAGCAGTGTCACAAGGGTCCCTGACAGGCCGGTTTAAAATGCCATCCCTACAGTGAGAACAGTTTCAAAGGTTTGGAAATGTGGACAAGTTGGTCTGTCACTCACAAGAGCTGTTTACAAAGACACCGTCATGAATGGCACTGTTCCCAAGCTGTACGAGCATGGGCTTTGAAATCATCCAGCCCTGGGTTCGTATTCTACCTCTGCCCCTCCCCCACCCCCAGCCTTGTTCCACAGTCCTAAGTGTGTTGCTGTAAAAGATCTGCCAAGGACTAAGTGTGTGCCCGTCTATGCTGCTTGGCTGGGCAATCACTAAGTACACATGGCCTCACAGGACCATGCCCAAGGCTGAGTGCCTGCACTTCAGAGCTGTGTGTGCCACTGTGTCATGGTTCCTTCCCCCCATTTCCACCTCCCCACTGTGCTCCCTTCCCTCCCTCCATCCTTCTGTTTACCCAACCACCAGCTCATCCATCCGACTTTTCTTCCATACATCCATTTTTCTATTAACCAGTCCAGTCTGCCCATTAATCTAGTTATCTACCCACACATCCATCAAACACAGAAAAGAGGGAAAGGAAACAGACCCGCTTTTCTTCATTTGTGAGTTATCTTGTTTGCTATGTATTACCCAGTTTGGTTTATTTCTAATGAGGGGTCATGCACACAGCATAAGACCGTTTTAAAGTGTTCAAGTCAGTGTCTTTGGTTGCTGGCATCTTCACCGAGGCCGTGCTGGGTTGGGAGTAGGTGACTGTCACTCACATCTGTCTAGTTCTCTGCTGTTTACCAGGACACAGTGTATTAAGGAGTGCTGTTCTGATGTCCAATGAGCAGCAGCTTTGAAGACAGATATCAGTTACTTTCTGTAATTCCACAGAACCTTCTCCCCCTCAGAAGGAAGATCCCATCTCCCCCCAATAAGGACGATTGCTCCCCAACTCCTGCTCTTCCTCCCGGAGACCAGCAATCTACTTTATGTCTCTGCAACCTGCCTATTTCAGGCATTCTGAATGAAGCAAATGATACAGTAGGATTCCCGGCCACATGACCCCCAGGCTTCTGTTTCGTGTTTAACAGCACACTCTCCTTTACTGAGGTCTGGTATTTATTTGTATGGATCTGGTACTGTCTCGTTCCAACCTGAGAGGCTCCCAGAGCACAGGTAAAAGCCTATTTGTTTTGCTTCCTCCAACTACTGTTCGATCCTCACATTTTCTGATAAGAAATCATCTGTGGATCTTATTGAGGCCACCTGAAGTGTGACAAGTCACTTGTGAAGTTCTTTTGCCTTTTGACTGATTACGACATGTCTGGGTTTGGAAATCGTTGACTGTGCTGCAAGGTTTTTGTTTTGTTTTTCAAACAGATTTGGGGAGCTTCTGGATGCTACTTCTTCCCATAGCCACCCTCTCCCTTCTCTCTCTCTCTCTCTCCTCCTTTTGGGAGTCCCATAAAGTGTGTATTGCTGTGCTTGACGGTGTGTCCCAGGTCTGATGCGTTGTTCCTCTTCCTCCATCTTTTTCCTTAGTGTTCCTCATATTATACACGTAACTGATACATTTTCTAGCTCACTGGTTATTGTCTTCCGTTACCTCTAATCTGCCGTTGAGTCTCTGTAGTGACATTCTCATTTCTGTTACCATATTTTCTAACTCTGAACTCTGTGTAATGACTTCAAATCTTTTTTTTATTGCGAGCAGATGCTTAATTAAATACACCTTCTTTTAGCTCTTTGAGCATGTTCAAAATAGCTGCTTTGGCATTTGTGATTAATAAGGGCCATATCTGGGTTTCCTTAGGAACACTTTCATTAACTTTCCCCACCCCCTGATGTTTGGGGCCTACTTTCTTGTTTCTTTTCATTTCCCTTTTTTGTTTTTTTTAATTTTATCATTTATTTTTAATTATGTGTATGCATATATGTGTCATGCAGTAACTATTTGTAGACAAGTGCAGTTGCCTACATTGTCCAGAAGAGGGCGTGAGATCCCCTGGAACTGGAGCTACAGCTGGAGGTTGTAAGCTGGGAGCTGAACTGGGTCCTCTGGAAGAGCAGTGAGTGCTCTTAGCCCCCTTGTATGTTTTGAGCCCAACACTGTAAATAGTGTAAATCAGTTCTAGACATGCACTCCCCCTTCCGGAGGGTCCACCCTTGTTGCTGCTGTTCATTGTGGTAACTGTTTCCTGTTTCTTCCAAATGAATTCTTTGAAATCACAGATGTCTTCTTGGCTGGAAGATCTCCCAATCGTCGCAGAGGGGCACTGCCTGCATATTGCAGCCTGCCATCCACACTCAGACTCAGGCAGTCTAAAGCTTTGACTCACCCTTCATTTTCTCTTTGTGCAGCCCAAGGCTTGCCGACAGTGAGAGCTCTGAAATGCCCAGACAGTTCCCAAGCTGCCATTAGCTTTGCTCATATCTGGGGCCTCTGCATGTTTGAGATATGCTGGAAGTTTCCAAATCTCCTGTAAACACTTGATTCTTTAGATATTTATTGTTCATTTCTCTGTTGTCTCATCTCTTTTTATTATTAAGAAATCTTTATTAAGAAATTTTCTATTCATTTTACATACCAACCACTGATCCCCTTCTCCTCCCTCCTCCTGCCCCCAGCCTCCCCCCAAAGCCCACCCCCTATTCCCACCTCCTTGTCTCTTATCCACCCTCCAGGCAGCCAGGAAGTGAGGAGCTTGCCTGTAATCGCATTTGAAACACACTCCCACACCTCTAGGGAAAAGGCATTAGGCACTGAGTAATCTCAATCAGTTGTGTGACCCCATGCAGGTCGTCACACCATGGTAGTTCTTTGACACATTGATAGCCCCCCCCACACACACACACACACTCTGTTCCTCTCTTCTGGTTGCACTAATCCAGTCTACAATCCCTCTAGACTACTGCCGAGCTGTAGGATGGCTAAAGAATGGCCTTGTGCCAGTAAAGGTGTCACCAAGCTGACCATTCATATCAAGACTCAGCCATTTGTCTCGATGAACTCTCCTCGGATCACCACAGGGCTTTGATTCCTAGTTCTGAAAGACTGGGATCATGTTCAGGGAAGGGCGGACATGTAGGGGAATTACTCGGTCATTTTTGTTGGTAGGGGCTTCCCCCTCTCTTCTCAGTTTGTCCTCTGAAGCTTTGTGGTTAGTGGATTATTTGTCACAGCTGTTATGTGCTGCCCGAGGTGTTTCAGAGTTCCGCCTGCCACTGCCTTGGCAATTGTCCTTGGGGAAATGATATTTGCCTTGGCTGAACTCCAAGTCAGATTAAAGACAGACAGATTTGATAAGTCATTCTTTCGGTATTGCAGGAGGCAGGTCAGATAAAAACAATTCTTCGGGAATGAGTCTACGGCTGTTGTGGTTTTAAAGTACGTTCTCTTTCTGTAGCCTGGGACAGCCCCTAATTCAGTGTTCCAGCCCTGGCTTCCCGAGTTCTGGATCACAGGTGTGAGCCACTATGCCTGACTCGTGAAAGGTCTTTAAAGTGGTCCAGCCCTGTCTTGATTTCGCTGCAAATGCTGGTTGTTATTTTTAAAGACTACACAGAACAGAGAATAGTCTAGCACTAGAGCATGTTAGAATTATCACAGGTTTCACAACTTCTAGCAAGACACAGCTTATTTTCTTTCATATTTTGTTTCTCAGTTAGCTGTAAGGGTTTAAGGATTTTCCAGGGTTATAAATCAATTGATTCTGACCATTGTTGGCTCTCTCTCTCTCTCTCTCTCTCTCTCTCTCTCTCTCTCTCTCTCTCTCTCTCTCTCTGTGTGTGTGTGTGTGCATGTGCATGATATTTGAGGTGTATTTGTGTGTGTGGAAGTGTGTATGGAGTGTTATATGTATGTAGTATATGGTATGTGTATGTGACAGCACATGTGCAGATAGGTGGGTATGGTATGTGTGGTGTATTTGTGTGTGTGTGCGCAAGCGTGGGTGTGGTATGTGGGGTATTTTGTGGTGTGTGTGTGGCATGTGGTATGTGTGTATGATATGTGATATATGTGTATGGTATGTATATGTGTGTAGTATATGATGGTGTGTGTGCTATGTATACGTGGGGGTTGTATGCGTAGTGTGTGTAGTGCATGTGTTTGTACCTCTGTGTGTGAGCATGTGTGTGGAGTGTATGGTATATGGTATGTATGTGTGTGTGTTTTATGTATATGTATGTTATATATGTATGTGGGTGGGTGTGTATGGTATGGTGTGTGTGTGTGTGTGTGTGATTAAACTCTGGGCCTGGTGATCTAGTTGTTGTTTTTATGGAGAAGTGAGTTTTCAGGGGTCCTCATCCCTCTGACTCTTCCACCCCCCACCCACGTCTTCACCTGACAGGTTGCAGGGACATAAAGCCCTCTCTGCTTCTGCACTGACGTACTCCCTCCCTCTCTCCTTTCTCCATGCTAGCCAACTGGACACAGCCCTTCAGTGCTGCAAACACCATCAAGAGCTTCCCGTTCCTTCTGAGTGAGGGCACCACTGTGCACGTTCCCATGATGCAACAGACAGAGCTGTTTGCTTTTGGAGTGGACAGAGAGCTGGGCTGCGCTGTGCTACAGATGGACTACAGGGGGGATGCTGTGGCCTTCTTCGTCCTCCCTGGCAAGGGCAAGATGCGGGAGCTGGAGAAGAGCCTGTCAGCCAGGAGGCTGAGAAAGTGGAGCCGCTCACTCCAGAAGAGGTACGTGTTTGCTACGAGCTGTTCATCCAAGGACGGGTTGGTGGAGGGCGGGGAATGTGGTAGTAGCTATTCAGTACTAATAGTGTACCAAGCCTCCACTGCCTGCCAGATGGTGAATTTGGTACTGTGGCCACACAGCACCACATGAACTTCACCATTACCTGGTACACAAACAGTTTCATTATCCTTCCCTCCCCCTCCCCCATTTCCCAGACAGAAACAGGCTCCTTGATGGTAAATGTATTAGTTACTTCTCTGTTGCTGTGACAAAACACCATGACCAAAGGAAGAAACTATTTACTTTGACTTAGAGTTCCAGAGGGATAAGAGTCCATCATAGCAGAGAGGCATGCCAGCAAGCTGCAGGCATGATGACAGCAAGTTGGGAGACAATAACTTCAACTGCAAGCATGAAACAGAGAATGAATTGAGAGAGGGGCAAAGCTTTAAACCCTTGAAGCCCACCCCAGCGACGTCCCTCCTCCAGCAAGGCTGCACTTCCCCATAACCTTCCCAAGCAGCTCTGCTAACCAGGGACCAAGTGTTCCATGATGAAGCCTGTGGGGGACATTTCTCATTCGAATCATCACAGTGAATCACCCAAGGCCACAATGCACAGCTGTTCTGTCACTGTGGTATTATGCCCAAGCAGAGTTCACCCCAGAAGCCAAGGTGATATTGAGTTTTATGAAATTATGTTTATGAAAGCAAGAAAGCAAACTAATCAAAGCTTTGGTGCTCACTTGCAAAGTGAGGGTCACAGTGTCACTGAGTCACTGGAGTTAGAGGTTGCTGAAGCCACATTACTATTTAGAAAGTGGTAGAGAACATCTGGGCAGTAGTAAGTGCCTAATGAACATCAGCTAAGAGCAATGTTGTTAGCTTTGCACGTACTGTAGAGAGAGGAAATTAATTATATGATACAAAAGATTATTGAATATTTATTTTTAGTCTCTTTGTGTGATTTCCCTGGCATCTTCATCCTCCTCAGGTGTTTGTCATCGAAGAGAAAAGAAAAGACTGAGAATAACAGGCATTTAAGTAAGATAAGGACCAATGTCCTAGGAAGACAGGCAAAGTGCCCAGGAGCTCATGAGCAGAAGGAGCTCGCTTTCAGCAGGGGAATGCTCCAAAGGGGGCAGTGATGACATCCAGCCACAAGCATGGACATGCGGTGATGGCCAGGGTCTGGGCTAGATGTTTCCAGGCTCCTGGCCTCTTATTCAAATGGAATACAAGTGTTGCTAAAGTTTTCCTGCCTGGCCCACAGTCAGGACAAATCTCTCTCACCTGCCAGTCCCACAGCCTCTCAGACCCGACCAAGTAAACACAGAGACTTATATTGGTTACAAACTGTAAGGCCGTGGCAGGCTTCTTGCTAACTGTTCTTACAGCTTAAATTAATCCATTTTCATAAATCTATACCTTGCCACGTGGCTCGTGGCTTACCGGCATCTTCACATGCTGTTTCTCATCGTGGCCGCTGGCAGTGTCTCTCTGACTCAGCCTTCCACTTCCCAGCTTTATTCTCCTCCTTGTCCCGCCTACACTTCCTGCCTAGCCAATGGCCAATGAGTGTTTTATTTATTGACCAATCAGCAACACATTTGCCATACAGATCATCCCACAGCATACAAGACCACATAGATTTCAAAATAGCAAGGAAACTTTCTTCAAAGCAAAGCCATAATACAGATCAGAAAGAAACAGACTGGCAAGGGCGGTAGTGGGCCACACAACTGAGGCTACTCAAAGGCCCGATTGTTTGGAGCTTCCTTTTATGAGGTTCAAGAGGAGGAAGAGTTTGATTTTTAAGGGCACAGCAAGGGTGGTTCCCCATTTTGCTTGATAGATTAGGTCAGATAGTCAATCATTTCTTTGCTGTTCATCTCTCTTCGTATACGCATCTCATTTTAATCACATGCATACCCAATTATGCATAGATATGAGTTGCTAAATAGGGAGCTCTCCCTAAAAGTTCATAGTTTGCCTTATTAATATGCATCTCAAACCAGTCTAGGCTAGATAGGTCCATTGCCTATAGTTCCTGATTGTGTTCTGGGACATGTTATCAAGGGGTTTTTAAGGAAAGTAAATTATTCCATTGATTAAGGCAGCTGTATGTTCAACTCTGTGCAGGTCAGGGGTCCTAGGTGGCCAACGGGTTGCTAGATACATTGTTTGGAGGGGATTGCCCCAGGTCAAGTGGTGTCCCAGTTCACTGAGCCTGGCTCAGGTGGGACACAAACCCATAGAGACTGGAGGGGGGCAGCATTTCTGATGGAGGCAACATCACTGATAAAGATGGGAGCTGAAGAATCAAGGGGCACTTTCAGGATTTCTTCTCTTCTCTGCACCAGTGCTGGGTGGAGGAAGAAGACACAGTATGGGGAAGACTGAAGGAAGGTAGACCAGAAGGAGCCAGAGAATGCAGATGCCCAGGTCAGCAGAAGAGGGAGTCATCTGTAGTCCTAGGTGTCAAGGGGGCTTGACAGATGAAGGCTGAGGTATCTCTCCAACAACTTGTGCTTTTACATCTGTGAGAAACTAAGCCTATACATGTAGACAAAGCACTACAGTTAAGCTTAACCATCTCTAGAAACGAGAGAAATGTTGCTGAACGTACACAGGATAGTGGCTCATGGTAAATGCTCAATAAATGGTGGTGTTTGCTCTGTGGTGAGGAAATATTGCAAGAGAAGATATCATGCCAAAGTCTACGTTTGTGCTATCCAATATGGTAGCCACATACGGTCATTTATATCTGAATTAAGTAAAATAAAATAAAGTCAAGGGACAGTGAGATGGCTGGGGGGCAGGGGGTTACAGGTTCCTGCTTCTAAGCCAGACAACCTGAGTTTGATCCCCAATATCCCGAAGTTAGAAGCAGAGAACTGACTCCCAAAAGTTGTTCTCTGACCTACACACACACACACACACACACACACACAATTTATTGCACACGTGACACCAAGCCCCATCAATCAATAAGTGTAAGTAAATAAATTAATTAAAGTAAGAGTTTAGCTCCTTCTTTGCTGTAGGCATGTGTCAGATTGTTCAGTAGCCACATTTGGCCAGTGGCAACCATATTGGACAGGGCAGGTGTAGGTATATTCCCAGAAAACAGGGAGGGTGTATGTATATTCCCAGCAACAGTACAACATTCTGGGGGGGTTTTGTCTCTCTGGGAGATTAGCATGGCACTCTTGTCTCAGGAAGTCCTGCTGGGCACAGCCAGGTGATGTAGCTGATGGGTGAGCCACCATCACTTCCTGATGTCACCCCGGATCTCTACTGTGGTACCCGTGCTGAACCATCATCTCACCTCCAGTTCTTACTTGATTATAGGGTCCTCATGTTTTATTCTGATCCCCAGAGAAGGGCTTGCTCAGCTGGGAGGCTCATAGACAGAGCAGCCTGGCAGTTTGGGACTGGGATGTGGGGACTGCTTTAGCAGTCACCAATGTGCTGGAGAGAGCAAAGTCTCCAGAAATGCCACACGGAAACAGAGGTGGAGACATCATGACCCCATTTATTCCCTTTCTGTTCTGCATAGGTGGATCAAAGTGTTCATCCCCAAATTTTCCATTTCTGCTTCCTACAACCTGGAAACTATCCTCCCCAAAATGGGGATCCGCGATGCCTTTGACGCAAATGCTGACTTTTCCGGAATTACAAAGACGCGCTTTCTGCAGGTCTCTAAAGTAAGTTGATGGAGATGTTTGTAAGAAAGTCCATGCTGGAAGAGACAGCTAACAAAGGACTCTCATCTTACTGAGAAGGTGACTAGAGAGGCTGAAGTATTTGATGGCCAAAGGAAAGGCCGAGCCTCATGGCTGCCAGGCCTGGGCCATTATGGCCACCACAATCTGACTCACAGGTACCCATAATCCCTCTTCAAGCAAATAATCTTTGCTTCTTTGAAGAGCCAATGTGTTGCTAGCAAGCAACACTGTTGCCACATATCTGCCGTGTAAGAACAGTGGGCATCCGGCCTCCCTTCCTTCCCTGCCAACAGCTGAACTCCCAAGCCCATGTAATAAAAGGCACTGCCCAGGTGCCTTTTGTACCTGTGGATGGGACGTTTGTCCTGAAGTAGGGGAGGAGTCTGGATCTAAAACTCCAGATTTTTTGTTCTCTTGTGAGGAATTTTTTAATTCAAGTCCCACATGACATAGCAATTGTTGCATCTGAAGACTCTTAGCCTGGCAGGTGGCCGGTGTGCCCCCACACCCCACAGAAGGTCTCTTTATTCACTGTCTAGCCTCGATCCATATCCAAGTCCAGATCCATCAGGTTTTTGGTCCTGGGCTTAATACGTTAATTTGATAATAGACTGTGATGGTCAGATGTGCTTCTAGAGACATTTTTGTCATTGGCTGAAAGAGCGTCATGGGATATGATCAGCCCAGCAGAGCTTTACCCAGGGAGAACACTCATAGGTACCTGGGAAAACAATTGCTTGTCCTTACAGGTGGTTCCCAGGCCATCCTGTAGCTTGACCAGCGGTAGCAGGCTAAAACCTCCTCCCTAGAAGAGAAAACAGCATCAGTATTTGGTTACACCAGACTCATGGCACAGCTTCTATGGGAGCCACTGACATCTGCCCAAACCCCCCTTTTTACAGGTTGCTCACAAGGCTGTGCTGGACGTCAGTGAAGAGGGGACAGAAGCCGCGGCAGCCACCACCACCAAGCTTATAGTCCGCTCAAGAGACACCCCTTCTTCGGTCATCTCCTTCAACGAGCCCTTCCTGATACTGCTTTCAGATAAAAGTACAGAATCTCTTCTCTTTCTAGGGAAAGTGGAAAATCCCACGAAGATGTAGGTGGGAAGTGAACTGTTGCCTGGTCTCACACTGGTGATGCACAAGAAATAAGGCATATATTAGGTGGTGCTTGCTGGGTGATACCAAGACTTGTTTCTTTGCTTGAGGCTGGCTCTCTTGACCCCAACAGGGGTACATTTGCCTCAGGGATGGCACTCTGGAGGCTCAATGAGCCCAGTGGCAATAGAGCCTGGTCACCCCAACAGTGTCCCTCTCACTCGTTCTCCCACACAGCCTTTTCTGGGACAACGGCAGGGCAGGCGCGCGTGGGGAGGGGGGTGCCCATTCCTCAGTGCTCTCGGGAATGATGGCACACAGAGATCTGTGTCCTTACTTCTATCGCTGGCTTCCAGCACTGCATTCAATAAACCTGAGACGTGAACATAGTGACCACAGACCCCCACCCCACCCCCATCACCAGGGTCCTATCTGAGAGTGAGGCATGGCTCACCTCTGAGTGGCCGGGTTGTCAGTCGTGATGCTCTCATTGGTTCAGCCTATTGAGCTCTTCAAGGACAAGGTTCCTGACATGCTGGGAGAGAGAGACATTCAATAGGGATGAAATGAAGCTGTGGATAAAGACATTGTGACAAATTCAGGTAAGTGCCGTGGAGATTGTACAGGACAGTCAGAACACTCACAGGAGAGGCAAGAGAGTGTTAAGGGGTTCTGCAGTGAGCCAGTACCAGAGGGACAGTGGGGAGGCCCTGCGGCTGGAGCATCGTCCATCAGAGATGCAAAGGTAGATACTGGCACTCAGGTAAATGGGGAGAGGATTGCATAGGAACGCACACTTCCCAGGAAGACCACCTAAAACAGGGAAGGGATGGAAACAGCAAGCCCACAGGGTTTCTGGGGCAGGTACATAGCGAGTGTCAATGCAGTATGGGTTGTCAAGACCTCTTCAAATGCAGTCACCTTTTCAGTCCTGTGACACAGTCCTCGAGCACGCAACCTCTCCCTGGCTGTGGCTGTTTGTAGTGACAACAGTCGGGTGTATCCTGAAGGCCATACTGAACGCCCTGGTCCCAGTGAGCTGCCTTTGCCTCATTCCGCACGGTCCCTTCTGCCCCCACTGCCAGGTGTCCCAGGTGGGCTCCTGGCCACTTCATTTCTCAGCACTGACGTGTCCCATACAGCCTCCAGCAAAGCTGGAGTTCCTTTTATGGAGGTACTTGTGCTCCACCACCCCACATGTGTCACACAGGGACCCCAGGCTGGCTTCCCCATGCTCTGTTACATAGAAAGAAACAGACCAGAAAGACTTACGCTGGGGACTGCCACCTGCTTTCAGAAGGAAGTCAGGTGGGGTGCCCTCTGCTGGACAGGAAGCAAAACACAGGTAGGAAGGCTTGAATTTTGCATGGGCTGGCCCATGACTTCAAAATCATCAGCTACAGAATGTCAAGAATGACTAACCCTGGCATGAGTGTTTCACCCAAGATAATTAACAATATTCTAAAGGCAGATATAGTAATCGAGCCCAGGGTTACTAGAGCATCAGAACAGATTCCCAGTTCTGAACCCAGAGCACCAGGCACTAGCCTGCTCATACAATTCCAGAGGCACATGTATGATGTTTTAGGCTGTGATGGTTAGGACTGATTGTCAACTAAACAAAGAGAAGCTTCTGGGTGTGTCTTCGAGGGGTTATGTAGATGCCATCCATTGAGGTAGAAAGGCTTAATGTGGAGGGATGTCATTCTCTGGGTTGAGGTCTCTGTCTAAATATAAAGGAGAAACCCAGACACAAGCATTTATTGCTCTCTTCTTCCTGGCTATGAATGCAATGTGACCCCCTGACTCTAGTTCCGGCCACTGAGACGTCTCTGAACTATACCTCGAACCAAGAAGCAGAAGGAACCTTTGCTTTCTTAATCTGCTTTTGTCAGGCTGATTTCTGGTCACAGCAGCAAGACAAGGAACCATTGCTCTAGCCAAGCTCTGCATCTTACACACCAGGCATCTCCTCAACGGAACATCTTCCTTTCTCCATTAAACCATTCATTGCTCTCGCTGGGTATTCTCCCTGGCTACGGTGTGCAGAATATGGGCTCTCCAGTGCTAATCAGCCTGCAGGGTGGATGGTTGAGCCGGCTGCATGGCAGCTACCTAAGCACCTTAGAATGTAAATAAAAACAATGGCCGCCCATTCCTATCTGTGCAGGAATATTTAAAAAAGCATTGTAGACCATGTGGGCACCCTGCCCAGGGCACTAGGCTGTTGGAATTTCTAAGTGGATGTCCATTCTTCACCACCTACTCTATGAGTCAGTCTGCAGGCATTTAACTGAACTGAGCACCTACTATGGGCAGAAGCAGCCCTGAGGCTGGGGTGTGCTGAAGAATCAATCACTCCCACATTGTAGAGTTTGCAGTGATGCAGGAGGAGGAGAGGAAGGCATTGGGAAGGTTAGCAAGTACAGTGACATGGCTTCAACTTGTGTCTCTGCCCGGCAGAGCACAGACATGGGTTAGAGCTGTTTCTGGGGTCTGACACTGGGGACCTCACATGCAACACAGGTACCCAGCATGCAGGCAAGAGGTAGAAGGGACCAAGCTCAGGATGGAGGACTACCGAGGGGGTCAGAAGATGAGAAGCAAAGATGTTTCTGTAAGCTGATTCCCTACCTGGGAGCTGTGGAGAAAGGCAGCTATTTATGCAGAATGTCATCCTGGCTCCTGCCCACCACCCACCTCCCTGCTTCCCCATCCTCAGAGGCATCCATGATACCCGACACCTGGCATCCTCCATCCTACTTAGAGCTCAGAAGTGGCTGCAGAAGAGGGTGCCCTTCTGCTCCGTGGTGCATGCTTGCTTTCCAGTGATAACACAGCCCCTCTCTGCAGCCCAAAGGAGCCCTCGCACAATGAGTTTGGGGGAGAGTGATCATGTCATCTGCTTTGTGATGGCTGTGAAGATTGGTGTGATAACATGGAGTGGGTGTGTGGCACGGGATCCAGTGGGTGGTGCGGGCTCTGCTCAGCACAGGGATGGCCATTGTTGCTGTCCAAAATCACAAGCCACTTGTTCAGAAGTTGCCTATAAGTCACATTGCCTTCCTCCTCTGTCACAGGTGACCATGGCATACTGACAGAGGCATAACTCTGGAAGAGAATGTGAGTTTCTGTTATAATAAATAGTTTGTTCTTAGACAATTTTGTACATGTATACAAGGCACTCTGGTCTCTCTCTCTCTCTCTCTCTCTCTCTCTCTCTCTCTCTCTCTCTCTCTCTCTCTCTCACACACACACACACACACACACACACACACACACACACACACACACACATCTTTTTTCACTTTCCTCTCATCCCAGCCAGCACCCGTTCTTCCTTACAAGTATTTTCCCCAATATTAACTAGTTTTTGTTTTGTTTTATGTCCCACAAAGTTTAACTCAGGCTTTCTGTGTGACCCTGAGTATGTACACAGCCATACACCCGTGGGTACACAGCTAGATAACGTGCCACCCCCTCTTCCAGAACTCAATAGGTCATCAATGTGGGAAAGTGAGGTTTTGTGTGGAAAACAACATGTGTGTATTTGCAGAACACACATGTGCTTGTCCCATGCCAACACAGCAGACACAAGCTCCAATTAGGTACAGGTTATTTCCACAAAGATCTCACAGACCAAGGGGAAATGAGGCACTTTGCAAGCCAGCACGAGAAATGGAGGGTGATAGATAGTGCTACAAGCATTCCCAGAGGGAGAATTAGCACAGCCAAGGCAGGTAGGGAGAGGGAGGCTGTTAGGGTGGCTTTCTGCAGGAGAGATCTGGGCTGAATCCAAAGAATGAAGAAGGAGTAGGGGCTGGTGTCAGCCTGGGAAGCACAAGGGGCAGGGACGGCATTCTAGGCAGGGGACAGGGTGTGTGCGAAAGAAAGCAGGGCTCCTTTGCTTATCAGTGATTGTTCTGATGGAGTCAGAGTTTCAGGAGTGGGAGGTGAGGTATGAGGTTGGCAGGTCGGTAACAGCATCACGAGCATCTGGGAGGAAGGGGCTCGATGGTGACTGTGGAGGGGACATGGACATATTTCAGGATGGAGAACAGATAAGCACTGCCTGGACTAGCATGAGGAGGCAGGAAGTATCAGGTAACATAACGGGGAGATGAGGGTCAGTGCAGCTGGGGCTCAGATCCAGAGCCCTAGAGAGAATGTGGGGCAGGCCCTGTGAGCCTCCGGAGGGGCTCCGGTCAGGGGACCCTAGAGACTGATCCTAGGTGAGGGAACACGGGCACATGGCCTTTTCTCCCTAGAGCTCAGGCCTGGACCCATCTCTTCCACACCGTCTTCTGCTCCCCACAGGACCCTGTGTGCAGCCACAGTGGGAAAGCAAAGAGCACAGGCTGCAAGCAAGCCCCTTCACCCGCTCAGCTGTTTGTGGGTTCCATGTGGCAGGAGTTTAAGAGTGCTTCCTGCTCTCTCCCTGAGAGAAGGGAGGTGAGAGACTGTTCAAGATGAGGAGAGGGATAGACATCACCGCTGTCCCCGAATGATGCTCCAGGGAGAAGGTGCATCAGTCAGGTGGATCAGGGAGTGGGTGACAAAGACAGACTCCCTCTTCCCACTGAGAATCAGGGGCAGTCTCCTGGGGTAGTTCACACTTTAAAAATGCCCCTTGCTGATGAGATTTACTTGTAGAATAAACGAATTCTGCTTTTTGATGTTAAAATTTGATTCGTTTTATTGCGGTCAAGATACAAGGTCTGTAAGGAAGCTGGAGAATATAAAAGCTTACAAAGAGGCTTGAGGCTGACGCAGCTGAGTTGGTAAAGGGCTGCCCTGTAAGCACGAGGACATGGGTTAGATTCCCAGCACCCGCATAAAATGCTGGGTGTGGTGATTTGTGCCTCTCACTGGGGAGGCAGAGACAGGTGGATCCCTGGTGCTCCCTGGGCAGCTGACATAGTCCAATCAGTGAACCCCAGGGCCCAATGTGTGAGGCCCTACCTCACAAAACAAGGTGGATGGCTTCTGAGCAAACGACATCCTTTGAGACTGAGCTGTTCCCCACACATGTGCATATGCACTTGGCATACCACTACCCCCACCCTACCCCCAACACCCCACATCCCACACCCCCACACTTACAAGAACACAAAAGTCACCTCTGCTCCATCTCTTAAACAAACAAACAAAAAACCCAGCATCCCACTTCACAGGTCTTTTCTTTTTTTAAATACTTATTATATTATTATTACTATTTGTGTGTGTTCATGCGTGGGTGTGTTTGCATGAGGTTAGGTCCTCTGAGAGTCCAGAGAAGGATGTCAGATCCCCTGGAGCTGGAGTTAGAGGCAGTTGGGAGCCGCTCGAAGTGGGTGCTGGGAACCATACTCAGAGGCAGCATCTGTTCTCAAGCGCTGAGCCACTGCTCCAGCCCCCACTTCATAAGTCTTTCAATACTAAACTTCTCTCTAGCACCTCCCAAGATCTATACAGATCGTACTTATTTAAAGTGTCTGTAAAACAACGGGATGCTTTGGCGTGGTGACAAAGGCTTGGAGTGACTTCTGAGCAAGCCACTGGGCCTCATGCTTCCGTCTGTGCAGTAGGCATGGGCACACATTCCTCACAGTCTCACCACCCGGGCTGCTGGATCCTGCAAAGCCCCAGTGCAAGGGCCAGCATCTCCCACACTCCCTGCCCCCATTGACCGTCACCAATGTCACAACACCCTCAGACAGGATGGGGCCCTGAAGCACAGGTCACTCACTTGTTTGTGGGACCAGCAGCTAGGACACACACGTCGACAAAAGGTCTTTTCCCATTTGTCCTATCTACCTTCCCGTCAGTTCCTGACAGGACCTGACCTGACAAATATTGACCCGCCTGCTGTGCTCTTCAAACACTCTTGCTCTGTGGGCAGGAGGCCGTGTGGGGCTGTGGAGCTGCGCCCACCTGGGTGACTTCTCTGTGAGTATGCACTGTACCCCAAATGAAGGTAGGCCTCTGTCCCTCTGCCTGTCTACCTATCTATCTATCTATCTATCTATCTATCTATCTATCTATCTATCTAGCCATCTATCAATCATTTTTGGCCTCAGAGGCAGAAATGGGTAATGAGTCCCCTGGATGGCCCTGCTGAGTACTGCCTCTGAATCCTGAAGCTGGAGTCTCAGGTTTTCAGTCACTTTCTCTGGAAAATTTAGCCATCAAGAATCGTGACATATGAAAGCAAGCCAACAAGGAAACAGAGCTCGAAGCAAAATTGGCAACTTTACTAAGAACTCATTTATGGCAACAAGCCCATGCACAGAAGCCCAAGTTGGAGCCTTGCCAACTCTAAGCCTCAGTTTCCCCCTATGCACAATTGGGTTAAGAGTCTTTGTGACTGGAGGGTCTCAGGAGCATTAATTTAAACAAAAGAGCAAACTGCCACAGTATTTGAGCAGGACCATGACTGTTGGCATTTCAGTAGCTTCCAGGTGTTTGAGTCTCAGCTGGGAAACAACAGTAATGCCTCCTCTTCCAGGCATTGACCAGACCTGGGATGCCGCTCCCACACAGACCCTCCCCGCACACATGTAACAACAGTAATGCCTCCTCTTCCAGGCATTGACCAGACCTGGGATGCCACCCCCACACACATATGTAAACACCTCTGTCTGCAGACCAGTGATGCAATGTGCCCAGTGTACCCAGCACTTCAGCAAACAGTTCGAAACGGTTTATAATTCAGGAGCAGTGTTCTGAATTTTCTCTGAGAGTCTGCCTGGGAATGGAGTTAAGTGTGTTTGATTTCAGCTGCACCCAGCCTTGGTATCCATGGGAGACACTCTCCTGCAGTGTCTTTCCCCTGCACTGGTAGTTTGCACGTCAGATGTCATAAATCATGAAAGGGGGGGGCATTGCCATTTGAATTTTGCAAAAAGAGGCCCTGAACTGCAGAGACAGTATCCCACAATGAGTAACTGCAGAGCCCTAGTTCCAAGCCCAGGCTATGGTAGCCCTGGCTACGGTTCAGTCTTCCTTGGGAAACACACACTTCTGAGAGTCACCTTGGGGTGCAGCAGGGTAGGGAGAGGTGCTGAGTTCAATGGCTCCCTCAGTTTCTGCCCTTACTTTATCAGGGACAGACCAACTATTCAATTATTTTACATCTTCCAGTTTTTCTATCTAAGGAACATCCCAAGCACATAGACCTTCCCTTAATCTGTCCATGGAGCTGGTGCTGGCGGGAGAATGTGACTTTAGGATATGCCCACCGTGTGTTTCCACATAGCACTCACCTTCGGAGAGCAGATGGCTCTTGTAATTTGGCGGGCATTCTGAGCGCCAGGGGCAGTATTCCATCTGCAGTTCTAGGCTCTCCCACTCATCACTCAAGCAGTTGACACTGAGCCAAAGGCCATCACATGGGCAAATCGTACAGAAGGTGTTGATCACAATGCAGATGCTTTCAGGACTTGTCCTAGAGTCAAGGATCAGCTTGTAGCTACTGGCTGTGTGATTAATAAAGTGGAAGAGCTTGTTTGGAGGGACACAGGAGGGTATCAGGGTCCAGAGGAATCCAGCCTGGGGGTGGGGGTGGGGCGCTATGTCCTTGCAGGGCTGTGGGGGTGGGAGACACCTGCAAGGGAAAAGAAGGAAGTGGATGCAAAGTTGGGTGAGCCTAGCTTTGTCCACACAGCAGGCTCCTCCCCTGTACCCAAGGCAGGGTTCTTCCAGCTCCTGCCTCTCTTTGAACCCTGTGGAGGTGACCAAAGGCTATTCAGGCGTGTCTCACAACTTAAACTAGAGCAGAAGACATTTGGCACTTGCCTGCAGGGGGCTGCCTCTGCACACAGGAGGAGGGGTTTAAACACATTTTTGCCTTGCGCTTTTGGAAACCAGTCTTCCAGCATCACAGTCAAGGCAATGGCTGGGCTCTTCTGAGGCTGTGCTGGAGAACCCATCCCAGGCCCCTCCCTCCCTGTGACCTTCAGCATTTTGTAGTTGGCAGCAATGTCTCATCTCTGCCTTCATCTTCCCCAGTATCCTCCGTGGGTGTGTCTCAGAATCCAAAGCCCTCTTCTTTCGAGGTCACATGGGGTTAAAGACCGACTTTAATGACTGCATCTTATTAATTATATCTGTAAGGACTCCATTTTCCTTTCTTTCTTTCTTTCTTTCTTTCTTTCTTTCTTTCTTTCTTTCTTTCTTTCTTTCTTTCTTTCTCTCTCTCTCTCTCTCTCTCTCTCTCTCTCTCTCTCTTTCTTTCTTTCTTTCTTTCTTTTAGACAGGGTTTCTCTGTGTAGCCCTGGCTGTCTTGGAACCCACTCTGAAGACCAGGCTGGCCTCAAACTCACAGACATCCATCTGTCTCTGGCACCCAAGTGCTGTGGCTAAAGGCGCGTGCCACCACTGCCCAGCCAAGGATTCCATTTCTAAGTAAAGAAGCACTATGAGGTCTTAGGGTTGGGAAACAGGCATATGAATTGGGGGCAGGCACAAATCAATCTGTGACAGATCTTTCCAAAGCACAAGGATGTTTCTGTCACTGTTTCTGTCACTGCACACAGTGTACATAGTACCCCTGCATCCATGCACATAGATGTTTCTGTCACTGCACACAGTGTACATAGTACCCCTGCATCCATGCACATGGATGTTTCTGTTCCTGCACACAGTGTACATGGTACCCCTGCATCCATGTACATGGGTGTTTCTGTGGCTGCACACAAGTGTAGATGGTACCCCTGCATCCATGCACACAGGTGTTTCTTTGGCTGCACACAAGTGTAGATGGTTTCCAGGCAGCAGGGGTGTGGAGATATGGAGACAGAGCACATCTCTCTTTCAGCTCTCCTCTTAGAAGCCATAAGTCCTGTTACTTCATCCTCCCTCAGAGGCTGCCCTCATCTCTGTGGGGTTGATGGTTGAACCAAGGTAATGTAAGGTCTCAAGACTAAAGGACCTCTCTCCTTGAGGCCTAAGGGAGGCATTGTACACTATCCTCTTCTTTGCAACTGACTGCACTATCTCATAGCCCACCCAAAGGGCTCAGCATCACTCATGTTCATATGGAACATTTGCTTCATAGCATCCTCTTAGTTTCTAACGAGTGTCACATAAGCATCTGCCCAGCCCAACACTGGATGGCCTCAACTAAGCCCTAAACCAGTGATTCTCAACCTGTGGGTCATGACTTCTTGGGGTCGCATATCAGATATTTACATTACAAATAATAATAGTAGCAAAATTACAGTTACAAAATAGCAACGAATTTTATGGTTTGGGGTCATCACAACATAAGGAACTGTATTAAAGAGTTGCAGCATTAGGCAGGTTGAGAACCACTGCCCTAAACTCTGTGAATCCTGGGATTGTGTTCACTTATTTTCTCCATAATATACTCAGTGCCTAGCACACCTTTAGAGCTGATGGAGCTTTGGACATTATATATGATCTAAAAAAAACTGGGTCCAGAAGAATCCAGAAAAAATAAAAATAAAATGGAAGGAGGAGGGGGGAAAAGAAAGAAAGAAGGAAGGATGGAAGGAGGGGAAGAAATAAGGAATAAAGATGGAAAGATGAGAAGAAAATAAGAAGAAGGAAGAAGAGGGAGGGAATGAAGGAGAGAAAGGGGAGGAAGGATGGAGGGAAGGAGAGGGGAGGAAGGAGGAGGAGGAATGAAGGAACGAGGAAAGGAAGGAAGGAGGAAAGGAGGGAGGCAGGGAGGCAGGAAGAAGGCTGGAATGCAGGATCTATTTCCCAGTTGGAGTCCCAGTTGCCCCCCATTTTCCCTTCTTAGGATTAGGCATGGGTGGTGGCTTCATTGTAAGTCTGGGGGTGATGGTGTCATCTACCAAGACTAACTATGCTCCCCGTCTTCTTTTCAGATGATGGGACCAGTGTGGCTGTGGCTGTTGATAGCCAAGATCCTGCTCCCCGTTCATTGTCAACCATTTTCTGCCCATGAAGAGAAGAGTCTAGGGGTGCCTCAACCAGCCAGCCACCAGCTCCCGGAGCCAGCACCCTCCTATCGCAAGGTCACACCCGCCATCACTAATTTTGCTTTGCGTCTCTACAAGCAGCTAGCAAAGGAAGTCCCCGGGAACATTCTCTTCTCCCCCGTGAGCCTCTCTAGCATTGTGGCTCTTCTCTCTCTTGGGGCACCTGCTGACACTCAGGCTCAGATTCTGGAGGGCCTGGGCTTCAACCTCACAGAGACACCAGCAGCTGACACCCACCAGGGCTTCCAGAGCCTCCTGCACACCCTTGACCTGCCCAGCCCCAAACTGGAGCTGAAAGTGGGACATTCTCTGTTCTTAGACAGGCAGCTGAAGCCTCAACAGCGCTTTCTGGACAGCGCCAAGGAGCTGTACGGAGCGCTGGCTTTTTCTGCCAACTTCACAGATGCAGCTGCCACAGGGCAGCAGATCAACGACCTGGTGAGGAAGCAGACCTACGGGCAGGTGGTGGGCTGTCTCCCAGAGTTTGGCCATGACACCCTCATGGTTCTCTTGAACTACATCTTCTTCAAAGGTGAGACTTCTCTGACAGAACTATTGCCCTCTCTGTAAGCAACCATTCTGTTTGCAGTGGCTAGCCAGGAGCCTGCTGCTCATGGATAAGATAGTTCCCCTCCCCTTGTGTAGCTCATGTGCCCTGTGGCTTAGAAGTAAGGAAAAAGAAAGCATAGTTCAGAGGAATGGTGTAAGTATGCATCATAGAACTCTCAACATAGACCCTGACCTGGGTTAAGACATGACTTCCCAGAAAGGAGACATCTAGTTCAGCGTGGTGGCACGTTCCTGCAATCCCAGCCTTCGGGAGGCTGAGGCAGGAAAATTCCTATTAGTGGTTTTGTGTGTGTGTGTGTGTGTGTGTGTGTGTGTGTGTGTGTGTGTGTGTGTGTTTCAGAGACAGGGTTTCTTTGTGTAGTGTAGATGTATCCAACCTTCCCATCAAACAATAAACACAGAACCAATGCAAAGAAGAAAGCCAAGAGGTCAGAGCCAAGAGCCAAAACCTTACCCTTCCTCCTGCAGTGGTCCTACCTCTCCAAAACAGAGCTACCCCTGTGTTAAAGTCTTTATATAGAGTTCCTGTCCTGCCTTCTCATTGGTTGTAAACCCAACCACTTGACCGCCTCCTCACAGCCTGTCTGTATAGGCCTCCAGGTTTTCCATGATTGGTATTAAGATTAAAGGCATGTGTATCCAATAATGGCTGTATCCCTGAACACACAGAGACTTACCCAGCTCTGCCTACTAAGTGCTGGAATTACAAGCATACGCTACCACTGCCCTGCTTTCCTATGGCTTGCTAATAGCTCTGACCCCCGGGCAACTTTATTTATTAACATACAAATAACATTTTAATACAAATAAAATATCACCATATTTCCCCTTTTCTATTTTAATAAAAAGGAAAAAAAAGAAAAAGCTTATAACTAATATAAGAAAAACTATATACAAAAGGATAATAACTATATACAATATATACAAGTAATAAATACCTAAACAATGTCTAGTCCATTTGTATTTGACAAATTCAGAGAAAATAATTTCATTATCTATCCTATTTTGGTAAGTTCAAAATGTATCCTAATTACTCTTCAACTATAACTAACTAACCTTCAACTATAACTAACTAATCTTCAACTCCCTCAGAGACCCAAGAAGGAAATAATATTAGCTAACAAAAATAAAAACAGGAAGTGCACATAAGCAACCTCCAAAAAATTTGTGAGTTGACAGAAACAGACAGCTGTCTGGACAGTCACCTGAGGTTTCTCCGAAGTGCTGGGGCATCATCTTCAGCCTATAGGCCCAGCATATCCGACAGACTCATTTGTGAAGCAGGATGTACACAAGGTCAACAGTTCAACCTCACATTGAGTGAGAGTAGTCCATGTACCAGAAACACCTGAATTCCACTAGTGTCATGTCATGATTCAGGATTTTAAATTCTGGAAATTGTTGATGGTTTTTTAATTCAGCTGTCCATTCTTCTTGGCTGTGTATATATGGCTTCATCTCAGCATCCTATTCTTCTCCATATCCCTCCATCAGTGTAGCTTTGTGCCTTTCCTGGAACTCACTCTGTAGCCCAGGCTGGCCTGGAACTCATAGAGATCTGCCTGGCTCTGCCTCCCGAGTGCTGGGATTAAAGGCATGCGCCACTACCGCCTGCTCGGAACATTCTAATTGGACATCAGCCTCGATTACATAGAGACCTTGCATCAAATGAATAAATGAAAGAAATAATCGATGAGTGAATGAATGAATGAATGGAAGGCTGAGGAGTAAGTGATTCTCTTCCCTCAGCTTCCCGAGTGCTGACATTGCAGGTGTGGGCCACCATCCCCAGCTTGAAGCTCTTCACAGATGCTGAGTCACCCGGTCAAATGACTGACTTCACACTCCCACACAACCTGAGCTGTGCTGTCAGAATCAGGCCACCAATCCCAGCTCACAGCCGTCATGGCTCTGGAAATCAGGGTGCATCAATCAACTCATGCCTACTACATTACTAAGAATGCACTCTTCTTACTCATTTCTGATGACTTACGTCTTAAGAGGTAGTTCTTTGAGGGCTGGAGAGATGGGTCAATGGTTAGGACCACTGACTGCTCTTTAGGAGGACCTTGATTCAATTCTTTAGCACCGGTTTACAATTCTAACTCCATGTCTTGGGAGATCTGAAGCCCTCTTCTGGCCTCCTTGGACACTGCACATACATGGTGACTAGACATGCAGGTAGGCAAATACTCATACACATAAAATAAAAACAAATCTTGCTTAAAAGAGAGAAATTAGGCTTTGTACAAGGAAGACACCCTGTGTCTGCTTTGTGAGTAAATCTCGCAATGTAGCATAAGCATAGGTCACTGAGCTCTGACCCTAGGGACGTAAGTCCCTCCTGGCTTTGGGCTCTACTACTTCCGACACACTCCAGCGGACGTCACCACCCCGCACGGCCTTGTGGAGGTCTCCCTGAATTGCTGTCTTGCCCACATTTTCATTTGTACCCTCAGCCAAGTGGAAGCATCCCTTTGATCGCTACCAGACCCGGAAGCAGGAGAGCTTCTTCCTGGACCAGAGGACAGCGCTCCGCATCCCCATGATGCGGCAGAAGGAAATGCACAGGTTCCTGTACGACCAAGAGGCATCGTGCACTGTCCTTCAGATCGAGTACAGCGGCACGGCCCTGCTGTTGCTGGTTCTCCCTGACCCGGGGAAGATGCAGCAGGTAGAAGCTGCCCTCCAGCCTGAGACGCTGAGAAGGTGGGGCCAGCGGTTCCTGCCCAGGTGAGTGCCCCAAGGTGCTGTCTGTCCTTGCTCAAGAGTTGAGGCAAGTCTGATCAGCTCCAGCCCCAAGATCTGTCTGCTGGATTTGCCTTAGCATCTCACCCTCGCCTTCATAGTGGTTTCCCCACATTTTTGGGCGTCAGATTTCCTTGAGTGTTAAGCAAGGGCATGGTACCTACTGCATGGAAGTGGGCATGAACGGAGACAGTACCTGAGTACGTAGGCTGGTACTAGAATGTAAGTGCTCTCTGGGATGTCTTTATTATCCCTCCTTGGGGTCCTTCTGGCCCAATCTCATTTCCCTTACTTCCCTCTGTTTCATAATAATTTAAAGCCATGAAGTGGCTAAGTCTGCAAAAAAAAAAAAAATTATAAGAACAATTTTTAAAGATGACCATGATGCCCACAGAGCAGTGCGTGTGTTTAAAAACAGTTTTCTTTTTCAATTAAAACATTTTAAAAGAAATTAGAGAAATCAAGACCAGTAAAGCCAGATCTGGTGGTGAGGCCTATAACCCCAGGTACTCAAGGCAGGTGGATCACACGTTCAAGGCTTGTGTGAGTTACAGAATGAGTTCAAGAGCAATTTGGTGAGACCTTGTCTCAAGATTTAAAAACAACAATAAAACAGAGATGGATAGACTGGGTGCATAGGTCTGGCATAGACTATCGTCTAACATGCATAAGGCTCTGGGTTTAATACAGGAAAAAAGAAAGAGAAAGGAGGAAGGAAAGGAAGAGATGAAGGAAAGAAGAGAAGAAAGGAGGGAAGGAAGAAGCAAGGGAAGGAAGGAAGGGAGGTTCCCCTCCCACAACCCCTAACCTAGCCCCTGCCATCTTCCTTACAATTGATTTCTAGTTTTCCAACTCCAATTTTAGCTTTATCTAATTTCCCTCATCTACATTTACTGACTAACTAACCCTTTCTTGGGGGGGGGAATCTGCCTTTATGGGGTGGTCTGGAATGAAATCTGGTTGTGAGTTTTCTAGTTATCTTTGCTGCAAAACAAGCTAGCCCAAACTAAAAAGCTTAAAGAACCAGGTCATCGGCACTCTTGGTTCTCGACACTGAATGGGCTCAACTAGGCCATTCTCATCCACTGGGGTCAGGTGGAAGCAGAGACTCAGGCCCAGGAGGTTCCTTCATTTGTGTTTCTGGGGCCTGGGCTGGGTTGACGGGAGAAGAGATTAGGAAAAGCAGGCTACTTTGTATCCATACCAGGCTGGCTTTGGAAAGCAGCTCAGTATAACTGACATGGCTATGTGGCTGCTCAGGATTCCAAGAGGAAGTACACAAGAGGATAGAACTCGAAAGCCGCCACTCTTTAAGGCATGGACACACCCATGAGCACCCATTATAGCCTACTGGCCAGAGCAGCCCCAGGTCTCCGGGGATGCCATTTTTAACCCAGCACAACCTGGTGGGCACCAGTCTCTCTTCATAGCCACAGTTTTCCTCTCTCAGCACCCCGTCATGCTGCAGTACCACTAGCAGAGAAAGAATGCCTTGTATTTGGGCAGAGATTAAAGCACCCCAAATGAATGAGTGAAAGAACGCGAAAGATGTAGTCAAGATGAAAAGCCAGGGTTAAGTAGTTACCTGAATCTGTAAAGCTCCTGTCGGTCCATGGTTCCAACTGTATAGTTTCGGCTCCTCCAAGATAAACTGCTTCATTGCAGGAGGAAGGACCATGGAATCTTCTAGACTAGAAGATTTTCTCTCAGGAATGGTGTCTTAGTCAGGGTTCTATTGCTGTGATGAAACACTGTGATCAAAAGCAACTTAGGGAGGAAGTGGTTGATTTGGCTTACACTTCCACATCACTGTTCATCATTAAGGAAGTCAAGACAGGAACTCAAACAGGACAGGAACCTGGAAGCAGAAGCTGATGCAGAGGCCATGGAGGAGTGCTGCTTACTGGCTTGCTTCTCCTGCTTGCTCAGCCTGCTTTCTTATAGAACCTAGGACCACCAGTCCAGGGATGGTGCCACACACAGTGGGCTGACCACGACAACAGTAATCTAAACTGAGTTCTTTATAAGTAGGCTATTCCCAAGAGGACTGGTTATGAACCAGCCAATTTTACAGAGTCCTGGCAATCAGCATATAAATAAGGAAAAAGCATAATAACGTCATCAAAAAAAGGTAGATTTACTCTAAGTTAAGAGATATTTCTGCACTCACCCCACAGAACATGGCAATCAGATGGTAAGGATGGGAGATTCTGTCTTTGGGCTTAGGACTCCTGAGCCCTCTCTCTAGACTAGTGGTTCTCAACCTTCCTAACGCTGCAACCCTTTAATACAGTTCCTCATGTTGTGATGACCCCCAGTCATAAAATTATTTTTGTCCCTACTTCATAACTGTAATGTTGGTACTGTTATGAATTGTAATGTAAGTATTTTTCAGAGATAGAGGTTTGCCCAAGGGATCAGACCCCACAGGTTGAGAATCACTGCTCTAGATGCTTACAGCAGCTCTAGGGATGGGTATCTCTATGCCATTTTCCAGTAAAGCTCAGGCAGGTGGAGGAAGATGACGGTGGCTTGCACTGGGGCAGTGCCAGTAAATTGATTTAAGATACAGTTGGGAAACTGAGCCTGGAGCACCTGCAGATGAATCAGACGTGGAGGTGAGAAGTGCAGATGGTATTTATTCTACCTGGTATCACGTGCATTCAATCAGTGGAGCCTTGGGAAACTCTGGCTAATGTCTGGCATCTAGAAAGCTCTCCACAAACAGGGAGAGGATGATGGAGACAGACTCCTCTGCCAGGAAACTTCTCAGATCCAGCCAGGAGTCACTGTGAGGTTTATGTAGAAGGAGATGTAGGTGGATGTGGTAGTGGAATAGTCTACCACAGCAAATCACATCACAGGAAGACTGATAATCCACAAGCTGGGGTACCCTGCTCTTTCTCGAGACCCAGGCTGCAACACACAGCAGAACAGCACCTTTTCTCTGATTCTCTCTCTAGTCTGTTGGATTTGCACCTGCCAAGGTTTTCAATTTCTGCAACCTACAACCTGGAAGAGATCCTTCCCCTCATTGGTCTTGGCAACATATTTGGCATGGAAGTTGACCTATCAGGAATCATGGGGCAACTCAACAAAACTGTCTCCAGGGTAAGGCAGGGAGTGTGGAATTGGGGAGGAGGGATGTTTCTCTCCCACACAAAGTGCATTGGAAAGCCACGGTCCTCAGTCTTTTTCCTAGACTGACTTTTCAACACACAATCTTCACAGATTCTCTTCATGGACAACTCCATTTTCATCTCTCCTTCCCTAGATCTACACTAGTCTGGGCAGGAATGTAGGATTCTAAGTGAAATGGTAATCATTTGAAGTCATCCACAGAGCCAGAATTACGCCAGATTAGGTGTAGAATCCTTTTATTCCAAATATTTCCCCTTCAGGCACCAGGAGCTCTCCATCTTTGTTATAGCTATAGAAAGTAATACAGCATGAACATGAGGTGTAGTGGTCAGCATCACCACAGTAACAAGCAGCCCCTGTTGCTAAAGTTTTCCTGCCTGGCCCACAGTCAGGACAAATCTCTCTCACCCACCAGTCCCAAGCCGCTCAAACCCAACCAAGTAAACACAGAGACTTATATTGGTTACAAACTGTATGGCCGTGGCAGGCTTCTTTCTAACTGTTCTTACAGCTTAAATTAATCCATTTCTATTAATCTATACCTTGCCACGTGGCTTGTGGCTTACCGGTACTTTACATCTTCCTTATCCTGATGGCGGCTGGCAGTGTCTCCCCATTCAGCCTTCCACTTCCCAGCTCTATTCTCCTCCTTGTCCCGCCTATACTTCCTGCCTGGCCACTGACCAATCAGTGATTTATTTATTGACCAATCAGCAACATATTTGACATACAGACCATCCCACGGCAAGCCCCTACATCCTAATGCATTAGCACAGCAGAGGCTTATTGTGAGGATTCCTTCCAGAGGAGATGTAAACAATATCTACCCGTTCTTCATCAGGTCCCATAACAAACCAAAGTACAATTCAATCCAAGTTCATTCTGGGGGGCCATTGAGTTCATTAGGCTTATGTACAGGGCATGGGTGAGGGGTTACTGACTGGAGCATGGTTGACCCCAAGTCAGCCCCTACTGGAAAATCTTCCCTCAGCACAGATAGAGAGCCCTTCTTCAATCAACCTCCCCAGCCATAGACTCTTCCAGACATGGTGACCCACATGCAAATAGAGTGGAATTGTGTACAAATGGCTGAGACTCTCAGGTGAGAGCGGCTGAGGACTCATCTCCCTCCTTCTGGGAGAGAATGTCGATAGTCAACAAGCCCAACTGTGGTGGACACTTGTTGGCATGCACAAACGCTCTGCTCAAGAGGGCAGCTGCTTTGCTCGGCCCATCTCTAGCGGGTAGGGCACCCTGGAAGCAGCTCACTGTGGAGCCCTGGCTGCAGAGCTGCTCCCTGTGACTTCTTCCCGGGATGGAAGGTAAAGTTAAAAGAAAAATCCCACTCTCCGAGAAGAAGAGGAAGATGAGAGAGATACGCAGTGGCTCCTCTCACATCCTCCTCCACCCTCCATCCTCCATCCTCCACCCTCCATCCTCCATCCTCCATCCTCCATCCTCCATCCTCCATCCTCCACCCTCCATCCTCCATCCTCCACCCTCCACCCTCCACCCTCCACCCTCCATCCTCCATCCTCCATCCTCCACCCTCCACCCTCCACCCTCCATCCTCCATCCTCCATCCTCCATCCTCCACCCTCCATCCTCCATCCTCCACCCTCCATCCTCCATCCTCCATCCTCCACCCTCCATCCTCCATCCTCCACCCTCCATCCTCCATCCTCCATCCTCCATCCTCCACCCTCCATCCTCCACCCTCCATCCTCCATCCTCCACCCTCCATCCTCCATCCTCCATCCTCCATCCTCCACCCTCCATCCTCCATCCTCCATCCTCCATCCTCCACCCTCCATCCTCCATCCTCCACCCTCCATCCTCCATCCTCCATCCTCCACCCTCCATCCTCCATCCTCCATCCTCCACCCTCCATCCTCCATCCTCCATCCTCCACCCTCCACCCTCCATCCTCCATCCTCCACCCTCCATCCTCCATCCTCCACCCTCCATCCTCCACCCTCCATCCTCCATCCTCCACCCTCCATCCTCCACCCTCCATCCTCCACCCTCCACCCTCCATCCTCCATCCTCCACCCTCCACCCTCCACCCTCCACCCTCCACCCTCCACCCTCCATCCTCCATCCTCCATCCTCCATCCTCCACCCTCCATCCTCCACCCTCCACCCTCCATCCTCCATCCTCCATCCTCCATCCTCCACCCTCCATCCTCCACCCTCCATCCTCCATCCTCCACCCTCCATCCTCCATCCTCCATCCTCCATCCTCCACCCTCCATCCTCCATCCTCCATCCTCCACCCTCCATCCTCCATCCTCCACCCTCCATCCTCCATCCTCCATCCTCCACCCTCCATCCTCCATCCTCCATCCTCCACCCTCCATCCTCCATCCTCCATCCTCCACCCTCCACCCTCCATCCTCCATCCTCCACCCTCCATCCTCCATCCTCCACCCTCCATCCTCCACCCTCCATCCTCCATCCTCCACCCTCCATCCTCCACCCTCCATCCTCCACCCTCCATCCTCCATCCTCCACCCTCCACAGGCTTGTAACGGCTACTCACGGCTAAAGCAGGTCTCCTGTTAACAAGAAGGGGGTGGGTCCTCTCCTGATAGGAGACACTGCAAGTCATGTGGAATGGGCGAGAATTTGTAGCCGTCAAGCAGAAAGGGTAGCGTTACCCAGGAGGGAAGGTGTCCAAAGCCCTTCCCTCTTCGGTTTAGGTTAGAGGTGTTCATTACCATCAGAGTCTCTGTTAGGACCTTGCAAGGAATGGACTCTGTCTCGTATTTAGGAGAGACTGGCTGAGAACTCAATGCACAGCCAAGGCAGCAGGGGTGTGATCTTGTTTCTGTGCATACATGAATAGGGTATGCCTGGAAGTGGATGGGAATGTGTGTATGTATGAGGGTGCGCATGTGAACCCCTGTGGTGTGGGGTGGTGGACAAGAAGAACATGAAAGACTTCAGAGAACTTCACACAGCGGCCTAGCACGCCTCAGTTATCTTTCACAGACCCTTTCGGAGATAAAAGAACTCATCAAAGCCACGTCCCTAACTTCTTTGGAAGTCTGAGTCCTTTCTTACTAGGAAGTCACGTAAAACTGAGACTTTCAACGTTCTGTGCTTAGAGAGCAGCGTGGGGCTCTGTTCCAACCTACTCATTTAGAGCCTGCCGTTGGCCACAAGCCATTTTTAAGAAGAGAAATAAGGAAGTTTAGAAAGGGTAGGTAAAGCTCAAAGAAGCCTGTGTGCTGCATGCCTGCTGGGCTTGAGTCTACCTAGCTCCTCATCTGGGCTGAGGCTGCCTCCTGTCAGGGTACTTGGTCTAGAGAGGGGGAGTCAGTACGGAGGCAGGGGCGTGACACCTAGAAATTGGGGTTGTTTCTTAGGCAAGCTAGACCTGAGGGGCCCAAACAGGTTCTATGCCATTGTCCAAGGGTTGCGGAGGGGAAGGTGGCCTCTGCCCTCAGAGCCATGAGTGCTGACTCTGTCTTCTCTCCTAGGTGTCACACAAGGCTGTAGTGGACATGAATGAGAAGGGAACTGAGGCCGCAGCTGCCTCTGGCCTCCTTTCCCAGCCCCTGTCTCTGAACATGACGTCGGCCCCACATGCTCATTTCAACAGGCCCTTCCTGCTCCTTCTCTGGGAGGTGACCACCCAGAGTCTGCTCTTCCTGGGAAAAGTGGTCAATCCAGCTGCTGTGTAACTGTGGTGGGGGCCCCAGGAAAGCTACCTGGCCTGCACCTCAGGACCCTGTGGAGCAGGCTTTCTTTTGGGCCACTAACCAGCTCCCAAATAAAGACACGGAAACTTATTAGTTATGAATGCTCAGCCTTATCTTATGCTTGTCCCACTAGCTCTTATAACTTAAATTAACCTGTTTCTCTTCATCTACGTTTTGCCTCAGGTTTGTTTTTGTTTTTTTGTTTGTTTGTTTGTTTGTTTGTTTTACCTTTCTTTCATTCTGTGTGTCCTATTTCCCTGCTTACTCCATGTCTGCCTGGATGGTGGCTGCCTGGCTGACCCCGGGCATCTCCCTCTCCTTCTGCCTCATTCTCTTCTCCCTTCTCCCCCAGCCTACATTCCTCCTCCTACTTATTCTCTCTGCCCCCCAGCCATGCCTATCCCTCTACTGCCTAGCTATTGGCTCTTCAGCTTTCTATTAGCCCAATGAGGTGCCTTAGGCAGGCAAAGCAACACATCTTTACATCGGCAAACAAATGCAGCATAAACAAATACAACTCTCTACATTGTTAAAGTAATGTTTTGCAACACCCCTGTGCTGCAGTTCTAATAAATCTAGTTGGGCTGTATGAAGTCTCGTGAGCTGTGCTTTCAGGAAGGCAATGTCCAGAGCAGCTTCTAGTCACCCACTCCGTGATCTTTTCAAATCCACCACTTCCATTGCACATATTCACTGAGTAGCCTGAGGGTCAAGGACACGGGAACAGACACCAAGGACACACAGGGAATGAGCAAGTTTCTGTCTTCCCAGCAGCCAGCCTGGGCTTAAGCCAAATGATGTCTCCTGTAGTGTCACCTGGAGGGGAAGCCAGATCTAGGAATGGGGCTTCCAGTTGTGTGCCATGAAGAAAAGGGGTGCAAGAATGGGCCAATCTCATCATCAGTCTAACAGCATGAGAGGTTGAATTCAAGAGGCAGGAAAAGAGCCTCAGAGGCAAGGGATGCCCCAAGACTAAATAAGGCCAAGAGAAGGGGGGTGGGATGTAGGGCAAAACCTCCATCAATGGGTTGAACTCCGGGGCTATATTCATACATACATACATATATATATATATATATATGCATATGTGTAATTTTAAATCTAGGCTCTGTGTGTAAGGGAAACACAGCGTTTGTCTGTTAAGTCTAGCTAGTTCTCTTAACACAGTAATGAATTTCCAGTTCGTGCATTTTTCCGCAAATGCCATGGTTTACTTTTTCCTTAGAGCTGCACAGAACTCCGCTGAGATATGCACCACACTTTTCCAGCCAGCCATCTGCGGATGGACATCCAGGGCTGGCTCCACTTCCCAGCTACTGTGTGTCAAGACAATCCCGGAGGCTCAGCACTGACTTTAGCTTAGGGGTCTGCACTGTCAGACAGACACCCTAAACCCAATCTTCAGTTCAGCGCTGGACAGGCAGAGTGCACATCAGCAATAGGCTTGGGTTACTGAGCGTTAAATGCTATCTGAGTAGCCTGAGCTGGGAAGTGTCTTGACTTCCGTTTTGTCTGCAGTAAGATTAACGGGCAATATTGCTGGTACACTTCATATTGAGGGGAAAGGTGTTTCTCGAAGTAATTGAAATGCCTCAGATAAGAGGAATTCCCAACTACCTTTTAGTGCACATCTTTCATCAAGAGCAGTGGTTCTCAACCTTCCTCATACTGTGACCCTTTAATACAGTTCCTCATGTTGTGGTGACCCCAACCATAAAATTATTTTCATTGCTGCTTCCTAGCTGCAATTTTGCTACTGTTAGGAGTCATAATGTAAATATCTGATATGCAGGATGATCTTAGGCAATCCCTGTGAAAAGGTCGAAAGGGCCGTTCAATCCAAAGGAGTCACCACCCTCAGGCTGAGAACCAAATGATCTGTTCGGAGGGGGAGATGGCAATCCCACAACTACTTGCCCATCATCAAAGGCTCATACTGCCCCCCTGCTGGTTACAGAGGGTCATTGACACATCCCAAAATCTAGCCATCTAGTTGGTGAACCCCTAGGATTCCTTGTAAGCGGGTAGAGTCCCCAAATATGATACAGATTGCCTCAGTAAAACTGAAATTTAGGTAAGCCAAATAACCTTTTTATGTAAGTATTCCCTGTGAAATATTTGGGCCATACTTATGCTAAAACATTTATTCTTCTTATTCACTATTCAACTTAGTAAGTTGTCTTATGTTTTCAAAAAGGCCTAGAGAGGAGCCTGCATGGTCAACATTCCTTAGTGTTTAGCATCAGAATGAAAGTCACATGGGGCTGAAGGGCCGGCTGGCCCCCTCATCAGGGCAGAAAATGAAGTCGGTAGCAAGAGGAGTAGATAACTCCTGTGCAGAAGTAAGGGCGTTTCCAAGACACCACTGCCTCCCCTGAGAAGCAAACCCCAGAAACGCCCAGAAACACTTTGCAGCCTCGACAGAGGACATACAAACCCAGCTGCGTTCCCTCAGCAGTAACTGATGTCTCCCTCCAGACAAGGCTGTTTTCAACATGAAAGGACAGGCAGCTTCTGTGAAGGTCACTGGGGGTTGGGAGAGGCTCTGAAACCACTAAAAGCCTGGAGAGCCTCCAGGGGGCTCTGTGGGCAGTCGAAGGCGGTGCTTTCGGCCAGTTTGTTCCTGTCAATCTTTGAGGAATAATGACATTTGGGCATTTCGGATCTTGTCTCTGTTGTTTGTTCAGGACGGTTATAAATGTGGTAAACCAGAAAAGCAAACACCCAAGATGCAGTAGAACTTCAGCATGCTTGATTCCAGGTTTGGCCATGCCCACTGCTCCTGCCTTGCCAAAACTGACTTCCACAGCAGCGGGATGTCTTCCTAGTGAGGTGGTTAGCGCACCCACTAGTGTCCGAACACGAACATGTTCTTCAGGGTCTTCCCGGGGGTAAACTCCCTCAGACCCCGATGAGGATGACATCTGGACTCTGCCTGAAGACAAGAGTCTACAGTGAGGAAGGCGAGCAGGAGGGGGCTCTTGTGACAGAGGAGGGCTCATGGCCCTAGGAAAACAAGGACACAGCATCATCCTGATGGTGATGGGGGAGGAGGGGGCCAGACAAAAAAAGCTAACCCATGGAAGACCTCCTTTGCAGCAATGGTCACATGCCCGGTGCTATGCCACTTCGGGCATAATTCTGTCTTATTTCTTGGCGTTGTTTCTCCTAGGTGTTTTTCTTTCACTGACGTATATTCACTGTACGTAGTATTGAGTTTAATATAGACATTATTTTTAAGCACATCAAGGGCATTGACCATATTCAGCCCTCCTACCTTTTCTCTTTAGTCTCCCCTTCCTTATTCTCCCACTAGTCTCTCTCCCCACCCAAGTCTTCCTTCTGCTTTTATTACATATGTGATCTAAGATATACATATTTATTTAATTTTATGTATCTATAAAAATCCTAGGGCCCACAAATGAGAAAAAATATATTTAATATATTTGTCTTTCTGAATCTGTTTTTTTTTTTTTCATTTAACATATCAATCTCCGGTTGCATCCATTTTCCAGCAAATGACATAATTTCACTGTTCTTTAGTATTGAATAAAACTCCATTCCGTGTGTCTGGTTATCTGTAGACAGGTACCTGAGCTGATTCTGCCACTTGGCTGCTGTAAATATTAAAGTGAATAAACAAACACTGCAAGGATCTTGCGATATGTTGACTTCGAGTCTTTCTAGAACCATTTCCTACTGTGCCTCCACCCAGCTGCATTCTTCAAATTTTGATCCTATGGGAACCACTTCAAGAAAGAGACAAGAGGGCAGTCTCTCAAAGGCATAGCAGCTACTCTGCAGAGGTGCCCCACAGCTGGAAGAGAAAAGAACTCTGGGATAATAGCCTGCGATCTTCAAATGCATTCTCCACGACTCTCTCTCTCTCTTGTTTGTTGTGTTATTGTGTTCCATTATTAGCCTGCAGGTTTCAGAGCACCTGTGTAGACTGTCTTATTAAAAAGAATGTCTCTACTGAGCCCACACAACATGTCACATCCGCTGAACTCTGAGAACACTGGTTTCCATAGCACTTACAGCAGCGATGTGTTGTTATGAGTTTGTGCTGTGATTGGTGACTTTTCATAACTGAGTCTCTGACCTCTGCGGAGGAGAGACATCCACATCATTAATTTCTGCCACTCTAGCAGCTGAGATACAGCAAACACTCGGAGTGACTACGGTGGAAAGAAGTGCATTAAGGTGTGATAAGTCACAAAGCCATTGCAGCTGTGGGTGGCAGAGGTCACGCCTGCTTTTGTCTTGTACAAGGAAATTCCCAGCAGGCTGTGCATGCTAGCAAGCCTGTCCTGGTCATGCTACCTCACTATAGATGTTGCAGTGGCAATCAGGGAATGGGCATGGACAAGTACAGATCAATGGAAGTGGACGGAAGCAAGGAGAGAGGAAAGCGGAAGGAACAAGGCCTGGAGGAGGCTGTGTCAAGGATTCCTGAGGAGGGGGGATCTTAAAGAGACACTGTGCACTCCAAACCTAGACAGATCCTAGGCCGACGGACACACGGGAATCTGGGGAGAGCAAAGAGGAAGAGTGACATTTCCTGTGGCTGAAGAGCTCACAAGTTCCATCAAAGCAGCAGGTTTCAAGTGCTGGGACTAAGTGAGCAGGATGAGATCGCTCTCTGGGAGAGCACTGGAGACACACCAAGCTGCCCCAACACTGGAGGGGAAGGCCTGCCCAGAGCCTCTGGCTGCACAGGACCTAGGGCTGGCATGCGCACTGACAGCAGGTCATAGGGTCGCCTCAGGATATTAATGGAGGCTGGGACTTCACAGTCAAGGGGTTCATGAAGAAAACTTGAATCTGACAGGTCAGGAAGATGGCTCCTCCGTCCTTGTTGGGGAGTGAATATTTATTATACCCTACCAGCAAAGCCAAAACTGACCTCGCATAACGGCATCAGGAGGTAGGGTCTTGGGGGGAGGGTGATTAGATCACGAGAATGGAGCCTGGAGACAAGCCTGGTGCCCATACAACAAGAGACACAAGAATTTGCTCTGTCTCTGCGCCAACTGTGTTGAGGATGCTAGGGTGGAGCCCATTTGGTACCAGATCCACAGACACCTTTGTCACCAATTAGCTGGCTGGGGTCCTTTGGCCCTGCCCTGACAGGCAGACATCATGGGTAGACAAGGAGAAGTTCAAGCATTGGTCTGGCAGCTTTTATCCCCTCCCCCCATCCTACTCTCCACCCCCCCCCCACACACACACACAAACATACACATAGTCTTTTGTGGCAACGGTAGACCGGCAGAGGCAGCAGACAGTGGCGCCCTCTAGTGTTACAGCCTGCACTGGCCTTGAGCCAATACCAGGCTGCAGACATGTTTCAGTGCTCCATCTTGGGTGTAAAGTCTTGGCAGCTCTCTGGGTTTCTTCTAGTGACCAGGACCTGCTGTGTCTCTTTTCTGGCTCTTTGCAGTCCTTGTCCCCTTCTTCAGTGCCAGTGCCCCCCCCCCAACTCTTACCATCCCTCTCTAGCTCAGCTTCCCTTCCTCCTGACTCCACCACTCTCAGTCCTGTTACTCCTTTGGCTGCCTGGCAGCTGATGCCCGCCATGGCCACTGCTTTGCAGTCTCAGCGGACTCTTTCCTCATGCTACCAGCTCAGGCTGCACTCCTAGAAGCAGGAAGAAAAAAATCACTGCAGAGAGGTCTTTTATTAGGCCAAATGCTGCAACGGGGGCGCCGGGGGGGGGGGGGGGGGGGGGGGGGGGGGCGAGTAAATAAGTGTCATCCAGAATACTCAGAAGTGAGCCCAAACAGCCTGCATGCACAGCAGGATGAGCTGTTTGGACCAGTCACAGCCTTGGCTCTTAGAAGTAGTCACAATCATTGAGAAGTTGTTCTCTGAACCAATCAAAGCCCTGCCTCTTGAATGCCAATTGCAGACATTAGGGAGTTGATTTTTGGACAGGTAACTCTTATCTCCTATCACTAGTTGTAGAAATCCCAGAGGAGATAGTGAAACTCCTCTGGCCAAGACAGAAATAATTACAAGGCATTAAATGGAGTGTGTGTCAGGGGAGGGGAGAAACCAAAAGGAACTGTGTTTTCAACCAGCCTTGGCCAGATGGAGCTGCTCCATCGCAAGCCAGGGAACTCAGCTTTCTTTTGTTTGTGTAGAGCTGTCTCCAGGACTATGTAGAATGTTCAGGAAGGTCAGGACATATGCAAGGGTTGTCCAGCCAGCTGTGAGGCAGGCAGCTCTTTGCTCAAGGCATCCAGGACACCAGGGACCAGCTCAACAGTTGCCAATTAGGAAACCACATTGCTTCATCCCGAGCATGCCTGCTTACCCACAGGAAAACGGACATCAAAAGGAGTGCTGATGCTGGACAACTAGAGAACTCGTCATTAACACTAATGGTGATTTTCATAGATCTGAACAGTGCCTGGTGCCCCAGGGAGAGGTGCTCCACTCACCCACTCACGTTTATCTTGACACTGCCCAGCCCCAGAACCATGAACAGCAAACATGTGGTGTCTCAGCTCAGTCACTGCACCAGTCATCCATTAAAGCAGCCAGCCTCTGTCCGTCAGGGTTTAAAAGCCAGTGCTCATGACTGGATGTTTCCTACACCACCGAGTGGTGTCTACTCATAGTTCTGAGGCCCAAATCAGGCTCCAGTAGATTTGGTGACTGGAGAGGGCCCATTCCCCACAGAGGGTACCTTCTGGTGGTCACCTCATCTTGCAAGAGGCAAAGAAGCCATCCTGGTCCTCTTTCACGTGGGTCATAACTCTACCCCTGTGGCCTGGTCAGCTCTGTTAATACCATCCCACTGGGACTGAGGTATCAGTGTGACAATGAGAACACAGAATAAGCTGATTAAGACTTCCTCCTAGCCTATTCTCTATTCTCTGCAGAAAGACAAGGGTTCTCTTCAAACAGACAGACAATACACCTGACAGAAAATAACTTATCTTATGGTTCACAATGAATTCCAGAGCATTAGTCTGTTCTACAATGACGCATTATAAGCAAGGTTTTTGTGTAAAAACAAACACTTGTTTATCATGGAGCAAAAGGTAAAAA
Organism: Peromyscus californicus insignis; assembly: GCF_007827085.1. Lineage (NCBI taxonomy): Eukaryota > Metazoa > Chordata > Mammalia > Rodentia > Cricetidae > Peromyscus > Peromyscus californicus. The sequence goes on along the minus strand of NW_026294447.1, from coordinate 52,789,950 downwards.
TTGCCAAATTTTCAAAGGAATCCACTCTGCTCTAGTCCCTGGAAAATGGAACCTGCAGCCAGGGGGATTTGATGACAGAATCAGAGCTACATCATCCCTGACAGCTCTGATTGGCAGTGGGGGGAGCGGGGAGAGGTCTGAGAAAGATGAATGATCTTCCTTGAAGTCCTGAATCCTGTTTCCACAGCCCACAGACAACACTACTCCTGTCTTATACTAGAACAGCCCACAGCAATCTTGGCTTTTAAATGTGTAGTGGCCCCTTCTCCATGCCCTCTTGTGAAGGATCTCACCACCCCAGAGCATCAGGTGAGGGATCTCACACCTCAGGGCATCAGGTGAGAGATCTTACACCTCAGGGCATTAGGCTGTAGATGTCAGTTTGACCATGTGGGTAGACATGGTCTCTTGTAATTCCTCATTCCTCATGAGTAATTCCATACTTCATATTCGACACTTTCATATATGTGTACCATGTATGTTGATCAAATTCACTTTCCATTTCCCTCTCTCATCCCCTTTCTACTTCCTTTAGAACCTTTCTTCCCAACACATCTCCTACTTTCATATTTTTTCTTATATGCCCATTGGGTTTAGCTAGAGCTACTTGCATAAGCATGCATGGTTGTGGGGCTAGTTACTGGAATACAAGCAACTTAACAATGACTACACCCTGGAGAAAAATGATTCCCCTCCCCCAATAGCTGTGAATTGCCAAAAGCTCCTCAGCTAGGGGTGGAGCCTCGTGTACCCTACGCTATACATGCTGGAATGTTGACAGCTCAATCTTGTGCAGGTCACCACACCTCTTCCAGAGGACCTAGATTTGATTCCCAGCACATGATGACTCACAACTATGTGTAATTCCAGTTCCAGGGAATCGTCTAGCCTCCCCCAGCATCAGGCACACACATGGTACACAATGCATACATACATGTGGGCAAAACACATAAAGACAGAAAATGTTTACCTTTAGGGAGAAACATACACCACCACCACCACATGTCCCCCATCTCTCTGTCTCTGTCTCTCTGTGCCTCTCTCTCCCTCTCTCTCTCTCTCTCTCTCTCTCTCTCACACACACACACACACACACACACACACACACACACACACACCTCTTTCTCTCACACACACACATCTCTCTCTCTGTCTGTCTTTCTCTTTCACACACACATACACTCTGTCTGTCTGTCTGTCTGTCTCTCTCTCTCTCTCTCTCTCTCTCTCTCTCTCTCTCTCTTTCACCACCCCCCCACACACACACTGGTTGGGTTTGGTCAAAAACAACAGAGAGAGACAGCTTTGATCTGTGGCCAGGTGCTTTGATGGGAACTGAGTAATGTAAAGTGCCCACTCCTACCTGGGCAGGGCAAGGGGCCCAGAGGCACAGCCAGCATTCACTAATGAAAAGACAGCTAGTCAAATAAATAGTGACTTCTAAGTACTGGCGAGGTATTTGTTTGAAGCAACCAGGAAGGCTAAAGTTTGAAAAAAAAAAATCTCAAGAGCAAAATTAATTCTGAGGTCAAAAGCAGAAACCAGGTATGTGTTTTGGTGGGGGTGGGGGAAGATCTTCAGCCTCAGTAGCACATGATCAGATCCTGATCAGAGAGAGGACAAGAATCCAGGTGGCCTGAAAGATAGTTCACACAAAGGGATGGGACTTGAGACAGATGCCCTCTGCAGAGAGATCAGCATTCAGTAAAGGGTGACTGGGGTGGATATGTGGCCTGTTCCAAGCATTCCCTTTGCTTTATGAAAATCCAGATAGCTTAGTCCTTACTCAGCCAGGCTCTGCAACATGTTGCTTTCTGTTCCCACAACACTCCCCTTGGGGTGTTATTTCCCTTTTGTGCAGTTGTAGGAACCCACAAAGGACACACCCAGTTCTAATCTGAACACAAATGCTGCTTGAGATCATCCCGAAAAGGTGACTGTGATGTTAGTGTTGACAGCTAAACCTCTGAGCATGTCTGTGAGGGAGTCTATTGAGGTCAGAAGGCTTACCTTAAATGTAGGAGCTATTGCCATGTTCCACATTGGGTGGATTTTTTTAAAAAGATTTATTTATTTTTATGTGTATGGATACTTTGGCTACATGAATGTTTGTGTACCAGAAATGTGCATGTAGGTGCATATGCTCACAGAGGCCTGGAGACAGTGTCAGATCCCCTGGAAATGGAGATACAGATGGTTATGAGCAGCTATGTAGGCTCTGGGAATTGAACCTGGGTCCTCTGGAAGAGCAGCCAATGCTCTTAGCCATGAGCCATTTCCCCAGCCCCATCAACCTGTTTCTATGAGTATAGCAGACTGCCTGAGGTGAGGTAACTTTATAAAGAAAAGAGGTTTGTTCAGCTCGTGGTTCTGGAGGTCCTAGGTCCTTCTGGCAGATGGCATCAGAAGAGTGGAACCATGTAAAGAAGGAGGGATCCTGTGGCCAGGAAAAAAAAAAAACCAGAGAGGTCGTGGAGTTGCCAGGCTTGTTCACCTCTACAGAACCAACTCAGACCTACCAGAAGAACCTTAATCCTGTCCATGAGCAGGGCCTTAGTAACCTAACAACCTCTCATTAGGCCCTTTCTCCTAAAGATTCCACTGTGTCGACAATGACACTCTTAAGACCAAGCCTCCCACTCATGAGCCAGGAAGCAGGCAATAACCCATGCAAGAGGTGAGGTTGGCAGGGACCATATCGATAGAGAAAGGTCATCATATTCTGCACTTTTCCTGCAAGGAGAGCCGCTCAGATGTTCTACTGGGAATGAATTGTGAAAGCTGCAATTATACAGATTGTCAATTTATAGTCTCAGCTCCAGACTCAGTCATCATTGCTAGCTCTGAGAAAACAGATCTGAGTCCTTCGTGTAACCTTTTCCTTTGCCATCCAGCTTGAACTCAAGCTCGGCAGTCAAAGAGACCTCAAGAGACATGGCAAGAAGGTGGGGATTTCACCTTCTCAAACTCAGTGTGCTTTCTAATGACAGACTCCTGCAGGTCACCCAGCCTCCACCTCCAGACACACAGATGGCTTCTTCAGTAGGTCCAGCCTGCCATGCACAGTGGCCATCTATCCCCAAAGGCCAGCTGGGTCCTTCGGCCAGCTGGGTCCTTCAGCCTCCCACTCGATCCTAGTCTAGGTACATTTAGAAGAGCCAATACAATACTTGATTTCTTTCTAGAATGTAAAATGCCACAGTTAGGGCTAAAGGGATGGCTCAACCATTAAGAGTGCTTGCTGGAGGCTTCCAGAGGCAAGACTGGGCCACCAACCCAGCCACACAACCCTCAATCTATAACCTGTCCTGCCTGCTGGGATGTGCTGGGGCAATGGTGGTTCAGAGCTTGTGGAAGTGGCCAACCAGTGACTGGCCTAACATGATGCCTACACCATGAGAGGATCCCATGCCCAACACTGCCTGGATGGTTAGGAACCAGAAGCTGGATGGCCCAGAGTCCTAGGGTAGAACCAAATATGACTGGCAAAAAAAAAATGTCAATGAAATGATTCCTAATGATGTTCTGCTATACTCTACACTCATAGATTAGCGCCTAGCCCAGTTGTCATAAGAGAGGCTTCTTCCAGCAGCTGATGGGAGCAGACACAGAGACCTCCAGCCAAACATTAGGCAGAGCTTGGGGAACCCAGTGGAAGAGGGGGGAAAAGAATTGTAGGAACCAGAGGGATTGAGAACACCAGGAGAACACAGCCCACAGAATCAACTAAGCAGGGCTCACTGGGGGGTCACAGAGACTGAAGCAGAGGTCACAGAGCCTGCATGGCTGCACTCTGCATACATGCTGTGGTTGTTTGGCTTGTGTGTGTGTGTGACTCCTAGCAGTGGGAGTGGGGTTGTTTCTGACTCCTTTGTCTGCTCTTAGGACCCTTTTCCTCTTACTGGGTTGCCTTGTCTAGCCTTGGTATGAGGGTTTGTGCCTAATCTTAGTGAATCTTGTTATGCTGTGTTCAGTTGATATCCCTGGGAGGCCTGCTCTTTTCTGAAGGGAAACAGAGAACTAGTGGTTTTGGGGGAGAGGGGAGATAGGGGAGGAACTGGGAGAAGTGGAGGGAGGGGAGGCTACTGTCCAGAGGTATTGTATGAGAGAAGAATGAGAGAAAGAGAGAGAGACAGAGACAGAGACAGACAGAGAGAGATCACACTTGCTGCTCTCGCAGGACCTTTCCCAGTACCCATGCCGGTGCCTCAGGACCAGTTCCAGGGGTTATCTGATACCTCTGGCCTCTGTGGGCACCTGCACTCACAGGCACATACCCACACATAGACACATCATTCAAAATAAAATAAAATAAAAAGTGTCACTGTTCTGTCATGTCCCCTGAGACATGATTGCTATCGACAGCAAGCAGTTGTCTCCTCCCTTCACATAAAAACCACCAATAAAACTGTTTTGTGAGGCCCTGACCTAACTCTTCAGTGGCATGAGTCCTGTATTAACTATGCAGTTTCATCTAAGTAAGTTATGAAGGGTCAATTTAATAGCAATACCCAAGGAGGTGGGCTTCATGATCACTCCTATGCAGAGATGGGCTTCATGATCACTCCTATGCAGAGATGGGCTTTATGATCATTCCTGTGTAGAGATGGGCTTCATGATCACTCCTATGCAGAGATGGGCTTTATGATCATTCCTTTGTAGAGATGGGCTTCATGATCATTCCTTTGTAGAGATGGACTTCATGATTATTCCTATGTAGAGATGGGCTTCATGACCATTCCTACGTAGAGATGGGCTTCATGATTATTCCTATGTAGAGATGGGCTTTATGACCACTTCTATGTAGAGTAACTTTACTTTTTGTGTTCTCATGTTCAAGGGTGGATCTTTATTCTTTTGAAACTGCATATCTGACCTGTGTGCAATAAAAACACCTTTGCAAACAAAAAGGACACAGGGCCACTAGTTCTTGGTTGAGTCGACATCTGAGAAACATAGCACTTCCGTGCTGGCCCGAGAATCACCTGGGGCAGCCAGGCATTGCTTTAAAGTCAAAGGCAAGCAAGCAAAGAAATCAAACGGATCATTGACTAGTAGTACTGGGTTTAGAGATACCACAGTTTTCTCATGTAAAAGCTACAGCACTGGCCATAATAATATATGGGTTGATTTTAAAACAGGGGCACTGATTTGACTAAAATTCTTAAAGTTTTTTATTCGAATTTTAAGATACAATAATGAATAAGAGAAGACATGAAAGGAGACAGGGGTGGGTCTTGATGGTGGTCACGGTTAACACAGCCCTGTGTGGAGGTCAAGTGGATCCTGGAGATTAACAAGAACATGTCCCTTTGATAGCCACTGTGGGTGGAAGATAAAATCTCCCTGAATTCAGGGCTTGCCCATCACTAAGGACGACTGTGAGGGTGTGATGATTGGAGTCCAGGCATGGCGTCCCCTCTGAGATAAAATTGTCACACTCTACCACCACATCAGCATGGGAGGCCTGGTTTCACCAGGTTTTCTTTCAAGTCTAAAGAGTCCATGTGGTCCTTGGGAACCACAGTAAAAAGTGATATTCTGACTTTACTCTATACAATAACATCTCCTGATAGTTCTCCACATCTTATTTTTTTTTTCTAGCTACAAGAATCATCCTGTAGATCCTGGAGCGAGCTCTTCCTTGCCTCAGGGACTTTATACATGATGTCATCCCTCTGCCTGGCATGTTTTCCTTTCCAGGATGAACCTTGGCTCAGTCCCTCATAAATGGTTTCCCTAATCATCCTGCCTGGCATGGTTTCCCATGGGCATTCAGACTTTCTATCTCAGCTGTTTTTCAATTTCCCCTGTCACATAACTTAACACTTGTGTTATTTATCTGCTTACTGACCCTGGGGACTTTTCTACTGCCTACTGTCACACTTCACAACACACCTCCTTCCTCGGGTCACCTGTAATTTCGATAGTCACATGAGTAGATCTTTCCAGTGCCTGCCCTTCCCCTCTGATGATGGTCCCTGAACTTCACTGCAGACACACACTTCCATGGTCATGCTTCCATCCTTATCCGAGACTGGGACCCATCATCTGAATCCCTCAGCCAACATGCACCTTTCTCCTTTCATCAACCAACCCCTAATTAAGCGAGTACTCTGTGTGCTCACCTCATACCCTCAGGAGACAGGGAACAATGGGACTCTAATGATTGGTCCCACTGTAACTTCACAATTACTGAAATCCCAAATGCATCCTCAGTGGTTCCCGGACATCATTCCCCTCTTCTCTAATTTGCTCTTTTCTTAGTCTTCTAGGTAACTATTTCTTATGATCTCCTGTTTCCTCAACCTCCTAAGATATCTTCTCTCCTCCTGCCCACTTTTATTCTCAGCCTATGAAGTTATGTCTTGCTACTCTGTTACCAGAAGGGAACTTCTAGAAGCTCCCTCTCAGTCCTTTGCTATATTCTGACAGGGAAGCCCGAGCCCTTCCCCATCCTCTGTGCAGAGGCTGAAGCATCCCTGCCACCAACTACAGTCAGTAGGCTACGGACCTTGACCACACGGAGACAAGGCTGGCAAATCCCCACTCCCGCTCCTTGCTCCACCGCAATTCCCCTCTCGGCCTGAACTTCTGTTCTCTGCTAACAAATACCTTTTTTCCTGCAGGAGCTGGTATCAGGTGCTGTGGGATGCACAGAGGTGAATAAACACATTATCCATTTTCCAGCACATAGAAAGGTGGATCCACCTGACCTGCCAGAATAATACCTTCGAGAATTGCCTCTAAAAATAATAAGGCTGGGGCTGGAGAGATGGCTCAGCCGTCAAAAGCAACAGCTGCTCTTCCAGAGGACCTGGCTCAGTCCTCAGCTCCCACATGGTGACTTACAGCTGTCCATAATTCCAGTGCCAGGGGATCCAAAGCCCTCTTGGGGCTTCTATGGGCCCTGGGCACACAAGCAGTACACAGACATATGTGCAGGCAAAACCCCATATACATAAAAACTAAAATAGAAATGGTGAAGCTGCATTATGTATATAGACTAAGACTTAGCTTCTAGCCTTACGTCAACCACATGAAATCATTCCTCCTAATTTTGACTAGCCAAAAAAAAGTAATAATAACGTTAATCAGGCAAATAAGAGATGTATTATTTTAGCTAAATGGCACTTTTAGGATCAGGAATATTCTGTGGCTCTACCATGAGGAGGCTTCAGCAAAATCCCAATGTCCTCTTATGTTTACCCTGGTAGATCGTGTTTCTTTCAGTCTTAGTCCCATGCTCTTTGGGGTGTCATCATAAAACATCTCCCATGCAAGCTGGTCATGGTCAGGAGGACACTTGGACACCTGTCCTTCCAGACATCATGAATGAGGTGTTGCTCTTCATAGCTTCACATCTCAGCACAAGACCCCCACATTGACCATTGTGAGATAAAAGAGACTCACTCAGGGCCTTCAATGCTTCAGTCCACATAGGGCAGACAGTGTCTTTTTTGTGTGTCTCGAGACAAAATATAGACCCACCAGCAGCTTGGCTGGGAAGTGTTGCTTCCCATGAGCCCCAAAGCAAAGGAAAACCAGACATCAATAAGTGTAGCATTCCTCCTGCACTACAACTCAGCCATTCTTTCTTCTAGAAGTTTCCACTCAGCCTGGTATCTAGCTTCCAGAGTAGCACAGCACCAAGATACTGGTGCCCTGATGTGATGAGGTCAGCTTGTCATCTCTACAGTTGACAAACCAGACTGTCATGTAATGTGTCCTTGTCCTGTAAACACTGCTCGGATTAGTGGGTTCCTCAAGATTCCTTGGGCTACAAGGATGCCAAGTCCATTGCTGGCTGGGCCCAGGAACCAGGCATTTCTGTGTTGGTGGTTGCCAGTTCCTAGGCTTGTGGGCATCCTGATCAGACACAGGGAGTTTAGCCCAGCTTATCACTGCTCTTTTCCTGAACTACACATGCCCCTTATGCCCCTACTGAGGAGCTCGCCATTTCCCCAGCCTCGGAGGTAGAGCAGGTATGAATTGCAAATTGTTTAAGTGCCAACTGCTGAATTGTTGAGCATGGTGTGTGTGTGTGTGTGTGTTTGTGTGTGTGTGTGTGTGTGTGTATGTGTGTGTATGTGTGTGTTTGTGTGTGTCTGTGTGTTGTTGTTTATCTCAGAGATTACAAACTCAGAGATCTCCTACTGAAGAATTGACTGCTGCTGCTCACATCAGCAGGTAGGTGTCTCCTTCCTGGTGACCTCTGGAAGCCAGATTGCCAGGCCACAGACAGCTGAGCATTTACAGGCATTTGCTGTGATGTCTGCCATGTCTCCCAGCAGCCCATTGCAGGGTGGTACTCACCCACAGAAGAAGAAGGAATAGAGAGAGCAAATATTTCTGGAAACTGAATTGTCAAGGTGGCATCCTTGGCAGCCATGAGGAAATGCATCAGGAGAGATGTATGTGAGCGATTTGCTCAGGAGTCACTCTTCCTGCACTAATAATAAATAAACACTGAAGATAATAGGCTACCTTCATGCCAGGAGCCTCACTGATGCCAAGGTCAGCAAAGAGGAGAGAGCTGCAGCAATGCGTGGAGAATGCCATTACCTATGGAATGAGCCACTTATTCTGAAACTTCTTTAGATCAAGACTTTTCAACCCCAGGTCTTTGAGAGACTCAGCCCTATAAAGTCCCAGAGGCTCATAGGCATGTGCTCCTTCCCCTGTGTGCACCACACATGCCAGTAGAGAAAGATGTGCAAACAGTGTCTTTATTGCTTCATTCATGCACGGGAGGGCAGGGATTCACAGTCCACGTACTAGTTACTTTTCTCATTCCTGTGCCAGAACACCTCACAAAAACAGCTTAAGGCAAGAAGGGCTCATTTTGGCTCACAGTTGCCTCACATTTTGGCTCATTTTGGCATCACAAGTCCAGAGTGATGGGGACATCATGGTGGCAGCAGCAGGATGAAACAGTTGGGGACATTGTTTCCAGTCAAGAAGCAGAGATTGATGAACGCTGACATTCAGCTTGCTGTCCCATTGTTATACACAGTCCAAGACCCTGGCACACGGCATGTACAGCTGCCAGCAGGACCGGTCTTTCCACCTCTGTTAAACCAATCTAGAAACTCCTCACAGACATGCTCAGAGCGTCAACTCCTAGGGGATCCTAAAACCTGTCAAGTTGATGGCCAATGGCAACCATCACAATCTAGGGTCATAGTTTGGAGAAGCACATGGGGAGACTGTCTCAGAACTGCCCTAAGGGTTGCGTGGAGGGCGGGGGGTGGTTTGCAAATCCTCAAAGAGATAAGTCATGATCCCCATTGTGTCCCACCACAGATGGCTGATGATCCACATGCTTAACAGGGAAGCAAAGACTCCAAGCAGGGACCTCCCAGGTATTGCCTTTGCATCTAAAACATGACTTTAGACATAAAAACGTTGCATCACCCAAGGTCTTTCTACATAAAGGTGGCTAACAGATTAATTCTCTAAAGCCAAGCCATGCCGACTCCCAGGCCATGCTAATTATCCTGGAGACATTCCTGGTAGAAGTTGCAGGAAGACAAGCCTATTGTCCACATAGCCCTAAGCCCCTCTCCAGGACCCATGTCCATATGAGAATCCTCTGCCATTCAGAGAATGTGCACACTGTACTGTGAACACAGAGAGAAAAACAGCTGCGGGCTCTCTGTCTAGAAAGGAAGGCAATGCCGTGGACCACTCCTGCCCAGGAAGGTGGAGATGATGCCCTCAGAGACAGAGCTAATGTGATACAGGGAGAAAGGCTCCCTCGGGTGCTTCTCTGTGCCTGGACCATATGTGTTGAGCTTGCTTGGACCTCCCCAACAAAATCAACATCCCGAAGTTCTCACAGCAGGAAGCAACTGCCCAGGATCTGAGCCCAGTGCCAGCAGTTTGCTGGGCAGTGTTCCACTGCCTCAGGCTGTGTTGGGAGGAGTTGGGAAGACAATGGAAAAGGCCCCATCTGAAGATCATAAAAGAAAAAGCCACACACTCCAATGCAGCATCCATTTGATTAAATCAAAATGAAGGAAAGGCCTCTCTTACAAAGGCATGCTGTTCTTGTAAAAACATAAGCAACGCATGAGAAGATACAAAACAAAGTCTAAGAGACCCCAGCTCGTAAGTCTGCATTCTGGGATAATCACCACTTTGTCTCCTAGAATCGTATGTGTGTGAGTGTGTGTGTGTATACACATATATGTGTGTGCATATGTACACACACACATATATATACATATATATATATACACATATATATATATATTCTTACCCTTTACAGTGAGTTATGGATGTCTCTGTTTTTCATTTCTTTGATGGTTGATGCTTGAGACAGGGTCTCAATATGCAGTCTAACTGGCCTGGAATTCAGTCTATAGTTCAAACTGGCTTCAGTTTTGCAGTGATCCTCCTGCCTCTGTCTCCTAGGTGTTGGAATGACAGGTATGTGTTACCACACCCATCTTCTTCTCTCACGTCTTCATGCTTACAGAAAAAGCCCAAGAGCAAAGAGAGGAAAGTGGGAAGAGAGACCACACTGCAGGGTACCCATCCATGTGCCAGTCACTCCCAAGGACTCAAGTCACTCTCAGGGGTGCCAAGTGCACTCTCAGGTGTGCCAAGTGCACTTCCATGCACTCATTTGTCTTAACAAACAACCTTAAGACCTTCAAACTATTTATTATTCATATGTACAGACAACAAAACCACACCGTGTTAACTGACTTGTCCACAGTGAACTGAATTCTGATGTTTCGGGCTCTCACTGTCCCCAGACCCTGAGATGTTACCAAAGTCCATATTATCCAACCTTCATGGGGTGTCAGGATCATCATTGTTTTCAGAGTGCTCTGTATATGGATGGAGAACCCCAAAGTCTTGAATGGGACTGGTTGTGTGCCTGCCTGTGTGTGCCCTGTTTGCTTTCAGCCCCTGCAGTGGCCCCCAGAGGGCACCACAGTAGAAGGAGGGCTTCTTCAAGGTGCCTTTGACTGTCTTAATACTGACCACACAGCTTCCATTTGTTGGGTTCAAGTTGCTCAACAGACCCTTCCTCCAGCTGCTGTCCACTGCTGAGACCTGTGGCCGGTGGAGATGGGGGAAGGGCACGGAAGCCCAGAGCATCTTCTAGATGTTTGCTCTGTACAGGCCTTGGCGGCAGAGACATGGTGACCTATGGTGTTTGCCTGACTTGCCCAATGCTCAGCAATCCCCAGCCCCCAGAAGAGGTTTGTCGCCCCCCTCCCCATCCCATAGGTAAAAGAGGTTGATTTCCTGGACCCAGGTTCTCAGTGTTCAGGGCAGATTGAGACTGTCTTCACTGTCTTCCCAGAAGCCTTATAAGCTGCAGGAGAAATGAGGAATGTCAGAGGAGAGAGCAGCAACGCTTAAAGTTCAGTGTGTGCTATTCCATAGACAACCATGACCACACAAAGACTTACTTTGCTATGCGTGAATACTCTCAGCAGCTGCATCCAGAAAAGCCCAAATGTACTGTTATCCCAGGACTTGAGGCAGAGGCAGAGGGTTCTTGTGGTTGACATTATTCTGGGCTACATAATGAGACCCTGTCTCAAAAAAAAAAAAATCAAAAATATCCTTCAGTAGGGGGACTCAGTGTAGGCTAGTCATGCAACAGAAAGCTTTGGCAAGAAGCATGGGCAAACTGTAGACGTGCAGAAGGCGTATGAACCTTGTTGTTATGAAGCCGGATGCAAAACCTGCTGGATATTATCAAAGGCATATGCTGTTCTGAAAGCGGCAAACCCAGTTTTCAGAGAAGGGGTAAAAACAGACTTCACTGTCAGAGGGATTGACAGAGGGACACAAGGGACTCTCTGGATGGATGGATGGATGGATGGATGGATGGATGGATGGATAGATTTGTTTTGTTCAGAGGAACGGTTATACAGTTGTCTGCAGATGTGAAAATCTGTTGAACAGGGAATTCACTGTTTTCTGCACGTTAAGAATGCCTCAGTAAGGCTTTTTGGAACTATTCCCTATGGTGGGATGCCTCGCTCAGCCTTGATGCAGAGGAGAGGAGCTCGGTTCTGCCTCAACTTGCTATGCCATGCTTTGCTGACTCCCATGGGAGGACTGCCCCTTTCTGAGGAGTGGATGGGGGTGGTAAGAAAGGAGGTGGAGGGGAGGGAACAGGAGGAGGGGAGGGAGGGGAAAATGTGGTTGGTATGTAAAATAAATTTTAAAAAATTAATAAAAAAAAAAAAAGAAAAGAAATGTAGCCCTAAGATTAAAGGCAGGGGAGAGAGCATGGTGCATGTGAGCATTCAGCAGTTAAGGCACAGGAATGAAGGAGGCCCAGAGAGGTTCGCTGGTCCTCTTAAAAAGCCTCTCTGAGCCTCCCCTTCACTTCAGGTACGACGAATTCCTCTTACAGAGCCCTCTGGGAAATGAGAGCTTGTGCACACAAATTGGCTAACAGAATAACTGTCAGCCAGGAGCCAATCAGGAAATGGGCTGATTGCTAGGAATATGCTAGTCAGCTAGGAGGTCAAGGTGAAAGGCTCCTGTACCATCCAGGCTGGGTGGAACCCTAGGCAGAGAGGGACACCCAATCCATGATGCAATCCCCTTTCCTGGTACTGACTCCCATCCTCACAGCTCAGCCTTCACACTGCTTTCCTACCAGGAACTGTTCCCCTTTCAGAGAGGCCAGATAAGGAAGCAGATTTGGGTGTGGTAGGGTCTCGGGGCTGGCCATCTTGTCTGCCACCCTCCCTCTCTCTCTCTAGTCTTCCCTTCCAGCTCAAAGAATAAGGCATATGGGACTTATTGTTTAATTGTTTTTTGTTGTTGTAGGGTTGGTGCATGTCCTGGATCTCACTCTGTAGACCAGGCTGGCCTCGAACTCACAGAGATCCGCTTGGCTCTGCCTCCAGAGTGCTGGAATTAAAGGCATGCACCACCAATGCCCGGCAAAACTTTTCTGAAACAAGTTCTTATGATATAGATCCCAGGCTGGCCTCGAGTAACTGAATAGTTCAGTTCTGCATCATTCGTGGCTCCATTTTGTTCTTTTAAGAAGTGATGTGCCCCATACAAACATACTAACATCTCAAATATTCTCACTCTGGCCGGAGAGGCTCCACCTTAACCATTACTCAATAAGAGAAGTACTCTATTTCTTCTCCTCGATTAACTCTGTCCTTCTGTCACCTCAGACACCCTGTTCTATGCTTAACACAAAAACAAAAAGACAGAAACCATGAGTCCTTGACTCAGCTATCTTGCCATCTAGGGATACAACTGAGCCTTGGTGATCCATGCCACGGTCCTTCAGTCACATATCAGATTAGACTGTCTTTTCTGTCTCCTACCAGCCTTGTGGGTGAGCTAGGGCTAGTTGCTGGACTCCATTGAGCCTTTCTTGCCTCATCTATAAGGTAGAAATCAGAAAAGCATGGACCTGAGGGCTCAGTGTGAGGCCCAGCATCCACACAGTGCTCAGAAAGGCATCTCAGAAGCACCACGTGCTCTTTAATCGTCCACTGCTGTGATCGGGTTATAACAGATGTGGGCAAAGGCTATGGAAGCAGCCAAGAGGAAGGAAAAGGAGGAGGTGGCCATGCACCATCAGCAGTCTCCACATTTGTCCTAAAAAACAAAACGGCTGCAGAATGGTCAGCCAGCCATCCCATCATGCCCAGGGCTGCTTCCACACCTGCCCCTCCGCTCCAGGAGAAAAGGGGGACCATGTTCGGGAGGTCAGAACAGGCAGAGCTGTGAGAATGAGAGATGTAGTGGTGAGGGGTGGATTGCATCATTCTCTAGGTTCCCTTCCCCCACAAGGTTCTGCCTGGCTGCAGAATGGCAAAACATCTTGTCCAGAACTGACTCTACCAGAAAGAACAATTTTCTGGAACCTAACTATACCTTGCAAGGTTTAAGAAATACTAATTTGGTTAGTGAGCTTCTATACCCCACGTGGTCTTAGAAAATCTGCTATCACCCTGCTTACATCTGACTGCAGCCTTCTTGCCTTCCCTAACAATAGCCTCTTTGCTTCTTGGCCTCAGGGGAACAGCAACCCAGCTTCCACACTCAGCCTATGACCTCTGATGTGTTCAGCTATCCAGCACCCAAATAAAAATGTCTCTGCCACATTTTAACTGCATTTCTGATTTTTTGTTGGTTTGTTTTTTCTCAAGAGGTAGGAAGCGTGTTCGCTGCCTGGGTCCCTGCAAGTTAAATGCTTTTTAGAAAAAGTTCTGCCAGACAGTGCCTGATAAGTGTCAATTATGATTTATTAGGTGACGCCCCATCTCGGAGTCCATTAGAGGATCTGTATGGTAAAATGACAGAAGGGAGGGACCGGGTAAAATAGAGCAAACATAAAAGTTCAAGGTCAACACCAGAGAGTCAACAAGGTCAATCGAACCATTTCAAGCCAAGGTCTGAGTTGGGCAAGTTCTAAGAATTGAGGCCTGTATTGTCTGAGCCACCCCCACCAAGGCTTGTTTTAGTGCATAACCAACCCCAAACAGCCACTGGCTGTCCCTTGGCCCCTCTAGGGCAAGTCCTGCATGTCCTGCCCCACAAGTGGTTCACCAAAGATCTTGCACACACCCCTTGTTTGTTTCCCACAGGGGCAGCAGCCTGTCATGTCTGGAGAAAATGCACATGGCTTGACCTGGTGTCGCTGCCCACATACAAGGTTTCCAAAGCGTAAGCTGGGGTCAAAAAAGAAATCCCGCCTCCCCACCCTCACACACCACCTCAAGAGTTCCTGTTGGGTAAAATGTGACAAATTAACCACCAAAAAGGGAACTGGGATAGGTTTAGTCTCACCAAAACTGTGTAACGGCCATAATGTCCAGAACTTATTATTATTATTTTATGTGCATGAATATTTTGCTTGCGTGTATGCTTGTGCATCAATTGTATGCCTGGTGCCTTTAGGGGGCCAGAAGAAGGTGCCAGAGCCTCTGGAACTGGAGTTCCAGACAGTTGTGAGCTGCCATGTGGGTGCTGGGAATTGAACCAGGCCCTCTGGAAGAGCAGTCGGTGCTCTTAATGGCTGAGCCATCTCTCCAGCCCTTGGTCCAGAACTTCAGATGAGCAAAGTTAAAGTATGGAAAGGGTTTGCTGTAAAAATTAACCAGCACACACACCCTCGCGTTTCATTAATTTAAGAAGGAAATGAAGCTACGGTCATATCCTCCACTCCTTGGGTTAATGATGCATAAGTCAATCTTTCTTTTTCTACCTGAGGAAAGACAAGAAATGAAAACAGGAAGCTGTAAATGGCCTACAGATAGTTCCAGAAAAAGAATAATTGTCCCTTCATAGGAAGCTACCAGATGAACCCAGAAGGTTAAATATCTATATTTATATACTATATATAAATTTATCTATATTATATATATCAGGGATAGGTGGTTGGGATGTTGGAAGATGCCAGGTGGAAGATGCTGACTCCACTCCTCACCAGAAGATAAACCTGGACCACCCACTTAGATCAGGTACAGCGAGCACTCTGCCAATAGAGCGGCCTCTGTGTGAAATGCCCGCAAACACTACCCCATCCAAGTATCATCACAACTACAAGGCAAGAACTCATCTCCATTGAGGTTCAGAGAGGTGAGAGGCCGTCCACACACTCCTTCTGCCTGATTTCAGTCATCCCAAATGCTCTGCCCACCACACAAGTTTAGAAAAAGAAACAGCACACTAAGGCCTGATCCTTCACAGAGAGAAATGAACACCGTCTGCTCCCCCGGGACTGGCTCCAAGGTCTTCTGGGTAACCAGATGCTTGAGTGTGAGTTGGCCCTGGGCAAAGGGTGCTGCCCCCTTAGGCCACATGTAGCAGGTGCTCTGCTCAGAGCCTGCAACCCTTTCAGAAAGGCCTCTGTGACATTCTTAGCCCTGTTTTACAGGTGAGGAGACTGAGGCACAAAGGTTAAGTGATTGTCTAAGATTTAATAAAAGGGTGGTGGAAGCAAGGCTAGAATCCAGGGTTCTGTAGTAGGCACCTAGGAGGGTGTGTGTGTGTGTGTGTGTGTGTGTGTGTGTGTGTGTGTGTGCCTGTGCGTGTATATATGTGTACTCATGCCTGTGTATGTAACTGTGTATGTGCTCATGTGCATATATGTCTGTGTATACAAGTGTGTGTGCCTGTGGGTGTATGTATGTGTCAGTGTGTTTATCTGCCTGTGTGTGTGGGGGGTCTGTCTGTGTGTCTGTGTATGTCTGTTTGTGAGTGTGTGTTTCTGTGTGTGTGCGCACTTATGTGTGTGTTTGTTTGGGGCAGGTCATACTCCTCCCACAATGCTATTCCCAAGTCTGCCATCACTCTCCCTTACATCCTTGATGAGACTGGCCCAGCCTTCCCCCAGCCCAGCCCTACTCTCTTTTTTTCTGCGGACTCCAAGCTCAGTGCTCAGCCACTGTCAGCTCACACTCAAGGCCCCCATATCTAGGCAGAACCTGTGTAGGGCGTCCCTACCCTCTTCTCATGAGCCCTTGACCTCCCAATCAGCTCCCTAGATGTAGTCATAGATAGTTCTAGAAGTAACCAGTAGAGAAGACTTTCCCCACTGTGGCTTGGAGAATGGCTGTGGGTCCCTGCCCCCCAGGGATTCTGCCCATGTTCCCATACTGGTCCAGAGGAGAGGGGGGACTGGGCATAGGACTCCTGACCAAAAGGGGTAGGTTCTCCACCTGAAGCTCTCATTTTGTGGCCTTCTTCATTCCCACTTCAGACGGCCAGGCCCACCCCCTGTCCCTCCTGACACACTTAGGATATGAAAACACACATGCACACACACACCACCACCACCCACCCACACACCCCTGCCCCAGCCTCAGGGGCTCAGCTGGGCATGGAAGAGTAGCACAACCCTCTTGCTCCCGCAGTTCCAGAAGATCCGGCAAGATGCTGGGGCTGAGCTCTGTTGAGGTCCTCTAAGCCAGGCCCATTGTTCTTCTTACAGAGGTGACCAGTCCTTTTACAAGCCAGGGTGGATGAGCCCATGCTGGGTCATACTGTGTGGACACAGCCAGTACAGAAGGTGGCACCCAGTACTGCTTGGGCCAGGAAGGACTGGTCTGTTGTGCTCCCGGCACAGGGCGAGGCCCAGCTCCCGCCCCTCCCGGACCTAGTGCGGCCACCCAAAGCTGCTCTCCTCCCTGGTGGACAGACACTGGAAACACTTAGCACACCAGCTTCCTGATACAGCCTTGGGAGCCAAGGATCTGACTCTGAGGGATCTGACTCTGAGGAAGAGTGGGAAACAGAGGCGTGACTGTCAGGAGCCTGGCCTGGATCTCAGGTAGAGGGCAGGGACCTCCCGCCTGCCTGCAGGCCTTCGCCTGCCTGAGGGGGCAGAGTTTGGGGAGGGCAGTAAAGAGACCTGCACCTGCTGCAGTCCACCTGGTGCCACAAATGGGAGGGGCAGCTGGGTCACAAGAGTGGGCATCACACAGAGGGGGAAACTGAGGCCCAGAGAGGGGAAGACATGCCCTAGGGGTGCAGATGGAATTGCACCTCAACCACAGTCTGGTTCTCCAAATGCTGGGGGAGTGTGGTATAGACACTCTCACACACAAAGACAGGAAGACGGGTGTTGGGGACGGGGAAGGGAGAAGGAAGGAGAGAGATCTGAGTTTTTTATCGTGAGGGGGGCACACTCCCACCCACTCCCCAGATATACAGGGGTTGCTGAATGAGATAATGCCTGGAGGGAAGCCCTCAGAATGCAATCCACCTCACCCCACCCTATACCTTCACCCCCATCCAGTGACACCAAGGAGACCCACTGACAGGGACATCATCTGAAAGAGCTGATGAGCACTAGGCTCTGAGTTTCCCTTGAACTGGAGCATATGGTTCCTGCAGCAGCTATGTGCAGTCCTAGTCCCCATCTTAGAGATAGGGAAACTGAGGCACGGGGGCGGGGCATGAAAAGACTTGTCTGATGGCTTGAGGTCTGAAGTCATCACGCACTGCAGGGTCCTGTGGCACATCCTTTGGACAGAGTCCTCAGGTGGAACACAAGCGACCTAGTGAATGGCAGAAGATGGAAGCATGACCATCAATTATCTATTTAACACCTGCTGTGCCCTGCCAAGAGCCAGGAGGGCTGGGGCCATGGGGGGTGAGGGGGTGGTGAACTCACCACACACACCATTCACAGGGTCAATGGGATGTGGGTAAGGTTTTGAAAAGGATCAGAGGCCGGGGGGTGATGGCGCATGCCTTTAATCCCAGCACTCGGGAGGCAGAGGCAGGCGGATCTCTGTGAGTTCGAGGCCAACCTGGGCTACAGAGCGAGTTCTAGGACAGGCTTCAAAGCTACACAGAGAAACCCTGTCTCGAAAAACCAAGAAAAGAAAAAGAAAAGAAAAGGATCAGAGTGGAGAGCCCATTAGCCTTCACCCTGAACTCCTTCAAACCACAGACAGAACCTTCCAGAACTACCTCATCCTCCCCTCCCCCCAGAGTAGAAAGACTGCTCCTGCATAATCTCCCCATCCTTAAGGACAGTCCCCATCTAGGAGGAAAATCCCCACACTAGCTTCAGTGTGGAAACAGGCACTGCTCAGGGGAGGGGGGTGATGGGGGTTGGGAAGGCTGGAAAGGGCTTCTTAGACTCAGATAAAGAGTTTACTGTGTGCACTCTTTACCCAAGGGGCTTCATGTACCCCTAGCAACCATGCTGGCATCTGATTGGCTGGCATCCAATCTGTTGTCCTTCAGGGGGAAAATGTCTCTGGTTCAGAAAGGTAAATCAACTTGTCTGGGGCAGCACAGCTCTTCCTTACAGACCTATTCTCTGTCGCCTAGCCTGTCCCCTGGGCACTGTGCACCCGCCTGTCCTGAATGTAGCCTGTCAGTCACATTCCATTCTCCTGTAAAGGAAATAAGAATTGTATATCCACACTTAGAAGGAGCAGTATCTCTGTTCTGGGCCAGTTTCTCCATCTGTCAAGCGGGTGCACAACCTACTGAGCCCTTGGGGAGGCAGTGAATCTTCAGTCCCAGGCATTTGTCTGCAGATAGCTCAGTAAGTACTGATTTTGTTTGCATGGAGGCAACCCAAGCACTCCCCAGGAGAGTGCAAGGCCAGTCATGTGGTGCCTTCCCAGAGGTCATGTGACTCAGGCCACCAGATGCACCTCGGATGCTGGATACTGTGTTTATGAGGGAAGCTTTGACTCCTTTGATTTGGGAACAGAGGGCTGAGCTCTGTCCTGGACAGTGTGGGTGGTAGCTCAGTGACCAGTCGATGGACTTAGTCCCTCTCTGTTTGCTCCTCCGACAACTATGCTGACTTTGGTTAATATTCACTAGCAGACTCCCCTATTTAAACAGGGCACCCACTGTTTAAATACAGACTAGAACACAGCTCTGTCTGTCCAGCCTTCACCACTCAGCTCTGGGACAGCAAGTTGTGAGTATATTTTTCCCTGGGGAGATCTTGTAGGTGCCCCTGGGTCCCTGCACCTCCCAAGCAGACAGCAGATCTGAGACCAGGGCAACACAAGGAAGATAAAGTTCATCGCACCTGTGGCACCTAGGCCTCCTGTTGCCATGGGAACAGCAGTCCCTAAGGTCCTTTCTTGAACCAAGCTGCCCAGTACCTAGCTAGTACCTTCAGGTGACAGACAACTAAGACGTAGAGGGCCAAGGTGCAGCCAGAGCCATTTCCAAGCACCTGCCCTTCTCTGGCTTTTCCTGTGTGGTCTTTTCCAGCCCCTCCCGCTCCTGTATTGGGGTGTGGATCTTCCCCTTCCGCAGATAAGCAAGGTAAGGTTAGAAGGATGGTGGAACCTATGGCTGGCAGGCTGGCCTCTCCAGCTGCACCCAGATCACATTCTGGGGCCTCAGCCTGTAGGCCTCAGGGTGGCTGGCTGACCCAGGCATAGTGGCCTATGAGTTCTCCTTGCATCGTGTGTGTGTGTGTGTGTGTGTGTGTATGTGTGTGTGTGTGTGTGTGTGTGTGTGTGTGTGTGTGTGTGTGTGTGTGTGTGTGTGTGTGTGTGTGTGTGTGTGTGTGTGTGTGTGTGATTTCAGCTTCACGGTCCTTACTGGAGGAGGCTATTGTACTTCTCCACACTTTACAGACAAGAAAATGGGGAACAGAGAGGGTAATAGTTTGCCCCGATCATACACAGCCCAGTGTCCAAACCGGGGCAGCTGCTCCAGACTCTACTCTTGACCTTGCTGACAGAGCCATTCTCCCTTCTGGGCTAGCCTCCAGGCATCTGATAGTAGCACTGGATAGCTGCTAATCTCTCTGCTCTATTGGGCAGAAGAGCTTTACCCTTCCCCCAGCCAGCCTTGTTTTACGGAGGGTGGAAGGGGTTTGGTTTATTACCGTGGTATTTTGGAGACTAAGGTGGGCAAGGTCAAGGTGGCCAGGTTCCCATGAGCCCACCGAAGCAGCCAAAGCAGGATAATAAGGGGGAACTTCTGGGTACTTTGTGTGTGTCTCTGCACACTGGTTCTCTGGGCCAGTCACCTCATCTTCGGGTAACTGATGCGCCAAAAGACTTAGCAATTGGTGTAAGATCACAGAGAGAAACGATCGGGCCTCAGACCTGTCATTTTAGCACCAATGATTTTGTCACTTAGCCAAACCACCTCTGACATCTATTTCAAGTCTTCGGGCTTCAATTCTGTACATAGAGAGGGGTTCAACCCTAGAACTAAAATGTGGGGTTAAACGCTAGCTCTTTTCGCAGCTGGTTCTGTGAGTTTTAGAATGTGATTTGGACCTCAGTTTTTCTTCCCATAAAATGGAACTAATACTAAGCATTGAGGGAAGGTTAGATGAGGTAGGTATAAAACACATTTAGTGAGCATGGCCAGAAGGACTGGACTTACATCGTGCGTGGCTGCTAACAGGCAGGACGTGTGGAGGTGATGGGACACGCACCTGACTCAGGGGCAGGCACTACCTAGCAGGAGCCCTTATTTGGTCATGGGGGGCTCTGGCTGCTAACCAGATCTCAGGACAAGCTCCCGTGTGTAGAGGCTTGGGGTTCCAGTGCCTGTCTGCTCTCTGAGCCTGGCTTGTTCCTGCCACACCCCTTTCTTCAAAGGCCTTTTGTCTGTCAGTGCAAACAGGAACTGAGGCTTAAAGAGATGAGGCCATTTGCCTAAGTCCACACTGGCAGTCAGTGGCAGACCTGGGCTCCCAAAGGTTTTGGGCTCCCACAGGTTGTGGGCTCCCACAGGCCGTGGCCTGCAGCAGTTGATTTCATTTGCTGTTCTTAGCTGGAACTGGTGCAGAACAAAGCAAAGGGGAAGGCATCACCTTTCTCTGGCCTCCCAAGGGCCACTCCCACCAGCCTCTGACGTCAGAATGTCACTCTGAGTGATCTCCAGCTTATTTGCTTCTGTGACCCTACACCACTAGATATTAAGCTTCTTCCTCCTTTCCGGTTGACCTGGGGGTCACAGGAGATCACTTCTTACAGATTAGAGAGAAAGCAGGGCTCAGAACCCCGAGGTACAAATATGCTGGCATGCAAAATGCACCTGACTGGACTTGTGAGCCCAGAGTCAGGGCCTGTGACAGTTAATATCCATTGTCATCTTGGTTGCCTAGGGCAGTAGTGAGGCACCAAAGGCCTTTTCAAAGAAGATTAACTGAGATGGTAATCTGCTCCAGATGTCCATCCCATGGGTGGAGGTCCCAGGTAGAACAAAAAGGAAAAAGTGAGCTGAGCTCTAGCCTTCCGCTGCCAGTTCCTCCCGCTCTGAGATGTGAACCAGCAGCCACTTTAGGCTGCTGCCACCAGCATGCCTTCCTACCATGAAGTGCCATTCCCCTCATACTGTGACCAGAATGAACCTCTTCCCACTTAAGTTACTTCCCAACTATGTGACCTGGTCCTGACATTCCCAAATGTGAAACCTGAGTTCATTGCTGTGCCAGTCAGTGGCGGGTTTTCTCCAGGCCTTCACCATCCAAGGAGGAAATCGGGGAGGTGGTGGGACCTGGGAAAGATGGAAGAGAGTGTGCTCACCCCAGCAGGGCCTCTCTCCTTCCCCATGCTAGCCTTGCCTCCTTAAAGCTTAGCAGCCCACAAATAGGAGAGCACCCCCTCTTATCCCTCCCTAGAAAAAGACCCTTGGAACTAGAGTCCAATGTCTGGGATGAGGAAATGGCTCAGTCTGTACACTTGCCACACAAGCATGAGTTTGCTCCCTAGAACCCAAGTAACAAGGCCAGGTGTAGAGGCATGCTCTTGCGTTCTAGCACTAGGGGGATGGACACAGGCAATTCTCTGGCTTGCTGGCCAGCTAGCCTAGCTGAATTGTCAGTCTCCAGGCCAACGAGACACTGTTTCATAAGAAAAGTTGGATGACACCCTAGGAACCACCCCTGAAGAGGACCTCTGGCCTCTACATATATGTGCACACACACATACCAGCACCTGCATATACAGAGTACAGCATCTGTGCACAAGGCATATCCTCCTCTTAGCTCTCCCCAGACCCACTTCATACACCTAAGGCTGTCTGGGTTCTGCCTTCCAAATGCTGTTGGATACCTAGTGAATAGTGATGGCCATGTCAGGGAGCCACAGCCTCCAGCCTGAGATCACTTGGTGTGTTCTCACTAAGTGAAGGCCTAGCCTCTCGATGAAGGTGGGAAATTTCCACAAGAGTCACCAAAATCCAAACAGGAAGTAACAGAGACACGAGAGAGATGGAAATATACAGAACTAGATTCAGCGCTGTCTCGGCCGTAACACACTGACTTGTTTAAGAAAACATCAACATGTATTATGTAACATGTGGTCAGCTCTTCAGATTATTTACAGCGAAGAGCAGAAGGCACATGGTGGGCAGAGAGACGTCGTGCATCATTTTGTCGTATAGTCGGAAAGATCCTTTCCCAGGTCAAGGGCAGGCAAAACTCAGTATTTTTTCTCTTCAATTTTACCCTGACTTGCAGATCCCAGACTGGAGGGTGCCTTTTATTATAATAAGATGATAATTTTAACTATGGGTCTAGGGACTGTGGCTCACTTGGTAGGATGTTCACTGAGCACATGTGAAGCCCAGAGCTACACAGAGGTCATGGGAGTACACTCCTGTCATCCCAGCACTCAAGAGGTAGAGATAGGAGGATCTGGTGTTCAGGGTCATCCTCAGCTATATAATGAGTTTAAGGCTAGCCTAGGGACTCATGAGATTATCTCAAAAAGTATTTTTTAAATTAGTTCATTATTGAGCTAATAGCAACATTCTTCATAACTGCAAGCTCGGCTTCCTCATCTGTAACCAGAGCATGGGGTTGTAGAGGCTTGTGGCATGGCAGAGTAGGGGAATTCTGTGGAACAGGGTAGGCTGGGACTGCAGATGTGACCTTGACTTTGACCATCTCCAAGCAGAGTCTGTCCTCTGTGGTGCAACCCAGGCTTTGCCCCTCCCTCTTGCCTCACTTCAGCCATGCAACACGTTGTAATCTGTCATGTAGGTCCTGGGAATTGAACCAAGGTCCTCTGCCAGAGTACCAAGTGCTCTTACCTGCTGAGCCATCTTTCCAGTCCACCTGGGTTGGTATTTTTTAGAGCCTTAGACTTCCCTGTGTGCCCAGGTTCCTGGCCACCAGCATTCATCTCTTCTCCTGTGATGACCACCACACCTTCAACATGGTCTCTTTGGGGACCAGAGGTGACACCCACACCTGGATTCTGGAGACCCTCCATGGATTTTTCCGGCTTCAAATGACTGTTAGTCCAGATCACCGCCTAATCCCCTTGTAATTACTGACAAATCCATTTCTCACCCTGTGCCTTGCTTTCTTCCTTGTAAAACGGGGCAGGTGGAAATTGAACAGATGAAAGCATGGGTCCGGAACCAGACCACTCATTGTACGCGACTTAGATCGGCTGTGTTATTTGTTATTTGTGGACTCTGAATGTGTGTGTTAACATCTCCCTTACCAGCCAACTGAAGGGGAGCAATTGTCTCCCCACAGGACCCTGGGAGTTTACACACGGGAAGGCTCAGGACAGCACTGGGCAGATGGAGAGCATCTGATCTGATCTTGCTCTCTTTGTTTTCACACATGCTTGTGTGTGAAGTGTGAGCATGTGTGTGTGCTCACATGTATGTGGAAACATGCATATGGAGGATTCAAACTGATGTTGGATGGTTTCCTCAACTATTCTCCACTGTATTTATTGGGGCAGTGTCTCTCGCTAATCCACGAGTTCAGAGATTCTGGTTAACAAGCCAGCCAGCTTGCCTCTGGAGTTCCCTGTCTCTTCCCCACTCACCGTCCTCCTGCCCACCGCCTTCCTGCCTGCCCCCATGGTGGAATTGCAGGTGGTTACTATGCCCACATTTTCTGAATTCCTATTCTCACACTTGCATAACAAGTGTTTTATCCACAGACCTGTCTCCAATTTTCTTCTTAACAGTTTTTCTCCAATGACAGCAATCTGGAACAGTGCTTGATCTAAGCTGGGCACGCAGCAGCCGTTAATAGATGGTGGTTACTTTTGCATTGTGCCAAGTGGTAGCTGATGAGAGTCACCACAGCCCCGACTCCCTTGCAGTTTACATGTCTTCCTGTGTCTTGCAGAAAAATGACATCCTCCATCTCAAGGGGGATCCTGTTGCTGGCAGGCCTGAGTTGCCTGGTCTCCAGCTTCCTGGCTGAGGATGCCCAGGAGAAAGAAGCCTCCCAGCAGGATCAGGGGCACCTAGCCGGCAATAAGATCGCTCCAAACCTGGCAGACTTTGCCTTCAGCCTGTACCGGGAGCTGGTCCATCAGTCCAATACGACCAACATCTTCTTCTCCCCCGTGAGCATCGCCACAGCCTTTGCTATGCTCTCCCTGGGGGCCAAGGGTGACACTCATAACCAGATTCTAAAGGGCCTAGAATTCAACAGCACAGAAATAACCGAGGCTGAGACGCATGAGAGCTTCCATCACCTCCTCAAGACCCTCAACAAGCCAGACAATGAGCTTCAACTGACCACAGGCAATGCCCTGTTCATCCACAACAAACTGAAGCTGGTGGAGAAGTTCCTGGCAGACGTCAAGAACTATTACCACTCAGAAGCCTTCCATGTCAACTTCACAGACTCAGAAGAGGCCAAGAAAGTGATCAATGGTTTTGTGGAAAAAGGAACCCAAGGAAAGATTGCTGATTTAGTGAAGGAACTTGACAAAAACACAGTTCTCGCCCTGGTGAATTACATTTTCTTTAAAGGTAAGATGGCATAACCAGCTTGAGCTGGTTAGGGGTGTCTCCATGCATATTCTCAGGGACCAGTTTCTGAGCTCTCCCTCTGGGCTGTGTCACTCTCTCTGTCTCATCACATTCCGTATTCTGTGGTGGGGAAACTCATATTTTAAATCATCAGTAAGTTTGGGAGTTGTCAACAGTCAAATCCGCTGACTTCTTTGAAGGACTGACCAGAAGCTTTATGTTCTAATGCTCACTGAAGACCCCTACATAGGAGGCTCGGGATGTGCAATCCTTCCCCAACCTCAGGACCAAGTATATCAGGGGGTGAAGAGAGCACCATGGAACATACTTTCAGCAGCTCTTCTGTTGCATACCAGTATGAACTCTGAAAACATGGGCTTATACATTTTGTCTCTGCTGTCTTTTAGTCTTGATGTTGGACAAGACATTTTATGTGTTTGAGGTATGACTGTCCATATGACCAGAGACAAAGCTGGCTGACCGCTGTGAGGTAATGAAAGAATTAGTGACTAGTGTACACGGTGTAAACAGGGACTATTTGGATGTAAGCACTTGATCAACTATCCTTGACCCTAGGCATGGCCTCCTGCCTGGAAGTGGTTAGGTCAGGAGTCTATGGTAAGCACCTGTGCCCCAGAGAAACCATCTGAGGAGGTCTGGGAGTCAAAGCCAGGAGCTGCTCCATCCACCACCGCTTCCTTGCCCCTAGGAAGAGTCTTATGAGCAGAGTACCAGGTCAGCACAGCTCAAGTCCCAGCTCTTCGTGACAAGAGCAGGCATCAACCCCTCCCCAACCCCTTTACCTCTTCCTAGCCAATAAGAAAGTGGGGTTAGGGTTCCTTATGTCCTTCTCATTCTGACAGCCTTGATGGTGGATCCCTACGAGCCTTGCCAACTCTGACACCTTTGGTGATGTGTCTTTGAGACTCTTACCCACTCTGATGTCCTCGTTGGTGGGTCCCTGAGGTCCCTGCCCACTCCAGTGATCTAGATGATGGTGGTTTTATACAGTAGATGGCCATCGGCACTGAACCCAAAGGGACTTGAGGTACCCAGAACATTTGTCCTGAGTGATAACTGAATTCACACTTACCAGTGAGTGTGCCGCCCCTGATAAGAAGCTAGCAAATACAATTGCTGTCAAGATTTCCATTTATAACCCCGAATCACCATTCGATAAGCATGTAATACTTATTTGAAATGCTTTCTAGGCGTATCAGGAATGGTAGCTGTCAGCATCTGTAATCTGTATAGTTTGAGTTCTCCTCTAGCCTTGAGTCAACCTCACTAAAGTCCCTGGGTAACCTGGAAGGCTAGTAGTGGCCCCCTGTGCACACGAAAAGCCAAGGCCCTGGGTCACCACCTCACTGGCTAAGCTCTCTTTCCACTCTCCACTCCCAACTCTCGCCCCTCTGCAGGCAAGTGGAAGAAGCCCTTCGATGCAAAGCACACCAAGGAAGCTGACTTCCACGTGGATAAGTCCACCACGGTGAAGGTGCCCATGATGCACCGTCTGGGCATGTTTGATGTGCATCACTGCAACACTCTATCCAGCTGGGTGCTGTTGATGGATTACCTGGGCAACGCCACTGCCATCTTCATCCTGCCTGATGACGGCCAGATGCAGCATCTAGAGCAAACTCTCACCAAGGAAATCATTTGCAAGTTCCTGGATAGCAGGCACACAAGGTAACTCCCCAGACAGAGACCTTCTCCTGAGGGTCCAAGCCTGTCCAAAGGTCACCAAGTGCTTGCAGAGGGTGGACTCCATCCCAGCATCACGGTTAAGTGCATAATCTTGGGCTAAAATAATCCTTCTGCTCAGATAGTGCCAGGTAGCATCCGGAGGTGTGGTGGGCGGGAGACAGTGCTTCTGATGAGAGCCCCAGCCCTGCTTTGGAGGGACTTCCATCCCTAGAGGACATAGCATGTTCTAACCCAGAGCCTGGGACTGGGACATCAGCAGTACTAGCATATGTCAGGGCTGAACTAAGAACCAAGACTGGTTTCGTACCCTGGCCACAGCTGAAGGTAGAAATTGTGGTGGGAAGTTTATAGGGGAATGCACGAGAGCATGCATGGACAGCCCTGAAGAGGAAAGGACCAGCAATAGAGATATCTGAGCAGGTTTGCAGAAGGCTCTGTTCTTCTGTCACTCTTCAGAGGGGCTGATAGGTCTGCAGGAGCCAGCAATCCTGGAGTGTGCTCCACAGGTCAGAGGACCTACTCTGAGGGCCAGTAAGACCCTATTGGGACCTCCTCTTACCCTATGGAAGCTGAGAGCTGAGCCTTCAGCCCTGGAAGAGAAATGTCACTCTGCTGCATTGGCCTTAGCTCCCCTGAGAATCAGATTCAAGGGGTATCTGTGACTCAAGAAGGGGGATTGACCAAAGTCTTCAGGGCATATAGTGAGACATGGTTCCATGTGAATACCCCAAATCTGCCTGAAGGGCTTCTCAGAGGAGGTGGCACTTTAGGGGCTTCCAGGAGCCAATCTGATGGATCTCATTCTCTTATGCTAGATGGGGACAGTGTCAAAGAAAAGCGCATCCAAACTCTTTCTCATCCCTCTGTGGGTAGTGACATGTTCAGTGGGACAACCAGCCAGAAACAACTCCAAAACAGGATGGGTCTCAGCAGAACCCAGTAGTCCCATGAAACTCCTTTAACCTTAACTCTTTTCTGACTACCAGGTCAGCCAATCTATACTTCCCCAAACTGTCCATCTCTGGAACCTATGACCTGGAGACAGCCCTGAGCCCGCTGGGCATCACTCAGGTCTTCAGCAATGGGGCCGACCTCTCTGGAATCACAGAGGATGTCCCCCTGAAGCTCAACAAGGTGAGGTTACCTGACTCTGGCGGTGTGTCTGTAGGGCAGCATAGCCTGTGGGGTAGCTCGGCCACAAGGCTGGGGGAGAGGGAGGGTGGGCAGAGCCCAGGCTGAGCTCTTTCTGAGGACACTCTGGATTCACCTGGACAGGACATGCTCAGGTGTCAGGTGGAAGGGTGGATGGAATTATAGGGCCTTCCCTGAGGTGCTGCCCCAATCCTTGGTCTCCAGGGACTTTGAGTTCTTGGACTCAGTTTATATATATTCACATAGAGACTTAGGCCTGGTGACCTCAGAGAGTGTTCAGGAATCCTCCATCTCTGGCGTTTAGAGCTAACTAGTGGGCTGCCAATTTTGAATTTTGAGTTCAACCAAACAGGCCACTGGTTCAGAGAAATGAAAAGCAGTTCAGAATGGGCAGAACATCCTGAAGAGTCTAGACACTGAAGGTCATTTTCGGAACCCCTGTCAACTGCTCACAGCTACACACTGGAAAGGGGACACTTGTGCAGAGGACAAGAAGTTCCTCTCCTTGGGAAGCTGTGGGCTACACCCAAGGCCATAAGAGATGGAATCAGGAAGGGAAAATGGAGGGGAGTGGACCAAGGCAGGCCAAGACTAAGAGACAAGGAGAGCCCTCAGGCAGTCACCATGGAAGGGAACTTGGGAAGCAGCACGGGAACATGGAGGGAGACACATTCTCGAGTGACATCCTCCCTAGATGAGTCCCATATGAGATCTTGCTCCAGCCAGGAGTGGCCATCACACCACCTTCGACCAGCCTTTGCTTCTATCTCCACAGGCTGTGCATAAGGCCGTGCTGACCATCGATGAGAGAGGGACGGAAGCTGCAGGGGCCACAGTTTTGGAAGCCATCCCCATGTCTGTGCCCCCTGAGGTGAAATTTGACAAGCCTTTCATTGCCATAATATATGACAGCCACACTCAGAGCCCCCTCTTTGTGGGAAAAGTGGTGGATCCCACACAGTAATCACTATTCTCAGATGTCACCCTTTCCGGATTGGGTCCCCTCCCCAATGGCATTAAACACAGGCTGGCCTGGCCCATGCCTGAGTGCTACTGCAAATCCTGGACTCTGTGGTTTCTGGGCCCCTTTATGCCTTGAATTTGTTGTGGACTTGAGGTCACAGTGCGTCTTGATGTCCATCCGTGCAAATAGGTTACAGGCAGAGGACCATGGCTGAGACCATGGACTCAACCTGGAACTATCTGCTCTTGGAAACATCTGTCATTTCTGGAAACCTTGAGGGACCATGTGGCTCATGCTCAAAGACCCGGGGTCCACCAAGTGCTCAATGTCCCTCTACTGCCAGTGGGGCCACACTCCATGGCAACCCTCTCAGGCTATCAGAGCTGCCAGCTCAGGACCTGGCTGTCACCTTCAGCATCTCCAGATTCCATAAAGTCAGGATCACATGCCCCTCTCATTCCATCGTGTTACCTCACTACAACTGCCCCCCTCCCCGATCCCACCCAGAATTTCCTGAGAATGGCTGGAGGAGATGGTTGTGTGTCTTTTCCTCGGGATATGTGGACGAACATCTCCTCACCCCAGGCAGGGTACTAATGATGTCACTGCACCCAAGTCTAGCTTGGTGAAGCAGTGGGTTTATTGGGGGTAATTTACAGAGCGTAGATGACCCAAGGGCAACCCATCACTGAAAAGCCCACCCCCAGCATGAGTGACAGCTTGTGATAGCTGCATCTCGGGAGCTCCTGTATGATTTGCAGGGAACTTCACAGTACAGCGTTTGCTCTCCACCGCTGTCGCTTACTGCTTCCATGTGTATGGTCAGGGAGGGACTTGTAGGCCAGGGAGGAGCTCATAAATCTCCTCATAACTTTTATAGGCTTCCTGAGTCTTGTTCTCCACTTTCTGTCATGTGTGACCCCCCTCTCCTTCCTCCTCCCTCCAGAAAAGAACATTTCAGTTCAAAGCAAATCACTACCCAACGAAACAACTACCCAACAGAGCCCTTCCTCCAAGGAGCTGGAACAGGACCCCAACCCACTCCTTGTGGTTCCCTCCCTGCTTAGGTGTTTGGGAGGGGGGCTCATGCATCTCCTAGAAGCAGTCCTTTCCCCCATTGAGCAGGGTGGGCACCTCTGGGTCTCAGCCTCTGTCTCTGTCTCACAATCATAGGCCTACCAGGTCATCTTCATCCTCAGTCACAGGACCATGGTCTGTGGATGGCTCTGGATGGCCATCGCAGGGGCTCTTAAGCTGTGGGACAGAGTATACTTCTTACGGGCCCCAGGGTTTCTCCATGGTCACTCCTGCCTGACTCTCTATGATGTCCATACTCCAGTTCTTCCCTTCTCTGTCCACACCATGGCCTTCTAGGTGTAGTCACATCTCCAGAGCTGTGGCAGGATATTTTGGGAGCTGCCCTGGTCACCAGGCCAGACAGCCCCAATGACTGCAACAACCAGAAGTCCATTGGATAAAGAAGAATGGACCTGTTGTCTGACTTTTCCCAGGATGCACCTATTCTGGGGGTGCCTTGCCTACCCTAAGCTGACCTAGGGGTCCTGCTGGCTACTCTCCGGATGAGAATGGACAGAAAAGCACAAGGTTGAGTCATGGAGTTTCCCCTAAGTATAAAAGGTCACCCGTCTGCAGTGTCACACGGTTTAGCCTATTATTGGGTCCTGACTGTTGACTGAACAAACAGCATACTCACCTCAGGGTCTCCAACCTCAATTGCTTCTAATGACACAAACGCCATCAGTCACCAGAAAGGCTCTAAACCCTGAGGCTCTGATGACATATATTATGAAAATACTTGCTGTGTGACCTGAGTAAAGTTGGCAAACTTTTTTTCCCCTCTCTGAACCCTGTTCCTCCTCACTGACAACCTGAATTTGAGCTGGCAAGAGGTTTGGTCCAGGAACTGCTTTCCTAAAACCACGAGAGCTGGTTGGGGAGTTGGCTCTGCGGCTTGCCTTTCTGAGCCCCTGCAGATCAGACACCCTAGCTGGTACCCAGCATTTTCTCGTGGGGTCCTGTGGCCACACCCCAACCCTGGGTGCAGATGGGCTGCGCTCTCATTCACCCAATCTGCAGATGAGAAAAGTGAGGCTCTGAGAGGCTGCTTCCCTCTTCCTCAGCTGGGTAGCTAGTAAGTAGCAAAACCTACTTACTGGGAGGCACCAGATCCTCCAAACCCTAGCCCCTCAGTCCACTGCTGGCTGCACACAGATCTAGTCCCTCCGCACCCTGGGAACCATGCTGAGACTTCTGCCTCCAATGTCAACCTCGGGGGAAACAACGTGACTCCTACCTCCTACCAAGCTGCACTGTCAGGTGTTTTTTTTTTTTTTTTTTTTTTTTTTTTTTTTGCCCACAATGCAACAGGGTAACTGAGCTGCCTTGTGTAGCCCAGAATGTGGGTCTTCTAATCCTAAATCTGGCTGCCCACTGTCCACACACCCCATCCACCCAGCATCAGAACTATCAAGTGCACACTGATCCAACTACCTCAATTTCTCTGCCCCAGTTGAAGCAACCCGCAGAGTTGCTGGGGGGTGGGTATTAGGTGCTCTAGGCTTGTTCCTCCACAGGCAGAGACTCCCTGGACTCTGGGACAGGTGAGAAGGAAACACAAAAACAGGCTCAGTGTGGGATGACACAGTAAAGGCCTTACCCCTGTGCTACATGCCCCTGTTAATGTCAGGCTACTACAGGACATTGGGGCGGGAGTGGTCCTAGCTAATTTGTAGGGGATGCTTTATTATGTTGATTCAGGAGAACTGGAATTTCTTGCTTTCAGGGGAAACTGGTGGGCCCTGGAATCTTTCCCCTTCCTTTAGTTTTACCCTGATTATTTGTAGTTATGGTAAAGATGCCATTTTGGTCTGCTCTGCTTTCCCAGAGACTATTGCAGGAGCTCGGGCCCAACCCAAAACTTTTCATTAATAATCTACAAGCCAGTGACTGACATGTATCCAACAATAAACACGTTATGTTCCATCCTGAGGTCAAGTTAACCTGGAAGAGTGCTGCCGTATGGCCATGGGTATCAGTCAGTACAGAATTTGGCAAGGGATCTGCATGCAACTCACACTCCTTGGAAAGCCCTGAGAAATGAGCCATGGCAACCAACCACCGCCAGCACTCCAGTGCATCCTACAGGCAGAGCATGGTCATTGCAGTCCTGGTCAGGTTTACCAGGACCACAATTAACAACTCCAATGCCAGCAGCTCCTGCTGTACAAGCCACACCTTGGAGGCCATATGTGGCCCCTGGTATAAGACTCAGGGAAAGGCGCTCTCTCTAAGGCAAGCTCCCTCCCCAACAAGGACACAGAAACAGCTGGGTCAGGAGACACACTACAACATTTGGATGCAGTGAGTGTGAAAGAGAAGGCTGTGTGACCTGAGGCAGGCCTCTCAACTTCTCTGTGTCTCTGGATTCTCATTTGTAAATGTATTGGTATCTGATCTCCAGTGCTTCCGTGAAGCCCAGCCTCCCTGTGGGCCTGGGTGCTGGTGCAGTGGAAAGGTGGTCTCATCCCCCTTGAGGCAGGCACATGCCACTAGCTCAGCCAGCCTGGGTCTAGAAGCTCTACTTCACACAGGCATAAGTTAGTCATTCTAACATCTGTCAATCACAAATGAAACCCAAACATACCACATTTTTGTATTTTGTCTCTAGTGGCTGGCACTGGCCAGGGTCAAGAGCCCCTACAGCAGGCTCCATGAGGAGTGGGTGTCCTCTAAGCAGCCTGTTCATATTACACTGCCAGCGTTAGTGTCACGTTATTACTTGAGGAGTGACTAGTGGAATTGCACTGAGATGTCCGGAGGCAGGAATGGAGGGAAATGAGACCTCCCTCAGCCTTTGTGTCGCCAGGATGGCACAGCTCTTGGCTTCTCCCTTGTAGGACAAGTAAAGTAACCAAGAATTCAGCCTCATCAATAGTCAATCACTGAGGACCGGGCTCCTTGTGGCGATAGCACAATCCAACCCATGATGACTGTGTGGCCAGGCTTCATTAATGCCACTCAGGGACATCTCCACCTGCTAACCAGAATCTGAATGACGACAAAGATCTGGAAGGGATGATGAGAGGGGTTGGGGAGACAGTGAGGCACTTTCTGCGTAAGATGGTAAGGACCTGTGATCCCAGCACCCACATAAAAGCGGGGTGTGGTGTGATCCCAGCACTAGGGAGGTAGAGATATCCCCAGGACTGGCTGTCCAGCCATCCCAGCTTAATTAGTGAGCTCCAGGCTCAGTGAGAGACCATCTCAACACACTAAGACAGGGCGGGATAGAGGTGGACACTCAGCTGTTGGCCTCGGTGCCCATGCACGCTCACACAGACAAGGGGGCTGAGGCTAGCCTACCATAAGGGCTTCATTAGAACAAGCTAGCAGGGCAGGGTTCAGGGCCAGGTAGAGTCACTGCAGAGTTTACACCAAGGAAGGGCAGGTGCCTTGATCCCTAGCTACCCAGGCTCCTTTGCTCTGAGCAGTCAAAGTCACTCTACTAGAACCAGTGTGCTGATCCTGTGTTATCTGGGAACTGAGGGAACTGAATTAATAAACGATTAGAGACAAGAATGGACCTAAACTCTGCTGTGTTACCTACACAGAACAAGCCAAACTAGAGAAGTACATGAAGCAAAACCACTCTGCCTATTCCTCAGCCAGGGCTCTGTGGGTAAATGCAAGGATTTAGCAATATGATCGGTTTTGTTCCTTAGGTCTGATAGGTTTGTCAACTTGACAGGATCTGGAATCAACTTGGAGTGATTCTGAGCCTGTCAATCAGGGAGGTCCTAGATTAGGTTAACTGCAATGGGAATTCCTGCCTAAGGTGGGTGGTACCTTTCTGTAACAAGGGTGAGGGTGGTTGCGTAGCAGACTATAGAGTTCAATCCCTGGTATGAAAAAGGATTTGAATGACTGGGAAAGACAGCAGGCCAAGCCACAGAAAAAAGGGAAAGCAGCAGCCATCTATCTATCTATCTATCTATCTGTTTATCTATCTATCTATCCATACATGTACACACATACATATGTATTTGACATGGACAACAGCTAAGACAGGAAGTCCACTAAACAGATGCTGGATTGGGTATTGTGCAGTGCCCCTGGGTCTTCCCTTCTCCCTTATTGGCCCTGTTTAGATACTTGCTCCCATACCTTCCTGCCATTTCTCCTCGAAATGTTTTTTTGGCAACGAGAGGCAGCCATCTTAGGAAGTCCACTTTGACCTCCCCTGTTTCCCTCGGCCCCTCTAACTCTCCTTCATCTGCGTGGACTGGGATCCTGGACTGTGTAAAAGAGAGCCAGTAACCTCAGAACCAGCATTCACTGTTCTCTTCATCCTGGTTGTGTATACAATGTGGCCAGACACCTCAAGCTCCTGCAGTCACATTTTCCCCACCATGGTGGAGTATATCCCCTCAAACTGTGAGCCAAGTAAAGGCCTTCCTTCCTTAAGTATCTTTTGTCAGCCATTTTGTTTCAGCAACAAGGGGAGTAACTGATGTATAAGGGAACTTCCTATATCGAATTGACAGCATGAACATAAGAGCTGTGTCAGAACACAGGAGCCCACAAATGTGCCTCCCTGCTCAGCCACCAAGTTGGCAGATATTTGGGACAGTGTCCTGAGTCCACTTTCTACCACCACTTCCAGGTGTCAGTTCAGGGTGGCATGTGATTGCCACATCTCCCTTGGCCTTAGTTCCTCACTTGCAGAACAGGAGGGCAAATCCTGGGCTTCTCCCCAACAGAAGAATGCATGGTCTTGTCAGGCCTTCCCTCCAAGTTGGCATTTATCAGCTCTGCAGCCCCCATAATCGGTGCTAGAATGGCTAGCTGATCTCTTTAATCACAGTCCCCCAAGACAGAGAGTCAGATAGCCCAGGCTCTGTGTCCCACTTGACTACGGGATGTCCTCACCCCTCCTACAGTCTCAGTGTCCTCACTGGCAGGTATAAGCACGAAGGTCTCTGATGTCGTAACATTCTGTGCAGATGCCACTGTGTCTGGGTGTTCTGTATCATCCGTACCCTCACTGTGTACACTGGCTTGAAGCCAGGGATGCAGAGGACACAAGACAATTGTTCCCCAAGCTGGACTAACACGTGGAGGTGGTGGTGGAGATGGGGCTACATTGAGCAACCCTTGGGCTGCTGTTCCAGATGACACAAATTTGGTGGCTTTGAGTGGAATTTATTCTGCCATTGTTCTCAAGACACAGACCAGAAATCATTATCATTGGGACCAAGTCAAGATTTGGGTGTGTGTGCCCTCAGAATCTTTAGGAACAGTGCCATTCCATCTGCTGCCATCTTCAGGCACCTGCCAGCATCTCTTCCCTTGTGACTGTGTCCTTCTCTGCTTTCGACGGTTCATAGCTTTCACTTGCTCTGTGAAGTATTTGGGTATCACTCCGCAAACGTCCCGTGGCGAGATCCTAAAGCTTAACCTTCCCTTTCCAAAGACTCTTTCCCCACCCATGGAGACATTGTGTCTTCAAGGAATGAAGACACTCATACCACCAGGGTCCCTGCTGAGAATCAATGCCATAGCGCTTCTTTACCACTGAGAGAATGATGCAGAGGCTAGGAATGAAACAGCGAGCAGGTGAAAAAAAAAAGAGCCATAGAGGTCCCACCTGAAAATAAAGCCCAGAAGAAGGAAACCAGTCAGAGGAGGGGCCAGGTGGGGACCCCTCCCCTCGCCCCTGAGGCCCAGATCCAGAGACCAGAGTGTGAAACAGCCCACTCAGGAGATGTGGAGAAGCAGATGAAGTCATCAGTTTGGGTGGGCACAGCGAGGTCAGGGCCCGAGCTGGAAGACAGGTGCAGTGTCTTGAGCAGTGCGGACTCGGGCCCTCTAGCAGCGGGTTCTGAGGTGGGTGCTACTGCATACCTGTGCACAGACTCTAGCCAGGAGGGAGATCCGCAGTTGTGACCTGTGTGCATCTCAGGAACATGTTTTAGACACTTTCTAATGGTATCGTTGTCACATGCCATATGTTTCAAGTAGATGGAGCCCCCACCCTCACCCCAAGTAGGAATCATAGAAGGAAGATGGAGAAAGAGGATATGGAGAGGAAGGGGGAGGGAGAATTGGAGAAGACAGGTGATTGAGAGGAGAGGAGGGAGAAGGGGGAGGAGGGGGAAGTAGACAGAGAAGAAGGGGAGAGTGGGCAGAGGAGGAAGGGAGAGTAGGCAGAGGAGAAGGGAGAGTGGGCAGAGGAGGAGGGAGAGTGGAGGGAGAGTGGGTAGAGGAGGAGGGAGAGTGGGTAGAGGAGGAGGGAGAATGGGTAGAGGAGGAGGGAGAGTGGGCAGAGGAGGAGGCACTGTGGGTAGAGGAGGAGGGAGAGTGGGCAGAGGAGGAGGGAGAGTGGGCAGAGGAGGAGGGAGAGTAGGCAGAGGAGGAGGGAGAGTAGGCAGAGGAGGAGGGAGAGTGGGCAGAGGAGGAGGGAGAGTGGGCAGAGGAGGGAGAGTGGGCAGAGGAGGAGGGAGAGTAGGCAGAGGAGGAGGGAGAGTGGGCAGAGGAGGAGGGAGAGTGGGCAGAGGAGGAGGGAGAGTAGGCAGAGGAGGAGGGAGAGTAGGCAGAGGAGGAGGGAGAGTGGGCAGAGGAGGAGGGAGAGTGGGCAGAGGAGGAGGGAGAGTAGGCAGAGGAGGAGGGAGAGTGGGCAGAGGAGGAGGGAGAGTAGGCAGAGGAGGAGGGAGAGTGGGTAGAGGAGGAGGGAGAGTGGGCAGAGGAGGAGGGAGAGTGGGCAGAGGAGGAGGGAGAGTGGGCAGAGGAGGAGGGAGAGTGGGCAGAGGAGGAGGGAGAGTGGGTAGGGGAGGAGGCAGAGTGGGTAGGGGAGGAGGGAGAGTGGGCAGAGGAGGAGGAAGAGTGGGCAGAGGAGGAGGGAGAGTGGGCAGAGGAGGAGGGAGAGTGGGCAGAGGAGGAGGGAGAGTGGGCAGAGGAGGAGGGAGAGTGGGTAGGGGAGGAGGCAGAGTGGGTAGGGGAGGAGGGAGAGTAGGCAGAGGAGGAGGAAGAGTGGGCAGAGGAGGAGGAAGAGTGGGCAGAGGAGGAGGGAATCCTCCCTGAGTCTTGGTTGCCTCCCTGGATAGAGTACATGGTTTCTCCCTGCCTCTCTAGTCTCCCATAGCCTATCCTTCTCCCTGCTCAGACTTCAGCCAACAACACTTTGAGCCTGATGGACTTCTCCAAGGGGCGCAAGACACTTCACCTTAGCATCCTGTTTTTACAACCCTTTTCCCGTTGACTAGTCTTTCAGGAACGCTATTTCTCCAAGTGGGGAGCCAGGCAGGCTTCTTCCTTTTTGTCACAGGTGGGAAATGAAGGGTTAGAGAGAAAAGTTGGTGATGGGACAAGCTTTGGGGAAGGCTGATCTGGGGAGGCAGATTGGTGTCTCTCACCGTGAGGGTACTGGGCCTGGTCTGAGTGCAGGGCCTGTGGTGTGGCCTTGTGTCCTGGTTGGTTTTGTTGTTGTTGTTGTTTTGGTGGTTTGTTGTTGTTGTTTTGTTTTGTTTTGTTTGGTCAATTTGACACAATTTGGATATATCTAGGGAGAGGGGATCTTAATTGAAAAAACAGTCTGTGGGCATGTCTGTAGATCATTTTCCTGGTTAATGACCACTATGGGTGGTGTCACCCCTGGGCAGGTAGTCCTGGGTGCTACAA
Source organism: Peromyscus californicus insignis (assembly GCF_007827085.1). Classification (NCBI taxonomy): domain Eukaryota; kingdom Metazoa; phylum Chordata; class Mammalia; order Rodentia; family Cricetidae; genus Peromyscus; species Peromyscus californicus. The sequence goes on along the minus strand of NW_026294447.1, from coordinate 52,752,230 downwards.
TCAAGCTGAGCAAGCCCTGTGGAGTAAGCCAGCAAGCAGCCGCAGCAGCAGCAGCACCCCCACCCCCACATCAGGTGCTGCCTTGACTTCCCTCAGTGATGGGCTGTAGTGTAGAATTAGAAACTGAATAAGCCCTTTCCTCCCCCAAGTTGCTTTTGGTCATGGTGTTTTATCACAGCAGAAGAAACCCTAATGAAGACCCCTTTGGAATGGTGGTCAAGGGGCCACTCCTGAACCTCCCTGCTCACACAAGCAAAAAAACAAAAACTGAAACAAACAAACAGTAAACCCTTCACCCTGTGGACACAGAGCTGGCACTACCAGGTAACTGCTTTATTACTTGAGCAGATTTTAATCTCCCCACTAAGGCCTGTCCTCTTCCTGACACATTGGAAGAAAACATTCCAAAGAGACACTTGAGTGATCAGACTCTTTTGTGATCAGAAGAAACACACGCTTTTGAGACAACAGACCCAGGAAACTGGAATTTCCCCAGAGTTTCCTGTCCGGGGAATAAAAGGGCCACATCTGCCCTGGGGACAGCTGGGTGAGGGGTGGGGTAACCCATCTTCTAGGAAGAGATTTCCTATAGGTCTGAGAACTTATTCCATCATCCTCCAGGAGGGGAGCTGAGACAATGTCTCAGGGCCAGGGAGAATGTCTCTGGGCCTCTGTTCTCTTTTCCAGTGTAAATACAAAGGGAATAAATCTCTTTGCTTTTCACGAATACCCATCTGTTTAATTGGCCTCTTGAGGATGAGCTGACATGTCTGTCTTGTTAGGATTGCCAGGGCCCTGACGCTAAAGCTAAGGACTCTGCTAACAATTTTGGCAAATCAGGAGAAAAGACTAATTTTGGATGCCAGCCACGAGCAGCAGGTTGACCCCAGATGGAGAGGGAAGACTGGAAAGTGCCACGCAGATGCTGAAGTGACCTCATATCAGGGGGATTTTTCTCACCTTCCCATTTCAGCAGCTTTTCTACCCTTTGTCAGGTAAAGCCAAGAAATAAGAATTTAGGCTTTGCCTTAGACTCTCAAGAAAGTTTGGCCCTCAGTAAGTTTCTTCTCACTCTGGGCACCTTGGGGCTTTGCCTGCCTTCTGTTTGGAGGTTCCTTTGAGCCACATGAGTTCTTTTTGAACCATTTCTGTGAATGTTCTCCTGAACTGCTGCTATTTTGTTGGACTCCTGGGGTGAATGGCAGGTCTTAGCCATCTGGAAACTCTTCTGAGCAAGGTTGGAGCTCTGTTGGATTGTCTGGGCATGTGCTGTCCAAGGTTGATACATGTTGATGCCTGCCAGGGAAGGTTGGTACGTGTTGTTCTTTATGGAGCCATTTAAGGTTGTGTGGGTACATTTGAGACAGAGAGACCAGGGTGTCCAGGGGCTCTCTGCTGTGATCTGTCAAACCATGGAAAGTATCAAGCCCGTCCTGATGTTATCTGGGGTACAGGCATAGGTTCATTTTCTCAGATGATTAAAGAACTAAAAGAAAAAAAGGGGGTGGGGCCTTGGACTGCTGGCAGTGGTCTAAGGGGTGCCTGGACTGGTCTACTCTGGTGACCAGTCTAGTGAATACCCTAACCATTATCACAGAGCCTTTGTCCAGTGACAGATGGAGACAGATGCAGAGATCCATGGCCAGGCACCAGACAGAGCTCCGGGAATCCAATTGATGAGAGAAAGGAGGGATTCTGCAGGCAGGGGACGTTGAGATCATGATGGGAAGACGTGCAGAGATGACCGGCCACACTAGTAGAAGCCCATGAACTGTGGACTGGTGGCTGTGGAGCCCCCATGGGACTGGACTAGGCCCTCTGGACATGGAAGACAGTTGTTTGGCTTGAACTATTTGGGAGGCACCCAGGCAGGGGGATTGGGATCTGCCCCTGGTGCATGGACAGGCTTTTGGGAGCCCAGTGCCTGTGGTGTGACGCCTTGTGTAGCCTTGGTGCAGTGGGAAGGGGCTTGGACCTGCCTAGGTTCAGTGTGCCGGGCTCTGCTGACTCCCCATGGGAGACCTTGATTTGGGGGGTGTGGGGATGCGGGGTGGCTTGGGGGGGAGGGCTGGGGGGAGGGAGGAGGGAGGAGGAGGGATCTGTGGGTAGTATATAGAGTGAGTAGAAAATTTCTTAATAAAGAAAAATGAAAAAAAAGGGAGGGTGGGGGTTGAAGTTTCTTAATTCCTTTTCTGTTGCCATGACAAAATACCAGAAGCAAGGCAACCTGTAAAAGAAAACATTTAATTGTGGGCTTGCTTGCAGTTTCAGAGGGTGAGTCCATGAGCATTATTATGAGAAGCATGGCAACAGGCAGGCACGCATGGCATGTATGGCACTGGACCAGTAGCTGAGAGCTTACATCTGATCTACAAGTTAGAGACAGACAGACAGAGAGAGAGAGAGAGAGAGAGAGAGAGAGAGAGAGAGAGAGAGAGAGAGAGAGAACTGTAATGGCTTGGGCTTTTGAACCCTCAACTCACTTACAGTGACACATCTCCTCCAAGGAGGCCACACCTCTTAATCCTTCCCAAACACTTTCACCAACTGGGAACCAAAATATTCAAATATATGAGCCTATGGGAGCCATTCTCACTCAAAGACCCACAAAAGTCAAATTTTATTTAAGGTAAAAGTAAGGGAAAGCAGACTTCTCTTGAGGGGAAGTACCCAGAACCAGAATCGACCTTTTTCCCAGCCAGGGGGTCAGTTAGTTGTGGGTTCCCCTCTGACAGGCTCTGTTACAGTTGTTAAGTGGGGCGCTTAGAGTCATGACCCTTGCTTCTTAAAGACACTGGGGAGCAAACTGATGAAGGGAAACAGACTTACTACAGTTTAGTCAAACCAAGGAGGAAAAGGGTCCCATTTGCTTATAACCTTTCCCACGGTAGTGTTAGAATTCTATAGAAGATACGTGTGGTGGTTTGAACAGGAACAGCCTCTATAGACTCACAGATTGAAATGCTTGGTCATCAGGAAGTAGCACTACCTGAGAAGTATTAAGAAGTGTGGCCTTTTGGAAGAAGAAGTGTGTCACTTGGGGGTTGGTTTTGAGGTTTCAAAAGCCCAAGCCAGGCCCACTGGCTCTGTCTTCCTGCTGCCGTAGGTCCAGATGTAGAACTCTCAGCTACTTCTCCGGCACCATGTCTGCCTGCACACCATCATGCCCTCTGCCATGATGATGATGGACTAAATCTCTGAAACTGTAAGCAAGCCCCAATAAATGCTTTCCTTTATAAGTGTTGCTATGCTCATAATGTCTCTTCACAGCAATAGAACACTGAGTAAAGACACTACATAACACAAGCCAGGAAATATAGTACGTCAGCCTAACTAATCAGAACTGAGTGAGATCTCCTCTGGGGAGGCAAGTGTCTGCTATGGCTGGCACCAGGATTTTAGCGTTTCCCTTTATCTGGCATGGAATTCCTGGAAAATTATTTATTTGGGGTCTGTTGTTTCAATAGTCTGATAATAGAAGTTGCTCTCTTTGAAATATCTCCTCTCCTATCCAGTTGGTTACAGTGTGTACCTATTGCCTACTCTAAACTGCAGTGACGCTGGAACCCCCCCTCTCTCCCCACTTTCTGTTTGCACTGGGCTAAGCCAATCCCTGGAAAGGTGACAAAGCCCTCGAGTTATAGTAGTACATGGCCCAGTTCCATGGCCAGCCTCACAATCAGCCCCAGGATCTTCTCCAGCCTGAAGTGTCTCTGTAAGCATTGGGACTGAGTGTCCCTATACCTACCCACCTCTGCAATCAGATCAGCTTATAAGTCTCCAGGGAAAGGCTGTGCAGGGCACACCCAGCCTGTGACTCTCCTGCTGGCCTCAGCTGACTCTACTCAGTAAGTCCTTCATCATGCTCCACTTGAGTCCTCAGGGTGGGCACAGTCAGCCTCCATCCCTTGGGCCCAACATCCTGTTTATACATGGGAAACCAAGGCACCCAGCTTAGATCCTATGGATAAAGTAAGGCCTTGCTCTGTCTTCTCAACATATAGTAGGCTCACAGTGTGTGCTGGTAAGGGCAGGGCTGGTGACCTGCTTTGGGCCCTGGATCTCTGGCCTTTTCCTGTTCTCTGCCTATAGAGTGGTGAGAAGCCACCTTGGGTAAACTCACTCCCCCCCCACACCCTGCCGCAGGCACCTGATCTGCCTTGGGGGGTCCTTCTTAGGGCTACCCACACTGAGCCAGAGACCCTGCCAAGGGGTTTGTGAATCTATGACCATCTACAACCCTAACTATCTTAGAGGAGAAAGGAGTCTTTTTCGGCTCTGGATTTTCAGAGCTAAATTCCAGAGTACAGTCTGTTCCTCAGGCCTCTTCCTTTAGTGCACCCCCTGCCCCAGAGCACTCTGGTCTTGATATCCTGGTGAGAACACCAGAGCCTCAAGGGAGAAATGTGCTCACTAACTCCTGGCATAGCTGGGCTCCCCCTCTGTCCCTTTTTTTCTCTTTTGGATTCATGGGCCTTGGCTAGTCCTAACTGTTGGCGGTTTGCTAAGCCCACCACCCCACTTCCCCCATGAACTGCTGTGAGGTTGTATCTGAATGTTATCAGTGATTTGTCTGCAGTTATTCATTTACCCACAATGATTTCATTTCAAAGCTGAGATTTTTTTGTGTGTATGGGTCAAACAGTCATTAGAAGCAGAATCTAGACTAGAACTCAAGTCCGCTGTCATCCTTCCTGTCCCAGCAACTGTGACTCTTCAGAGTTTGAAGGAGCAAACCACATTCATTAGAGCAAATGGTGTTTCACAGAGAGAGAATCATTGGGACAGCTGAGCACATGGTTGTAGGAATGTAGGACAGTTGTAGCACATGTAGGAATCCTTGTGAGCCCTGACTGAGGACTTGTGCCCCCATCTCTGTCTTGCAGGACAATGTCATCCTCTGTCTCCTGGGGACTCCTTTGGCTAGCAGGCCTGTGCTGCCTTTTCTCTGGCTCCCAGCCTCAAGATTCCTTGCAGAGAGATGTGGATGAACATGACCATGAACATGTGGAGTATGCGTTTTGCGAAAGGTTCCACTACAACATCATCCAGTTAACCTTTACCTTGTATCAGAAGTCTGATAGTTGGACAAAAGATACCAACATCTTATTCTCCCCAGTGAACATCATTGTTGCCTCTTTAATCATCTCCCTGGGAGCCAAAAATAATACCCAAAACCAGATCCTGGAGGGACTGCATATCAATGTTACAGAAACAATATATTACTCTCTATTATGTATAAAGCAGCTTATGAATAACCTCCTTCTGGCAGACCACAAGCCACAGCACCTAACCATAAACAGCAGCATATTCATTGACCAGAATCTGAAGCTGGTAGACTTGTTTGTAAAAACGATCCGTTGGCTGAACTCAATAAAACCCATTCCTGTCAACTTCAATGACACCTACAGAGCCCAAAAACAGATCAATGAGTATGTGGAGGATGAAACCCAAGGGAAAATAGTGGGATTGGTCAAGGATCTGGAGAAAGACACAGCTTTTGCTCTGATGAATTACATCTTCTTCCAAGGTAAGGTAAGACCACCAGAGTTAGTGGCCTCAAGGAAGCCACTCATGTTCTAGTACTTACTCCTTCCTTGATGTACCAGAATGTAGCAAGCAGCACCCCAATATGATCTTCAGGGTTAGGAGGTAGAGGCAGGTGGGTCATTATGAGTCGGAAGCCATCCTGCACTACATAGTGATCTTCAGGTCAGCCTGGGCTACACAGTAAGATCCTTCTGTCTCAACAAACAAACAAACTCCCTATATCTTTTTCCTACTTGTCTCATTTTTTTCTTTCTTCTTGTTCTTTCATATATAATTTGAGACAATCTTCTGATTTCTTTCCTTTTTAACAAAATAAAGCATTTTCCATTTATCTTATGACAAATTTAATTAACTGATCTGTCAAAGATTTACCTAAGTCATGTGAACTAGGAGGCATCTGGGAGACCTTATCTAGCATCATATACAAACACACATGTGTGTAGATTGAATAAGTAATTGCATCCCTCAGCCTCTCAGAAGTGAGTTCCCCACCCCCAGTGTCACATGTCCCCCACAGTCTGTGTTTGGGGGCAGTATCATTACCTTATTTAGTATGGATACCATTTTAAAAAATCAACCTCTTTTTTCTACTACCAATTTGGTGAGTTTTATTAATTCACAGCCAATGCTATCTAAATGAGGAATGGGAAAATCCATGTATATAAGACATGTCCCCAAAGCTGAGGAACTAAGGATATCCGTCATTATCCTAAACACAGGGCTAGCTTGCCATGAAAAGCCTTAAGTCTCTTCCTCTGGAGCCCTTTCTCCTGGCTGGCTTGCCAAAAATGTTATCAGAATCTGAAGGTGACTGCATGCCACTTTGCCAGGAAAATAGGAACTAAAGCTTGGTTGAAGGAAATGACCTTATTTCCAGTCTTGGCTGGAACTGGAGAGAGAAAAATCTCTATATCTTTCTTCTGCCTTGTCTGTGTGGTGTCACAGTTAATAGGAAAAAAATGAAACAAAAGCCGAGAAATATTCATATGTAGGTTGACTTCAATGTACATTTTCAGAACATAGATTATTCATTTTCTGGAAGATGGCTTCCTCCTCCGATGCCAGGGCTTCCAGCTAGTCTCATTCTCAGCATGAGGTTTCCTGGGGAAATTTTAATTCCTTGTGGGCTCTGTTACACTGTTATACTCAGGCTCACTGGAAATCCCTAAGCGGGGTGAATACCAGATACATGACATTTCCTTAGTTGTCAGTCATATATGCAAATTGCTACAGATGGCATAGAACAAATAGTGCTTTGGGTGACTTAATTTTAGTAAAGTCTTGAGTAACAGAACAGAGTTTAGCAATGAAGTGTGCAAGACCTGGGTTTGAATTCTGTCTTCACCATTCATTAGTCACGATATCATGAGAGCTAACATAAATGTTCAGGATGTGAGTGTCCTAGTTTATTGTGGGGGAAAGCAATACTGTTGTTATCAACTTGTATAAACTCTTGCCTCAACAGTTACCTAACCAAGCTACACAGAATGTGAGACTTCAGGTTTGTCTATTACGGTGAGCCCCTCATCCAGGGAGGAAAATGCCCCTTCCCAGCCTCTAAGCCATGACACAGCTGGGGCCCTAAAGGCCTGGCCACCATGCCTTAGCCAGAGCTATGGGGGAGAGTCTAGAACTTGTAGACAGACACAATGCTCAATACCACAGTGCAGGCCAGGCTCAGAGACAGGAACAATGCTCAGCATAAAGAGATGTCTTCTCCTTGGTGCAGACACACATCCATCCTCAGCAGCCAGGCCCCACCACGGGGTTTTCAACAGCAGCATATGGAATGGCGGAAGCAAAAACAAGGAGCTGATCAAATAACCTTGATTTTTTTAGCCTGAATTGCTTCTTTTGAGTATATCAGGGCCTCACGAGTCCACATCCCAAAGACGCTCCACATCCTCCAGGAAGCATCCGCTCAGAGGACGGGGATGGGAGTCAAGGCAATGGCTGCACCTTTCTAGCATAGTCCCCACACTGCCAAGCAGAGCAGTGTACTACAGAGCACCAAGGGGAGCGTCAGCACATGGAGCCCCCAGGTCTGCTTTGATGTAGGGGAGCTTAGCGTCTGTCCAATGCTAGGAAGGCTCGGGGTTCCCCGGGGTCCCTACCCTCTCTGACAGCCTTGACAGAAGGCACCTGTACAGCAGAGTCTTCCTATGTACATGCACTTTATCATGGGCCTGAGACAGAGATCCAAAACTACCCACTAGGCTTTCCTAGAAGCACTACCTACAAAGTACAGGAAGACACCAGAAAAGATACCCATATGAGATTTGACATATAAGATTATAGGAGGTTGGGATTATGCCCACTTGTCTCCATTTAGCATCCTCAGGGGACTACCAGAAGAATTCAAAACAAAACGGCTTCTTCATTGGAGCCAGGTTTTCACAAATTAGCCCACATGTTTCTCTCAGCCCCTTCCTACTGCTTCACGCTATTTTCTAAAGTGCTGTCAAGCATCCTGATGGGTTCATTTCCATCCCGTTTTACAGCTGATAAAGCTGAGGCTCAGAGGGAGTGTCTCACAAGGCACTCAACACTTCTTTCCTCTAAAACTTGGCTGCCCCTTGACCCCACCACTGGCTCATATGCCCTCCCTTCTCTCCAGGCAAAGAGTATGATGAAGCCGAGGTTGAACACACCTTGGAAGAGGACTTCCATGTGAACAAGTACAGGACCGTGAAAGTGCTCATGATCAATCGCCGAGATAGATATTTATTGTACCGAGAGGAAGAGCTGTCCACCTGGGTGGTGATGAAGCCTTATATGGGTGATGCCACCGCCATCTTCATGATGCCTGACCAGGGGAAGATGAAGAGACTAGAGGAAACCTTGAATCAAAATCACTTCGAAAATATCATGAGGCTCACCAACGTAAGGTAAGTCCCAGTGGAGGGGTCTAGGCTACCCAGCCTCTGAGCCATGACATGGCTGGGGCTCTTCAGGACTGGCTCCCATCCCTCAGCCAGAGTAGATAGACAGACATAATGTAGGACAGGCTCAGAGACAGAGACAATGCTCAGAATAAAGTCTCCTTGGCAAAGACATGCCTCCATCCTTAGCAGCCAGAGCCCATCACAGGGTTTTCAACAACAGCATACATAATGGCAGAAATAAAAACAAGGGACAGATCTTAGGACTCAGCCTCAGCTGCAACTGGAGGTCATGAGAGACAAGGGGGGAAGTGTAACATGAAATACTAAACGGTCTTATTAATAAAACCCAGAGCCTGATATTGGGGTTAAAACTGAGAGATCAGAAAAGCAGAAAGAAGCCAGCCACGTTCTCACCACTTGGAGATCCTCAGCCAAAGAAACCTACTTTCTGTATACCCATGCCTATATGCCTTTCTGTTCTGCCATCTCATTTCCTCTCTCTGCCCAGCTACATCACTTCCTCTTCCTGTCCAGTTCTGTCATTTCCTGTCTGTCTGTACGGACCTCCAGACCTTTATGGTTAACTAGTGTTGGAATTTAAGGTGTGTGCCATCACTGTCTGGCCTCTGTCTAATCCAGTGGCTGTTCTGTTCTCTGACCAACCCCAGATAAGTTTTATTAGGGTACACAATATATTGGGGACACAATATATCACAACAATGAAGGGCCTAGAACAGGAGAGGGTCAGCCACAGAGAGCTCAGGGCACAACTATAGAAGACTATGATCCTGTCATCCTTCAGTGAGGTTTATTGGGTCCCAGGGAACCACCAGGTCTAGAACGTGCCCCTCCCCCTCCAGATCACTAAGCCTGCTCTTATGGAGTCCAGGCCCTGCTCTCCCTTGCGGGGGGGTCGGGGGGAGGTGATGTACACACAGAAGCTCAGGTGGGCTCAGGGGTAACTGTGGACAGATGTTCTGTCTCAATGCCCAGCCCCACACCTGCTGAGGCCCTGCACCCAACAGAAAGCAAAGAGTCAGGCAGGATGAGAATGAACTGGTAACAGTCTCAGGGCTGGTCTCTTTTCTTAGCATAGACCCTCCAGGGTCCTTGCCCTGTCTGTGGAAACTGAATGCTGAGCCTCACCCTGGGGAGTCACAAACATGAGTCTCAGAACACATTGAATCTCCCTGGAGGCCTTTCCAGATGAGGTGGGTGGCCTTCCAGGAGGTGCCAGGATGAGAAGATACTTTTGATGTGATCATGATACTAAAGAACTCCTTCATATCTTCCTGCATACCAGGACTGCAAGTGTGTACTTTCCCAAACTGACTATGTCCACAACCTATGACCTGGAGATCATCCTGAGCACACTGGGCATCACCCAGGCCTTCAGCAATGAGGCTGACCTCTCAGGGATCACACAGGATGCTCCGCTGAAGCTCAACAAGGTGAGGTCACATGGCAATGGCAGTATTCCAGCTGCCAACAGGGCTTGAACGGGGATGTGAGGGCAGATCAGACATGAGTCTGGGGAAAGGGCCAAGGGACGGAGACAGCTTTCCCCACAGACTCGAGAGATGCACCTTGGGGGTTGCAGGATCAGAGAGGAGAGCCAGGATAAGGACTCGTTTGGCTGTCATAAAGATCTCCTTGAAGGGGACTCGGGGACCCTTAATTTTATCTTTGCCCAAGGCTGTTGATTCCCTGAGACTCAACTTACCTATACTAATATAGAAAGACATTGTCTCATGTCACATCCAAAATTTTTGTCTCAGCACACACTGGAAAGGAACTGTTTATGGGGAACATGAGGTACAGGGGTCCCTCTGAAACTGAGTCTATGAGAGATGGTTCAGGAAAGGAGAGGAGAGGAGAGCAGTCTGAGAATGGAAGGACTGAGCACGTTGGGGAAGGCCTTTACTGAGTATTAGGGTTCAGGGGGCCATGGTCAGGGCATGATCACAGGGAGGCTCTCCATGGATGGGGACCCCACATGGGGCCTGGCTTTAGCCTGGGGTGGGACAACCTACCTCCAACTTCCTCTGCTTCTCCCCCATAGGCTTTGCACAAGACTGTACTGACCTTCAGCGACAAATCAACCAAAGTTGCAAGGAACACTGGTTTGAGTGAGGGGGACTTGACTAAGGTCCCCACCATCCGTTTCAACAAGCCCTTCCTAATTATCATTAAAAATGAATATACCGGTGTCCCCCTCATTGTGGGAAGAGTGACAAATCCCACAGAAAATAGTTGCTTCTAAATTCCAGTCATCCTTACCACCCTGTCCCAGCATGTCCCCTCCCTGCTGACATTAAACACGGGATAGTTTCACTCACTCCTGAGTGTGACCAGCAAATCTCTCTCCTGGTGGTGTCTGTGTCTTCCTCTGTTCCCAGAGGTGTGTGGGGACTCCATGTCACAGCGCGTCTCCGTGTGCCCTGCATCCGTGCCTGGGAGACCCCGTGCTGTCCTATCTCCAGCACTGAAGGGAGAAGGCCATGTCCCCTCCTGGCTGCACTGTGTCACCTCACTGGGCCTGTCCTCTCTGTCTCACCGGGAATTTCCTGAGAATGGCCTGGAGGAGATGGTTGGGAGAGCTCTTACTCCTCAGGGCTAGAGCAGGACTCCAGCTTCTCTCCCTGTCATTTCTTCCCTGCCAGAGGAGTCTCACAAATCCCCCAGTGAACAGGAAGTTGCCACGGACTGGCCCATCAGGGGTACCACGACTGTAGGGGGACCAGGGCTTGGGTAGTCAGGAAGGCAAGGATTCGGCGAATGACAGACAGACAACACACTCAGAAGTGGTTTGAATCTGCTGCAATTTTACTTCTGTAAATCAGTAGTTTATATACAGAAAAGAAAACCATCAAGTCATACAAGGAACAAGAGCTTGGCAATAATTAATTACATCATCTTTAAAAAACAGCAAGCACACAATTATTAATCGGCGCTAGACATATCCCTTCACCCACAAGAACTTTATGACCCAAAGAGCAGTCTGTGTTTTTTAAACTTAGTACAGTCCCCAGACTTGTGAAGGCTTCTTTGCGGTTGCGGCTGTATCTTTCATCTTTATCTCAGCCGCTCACTAGTTTATTATGCACTTCTACTGTTCTGGTTCTCATGACCCACTTAGCCAATCTGGATGCTGCAGATCCTCCCTAAGTCTTTCTTCAGTTCTTTACCATATATCTCTTTAATATAAAACCTTTTTACCTGCTGAAATATGGACTCGTATAGTTTTACACCTGTAAGGGGAAGGGGTTCTGTTGTAGTCCTTAAGTTTCCCATGCTGAACTTCCTCAACAGAGGGGCCCACCATCTGCCTCCTATGAGATAACGTTTTTTTTTTGTTTTTTTTTTTTTTGTTTTTTTGTTTTTTTTTTTGTTTTTTTTTTGTTTTTTTTACCATAAATCACTTTAGTTGGGATTCTTAAAGGATTCCTAGTGGGTGAGTGTTCATTCCCTAGAAGTGCCTGAACCTTTTATACTTTCTTTATCTAGCAGCTTGGGGTCTTTAAAAAATAGCTCATTTTCTTATATATGATTAAGATCCATGTCCAGCTTCCCCTTTCCTCCATAGTTCACAACCCAAGGATTCATTAATTTTGGCTGTGCTTTATAGATTAATTAGAACATTATCAGAAAGGCAGTTATACAGAACCCATAGCCCAGGGAGCTCATGATCCGTGAAGCACGTCTCCTTCGAGAAGGAAGCATAACACGGGCACTCTGCCAGGGACCTCCAGGGAGCTTAGTCCCGTGGGTCATGTATCTCCCATCCGCTATTATAGACATAATTGTTCATGTCACACAGACGACACTGGAGTTGGTATGGCAGGAAATTATCTTAGTCTTGTCTTCTGTCTTCTTCTCAAGCCAGTCAGGCCAGTGGGCCCAAAGATGCTCCCTCTGTCCTCTCCAGTCATGTGTCCTTTGTATATGTCTGGTTCTGGAAGGCCCTTAGATGCAGGAGGAAAATAGGCTTCTCCTGTTACCAGAACCATCTCCCACCCCACCCCAGTCTGGGCTCATTATGAGGCCATATATACCTGGCACTTGCTACCTAGATCCCTCCTCCTAGTGTTCCAGGGACAGCCTCAGGTGTAGTGACATGGTATTAGTTGATCCTGAGATGAATCCTTGTCACAGAACCCAGGAGTCCTCTTCTCACCCTCAAGCGCCCTGCAAAAGGGCAATAGCAGCCAGATATCCAACTGAAGACACTCATTGTCCCCTGCCCCTGAGATTTTCCTGTCTTGTGTATGCACTGCCCATTTCGAGCAGACATGGGGGTCTCTGCACCAGATGGATCTCTGCCTCCTGAGTGCTAGTATTAAAGGTGTGTGCCACCACTGCCTGGCCTCTATGTTTAATCTAGTGGCTTGTTCTGTTCTCTGATCTTCAGGCAAATTTTGTTGGGTACACAATATATCACCACATTTCCCCTTTTTTGTCTAAAATAAAAGAAGGTTATAACTAATATAAGAAAAACTATATACAATAAGTACAATAAGTGTATACAATATATACAGTCAAAAATTACATTAACAATGTCCAGCCCATAAGCATTTGACAAATCCAGAGAAAACACTCCATTATTTATCCTATTTTGGTGAATCCAAAGTGTACCTAATTCACTTTCTATCCTAACTTGTATTAACAATCGAAAACTATCTTTTGATGTCTTTCAAACTTAAACACTTTACACCCTTCTAAAAAATAGTTGCTGTGGTCATGGTGTCCCTTCACACCCTTCCCTGTAGAACACTAAGACACTCAGCTTGACCTTCATCCTCTGTTCTCCTCCAAGCCCTCCCCATCCATCCTTCTCTGGTCTGTTCCTCCCCAATTCTCTGGTCTCCAGTTTGAGAGGCATTTTGTCATTTGATCACTGCCATGCACACACTCAGATTCTTCAGGACAGGTAATCATCCATCTGAGTCTGACTCAAAGGTCCCCTGCCCTGACCCCAGAAACTCCAGGAGCTTCTTATGCCTTCTCTAAAGACTTGGAGGTTCCAGAGTCCTCCTACATTTTGACTGACTTTGTGACTCCCTGAGTCTTATGAATATAGATACACCCCCTCCTAACACTTCAGCTCACTTTTATCTTCCCCCAAACCTGGAGACACCTCAGGCAGTGGGATGAGACACTCCACCAGTCCTGCTTGTCATTTCAAATGGGCTCCAAGCTCCATCTTAGCAGGCTCCAGCCCACCAAACTCATTGAATTATCTACCCAAATATGACCCAAGTGCTCACATATGGCCATCACTGTCCTCAGTTTGGAGCTTTCAGTGTTGATGATCTGAGTAGACCTAGCCAGCTTTCCCCCATGTAATTTTAACCAGCTCATTGTAACCCTTCTCATCCCTACCACTCAACACTGGCTTACAACCTGGCCCAGAGCCCAGGCTTAATATAGCTCGGAAAGAGACTGGAGATAGAATATATACTGGGTCTTAATGCCTTCTGTTTCTAGTGGGTTTCAAAGCCTGCTTCCCCTAGCTAGATAAGATGGTATTTATAAGATAAGTTCTTGGAACTTCTTTACCTTATGCCTTTGTTTCTGCCCCACCAAGCCTGCATATTCTTGCTTTTATTTCACTTTTCAGTTATTTGTTAAGCTTTTCAGGTTGTCTGCCCCCATCCACAGACACATGTGAATCGCTTATGGAGACATAACTCTCTGGATCCAGCCTTACAGAGATTCAAATGTCTTTGGGGTGTGAATAATATTCAAAAATTGTCACGGGCTGTTTTACTTCACTGAAAAGCTGTATCTGGCAGTGGGATTTGGCCTACCTACTTTAGACCAAAGCATATTTATTCAAAGCTTCCTCCAAAGCCTCTTTCCTGGGTCAGGCTGGTCCCCTGTCTCTGTGACAGAGAGAAAGACATCAACAAAGCAGCCCTAGGAAAAAAAGACATTGTGTGCTTGAAAACAGCTAAGAGGTAAACTATTGTCAATAAAGGCTACTATTGCTTATTTCATGGTACAACAGTATCTATAATAAAACCAGTCAACAGGGACCCTCTGTCCACAATCCCAAAAATAACACCAGCATCATGGTTTTAATAGGGCTTCCTCAGCTAAATTCTGTTAGATGATGTAAACATAAATTAAATGATAATCATGATACAAAAAAACTTTACATGAAACGTAAGTTATAGAAGCTGTCTTATGTTTTCTATAGGGTTTACCTGGAAAGTTACAAGGTGTAATTGTTTTACAGAATGTACACAGGTGATATTAATCTGCTGCATCACTCTGAGTGTGTCATTTGAATTCGACTTTCTCTTATTAAGGTGGTGCTGCACAATACCTGGCTGAACAATGGTAATCTTCAGAACTCCAACTGTGCCTGCTTAAAACAATGACAGATGGGCTTATTAAATGTTAATATTCCAGCCGGGCGGTGGTGGCGCACGCCTTTAATCCCAGCACTCGGGAGGCAGAGCCAGGCGGATCTCTGTGAGTTCGAGGCCAGCCTGGTCTCCAAAGCGAGTTCCAGGAAAGGCGCAAAGCTACACAGAGAAACCCTGTCTCGAAAAACCAAAAAAAAAAAAAATGTTAATATTCCTTCAAATAAGGAGGAGGTAGGCTAGGCCACTGGACCTTCACCTGAGTTGCCAGTCACTCCTCCCAGGTGGCCCTAATTCCATGAGACCTCAAGGTTTTCTACCCAGGTTCTGTGCTTGGTGCTGGTCACTTCAGACTCCTGCATAAGGAATAGCACCTGGGAGCTTTGTAGAAGAAGTCAGGTAAACTCAGCATCAAATTGGCGAGTTAAAAGCGAAATGGAATCCCACTGAGACATTTTTATAGGATTGTCTGGCCAAGTTTTCAAAGACACCACTTGGGTGGTCTGAATAAATACCTAAAACTATGAGTTTGATGACAGAGTATCTGGCAGCCTCCTTTAATTATGGAATATGCTCCTTACATGGGAGACTGATATAAACACATAGCTAAGTACAGTTACTTTATCTACAGAGTTCTGGTATGTGGTCCATCAAGTTGTACAATTATATTTCACCTTGCTAAACAAAAGTTAACTTTTGTTATACCTATTCGTCACAAGAATGCTAGGTCTAGCAAAGGAGTGGGCAAGAAGTGGCTACGACAGGGGCTAAAGGTAGCCCAGGATAATTTGCCTCCAGACCTGTAACATTCCAGCTGCACAGCTGAAGAAGTTCTGACCAGTAAATGAGTCTTGTAGAATCTCTAACACAGGTACACACACACACACACACACACACACACACACACACACACACACACACACAGAAATTTGAGTTCACATTCCCGTTGCTGGTCAAGCTCTCCCATGCCAGCTGGGATGCTCTGTGTTTTGGATCAGATTTAAACACTCATTATGAGCAGAGCACAAACAGCTACCACTCTGAGATTAATTCCTCCCACAGTGTCTGGGGCTGATCCTGAACATTTGTTAAATGTCTGTGGGGATTTGAGGAGCCTCGAGACTCTGGGTACTCAAACCCTTATGTATGTGTACCTAGCTGAGTCAATAAAGTTCCTTCCAACCCAGGAGTGGGACGTGCTCTGTTGAAAATCCTTAGGAGGTAGTTAAACATCACGGGATATTCTACCTGACACCTCCACCCTGTCGGGATGGAGGGAACAAGTGTCTTTACGATCAGGCATCCCTGGAATCCCTAAACTAAAGGCAGTGAGGTTGAAATAAAGAAGAGAGGCCACAGAAAACCACAGCATTAGCTAGGAGGTTTGCTTGTCTGAGAAAGACTTCACTTATGAAGGACATCTTTGAGGAGGAGACAATGTTCTTAGGCATCACAGGTTTCTCTTTGCTTACTTTCTTTTAGCACTTTGAATACATCATTTCATCCTCTGCCGAGCTGCAAGGCTTCCACTGAGAATCCTGTTATTAGTTTAAGGAAGACTCCTTTATGTGAAATATCCACCATGTGTTTTCTTGCTGCTTTTAGAATTCTTTACCTTTGACTTTTGACAGTTTGTTCTGAATGTATTCTGAAGAGGGTCTCTTTGAATGCAGTTTGGAGTCTATGAGTTTCATAAGGCTGTGTTGTGGAATGCCCTTTTTGTGTGCTGTGAAGATATGTTGTTCTCATTGGTTTAATAAAGAGGTAAATAGTCAATAGCTAAGCAGAAAGAGGTTAGGTGGGAGTTGTGGACAGGGAGAGAGCACAGGATGAAGGAGGGCAGAGTCACCAGGAGGCACGGGGAGAAGCAAGATGAACTTGCTGTTCATGCTGAAAAAAGGGGCCAAAATACAGGCTAATTTAAGTCGTAAGAGCTAGTTAGTAACAAGCCTAAGCTATCAGATGAGGCTTTATAATTAATAATAAGTCTCTGTGTGATTATTTGAAAGCTGGCTGGCAGGACAGAAAATACCACCCACAAAGGCTTGAGAAGTTTTCTACTATTTCATTAATTACATTTTCTATTTGTCTCATCTCTCTTGTATCATTATAATGGAAATATATATGTTTTTATAGAGGTGTATTACCAGTCTTATAAAATAATATTTTTCACTCTTTCTCGCCAATTGGACTTCTGGAGCTCCACCTGGGGCTAGGCTGTGGATCTCTGCATCCGGTTCCCTCAGTCACTGGATGGGGTTTCTAGCACGACAATTAGGGTGTTTGGCCATCCTATCACCAGAGTAGGTCAGTTTGGGCTGTCTCTCGACCATTGCCAGTAGTCTATTGTGGGAGTATCTTTGTGGAATCTACCAGGTTGAACTCAATCTTTGCCCTGGAGGAGATGGGAATGAGAGGTGGGCTGGGGGGGGAAGGCGGGCGGGGGCGGGGCGGGGAGAACAAGGGAATCTGTGACTGATATGTAAAATTAAATTAAATTACAAAATAAAAATAATAAAAAATAATGTTTTTAACTCTCTCCCTCCACAACCTCTGACTTATATGCCTACAACAGGTCATAGGGAGTGTACCTCAGTGGTAGAGCACCAGATGACCATGTGCAAAGATCTAACTTCAATTTTGACACTAAAAAATTATAAAACATATGTGTGTGTGTGTTCAGAAATTCTTTTTTTCCCTTGATCTAGATGGTTTCTATGACTCTCAACTGTATTTCAAAAAATATACACATTGACTTCATCTGCCAAAATTTGTTGATTTTGTTTCATGATATCTGTATCTTTTATAGTTTCTCATTCTAAGCTTAATCATTTCTTTATTTCATTGAACTGTTCATGTGGATTCTCTTGGGTGTTCCTGAGTACTCATGAGATCATTATTTTGAATTCCTTTTTCAGGAGGCTCTTAAATTCCTTTGAGATGGGAAATCTGGGATAGGGGAATTCCTTTGTCCATTGGAGATTTCCTGATCCCTAACTTTTCTTTTTCCTTAAATCTTTGTGTATATGTCTGCTTCAAAGCAACACCCATCTTCTCCAACTTTGTGGGCTTTGGTTGATGGCAAGACTGTTTCCTATGGATGGGATTGGGTAGCTGTGATTATATGGTGTGTTAGTTTGAGTCCTGGATGCGCTCTGTGGTGATATTGTGTTCCCCAAAATATTGTTCACCCTAATAAACGTATCTGGGGTCAGAGAACAGAACAGACACAATATTAAACATAGAGGTTAGGCAGTGGTAACACACGCCTTTAATCCTATCACTTGGGAGGCAGAGATCCATCCGGATCTCTGTGAGTTTAAAGGCACACTGGAAACAGCCAGGAATGGTGACTCATGCCTTTAATCCCAGGAAGTGATGGCAGAAAGCAGAAAGGTATATAAGGCATGAGGACCAGGAACTAGGCTGGTTAAGCTCTCAGGCTTCTGAGTAACAATTCAGCTGAGATTCATTCTGGATGAGAACTCAGAGGCATCCAGTCTGAGGAAACTGGATCAGTTGAGGAATTGGCAAGGTGAGGTGGCCGTGGCTTGTTCTGCTTCTCTGATCTTCCAGCATTCATCCCAATACCTGGCCTCAGGTTTGATTTTATTAATAAGTACCTTTAAGACTCATGCTACAGTGCTCAGTGGTTTTGTCAGTGTTTGGCAGCTGGGAGTGGTCGTGGCAGACAGGGAGAAGCTGCAGCAGTGGCGCCCTTTAGTGGTACAATCCTAAGCATGCCTTAGGAGTCCTTAGGAGATAGTTACTGGAAGGTTCATCTCTAAAGAATAAAGGTCCAAGCATTTCCCACCCTTCTGAATTCTGGTGACTAAATGTATATTGTGCAATGGTTTATTCTCATCAAATTAAAAAAAAAAAAAAAAGCTATTCATGACCCATTGGCTGACACCAGCCAGGCTGTTCACAGTTAAGAGCTTGGAGGCTGATTCTCCTGGAAATGACATCCAAGGTCAGTTGCCTCTTGACCTCACTGGAAAAAAGCCCACCAATTTCTTCTCACTGCATGTACTGCAGCTAAAATTAAGACCCTTGAAACATGGGGTCCACTTTTGACAACTGAAGATGAAGTCTTTTAGCCTCCAGGAATACACAACCATTAAACATCAAGATGAAGCTAGGCACAGACATTCTTCAAAGAAGGAGACAGCCTAGTAAGACACAGGTCATATACTAGTTAGATATAATTGCCAACTTGACACAACCTGGAATCATCCCTGAAGAGAATCTCACTGGGGATTGTCTACGTTGGGTTGGCCTCTGAGCATGTCTGTAGGGGATTTTCTTAATTTAATTAATGTGGAAAGACCCAGTCCACTGTGAGCAGCACCATTCCCTATGCACAGGGCCCTGAACGGTATGAGAGCAGAGAAATCAAGCTGAGCACGAGCAAGCAGGTGAGTGTGTGTGCATTCTTTTCTCTCTGCTCTCGACTGTGGGTGTGATGAGTAGCCCCTGCCTAGACTTCCGCACAGTTACAGACAGAAATCTAGAGCTGGGAGCTAAAACAAGCCCTCTCTCCCCTAAGTTGCTTTCTATCAGGGTATTCTGTCACAGCATAAGGAATTAAACTCAGCCATGTGGCTTTCCCAATGTGGCAAATCTCGAAGTCTGCCACCATGGTGACACTTTCTTCTTTATATCTCCTACATTTCTGGCCACTCTAAAACTCTTTATTAAATCCTCAGAAGGAAACCAAAGGGTAACAAATCTGTGAATGTCTTTACCAAAGACTTCTACTGTAGGAGGAAATCAAAATGATTGGAGGTGTGTGGGCTAATGCCAAGCATACAAACAAACACACAAACAAGAAAAGGGACACTTCTGTGAAATCCAGTTCCTTCCAGGGTTCGTAACAACAACAAAATTCTCTGTATGTTCTCAGATTTCCTTTGATGTAAAAACACATGAGGTAGAAAACTTGTAAAGAAGAAATGTGGGATTAGAACCAGGGCTGCACATGGTGAATTAATTTAACAAACATCCTGTCTTCAAAAGAGGTGATCCATGAGCACCACTAGGTGGCACTCTGTTCCATCTCAGAAGGTTACTTAGAATGAGCCTATTTTATCCCACCCCTACATGGTTTAGGACTTTGCCTCTCTCTCTCTCTCTCTCTCTCTCTCTCTCTCTCTCTCTCTCTCTCTCTCTCTCTCTCTCTCTCTCTCTCTCTCTCTCTCTCTCCTGAGCAGATTTCTCTCTTAGCTTTTCAAAACAGTGTCATTAATCAGGTAGTCAATAAGTCATGTGACTTTACCAGAGCTTTCCTTGGCCCCACCGAGGCTCCTGAGGGCTGACTGATGATGATAACAGAATGCTGATGTATAGAATTTAAAGACAGCTGGGAAAGGTGGGCATGGTACACATGCTTGTAATCCTAGCACTTGGAAGAAAGAGATTGGAGGAGGAAGAGTTCAAGGTTATCCTCAGCTACATAGTGGATTGGAAGCCAGCCTGGGCTGCATGAGACTGTCTACAAAAATTAAAAAAAAAAAAAAAAGAAGAAGCTGGGCGGTGGTGGCGCACACCTTTAATCCCAGCACTTGGGAGGCAGAGCCAGGCAGATCTTTGTGAGTTTGAGGCCAGCCTGGTCTACAGAGCAAGATCCAGGAAAGGCACAAAGCTACACAGAGAAACCCTGTCTCGAAAAACCAAAAAAAAATAAAAAAAAGAGCAGGACTGTGGTGGTGCATGCCTTTAAGCCTTTAATCCCAGCACTCAGGAGGCAGAGGCAGGCAGATCTCTGTGAGTTCGAGGCCAGCCTGGTCTACAAAGTGAGTACCAGGACAGGCTCCAAAACTACAC
This sequence comes from Peromyscus californicus insignis, assembly GCF_007827085.1. Lineage (NCBI taxonomy): Eukaryota > Metazoa > Chordata > Mammalia > Rodentia > Cricetidae > Peromyscus > Peromyscus californicus. Next base: position 52,731,598 of record NW_026294447.1, on the reverse strand, counting down.
AGAGAAACCCTGTCTCGAAAAAACAAACAAATAAATAAATAAGAAAAATTGGACTTTGTAACCTATCAGACAGATGCAGAGAGATCACCCTGTGGCAACTAGGTCTCTGCCCACCACAGCACTTCATGCTTCCAGGGGGTTTTGATCTCCACTTTGTCCTGGCTGTGGGACTGTACCTGGTACTGAATAAAAGTGAATGCTGGTGCTGCTGCTGCTGCGTTCCTCAGTGGAAACACCCTGGAGCACTTAACTCAGGATGGCTAATGCTTCCATTTCGTGGGCATGAGATACAAGAAGCAAACTGCTCAGGGGCTGGGACACGTGCAGTCAGTCTGAGGTCTTCTGTCCCTGGTAGTATTTCTTCTCCCCAATGGTACTGAAAGATCGTGCCATTTCCATGGTGTTCTTAGTTTTGATGGCAGAGTGCTGTGCTCACTCAAAAGCTTGTGACCTACCTAGGCGGGGGACCTGGCTCAGCAGGTAAAAGCATAACCTGATATCCTGGGCTCTACTCCTGGAATCCATACAAAGGCAAGAGAGTCCCATTCCACAAAGCTGTCCTCTGAATGCCAACCCCCATGCTGTGACACATGCATGAGCATACACATCACATATGTTAATAATAATTTTAGTAAGTTTACAGCCCATATTCAACCATTGTCATTTGTATATCAAATGGTCTTAGTTAGTCATGGGAACAGCAACAACATAAAATGAAAGTATCATCTAAGTAACCCGGCACTATGAAGTTGTGAATACTGTCCCCAAATCCAGAAGAATCTGGTGATAGCTGCAGAAAATGGTAGTCACTCCCATGACCAGTGGTGACCCATCATGGTGCTGTTGGTCCTTTTGCTGGAAGAACAGAAGGCAGAAATGCTCAAAAGAATTTACTTTGGCCCCAAATGATTAATGTATTTGGGTGATATGTGTGGTCCAAATTGACCTCTCTTAAAGGAAAACTAGAACCTGGATTAATAGACAAATAAACTATAGCCTAATCTATGCAAGCCCATAATAACCTTGTAACTGAGCCTCGGCGCACCATCACAGCAGCTCAATCTTAACCAGGCCCAGGCAGAAGTCTGCCAAATTATGTCCAAACAAGGTGAGACGTGAGTGCATTCAGCTAACCTGCTGTCCTTTCTTCTATCCATTCATAGAGGGAGTGGTCTTAAGCTTCTTGAGGTCACAGTGATGCCTAGTCATGAAAACGCCTCCATGCTCAGATATGCTTTGTTAGGTTGAACCAGTCTTAGGGCGTTTACCCAGCTGTGTACCTGACTGCTTTTGGACACGGCATCTATAAGCAGGGTTCATAGCAGTGTGATTCACAGGAAGTGCCATCTGCAGATGAAGGAAAAGCAAAAGGCACCTGCATTCAGCTTCGCATGACTGCAACACAATCCCTGAAGCAACTGAGTTCACAGAGTGATGGGATGTATTTTGCTCACAGTTTTGGTGGTTTGCATCCTAGATCAGGCAGCCTTATCTGTTTAGCCCCTGCGGAAGGCTGCACATCATGGTAGAAACATACTTGGGAACAGATATTGCAAACCAAAGAGGCTGGCATCCCACAGTCCCCTTGATGACCATGCTCCCAATGACTTAAGGACCTCCCACTATGCCCCACCATAGGCAGCGGGACTTAACCATAGGTGCCTTTGGGGGACAGTCAACACCCAGGCCAAAGGACTTTGCTCCTAGTTGCTGTAGGTCTGTGTATCTCACAAACCAAAGCGGGTTTATTCCACCACAAAGTCATAACTGTTGCATCATTACTCAAAACCTAAGTCCATTGTCTCATTTGATACTCACGGCAAACTGAGCTGACCTCCTGGAAAAAGCCAAAATAAGCAGTAACTTCCAAGATACAATGGTGGAGCAGCCACAGGGTCAACAGTCCTATTTCTAGCGTGATAAATAGACAGGAAGTGAGAATCAGTTCAAAGCAAAACTGAAACCCAGCAGAGAGAGCGCTGATGATGGCATCTGAGTCACACTGGGTGGGATGCAGCCCAAGGGCTTGGGCCATCCTGCCCCTGTGACTTTGCTGTTTGAAGCCCACACGGTTCCTCTCTGGGGTTGGTTTTGCATGCAGCCTACAGCTTTCAGTGGTGGGCATCCATTGTGCTGGAGCCTAGGAAATTACCTTCCTAGTTTCCAGGGCACTTGGATCACACAGCACCACTATGGACTGCCCCACCAAGGGCTCCGCTAAAGACTGTCTCTTTGGCATATAACCTGCTTCCAAGGTTTCTCTTCTCAACTCCTGCATTCTGGGTGTCTGTAAAACCAGGATCACTCAGGTGACAACAAGAAGATCTGTTGCTATGGAGTGCTTTTCAAGTTTAACAGTGAATAAATGGAGCCTTGGATGGCTTTTTTCACATTTTGCCCAAGGCTGGTCACGTGCTCCATCGCTGTACCCATGTGCACACAGCCAACTGCTCTGGCTAATACAAACTTCCTGCAACACTGCTGGGGTGCTGGGTGCCCCAAGTGAGTGTCCCCCTACAGGCAAAGATCCTGTCTGCTCTGCTCCAGGACAGAGAAATGAAAGTGGGCCACACAAAGAAAACTCTAAGCTCAGCGAAGGACAACCTAACCATGCCCTTATGTTCCCTTACCCTGTGCAGGGGAAACAGCGTGGGAATCAGGGGTGAGCCTGATCACCGGGAGCTGGGCTGGCATTGTGAGCCCCACTGAGACCCACTGTGAAGTAGGGACAGAGGCCAGTGTTTCTGGGCTCCTAGATAGAAACTGAGTCAGAAACGGGAGATAGAGCTTACACATCAAGTCTCCTCCTAGAAGTCTGCTAAAAGACTCTCTGAATACCCAAGAGTAGACTTCTAGCCAACAACAAACACATTGATGCCGGTTCTATCCTCATGACAAGACTGAAAAACCTTCCAACTACATGGAGGGGTGTTGCTCCATGGTGGTGGGCATCAGTCAGTCAAGAATAGGCCACAGAGTCAGCATGCAGCTCAAACCCCTTCTAGAGCCCCAAGAAACAGCCAACAGCAGCCCCCTCACCTCCAATACCCCAGCACAAGCTGAGCAAGGCTTCTGAGGTCCTAGGAAGGTCCCCAGGGTGCAACAGACAACACGCAGCCCCTCTCAGCTCAGTGCCAACCTGAGCCAGAGCCACATCTTGGAGGCCACGTGGTGGCTTCTGTACAGGAATTAGGGAAATGTGCTCTCCCTGAGGCAAGCCTCCTCACAGCAAGGACAAAAGCACCATCTGGGAGATGTCGTGTGGGCTACAAAGGGAGAGAGAGTAGGCTGTGAGGCCTGACATAGGGGCCTCAGCAGCTCTGTGCCTTGCGGTCTTTGCCCTCGGGGTCCTCTCTTGAGGATGTATCAATAGCCATACGCAGTGTCTCCATGAAGACTCTGACACGGCTCCTTTTTCAGGCTCCCTCTTGTGCTGGTCACACCCTCTAAGGAATGGGCCTGTCCCTGTCTCCTCTGTCTCTGCATATGTACTCACTCAGCCACTCTCCAATGACAGTCCTTGGGATTGCATTCTGAGACCAAGTCCAAAGACTCTCCCCGTGTGAACACTCTTAGCCTGATTATACCATCAAGTGCCCTTTTCCATGTCATTAACACTGCAATCTTGGGACCAAGAGCCCACCCGGGGCCCGACCTTCCAGGAAGGTGAGGTGTGGGCCACAGAGGGCAGAAGAGAAATAGGTGACATGGAGAAGAACAAGCCCCCAGGTTGGTCCTGGACCCAGCCTCAGCATGTGGGGAGATTTTAAGGATGTGTGAAGTGTAGGAAAGAGAAACAAGAGGCCAGAAGCTTCACAGAGGTCTTCACTGTGTGTACAGGGGACCATCCTGGATGGCCCATGGCTTTCTTCAGTAGTTCTCTGAGGTAGGCTGCAATGACCACAGGGCTCCCTCACCTTCCGCCTTCCAGATGGATGGCTCTGGCTGGTTACACTACACTAAGTCAGTTCAGGGAAGAACAACCATGCCCTCAGGTCACACCATCATCTGGCCAGGCTCACATGCTGCCCCACGTTCTCCTTTGGCACAGAGGGTCCAGGGCACGTAGGGACCAAGTATCTCACGCCCTCTGTTGCCCTATAAAGCCCCAGGATAAGAGTATGACAGACCGCTGCACAGCTAGCCCACAGGCCTCCCACCGGCCCCAGACGACTCTGGTCAGTAAGTCCTTCACCAGCCTCTTCTTTAGCGTTAGCCTCTTCTTTACCTGGGCACTATCAATCAACCTCCCTAGCTGGGTTGGCCCAATCTGCACAAAGGGGAAACAGGCACCAGCCATAGTTGGTTCCGGCAGAGCCAGGATACAAGAGTGGCTGCTTTCTGCACACCCAGCGCATTGGAGGGACACTGTCGAGCATTGGGCAGGGCTGAGCTAGTAGTCTGTTCCAGTGCCTCCCAGGCCTGGGCTAGCCTTAGGCCTCCTGCCTTCCTCTGGATACTGGCTTTAGAGGATCTGCTTCAGAGAACCCCACTCTTCTCGCTTGAATTTGCTCTGCTTTGGGGGTTCTTACTCCTTGGTGTTTTTAGAACCCAGGCCCAACTGCAGACCTAGTGTGTGACTTTGGGGTTCAATGACCCTCAACTGCCTTAGAAGAGAAAGGGGCTCCTTTCAGCTCTAGCTTTTCAAATCTAAATTCCAGAGCTCAGTCTGAGGTCCTCGCCCTCTGCTCTCTGGGCTCCACCCTCCTGCCCAGCGACCATCTGCCCTGATCTCCTCTTGGGAACTCTCAGCCCCCAAGGAAGAGATGTTCATTAACTCTCCAGATAACCTTCGTGCCCCTCTGTTCCCTCCTCCTCCCTCATTCTTATCTGGGTTCATAACCCCAAATTCCATCTCTGCTCTATGCCCCCAGCTAGCTTTGATGGCTAGATTTCACAAACCCCACCTCCTTCCTCCCCCAGGAACTGCCCTGAGGTCCTATCTTGGTGAAAGTTTGATATCGCCTTTAACTCTTATTTTCCCTAACTGCTCTGTTTAAAATGAGATTTAGAGAGGTTTAAATGTTTGTTGTCACAGAAGGACTGTTGTCAGAGTCCAAATTGGAACCCAAACTTGTTCTCACCTCTTCACATGCCCCACAATGGTGTTTCCCTAGAGTCTGGATTCTCTTTGACTCACTGCCAGTGGCCTGGATGGACTGCTGAGCTGCCAGGGGGACCTCACACTACACGTTAATTGACCCCTCCAATTCTTGTTATCCTCTGTGCCCAGCCCTGAGCCTAGGTGGCATGCTCAATGGAGGCAGTGTCATGGGGCCTCAGCTGCACACAGAGCACATGCCAGAAGCTGGAGACTAGTCTGACCCAGCTCAGCCTTCTTGCCTGTGTGACCTTGAAGGAGTTGCTGAGCTGCCCTGAGCTTTGCTTTCCTTGCCCTGTCTAATGGACAGAACCTGATGTGTGGAACCCATAGGTAATAGGCACAAATGCCTCCATGTCTCATAGGCTTCTGACCAACAGGAATCCTCAGGCTCAGAATGTCGCAGGACTTGGACAAAACAACAAATTCATGCTCAAGGGACGTACAATGTGAAGGTTGCAGTAGTTGGGAGAAGAGGGGGGTGGCAGAAGTTTGTGCCCTCTGGGGAGCTTGGGCAAGACTTAGACTGAGGTGTGGCACAGCCACTCTGTGCTATGGCTCTGTGTGGCACCACAAGATCCTTCCTGTTTTGGCCAGCAGCTTCTTTGCCCACGAAATCATGAAGACAATGGAAGCCACCCACCCTTCTATGAAGCAATGAAGTCCTTCTCATCCTGGTCTGACCCCCTTGTTGGGTAACTTTCTAGGATTCCATTTTATCCACTCTGTCTTAGTCTCCACACCTTGTAAAGTTGGGCCATGGCACTTACATCTTAAAACAGAAGGTAAGATGGTCACTGCCATGCTTGGTGACCCCTGGAGGCACATGGTAGGAGAGAACAAACTCCCACAAGTTGACTTCTGGCCCTTATGTACTTGATGTGGTGCTCACATTTGCGCGTGCATGTACACACACACACACACACACACACACACAAAATTTTAAAAAGAAAACTAAAGTAATGAGTTCATGTATCTGAGCCCTCATGACTGTGATGGTTTCCTGTGGTTCTTTCCATGATAAGAATGTACAACATTCCTAGCCCCAGCTGGGCATCCAGCTTTAGGAAAGCAGGTGCTTTTACATGGTGTCAATGGTTGGGTTGGTCAGCGAGTCATCATAGTGCTGACTTGGGGTTTTTGTTCCCATCTCTGTCTTACAGGACAATGCCACCCTCTCTCTTTCACAACCTGCTCTTGCTAGCAGGTCTGTGCTGTCTGCTCCCTGGCTCCCAGACCAAAGGTCATCAAATGACAGGTAACTCAGGCCATGACAAGAAACAGAAGGGCCCCCAATGCCAGAATTTCGCCCTCACCATTACCAACATATCCTTGTCCTTGCTCCAGAAGGCAATCCATTGGTCTGGACACACCAATATTGTTTTCTCCCCAGTGAGCATTACAGCAGCCTTCACAATGCTCTCCCTGGGAGCTAAAGGCAACACTCACAAGCAAATCTTCAGTGGGCTGAGGTTCAATCTCTTAAAGATGCCTGAAATGGAGATCCACAGGTGCTTCCAGCACCTCCTCCAAAAATGCCTCCAGCCAAACTACCAGATCCAGATGATCACTGGCAGCAGCCTGTTCATTGATAAGCGTCTGGAGGTGGCAGACAAGTTCAAAAAGGTGATTACAGAGTTGTACCACTCGGAAACCATCCCCACCAACTTCAGGGACATTCAAGAAGCCAAGACACAAATCAACAAACACACGTTGAAGAGAAGCTATGGATATATATCAGAGGTGGTCGAGGACCTGCCGATAGACACAGCTCTTGCCCTGGTGAACTACCTCTCCTTCGAAGGTAAGGTGGGGCTGACACTGAGGAGGGTAACCACGGAGGTCAGAACCCCAGGATTCAAGTTCTTCTCAACAACAAAAGAATGGACAGATGGGCAAGAAAGTAAGCAGGTCAGAGCATTATTTAGAAGAGGCAGTATTTGACAAAGCAGACAAGCTAGGGAGCAGCCTGATGGGCTCATGAGTGATAATCACCCTGGGACAGGTGGGGTATTGCTCACTATGGGATCAACATAGAGATGATGATGAGTGTGGTGTGTATCATGGACATCATTTAACTAGCCCCATATTTTATGATCATTAAGTCACATCATGAGTTAGATGACCATGACTTGGAGCATACCTATTACCAGCTTGAAGTGAGAAGTGGTGAGGTTTTACATTTATTTACTTACTGCTGTGTGTGTGTAAGTGCATGCCTACGTATGACACAGAGCACATGGGGCAGTCACATCACACACAACCTGTGGGAATCGGGTCTCCCCTACCATCTGGGTGCCAGGGATCAAATTCGCATCATCAGGCTTAAAGGCCCCTGATACTCAACCATCTAATAACCATGATATCCAAAAGAGAAGAAAAAAGAAACAAAACAAAACAAAACATTTTACTCTTTAGGATATGATCATCCCACCTTCGTAAGGAAAGCTAACTGTTCCTTTCTGGTGACAAAAGAATTAATAGTTGCCCAGTGTAACTAATCAGACCCCCTACCCCCAGCTTGGCATCCTGTCTGGGAAGGGGGCCCCCCTACATACAGTAGGGGGCTGGGGATCAAAGGCAAAATCTTCTCTCCACCATGGCTTCCTGGCCCCTGGGCAGAGTCCTGCAGAACAGAGACCCCAGGCCACATCCAGCACAACCGAGGTCCTAGCTCTGCTGTGACAAAGGTGGGCCTTGTCCACACCCCAGCCCTAACACCTGCTCCTTTCCAATGAACTCAATCCTTGGGACTCTGCCTTCTCTGATGGTCTCAGCGGTGGCTCTCACACGACAGCTGAGACACTGTCCTGGCATCGGCACACACGATGTTTCCCCTGCGTACGGACTAAATGACTGTCTGCAAGGTGCAGGACTCTTCCAGCAGGGAACTTTGACTCAGGAGGTTCCTGTTTTCACTGAGAATCTCCAGACAGGGGCAGAGTTGCATCTCAGTGATAGAGAGGGGGCTAAGTATATGGGAGGTCATAAGTTCAATTTCTACCACAAACAACAAATCCTCATAAAACTATCAAATATGCTTAATATCCAAAAGAGCAAAGGGACAGAAGGAGGGAGGAAATTGCAAATTTTCCACTAAGTAGTCTGATACAAAAATAGTCTGTATCTTCTACAGCTTCAAGTGGTCCTCACAAAATACCTTCAGCAGACTTTTGTGACCACACTCACCCCATTTACGCTTGATGAAGCTATGGCTAAGAGGGAAGTGTCACCCAGGGGACCGGGAATCCCTTGCCCGGACACCTAAATTATGGTCGCACCCCTCCCTGAATCCCTCTTCTCTCTCCCCAGGAATCCGGAATGATAACTACGCTGATCATACTATGAAAGCTGAGTTCTACCTGGATACAGGAGAGGTGGTTTATCTGTCTATGATAAACCGCCTGGATAAATTTTACCTGCAAAAGGATAGGCATCTGTTCAGCTGGGTGCTGATGCAGCACTATGTAGAGAATTCCATGGCCTTCTTCATCTTGCCAGACCCGGAGAAGATGCAGCAACTGTTACAAAACCTGAGCCCTGAGTACCTCAATAGCATCCAGAGGAACATGAACCAAAGGTGATTCCCTAGTCTGGGGGCCTATTCAAAACTGCCCTGTTCTCTGAGCCATGACATGCCTGAGGTCACCCCTCAGGACTGGCCATCAGTTAGGACAGGTGAGCCCAATCCCTGGCTCACCGTTATGAGTCACAACCTGGAACCTCTGGAAAGTAGCGCTGGCCAGGTTGTGTGGACTCACAAAGCTCACTGTGAACTCTAAAGTCCTAGTCTTAGAAGTTGCCTTCCCAATGTGCACACTGTGCCTTCCAAAGGCACACTGCTGGGGTTTGTGACAGTCACCAGAGCCATATGTTAAGACAGAACCAAGAACAGGAAGATGGGCTTTGAGACAAAGACCCCAGTTGGTCCAATTTCCAGGACAGAGTGTGCACAAGGGATGCCAGTCTGAGAATGTCCATAGAATAACTGTCCCACAAGCAGCAAACAACTACCACCCACCACGACAGTCAAGGAGAACAATGCAAGGGAAGGGCTTTAAAGAAAAAGGGGGAAGCCGGGTGGTGGTGGCGCACGCCTTCAATCCCAGCACTCGGGAGGTAGAGGCAGGTGGATCTCTGTGAGTTCGAGGCCAACCTGGACTACAGAGGGAGATTCAGGAAAGGCGCAAAGCTACACAGGGAAACTCTGTCTCGAAAAACCAAAAAAAACAGAAAAGAAAAAGGGGGAGAAATTTCCATAAGCTTCTTGGATACACAGTTTACTGGCCGTGGAGCCCGAAGGCAAGACTAGACATTGGTATAGGTATCATCGGTGGGCAAACTTTCTATCCAGAGCACTTATCAGAATTGCTTCATTCTTAATGAAAATGATACAGGCTGCTAAAAAAAAAAAAAAAAAATTGACGTGTGCCTCAGCCGTACTTGTGCCTTGGAATCTCCTTGAAAAGGCACTTCTCTCAGAGAATGAGTTCATCTGGGTATCATGACTTTCACAGTGGACACAGGCAGAGTTTGGCTAGAGAGGCCTAGAGAGGGAAAGGTTAAAAGTGGGCACCTGAGTCACATTTGCAGGATGCTCTGCCCTTTGACACTCTTCGGGGTGGTTCATTGGGTCCCTGAGAACCAACAGGTCAGAGTGTGTTCTCCATCAGTGATCCCAGGCCGTGGTGTCTGGTTTGTGGGCTTGAGGCAAGTGTGGACAGAGGTGCTGCTCTGTTGAACACAGCCCTGAGGCCCTGCACCCCCAGCAGAGAGCAGAGAACCAGATGGGACTCTGATAAGTCACAAAGCAGAGAGACAGTCTGTTCCCAGGCCACCTCCAGCTTTCAGGGTCACTCTGCTCTTCTTGTCTGACTAGATGTCACCCAGCTGCATCGGCCCCACCAACTCTCAGGAGTATCCCTAGCTATGACGGAGGAGGTGAGACATGGTTCCATGTGAGCACCCTGAATCTGTCAGGAGAGCTTCTCAGAGAAGATGGCACTTCTGGGGCTACTAGGACAAGATGGTCCCATTATTGTCAACACCAGACCTCCATGCCAAATATAGAGGAAGTTACAAGGGCAGGTCACCAAGGTGCCTTGCTGTCCTGCTGTAGACAGCAACAAGGCAGTAAATGGGAAAAGAAAACACTTTCACAACATGGTGAGTGCTGGAAGAACAGGGAAGGCCATGAAACCCCTATGTTTTTCTTCCACTATGACAGGGTTGTCAACTTAAATTTCCCCAAGTTTACCGTTTCTGCAACCTATGATCTGGAGACAGTCATGAGGACACTGGGCATCACCGAAATCTTCAGCAACAAAGCTGATCTTTCAAAAGTCACAAAGGATGCTCCTGTGAAGGTATCCAAGGTGAGGCTGCCTAACTGGTGTGTAGTTCTCGATGTCTGAAGGTCAGAAGGAAATGTAGAGAGCACAACTTAGGCATGAGGCTGAGGATGGAGATAAAGACACATGAGTAGGGGCCAGGTTGAACTCTGAGGACTCTCAGGAGGTATCTGGGAGGATGGTCAGAGCTGGGAAATTACTTTTCATGTAGGTAGTATCATGGTTTTTCCCTGAGGTGTTTCCCTGATGATCTTTGCCCAAGACCTTCTACTGTTTGAGATTTGGTTTGCTCATAATTATGCAGAGAATCTTACTTAGGCTCAGTTATTTCAGAGAACATTCTATAATCTTCCATAAATGTGAACCACAAAGTCCCATTTATGAGTGAGTTAACTAATGAGGGAAAATCAGTAGACCCAAAACAATAGTGGTTGAACATGAGCTGCATACTTTGGGAGTTTGGGCCCTCTGAAGGTCACATTCAGAGTCCTTGTCTCAAGAAGGTCAAAACTGTGCAATAGAAACAGGACACATGTAACAGAGGGCTCAGAGAGGTCGTTCCCTCTAAGGCTTCAGGCTGCACCAAGGGTATGAGAGATGGGAGTCATGAAGGGAACAGATAGAAAAGCAGGCCAAGTCAGGAAAGGTTCTGAGTGATCATGAAGAGCGAGGGGGTCGTGGACAAGGTAAGACTGACCAGGAGGAGACAGGCCCCAGGGAGTCTCTCCTTGACTGAAGCTCCCACATAGTCTTGCTTCAGCCTAGAGTGGGGACTTCCTAGCTTCTGATCCACTTTTACCTCTCTCTCCCTCTCTTTGAAGGCTGTGCATAAGACTGTGCTGGCAATTGAAGATACAGACAGAAAAAATGCTCAGTTTTCTAATGTATTCGAGATTTCCTCGCCTAAAGTCCCCACTGTCAAGTTCAACAGACCCTTTCTAGTCATCATCAAAGACAAAACCTTAGATCTTCCTTTTATTGTGGGCAAAATAGGGGATCCCAAAACACAATAATTATACTTGAGCATCAGTTCCCACTTTCCCCACCAGGTTCTCTCCCTAGATTACTTCAAGCATGGGCATCATTTATAATTTTCTGGGGAGGAGGTGGGAGACTATTTCTAGTCATTCCCATGTATAGAGGGCAATGAAAAACCAAAATAAATAGATAAATAAATGAATATTTTAAAAAAGATTGTTATCCAGGTCCTGCTTGGTGAACACATGAGCCAATGACTTCACTAAAGTTCTTTCCGCCCCCGCTCCCCCGGAGATGGGGACTAGGCAAATGCTCTACCACTGAGCTAAATCCCCCAACCCATTCACTGAGGTTCTTTATGAGAGTGTAGGTGCATGGCTATTTATAGGAACATAGATGACTTTTCTGAAGCTACATTTTTGAACAGCCTACCACAGTAACACAAGTGAAACGCTGGAAAAACAGTGTGACCAAAGTTCCTTACACAACTTACACACAGCTACACCAGTGAAGAGGCACCCATCTGGGCACTTGTTCACTGCTTATGTCACCTCAGAAATCTTGTTTCTTAAGCCTCTCAAGTTCCTCTCCCTCCATGAGAAAATGTTTCAATCTGGAGGAAGCAGCGACACTCCACCCCTTCCTTGTCCTCCTCTTCTACTGTGTTCCCCAGGCCTTGGGAGGTATGATCATTTTCTTGCATTTATAGTTGAGCATTTGGCCACTATGCAACAGCAGTAGTTACCTAGTAGTTACCTATTATTAGCAATTAGACTTGTTGTAAATCTGTGTAATAATCACCATCCACTGAAAAAAAAAAAAAAAAAAGCAAAAAAGCTTTCTTGACCCAGGCTACCAGCAACTGCTGTGGAACAATGTTCCATACACTATTAATACATATTACTCTCATTGGCTAATAAACAGTTGACTGGCCTATAGCTGGGCAGGAAGAAGTTAGGCGGGAAAACCAGACTAAGAGGATGCTGGGCGGAAGAAGCACAGAGACATGGGAGTCAGAAGAGTTGCCAGAATATGCAGGGAGAAGCAAGATGGGCATGTCTTGCTAAGGGAAGGTACCAAGCCACGTGGCAAAGCATAGATAAGAAATATGAGTTAATTTAAATGTAAGAGTTAGCTAGTAACAAGCCTCAGCTATTGGCCGAGCATTTATAAGTAATATTAAGTCTCTGTGTTGGTTATTTGGGACAGCTGCCAGTGCAAGAAAACTTCACCTATAAGCAACAGTAATCTATAGAAAGAAAAAACATGTTTAGAAGGCAAATTGATAGACATGTCACAAATGTTTAACAACAACAACAACAACAAATAACATTAACCTCCCAGTGGGTCCTCTGACCTCCTGAGCCACAGGTTTTTTGTTCAGGCATATAGTACTAAATAAGGGTTCCCTCCTGTGGTGCATATCTCAAATCCAGTCAGAAAACAGTTGGCTCCACCCATGAGCCATATTATTATTCCACTATATCTTAATTACTGTTCTATTGCTGCAAAGAGACACCATGATCAAGGCAACTTATAAAAGAAAGCATTTAATTGGGGGCTTGCTTATAGTTTCAGAGGGTGAGTCCATGTTCAGCATGCCAGGTGGCAGGCAGGCATGGTGCTAGAGCAGGAGCTAAGAGCTTACATCTAGCCACAAGCAGGAGGCAGAGAGTGAGACTGGACCTGGCATAGGCTTTTTGAGAACTCAAAGCCCACCCCCCCTCCAACAAGACCACACCTCCTAATCCTTCCTCAATGGTCCACCACTGGGAACCAGACACTCAAATGTATGAGCCTGTGGAGACCATTCTCATTCAAACCACTATGCACCAAGAGGCCTATTTTGTCTGGTAAGTCCATAGCCAGACCACTGGCAATAGTTCTCCCTTAGCTAACAGCATGCAGGGCACTTTCTGGCCTTCAGGGAGCAGCAGGTAGGGAGCAAGTTTACAGCCCAGCTCCAACCCCATTTCTCTGTTCCTGAAACCAGTATCTCCAGTGTCTCCAGCAGTAGGGACTCAGGGTCTAGCTCTGGCAGACAACAAACAGCAGTGGCCAGGCCTGCATTGTGTGAGGCCTTAGATGTCACCCTGGACAATGTCGCATAGGGAGGTTGCCTACCCCTGGCAATGGCATTTTCTACCAGAAACTTTACGGCCCTTGGGAGTGCCATCTTTGACCCACTCTGGGTTTCATTCAAACTCTTATACCACTGGTTTTACTGTTCCTCAGATGCTTTTCTAATACTGTGTATACTCCAAGGTTAGAAGTATATATAGAAATATTTTAGAGAGGGCGAGAGGAATCCCTGAATGTCCACTGTCATCCATTACAAGCCAATGTCAATCAGTGTCATCCATTACAAGCCAGTGTCAATCAGTCTTGGGACTTGGTAGCTAAGGGGCTACTGAAAAAAACAGTGTAAAAGCTAGACTAGAGATATGACTCGGCTGGTAGAGTGTTTGCCTCACATATGCTGGGTTCCAATCCCTAGAACCACACAGGCTGGGTGTGGGGATGCATGCCTCTAGCCACATCACTTAGGAGATGATGACAGGAAGGTGAGAAGTTCAAAGTCATCTTTAGGCTATACAGAGAATTCTAGGTTCAAGGCCAGCTTGAGATATGTGAGACCCTATCAACACAAACAAAACAATACTTACTAACGTTTAATAGAGCAGGAAAATACTGCCTGTCTTAGTTATTCTGTCAAAAGAGCAATGCTTGGTACAAATACATGGATGGGGACATTACCTCCCCTAACCCTCCAGAGTTCACAGTTAGTCATTCACCATGAGACATCCAGCCCCCTCAACTTGGGGCACTGCCACAGGGACATCTCACATTTCCTTGTGCTCAGGTCCCTAATGGTGCCTGTGACCATGCTTTTTCTTGCCATAATTGTCTCAGTGGCATTCTGAGGCCAGCCACAGGTCTGGTGTGATGTCAGGGCTCCTGAGCACAGAGTTTTTCACAAGACTCAAGCAGCCCTGTCTCCACTTCCAAGGCTCTGATGAAGGGCAGCTGTAGCTAGACAGCCCGAGAGCCCAGCAAAGTGTACCTGCTGCCCAGATCCTCCTGGACACTCCTGTCCTGTGGAACTACCCATCCCAGCCTCAGAGGGCTGGGTTGGACTCAGATAAAATAAAATTCCTCCTTGAATCATAAGGTCCATGACTCAAGTCTATGATGTGTCCACAAGAGGAGCGGAAGGGGCAGCTGACCTGCTAGAACTCACCCTGCCTTCATTTCAACAGCATCAGCAAAAAACACTCTCAATTCCCAAACTGCCCTTCTCTTAGGGAAAGGAAGCAGACCCGAGGTAACTGCATCCTGCATAGTCCAGGGTATGGAAGGTATGAATCACATTGTGCAAATTCTTGCTTAGATAAGAGCCTTTCAGAGGCACAGTCAAAGAGAAATTGGACTTTTCGAAAAAAATTAAAATCCGTACATGAGAAGAAACTATCAGCAGAGTGAAGGGAATACAATCAGAATGTGAGAAAATGCTTCAGCTCATGTATCTGGTAAGAGAATGATATCTGAAAATGTAATTGTAAAATATAACACATCTTTATGCATACACACACACACACACACACACACACACACACACACACACACACACACACACACCTCTTCTATGGCTCAAATCAGAGCCCAAACAAATCCATTAAGCCTTGGCTATTTCCCCAAAGAAGATACACAGTGACTTCTCCACAGGGGAAGGAGTGATCCTCCTCAGGCGGGGCTAGGGAAACAAACACACCTTTAATCCCAGCACTCGGGAGGCAGAGGCAGGCGGATCTCTGAGTTTGAGGCCAGTCTGGTCTACAGAGTGAGTTTTAGGACAGTCAGGGACCTTGTCTCAAAAAAAAAACAAAAAGCATGGGCGTGTGGTTATTTACAGACACGTAGGTGACTTTCAGGAAGCTGCATCTCTGAAAAGCCTGACACAGCATCATAGGTGAGATGTCAGGAAGGCAGTGTGCCTTTACACAACTTGCAGGCAGTTACACCAGCATGTGCATTGAGTCCTTTCCCATACCACCCTACAGCTTCTCTAGCCCACATCTGGAATTATTTCCAAATCTCTCCTGGACTGGTTCCCCACACATTCAGCTTCTGCCACAGCAATAATGCCACTTCTCTAGAACTGGTTTTCTGTTTCAATTACTCTTACATCACAGTAACCAAATACCTGACTATAACAACTTAAATGAACCAAAATTTATTCTACCTCATGGTCTCACAGAGCGGTTAGTCCATGGTTGTCTGGCTCTCTGTACTTGGACACAACATCATGGCCACGAAGGCTGTCCTACACTCCACGGTGGGCAGAAATTAGAGAAAAGAGGAATGACAGGAAGAAGCCAGGGCAAAAGGCAACCTTAAGGGCACATACCCAGTGACTACTTCCTCCAGCTAGGAAGCTCCTCTTTGCCTTCATCATTTCCCCCAAAATGGCATCATATGACTCCATCCACAGGTTAGATAGATCCAAATAGATGCTCATATTCTGATGTTCTGTCTCCTTGGTGCCCCAAAGTAGAGAAGGGCAAAGTGCCTACATGTGTCTTCTTCAGATTTTCACCAATAAACAGCATAACAATTTTCAACCACCCATGAGATTGGAGGATGGAGGACTAAAGCAACGCCTTAGTTGGGCTTGACAAATCGTTCTCTATACAAATGTTCTTTTGAAATCTGTGTGAGTGAAACAGGAGAATATGTAGTGTTTTCCAAAACAAATTATAGCACAGTATACATAGGGCAGTTTCTATGGAATATACTGAGAAAGAGTAAGCGTTGTGGAGAGAGTCAGCTCTGGAGCCTAAAAACATTTCTTCCAATGTGGCCTCCTTCATCAGCCATTACCTGTCTACAATGAACAAGCCATTTTTATCTGCTTGGGGTATGACTGTCCATTTTAGCATGGACAAAGCCAGTACAGTGCTGTGAGGCCATGAAAGAATTAGTGAGCTTACACAGTACGTAGAACTTTGTGCAGCACCTGCACCTGATAACTAACCTTGACCCCAAGCATGGCCTTCTGCCTGGAAATGGTTAGTTCAGGACCCTGAGGGAACATCTGTGCCCAGGGAAGGGCTAGGAGTCGAGGCTAAGGCCTCTTCCTCTTCCCCTGAGCTCCCTTTCCCCTGGGCAAAGTCTTGAAGAGCACAGGACCCAGGCCACATCTTCACTCCCTTCCCAGCCCCACCATTCCCTCCTTTCCAATGAGAACACAAGGCCAGGGTCATGACTGTGAGGATAGGTCCCTGAGGCCCCTACCTATGCTGATGGCCATGGTGGTCATGTTTTTATATAGCAGTGGGGAAGCTACCCAGGTATTTGTACGGTATCTAGGGGCTCAGGAAAGGAGTCAAGGTACCCAGAAAAGTTTGCCTTGAATATAGATTAAACGATTGCCTGAAAAGAACAAGAAGCCTCCAGAAAAAAAGGTGTACAAGTATGAGTTATGGACCACTGATCACCTGCATTCATTATCACTTAGCATCTCCGGGCTAAATTAACATAAATTAAATAAACATAATATTAATTTTTTCAAAGACACTTTACCTTTGTTGTCTGCCAGAATATATCCAAATTGTACACCCCTCCCCAAGTTCAAGTGACTCTCACAAAGCCCTTGTGCCATATAGGGTCCATTCTTCTTCTGTTTTTAGCTGATAAAACTGGGTCTCCAAGAGGAGAGTCCTGGCTCCTTTCTTCTGATACACTTGCACAAAACTACATCCACCCTATCTGACATGCGCTCTTCCTCCTGTCCAGGCAAAAGTATCAGCAAATTTGAGTGCCAGTTCACCAAAATGGAGGATTTCCACTTAAGTTATAGGAAGACCATCAAAGTACTGACGGTCAATAATGTGGATGTGTATCACCTGTTCCGAGTCAAGGATCTGTCTAGCATGGTGCTGGTGTGTATGGTCACAGCCCCGTGACCTGCTTCATCATACCTGATAAGGGGAAGATACACCAGGTAGAGGAGAGACTGACATACCCACACTTCTGCTGGATGAATCAACAATTTAGCTTAAGGTGATTTCCTGTCCCAGGAACTACCCAGAACCATCCAACCTCTGATCATTATGTGACAAAGGACCTAGAAGACTGACCAGATGCTGAGGCCACAGCCTTTGAGCTTCCAGGCAGACTCTGTTCATTTCCATACCATAGGCCAGACTTGTTGACAGAAACAGTGCTCGAAATAAAGAGGTAAACATGTTGTCCTCGGAGGAATCACACCCCAGGATGGACACATTTCATCCTCAACAGACAGAACCCAGGGCAGGGGCCATAGCTGCAGTGTATATTATGGCGGAGGCAAGAAGACGGAGATGGTTCTCAGGCCCTAGCCACCTTAAGGGTTAGAAGTCAAAGTGGACAGTCCATGGAGTGTTGTGAGGATAGGAAAAACCTCAGACAGAAAGAGCACTCAGGGCATGACTGCAAGAGACTCTTTGTCACTCTTGCATGGGGTTTATCGGGTCCCCAGAGCCATGTGCCACAAATCAGTGAGGCGGCCCTCTGTAAGCTTAGCCCACACCCTGCTGGCTGTTAAGTGAGGTGTGCTATGAAACACACGGACACTCAGGCAGGCCTGAGGTGAACTGTTGGCAAAGGTGCCACTCTGCTGCCTGGCCCAACACTTTCTGAGGCCCAGAACCTGCAACAGAGAGCAGAGAACCTAGCTGGGGCTGAGAATAGAGCTGTTGAGGGCCCAAGACCCAAGCTGAGCACTGAACCTTCAGCATGGGGAGGAGAGGAGTGGTTTCATCCTGCTCTCCAGTGAGCCATTGCACTCAACGGCACTGGCTCCCACTCTCCTGAGAGTCATGTCTTGGGGGTAACCCCAGTAGAGTAAGAGGGGTGACCCAACACTGTAGTGAGACATGGTTCCATGTGAACACCCTGAGTCTGCCTGAAGGGCTTCTCAGAGGAAGTGGCATTTTAGGGGCTCCCGGGATAAAGTAGTCCTTCCACACTAAAGAAAAGCTACCTTTCTTGACCACTAGGGTGGTCAAGGTACACATTCCTGAATTGTCAGTGTCTGAGACCCATGGTGTGGAGTCAATGATGACCCTACTAGGGATCACCCCTGTTTTCAACAAGGAAGCCAACCGCACATTGGCTGTGGAGGACACACCCCAGGAGTCCTTCAAGGTGAGGTCACCTCACAGTGCTGTTCAGTGTCTGTTTGAGTCAAAGAGGGTAGAAGTGCAGCTCAGGCGTGAGGTTAGGAGAAGGAAAAGGGAATGGATCAAGTCAAGGCTGAGCTCCTCCGGAGGACCTTTGGGATTTATCTGGAGGATGGGGTCAGAGGTCAAAGCTGCAACAGGAAAATTCTTGGGCTGCTGATAATGCAAGTACCTCCCCTGAATGGCCTCCCTGAACCTCAATCTCACATTTGCCCAGGACCATTGAGCCCTTGGGATTCAAATAACCCATATTCATATAGAGAGGCCTAGGCTTAGTGACCTGGGACATTATTCTAGAACTTTCCACCTGTGGTATTTAGAGTTACTAGTCAACCACAAAGTCAGAAGTATTAATAAATTTTCCAAAGATACCACTCGTTCAGGGAAATTAAGGCAGTTCAGAACAGGCTGGATACCCTTGGAGTCTGAACACTCAAGGTCATCTTCAGAAACCCAGTCCCCAAAGGGCTCACAGCTGCACACTGGAAAGGGGATCCTTGTGCAAAGGCCATGAAATAAAAATGCCTGGCACCCCCACTGTGAAGCTATGTATGAGCTGTATCCAAGGCCATGAGAGACAGAGGCAGGAAGGGAGCATGGAAGTGAATAGGCCAAAGCAGGTAAAGACTGGAGAGAGGGGAAAGGCTTTCGGTGACCCCCATGGAGCGGGTTGAGGGCAGGGCGATACCATAAAGGGTGGACACAAGCCATCGGAGGTTCTTCCTTCGTGAGTTCCACGTGAGATCTTACTCTAGACTGGAACACTCCAGCCTTGAGCTAGGGACACGCTGTTTCCCTGAGGCTTGCAGCTGTCACATGGAGCCAGGAATAGAGCACTGTCATGACACAAGTGTAGAACACAGTGTCACACCAGGTGACTGACAGCCTGCACAGTTTGAACAGCTTTCCCTTCCATGCCAGAAGTAGGACTCTGGGGAGATAGTCAGGAGTAGGTCCTTTGCGCTTGTGTGGCCTCCAATGAAAGAAGGTTCTGCATCAACGTGTGTGCACGTGGGTTCCTACAGGTATGTCCGTATGTGCTGTGTTTGTGTGTGATGGTGTGTATGTGTGTGTGTAAGTATATGTGTGTGTGTGTGTGTGTGTGTGTGTGTGTGTGTGTGTGTGTGTGTTCCTGTCGTTGTCAGTCTTTATGCATGCCTCTATCTGTGTCAGAGTGTGTGCACCTGTCTGCGGGGGTTGAGCATGGAGCAGATGCACACGTGAGGATGAACGCCCTTTTTTCTCTCCCCATTCTCTAGGCAAAGCTTCCCCTCCCTGGGATGGAGGGACACCATCAGTTTTTCTCAGCACACACCAAAGACCCCTTCTGTAGCATTAGGCACTTGACCTATCTCTCCTCCGTCCCCAAACCAACAGACCTGCACAGTACAGAGAGGCCAGGTCCTCGTGTGAGACTTCCCAGGGCAGGGATGGAAGTACACACACCGGCAGGAGACAGGTAACACTTCCTGAAGACACCATGGCTCAGGCACAGCCATAGGCCCCTGATGCTCATGGACCAATTACCCTGTTCACAGCTGCTCCTTGAGGTGAGCTCAGGTCGCCACAGAACTCCCTCCCTCCCCTCATTCCACAGAGGTGATGCTGGCTTCTTCCACTGGACTAAACCTAGAGAAGAACAGGCAGGCCGTGGATTATAGCTGTACATGACCAGGCTTACAATCTACCCTAGGTTCTCTTCCACCAACAGTGCCCCAGGCACATAAGGACTAAATGTTCCTTTTCCTACTCAATCGGTGAGTCCACAGGGCAGTTGGTGCTGCACATCCAGCCCACATGTCTCTTGTTGGCCTTGTGAATCCTGATAAGTAAGTTCTTCACCAGCCTCTTCCTGAGCCTATAGGGTGGGAGGGCAGCCTCCCGCCTAGCTCAGCACACTTTGTACACGAAGGACTCGGAATCACTTAGAGTTGTAACGGAGTCAGAGAAGGAAAATACTCTTCCTCTGAGCCCTCAGCACAGTGGACCGACAAGGGAGTGCTGGGCATGTACACCTGGTGGTCTGCTCCAACTTAGGCTACCCTCCCAGACCTAGGATGACCCCGGGCCTCCTTTTCTGATGGCCTAGAGTCTAGAGCCACTTAGGGCTCCTGTCTCCAAACCAATACCTTCGGAATTCAAGCCTAGCCATACACCCACCACTTGACTGGGATTGAATGACCCTTTACCCAACTATCAGTTCTGGCTGATCTAAACACATTTCCCAGAGTTCCTTGCAACAGTTCCTGATCCTCACTCCTCTGCTTTCTGGGCCCATCCTCCTGCCCCAGAAATACTTTGATCTCTTGCTGGGAGCTCCAGAAGAGGGAGTCAGGTGTGTTTATTAACTCTTCAGATAACCTGGCTGCCCCTCTGCCCACCTCCTCCCTCTTTCTTATCTGGGTCCATGACCCCATCCTTCACCTTTGGTGCCTCCCTGGTTCCCTGGCCTGTGTCCACTGCCATGTGTCTCACCTCTCATCAGAGCAATGTTTCCAGAGTAACAGACACTAAAGCCAGCCATAGCAGAAGGACCCCTCTGGAGGTGAGTTAGGACGTGAACTGGAGTCTTTAGAGGGGCATCAGAGTAAGACAGTCAAAGAAGACACTGGCAAGGCCAGGGTAAGGTCAGGGACCCAAATGAGAAGAAGGCTGGTAAGGCAGCAACTCCGAGAGGAGCCACAGTCAGCTCAGACCCTGAGGACTAACCTTCAAGGCAGACAATAAAATGCAGAAAGTAAAAATAGAGAGAGATACCAAGTAAATGCAGCCTTTCTGAATGACTATACCCAGAAATCATCAAAAGAATTGGCTGTGTTTGACTTTACAAAATGTAAACAGTATACAGGGGTTAGTACCATTCAGTTCACCAGGAAAGAACAGCCATCATGTATTTATGTGTGCCAAACATCACAGCTCCTGGCAAAGGCTGAACAGAGTGGATAGGCTGATGGTGATGCCTTCTGTCCTTAGAGTAGGGTAATAATCAATAATCAACCAACAATCAGACAGATGATCAATAAGGGAGCTGAGACCCAAAAGTCATCTACAACATTCCACCAACAGCATCACATACACGGTCCTCCGATTCTTGAGGACAGGTGGGATTAAGGGAGTGTAGACACCAGGAAACTAGAGTAGGAGCCATGAGAGGTAAACAGAGGCTTTAAGGGAGAGAAGGAGGAAGGGTTATAGCACACATGTGGTGTGGAAGTGAACTGGAAAACACTGGAGGAAGAAGGGATTAGAGGGGAAGGAGAGAAATGGGGCAGAGGGTGTCAACAAAAGCATGGTAGGTATGAAGGTGCCTCAAGGAAACCTGATATTTTTCGGGCTATTACAAAGTAGTATATTACATTTCGAAGTAAAGCTGGGCAGTGGTGCTGCATGCCTTTAATCCCAGCACTGGGGAGGCAGAGGCAGGTGGATCTCTGTGAGTTTGAGGCCAGTCTGGTCTACAAAGCAAGTTCCAGGACATCCAAGGCTACACAGAGAGACCCTGTCTCAAAGAAATAAATAAGTAGATAGATGATTGATAGCTAGCTAGCTAGCTAGCTAAATAGATAGATAGATAAAATATATTTCAAAGTAAAATACTTGAGATCAAACATAAATAAACAAAAATGAAATGTCATAAACACAGCCCACGAACAAACTGAAAATCTTGATAACAAGTATCACAAAGACCACCATTTTAAAGATTTCTTTCAAATTTATTATCAGGAAACACCAAACACCAAGTAGAAAATGTTGGAATTCCCGCCACTCCTCCAGCTATGTGACCGCACATGCGCGGTTCAGTAGCCAATTAAGGGGCCTTACATCTTACATAATCTGTGGGCTGCGTGACTGCGCAATGCGCTCAGCGTGATCACACAGTCTGCACATTCATGGTATAGCTCCATAAGCCCACATGCGCATGTGCAGGGGGATCCATAGGAGCGGATCACAGACCCCTCCCCCTCCTCTCCTTCTTCTCCTCCTTCTCTCTCCCTCTCTCCCTCTCTCCCTCTCTCCCTCTCTCCCTCTCTCCCTCTCTCTCTCTCTCTCTCTCTCTCTCTGCGCGCCTGTCCGTGCACAGGCCTGGTCAAGCTATCTTCTGTCCCTCCCCCCTCCCTTCTAATAAAACTCTGCTCTGATAATGGGCTTTGTCGTGCCTCATGACCTTTCTCATACAGTAGTAGTGCCACGTATTAAAACCAACAGAAAACCCAGTGAATAATATAAGCAGCAGACTTTAAAAAAAAGAAAAAAGAGACAGAAATGGCCAATGGAAATCTGTAAGATTTCCTAACTTCCTGCAATTAAAAAAATGTAAATCCAATTAAGAGTGTGGCATTGTCCACCTGTTCAGTTGGCACAGACACGGGGTACTGGTACCAGGTGCTATGAGCATCTGAGAAAACAGACATTGTCCTGTCATGTGAAGAAAGGGGAATCTGTGCCACCTCATTGGAGGACCACTTGGTAAGAGCTACTAAAGGTGAAAGGAAACCACTCCCACTTTCAGTCAGGAAGCCCACCTGGGAATTTATAACGCAAGCAATAATAGGTCCAGCCTATATTGTTTGCTCCCAGGGTCCGTGGAAGAGTCTAACAACCAGCTGAGGATTCTAATCTGAGGGATATTCAGTGAATCTAAGCACACTGAGTTCTTTAGTCCATTCACTTTATTCTTCCATGGCGATTCTATCTGCACAGTTTCTTTTCTGCTCTCTTACTTAGTTCCTCTCAGTCCCTCCTGCCCTCGGTCCCTCCTGCTCTCGGTCCCTCCTGCCCTCGGTCCCTCCCGCCCTCGGTCCCTCCCGCTCTCGGTCCCTCCTGCTGTTCTCTCATCATTCTACCTAGTTCTTTCCATCTCAGTCCTCCTCTTTGTTCTTCTCAATCAGTTCTCTCAGTGCTCTCAGAGAACCAGTATATATACCCAGACAGTAATTCTTTGGCAAAGCAATGTGAGGCTTGAAGTTTTCAGGGTGATAAGGACCCGCACATAAAGCAATTAATTGTCAGCTTCCAATCACAACCCAAAAGGGGAGTGACTAAAGGGGAGTTCTCTGGTAGGGTCAACTAAAGGCTAAGATCAATTGGTAATTTATGTGCTCAAACTATAATCTAGAAATGGCTAGGTAGAATGTTAGGGGTCAATAAGTCACAAGAAAGTAACTGTCTTTGGTGCCACTTTTCCCGCTAGTCCCAGCTGTAGCCGCTTTCTGATAGGGAGGGGGGCATATGCTAGGTGGCTAAGCAACCTGTGTCAGAGCATGTAGTATTTGATTAGTAAAAGCACTTTCACTCAGAGTAGTTGCTGAGGAGAAAATCTAAGAATAGCACCTGGCTGAGGAAGAATAAAAACTTGATTTGCACAAGAAAGAAGCTTGGCACCTATCACCTGCCTGGCCTTGTAGGCAATCTCCTTGGGTCAGTGGGAAGTAACTGCCTTAACTCAGTAACTAGCAAATGGCTAAAACATCATCCCAGGAGTGTGAGCAGTAAATCTCTTAAGTTAGAGTCTTTTATAAATAACCCAGGGTGAAGGTAAGGGGTTGAGGATTAAATTGTTAGTGATTCTTTTCTCTATCTGTGAGATGAGCTAATGTTTATCTATGTGCAGTTTTGTTCTTGGAAAAAGGTATCTTTGCTGAAATACTCTGGAGAATGGCCCTGGCCAGATATATGTTAATGAAAAATAAACACAGCTGGGGACAGTTGTCCAATTACCCCAAATGTATAGGGAAAGTTGTGCCCAAGATTGAGATGCAGTCATGAGTTTACATGTACACATAACATGGAAATGCACGGTAAATGGGGAAATATCATAGCTGTTATTGCACAAGAAGTTTACGATAGAGACAGCCAGTTCATTCAAAAGGCAGTAATTCCATAATACCTTGTGTGATGGTTTCCTCTAACAGAACCCTTAGTTCTGATCGGTTGACCTTCTGAACACTACTTGTCACTACTGTATACTCTCATGGATTTTCAATACCAGCGGCTCTCAGTAAATTTACTACCCAGGACAGTTAACACACAACATGACAGCAAAGCATGACATTCTTTTTCACTGTAGCCCCGTTCAAAGAGGGAAAAAAGTCCACATGGAATCTCTTTTTTTTTCTTTTTTATAACTTGGTATATCCCTGAAATGAAACAGGATACAGCATTTTCCCAAGGCCCTGGGTGAGGCTGGGGAGATGATTCAGTGAACAAAGAGATTGCCATGCCAACGTGAGGACCCAAGTTTGTGTTTCCAGAACCCACATAAAAGCCAGATGTGGTAGCACACATGGCTACAGTTCTGACATTCCTACTGCAAGATGAGAAGTGAGGACCAAGGGATCCCTAGAAGCTTGAGAGATAACCTTACAGAACCAATAAGAGACAGTCTCTAAGAAGGGAAGGAGAGACACAAGCTTGTCTCTGACATCCGTGCAGAAGGCCCACCCCCGAACATACCCCCATCACATACACATGCAAGACTTTTTTAAAAGGCTCTGTGAAGGATAACATGGAGAGATTGCTGAAAGTTAAAGAGAGTCTAGTGACAAAGAAAGAGTGCACGTGTGTGTTTTTCCCTCTGAGCACACATGTTAATTCATCTGCCAACTATTTACCAAGCATGTATCATGTACCAGGCACTGGTGTGCCACCAGGAACAAAACAGACAAGGATGTGTGTCTGGAGGAAGGTTGTCACTGAGAGATTCGGGCACATACAGCAGGTGCATATCGAGGGGAAAGGTGAAGAGTCCCAGGGAGAAACATGCTCTGCTGGAGACGGGGAGTGCTGGGATGAGGATTCTGCTCTGTGATCCCTTGACCCACTTGAAAGATGGCACCTGAGACACAGGCGAGTAAAAGAGTGATCTGTGTGGGCGTTGGGAGGACAAGCAAGCAAGGTGTTTTTGCCATAGTTAAGATCAGTGAACAGGCAGTTCTCTCAAAGCAGTGGAGACTGTGAGAGGATGGACAAGGACTATTTCACTTTCTGCTCTAATGTTTAAAAAGATCCATTAGTTTAAGAAGCAAATGGAAGGGGTACGTGGGGAAAAAAAGGGGCAGAAGAGCCAAGATGTGTCAGGGGCCAGGATACTCCAGGGGGCAGGATACTTCAGGAGGCCAGGATGCTCCAGGAGGCCAGGATGCTCCAGGAGGCCAGGATGCTCCAGGAGGCAGCTCTAGTCTTACCTTAAGGGGGACCTGGCCTGCAGGAAGGAACTTCATGGATTACCAGGAGAGGGTCCTTGGTCAGGTGAACTTGGAGAGCTTTGGATTAGTCTTCACTTAAGGACTTCTCAGAGCCTTTAAAATATTCCCATCCAAGTGGGAAAAAAGAATACAGTGTTCCCCAAGCTGTCCTGGCCATGGAGGCAACTACTGCAAACCACCTCCGGCTTCTCACTGGAGACAGTCAATGCTGTACTCGGGAGACAGAGGCAGGCAGATCTCTGAGTTCAAGGTCTACAGAGTGAGTTCCAGGACAGCCAGGGCTACACAGAGAAACCTTGTCTCAAAAAAGGTGGGTTTTTGTTGTTGTTGTTGTTGTTGTTGCTGTTGTTTTATTAAGTGTGGTGGAGGTGGGGGTGGCTCACTCTAGCAGTGATGAAGGGGAGTCCGATGGAAGCTAGACCAGAGAGAGTAGACCCCAGGGCTCCCATCATTGCACACATCTGTCCTTCTGCCTATGAGGATGTTCCCGGTGGTCAAAGACAGTGACACAAACGCCTTCAAAAGGCCCTCTGCTCCTGACATTCACAGCCTGCGGGGAAAGACCCTGATGTGGTGGGACCAGCTGACATTGTTGGTTCAGAATGACGTCACCACAGCATATGGTACCACTCTACTGCCCAGGACTGACTTCCTCCCTCCCAGGCATTACATGGAAGGCAACTGAGGTTCCAGAGATGAGGTGAATGATGGCACCATCCACGGAAGGTGGCGGCCAGGCCCCAGTTGCACAATCCCACATTAACTCAAGCCTGTTAATATTAACCTAGTCTCCAGGCTAGAGAGGCACCAACAGGTCCCAGTCACTACCCTCATGAGGTTGTTTTGTTCATTTTGTTGGCTAACTCACCTCACTCTCTCACTTGGCTTTCCACAACAATCCTGTTCAATCCTCCATAAATATATGGACTTTTATTTTATAGTGCTGGCGATAGAACCAGGGATTCTGCATTCTAGGCTATTTCTCTACTCCTGAGCTACATCTTCAGCCCAAAACATAGCTTTAATTTCTGCCTGCACGAGGGGATGGGCAGAAACTGGAAAACTGAGGGAGAGAGAAAATCCTGTAGAAAGAGCATGAGCTGTCAGCCCCAGGCTTGCCACAGAGTACCATCTTGAGTCCCTTTTAAGAACTGTGCCATCAGCCAGGCGGTGGTGGCGCACGCCTTTAATCCCAGCACTCGGGAGGCAGAGCCAGGCGGATCTCTGTGAGTTCGAGGCCAGCCTGGGCTACCAAGTGAGTTCCAGGAAAGGCGTAAAGCTACACAGAGAAACCCTGTCTCGAAAAACCAAAAAAAAAAAAAAAAGAACTGTGCCATCAAAACTACTCCTAAAAATACATTTCTTCCCCAGGGGGCGTTTGCTATGTTTGGACATCTTTTGAGGGAGATTGCTAGTTAATGTTCAGATTCAGTCAAGCAAGCAATCATCCATTGAGCCTCTCATACTGAGTAAGTTCACTCGGTCATCTTGCTCTATGTGTCCCCACAGACTGGTCCAGGATTACACACTGTGCTTTGTGTGGGGTTCGTAGGAACTCGGTGAATGATTCTGAATTATGGGGGTTTTGACTCTCTGCTGTCCTGTTGTTTGTTCAGAGGATTGTCCTGGATGTTGCCATGAGCTGACACAGGTCAGTGTGCACTCTGCATGGGTGCCCACTTTGGGTGGTCCACCATGGAGATACTTCAGCATTGTTAGACATTTGGAAATTTTCATAATAATATGACATCCCTTATTGTGCTACACATTGACAGACAGATGCTGCTGTGGGTTGAATTACATTTCATATGTGGAGGTTCTAACATCCAGTAACACAGAACGAGACCATATTTTGGAACCAGGGTCTTCAGAGAGTCAATCAAGTGGAAATGAGGGCGTTGGGTGCATCTTAACCTAACTTGTATCCTTATAAAAGGGGACATTTGAGTGTGAAGGAATGGAGCTGGGTAACCCACTTGAACATAGAAAGGATACCATGTGAGGCTACTGAGAGGTCATCATAGATGTGAACATGAAGATGACCACCTGTCAGTCAGGGAGAGGTCTGGGCAGGGCTGGGGAATCAATTCTATCAATAGGATTTCTGGCCTCTGGAACTATGAAAGTAACGGAGTTGCTTCTGCCTGCTCTTCACAGGAGAAGGAACCCAGGGCTAACAGTGTCCTGATCAGAACTTGACACTTGAACTTGAGTATTCATGTGAGGATGGCATTCAGTAGAGTTTGAGGGAAGAAGGTTCCTCTTGCAAACGTGAGAACCTGGGAAGTGAGCATGTACTAATGTCTGCCTTGGGAGGAATGAAGGGACAGAGGAGTGTCATCCCTGGGATCTGAGGGGCAGCTCATGTCTGTCTGGTACTGAGGCAAGGAGCATAGAGTTTTTACCATTGCTGACTCACCCAATGGCATCTCCCAAACAAGGATATCCAAGAAAGGGGTTGGGGTCATTCCTGGAGCTAGCCATTCATGAGCTGTGTCTTGTTGGGTAATACTCTTGGACTCCTCTTTGCTGTTCACAAAGGCATGGGTACTCATAGTTCCTTCGAGGGTTTGGGGGAGGTTTTTAATACAGTACTACATCTAAAGCTCTAGGTATGCAGTAGGTGCTCAAGCAATGGGGGCAATCACGCTGAAACAATATGGAGATTAGCCAGGTGAGGTTCAGTAAACTGGCTCAAAGGCTTGTTTGTTCAATAAATAAGTGCAGGTGAAGGTCAGCAGCATGTGGGTGTACAAGTGTAGATTTCAGAATCAATATTCAGTTTCTATCTCAGATGTTTATCCCCATCGGACACACTGAGAATTGATTATGGCTCCCCACCAGTGCCCAGAGACAGCATGGTACAGTAGACAAAGTATTCGCTGGTATGGAGCATAAAATAAGATTCTAATTCTCATTTTGCCTCCAGTGGGGCAGACCTTGGTGAGGTCCAGGTTCTTCCGACCTGGACTTCCTCGTCTCCCAATGAGAGCGCTGGCCTCTAGGAATGGTGAGCACTGGTCTGTGTGCCAGGCCTGCTCTCACACCCATGGGACACATCACTGATCACCATGGCTCTATTTCTTCTCAGTTCAAACAGTTCCAGAATCCCTACCACAGTAATTCTCCAGGATGCACCACAGAGGACCCAAGATGGCAGCTTGGATGGAAACAACTTAGTGAGTTGCCCTAATGATCTCTAAAGTGCCTCCTAGGTGTTGGTTGTCCGAGTCTATTATTCTTTGCTGGAAATTGACTTCATTATGCATCTCCCAAGGTCTTTTCCTCTCTACCTCTATCCTCTTTCTCTCTCTGTTGTGTTTATGTGGGTACATGCACATGTATGTATACCTGGCAATGTGGAGGCCAGAGGTCGACAGCAGGTGTCTTCCTCAAGCAGTCTGCACCTTATTTTTTGAGAAGTGTTCTCTCACTGAACCTGAACCTGAACAACTCAGGTAGGCCAGTTGGCTGGTGAGCTCTAGAAATCCATCTGCCTCTGCCTTCTCCCAATACTGGGGTTCCAGGTGTGCATTACATCACCCAGCTTTGACACAGGTGCTGGGGATCTGACCTCAGGTCCTCATGCTGGCATGGCAAACACTCTACTGACTGAGCCTACCCTCACCCTCTCTCAAGGATTTTGTGTGGTGAATATTCAAGCCTATTTTCTGGGTGGGATCCTTCATAAAGACTTGCCCTGCTCTTCCTTCCCTCTCTGCCAACTTATGTATCTAGTGTCCTGTCTAGGACCAGAGTCCTATATCCTAGCGTACATCACCCAGATCCTTTTTGTGACTCCTGGATATCTAGACTAGTTTCAATAAGACTACCAGCCCACCATACTCAACATGGAAGTTGAGTCCCCTGAGTCATTCGTTAATGGTACAAACATCATCCAAACAAAACCTCCCTATGGGATCTAAAGATGAACCCCTTTTGGAAAGTGATTAGGACTAGATTAGGTCATTAGGGCAGAGCTCCCGTGACTGATGGTTTGTAAGAAGTAGGAGAGAGGCCAGACTGGCAGATATGAACATAGACTCCCTGCCGCATGATATCATTAGCTGCCTCACGACAATGACAGCAAGGAAGGTGTGTGCAGAATGGAACCAACGCCAGCAGCATGTCCCTGAAGCCTCACATCAGTGAACTAAGCAATCCTCTTTTTTTAAATCAAGCTAACCTGCCCCAGGTATTTCATTATGATCATGTTTATGCAACATCTCCGAGTGGGATTTGTACAGATATTTCACACGCCTTTTGCCCATTTCCAAGTCATGGTTAGAAGATCACAGTGCTCACCCACAGACAGAGAGAGTCCAAGATGTGCTCTCAGCCCTGTCTGCTAGAAAGTGGGAGAGCCAATGACAATGACTGCCCATTCACCCTTAGAAAATTTGGCCAAAGAAACCCCAGGGTAAACTACTAAACCAAAGAAAGAACAGCTCTGTGTGTGTGTGTGTGTGTGTGTGTGTGTGTGTGTGTGTGTGTGAAGGACTCTCAGATCTAAGCTGGTGGCTATGAAACACATTCAGTTCTGTTCCTCTTCCAGCTTTTGAGACAACTCCAAAATGTGCTGGTTCCCATGAAGCTGCTCACTAGAGCAAAACATGACTCTAGGTGCCACAACGCCCAGCTCAGCCAGCTTGCCTCGGTTTCTCCAGGCTGTTTACTTTGAACAAATCACTCAAACTTTCCTGGGCTTACCTGCGAAATACAGTGACTGGCTCTTGTGGGAGTCCTCAAAGTGCATCCCTAGCAGACAAATGAGTCAAGAGGAGCTGCCCTCCCTGCTCAAAATATTGATCTGTTATTGCTTGTGCTTCTACACAGAGGAACAAAATACTGCTCATGCAGATCCTGGAGACACACAAAAGGGAGCAAAGATGATGAGCTGCAGAGATGCCATGGGAATACATGGGGCTGGGGAGCCACCGAGGGAACTATTCCACGTCACTGAGCCAGCATTTCCTGTACCTGCTTTCTGATTGTGAATGTCCTATCTTCCTTTGTGTTCAGCTTAGAGCCTCCTGGTGAAGAAGGCTTCATCTTAGTGAATGCTAGCTGAATTCTGAGATTCAAGGAGAACTAAAACAACTCAGGGTTCTGAGGCAGGCCAACATAGAAATGGGTAAGAACTTAGGACTCTACTTTGGGTCTGTCTATCTATCTATCTATCTATCTATCTATCTATCTATCTATCTATCTATCTATCTCCACTTCACAGCCTAGTTCTTTTACTTGCACTTAACACACACACAAATACACACACACACACACACACACACACACACACACACACACACACACACACACACACACATACACACACACACATACTGCTCCAAACAACTCACCTTTCAACCTCAGAACCCCAACTGCAATGAGTTACATGTACTCTCCAACAATAATAAATGTTTCTCTGCCCCAACAACAATCAAGTGTACCATTCAAGTACATCATTCCCAGTGTGGGTAGGAAAAATAGAAAGGCTGATCTGGCTTGAACTAGTTTTGGGTACATGTACAGTAAGGCAAATTGTGTCCTTATACCCTATTCACCATCTTATGTATGTACATACTTGGGCATGCATATAAAATCATACGCATATGGAGAGAAACATGAGCAGTAGGGAAAAAATGAATGCATGACCTAATCCACCAGTCAAATTAAAGAACCACCCAAACTAGACCCCTGAGTAACCAGCTCCATCCTCCTTTAGACCCCACAAAAAGAGACTCCAGTCGACAGTCTGGGGCCCCTGAGTACTCTTACTCCTGTGGCCCACTGTCAAACTTAATTGTGTGTCCCTCTATAATCTGCACAATGGTTTCTCTCCAGATAAAATTATTGTGTTGCTTTGCACACTCATGTGTCTTTGCACACTGGTGTGTGCCAACTTTCAATTCTTTGGCTAAGACAGCAAGAACCAGAAACATCTGGCCAAGAGTCTGACCACAAGGAATAGTTCTTTCATCCAGTCCAGAGGTGTTCACATGCCCTTACCACAGTCCCAGAAGTGTTTGAGGGTGGACACAGCAGGGACGCATGCTCCCAAATGATGCCTAGTTTATTGGAAAGAGTGACCTAGCCTGTTTTTCTCTAATCCCTTCTCAGTGTCCAGCCATGGTCAGACATAAGCAGGTGCTTCAGGTGGGAGTGGATGGAAGGCTGGCTGGGTGGATAGGATAGGATAGGAGAGAAGATGTCCCAGGGTACCCCTCTTCTTGCTTCTTGCCATGACCTCCTGCATGACCGTTTTCCACACTAAGCTGGCTCAGCAGTCATGTACCTCCAGGTTCCCCATGCACCAGTGAGCACTGCACTAAGGCTGAAACAGTTGCCCAAGGAGGGTACATGCTGTCCTTGCCATATGGCCATGACTGCCTGGACTGGCAAGAAATGTTTGCTTTCCCCTCACTCTTTTGTCTGGGGCAGCTGTGTGTATATCAGACTCACACTGTATGTCTTGTAAGTAAAACTTATTTTCCTCTGGCCTGAGGTCTGGGCCCTCAGAGCTCCTAGTCTGTCCCTGGTGATATGGCCCTCTAAATGATCAGAGACCACTGTTAGGGTCAGCTCCTAGAATACTCCAGCCTTGCAGGGGCAACCTATCACAGGGCCTGGAAGACTAGTTTTCAGAGGGTCTTATTTCAGAGGGACACCTGTTCTGAATGGGAGTGGCTGTGAAAGAGAAAACAAAGCTTCATTGTTGGGGACACAGGCTGTGTTAGAAACCTGGCTCTGCCACTAACTGGCTGTGAACACTGAGGAGGCTGCCTGACCTCCCTGGGCCCAAGTTTTGGCAGGGCTCAAGGGATTAAAAGACATATTGCTCAGAGTCCTCTCGATGACTTAAAGGACAAGACTATACTGAGTAGATTAGTGAGTAGGGGTTGAAAGAGTCATAGTGAGAATTCAAGAAGGAGGCATCCTGAGGTAGGTCACAGGGCAGGTAAGAGTAGGACACCGCCCCGCGTTGAAGGAGTGGAGAACATCTGGAAAGAGCTGGAGAAGGGCTTTCTTGGGTGGCTGAAGGATACTGGAGGGTGGCACTGCACCAACCAGGGAATGTAAGATGTACCAGCCTTCCTTCTCCTGCCAAACTCAAGAACAAGCCATTGGTTACAGAAGAGGTGGAGCCCAATCCCAAGACCTCAGACTCCAAGGGACAGTTTTGAGCTGCTAAAGGGAACAACTTGTTTCTGAGTTCACCCCTCGTTTCTCTCAGTAACTCTCATGACTTTCTGATTACTTTTCCCAAGACTGTGGGCTGCTTTGTGTGGAAGGGTGGGTTCTTCTGTAAAACACTCACTCTTGCCACCTTTTATCCGGTCAGGATTAAAGGCAAGAAAGTCAGCTTCCTAGTCCTCCCCAGTGTCTCTGGCCCCAGCTGGAGCTCCAAAGTTCAGTGTATCCATAGCACTGTTGGGCTCAGCCTAGCCCTGAAGAGCTGACCACCCAAGTCCTGATCAGAACCTCAGTTGTAGGGAAAGAAGCCAGAAACACAGCTCACAGGAGACTGAGCTGTATAACTTCTTGGCTCTAAGACCACAGGACTGCGTTCTAGTTGCTTCTGCAGAAACCCGGGGGAAAGGACACTCTCTGACTTGGTAGAGTTGCGCTATGATATTGAAACAGATGTATACAGGGTTCTACTTATAGTGCCTCACTGATGTCCACGGGTATCCTTAAGAGACCTATTACATCCACAGCTGACCCAGGCACTGGTTGACGCCTGCCCTCTCTGGCCTCATCCCTTACTCTCAGTCTCTTCCCTTCCCATTCTAGCTACACATCTTCCCTATGTCCCTCAAACAAGGCATTCTCACCACTGGACTGTTTCATGTGTCAATTTTTTCTCTTGAGAATGAATGTTCCTCCCCTGGCTGTTCTATGGCTTGTCCAATGCACTGTTAAGTCTTTAATCGGTATCACCTTCTAGGGTGTTACATGGATATGTAACTATCTCTTTTATTTCTCTCCTTAGTCAATATCCCCTTCCAGCTAATTGGCTTTCTTATCAATCATGTTGTTTATATTCCCTTACTTTGTAAGATCAGTATGAACAAGGATCTCTCACATGTGCCTGCATGGCTTACCACAAGGAATGTTCCTGGCATGTACAGCCTAGTGCCTCTCTGACAGACAAAGTATGATGTGTCTCAGATATGGCTGGCTCCTCTGATTCCTGTGCACTCTCTTGTCAGGCAAATGGAAATATCGCTTTAACCCGAAGCTCACAGAAATGAGGAACTTCTCAACAGATAAGGGGACCCAGGTCATGGTACCCATGATGCAGCGGGTAGACTGGTTCCAGTTACAGTATTTCCCCCACCTGCACAGCTATGTCCTCCAGCTGCCCTGCACCTGCAACGTCTCGGGTGTCTTCATTCTTCCAAATGAGGGAAAGTTTGAGGAGTGTGAGAAGGCACTATTGGAGGAGAGCTTTGACACGTGGATTTAGCCCTTACCACTGAGGTGAGGACTCAGCTATCCCCACCCTTCCGCAGTGCTACAAGACCTTTTCCATGGCCACCTTGGCTCTGGGCGAGAGGTCTTTGGGGCATGACATAGGATCTGGGACTTGGTCACACACTTATTATCAGACAGGATTCAGCCATTTACACCTTCCAAAGATGGGAAAAAATGCACAAAACAAAATCACCACCATCACTCATCACCACCGTCACCACCATCACCACCGTCACCATCATCACCACCATCACCATCATATCACCATCATCACCACCATCACCATCATCACCATCACCACCATCACCAACCATCATCATCACCACCATCACCACCATCACCATCATCACCACATCACCACCATCACCACCATCACCACCGTCACCATCATCACCACCATCACCATCATATCACCATCATCACCACCATCACCATCATCACCACCATCACCACCATCACCAACCATCATCATCACCACCATTACCACCATCACCAACCATCATCATCACCACCATAATCACCACCATCACCACCATCACCATCATCACCACATCACCACCATCACCATTATCACCATCATCACCACCATCATGATGGTATCAGCCCACTGCCTCTTTCTGTGAGAGATTTACAGTTCACAACAGTGTTTTGAAGCCCTGTGGAGTTATAAGCGAAGAGGGGAGGTGGGAAGGTGATTCAAGTGGTAAGTATTAGAACCAGAGTTAAACCCCCAAAACCTATGTGCAAAAGAGCTTGCAATCTTAGTACCAGGCCAATCTGATGGAGTCATTTTCTCAATCTCGGTTGAAGTTCCTCCTCCCAGATGACCCTTTGCTGTGTCCAGCTGACAAAAACCAAACAAAACACAAAACAAACTAACCCACACAGTGAGCTTCAGGCTGATGAGAGACCTGTCTCAAAAAGGGGGGAGGGGTGGAAAGATCCCAAGGAACAATGCTGCTGTGTCTCCCTTTGACTTCTACACATGTGTGCACGCACATGTGCACCTGTACACATGTACAAAGAGTGGAAGGAAGAGTGTGTCACTAAGAAGGCTGTGAGCAGCACTAACAATGCTGGGGAAACCTTGTTTGGATGCTTCCCTGCTGTGCCACTTATGAATGGATGACCTGTTAGTGACCCTACTGGGAACTAGAAGCTAGTCTCTCTACTGACTGCCTTGTCCAGAAGGAAAGTACTGACTTTCCAGCCACTCACTCATCTCTGCCCTGTTCTAACATCGCTGACTTTCCAGTCATTTGCCCATCTCTGCCCTGTTCTAACATCGGTTTGCTCATGTCTCTAAAATAAGAAAGAATGGGAAGAAAACAGGAATAACTGAATGCTTTAAAACAGTGGTTCTCAACCTTCCTAATGCTGCAATGCTTTAATACAGTTCCTCATGATGTGATGACCCCCAATCCATAAAATTATTTTCATTGTTATTTCATAACTGTAATTTTGCTACTGTTACAGGTTGTAATGTAAATATCTGTGTTTTGCGATGGTCTTAGGCAACCCCTGTGAAAGGGTCGTTCTATCCCCTGAAGGGTCATGACACACAGGTTGAGAACCTCTGCTATAAAGTCATGCTTTAACTATACAAAAATCTAGCCTGTGGCCAGCATCTCTTGCTTCTGGATGTTTGAGCTCTCAGGTACACCCCCAAACCCTTCAGGTTCCAGGGGATTGCATGCATGTGAAAGATGGAGAAGTCCTGGGCCAGGCAAGTCTTGCTGCTTCCAGATGGATCCCCCAGCTCCCCACCATGGCAAACCACTTATGTCTTTTCTGCCAAGCCCCGTCTGCACAGCTGTTCTATCTTCTGTGGGCTAGAGTCCTGAGCATCAAAGAATGCTTAGAAGTACCCATAGCCACGGTTCCTACCAGATGTCAGAAATGTCTCCATCCCTAGATATAACAACTAAATTGTCCTTAGTTGCTGCTATATGTCCCCTGACGGTTAGAGTTGGTCTTAGGTCTGAGACTTTGTTGCATTCAACACCTTCCTGGCAGGACAGAGAAAGAGCTAGCTTCATGGAGCTTAAGGTTGCATTCACCCTGACTGGACTTCTCCCACCTCAATGCCCCTCCTGTGGAAACAGCTGGGAGACTCACAGCTCATCCATGCTTTGTCCATCTGTGAAGGCATCTGAAGCTATTGTGAAGCTCCATTGGGCCAATGCCTGGGAGTCCAAGTGGAGGGAGATAGACTCCTGCTCTTGTGTTTCAAGCACTTCAAAGAAACCAGGAAGATTTGCTTTGGACACATGGTCATCTCTGGGTCTGTCCCACAATGCCTCCAATATGACTGCTGGGCATCAAATGTCCTTTTGAGTGCTTGATATTTAAAAAAAAAAAGTTTATTTCTTACTTTATCCTCCCTAACATAAGCAACAAGAAAATACTGTGTATATTTAAGGTGGGCAATATAATGTGCATGGGCATAGAGAAACACTGACCATACTCAGCCCAGTCATTGCCCCACACGGGACCCATTTTGCATGTGTGGCTGAAACACTTGGGAAGCCTCTACTTAGCAATTGCAACTACACAGTGCTTGCACTGTGCAGTGTAAACACCTCCAAGTCCAGGGCTGCATGGTGGAAATTCAGAAATATCCATCCCTCTTGAGCCAAGCAGCACCTCCCATTTCCTCTCCCCCAGCCCCTGACGGGCATTCTCTATGACCAGGAGTGAGACTCCTTTGGTCTCATGATCCAATGTGTGAACATATAAGTTCATCTGGTGTCCTTTTCAGACACAACAAGGAAACGTGGCACTTAGTCTGCCCTAGGACCTTTGAAGTCCAAAGGGCAGACAGAAAGAGGAAAGGAAGCGACGCCAAGCTGAAGCGCAGACAGACAGAATATTTTTGTTTCTGTCTGGATCAGGGCAGTTACAGCTTCTCTGAGAAGAAATACTATAGCTAAAGGACCCTCAGCTTTTAGAATCAGTGTGGCTTTGTGTCCCAACCTCCTGCATGCTCCATGACTAGCAGGGAGAACCAGGAGGTGAAGAATGAAACTCAGGTCAGCACTACTTCAGCAGGTGCTGGATGAGTTTGACCTCATGGTTTCGTTTTTCTTATACATTAAAACACAGTAAAACTTCAGGGAAAGATTTCCATGTGACAATTATCACAACAAAGCTTTAGACAAAGCTACGTAGAAACTCCACAGCAAAGTAGCAAAGCACTTGTGACCTTACAAGAATGAATTCTATTGGTTGGTGAACAGAGCTCAGGGCAAGGACCTAAGGAGGAAGGATTTGTAATGAGCATAAGGATAGATTCTATTGGTCGAGGAGCAAAATACATGGGACCTCTTTCATGAGGATGGGTTCTTTTTACTGAGAGATAAAGCTCAGAATTAGGGCCCAGGATTTGAGGGGATTTAGGAAGCCTGGCCCAGAGAATAGCACAAAGACCACCAGGTTGTTAAACAGCATCTACTCCAGCCTTCCAGGTGACCAGGTGACAGTCATTTCCTTAATTTGAAGAAGATAGGTCGGTGTGGTTAACAAGCTTCATTCCTCCAATGCTTGCTTTAAGCTGTGCCTGCTACAGCTTTGGACAAACTCATAGCTTCTTTGATCGCCCATCTCAGCTTCTGAGCAAGCCCTCTGACCACCTCCCAGCATTACCAAGAGGATGGAAGGAAATGGCCTTGAGGAGTCCCTGGTGCAGCCTGCCTGTTGCAGACATGCAGCATAGAGCTGCTCTTGTTTGTTCGTGGAGTTGGCAGGCTGGGGTGGATGATTAGGCAACATGATTTCAACTGTTTTCTTCCTTCATCTCCCTGAGCAGCAGGAGGCAGCTGTATTTCCCCAAATTCTCCGTTCCTGTTGCTCTTCGTCTGGAGCATTTCAGGTATGCTACCAGTAGCCTTAATCTGTTCTATGAACACATGGACCTCTCGGGAATTGCCCTGTCAAAGGCACCCCTGAAGGTCACCACGGTAGGTTAACACTCTGTGGCCAGGATCTTTATGCCATTAAGGTTCGTATGGTTCCCCTTCCCTAACTCATCCAGGGAAAGATAATGAGCACCCACAGGGCAGGACAAAATGGTGAATAACAACTCACTGTGTCCTGGGCCTGGCTATCCCGCAGAGATGGCTGGTCTGGGGAAATAAAATGGTGGGTTCTCAAGCTCACTCCCTGCTGTGGAGACAGCCAGGAGCTTGGGTGCTCCAATGCTGGGTGTGTCTATGCACCAGGGGGGCCTCATAACCCCAGGTGACATGAGGGCACCCTGTGATTACAAGAGTGTGGTGTCATTACAAAAATGGCTTGTGTCTACCCTGCGTCATCCCCACCACCACCACACTGCAGAGGTTAGCAAGTTAGGTTACAGCCGAATCCGGTGGGCAGGGGTGGAGTGGAGTCAAGTCACACAAGGGGGCTTTTCCTGGAACAGAGGGGGGGTATGCTAAATTACTGGCTGGCAAAGTTACAGGGGAAGTCCAAAGAACAGATGCTGGACCCACTGGCTAAATGGCCTGGCCTTCAGGTCACATGGGGCTTGAGGGCAATTGGGGGCTTTGGCAGGAATGACTGAATGGAATCTGAACCAGTGGAAAGAGAATGCTGCAGGCTACCCGAGAAATAAGCCAGTGAGTGACAGCAGAGGCAGGCTTCAAAGAAAAGGGTGGGAATGGAAAGAGAATCTGGAAAAGATTCATTTCTGGGGTGGAAATTCCAGGACTCAGTGACTTGAGATGGGGCAAATAACAAGAAAGCTATCCTTCTGGGAGGCATGGCAATGAACATGGTATAGGCAAAGGAGCATTGCAGAAGTACAAACAGTTGAGGCTAAAAGCACACTGCTTCCCAGAAAGCCAGGCTGCCTCTTGGCTAGGAGCAGAGAGAGAAAAACAGCCACAGTGTAAAGCCAGAGGTGGGGGGAGGGTTCAGACTGAGTGGAGAACAAGCCACAGTGTTCTAGAACTCTCAGAGATCCAGAATGAGTCTCCATTGTTGATGGGTCCTAACGGCTCCCTCAGGGGAGGGAGTGAGAAGGTGCAGTGTCAATGACACAGACACCGGGAGTCAGATGGAAGACAAACAGCAGACTTATTTATTTAATGCAGGGAAGGTCTTATATACCCTCCTCCCAGCACCCAGGCTGTGTCCTGACCTGGTGACATTGCGTGGTAGTCACCCCTCATTAGCTAGGCATGATCAGGACCTCTGACAGCACCTGTTGCTAGGCCCTCAGGCAGACTCCAGGTTGGCTCATAAGGAAGTACATTTTGTGCATGCCTCAGCAACTGGTTTGAGACAATTTCCTTGACTCTATGGGTGTGGGAGCCCGTTCTCGAGTTCCTCGTGGCTTTACCCAGCAGGTCCGCATAGAGAATGATTAGAACCATGGGCCTGAGTGCAGGTGTCTGAGATGGTCTGCACTTGGCTGTGCTGAGGGAAGAGGTCATTTGCTCCACCCCTTGGCATCTCTATAAAAACCCTGGGACAGAGACAGTCAGGGCCCTTTGGAATAGGTTCCAGGCCTTCTTGAGGCTATCCTTTATTTTCTATCTGTTTATCTCCGCAAGATTCTCCGCAATAAATCCTTCTAATATTTCCTGCTGCTCACACTCAAGAAAACTCTGGGGAGCTGTGGGTTTGGTGGGTAAATGCCCCACATATGGGCCTGTCCTACTATATGTCCACCCTTTTATTTTATTATCTGGGTGCTCAGTGAGAGTCAGAGTTGTTTGCTCTAGCCTTGTTGACCCCACCTCAGGCTCAGCAACTAGACTGTGCCTGTCTTATGTTGGCTTGCCAAACAAGCTCTTACCTGTCATTGACTATCAGCCCTCAAAGAGTGTCCATCCCTGTGGAGTCACCCCAAGTCAGGAGGATCAGGCCTTTTGAATTTCAGAAAGCTAGGCATGCATAGCCTCCTGTGGAGGACTATGAGTTGGATGTCTAAGAGTCATTAACACCTGAAGAGTTGCCTTAGTGGCATCCCATTGTTGCCTGATGTGCTGTAAGACACTTTAAAAGGAGAAAGACTAAAAGTACTACCATGCCAATCAAAACATAAGTGAGAATCCAGGAGGGATCAAATAGCCTTTTTATATTATGCCAAATCTTTTCAAAAAATAAAGAGTCAAAGTCTATAACCTCTGCAACATCATACACCTATCTCTAGCAGAACAGTGCCAGGCCTAGATTCTGGGCATCCTAGGCCCAACACAGATGGAGAGTCAGTGTGATGCTTGCTGAGGGAGGGGTTGACAGAGCTCCTGCTCCCTTAACACTGTGAACCTTTGTCTCCAAAGGCAATGCACAGGGTGGAGTTGACTGTAGATGAGGATGGAGCAGAAGAGGAAGACATTTCCAGTTTCCAGTCCCTCCCCAGGCCACTCCTCCTTTCCATCCACTTCAATAGGCCCTTCCTACTATTAATTCTGGAGGAGGCTGGCCACAATCTTCTCTTTATGGGGAAAGTGCTGAATCCTGGAAAATAGAAAACTGTCCAAAGCTTAGAC
The DNA here is from genome assembly GCF_007827085.1 of Peromyscus californicus insignis. NCBI lineage: Eukaryota > Metazoa > Chordata > Mammalia > Rodentia > Cricetidae > Peromyscus > Peromyscus californicus. The sequence continues at coordinate 52,690,765 of NW_026294447.1, read as the reverse complement.
AGTGGCTGGCCTATGAGGTTCACAGGAAGGCAGGGGGTGGGGCAGTGAGTCTGGCCTTCCTTTGCTCATGAATGTGTGGTTTGATAATCTGTGGAGTAAAATTGGCTACTCAAGGGGGCCTTGTGCAAAGAGGAAGACAGACACACAGGCTGAGCATCTGTGAGGGAGAGGTCCAGACCTCATGTCCTTTAAGAACCACAAAGGAAGGCACCAAGGGGAGAGTGGGGCTGAAGGCCCTGAATTCTGATTTAAGACCCTCACTATCTGGGTTGTAGTAGAGTTCTATTCCTTTGAAGATTGGTTCAATAAAACAGCAAATGAGAATGTTGTGAGTGGTGTTCTTGGATGAGCAGGCAGGGAAGGACTTGGAGACTCTGCTAAGAACAACCTGGGAGCATACTTATGAGACAGAAAGGTTAAGGTCATCCTTTCATTGCTGCTTGCTGGAATCTAGATGGCCCAGTGGCTCACAAGGGTGTCAGCTAAGCCTCTACTTCCTTGGCACATGGCTGAGAAGAAAAGCAAGCAGGGGATGTCTCTGGGTCACTTTGATGAAAGGAGTTACTGGAATTTAAGTTGTTTTGAAGGCCATCTTCATGCAGCAATCAGCTCTGCTCCTGTACACTCTTTCCGAGAGGGAACCATCCTCCATGAGGAAGATGTCTTCACACAAGTCATTAGAGTCAGCATCCATTAAGCACCAACTGTGTATAAAGTGCAGTCATAGGATTGAAAGACAAAAATGGAGGAGTGTCTCCAAATTCAAGAGCCCATTCCACAGGCACAGGACATGCCACCCTTCTGCAGCCATCATGGATGCATAGGCATGGGTTAACACTGTAACATATTGTCTTGATCTACAAACAGGATTCATGTTCTTACTGGCAGTTGTGTCAGATGGAGTTTTGAGAGGAATGGGTGAGCATCCCAGGGTTGGCAGTTTGCCTTACTGTGAGAGAGAGAAATGAGGTAGCTTTGCTGTCAGCTGATGCCAATAAGCAACAGCGAATGAGCAGCTCAAGTTGATAGGAACTTGTAGTGACTTCAAAAGTTCCTTCAGTCACCCACAGACACTGTCATACCACAGCTGCTGCCCCTCCTCCAAAGCCTCACATACTTCATGCTCCAGCTGGACGGAAACTCAGTAGTTGTGTCCTGCCTGGCATATTGCTGCCTGCTTAGCATACAGTTGCCTTCTTTCATTCCAGCTCATTCCATTTGTATGCAACTCCAACAACACTTCAGCCCCACCAGGATGCATAACCCATAGAGTTTTCTGGTTTCGCTTCCCCATCTTCCATCAGGTCCTCCTTGCTCGGTTAATGTCCATGATCAGTTCCATCCCAGCTCTTTTGCTCTTATCCCTGGCCAAAATCATCTAACTCCATGCTTGAGTCTCAGCTTTGGGAAGTGGCCAAAGACTGTGCACACTGATTACCTCACTGTACTCAGGACTGTCACCTCTGAGCCACCTTTGGGCTCAGGGTGGTGACTCTGCTCCTACATGCCTTTCACGATCCCACTGTCCACACTCATCCCACCCCCTCCCCACACCTTCCTCTCTAAGCCACTCTCAGCCCCACCCTTCCTCTCTGATCATTCCTGGCTGATGACCTTGCTTCTTTCACCATCAACTACTGACATCCACCCCTACCTACCTTCCTGTGACATCAGGACCCTGTCATGCCCAGAATGAGGCCACCCCGTGTCTGCCTTTTATCTCTCTCACCCAAACACTGCTGCACCTGTCTTCACTTCAGAATCTGTAGTCACAGACCTTCCCCATCACCAAGTTTTTCCTAACTGGATACAAATAGGTTCTTAAACATAATCTGCCTCATATTTAAACAGAGAGATTGATAGCTGCTAAATGGATACATAGGTACAGGTGATAGATGGGTGGGTAGTATTGATATAGATGCTCCAGAGATAATTAATAGGTCATGGGTAGATGCATAGAGGAAAGAAATTGATAGATAACTGATGATATAGATGAAGGATGGATGGATGGATAGGTAGATGATTGATAGATATAGATAGATAGATAGATAGATAGATAGATAGATAGATAGACAGATAGATAGAAAACCATTGTTCCTTCTCACTAACTCACTACTGCTTTTAGAAATTGTTATGTTTCTGTATTCCAGTGAGGATAACCAGTTTTAGCAGTTTGCCTTGGAATAAAAAGGGTTCCAGGATATGGGATTTCTATAAAGTATGAGTTTTATATATAAAAAAAAACCAAAACACCAGGGCTCCCATGGCTTGTTCAGCCTGCTTTCTTAAACCACCAAAGACCCCCACTGGAGAACACCACCACATCAATCATTAATCAATAAAATGTCCCCACTGACTTGCCTTCATGCTAATCTGTTAGAGGCATTTTCTCAATGGATATTCCCTCTTCCCAGATGACTCTAGCTTGTGTCAAGTAGACACAAGTCTAACCAGCACAATTGACCCCTTATTAACTTAACATTTGTCAAGTAACACATCACTATTAAACCATAACTTATCCTTTCTTGTTTATCCACAAGATCTCATCTTATCCTCAATACCACAATATAAAACACATTAAAACTTCCAAAAGATTAACAGTCTTCAAAAGTTCAGTCTCTTTAAAATATTCAAAGTCTCCATAAAAATCCAAAGTCTCTTAATTGTGTGCCTCTGTAAAATAAAATTTAAAAAATATTTATATACTTCTTATTCCAAAAGGGAAGCATAGTCACACTCTGAAAACAATCAAAACCAAATGCCAACATGGAAAATTAAATCCTGTTGCTCAGTGTCCCATGTATAGGAATCACTCAAAGTCTTCTAGGTCCCAAAGAGCTTAACAACTCCGGCTTTGCCATTCACAACATGAATAAGTCACCTCACAGGCTCAGGTTGGCTCCATTCCACAGCTTCTGCTGTCCTTGGTAGTCTTCCTACAGTCCTGACATCATTTCCAAAATGTTGGGGTCTTTGCAGGATACACCTTCACCAATAGCCTGCTGGGGACTCTGGCCCTGTCACATGGCAACAAGCTTCAGCCTCTCTCCGTGACCCCTAGAATCCTGGAGTCTCCACTGCTAATGAGACTGCACTTTCACCAATGGCCTCTCCTAGTCTCTCACTGTGTCAAGCTTCTTACGCTCCCCATCATCACCTCAGTCCTGAAGCTCTCATACCATCAAAACCAGCAATATGTGAGAGACTCTTACACATGACCAAGCTCAGCTGCCAGAATAAGATGCAGCCTTGACCTCCTCTAGCCCACAGCCCCTCTGTGATGCCCTGAGGAATACTTCACAAGATTTCACCTCAATACTGTTGGTCTCTTCTTAATCACAGCTGATTTCTCATCCCTAGCTTCCAGTTGTCCTATTGGTTGTCACAATCTGATGGAGACGTTTCCTCAACTGAGGATTCCTCTTCACAAATAACCATTGCTATGTGAAGTAGACCAAAAAACAAACAAAAAAAAAACCTGACCAAGCAGCACAAAGGTTTCATTTCCAGTGTCTTAATAAAAAACAATCACATGAATGACCCTGATACTTTGTTTCCCTCTGAAACTTCACAAGCATCATATGCATTTCTCTCAGCATCTTCTTCCTAGATCCCACAGCACCTCTTTAATCTCTGTACAGCTAATAGCTTTTCTGGGCCAGTTATCCAGGATCCTTCCACAACAGTCTCCAAAACACGATCAGAGATGTCACATCAATACCCCAATTTCTGTCCTAATGTGGCTTTTTATTGCTACTATAAAACATTGATCAAAGGCAATTTGAGGAGGAAAGATTTTATTTGCCTTACATGTTCTGATTACAGCCCATCATTGAAGGGAGCCAAAGCAGGAACTTGGGGCAGTAACCTGGAAGCAGGAACTGAAGCAGAGGCTGTAATTGTTGTTGTTTTTTACTCTTTAGGGGCCCACCACACAGCTCCAAAATAAATACATGGAGACTTATTCTTACTTATGAATGACCAACCTCTGCTTGGCTTGTTACTAGCCAGCTTTTCTTAAGTGATCCCATCTACCTTTTGCCTTTCTCTATTTCTGTATCTTTTCTTTTCTTCTTATTCTGTGTCCAGCTGTATTGCTGAGTGGCTGGCCCTTGACATCCTCCTCTCCTCCTTTTCTCACTTCTTCTATTTATTCTCTCTGCCTGGCAACCCAGCCTACCCCTCTCCTGCCTAGCTATTTGCCATTCAGCACTTTATTAGACTATCAGGTATTTTCAGCAGACAAAGTAACTCAGCTTCACAAAGTCAAACAAATGCAGCATAAGAGAATGTAACTCATCTTTGCATCATTAAATAACTATTCCACAGCATAAAAGAATATAACACATCTTTAATTTATATTCCACAACAAGAGGCCACAGAAGATCACTGCTTACTGGCTTGCCCAGCTTGCTTTCTTATACAACCCAGTGTAGCTAGAGTTTTCCTGCTTGGCCCACAGTCAAGACAAATCTCTCTTACCTGCCAGTCCCACAGCTGCTCAGACACAACCAAGTAAACACAGAGACTTATATTGTTTACAAACTGTATGGCTGTAGCAGGCTTCTTGCTAACTGTTCTTATATCTTAAATTAACCCATTTCTATTAATCTATAAGTTGCCACGTGGCTCGTGGCTTACCGGTTTCTTAGCATCCTCTCATGGTGGTGGCTGTCAGCATCTCTCTGACTCAGCCTTCCACTTCCCAGAATTCTCCTCTCTCCTTGTCCTGTCTATACTGCCTGCCTGGCTACTGGCCAATCAGTGTTTTATTTATCAATTAATCATCCACAGCAACCCAGGACCATCTGCACAGGTGCACCACCTCTCAGTGTGGGTTAGGCCCTACCACATTCGTCATTACAGAACTGCCCACATACTGCCTACAGGTCAATCTAATGGAAGCATTTCCTCAGCTAATGTTCTCTCTTCCCAGGTAACTCTAGATTTTATCACTCTGTGTCCAGGTGATAAAAATATAACATAAGTACACAGCATTACATGTATAAGAAATGAACTCTGGGGCTGGAGAGATGGCTCAATGGTTAAGAGTGTGTGCTGCCCTTGCAGAGGACCCACATAAGGTGGTTCCCAACCACCTATAACTCTTGCTCCAGGGGATTCCAAGTCTCTGTTTTCTGAGGATACCTGCACTCACTTACACACACGCATATGCATGCACACACACTCACAGACACACTTAAAATAAAATCTTTAAGATAGAAGCTCATACATTTTCAAAAAGAAAATGTGCCAAGGAAATTCCATTGAGAATGAATTATCTTTTCAACAAGCTGATCTGGGAATGTTTGATACCCAGATGAAAAGGAAAAGAGGATTGGGAGAGAGGGGAAGGGAGGAAGAGGAAGTGAGGAGGAAAGAGAAAGAAAAAGAAAGGAAGGAAGAGAGGAAAGCAGGGAGGCAGGGGGAGAAAAAGAGCTAAAATCCCACCTCATATCCTACTCACAATTAACTCACAATGAATCTATACACCCACAAGAACTAAAACTATCAAAGTTCTAAAATAAACCACAGGAGAAACTTACATGACCTCAGCCTAGGTCAAAAAGTTCCTATAAAACACCAAAAACATGAGCAATAAAAGGGTGAAAACCAGACTTCACCAAGAATTGGACTTCAAAGGACTACTAAGAAATTGAAACAATAACCCATAGGCTTCTTACCAATTGAGATGTAGTCTTACCATACCTAAAACCACCATCTTAGATATTTCCAAATCAATCTGATCGATATTCTGCACACACACACACATACACACACACATGCACACACACACACACACATGCACATACACACACACACACACACACACACACACACACACACTGTACCCAAAGGCCTATTGGTTTTATTCAAACTCATTAAAAATTGGAAACAGTCACCATGTCCCTCAAAAGATGGATAAGCATTCAAACAACCAAGATTGCTGAGCAACAAAGAGACAAAGCAATGAGAGGAAACTGACCTGTGAAATAATAGAAGAATGCAGTGGCCTGACTCCTATACTGCAGTGATAAAGAAACTCAACGGAGAGTCTCCAGGCTGTGGGGTTCCAACCATCTGACCTTCAGGGAAGGAAGAGTCTGGAGCAGCAGGAAGATCAGTAGTTACAAGTGGTGTGGGGGAAGAGAGAATGATGAAGAACTAGAGCATGGGGTGAGAAGACATTTTGTAAGATGTGTAGCAGTAGATGCATGACAATGCATATTTATCAAAACCCATTAAACTAATTTATAGAACCAAATATGAACCTTAAAATGTAAGACTTTGGCCGGGCGGTGGTGGCGCACGCCTTTAATCCCAGCACTCGGGAGGCAGAGGCAGGCGGATCTCTGTGAGTTCGAGGCCAGCCTGGTCTACAGCGCGAGATCCAGGAAAGGCGCAAAGCTACACAGAGAAACCCTGTCTCGAAAAACCAAAAAAAAAAAAAAAAAAAAAAAAAAAAAAAAAATGTAAGACTTTGAAAACATTCTTTAGCAACTGTGGAATCTCAGAGTGGAAAGAAATATAGGACAAGAGTGTGAAGTCACTTCACTGAGAGGAGGAGGGAAGAGGACTGATCTCTTCAGGGGAGAAGGTCCAAGGCACAGGACTTGTACCCAGTGCTGGATTCTAGGTAGTAAGGCATTGCCCCCAGGGGTGCGGGTTGCCGGTTCAGACACTTCTGTACATATGTACGCAAAATGGAGTAAATGAATGGAGCTGGTGGAAGCCCGAGTTGGGTGGGAGGTGACTGGAAATCAAGGTGACTCTAAAGTGATCTGGGGGCCCTAGGCAGTTAAAGATACTTGCTGACAAGCCTGACAACTTGAGCTTGTTCCCTGGGACCCATATATGGTGTGACAAGAGAACTAACTCCCACAAGTTGTCCTCTGACCTCCACGGGTGCGCTGTAGTGCATGAAGGCACACACACACACACACACACACACACACACACACACACACACACACAATGTAAACAAAATTCGAATAACCCATGGCTGAGAACTGGAGATTTAAATGTGAACTGATGTTTAGCTTAATACGTTTCTAGATAAGACATGTGCAAGTGCTCATAGATGCATGTGCATAGGTTTGCATCCACGCATGCTCCCTGCACAGTCTGCTGAAAATCTAGAAGCGGTGGTACATGGCAGCAAGGAGCATGTGTCACATGGAAACCTTGTTTTTACTATCTGCAATACAGAAACTGGAGCTTCTTGGAGAAATGGTGGATTCTAGGACCAAGGCAGGAAAATGCAAGGTGACCCTGCAGAGGTGCTTGATGATACCAGGAAGCAAAGAAGTGTTCTTTAAGCCCCTGCTGTGCTGGGGAGGCAGTGATACCAGGTGTCCAGCCCATGTGTGGTATTCCATTGTGGCCACCAGAGCAAAATAACGGAGTTGCTTCTGGCTGCTCTTCACAGGAGAAGGAACCCAGTGTCCTGATCAGAACTTGACACTTGAACTTGAGTATTCATGTAAGGATGGCATTCAGTAGAGTTTGAGGGAAGAAGGTTCCTCTTGCAAACATGGGGACCTGGGAAGTGAGCATGTACTAATGTCTGCCTTGGGAGGAATGAAGGGACAGAGGAGTGTCATCCCTGAGACCTGAGGGGCAGCTCATGTCTGTCTGGTACTGAGGCAAGGAGCATAAAGTTTTTACCATTGCTGACTCACCCAATGGCATCTCCCAAACAAGGATATCCAAGAAAGGGGTTGGGGTTGGGGTCATTCCTGGAGCTAGCCATTCATGAGCTGTGTCTTGTTGGGTAATACTCTTGGACTCCTCTTTGCTGTTCACAAAGGCATGGGTACTCATAGTTCCTTCGAGGGTTTTGGGGAGGTTTTTAATACAGTACTACATCCAAAGCTCTAGATATGCAGTAGGTGCTCAAGCAATGGGGGCAATCACGCTGAAACAACATGGAGATTAGCCAGGTGAGGTTCAGTAAACTGGCTCAAAGGCTTGTTTGTTCAATAAATAAGTGCAGGTGAAGGTCAGCAGCATGTGGGTGTACAAGTGTAGAGATCAGAATCAATATTCAGTTTCTATCTCAGATGTTTATCCCCATCGGACACACTGAGAATTGATTGTGGCTCCCCACCAGTGCCCAGAGACAGCATGGTACAGTAGACAGAGTACTCGCTGGTATGGAGCATAAAATAAGATTCTAATTCTCATTTGGCCTCCAGTGGGGCAGACCTTGGTGAGGTCCAGGTTCTTCCGACCTGGACTTCCTCGTCTCCCAATGAGAGCACTGGCCTCTAGGAATGGTGAGCACTGGTCTGTGTGCCAGGCCTGCTCTCACACCCATGGGACACATCACTGATCACCATGGCTCTATTTCTTCTCAGTTCAAACAGTTCCAGAATCCCTACTACAGTAATTCTCCAGGATGTACCACAGAGGACCCAAGATGGCAGCTTGGATGGAAACAGCTTTGTGAGTTGTCCTAATGATCTCCAAAGTGCCTCCTAGGTGTTGGTTGTCTGAGTCTATTATTCTTTGCTAGAAATTGACTTCATTATGAATCTCCCAAGGTCTGTCTCTCTCCTCCTCCCTTCCTCTCTCTCTCCCTCTCCCCCCACACAGGGAAGGGGAGGAAGGAACAGAGGGAGGAAGGCAGGGAGGGAGGGAGGGAGGGAGGGAGGGAGGGAGGGAGGGAGGAAGGGAGGGAGGGAGGAAGGAGGGAAGGAGAGATTCTGTCTCACTGTGTAGGCCTGGCTGGCCTTGAGCTTACAGAGATCTGCCTGATCCTGTCTCTTGAGTGCTGGAATTTAAAGACAAGTGCCACCATGGCTGGATCTCATAATTTCAGTTTAATCACAAGAAAAACAGAGAATTAAGGGTGTCCTAATGTCAACCTCTGGCCTCCACACAAGGCCCAGCATATATATATGGGTGCACACATAACAACACACACACACTTTTTTTAAGCTAAAAGTTATGATTTGGATGTGGCTTGCTTGTTGCCTGCAGTTTGGAATTTTGGTATCAGGGTGATGGGGTCACTAACAGATGAGGCCTGATGGGAAATTAGTTGACTGAGGTTGTGCTCTCAGAAAGCATTAGTAGATGTGGGCCTCATTTGGTCCCCAGTTGCTTTCTGGCTGCTTGTCTTGCCTTGTTACCTCTGTGTGCTCTCACCACTGTGATGCTGTCCACACTGAGGTTCTCCCCAGAGCCAAGATAATGACAGTGTAATGTCCTAGAGCAGTGGTTCTCAACCTGTGGATCATGGACCTTTGGCAAACCTCTATCTCCAGAAATATTAGCATCACAATTCATAACAGTAGCCAAATCACATTTATGAAGTAGCCATGAAAATAATTTTATAGCTGGGAGTGTCACCACAGCATGAGGAACTGTATTAAAGGGTCACAGCATTAGGAAGGTTGAGAACAACTGCCCTAGAGCCTCACAACTGTGAGGGTGAATGGACTTTTTTCTTTTCAAAGTTTCCCAGCTGCTAGTACTACAAACTAGGAAAACAAACAAATATGCTGGGTCCCATCTGACTATCGAACAGTCTGGAATGGAGGAGTGTGGATTAAGAAATAATAGATAGAAAAAATAGAGACATAGACAATGTAAAAGAAAAAAACTGAGACACAGAATAGCATCGGGAAAGCTCTGAGTCAATACCACAGTCGCCCAGAGTCTATTTCTCATGGGACTTTTATACACCAGCAAGGGGAGAGGCAAAAGACCTCCCCCTATCAAGGACACTATGGTTCAAGTATAGATAAGTGTAAACACTTCCTTAATTCTCAAAACATCTAGTAGTCGTGCCTTATGGCAAAGTATCCTGTAATTAGGCCTTGACGTATAAGACACCTGGTAACCACGCCTTTGGCCAAAACATCCTATTATGCAACTTTGCGGGCAAAACCAGCTCAGACTCTCTGACCTTGAGTCAAGATGGAATAAGGCCACACTATGTAGTCTCTGTGGCCCCCACAATACCCAGCCTCAGAGAGTTCAGATCATGACAGAGCTCCAGGCAAAACTCAGATTTTGCCCAGTTTTCTGCAAGAAAGATGATGGTCCCTGCAGAACTTTCCTCCTCTACCTCATGTTTCTGGAACTTTCTCAGGACACTGTTAACTTGTGAATCCATGGGTCACATCTGGATCAATGGCAGGCATTCACATGACAACTCTACCCTAGCTCAGCATCCTGTTTCAAACTCTGAAAACAGATGTGTTCCATGGAGTGCCAAGGGTTCAAACCTGGAATGCCATGACCTCTGTCCCAGTGTGAGACATAGCAAGAGCGAGCTGAACAAAGACAGGACAGTAGAATTTAGTGGAAGGAGCATAGGCTTTGGCTGGGGTCCATGGTTTCAAATTCATTTCTTTTTTCTTTTTTTTTTTGTTTTTTCTCGAGACAGGATTTCTCTGTGTAGCTTTGGAGCCTGTCCTGTGTAGACCAGGATCTCACTATGTAGACCAGGCTGGACTCAAACTCACAAACATTCACCTGGCTCTGCCTCCCAAGTGCTGGGATTAAAGGTGTGTGCCACCACCGCCCGGCTTCAAATTCATTTCATTGTCCATTTGTTTGGCACAAGTGACTTAATGAATTCATCTGACATCTATGCCAGTTTTCCCAAGTGCCCAGTGGCAACTCTCACTGGCATCCATGGTAAATAAAGTCACAGTAGGTCAACACTATTCCACATTCTTTCAATATATTACCTCATCTAAACTTCATGACATTCCAGAGGGACTCTAGGGACTGGAGTGACCCTAGGAACCCCTGAAGAGTATGCAGCAAAGTGAGAAATCTGGATTTGAATCCAAGCTCTAACTATTGCTACATTACCCTAGATGATAATACATCCACCCCATAGGGTTCCTGAAAGGATAAGTCAGTCAACACACATCCAACAGCAGAGGTGGGAGCTTGTGAGAGGCGCCAAGCATTACACTCAACTCAGTGAGCTACATGTTGCTTGACCAACAGAGTAGAACTGAACCTGAGGTAGGAAGGGAGAAAGAAAACAAAGGAGGTAACTTGACAAATAACAAACTACCCTCATTAGGCGAAGTGTGGAAACTAAAGCTAAATAAACAGCTTTCTCATGAAAATGAGGGTTGATGGGGGCTTGAGGGATGTTTGGTTCAGGGTCTGCCTGAAGCCTGAGACCAAGAGTAAGGACAGGTGGCCCCAGTGGCTGTGACCAACAGGAAAGAATATAGTTGGTTCTCATGGCCTAAAAGACAGGTCCTAGTATCAGTGACATCCCACCCACGTTCAGTACTCTCAGTTCAGAATTTTTGAGAAGCAGTGGAAAACCCCTGAAGAGCAACCAGCCTACCAATGTCACCCACACACTGCCCAAGGGCACTGGTTGACATCTGTATTTTTCAACACAGCTCATGACTCCTTGAATAAATAGCCAGGGTGGGGAAGGCCAGCCAAATGCCTTCTCTGGAAAATCTAATCGCTGTAGTCTTTGGCTTGACATGATCTTTCCAATGCCAGGCAAGGCCTGGGCTCAGTCTTTCTGGCCATGAGATTCCAAAGAGCACTGCCGTTGCATGCCTTTTCCTAAGGAGACATGATAGACACTGTGACAGACCAAGAAAGACTCCGAGTCTCACTTAGTGAACCAATGAGTTTACTGGGCCTACTTACAGAAGCATGGATGCCTCAAAATCACTCGCATCAACAAAGAGCACATCTTAGCATGGTTGGTGAGTCGGAACAGAATCCCTGGCGCTCCTGGCATGACTTGCAGGCTGCTCAACCTGTGGAAGAGTCTCCCATTCCCAGTAATCGTTACTGCTTATATAAGCTTGGGGAGGGGCCTTGTGAGTCTTGTCACTTTCAGGAGTTTCCTGAGCCTTGTGAATCTCTGTTTACTTCCTAATTCATACGTGTCTCTCCAGGTGGCTGTCCTTAACATCATCCACATGGTACTGGCTTTATAGATATGGAGAACACAAGAGTTACTGGTTCACAGGAGGCATCAGCACACATTTTTACAGAAGACCAGGGAGTTAGACTGTGTTCAGTGGGATCAAATTCCCCAAGAGAGGCCCTGAGAATAATGTTTTAAACTGTGAGGGTGACATTTGAGCATCAGTGGATACCCCAGGATGTTGAAGGTTCCAGGAATAGGGGATATCTGCCAAGGAAAGCCATAGGAAATGAGTGAAGACCGCCCAGGAGACAGGCTACGTGGGCTGAAAACACCAAGAGTGCGGAAGCAGAGTTGCTCGGGCCTGTTGCGGTCCACATCATGGTGTCCTGGGCCCTAGAAACCAAATGTGGAGCCAGAGGATTTAACCTTTGCCCTGCTGTGTTCTGTTTTGTTTTGTTTCTTGCTTTGGTCCCATCCTTCTTTGTGGCTTACCAGTCTTCCCTTTGGAATGGGATCATCTGTCATGTACCACTGAATTTTGAAAGTACTTAACTCCTTTTATGCTTACTGAAGTGCACAGCCAAAAGTTCCCTGAGCAATGTTGGAACCAGTAAGGATGTCCCAGCTCCTCAGCATGGACCTAGTGTGTCTTGTGTTTTGAAACGGACATGGTATGGCTCCAAGCTGCACTGCTTTACCTTCCTTGTCAACTCTACTAGGAGATGATAGAGGCATGCCCTAGTGTGTCTGTGAGAATGTTCACAGAGACATTCATTGAGGAAGGAAGACCCGCCCTGAAGGTGAGTGACACTAACACGTGGGCTGGGACCCAGACAATAAATGCAGGAGAGTACCACCTCCTGTCTTGCTTCCTGGCTCGCCATGATGTGAACAGAGGTGTTCTACGAGACTCTCCTACCAGGATGGACTGAACAATCTGATGACAGCAGGAAGCTGAGACTTTACCTCAAGAAAATAGAAAAAAGCAACAGATTAACACCCAGACACTTCTTTAAAAATTTGGTTTCTAAAAATAGAAGTCAGTTATAGGTTTTTTCTAAGTTTCACACATGAGTGCAATGCATTTGGGTCACATCTACCCCCTCTCCTCCTCCTCCAACTCCTCTTTAAGAAAACAATAATTTTCTTAAAGCTAAGAGCTGAGTCTTCTAAAGATTAGACAGATTTCTCTAATAAGATTTATCAAAGGGATATGAGATAGTTCAGTAAATCAAGTACTTGTCTTACAAGCTGGAGGACCTGAGTTCAATCCTCAGAGCCCACAGGAAAAAAAATATCTGGGTGTGATGGCATTTTCTTGCAATGGTAAGGCTGAGGAAATGGAAATGGGTTGATCTCTGAGGCTTGCTGGCCAGCCAGCCTATTTGGAGAGTTCCAAGTCTGTAAGAAACCCCGCCTCAAAAACTGGTGGATGGAGCCTAAGGAACGTTACTTGAAGTTGTATTTGGCCTCCACATGCATACCCAGACTTGTGTATATGCAACACACACACACACACACACACACACACACACACACACACACACACACACACACACATACAAACACACACACATACACATACACACACACACACAAAACTTATCAAGAAGAGGAAGATATGTGTGTGTGTGTGTGTGTGTGTGTGTGTGTGTGTGTGTGTGTGTGTTTATAAACAAATGTGGAATACTGATTTTAAATAATAACTAGAACACCAGTGGGAGGCTTTGTGAATAACTTATTTTGTTTTGTTTTTGACAGAATTTCTCTGTGTAGTCCTAGATGTCTTGGAACTTCCTATGCAGACCAGGCTAGCCTAGAACTCATAGAGATCAGCCTGGCTCTGCCTCCCTACTGCTGGAATTAAAGGAGTGCACCACTGAATCCAGATATGTGGTGATATTGTGTTCCCCAATATATTGTGCACCCTAATAAACTTATCTGGGGTCAGAGAACATAACAGCCACTAGATAGACATAGAGGCCAGAAAATGGTGGTGGCACACACGCCTTTAATCCTATCATTTGGGAGGCAAAGAACTCTGTGGATCTCTGTGAGTTCAAGGCCACACTAGGAACACAGCCAGGTGTGGTGGCACACACCTTTAATCCCAGCACTTGAGATCTCGTGTCTTTGCTTGGGAAAGACACATGCCTTTAATCCCAGAAAGTGATGGCAGGAAGCAGAAAGGTATATAAGTCGTGAAGACCAGAAACTAGAGGCTTTTTAATCTTTTAGGCTTTTGAGCAGCAGTTCAGCTGAGATTCATTCAGGTAAGGACTCAGAAGCTTTCAGTTTGAGGAAACAAGATGAGCTGAGGAATTGGCAAGGTGAGGTTGGTTGTGGCTTGTTCTGCTTCTCTGATCTTCCAGAATTCACTCCTATACCTGGCTCCCGGGTTTGTTTTTTATTTAATAGGACCTTCTAACAATCAATGCTGCACAGATAACTGTGAATAACATTTAATCTACAAATCTAGATGAGATAAATCCTTGGGTATAAAGTCCAAAATTGGCTTATGAAATAGAAAACTCGAAAAGAAAAAGAATTAACAAAACTGGAATGCTCCAAACTTCTAGGCATGACCTCTGACCTTCTCTCTTTATCAGCTTCCCTCACCCTTGGGTGGAAGTAATGGTGCTGTCAACCAAACACAGGGCTCGGGGCTCAGGGTGGGTGTTCACAGAGGCGTATCCCCTTGGAGACTGTGCTCGGTCCAGGCACAGATGGACAGTCCTGTCCACGGTCCTCTGAGGAACTGAAAGAAACACTGAGGCAAAATAATTATTTTTTTTTTCCTTCACTGTCAGCCAGTGAGAACCACATAACCTGGGGATCAGAAGACTCCTTCTCCCCACCATAACTGAATAGAGTGGAAGTCACAGAAGGAGATGAGAAGGAAGAAAAAGGTCTCGTGACTAACTGGACACCCTGAAGCCCTTTTCGCTCACTGGAAGTCTCATTCATGAAGAAAAAACAAAAACAAAACAAAACCCTAACATTCCCTTTCACTTTATGATGTTTCAATGCGTGCCTCCTGCAACAAAGGAGATCTGAGGAATGAACACCTGGGTAGGAGGACGGGTGCTAGACTTCGGGGAAGAAATGATCTCAAGGCAGCTCCCTTCATTTCCAGCACCTCTCTGTTTCCTTATGTAAAGAACAGATGCTGACGGGGGATGTAGCTCAGTGGTTGAGCCCTTGACCAGCATGCATAAGGCCTCAGGTTGAATCCCTGGCAGCTACAGAAACATCAAATTAAAAGAAAAAAAAAAGAAGCGTAGTCAAGTCAGTCTCATAAAGACGGTGGTTGTCTTTTCAACGACCCATTGGGAGGCTTGAGATAACCCACAGGAAGCCCTTGGCTGGTCATGCATTCATTCATGCACGTGTTGTTCCCACCCTTGGCTAATTCTTCCCCTCCTGGTGCCAAGTATCTGGCTCTTAACAGAGTCCATGCTGTGGTGCTTATTAATGACACCAGTGGATCCTCTGCCAGCTGGCACGGAGCACCCACAAACACTGACGCAACTCCAGCCACATTTTCATATTAAAAGTAAAACTTCAGGGAGCAGAATGCAGTGGAAAGTTAATTTACAGCATTACTGTGTTTACCCTCACTACCTATAAAGCCTCCCATTGGTTGATGTTTGGGGGGTGGGGACCACCAAATGGTGAAGGCCACTGTCTCCCTCCTCTAACCATTAACTAGCAAACAAGGTTTAGTGGGCAGCCTCCCTGAAGCCTTACTGTACATATACTAGCATCCCAGACAGCCGAGCAGAGCCAGCAAGAACAAGCGGAACCCACTGCGGACGTAAGTTACCCCTGAGAGCCCTCCATGCCTCCTGCTCTTGCCAGGATCCCCACCTCTGCATCTGCTGCACTCCAGAACACAGCCATGCATGCAGCTTGCTTGTTCGAGATTTTGAGTAGGCGAACATGATGGCAGTCAGCTGTGGCATGAGGCAACCTTGTGGAAGGCTTCCCAGATCCTGGAGTCTGGGAGTCACCACTGGGGTTTGATTTCCCTTGGGCTCCTTCCTTGCCAGGAAGCCATCACTGGGAGCTGTGACTATGTTTCATTGTTACCAGTGGCCTGATGGAGCAGCATTAGCACCCAGGAATTGGGGGGGGGGGGATCTCAGAGCTGAGATGGGTGTCAGGCACCACTATGGGGTAGGGTTGGGGTGCACAGCTGGTACATGCAGGGGCACTCTGAAGAGTGTCCACACACCCCTCATCCATCAACCCTCACTTGGAGATCTGGGGTGGGGATGCTGCCAATAGGAGAAAGACCTGTGTTAACTCTCTGCATCACACCATGAGCTGTGATGCTTACCTAAATCCCTGCCTAATCCAAGCCACTTCAGAGAGGAGGGGCAAGGAGGGTATTGCTAGAAAGAAACACGTGACCCTCAAGCCTTTTCATAGGCTGGTCTGAAAGAGACACCTTGCTGGCCATGTGGTTTTCAGTAGAGATGAGCAGGGTGGCTCTGGAGATGCATGCCCAGTCCTTTATGGATGCCCTGCTTTGTCCAGCTCAGTTTCCCCAACTCTACAATGAGTTGCAGGATTACCCGTGAAGTGAGTTTGTGTAAGTCATGCGTTGATGATAGCCACACCAAGCATTCACAACAATCTCATGAGGCAGTGGGGGTTTTCATCTCCATCGTAGAGGTTTGACACAGGAAGAATGAGGCACACGGTTGCCCCCAAGAAACAGCAGGAAGAGGAAAGAGGCCCAGCCTACTATTGACTGGGGTCCTTCCCCTAAAGGGGATCATAGACAGGTCATGGCCCAGTGCAGAAACCAAGATGTCACTGTGCAGAACACGAGGACAGTGGCAGAGAAAAAGGAGGATGGAAAGCTTCCTGGAGGCAGTGACCAAGCACCTGAGTCTCAAAGGCCAAAAGGGAATGAGCCAGGCAAGGAATGGGAGGGGCCCACAGAGTGGAGCCATATGGGTAGGGCAGGATATCGCCATCTTTATCTCCAAGTCTCAGGCCAGGATGGAGCTCAGCAAACACTAGAGGACTGTAGTGACCTGCTCTGCCATCTATGCCCTGCCCTGTCCTAACCTCTGACCTGGCCTGCAGCAGGGTAACAATCCAGTGTGTGTCCTGAGGAAACCTGTGACACCCAGCAGTGTTGCAGACAGACAGACAGCACTCCAATTTAAAACTGGAGGACTGAGTCATGAGGGTCCAGTGGGCTGGGCCTCCTTCCTCTTCCTGATGTTTCTGAGGGCAACTGTGTGCCCCAGTCATGTAGGCACTAGGGAGCCCCTGAAAACTCAGCTTCTGCCCCTCTGTCCTACCCCCTTTTAGTCATAGATGTTATCTTTCTGGATTGGGGAGCCCCCAAGACTTCAACTTATAATTTTGTTGTTGTCCGCAAATTTGAGAATTTTACACATGAAAACGTGGTCTGAAACGTGGTCTGATCAAATCCACTCTTCCTCCCCTGCAAGTCCTTCCCTCTTCCTAGCACATCCTCCCCAACATCATGTGTTTTGTTCGTTTGTTTTGGAGGTTTTGTTGTTTTGTTTTGTTTTTTGAGACAAATGTTTCTCTGTGTTACAGTCTGGCTGTCCTGGAACACACTTTGTAAACGAGGTTGACCTCGAACTTACAAGCATCTGCCTGCCTCTGCCTCCCAAGTGCTCAGATTAAAGGTGTGTGCCACCACTGTCTGGTGGGTTTTTTTTGTTTTGTTTTGTTTTGTTGTTTTTAATACTGAGTCCACTTTCTGTGGCTAGTATGTGTATGGGTGTAGGGCGATCTACGGAAGCATGGCTAGTCTCTCATTCTTAAAGAGAACTAATTCTCCCTCTTCCAGAAGCCGTCAATGGAAACCCTACTGCAGTTACTCTGCAAAAGAAACATGGTAACAAACTGCCTGGGGCGGGGGTTCCTGTCTTCTACCCAGGGGTTAGGGCGGTTCTCAAAGAGGCTTCTTTTTGCAGCAGACAGTGGTTAACACAGAGAACCCTCAACAAGTCAACCTCCACGCTTTTAAAAGTCACATAGAATATAAAAAGGTGGATTTAAAGGTCACATAGAATATAAAAGGTGGATTTGCAAAGTAAAATTCCAATGACACCTAGCCTGAGCATGGTTTAGCAAGTTGTCTGCATCCTGCCCTTTAGCAGGCATCTGTATCTCTCCATCGGCTTCTAACTGATGTCCAGTGGCTTTTCTTTTTTTCTTTCTTTCTTTTTTTTTTTTTTTGTTTTTGTTTTTGTTTTTTCAAGACAGGGTTTCTCTGTGTAGCTTTGTGCCTTTCCTGGAACTCACTCTGTAGCCCAGGTTGGCCTTAAACTCACAGAGATCCTCATGGCTCTGCCACCCGAGTACTGGGTTTAAAGGCGTGCGCCACCACCGCATGTCCAGTGGCTTTTCATTCTGATCTGGAATCAAAAGGAAACCCACTTAGCAGGGTTTCATACTGTACAAACTGAGCATGGTTTAGCAAGCCCTCAGTTTTGAAGGAGAGCTTGGCCACATTTGGTTTAGCTTTTCTTGCATGTTAAATATATGAGTTGCATGGGTCCTAAGTCCGTCTGAGTTTCTGGCTGCCTACAGTAGAGTTAACAAAGTCTACTTTGAGTTTTTTGATGAAACTTACAGGAGAATATAGGCAAGATGCTTGAGAAAGTGTTAGGCACTTAGCAAGTGCACTGAGTAAAAACATCTTCCAATATGGACCCTAAAGGCCAGGGCTCTGCTGTGACTGCCAAGGTCAACAGCCAATGGGAAGGGAAAAATAGAGGGCAAAGTGGGGTCTTGGCCTGCCTCCAACAGCACCATGTGCCACCGACTCTGGGACTGCCATATCCTCTAACAAGCACTCTTGATTTGGCAGGGTATACTCAACCAGAACAATGCCACTTGCTCTGCATACCTGTCTCCTCTGGCTATCTGCCAGTGTCCTCATGACTGCCCACACCTTGAATGACAGCACCGCTGAGTCTTCATTGAGCCCTCACCGAGGCCTGGCCCCCACCAATGTTGACTTTGCCTTCAACCTGTACCATCACCTATCGACCTTGGAGCCTCACAAAAATATCTTAATCTCCCCCGTGAGTGTCACAACGGCCTTGGCCATGATGTCCCTTGGCACAATGGGCCCCACAAAGACACAGCTTCTCCAAGACGTGGGCTTCAACCTCACAGAGATACCTGAAGATGAGATCTACCAGAAATTCGAGCAGCTCAGTCACCTTCTCAGCCAGTCAGACAGCAACTTGGAGATGAGCATGGGCAATGCCATGTTCCTCAACAAGAACCTGAAGCTAAAGGACTTGTTCTTAACAGACATTGCACGCTATTACAAGTCAGAGGCCTTGACCACCAATTTCAATGACTGGGCTGAAGCCAGCAAGCAGATCAACAAGCATGTTGAGAGTAAGACACAGGGGAAAATCACACATGTGTTCTCAGACCAGGAGAGTCCAGCCGCCCTCATCCTGGTCAACTACATCTTCCTCAAAGGTACTGCTCTCCCCTCCCTCCCATCCTAATGAGATCCCACTCCACCACAGATCTCCCTAGTGCCCACAAAGCCACCCCACACAAAATGGCCTAGAGTTCACAGCCAGTTCTGACCATGTCCTATCCCTGACAAATGCCAGTGTCTACCAGATTGGAACTAGGATACCCACAGTGCTGTTCTTGAACACTTCCTGAAAGATTTGTTAGAATTATAGATTCCAGAACTCATGGCTGCCTTGCTGAAATAATACCTCCACAGGAGAGCCCAGAATGTGTCTTGTGTGCCCCTCCACCAACTGAACAAGATTTTTATGATCAGTTGGTTAGGAGACACCTTGCTCCTAAGAATCAAATCTGACCTTCCTCTATAACACTGATTCTAAGCAGAAGCTGAGGCTCTCACCTTCCCAGGTACATTAGGCAACTTTGAGGAGCACTTTTTTTTCTTTTTTATGTCACAACTAGGGGTAAGATAGGATGAGGGACTGGGATCCAGTAAGTAGAGGCCAGGAAGGCTACTGGACATGCAACTCACAATGCTGTTCACAATGCACACACACACACACACACACACACACAAATACGCATACACACAAACACACACACACACACACAAACATAGACAGAGAACACATACAAATACATAAACATATACACAAACACATACAAGCCCCCTCATGGTGTCACCATCCCTAAATATCTAGAGTGTCGAGAGTGAAAGCCTTGGTCTAGAACCCTCTACTTTTTCTGTCTTCTCTAGCCTTGTGTCTCAGTACTTTCCCTTTTCTAAGATCTCAACATACAGTGCACGTGCAAACACACAGCACACATACAACACATACACACAGCACACAAACACACACACAGCATACATACAACACACACACACACACACACACACACACACACACACTCGACTGACTATACCAAATTCCTCTCCTGTCCTTGAGCATGCTTGCCTCCACAGAAGCCTGTATGAGCCTCCTGATAATACTGTAACAAGTTACTGTGGACAGTGGCTGTATACATTTGTTATCTGCTAACTGTGGAGGTCAGGAGATTAGACCGGGCCACACTGCTTGGGGCTGGCTTCTGAAGGACAGAAGAGGCTAAGGGGCAGGTGTTGCAAGCAGCCAAGCTTTGACTCAGTCTAAGGAATGACATTCTTTCTGTCAGAACTGACCAGTACCACAGCAAGCAAACAGGCTAGACAGTGACTCCACCAGCTGAGGGGAAGGGGAACTGTGAGCCTGAAAACATCCTGTATCCTGACTCTATACACAGGAAGACAATGATATATATATATCATTGTCTGGAATGCCCTCATTCTAAGTGGCAGAGGCACCAGCCTCCTCCAGGAACTGGCCAGACTTTTGAGATGGTTCATTTCTCCAAAGTGAGCTTCTCCCTCTTCCCACCAGAGACCATGAATTCAAGGTTTGAGTTCTAGGACCACCAAAATTCTCAGCACTGAGACCTACCTCAGGCCCAGAGGCCCAGTTAGAAGTCTAATTTAAGTGGGACCTATCTGCAATCCAAGACCCATGGTCCTTTTCTCTCCCCTTGCCTGTGTTTGGAGGCTAATCTCAAGCAGAGCTAATCCTCAACCACCAGAGAGCAGGGGACAGGGCAGGCTGCATCGCCCAGCATGCTGCTGCAGGCTGCATAGCCCAGCACACTGCTGCTGCACCACTCTGTTGCATGCAGAATAGGCTTTAAGCTCCTGAGGATTATTGCATCTTTCTGGGAATTGGGCAGCTCAAGCAGGGTATTCCTGGCCTGCAGCAGATGGCTGCATACCTTACCTTGTTTCTGCAGGATCAGTGGGTGTTCCGCTGCTTCACAAGAGGGTGTCCAAGCTTGGTTTTAATTCCCAGTCTACAAACCTAATGATTGATAACCCCTCCCATCTCCTCCCCCCCCCCCCCGCCTTGCATCTTTCCAGGCATGTGGGAGCTTCCCTTAAATCCAGAAAATACCAAGGATGAGGACTTCCACGTGAACGAGACCAGCACCGTCAGGGTGCCCATGATGTTCCAATCAGGCAATATGGATTATCTTCACGACTCAAAGATCCCCTGCCAAGTGTTAAAGATGAGATACTTGGGAAATGGAACTACCTTCTTCATCCTTCCAGACCAGGGCCAGATGGACACCGTCATCGCCAAACTTAACAGGGACACAATTGAGAGGTGGGACAAGCTTCTGACCAAAAGGTAAAGCCTCCAGTCACCTTGTGGGTTTCTATAAGGTGTACGTTTCTGGAAAACAAGGCAGGGAGACTTCTTCCTCTCCAAGATAGACCCCACAAGGCCTTACTGCTCCCCATAGGCTGTGAGCTTCTGCAGCTGGACGGTATACTTATATATCCATCTATCACAGAGGTCGTTTGGGGCATACCACACGTCCAATCCCCATTTCTTGTGAATTTCATAGTCATAGACATTTTGTACATTATATTTTTATATCAATTCCTTAGAGGGAACTCACCAAGCACCAAGCTCCCCCACTTTTCTCTTTTCTTAGCTGGTTCACTATAAAGGGAATCTGTTAGTCCTTGGGGCCTCTGTAAGGTACAGTGCAAATGACTGTTGCATCCTGGGCAACTGACCATAGTGAAAAGAATCATGGAGAAACAGCTGCCCAGGTGCCCTGTGTGAGCCTGTTGCTCTAGCTGCATTATTTTCTTAAGCAAATATCTTCTAAGTGAGTTTATGCTTTCACATATGAATCCTGTGGTGTGTGTGTGGTCTCACCTCCAGATGTGGCTCCTATAGCTACAATTTAAAATATCTCTTTTTTAAATTCAGTACTAGGAATTAAACCTGAGGTCTCTGCATGCTAAACTCACCGCTGGGCCGTTTTTCCACCTTTTAAAGGTGGGTTTACTCAGACTGGCCTTGAACTCATTTTGTATGCCAAGCAGGCTTTGGCGCTTCAGTCTCCTGCTGTGGGGTCTGCAGTAGCTGAAATTAAAGATTACCACAAGGCTCAGGCTCATTTCTTGGGTATCATGCAAATGTCTTGAGCAACCATACCTTCCCTTCCTTGTTCACAACTTTTAACGTGTTCTTCTGACCAGATTGTCCTTTTTTTTTTTTAAATCCTTCCACTCTGCATTTTTGTTCTCAATTCTCACTGTAAATCTGATCAAAGCAGCCAACAGAACCCATGGCATGATACTGGGATGCCTTGAAATCTCCTATGCTTTGTGAATTTATTCATCACATTTAAATCCAGGCCCCATGCAAGTCTCAAGGCATGGACAAAGTGCAGATAACTTGATTGTCAGAATGTAACATGATCTTCCTCTTGCTCAATTCCCTACCCAGCTCTCATTCCCACTTGAAACTTCCTAAGCAGTCTTTACTTACATGGGACCATCAGCATTTTGCTCTTCTGAGCCCCCTCCCCAATTACACAGTAGGCTCCTTTTTACAGAATTCTAGAGCTTCTCTAGCTGGACCTCCAAGCATTTCCAATTCCTCAAGCCAGTTCTCAAGACTTCTGAACCACATTGTCTGGTATTCACAGAAAGCGATTCCTGGTACCAGGAATGAGATATGTTAGTTTTTGTTTGTGTTACTTCATTCTTCATTGCTGTCGTGAATACCTGAGAGAAACATTGAAAGAGACAGAAAGATGTCTTTTTCTCTACAGTTTCAAAGACTGCAGTCCATAGTAACTTGGCTCTGTTGCTTCTGGGCCCATCTATGGTGAAGCAGAACACTGGCTCCCTTTTGCCCCCTTCGCATAGTCAGGACACCCAACCCACATATAGGATGGGTCCTCCCTCTGCAATTAACCTCTCTGGAAACACCATCACAAACACACCCAAAAGTGTATCTGCTACCTGGTTCTAAAATCCAATCAATAGTGAAGATTAATCATCACAAGTCCACCCCTTGAC
The DNA here is from genome assembly GCF_007827085.1 of Peromyscus californicus insignis. Taxonomy (NCBI): domain Eukaryota; kingdom Metazoa; phylum Chordata; class Mammalia; order Rodentia; family Cricetidae; genus Peromyscus; species Peromyscus californicus. The sequence goes on along the minus strand of NW_026294447.1, from coordinate 52,667,480 downwards.
AACTTAATACTCAAAAAAACATCATTTTTAAACTATCACATCCCACTCCTGGCCCCCATAGGTGCATGGCCATCTCATAATGCAAAATGAATTTACTTCTTTAAAAATTAAGTAGGCTTAACAATATTGACACTGTTCAAAAGTCAAAAGCTTCTTTTGAGACTCAAGGCAATATCTTGACTGTAAGTCCCTGTAAAATAAGAAACCAGTTTCCATACTTCCAATATACAACATCACAGAATAAAATTTCCAATTATAGAAGGGTCGATTGGGAGAGGGGAGAGAGACCAAAGCAAGACTAAAATCCAAAAGGACAAAAGCAACATCCTGCAGTTTCATGTCTGGGCATCTTGGTGGCCTCATTCAGGCCCCAACAGCTTCTGCTTCCCTTTTGCTGCCTGTGGATGATGTAGTCTCTCTCCTGGGCTGATTCCACTCCACATCTGCAATTATCCTTGACAGTCACCCAAAGGACCTGTCACATTCAACATCCTGGAATCTCCACTGCCACTGAGGCTTCACCTTCACATAGCCTGCTCAGGAACTCTGCATAGGAAACTTATACTATACGTTGCTTGGCCTCAAAGATTTCCTGGAAACTTGGTGCCAGCTTCTATGACTCCTCATTATTGCATCTTTAATGCCTACCAAAATTTCCCAATGTGGGTGATGCCAAGTTCGACTGCTAGCTTGAGATGTCACTCCTCGGATCACAAATGCAGTAGCCTCTGTATGCCTTTGTGTCTGAGACTCAGAAGATCCTTTCCTAGGTAACAATTTTCTTACAGGTACCTTGAAGGCTCCATCATTTCAGATGCTAGCCTTTCAAATGGGTCTTTTGCACTCTTGAAGAGTAAGTAGGAACTTGCACTCAAGGCTCTTTTCTTACTGTCCCAGTGCAAAGTCTCTGGTTTTCACTAACAATGTTAATCTCTCTAATAATAATATGGTCAGTTTATCTAAGCCCATCCTGTCCTCAACTTCAACCAGCATTAAGTTCCTTTCCTCACCAAACTACACATTTTCCACACCTTTCTGCTCTAATTTTCTGATACCTCTCCCTGTAAATCTGGGTAAATTCAGTCAGTAATAACAGTACCACAACTTGGATGATGTTTTCTTGAAATTTCCCCTGCAAAACAACTTAGTCCACTACTTCTGAGTTCATCCTCATCCAAGCTTTTAGGATATGGACAGAACACAGCCACACTTTCCACATAATGTAACCTGGATGGCCTGTAGTCTGATTGTTGTCAATAGAGTCTTCCTTTCAAGATGAAACCTTGTGATCCAGTACTTCACTGCCTGCATTTCTATTAGCAATCTGGCTTGCACACTCTTACCAGCTTTTACTATCAAACTCTAGGGTTTATCTAGACCACAGGCTCAAGCTCTTCTAAATTCCTCATCAAAACCATTTCCAAAGGTCTACAAACCAGGTAGTCATAGGAACCACCCCACTTCTGGTACCAATTTTCTGTACTAGTTTTCTGTTTGCTGTGACAGATACTCAACAGAAGCAATTTAACGGGAGGCAGTTTTTATTTTGGGTTCTGGGTTAAGAGAGGATACATTCAGTCCATTGCGATGGAAAGGTATGATGGTAGGAAAGTGAGATGGCTGGTCATAGTGCATCCATAGACAAGAAACAGTAAGAGCAAATGCTTGTGCTCATCAGGCCTCTCAGCTACTTTTTTCCCTTGCATTTTTATATATTAAAGAAGATTTATTAGGTTGGTTTATACACCACTATAGTCTAGGTAGTCCAACAATGGAAGTCTTGCCCTGGTTGAGAAAAAAAAACCAGGAGCTTCTCAATCCATTAGGCTGGATGGCTCATCAGTCCAAATCTGATGCTGAAGACCTACGGAACTCCTGTAGAGTAGTTGGTCTTCATTCCATAGTAGAAGTCTGAAAATCTGGATTCTGATGGCAGCTTAAGATGACAGAAGCAGCTGTGGTGGCAGCAACAGAGCAGGTGAAAGGTCAGATGAAAGTGCCAGCAAGACATGAAAATAAGCAGAAACTTCTCCCTCTGATTTCCCTTTTCTCCATCTCATAGCAGAACTCAGGCTGTTTAGGATGGGTCCTCCCTCCTCTGTTAAACCTCTCTGGAAATGCTTTCATAGATATGTTTGAAAGTGTGTCTCCTAGGTGACACTTGAAAATGTCATTTTGAAATTAAAGTCTAGTCATTTGAAAATAAAGATTAACCATGAGAGGCCTTAACAGCACATAGGCTGAACCAGCTGTGATAAGGATATTAGCAGAGGGGACAGGACTTGGCTGTTGGGGCATAGAATCATTTGTGTAGGTTGGCCAGGACTAACTACTGCTTCTGGCCAGGAGTTCTCTCCACACTCTTATTCTCCCTTCTTCAGAGACCATAAAGACTGATCAATAGTCCAGCTATATCACAGACATAATCAGCTCAAAGGAATCATCCAGAAAAAAAAAGATGAATTTAGGTAATTCAAAGACCCAGAGAAGAAGCTTACATATGAGGAAGAGATCATTCCTGCTTTTTGCCCTTCCTGTCATCCCTAGTGAGTGAGTCAGCCTGTTGCTACAAGTACTGAAGAGATCTGTCTAGGAAAGGATATGCTGCTCTCTACCACAAGGCCTAGCCTTGGACCCTCTAACTTCTTCTGCTTCACCTTGAGCAGATGGGTGAACCTGTACATCCCCAAGGTCTCCATGTCTGGTACCTATGACCTTGAAGATGCACTGGCAGGCATGGGCATTACAGATTTGTTCACCAGTCAATCAGCTTTCTCAAACATCACCGAGGATTCTCCACTAAAGCCGTTAAAGGTAAGTATCTTGGGAGCTTTTTCTCCAAAATTTACACTAAAAAATCTTAACAGTAAGCAACACAAGCCCATTTGTGAATGGTCCTGCAGATCCCAAGCTGAAAACCCCAGGACCAAGCCCCGTCAACCACAGTTCAGTAAACAGAGGCTCAGCAAGAAAACAACCACACAGAAAGCTCATGACAAGGGAGAGTCACAGCCCCGGCAGCTACCCAACCCATGAAGCCTCACGAGAGAGGGGACACTGGAAAACAAAGTTGTCGTGGCAGAAATGAGAGCAGCCCCAGGCAAAAAGACATAGAGGACACAGTAATGATCCTCCTCAGCAACACACTGAGCCTTCTACTCAGTTGCATGCCTCAGCCTTCAGCTTGATGTTTTCAATTCATAAATTCATTCCAAACATTTTGATTGAACACCTACTATGTGCCCAAGCCTGTGCTGGGATCCAGATATGTTTCCATTACTCAGATGTGGACACTGTCCTCAAAACACAGGGCCCTGGGTGGTGCGTGGAATCCTTACTTAGTGAAATCTGAGTTCAATAAATGGGCTGTGTGGATGAGTAAAGCCAGTGAGGAAGCTAAGCCACACAGAAGCCTCCTTTTACCCCTTTTTTTCCTTTTCGAAAAACAGGAAAGGGATTTTTCCCCCAGTATGGCTGTACTAGAAATACCAAAGGATAGAATATTCTAAGGCCCCAAAGCACACTGACCACTGACTGAAGCTTCAAGTTTATATAGAGAAGGGAGACATTATCCCAACTGCTCAGGGCAATCCTTAACCCAGGAAAGGCAGAGAGCTTGACATGGTCATGGAGCTAGGAAAACCAAACAGCAACAAAAACAGTTGCATGTTGGACTCTGGGTCAAGATCTCAAATCCTCGAGACTCACCACAGAGGTCCCAGTCCCAGCTCAGCCTCTGCCTGGAGCCTATAGCAGGAACACTCAGGGACCTTCAGACTTGCTGAGAAGTGGAGTTGATGAGACCCCACCACCACCAAGGCATGCTGGGTATACAGTGATTGTCACCTATTATTTAGTTGCTGGGATGGGATCTGTCAGCCATTTAGCTGTCTTCAGAATTCCATCTAATTTTAATCATTAAAAGGAGCACAGCAACAGCAAAGGGCTTGCCTTTCAACTTCAGCCTGGACTTTCCTAGGCAGAGGAGGCAAAAGCACTTTGTAGAAGTTCAGCTCTGCTGTTTCCGTAGCTAGGTGGGCAGCGTGAGGTGTTTTGAAGCCTAGGGTCTGGTAAGTCGAGCCCAGGATAGACCATGAGACCTGGTTCCTTTAACTTCGGTGTGGTGTGTGCAGCCTGCTAGTCCAACAGGGAGGCAGTTTGGGGCATCCTGGCTGCTTCACCTTCCATGGATGCAGTGTCCACGTGATGAGACGTGGACAGTTCCTTCCTCATGACAAGGACTCATTTCCCGCCTCTGACGTGTTTCTCACAGGTGGTCCACAAGGCCATGCTGCAACTGGATGAGACAGGTGCACGGCATGTTGTCACCAGAGAGGCTCCCCCGATACCTGAACCACTCACCATCACCTTCAACAGGCCCTTCACTCTCCTAATTTTTGACGACTTCACGTGGAGCAGCCTATTGTTTGCTAAAATCATGAATCCAGCCTAAGCTCATGCCCTGAGCCGCCATGGTGCCACCTGACTTTGGGAGGGCATAAAAGCCTTTCCCCAGTCTTCTCCAGGTTCTCCCCAACCCAACCAAGTATCCTTACTTTTAGATGCTTTGTAATGAATGACAGTTGAGAAGGGACCCCTGAGAAAGATGAGTTATTAAAGGATGTTTTTGCAAACTCTGTGGAGTACCTGGGTCATTGCATTCTGATGAGGGCTTCCTTCTCGATTTATACACAGGTGGTGCCTTCTCACTGTCCTCCATGGAGGGAAGAGCAGAGAGAACTCTCTAGGGTCTTTCAGAGGGGCACTAATCCCGTTAATGGAGGTTCCACCCTTATGATCTCATCACCTCCCCGGAGCCCTGATAGACTTTTAACTCTAGGTTTCAAAATGAATCTGTGAGACATTCAGTCCGCAGAATATAGTGCTAAATGCTACCACGTCCATAACATGCACCTCAAGAGGGCTGACTCCGGTCAACAATACCACCTCTTTTTCTGACAGGAACAGAAGCACAGAGCATCTTGGATCAGTCACAGGTCCAGAGTGCAGTGTGTACAGGGAGATGTGTGGCTTCAGAGGGAGACTAGCCTGAGACAGAAACCCAGCCAGGTCACAGAGTGGTCCTAAGCTGAAACTAGAACAATGTGGTTTTCTTTATAAGGTTGGGGGGAAGAGGGGCTGGCAACGAAGGACTGACAGACGAAGTCTGTCATGGGTGAGTGGCACAGAGTTACCAAAGGAGAAAGTAGCAGATGTGAGGGATCAATTCTAACACTTCGTTCTCTGTTCTTACCTCGGAATCAATACACGCACACTGATGTGGAATCCCAGGGTTTGGGTCAGCCATGCTGAAGCAGTTTCCCTACCTCTACCCAGAGAGCTCCCATGTCAACCATGCACACGCAGAACACTGTTTCTGTCCTGCCGTGGCTGTGATTTTGGTTTTGTTTTCAATTTTGTAAGTCAGAGAATAATCAAACCAAGTTCATAAATTTCCTTTCTCTTAAGTCCACTTACCCTTAAATACACTATATGTGTGTTGCATGTGTAATATAGTTTCAGCATATGCATTCTTTAATGGATATTTAGCATAAACCAAAAGTGCCCTCTGAAATTAATTGGTTGGAAAAATTCTATGAAGCCATGTAATGTTTGGGAATCACTAGGTACTAAAGGAAACGTGTAATTCTTCTCATCCTTGAGCCAATTCCAGATGAATCAAAGATTTAAGAACAAAAAAAATGAAATCATCATGAAGTAAGGAGCCAATATATGTTTTTAAAACAACTTCAAAAAGAGGAAGTCTATGTAAAACCCAGGACCACTGAAGAGAAGGCTGCTACACCGAGCTACATAAACAAAGTCAACTGGGTTTCACAGAGGGTGAGGGAGGGTGTCTTAGTTAGGGTTTCTATTGCATGACCACAGCAACTCTTATTTTAAAAAAACATTTAATTGAGGTGGCAGCTTACAGTTTCAGAGATTTAGTCCATTATCATTATGCCCAGGGAGCATGGTGGCTGGGAGTATGGTGGCATGCAGGCAGATATGGTACTGGAGAGGTAGCTGAGAATTCTGCATCATACAGGCAGACAGGAAGTGGTCTGTGACACAGGGTGGTATCTTGAGCATATATGAGACCTCAAAGCCCACCTCCACAATGGCACACTTCCTCCAACAAGGCCATATTTACTCCAACAAAGCCACACCTCCTAACAGTGCCACTCCCTTTGGGAGTCATTTCCTTTCAAACCACCACAGAGGGATAAAAATAGGAAAGTTAATTTCTCTACTGAGTCACTTATTATTTTAAAAGACTGGGAGGAGGTTGGATTGGGCCTGGGACAACGGTGGCTGATTGAATAGTCTGTTCTTACTTATCTTCCTGGGATACTATAAAATCAATACTGTACAAATAAAACTCCCTGTAATTCAGGCTTCCACATGGCATTATCACCTGAAATCTGAGCCCCTGAAGAAGGTGGGTATAGCAGAAGAAAAATACTTGGAAAAATAAGCTAGCATTATTGGGAAGTGAGGATAGGTAGACTGTGGGGCCAAGTTGGTGGAAACAGGTCACTGGAGGTGTGTCATTGGGTGCCACACCTTGCCTTGGCCACTTCCTCTATTCCATTTCTGTTTCCTGCCCATCGTAAACTAAGCAGTCCCCCTCCTTCACATGTTTCTACCATCATAGAGGTCAACATCACTATAGCTCCCCTACGAGGGGGTTCAACGATCGTGCTTTGGAAATGTCTGCCTTCAGAGTAAAATGAACCTCTCTCCGTCTTTTGAGCCGTTTCTGTCAGGCGTTCAGGCATGGCAATGAGAAAAGCTGATGAGAGATGGCTGGCGTCTGCTTTTGTTTGCTTTTGTTTCTTTTTTGTCAAAACTTGATGAAAGCACAGGTCCACAAGAGAAACACGAAGGACCTTGGGTAGGAACAACATGATCAAGTATAAAGAGAAAGCTCTTCAAATCAGCTGAAAAAAATAGACACTCTACACACAGAGGACAAAGGTAAAGCTGGGGCTGGATTTCTCATCCGTAGTCATGTCAGATACTCAATATGCTGAACGGAGAAGCACACTCTCTTTCTGTATGATTCCGACCCACACCGCACACCCTGAACTTAACAGGAAGGAATTTCAGACAAGCCTAAAATGAAAAACTTACAAAATATCTAGGCAGAATCCTTCCAACAGGCCTGGAGAGAAAAGGAACAAGCTCGTATTGTCTGGTCGGGAGGACAGCAAAGGGCCATGAAAACCAGTTGCACTGGGAGCCCTGGAGTGGACTCTAAACCAGAAAAGGTGGGGCAACCGAGATTTGAATGAGTGGATATTACCAACACAATACAGTCTCCCTATGAATTGTCCGGGTTTAATGGTTATATGGTAGTCGTGTACAATAGTTAACACAATTTGTCCGGGTTTGATGGGTATATGGTGGTCGTGTACAATAGTTAACACAATTTGTCCGGGTTTGATGGTTATAAGGTGGTCGTGTACAATAGTTACACAATTTGTCCGGGTTTGATGGTTATATGGTGGTCGTGTACAATAGTTACACAATTTGTCCGGGTTTGATGGGTATATGGTGGTCGTGTACAATAGTTACACAATTTGTCCGGGTTTGATGGGTATATGGTGGTCGTGTACAATAGTTAACACAATTTGTCCGGGTTTGATGGGTATATAGTGGTCGTGTACAATAGTTAACACAATTTGTCCGGGTTTGATGGGTATATGGTGGTCGTGTACAATAGTTAACACAATTTGTCCGGGTTTGATGGGTATATGGTGGTCGTGTACAATAGTTAACACAATTTGTCCGGGTTTGATGGGTATATGGTGGTCATGTACAATAGTTACACAATTTGTCCGGGTTTGATGGGTATAAGGTGGTCGTGTACAATAGTTACACAATTTGTCCGGGTTTGATGGGTATATGGTGGTCGTGTACAATAGTTACACAGTTTGTCCGGGTTTGATGGGTATATGGTGGTCGTGTACAATAGTTAACACAATTTGTCCGAGTTTGATGGGTATATGGTGGTCGTGTACAATAGTTACACAATTTGTCCGGGTTTGATGGGTATATGGTGGTCGTGTACAATAGTTACACAATTTGTCCGGGTTTGATGGGTATATGGTGGTCGTGTACAATAGTTAACACAATTTGTCCGGGTTTGATGGCTATATGGTGGTCGTGTACAATAGTTAACACAATTTGTCCGGGTTTGATGGTTATATGGTGGTCGTGTACAATAGTTACACAATTTGTCCAGGTTTGATGGGTATATGGTGGTCGTGTACAATAGTTACACAATTTGTCCAGGTTTGATGGTTATATGGTGGTCATGTACAATAGTTACACAATTAGGCATGCAAGTTATCAATTTATTACTCATCAGCTCTAAGTCTTTCCATCACCATTGCTCTGCAAATCTAAGACTGGATCTTTTTATTTTTATTTTTTTTAGTTAAGAAAAATTTTTCATTCATTTTACACACCAATCAAAGATCCCCCTCTTCCCTACTCCCACCCCCCCAGCCACCCCCTCCCAACGCACCCCCCACTCCCACCCACAAGAAGGCAAGGTCTCCCATAGGGAGGCACATTCAGTAGAGGCAAGTCCAAGCCCTTCCCCCTGCCTCAAGGCTGCAAGAGGTGTCTCATCATAAGTAGTGGGTTCCAAAAAGCCCACTCATGCACCAGATGGACTCTGATCCTACTGCCAGGGGGCCTCCCAAGCAGATCAAGCTACACAACTGTCTTTTTAATGTTTCTCCTTCACACATTGGGCATGGTCGGAGACTTTGTCAGTAGAGGGCGCCAGAGAAACACTACCAAATGAACCGGCTTCACTTTCCTGTCTGGTTCAAGCCAAATAAGTGAGACAGAGCACTAGATGATAATTAGACACAGACAAGACAGACAGACAGAGGGACGATAGACAATAGGTGGAGGCTTAGAATATAGTTAGAAGGATGGATAGGTGACTAGATGGATGCAGACCGATGATGGAACTATACACCCTGAAAAATAATAGTTGAAAGATACTTTCTTAACTATGCCTCTTGAATGCACATGTAGACACACATATACATCTGATTCTTAAAAGTGAGAATTTTTCTTACATGAAAAAACATTAAACTGAGTCTTACTAATGCAAAAATTGAGACAAAAATACTCATTATATCCGTTGTCATTTCACATTGTACTGGGATTATTTATCAGATGATGCAATTAATTACAGAAAAGAAAGTAGAATGGGAGGGGCAGACAGAATAAAACTATCTGCATCTTCATGATGTGGTCATATGCCTGCATCGCTAAATAGACAAAAGGATATCAAAGTCTATATCAAAAATACACTTGAAAACCAATAATCACACAAATCAGTAAATGAGTTCAGCAAGATGTCAGGTTACATAAAAATGACATTTTGATATGCACAAATAACCACCAGCCAAAAATACAAACAGCAAAGCCAACAGCAGCCTGAAAGATACAACACATGGGAATGAATGTACCAGTGCCCCAAACCTACGCTGAATAAAAGAAAACACTCCTAAAAAATGCAAAATTAGGCCGGGTGGCGGTGGCACACACCTTTAATCCCAGCACTTCTGGAGGCAAGGCAGAGCCAGGCAGATCTCTGTGAGTTCGAGGCCAGCCTGGTCTACAGAGTGAGATTCAGGACAGGCACCAAAACTACACAGAGAAACCCTGTCTCGAAAACAAAAACAAAAAAAGAAAAAATGCAAAATCAGATATAAACAAATTAGATGTGGAAAGTTATTCTTTCCTGAATGAGATTGTTCAAAATAATCCACATACTATTTTCTCTAATGTAATGAATTAATTTATTGGGATTCCAGTAAAGATACCAACTTTTTTTTCTCGTCGATAGAGAATATGACATCAAAATCCACTTATAAAATGTCCAAGGATTCCAGGACAAGAAGTAGCTGTGGGCTCAGGAAGAAGGGGAGAGGCTATTGTGACAGACGGAAAGCGAGGAACACAGACTCCTTAGTTCTAACGCTGGTACTGGCACATGAACACATAGGCAGACTGATGGATAAGAGCTCCAAAAATGAGTTAGGAACAGTCAACCAAAACAAAGTATGGATGCAAATGAACAAACTAAGGAAACCCGCTACTTTGTAAGATAATTTACAATTTCTTTTTAATTTGGATAATAATAGCTAGCTCAGTGATTTACTGCAATTAAAATAAAGCATAATTAAAGACGATTGATAAAGGATAAAAAAGAAAGTCTGGAAATGACCCAAGCACAAATGACAATAATATTTGATAAAGAATTGACCTTTAGGGGCTGGAGAGAGGGCTCAGTGGTTAAGAGCACTAGTTGCTCTTCCAGAGGACCTGAGTTCAATTCCCAGCAACCACGTGATGGCTCACAACCATCTGTAATGGGAACCAATGCCCTCTTCTGGCAAGCAGCTGTACATGCAGATAGAGTACTCATATAGATAGATAAATAGATAGATAGATAGATAGATAGATAGATAGATAGATAGATAGATAAATAGATACATACATACATACATACATAGTAGATAGATAGATAGATAGATAGATAGATAGATAGATAGATAGATAAAGTAAATAAATAAATATTTTTTAAATGAATGACTTTTAAATAAATGACGTTGGGACAACTAGGTGGCCATTTGAATTGGGAGTGGGAGAGACAGAATTCGAGCCATTCAACATGTGAGATATCATACACAGAAATAAAAAGGACCAAAGATCTAAATGAACAAAGAAATGAAGCTCCACTGTATGAAAAGGAAAATGTCCCCGTGCATTCATTTGTTCCAACACGATCCCTAGCTGGTGATGCTGTGGGGGAGGTTATGAGACCTGTTGGATTATAGGGTCAAGTTCACGGGTGTAGACTGTGAGAGGCATGCCTTTAAAGGTTTAGCCTGGCCTTATTTCTATTCCTGTCTTCTGTGTCCTGGTTTTCTAAGATGTGGGGAGCCTGTGCCAGGAGCTCGTCACTGCTGTAAGCACTACGGTGCTTTCCTCACTGTGGCGGATAGGATCCTGGAGACAGAATAAATGTTGTCTTCTGTACATTGCTCTGTCCCATATTTTGTCACTGTGATGGAAGAAAGCAAGTAGTGCAGAAAATGGCGCCAAGAAGTGAGGTCATTGCTATGGTGAATCTGACCATGTAGTGCAGCCTTAGGAACAGGTTTGTGGGAGAAAGGTGGAGGGGTCTGACGCTGTGGGCTACTGGAGCCCAGAGCGCTGTAAGGACAGTGTAAGGAGCCAGTGAGGAAGGATCTCAGAATGGTATCAGTTTCTGCTGATACCATCTGGACAGCAGAAACCGTGTTCATGGCCTCCAGATGGGAGGAGGAGCCCTACTGGGATTTGAGGCCATTCATGGTTCATTTTAACAAAGAATCTGGCTCTTTTCTGCCCATGTCCAGAAATTTTGAGACAGGATCTTAAAATAATATGCAGATTTGTTTGGCTGGTGGAATTTCAAGACAGTGTAACATGCAGACCATGCTATGCTCCTGGCCCCTTTTATAATGATACTCTAGAGTGAAAAGTGGAGCAGAAAGTTGTGAAAAAATACGCAGTTTGGGAGGATGAGTTTAATGCTACAGACAAGGTGAGTACAGATACACTGTTAAAGTGATGGGCACAATTGAAAGGCAGCTGTGCACACTGCTCTGGCACACTAAGAAATGTGCCCTGAGAGGGTCCTGCCCTCCAGCTGAGGACCCAGGGTGTAAAAATGCAAAGTCATTATAAACACCCTCCTTTCCAAGTAAGTGCTTAAGATTGAGCCTCCAGGGCACACAGTTCAAACAGCAACCTAGGTGGGTATTTTCCCAGGCTCAGCCACACAGGTGTCCATGGTACAAGTGGGCCATGATGAGCTAATCTCAAGATGATGTCATCTTGATGTCATATAACAGGTACTGTCTGCAAGCACAAAGATCTCAAGGGTTTTGAGGTCATGGAGACCTGCATCAGAGTTCTAGAGGAAAACCAGTGAGACCAGGCAACATGTAACAGAACTGAATTCCGTGTACGGGGAGATGTGCTTAGATAAAGACTAAGTGACAAGGGAGGTCACGTGTGCCACGGGCAGCAGAGACACAGGAATGGGACTAACCAAGCCCATTGGAGCCTACACAATGTCACCACTTGTCACAGCTGGTTTTGGATCCTCACTGTGGCACAATCTTTCCTTGTTGTCCTCCTGTTCTCTCGTTTGGAACGGAGACTGTGTTGACAGAATAAGGATGTAAGTCATGAATTGACTTCACAGGGGCTTGCTGCTAAGAGTTTGATTTGGCCGGGCGGTGGTGGCGCACGCCTTTAATCCCAGCACTCGGGAGGCAGAGCCAGGCGGATCTCTGTGAGTTCGAGGCCAGCCTGGGCTACCAAGTGAGTTCCAGGAAAGGCGCAAAGCTACACAGAGAAACCCTGTCTCGAAAAACCAAAAAAAAAAAAAAGAGTTTGATTTGTGTCCCAGAAGAGACTTTAAACAGGGTTGGAACTGCTAAGATTTTGGGGACTATTGGAATGAATATTGCATTATCAGATGGACGTAAGCTACGGCAAGAGCATGGTTGGGTGTAAAATGACCCCATAGACTCATATGTTTAAACACATGATACACAGTTGGTGGTGCTGTTGAGAGAGATTATGGTCCCCTAGGAACATGGAACCTAGTTCAGGGATTTAGGATACTTAAGTAGGGACCTTTAAAGACTATAGCTGGGCCCCATTTCTAGTTTTTTTCTCTATTGCTTGATCCACCAAGATGTGAGGAGTGTCTAGAACATGCTTCTAGCACCAGGAACTCTACTGTGTCTTCCCTTGTGGTGATGCATAGAAACCATGAGCCAAAATAAATCTTCCTTCCTTAGCTTCAGTTGGGTGTTTTGTCAAAATGTTGAGAAAAATAATACCAACACTACCATACATGATAATTACTTCACAATTTAATGAAAAAAATTAAAAATTTTACACAAAAATGATCAGAAAGACATGAACACAAACAAATACAGAGATAGTGATTAAACACTTGGATATATGCTCAACCTCACTTAAAAATCACCAACTAAAACTACACTGAAATCCCATTTGCTAAGCACTGGGTTGGCAGAAAGTGTGAATGCATGGCGGTGTGGCCTAGGAGTGAAACAGCCTTTCTCATCCATCTTTAGTAGATGCCAGATTTTTCCTGCAAAGAGAATTTGGCAATATACTTGGTGTTTGTTTTCTAAGGCTGACGCAACCAATTACCATAAACCAAGTCGCTTCAAACAACAGAAGTCATGCAGCTTTGGAGGGCTAAGTTCAAGGTCAAGGTTTGTCCACTCCATGTCTCACTCTTGTCTTGGTGGGTGTCAGCAGCCCTCTGCGTTCCTTGACTATAGATACAACTCCAGATTCTACATCCATCTTCATGTGGCCTTTCCCCCTGATGGTTCTCTGCCTTACGCCCCCCTCTGCCTTTCTCTTATGAGAACTTTCATCATCCGAGCCAGGGCCCTCTTCAATCCAGCAGTCTCTTCCTTCCATCATCAACTTAATTACAGCAACAAAGACTAGTTGACCCAACTCTGTCACATTTACATGTTCTCAGTTAGCTCTCATGCTATATTTGGGGGCATCACTATCACAAACCTCCTTATCCACTCATTTAATGAAACATTCTTTTTTTAAAGGTTTATTTATTTTTTGTGTATAAGTGTTGTCTGTCTGTATGTGTACCATATTCATGCTTGGTGCCCATGGAGGTCAGAAGAGGGTGTTAGATTTCCTGGAACTAGAGTTAACAGATGGCTGTGAGCTACCATGTGGGTGCTTGGAACCAAATCTAGGCCATCTGCAAGAACTCTCAAATGCATACACACACACACACACACACACACACACACACACACACACACACACACACATACATATATACACGCTCTTATAAAACTCCCTGATAGGTTATCTAATCCCAAGTGGTCAGTGTGTGTGTGTGTGTGTGTGTGTGTGTGTGTGTGTGTGTGTGTGTGTGTGTGTGTATGTGTGTGTGTGTGTTTTGTGTGTGTGTGTGCATGTGTGTGTGTGTGTGTGTGTGTGTGTGTGTGTGTGTGTGTTCGTGCATGCCCCAACCCCAAGGCATGTACTGTCTTTCTCTTACACTTCTCTCCCATTTAATGTTCATGCTTAAATCTACATTAAAACCTCTTCTTAGTCAATTCCAACTTTATTCTAAAAAACAAAACAAAACGTATGATTTTAAGCATTTACCCTTTTTACAGAAGGCTGACTTTGAGGAATTTAAACGAATGACACACATCTGGCAGTTTTAAAAATAATCTCCCTAAAATATTTTGTAATTTGCAAAACATTAGAAATTACATAAAAGCCTAAACATAGGAAATTCGTTGAGTAAACACTAGAATACTGTGAAGTCAAATAAAAAAGTAACAATCCTTATGAGCATCACGATTTCATAAAGAAGAATTAAGGAAGTACAAACACATATGTTTATCCTTATATAAAGAAATACAAGAAAGGGAACTGGAAAGAAAGTGGTTAAATGATGCACGAGAGCCTGGGGGAGGGTTAGATGAAAGTGGGTGGGATGGTTGGGACGGTGCACTTCTTCCTGTACCTTTTTGCATGGCTTAGACTTTGGGAATAACATTAACATCTTACAGACTCAACGATGCAATTAAGATGGTAAAAGTCTCAAAGCCACATGAAAATTCAAAGAAACGAGGACAAGCACATTTCAGATAACCACACAGAAGGGGAGAGAAAGAATTGAGCCAAGGATCTTCTGAACATGGTGCTTGGACCATATGCTCCCGCTTCAAAGGAGGAAACACTGCCAGCAAATCTCCAAGTTTTCTTTACAGATTTGCTTTCGGAGTAGGGTAAGCATATGCCATTGTGAATATTATGTATATGTCTTGTGGGACAGAGTAAGGAAGGGGAATGCAAATATGGACCAGGAAAGCAAGGAAGAGTGCTGGGGATGCAGCTCAGAGGGAGGATGCTTGCCTAGGATGTGTGAGGACCGACATTCAATCCCCAGCAAGAGAGAAACAGAGATGGAGGAGACAGAAAAAGACAGAGGAGACAAAGACACAGACACAGAGGAGAGAGACAAAGGGGGACAGAATAGGGAAGGGAGGGAAGGGCAGACTAAGGGAAGGAAGGGAGAGGAGAACAAGGAACAGTTCTGTGGGGCTAGATATGAGTTGAAGGCATAAACGCATCCTTAGAGACACACATAAATGCAAGCATAATAATAATAAAAAACAGCCCTGAGTTGGGAAGTATTGAGTGTACTTAAGAATCCATGGATCTCTGTGGTAGTATTGTGTCCCCCAAAATATTGTGCACACTAATAAACTTATCTGGGGTCAGAGAAGAAAACAGCCACAATATTAAACATAGAGGATTGGCTGTGATAGTACATGTCTTTAATCCTAGCATTCCAGAGGCAGAAATCCCTCTGGATTTCTGTGAGTTCAAGGTCACACTGGAAACAGCCAGGCATGGTGACTCACACCTTTAATCCCAGAAAGTGAGCCTTTAATCCCAGGGAGTGATGGCAGAAAGCAGAAAGATATATAACACGTGAGGACCAGAAACTAGAAGCATTTGGCTGGTTAAGCTTTCAGGCTTTTGAGCAGCAGTTCAGCTGAGCTTCATTCTGGATGAGGACTCAGAGGCTTCCAGTCTGAGGAAACAGGATCAGCTGAGGAACTGGTGAGGTGAGATAGCTGTGGCTTGTTCTGCTTCTCTGATCTTCCAGTTCACCCCAATACCTGGCTCCAGGTTTGATTTTATTAATAAGACTCTTTAAGATTCATGCTACGGATCTCTTTTAATAGTGTTAATAAATAAATATACTTATATTTACCTATATCAAAAATATATGGAAAATGTGACATGGGACATACGCAACATGTAAAGGGTGTAGAGGAATGAAGCAAGTAACTGTGCACCCTACAAAGATGAGGCCATCTACAATCTTTATATGAACTCAGTGTGGCAAGCCTGCATCCATCCTGAGTTGCAGTCACCATGATTGCCCCAGCATGATCCTAGCTAGTTCCCCAGGCGCCTGTAGACAGAAGAACCATTAGCACGGCATGTGGAATGCTTCAACAGGACCCTGGTACCAAAAATGAGCCTGACTCAGATCTTAGTTTAAGACATCATTCCAATGCAGTGAAGTCACTCACACTAGCTAACCAAGCAGGCCCCCATTTAGTCCCAGTGATGGGATGCATTTGGACTTGATACCACCCAGGGTCACGCTTCTGTCAGTAAGACCACAAAATCCCACTTCATGTCAATGTGATCTTGGATCTGCCCACCTCTGTCCACCTCATCCAGGTTGTTCCAGAGGAATCTTCCAGATCTCATCTTTATTGTTCTTTGGTTGATTCCATATCTGATCCAGAAAATAGACAAAGCTCTGTGGTCAAAACAGGGGGTCCGCAATATCTCAGAAAATTGATTTTCATGCTTCTCCAAAGATCTGTGATAAATATTCTTCAGAGGATGGTGTAGGCGAGAGTGAAAATGAGAATAAGTGGGAATGTTTTCATACCCCAAAGGTAGGATCAGGGGTTGGTTGCTATTCCACAAGCCACGGCCAGCACTTCAGTTTGACACAGTAACAAACGCTACTGGACTTACTATTTGCTTTAGAAAAATGTCTTTAAATTGGATTGTGAAAAATGGCTCTTATTCATCCTGTAGGGTGATGCTGGTCTGTTCTTTCAAAATGAGTCAGATAGAATGGACAGAGACCACTCACCTGACAGAGTTCTAGTCCAGGTACTGCAGTGTCGTGCTTCTCTAGAGAGCTGCCTCCCTCACACTAACCAATAACA
This sequence comes from Peromyscus californicus insignis, assembly GCF_007827085.1. NCBI lineage: Eukaryota > Metazoa > Chordata > Mammalia > Rodentia > Cricetidae > Peromyscus > Peromyscus californicus. The sequence goes on along the minus strand of NW_026294447.1, from coordinate 52,650,594 downwards.
AGGCAATAGCAGTCTTTGACAAAATATACTAACCAATGTCTTTCTTGATATTTGAAGAACTGAAAAACACCTTGGGAATACTTGGTTCACATGAGATGTGTCATCTAGCCATCTTTACCTATGAGGAGGCACCTGCCAGCTGGCGATCACACGCCTTCTGTATAAAAAGAGCTTAGTCTGCTTTCTGGCAAGATGGCTCTTCAAGATGACAGGTCACCAACTTCCAGTCAGCTAGTCCACTGCTTAATGGAGTTCTTCCCCAATGGCCATCTTCCTTTCCAATGACTGGCCTCCATCATGAAATGAGCAGGTGGCCACATCTACCAGGGTAGATTTTCTGGAATATCACTGTATTTAAAGACATGGAGTTTTCTTTTGCCTTCCTATTATAGTTGGAGCATTATTGTTTATCGATTTTTTGAGAAATTCTTTTATTTTTTCAGATAGGGTCTCATGTAGCCAGGCTGGCCTCAAACTTGCCATATGGCCAAGGATGACCTTGAACTTCTGATCCTCCTGCTCCCACCTCCCTAGTGCTGGCATTACAGGTGTGCACCGCCATGCCTTGTTTTATGAACTGCTGGGGACCAAACCCAGGGAATACTCAACCAATTAAGCTACAACCCAGCCCCTATTACTTTTTCCCCCTATTCTTTGGGTTAGGCTACATTAAGTCTCACCTCAAGAATAGGAAGGGACACATAACAAAGCTTACACATGGCAACCTGCTAAGTCTGAAAAGTTGTGTCTTAAAGAGTAACTTCCAGCTCTGACTCAGTTCTTCCTTGAGAGGGTCAGTCTCAACACAAAGTAGTACAGTGACCTTGCAACAGGCTTTGTATTGTAAGAGGTGACCCAGTAGGAAGCTGGTCTCCACCACTGGACTGACAGTTCCTTGGGGACAAGACAATAGTTCTTAAGTTCCACCCAAACCCCTTTATGGTTCCCAGAAGCAGCCATGAGGCCCACCATAACCTTCTTTCTAGAACCTTCATTCCCCATCCCTCAAGGGTGAGCCTCTTGTGAATTCTGGTCATAGTTGGGGCCACAGGACCAACCTAGGGAATTTCCAGAAACTCAACCATATGCCAGCAGGGTGTTAATCAGTAACAGTCCTAAGGGGACCACACTTTGGAATAACAAATATTTGCAGAAGGCTTTGGGTTGCAAAGCTTATGCTTGTCTCTTTGCTCTGAATGATCTCAGCACCAGAGGTCTGGAACTGGTAAGAGGTGGTGGATGGCGGGGGCCCTCCAGAGTGTCTAATAGCGAAGGGTGGGGAGAAGAGCTGCTTTCACTCTGTCTTAGTGGGCTTCAAGGTGAGATCTAGGGGGCAGGCAGGCATAGGGGATTCCAGATTAAAACTCCAAATGACTGTAAATCCAAGTTGAGCTCAGGGTGGCATTGAAGGCATGTCAGCTATAGACAGATAGCCAAGGAAATGGCTCTGAAGACTTGGTATTTGTTTGCCACAGCTCACTGCCCAGGCATGTGAGCCTGGTCCCACCAGGGCTGGGGAGTGGCAAGTGGGGCACTGCTCCCCACACATTGCTCAGAGCTGAGTGTTAGGTAAACATCCCTTTTCCTACTGTTCAGGCTCCGTGTGACAAGGTGTGTCCTCAGCATACCTGATGGTGCCCTAGTCCTAGGAGCACCATCCCAGGATCAAGCACCCTGTATATATTGTGGATGGCTCCCGTGATGAACGAAAGCCTGTAAGGACAAGTTACACTGTTTCGGAAGTAGGTGTAGCAACAGCCAGGCATTATAGGGCCACTTCGGGAATAGTGTGAGACTTAGTCCTAAGAAAGGATATTAGAGTGCACTGGGGATTTTCCTGATGGCTGAGACTATCAGAAGCAACTATGAAATCAGGACTACTCTGAGGGGTTTAAATTTACAAAGTTGAGCTAAACACAGTGATATAATTCTCCTGGGCATCTCAGGCTGTTGGAGCAAAATAACAAAATAACAAATTCTGGAGGCTTAACAAATGAGTTTTCATAGTTCTAAAGGCTCAAAGTGAGGGGCAGCATGGTTGGGGTGTGGTGAGGGCCCACTTCCTGGTTTGCAGATGGCTGTCCTTGGTGGAGAGAGGGAGACTGTGGTGTCTTTTCTTCTAAGGACACTAAATCTATCACCATCACTATGCTTAAGACCTCATCTAGTCGCCTCTGGAAGGCCCCATCTCGCCATACCCTCACCTTAGAGGGTAAGGCTTCAGTTCTGAGTTGTGAAGGAACAGAGGTATGGTGTCCATCTCAAAAATGAAGGCATGAGACTGGGGATATTTTGTACCTGGAAGGAGGTAATGACCCAATGCTTACAGCAATGCGATGACCTATGAAATGCAGTCTTGTCCTTGGGACTGGGAAGCAAATCCTAAATAGTGACATCTGGGAAACCCAGCAGGGTCATTCAGGCTAGAAAGTTGTAGCGTTGGACTCTGTAGGGGCATTTAGCAAAGCAGGTGACAAGGGCTTGTGTACTGGAGCTGGATGTGGTTTGTGACACGTACAGAAGACGGACCAGGAGTAGCTCAGAAACTTGTCACATTTTGACTTCGGGTCCCATGATCAGAGTAAGGGGCTTTACTGATGGGAACTGTCAAGCATCCCCCAAACCCACTGCCATCCAGGCCTTCTTGTGGGCCACGAGAGAGTGAGCTATTGGGGACATCTTGGTGACATATACATCAGTCTCTAGGACACTGGGTAATATAGCTGACCACAGTATAATGAATGGCACAGCCCCAGAGCCACATTTTGGGTTTGAGGGTGAAGAGGAATTTCAGAGAGGTAGCAACTGACAGTCAGAAGGACTGTGGTGACAGTCAGAGGGAGGAGTGTGGTACTAGAAAGCTACTGCCAAGGCAGGGTTAGGTTCCACTGGGCTGTAGAACTGGGGCATGGGTAGCCAGTGTGTGCCTTCAGGATCAATGAGACTGAGTGGGCTGAGCCCAGGTCTTGTGTAAAAAAGAATCAGCTACGTTTCCTGCAGCCATCCTAGAGCTGTGGGTAGAGGAAGGAGACCTACTGGGAACTGGGTACAGGAAGTGCAGGAGAGGAGGGGCCTAAATCAGAAAACTCTGTGTGGGGAAGCCTTCCCTTTGTCAGATTCCCTCTTGGACACTCCAAATCCCCAAAGGTGTCACACATCAAGGTCCTGGGGCTAGCATGGAGGGCTGTTTGATAGGTCTTGTGGCCAAATGATAAAGGCAAAGCCTGAAGCAGATCAGTCAATGGCCCCAACTCCCACTGATCTTTCTCTGAGGTCCACTCCATAGAAAAGAGCCATACCTGGCCCTGTTGGAGGAAAGTCAGTGAGCAGAAACTGGGGAGGGACCACAAGATGCTCAAGGACCTGGCAGAGGACAGGACATGGAAGAAGACTGTAAAAAAACAAAACGAAACAAAACAAAAAACAGGTGGTAACCCTCCACACATCTATCTGCTCCAGGTCAGTCTAGTGTATAACTAACCTGCAGGAACCCAGGGAAGTCCACACCTAGCAAAGATGTTTTATTAGATATTGAGATATCCTCCCCCCGACTCTCTCTCCCAGGATGAAGGGAAGTGGCCCCTGGCCTCCACAGCTGAGCACATGAGGGTGGTTTTTAGCCTCTTGCTTCCTGTCCTCCTGGCAGAGGTGTGGCTGGTAACCAGTTTGAACTTCAGCTCCCATTCACCAGAGGCCCAAGCAGAGTTGGAGTCTCAGGATCTTCAGAACCAGACTTGGGAAGAGAACACATGGACTGTCCCCAGTGATGAAGAAGAGGAAGAATATTGGCTGAGGACTAGCCTGCAACAGCTCTCCAATGAGACTTCAAACTTTGGGTTCAGCCTGCTTCGAAAGATCTCCATGAGGCACGATGGCAATGTGATCTTTTCACCATTTGGCCTGTCAGTGGCCATGGTCTGCTTGATGCTGGGAGCCAAGGGAGAGACCAAAGTCCAGGTGGAGAATGGGCTCCATCTACAGGCTCTGAGCCAAGCAGGACCCCTGATCCTCCCATCCCTCTTCAAGAGGCTCAGAGAGACCCTCTCCAGCAACCAGGATCTGGACCTCATCCTAGGTAGCCTTGCCTTCATCCACAAGGACTTTGATATCAAAGAGACATACTTCAATCTATCCAAGAAGTACTTTGATACAGAGTACGTGCCTACAAATTTTCGAAATTCCTCACAGGCCAAAGGACTTGTGAACCACTACATTAACAAAGAGACACGGGGAAAAATTCCCAAGCTCTTTGATGAAATTAATCCTGAAACAAAGTTAATTCTGGTGGACTACATCTTGTTCAAAGGTATTGATAGTGTTCTGTTGCTGCAAAGCTACAAAAACCTGACCCTCTTTCCCTTCCCTTCTTCTGGTCAGTGTAGTTAGAGCTAAAGGATGCTCGGCAAGCATGGGCTCTGCTTTGTAGGTGCAGCATACATTGAGGAGGGACTGATGCTTTCTCTGAGGCCCCCACTCTCACAACTGCAGACCTGTGGTCCTGAGGCCCCCTTCTCACCACTTGCAGACATGTGGTCCTCAGTTTCCACAGCTCCTCTGCCTGGTTTTCTTCTAATGTTTGGAAGAGGTAGCACCGGGCTGTTGAATGAGCAGTTCACTATCAGCAAGGCTTGGGTTGCATCTCTACTCCCATTCTCTGTTTTTGTGATCTGGGGCAAAATCTCTACCCTTGGATTTGTTGTTGTCATTATTATAGTGTGTGTGTGTGTGTGTGTGTGTGTGTGAGAGAGAGAGAGAGAGACAGAGAGAGAGAGAGAGAGAGAGAGAGAGAGAGAGAGAGAGAGAGAGAGAGAGAGAGAGAGAGTGAGAGTGAGAGTGCATATGTGTGCAGGTACACCCAGAGGTCAGAGGTGTTGGATCCTCCTGGAGTTGGAGTTACAGGCAGTTGTGAGCCACCCAATATGGGTGCTAGGAACCAAACATGAGTCCTTTGTACAAGCAGTATATGCTCTTAACTGCTTAGCCACCTCTCTAGTCCCTTGGTCTTGGATGTTTTTTATATAAAAATTGGGACTCTAACTTGCTATAGATATAAAGCCACAAGAGCTGATATATGCAAGGTACTGAACACTGTCCTTGGCACTTACTACCCACCATGGGACAGGAACAGACTGCATCTTTGTTCTTCCTGGCAATGTAGCAAGCAGAGTAGGGCCACTGTCTCCTTTCTTAAGGGGATGAAGGTGAAGGTTGGGGAAACTAGGTTGATCAGGATCACACACGAATGGCAGAGGCTAAATGTGAAGAGGGATCCCATGACCTCATAACCCTGATTTCTTCCAGCTCCAACAGGGCACAGGGTATGGTGCAGGTGCCTCTGGTACTTAAAGCTGTACCAGGAGACTCACAAAACCATGTGCCAGCACCCCAAAAAGAAGGGCCATGTGCCAGCACCCCAAAACAGATACTTAGTGTAGAGTCACATCGTGGTCTCGTCTGCTCCCAGAACCACGTGAAGCAATGCTGAGCTGGAAACACCCCCACTACCTGTAAAGTATATGTTTGCATAAGGGCATGCTGGGGCCATGGTAGCTAGGAGTCCCTCATGCAGACAGGCATTGGAAGCCATCCACCAGGAAATGAAGTTTTGTTCAGGTCCAGAACAAGTGGAACAAATGAGAGGAGGGGATGTCTTTGCTTTTGTGTGTGGTTCCATTGTGGGACATGGGTAGATCTGAAGTTTGGTCTTTGGGGAATTTGCTGCCTGGGCTGTGGTCCAAGCAAATGTTAAAAAGGAACAGCACTCATGTTCGGAGTAAAGGGGGTAGTAGGTTGCTCTCTCCTCTACCACTTGAGTAAGACCAACGTGTTCTGTGAAGGCTTGCTTCTATAGGGGCTCTCTTCTGACTTGTTCAGGGAAGTGGCTGACTCCATTTGACCCTGTCTTCACCGAGGCTGACACTTTCCACCTGGACAAATACAAGGCAGTTATGGTGCCCATGATGTACCGGGAAGGTAACTTTGCCTCCACCTTCGATAACAAGTTCCGTTGTCACATCCTCAAGCTGCCCTACCAAGGAAATGCCACCATGCTAGTGGTGCTCATGGAGAAAACAGGTGACCACTTGGCCCTGGAGGACTACCTGACCACAGATCTCGTGGAGACATGGCTCCAGAATATGAAGACCAGGTATGATGCTTCCCCTGCCTCGCAGACTTGGCCTGCCATCCTCATGACCACTCCCAATAGTTTTACCCAATGCCCTGTGGCTTGCTGCTCATGCTCCCCAGTGAGCACCAAGCTCCTGCAGGTGGAAGCAACATATGTTCTATTTTCCACTCTATCCTCAACATCAATCCAATGTAGGCCTGGCTTTATTGCTCATTAACTCAGCAAATACAACAGTTTGCCTGTTGAGGTACCTACTGATGCCATGGTTGCATCAGTTAAGAAGCCGGGCAGAGGGAGAGAAACAACACTATAAGAGGACAGAGCACATCAGCAGGTGCAGGTCAAAGCCAGGGATGTTCTCATCTGGTGTTGAGGGGCAAATTTCGTGAGTCTGCCTATGTAGCTGCAGCCATTGGAGAAGAGGTGAGAGGATTCAGGGATGGCCACCTCAGGACCTCACATCACAAGCACAGAAGTCCTGCGCTTTGCCTGCAGAAGATGGGGAGCCACAGAGGGTTCTGAACAGAGGCTTGAGGAGATCTGATGAAAGGATCACACAGGAGCCTGTGCTGGGAGCAGGCACTAAGGATGAGGAGGACCATGAGGAAGCCAGTCAGAAGATGCTGTGTAACTTCAAGATGCCACTGCTTAGGCTATGGTAGGAGCCGGTGGAGTGATAGAGGGAGACTAGACTCTGGATGTGTCAGTAAGCAACAACTGATGACACTGATGACTAGATAAGCAATGGGTGGGGAGAAAAAGAAAGAAAACAGAGATGTGGATCCTGGGGGATATCAGTCAGTCAACAGTAGCTGTAGTTCTTGGCTTCGGCATCTCAAGGATGGGTACACCACTTACTAAGACTGTGAAAGGAATGAGTCTGGTAGTGAGTTTATAGCTCAGTCCTAACATCTGGACTAGAAATGTCTCCCTGAGCCCTACATGAAGGAGGCCAGGCCAGGGCTAGGCCAGAGTCTGACTCTAAGAGTGACAAATGCCTGGCTGGGATTAGGACCATGAGAGCAGGTAACATGGAGGGGACTCTGTGTGGAGAAGAGATGGAAAGGCAGGGTAGACACTTGGTGTTTGTTGGAAGTCAGTCCACCTGCTGGAACACAAGGCAGACAGCTCCAGTAAGAATCTCATGGTGTGCCTTTCAAGTCCTGCCACTCCAGAACTGGTACAGATAGGAGCTCAATCCAAGGTCCTTGGCTACAGGTTTCACTTTCATTTTTCTTTCCATCTTTAGGCACTAGCAAAGGACTGAAACAGAAACCCTAACAAAGTTTGCTGACTGACTATATTTATGAATTAACACTTAGGAAGTGTCACATCCTCAGTTACTTCCAGCCTGGAGCCTTGGTCCAGCTGTGCAACAAGGAGAGAAGTGGAGGAAGAGTGTGTTTACGAAATAGCTGCTGTATGCCAGACATTGTTCTGGACACCTTGCATATGTCAATCATTCTTTGCAACAACTCTGATATTGGTATATGTACTTTTGACTGCTCTTTATGGAGCAAGAAAACTGAAAATTAAGATTAATTTGATGTAATTAGTAGCTTTTATATTGTTGTTTTTTTCTGAGCCACAAAACTTACCTTTCCAAATCTCATGATTTCAGAGAACTCACAGTAGGGAAAATAAATAACCTCAGAGCCTCCCAGGCTAAGATGGCAGGGCTAGATGAAAGCCCTCTTTGCTTCTTTGTCTGCCCATTCCCAAGTTTTCGAGGAATACTGAGGTCTGGGTTTCTGGGCTGGGAACAGCATCGTCCAGCGGTCTGCAACGATACAGGAAGCAGCTAGGGAGTTGGTTAGGGTTGTTTTTTAAACATAAGAAAAACGGCATGGAGTCTGGCATTCTTTGCTAAAAAGGATTTGGGGTAGTGAGCTAAGAACTAGCTCACTGGGGTAGATACAGTGATGCTTCATAAGCCAGAAGTATTTTCTCTGATAGAACGCTACAAAAGGATCACATGAACTATATACAGTCAAGCGAAGGAAATACTCTTGGAGGAAGGAAGGGTGTCCTTGTCAGCAGCCTCCAGCCATTTCACCATCATCTGTCCTTGTGTCACAGGAAAATGGAAGTTTTCTTTCCCAAGTTCAAGCTGGACCAGAGGTATGAGATGCATAAGCTGCTCCAGCAGATGGGAATCAGGAAAGTCTTCTCCAGCTCAGCTGACCTCAGCGAACTCTCAGCCGTGGCAAGAGATCTTCAGGTGTCCAAGGCAAGTCAGGGGCTGTGCTAAGGTGCTGTCCTCAGCATGCAGTGCCACTGAAACCAACAAATACTTCGAAAACCATGTCATTGTAATTAAATGTCTAGTTGTAGTAGGGAATTTGACTCCAGTTCTAACAACTTGAAGTAGCATCCAAGGTGGGTGTTCAAAGGACCTCAAGCCATACTACTCAAACACCTTTTTTAACTAGGTACTCATTGAAGAGCTCCATCTCTCTTCTCTCCCAAGGCCTAGGGAGGCATCTGCCCCTCATACACACTGGCATATAACCCATCAGCACCTATGATGAATATTGAAAAGGATCATGAAATTATATCGCCTTTAGCATGAAAGAAATCCTTAGTCATCACCTGGCCCAACCTCCCATGCCTTGTGATGGATATTCCACCTTCCTCTATAATTAGCCTCAGAAGACCCTCTTGTTCTTCCTCTCCTCATCTTTCCCCCCTCCTTCCCATTCTTCAGACAAGGAACTCATCCCTTCTTTGGAAAGCAGCCCAATACGCAAATGGATGATTATTTTGTAATATGTTGACTGGTAAGTTCTCTGACTCACATTTTTTTGGTCCTGCTTCTGAAGTACTGAGAACAAGTTTATTCAACTTTGGTAACAGTAAGCATATACTTCATGCTACTGGTGTTGGGGCCACGCTGGTACCTCTGGAAGGTATTTTGAGGTGCCTGGACATGCTGAGTCCTTTGATATCCTTTTGGCTGGCAAGGAAAGTGTTAGTTTTATTGCTAGCTCACACCAAATCTCTTTAGCTAATTAGTGTTTCTCATGGGAAGTAATCTTGGTTCTTTCAGCAGTTCTGTGCACTACAGTGAACTAGTTAGCATTCCTGGTCTGTGCTCATTACGACTCTCTCCCTCACCATCACAATCAAGAGTTTGATTCAGATTTGTCCATGCAATTGTCAATTCTGAGAGATTTAAAGTGGTAACCTCAGCCTGAGCATAGGCAATCAGGGTCCAGGAAGACACCACAAACCCTCAGGCTTGCCCCCAGGAAATGCCTCAGAGCAGTATCTGGCAGTTCAAAGTGCCTTCAAGGGCCAGCAGCTCAGCTCAACAATGAGCATCACAAAGTACATGTTCAATGAATACACACTAGATGCCCCACATGTAGAAATTTACCAGCCAGCTTCCCTGGTTCCAAGCCCAGAATGCATCTCACACACCCCACACCAATTCCCATAGACTCTGGGTATTGTTTTGATTTATGAGGCAGTCTCTGGTGCAATCTCATGCACCTCTTAGCAAAGATAGGCTGCAACACTGAACCCCAGGAACATGGCTGGGTGGGCAGAATCACTGTAGAAAATTTCTGTCAATTCCCTCTTCCCATTGCCACACAAATGTTCTTCCACATCCTTTCCTTTTCTTCTAGGTCTTACAACAATCAGTGCTTGAGGTGGATGAAAGAGGAACTGAAGCAGTGGCAGGGACACTGTCAGAGATTGTCGCTTACTCCATGCCTCCTGTCATTAAAGTGGACCGACCTTTTCATTTCATGATCTATGAGGAGATGTCCAGGGTGCTTCTGTTTCTGGGCAGGGTGGTGAACCCCACTGTCCTGTGACTCAGGCATGTGTAAGCCCAGTCACAGTCAGTGCTGAGCCAGAGTGCTGGTGGTCAATGGTAAAGGATGTGTCCTCTGTCCTCTGTACCCAGCCAGTTTGTTGTGGCTGTTCTCTGATTAACACAGAAATTAAAATGACTCATATTTTAAGGAGACGTCTGTGCAATCTGTCTGGCATTTTAAACTTGCTCCTGAGAGCCTTTGCTGACTGACTGGAGACTAGTTGAGAGAGCCTTTCTCTGCAGCTCATATACCTGGACTTTGAGAGCAGTAGGAAGGACAGCTGGTGTAGGACAAAGTCTCTGGGGAGTACATGGACCTTCTCCTATAGGCATGCTTCTCCCTCTCTATTTCTCTCTCATGCAAAATCAGTGTTAGTTTATCCCAGAATTTCTCTTTCTGTCTCTCTCTCCTCTGTCTCTGTGCTTCTCTCTGTGTCTCTGTCTCTCTCTCTCTCTTTCCCTCTCTCTCCCCTCCCCCCTCCCCATCCCAGAGGGGCCCACAACATAAATCTGGCTGGCCTGCAACTACCTCTGCCTCCTGAGTGCTAGAATTAAAGGTGTGTGCCATCACGCTCAGTGTTTTTTGTGTTGTAATGTTTTAATTAATCATAGAATTCTTTTTTATTAAAATTAGCAGGAAATCACCATATCCATCCTAATCACAATGTCCAGCTCAACAACACCCACTCATCTCCATGACACATCTAGTCACATGCCTCCATCACAGGAACCACAGATAATCCAGTTCAATGTTTTCATTTTATAAGGAAAACAAACAGGGACCAGAAACAGGGACACATCCTGACTTTCAGGAGTGACAGGTATTTTTCCCTCTGCACACTCCTTTCTTCATAAGAGTTTATATATGTACACATAAATACATATACTAACAATGACCTTTTATAATTGCTTTGGTATAGTGATGAATACAGTCTCAATTATATTCATTTTTACCAACAAAAAGTCTATGTAATCCTCATTGCTGATTAAGGAAACATCTTGGTGAGCCTTTATCGTGTGCAGGGCCTTGACTCTAGCGTCCACTGCACATGATGAATATATCAAACCTTATATCTCAGTGAGAGGAAAACACTTGCCCAAGGCCACTCAGTGTGACAATGGTAAGCCAATCCTTCCTATTCTAGTCTCAAGTCCTTGTTACTCCATCTCCCCTCTCTACAGTCTCTCAGAGACTGCTAGTAGTGGGCGGCCTTTGCCTCGGTCACCCACTGTGTTTAAACAAAAGTAAGCATGGACTTTGTCCCAGTATGCAAGGAAAATGAAAACACCTCTATTCCTGGGCAGTCATTTTCTATCTTATAGAAATGAAATAAGATAGTACTTAGGGAGTAAAGCAGAGATTCCTGAGTGGGGCTAACTAGTCTCAAAATGTCAGCTGTGCTGACTAAATGCTTAGTTGCATTTCTATGTGCTATCTACTAGATAAACACAACTAGAGTTTATTCATTAGTTACTTAATGACTGGAAGTCATGAGTGACATGAACAGGAGGTAGTGTCAAGAGGCAGTCTAAATCAGACTCCCTCACCACAGTCTCAACATGAACTCACTCTTGTAGTCATCCCATGCATTAACAGATGTTCATTTAGGACCAGAAAATTCTGGGGCCTACGAAGATAGACAAGAGAGAAGACGGCTCTAACTGGCATTTGTAGGTACTTGTGTTCAGTTATTCAGGTGTGTTTGTGGGGAAATAGTAGGAAGAGAAATTTAATTTTTTTAAAGATTTATTTTATGTATACGAATGTTTTGTTTACATGTACATCTGCACACAAGAAGAGGGTTTGGGGTCCCATAGGACTACATTTATAGGTGGTTGTGAGCCACCATGTGGATGCTGGGAATTGAACTTGGGACCAGAAAGAGGAATTTTAAGAGGGCTCTGGCTCTTTTCTCACTTTGAGAGATGAAATCTAGAAAAGGAAGCCTATGGCTATACCACACTGAAATGAACAGGGCCAAAGCCAGTGACAGGCAGGCCAGCACTGCAGATGGAGCAGAGCACTGTCAACGCACCCAGTTAAAGAAGATCAGGTCTTCTGATAAGAAGATCTGAGTGGATGTTCCTATCTGCCACCCATTGGCTTTTTAATCTTCCGGCATCTTTGTCTCTGGGGTATAATTTTAACAAAGATTCAAAAATTTTTAAAGTTTTTAATGCTTGTGAAAAAAATACTTCCAAAAGTAATTTTGAATAACTGTTTTAATTGAGAATTTAATGCCTAAGCAATTGACTTCCAACTTTATAAGCAGTGGTGACTATTCTCTGTCAGATCACTTTCCCCTTATCCCACATAAATAACAGGAATATAAAAAGCTTATAACTACTAAGTGTATTATTTAACAATCAAATTGAAACTCTCCATTTTCTTTAAAGTAGACAGAGTCAATGCCGACCTTTTGAACCAGAGTACTGAAAAACCTGATGCAGCCTTGATGGCCCCAGACCACAACAGATTCAATTCCATATTACTAACGCTAGTAGGAGACATAAACTAGTTCAAGTGCATTTCCTTATGCAGGACGGTCTAGCTTCTCATGGCTACTAGACTCTCACTTCTCCCTGCCTGTCCTTGATGAAGGGTGTTAGGAGTCCCTCAACAGTGCCCTACAGAGGTCACGGGGAAGGAAAGGAATGACAAAAAGGAGGAAGCAGTAGCCGCTGTCCCTGAGTCCTTTACAGTTGACACAAATATGCTCCACTTGCCCATTATTTAAAGATGAAAGGCCTTTTCTTTATAGAGAAAGAACTGTAGGGAAGTATTTAAAACTTTTCTCACAAGTGCTGGTAGCTCATTCACCTCTGCTTTATTTTAAACAAGCTCATTATCCATTTCACATTATAAAAAGTAACCACGCACATGTATGCATCCACAAATTAGATCATCTTTATCATACATCAATATATCTTTAAAAAACAAGTATTTTCTGATATCAATATAGGTATATGCTGATTGCACTTGAAATAGAGAAGCTGACAATAGCTTCATACATTCTATCTCAGGAGCCGACATTTTAAAGTTAAGGACAATCTATGTTCCACAGGCAAATTTGATGGAAGTATTAGCATTAGTACAAATGGGTGCTGTTGATGTAGCATGAGCATGATAGTTTGGAATAACAGCTGATTCAAACTAGATTCATCATTTGAAATTAAGGACAGATACAATCCAAAATGTAAACAAAGCATTTATAAAATAAATTCTAGAAATTAAGGAAATCATTAATCTATCATTTTTAAGGTATTTGTAGCTAAATTTTTCAAGAATCTTTGCAGATTTTCATGGCCGAATCTAGACTGGGGTCGTCCAGGTGCTGACACTGTCACAGAATCCCAGCACCCATAGGACCACAGTGTTCGGTTTGACTTGTCTGCTCAGCTTAGAGAGCTCTGAGGAAATACAGTGCCTTCCTTACCTCCTGTGTCCTTGCCCAAGGAGCTACCCAAGGAACAGTCAGCAAATTCAGACTGCCATGGAATTTCTAAATGTACAATTTAGGTAATCAACAGCCAGCTTCCCACAGAGCCAGGCATGTCTGTTTTGCAGTCTGAGTACACACCTCAAGTTGGAGCTCACTACACTGCACTGGAACAACGGGATTCAGAGCCCACACTAAAACATGGCATACCTCCTAGGGAATCTAATTCCAAATGAGGTAAGTTTCCATCAGCTGCATGATGTTCCTCTCTCCCTCCACTCTTTAACATGCCCGGCCATCACTGGAGCCTTCTCACCATCACAGTCTCTGCTGACTGCTCACCTCCTTCACCAAGCAGCTGACTTAAGGATTGGATTTTCGAGATTTTCTGATGAAAGAAGAAAAAAAGAGGAAGGAGAGAAGGGAGGGAAGGAGAAAGGGACCAAAAAGACAATGTAAAACAAATATCTACATAAAGTAAATAAAGAAATATAAATATGCTACTCTGAGTAAACCTACAATATGAGAACTCTGATAAAGAGGAAATGAATTACACATTAAGGAATTACCTGTAAGTATCAAAGACCATCCTGTGCACACCTAATAGCATCCCCTTCAATTGCATAACCATAAAGAAAATTACACAGGTATATCAACTGTCCTACCCTGGAAGACAGAAGCTCTGCCACACACCTATACTTCCTTTATGACACACTGCTTGTCAACACCAGAGGTGCCATTTGGTAAAACATGTGCACTGCGCAGAATTTCTCTAAGAAATAAAAACTGAGGTAACACTTTCTGCAATCACTTCATAGGCTTATTTTAAATAAAGAGGACTTTTTTCTTTTCAATTTTGATATGACGGTCTCTTAATTGTGGATAATACTTCACTGGAAAAACACGTGTGTAGACACCAATCACCCATCCAGCTAATGAGCATGTTAGAACCATGTGTGGGAACAGCCAGGTGCTTCACAGCCAGACATGTGTGAAGAAGTGGCTGTGGATGCTAGCAAGCCTTCCTTCAGATCACTTGAAAAAGGTACAAACTCTACATGAGTTCTCATTGGTCTTTATTGTAGATTCATTTTGGTAGCCATCAGTTATACAAATAGGGAATTCAGTCTGCAAAAAGGAAAGATGTACTCAGCAATGTAAAAACAGATAAGGCATCTGGAAGAAAGGAAAGCGACCACGAAATATTGGTTCAGCAGTCTTTTCTTTAAAAAACAAAACTAGTTATGATGATGCTACCATGTTCCTCAGGAGAAATTCAAGGCAGTAGAAGAAGAGGGTCTATAGTGAGAGAGAAAGATCTCAGGAGATGGAACTGAGAGGCCCCTTAAATGAGCTATGGGCCAGACCTGCTGCTATTTGGCAGATGTTCAGAAGCCCAAGGGCCAGGCTCACCAATACACAGTGACTTTGCTCATGCTGGAGTTGGGTACATGGTTCTAGTCCAGAGTGCTGCAGACTACCAACCCATGCTACCTCTGCTTCCATGGCTCCTAAACAGCACTGGGGCTTTCTGTAGAGAGAACATCCTTCAAGTTGGCACCACTATTCTGCAATATCTGAATCACCTGTTCCTATGATTATTTTTGGAGCATTTAGTCCCACATTCTGGGCTCCATTCAATATCTTTATTTTTGAATTATGAATGAAATGGGGTACACATATTTCTAATGTACATACCCAATGGCCAATCAGAATTTAAAATGAATTATAATACAACTAGCTCCTAAAAGGAACTCCAGTCAGCCAGAGAAGAGTTTCTATAGAAAGACGCAAGTGAAAAACTTTTTCAAAATTGTGAGCTAAGCATAGTGAAGTATACTTGTAATCTCAGTATTTGGGAGGCTGTGGCAAGAGGTTGCCAGTTCTAGGCCAGAGTGGGCTACATTGTGAGCCTCATCTCAAAAACAGAAAGAAAGGAAAGAAGAAAGGAGGAAGGGAAGGAGAAAGAAGGGAAGAAGGAAGAGAAGGGGAAAGCCCATGAATTTAATGACACAGTCTCAAGAGGAAATCTGAATCTTGCTAAGTTTCACTGTGACTTGAAGGGCTGTTCTGTATGAAAGAACAAAACTGCAACTACAGTTTGGGCATCCTTGCAGTGTTCTTGTGATGATTTTTAGGGTACCATTCTTTTAAATGTTCAAAAGCAACTAATTCAATCAAGAAGCAAATAGCACACAAAAAGGAACCATGGAAAGAAAACAGGCCTTTTATAACTTTAACTTCAAAGCACAAGTATTGTCTACAAATATGTTCAGCTACTGAGCCCACACTCTGCATCCCATGCTGTTGTGGCACTGCAAAGTGACATCAGCTGTGCTACCTTTCTGAATCCAGGTGATCAGGCACTAGAGTTAGGTATTTAGATGCCTAGTGAAGATGTCTTTGCCATATGTTAATATCAGATATCTTATACACACTAACATAGTCAAGGTTCTCACTTAACTACTTTCATCTTAAACATTCCCTCACTAGAGACATTTTCGGATCTTTGAAGTGTGGAAGTGGGAAGGAAGGTGCCCTGAACCAAACAGCACACTCAGCAGTGGAAAGTTGGTACTCACAAGGTAGCCTTCCGAGGCTGTGTGTCTTTACTTCCACTGCTCTTTGGATCAGCTGTGTTACCTGTCCCACGGGAAGTACTGGGCAAGACAGGATTAGGAGGAAAGGAAGCTGGAACATTACTGGTATTGCGAGTCCGGAATGAGTCATCTGGAAGTAACATGTGGAGAGGCAGAGGTGTTGATCCCTCAGAAAGACGTTTACCAAGGAGAGAAAACTCCAGTGGGCCTTTTCTCTTATAATTTATATACAGTAAAGTGTACTATATTAAGATTTGGCATGTATATAATTCACTGCCATTATCACAATCAAGACATGAAAACATGCTATCCCAAATGTTCCCTTGGGCCCTTCATAATCATGCCTCTTCTGCCGCCTCTTTCTACAAACCACAAATTTTTCCCTTGCTAATGATTAGCTTGCATTTTCTAGGATTTTGCATTAAAAAAGTCATATGGAATATACTGTCTTATTTTTTTATATGATCAGTATAACTGAAATTCATCTGCATAGGAATGTTAGTACTTCATAACTGGTGTTGTATAGATGGGCTAACATTTGTCTTAAATGTTCACTTACAGGCACTTGGATGATTCCAGTTTTTGACTTTAATAAATAAAACCACTATGAACATTTGTGTATAAATCTGTGGGTAGCTATGTTTTAATATTTTTTAGTAAATGCTTAGGAATAGATTGCTGGGGGTTTTTTAGTGTGTTTTTTTTTTATTTTATTAAATTTTACATATCAGCCATGGATTCCCCTGTCCTCCCTCCTCCCACCTCCCAGCCTTCTCCCCAATCCACTCCCCATTCCCACCTCCTCCAAGACAAGTTCTCCCCTAGGGATTCAGTCCAGCCTAGTAAGTAGTTCAGTTGAGGCAGGTCTCGTCCCCTCCTCCCTGCACCAAGGCTGAGCAAAGTGTCTCAGCATAGGCCCTAGGTTCCAAAAAGCCAGTTCATGAACCAAGGACAGGTCCCAGTCCCACCGCCTGGGGGCCTCTTAAACAGTTCAATCTCATCAACTGTCTCACTTATCCAGAGGGCCTGGTCCAGTTCCATAGGGGCTCCTCAGCTATTGGTTCACAGTTCATGTGTTTCCGCTAATTTGGCTATTTGTCCCTGTGCTTTTTCCAATCATGGTCTCGATATCTCTTGCGCACATAATCCCTCCTCTCTCTCACCGGTTGGACTCCTGGAGCTCCACCTGGGGTTTGGCTGTGGATCTCTGCATCTGCTTCCACCAGTCACTGAATGAGAGTTCTATCATGACAATTAGGGTGTTCGGCCATCCGATCACCAGAGTAGGTCAGCTCAGGCACTCTCTCAACCATTGCCACTAGTCTATAGTGGAGGTATCTTTGTGAATTTCTGGGGACCTCTCTAGCACTCTGCTTCTTCCTATTGCCATTGGGGTCTTCATTTATCATGGTGTCTCTTTCCTTGTTCTTCCACTCTGTTCCTGATCCAGCTGGGACTTCCCACTCCCCTAATCTCGCTTTCCCCCCCAACCCCGCCATCGTGAGGTTTGAGGAAAATGGATGGAACTAGAAAATATCATCCTGAGTGAGGTAACCCAGACTCAGAAAGACAAACATGGTATATACTCACTCATAAGTGGATACTAGATGTAAAGCAAAGGATAACCAGACTGCAACTCACAACTCCAGGGAGGCTACCTAGTAAAGAGGACCCTAAGAAAGACACAGGGATCGCCCAGTGACAGAGAAATGGATGAGATCTACACGAGCAAACTGGGGGTGGGGGTGGGGGTAATGGAGGACAATGGTCAGGGGAAAGTGAGCTTTTTAGTGTGTTTAACTTCAGATGAATTTGCCAAAGCACTGTCTAGCTCCTTTCCTCTCCCTCTCTCTATGTATGGAAGTCTACAGAGTACTCTTCATCTTTGAAATCAATATTATAAGTATTTGATTTTCAGACATGTTATGAGCAACAGGCGGTACAGCATTTTCCCCATAACTACTACTTTGTTTGGTTTTGATACAAGGTCCCCTACAGCCCAGGCTACATCAGTATTGCATGTAGCCAAGGATGAACTTGAACTCCTGATCCTCCTGCCTCCAACTCACAAGTGCTAGGATTGCAGCCATACACTGCTATGCTCCACTTTTTCACTGTTCTAATTTGTACTTCCTAATGACTGGTGATGCCAAACATCTTTTCATGCACTTACATCTCTATCTTCTTTAAAGGCTTACATTCAAAACGTTTGGCCATTTTAAGCTTAGCTGTCCAGTCTTAGACTTCTCTGAACATTCTTGACAAAAATTCTTTTCAGATAAGATACATTATGCATATTTTCTCCCATTCCAGGTCTTGACTTGTGTCTTTCTATGACCCTATCTCAAAGCCTAGACAGAGTTCTAAATTCTGATACAATATAGTATGTCACTCTTTTTCTGCTATGATTAAATATCTTTCTGCTCCCAAATTACAGACTTCCTTCCATATATTCTTCAAAAAAATTGTAATTTTACCTTTTGTGCCTAAGTTTACATTTTGAGTTAATGATTTCTATATAATTTCAGATATTAATTGAGGTTGAAGTTTGGGTTTTCTTAATGTAAGTACCCAACGGGTCTAGTGCCATTTTTTAATGTACCACAAAATATGGTGATAACACCATTAAACAAATCCCATGATCAAAGCACTTCTGATTTCTAGTGGAATCCATCTCTGAATGGAAACATACCATTATCTGTACCCTTAACAGTTAATCTACCTCTGATGGAAACATACCATCATCTGTTCCCTTAACAGTTAATCCAGCTGGACAGATCAGTCACCTGACCAAAGGATCATCACTCAGGAAGCCATGCTTAAAGAGCTATGAAGAATAATTATCCTTACATGAGATAATGTAGTTTTCTTCTCAGAATTCCATCCCTGGAGCCCCTCTGAGATTCTGTTGGATCTGCCCAACTTCCCGAGGCCTGACTCAGAAAGGCAGAACTTTTCTTTGTCCTGCTCTTCCATCTCTTCCTTTCAGGTGCTGCCCAGAGCCCAAGCACACCTTCTCTGGTACTTTGGACTTCTTCCTCTTTCTCTAAAGCACCCCTCCCCACAGCATGGCTGCTTGTCTGCCATCTGCCGTAACTCAGACAGCATTGCTGCCTCTTTCTCTCTTCTCCATTCCTATTCCTGGCAACTGATTTCCAGCTTGACTGTCCTGTTGCTTTTCCCTTAAATTCTGATAAAACTATCCTCAAGTTTCAATCTGTTTATAAATTCTTTTATAAGGAAACTAAGAACCACAAAGGGACCTCAGTTTCCCCAGTGACAGGAAAAGTTTATTGCTTAAAGACTTGATGAGGACACACATTTAAGAAAAACATCATGGGGCTGGAGAGATGGCTCAGAGGTAGAGCATTGGCTGCTCTTCCAGAGGACCTGGGTTCAATTCCCAGCACCCACATGGCAGCTCACAACTGTCTGTAACTCCAGTTCCAGGGGATCCAACACCCTCACACAGACACACACACAGACAAAACACTAATGCACATAAAAGAAAATAAATTTTAAAATAAAGCATCATATCTAGAATTAGAAGGATGTATTGTTTAAAGAAAATAATACTTCATTAAAGTAGCCATCTTTGGAAGAATGTACACTGCTGCTTACCAGTTAGTGAAAGCATGGCAGTCCTCATCAGCCCTGAGACAGAAGGCGTGTGAGCTAAGGTGGAGCTTTTACTAGAAAAGAATGTGATGTAGTTAGAACCTAAACCACGAAAAGTCTTAACTACCCAACACTTGGGGGGTTTAACCTTGTTGTGTAAATACTTTCTTTTACTTCTTAAGAAACATGCCTGTTGCATTTATTATTTTTTATATTCCATGCTTCCAAATACATACTTTTTCTACAACTTAAAAGCATTTCCTTTACGTCATCAAAAGTACAGCTCTTCTTTTGATGCTCAGCAAAGCTAGGTAAGATGGGTAAAGCCTTCCTGGGACTAGCTTATCTTTAGTTACAATCCTGTTTTCCATCCTGAGAACACTGTTGGCTAGGAAAAATACATGGATCTACCGATGATGCCAAAAGCTAGAGCTATAAGTCTGAAACAAGGTATGATTAATAACAGAAAAAAAACGTACTTTTCTTCAACACCTTCTTTAGGGCATTTGTGTTTTCTTTTTAATTTTTAAAATCTTTTTACATAATAATATATAATAATTATATATAATCTAATATATGGTGAATAATATAATTTTTTATAATAATATTTTTTGATATTTTCATTAATTGAGAATTTCATACAATGTATTTTGACCATATTTCTCCCTACACTTCACCCCTATCTCTTTCTGGATCTACCCCCTTTTCTATCTCCCCACCCTCTCCCAACCTCATGTCTTTTTTTTTTTTTAATAACCCACCAAGTACAATTTTTACTACCCATATACTCACAAGTGTGGGCCATCTACCAGAAGAGAATTGACCCAGCAGGGGTCACAACCTTAAAGAAAACAGATTCTGCTCTCCCAGAAGCCATCGACTGTCAGGAGCTCCTCAGTTAGAGGTAAGGGCTCGTGAGTCCCTACACCTTCCACGCTAGAATACTGACTGGCTTGATCTTGTGCACAGGTCTTGTACAAGCAACCTCATATTTTCTTAAAACTACTTGGGTTTTCCAGTGACCTACAGCTGTTAGATGCTATATGCATATAACACATATTACAAATCATGGTAGTTTAATCATGCTGCTTCTCTTCTAATCTTAGCTGGTCATAATTTTGACTTGGGCTATAAACAAAAAGCAGATATATATCTACTATCAGAACTCTGTTGTGACCACTTCACTGGCTAAACATACCTGTGGCTTCTCTATATATAGAAATAATACAATGTGCATGAATGTGCAGCCTGTTGGCAAATAGAGCATGCTCACATTCATTTGGAAGTTAAGAGGAATGTACAGTATATTCCACCTTTCTCATAAATGATGGGCAGATTCTATGATTTTTTATATAATGTCATGGCAATAGTCTTCATACAGTGCAAAGATACCTATTTTTATACAAATAGCAAATACCTTCTATTTTTAGTGTGATAATCATAAAGATTATCTGTAAAAGAAGTTGTCAAATTATCAGCCCATAAAAGAATTCAAAATTAATTCTGATTATAGTGATGTAAATATTTCATGTAAATAAATAGGGTGACCACAAAATAAAAACTCCAGTTAAGAATGAACAGTTGACAGCACATACCTAGCACACTTGTCTAAGTTGCCATATTTTGCATGAAAAGCTTGATTATTAAAAGATTGGCTTCGAATCAATTTGGATTTCTTGATTTCTTTGCCTAGAGTAAAGCAGAATGAAGGAAAATACAACATTCAGTTGCCCCTTAACCATTCCAGCCCCCCAGTCCTCCTCAGATCCATCATGTCCAGAAAAACCCAGCTAGGTGAAGTTTCCACTCCTTGGTCTGAGCTGACTGCAGTATCTCGCATTCAAACCACCATGAAGGATAATGGAAAAACTAAGAGGAAAAGGCTAAGGACATATTCAGAGTGAGAAAGTATAATGGCCTGACAAGGATGAAGATACTCCACACAGACAACTCTCCCCACCCTTTGGCCTTCAGAATATTGAAACAGTAGACTTCAAGAAACTATAATGCTCCCAGGAACTTCATGCAGGGAGAAGAGAGAGGCTAAATTCCTGGATAAGAGATTTACAATCTGTCAGATCACCTGACAGAGGAGACATGAGTCAATGGCTGAGAGGACTACATGCTGACCTTGACTGCTCAAATATGCATAACTATGGCCCTCTAATGAAACCTTAACCTCATAACAGGACCCTGAAAATGGACTTAGCAGTGAGGGGAGGAGACGTCACTGGATCTTTGTTCCTCTTCCCAAGGTAGCCACATTGAATAAATCTCCATTTTTGCTTTCACTATTAAAAAATAAATGAGTAGATACTCTAGAAATCATATATCTAATCTAACAGTGAATAAACCTGCAATTTGTCATTAAAAACATTGTATGAATCATAAAACAGAATGATTCCTTACTTGTTGATGGAGCAGTAGAAGACGGTCCAGGAACAGAAATGGGGATGTTCTTGGGTAGGCTCTGCATTGGTGTCCTAGAGTCTCTGCCTAAAGTAAACTCTGTTTTAAATTGTGTAATTTCATCTGACTCCAGTAAAAGTCACTATCTCTATTTAATCAGCACTACTGTCCAAATAATCTTACTTTATATATTTCCACATTTCAGTCTCCACTACTGTGGCTCAACTCCACAGCCTTACAACCGACACCCAACGTTAAGCTTCCCTTGCAGAGGCTCTGAGCCTCACACTGTCGCCTCCCTTTTTTATGTACTCCTAATACCTATACCACAATTTTTCAAAAATAACTTATTTTGAACTGCAAGAAAGTAATTTTTCCTACCAAATTAAAGCTCCACATAGTATTTCAGGATACAAAGATATAGTTACTGCAGCACTGGTGGCCCAAAGGTCAAAGGAATGGAATCTACCTCTGGGTGGAGCCTAGGTTGGCTCCATTAAGAGTTAGTCCAGTTCGGTTGGTCAAAAACCTGGCTAAAGGACCATCATGCTTTAGGAAGGTGGATTTGCCTTGATATGGAGAAGGGAGGAATAACAATCCCTTTAATGATTTACTTTCCTTCCCAGAATTCCTGGCTTCTGTGCAGTTGCTTACAGAGAGCTGCAGGAATGCAGCTTCAGAGGTCTGCTTTTCTCAGCATGCTTTTCCTAATGCTTTGGGCTTCACTCTAATGCTCCCTTCCCCACCAGATGCTTTCCTGTCCTCCATTCCAGCTTAACTCATGGCTTTTTCTTTCTCTTCCCTATCTTCCTCCTCCAGGCAGCCACCTAGATTAGCAGCTTGTCTACTCCAAGATTTTTCTTTGAAAACCAACAAAGTTGCTCTTGAGCTTCCTTTTGCATGTATTCTTAAATTACTGTATTAACAAGAATGCCCTAGATTTCCCCAGTCACCCAATGTTAACCCTGTAACTAAGTGAGAAGACACAGAACCACTTACGTTTCTTCTCAAAGCTTTTGTCACTCGACCGCCCATCATTTTGATGCTTCTCCTTCTCTAGCTGTTCCTGTTGGGACACAGTGTTGTGTTACAGGTGCAGCTTGGGAGCTTGTTCTGGGGAAAATGACTCTTGGCTTCAGAGATACAAATATACCTCACAAAAAATGCCTTTAAAAAATGGGGCTTCCCTTTGGTACAGAATTCAAAGGTTTGCTGTTGTTGCTGTTGTTTTAATATGTGGTATTTTATATCACAGAACATTTCTCTTGGGAGTTTGTTCAACTAAACCAATGACTTTGGCTTCACTCTACAATGAGCATGTATTTCCTACAAGGTGTTCACTGGTTCTCATCAACAGAGCATTGTTTATGGTTATTTCAATTCCTATTAGGCAAACAACAAAATATTTTTCTTTAAAAAGACTGAGAGGCCTTTGTTGGGCAGTGGTGGTGCACATCTTTAATCTCAGCATTCGGAAGACAGAGGCAGACAGATCTCTGTAAATTCAAAGCCAGGCTGATCTACAGAGCAAGTTCCAGGATGGCCAAGGCTATACAGAGAAACCCTGTCTCAAAAAACAAAAAACAAAAGACTGAGAGGAAAGGGAAAAGTATACCAAACATATTTAAAATATCTTATTGACACATGATATATAGAAAAAAAGGAGTATAAACTAAAGACCTCAGTTCCACACTGAAGATTCTGCAAGGCTGACTGACCATCAGCTTGTGATTATGGAGAGAGTGACAGAATCAAATTGGCCTGGACTAGCTTTAGTCCTTTAAACAGGCATCCACTGCCCACTGCTGTATTTGTTTTAACATCTTTTAACTATCAGGAAAAACCTTTGAAATGTATTTTTAGGGGACTAGAGAGGTGGCTCAGTGGCTAAGAACAAGTACTGCTCTTGCAGAGGACCCATCGTGGGTGACTCACAGCGCCTGCAACAAGTTCCAGGGGATCTGACTCTGGTCTCTGTGGACACTTGCACTCACATACACAACACACAACTAAAAATAAAAAAGAATCATGCTTTAACGGACACTAGCTTCCACCAATCCAAAAGCTACAAATGTCATCAGGCAGCACCTGACAGCTACAGCAGAGCTTTCCCCACTTCACTGTGGTAGGCCTGCCTTCCTGCCTGTGTTCCCAATGGATCTGGTAGGGAGATGAGTATGTACAAAAGACAATGCTGCACATGTATAAAAATATCATTATGAAAACCATTATCTTGTAGGCTAACTAAAAAAGTTAATAAAAGCTCAAGTTCTCTTTGTCTTGATGCTTGTTCTGACACTTTGTTTCTGCTCTGCTGGTGCTGGAAATGGAACCCTGGGCCTTGCGCACACTAAGCTACACCTCCAGCCCCTAGAATAACCCCAGTTAACACAACACTAACTAAAATGCCAAGAAGCTTTTGGTAAATAAAAATTGACAAACTGGGTTTCAACCTTTTGTCAAAATCCAGAGGTCCTACACTGGCCAAAGCATAAAATAAATAAATTCTTTTTAAAAAGTTTAAAAATATACCCTACCTGATTTTAAAAATTCCTACAGTTAAACAGTATGAAAGCAGGTTGGTATTGCCTGGGGGCTGGAGAGGACCTGAGTTCAATTCCCAACACCCACATGATGGCTTACAACCATCTGTATGAGATCTGGTGCCCTCTTCTGCCCTACAGGCATATATGCAGGCAGAACACTGTATATGTAATAAATAAATCTTAAAAAAAAAAAAGTTGGTATTGCCTAAAAAAGCAGACACACAAATCAGTGGAGCAGAACAGGGAGCCGGGAGACCCAGGGATGACTGACACCTGTGAAAAGTGGGAAGGCAATTCAGTGGAGGAGAAGGGGTTTTGATAAGTGGAGCCAAAACAGCTAGTAATCAAAAGATCTGAAAATTAAATTAAAATTGGGCAAAGACCTAAGGGTAAAATTCAAAACTAAACTTTGTAGAAGCATTGCAGAAAATCAAACAGACAAGGATTCTTAAAGAAAACAACAATCATAAAAGAAAGGCTTAATAAGTTGGACTAGAGGGCTGGAGAAATGACTCAGTAGCTAAAGTACTTGTGACCGTTGCAGAGGACCTGAGTCTGGTTCTCAGCACCCACAGTAGGTGGCTCATAACCACGTACAACTCCAGCCCCAGGGGTCTGATGCCCTCTGCTGGCCTCCAAGGGAAATCACACTTATGTGCATACAACACACACACACACACACACACACACACACACACACACACACACACTTAAAAATAAGTCCTTTTAAAGAATAAAATGAACATCAAAATTAAAACTTTCTAAAGACTGTTAAATACATCAAAAGAAGGCAGAGTTCAAGAAAATATTCACAATATGAGCATGTGACAAAAGAGCTCTTAATAACAACATGAACACAACCTACTTTAAATTCTCAAAATAGATCTTATAAAAAGCAAGATTGTATGGCCAATAAACAAACACAAAGCTGCTTAGTATCTGGCATCAGGGATATTTAAAGCCCTATGAGTTCTAGGAAACATGATCAATCTAGTGCTAGAAACTCACTCAATGGATGCTGGGGATGGAGTGCCGGGGGCAGGTGGGAATGGCTCAACAAGGACTGAATACATGTGGTTACACAGGCACTAGTTTCACTTAAGAAACTCATTGTCCTAAACACCCTCAATTGTAATTTTTCTTCCAATTTATAAAAGATAAAAGTTCAGGATCAAGATTTTTCTTCAGTCTTTTAGGAAATATGGAACAATATAAAACTAAAATAAATTGGTTCTAGGTTTACTGTCAAAGGCCAGCTAACGCTAATCAGAAGGATGTATGTGGAGGAAACAACATACCATTTCCAAGAACATCAGTTCTTCTCTTTCTTTCTCTTGATCCAACAAATCTTTCTCATAATTTTTTTTCTGAAACTGTTTAAAATTTTAAATGGCATTGTCAATCATTGGTGACAACTTCTTGCTGACTGTAAATATCTCTTTACTATAAGGTAGAGTGTACTTACCACATCCATAGACATTTCCATTCTGTCCAACTCCAATACTGTCTACAAGGAAAGTTTTTAGAGATTACAGTTGATTCAACAGTAATGAAACACAATCAACCAAGTATTTCTCAAAGAAACCCCTTCCCCAGGGGTTCAAAGAGAAGAGTTTACACTATGATATTAATAAGCTAATCTTTCACCATCAATATACATTCAAAAACTGTGTTCCAAAGTCACACCCATTAATAATCTTTTTATTAATCATATAACATTGTCAGTTACATATTAAGTGCAGTTTTTGAAAGCTGAAGCATTTTAAGCTTTGATGTTACTAACCCAAATTTTTTACTATCTTAGTTTTCCAACATTTCCAACCAATCTACATAACAGATCCTCATGCTAGAGCAAATCATACGGCATAAAGTCAGAGTGTTTGGAAAGAGATGTGCTTGGGTGATGCCAGAGCTCCAGGATGCTGGTTCCACCACCTATTGGCATGTTCTCAGCAGCCAGTTATTAGAGATTACAGTTGATTCACCAGTAATGAAACACAATCAACCAAGTATTTCTCAAATACTCTCAAATATAGCTCTAGGGCCTTTACAAAGCCAGGCAGCGCACTGAACTCACTCTGAGGGGTCTTCCCACATACTTCTAGAAACATAACTTCCTCAATTTTACTGCCAGTTCGATTGTGATCACTTGTAAATAAAATCTAGTGAATGAGGTATTGGTCATCATTTGAGCTAGGTTCACAAACACCTTGCAGGTGCTCAGCTCGCCCACAAGGAACTCATACTGCTAGCAACAAAATGATTACCCTTTAGAAATGCCCTTCAAAGGAACTGGTGTACCCGGCATTAGCAAATACATCTGCCATTTAGTCATTCTTACCACACTTGCAGACTATTACCCTATTAAGGTAAGGTAGGGAAGCCGAAGTTAACACTGGCACACTGCAATAAACGTGTTTTCAGAGCAGGAGAGACACTTACTTTTTTCACAATAGCGAGGACATCTTTATCCTTTTCTTGACACAGGAGTTTTCTCACACACATTTCTAACTGCTGGAGGAGATGCATGTCTGCAGGAATCTTCAGAGCTGATTTCACTTTGGGCAGCAGGTAGCAAAGTTTCATTCTGTATTTACAGGGAGCTTAATAATAACTAACAATAATAGGAATGTGCAACTGAAAAAGTTCAAGCTTTAGAAAAGCTCAGAGTTCAATTGTCCATGCAACAAATATGTGTGGAGTGCCTACTAGTTAGAAGGTATTCATTATTCTAGATGCCAAGACACAAAATTGAACCAAACCAACAAAATCCTCCATTCTTCCAGGGTTTGCATTCCAATATGGGACATGGAAAACAGAATGCATATAAAGAAAATGTCAGCCAGAAAGTGGTGAGTCAGTCTAGAAGGCAGTATTAGAGAAGTTAGTAATGTTTTCACTGAAAATATGGTATTCAAGGAAAGACCTAGAAAATCAGAGAGCAAGACACTCAAGTATCTGGAAAAGCATTGTGGCCAAGAAGGAAGGCTTGCCTAGTGATACTCTGAATTAGCAAACTAGCCTCAAGACAGACTAGAACACAGATGAGCTTAGTAGGAGACCTGAGTGGTGACAAGGGGCCCAGTTCATGTGGGGCCTTGTGGGCCACTGTACAGAGCCTGGCTTCTATTTCAAATGCAATGAGAAGCACTGAAGGGTATGAGTGAGGAATAAAGTGACCTAACAACTTTCCTAGTTATCATCTGCTGTTTTGAGATTAGACTGTAAATGGTTAAGGAGGAAAGAGAAGCAATGGGGAAAATCCCAAGTAAGAGCTAATGGTGCATTAGGCCAGAAGGAGCAGCAGAGGTACCCAGAGAAGCCTGCTCTCCGTATGTCTTTTGTGACCAGCAGAGTGGCCTCAGGGACTGCAGATGGGATGACAGAGAAAAAAGGTTTTAGGTTTAGGCCTGGGCAGTGGGAAGATGAACCAGTTGCTTAGTGAGATGCAGAAGACTGCAGAAGGAAGAGATGCAAACAAAGCAGAGCCAGTACTGAATGCTAGACAGATTAAGTCTGGGATGCCCATTAGATATTCTATGGGAATTATAAATATGCAGCTAGCTCAGTAAGCATGTTGTCCAGGATGTCCTTGCAAGAGATAAAGTCAAGAATGCATGAAAATGGTAATTTAAGCATGGGACTGGAGAGATCACTAGCATAATAAGAGAAGAGGAGGAGAGAGATGAGGAGAAATGGGAAACACACTAAGGCACTACCACTGTCTAGATCAGCTGAGAAAAGAAGAAACAAGGAGGTTACAGAATGCCAGGGAGGTGAGCAGATATCTAAGAGAGTGAAGGAATCCTTCCCAAGAGAAGGTTGCCAATGAGAGGTTTGGCTTTGTTAAACTCCAACTCTCCCTCTTTTTAGTCTAGTTCTGGGGAGGGATGGTAGGCAGTTGTCTATCTTACAGCTAGTGGATTCATTTGTTCATCATGTGTTCTACAGGTTAATTCTCCAGGTGTTTCTTTTGCAAATCTTAAGGCAGCTAAGTCCCATTGCTAAGGTTTCCAGGATGCTGTCTGGGCAGACCTTCAGCCAAGAGCTTTTTCTGTTTTTTTGTTTGTTAGTTAGTTTGTTGGTTGGTTGGTTGGTTGGTTGGTTGGTTAGTTGGTTGTTTTTGAGACAAGGTTTCTCTGTGTAGCTTTGGTGCCTGTCCTAGATCTCGGTCTGTAGACCAGGCTGGCCTTGAACTCACAGAGATCCTCCTGGCTCTGCCTCCCGAGTGCTGGGATTAAAGGCGTGCACCACCACCGCCTGACTCAAGAGCTTTTTCTACACAGGAGCCCTTGCTTCTGTGCATCTGAAAGGTGAAGAAGCTCTTCTCTGAGATTCTCAACACTGTGGTCTCCATCTCAATCACTATTCAGAACAGATACTGGAGACATTGTAACTAAGAACCCTCAAGTCCACTCCAGAGAAATTACTTCACTTCTGGCCACCGAGGAGAAGGCTCCTCAATATCAATGTGATTTTCCCAGCCTTGATGGTGTCTAAACGCAGTAAATTAAATGTTAAAACATTTGTGTAGAAAAGCACACAAAACATAATTCACTCTTTATTACCCAAAGTATATCTGGAAAACATTTTGATTCATGGGCCCACAAGATTATAAAGTTCTTGAAAATAAGGACTATCACTTTTAGTAAGAAATACTTTTTAAGGATCTTATCATATTAATAATAATTACTCATCCAGCCTGGCAGGCTGGCTTTGACTTGTGCATGCTCTACCCAGTAAGACAAAAGATCTGAGCTAGCCTTGACACAGGAGGAAGTAGCTTGGTCCTGCCTCAACTTAGTATGCCAGACTTTGTTGACTCCCCAAGGGAGGCCTTATCATCTCTGAGGAGTGGATGGGGGGTGGGATGGGGGAGGAGTGGGGGGTGGGAGAAGCGGGCAGGCGGAACTGGGATTGGTATGTAAAATGAAAAAAAAAAACCTTTTTTTTAAATAAATAAATTTTAAAAATAAATTTAAAAAAAGATCTGAGATATCAGTTAAGAGATTGAGATTTTTATCCCAAGACTATTACCAACCAGGCTATGAAGCCAACTGAGATGTCTACCCATACTATAATATAAACACAGTTCTAACAAAGAGTGAAACACTGCTGCAACACAGATGGAGCAGGAAGCGTCCCATAAAGAGAGAGAAGGTCAGCACAGAGAGATAAGTACGGCATGTCAGATGTGGAAGCCGAAAAGGTGACTAGTAGAACCACTGTTCCATCATTAGCAAGTAGAAGGATGGAACGAAGGAAGGAAGGAAGGAAGGTTGGAAGGAGGTAAGCAAAGGGTGCCAAAATTCAGTTAATATAGGAGGAATATCTTATAACCTTTGTAATAAAGTGGGTAACTACAGTTCACAACAACTCATTCTATATTTTATAAATAAGTAGAAGAGTCGGCTGAAGGCTCTGGGCACATGGAAATGACAAATATTTAAGGAAGTAAAAATGCTAACTATCCTGATATTATTGCTACATCTAATATCCATATATGCTGTATCCCATAAATGTGTGACTGTTAAGTCAACCTTCAAAAACAACTACTAAGACTCTGAAAGCAAGCATCAATTCCTCACTTGACTTAATTAACTAAGAAAAAGAGTTTGCAAACATTTACCACAAAGGACACATGAGAAATGCAACATTTTCAAACCTTGCAGAGCAATACGTACCTGACATTTGCTACAGGGTCATGGGTTAGTTCAATAACAGGTAGAAAGAAATATTTGCAGAAAAATGATTTGGAAAAGATCTCTATGATAAATTCACAGGTATCCAAAAACCGAAGTCTATTCCAATAACTCTTCCCTTGGCCCAACTCTACAAACAACAAAAATACCATAACCTAATTTTCCCTACATGAAATTATATATTACAAAGCTAAACACCAAAAATGTATGCAAAGTTTCATTCTACCTACAATTTATTTAACAAATACAATAGATAAGAGAAAATAGTCATTATATACTCTAGGTTTGTAGACTACAATATTTACTAGGAAAAGGTTTTATTAACACTGGATAAATTCAGTACTCATTGATGAACTGTGATGACTGAGTAACTACAGTTACTATGTTTGACTATTGCCTATATGCTAAGTACCCTGTAGACAGTATCTTACTGAAACCTGGAAAACAGTCTGAGTGGGTGGACACACTTAAACCAATTCAAACACAGTCTGCAAACCCTCTAAGGCCTTTCAAACTAAACTAACTGTTCTCTTTTTGTTTCCTTAAAAATGCCTGATGTGAATAAAGTCATATGTAAACTGACACGATTTGTAATATGTGTTATATGCACATAGCATCTAACAGCTGTAGGTCAGTGTTCTAGTATGGAAGGTATAGGGACTCACGAGCCCTTACCCCTAACTAAGGAGCTCATTTTTACATAAGTGTGCAAAGGCAAAATTCTTAATACTTAAAACCAAACTGAAGCTTTTTTTTTTTTTTTTTTTTTTTTTTTTTTAATTTTGTTTTTCGAGTCAGGGTTTCTCTGTGTAGCTTTGCGCCTTTCCTGGAACTCACTTGGTAGCCCAGGCTGGCCTCGAACTCACAGAGATCCACCTGCCTCTGCCTCCCGAGTGCTGGGATTAAAGGCGTGCGCCACCACCGCCCGGCACCAAACTGAAGCTTTAAAAATGAGACTTACTTTAAATTTTAAGTCCCTACTACTACTGCAAAATGAAAACAGAATTAAACAGGCCATAAAATGAAAAATCCAAATATACTGAGCATAATTTTCCTTAAATACAATTTTACAAAAGTATTTTTTTTTTTCCTGAAAAGTGGTGGTTCATGATTAGTATGGTGAATTCTAACAGTCAGGAAATCCTCTTCCTTGTCTGTGCTGGATAGTAGTTTTATTAAAAAATATTTAAGCATAATTCTAGTTAAAGTAAGTGTTTGATGACTAATAAATTCACTAAAAATGTATATATTTGCCACCAGAATTAACAACTTAAAGATTTTTGCCGTGATTTTTAGCCCTTAACAAATCACAAAAAATTTACATGTGTTAACCTAGTTTCTAAATTCAGTCAAATCCTAACAGCTCACTAGCTTCACATTAATATGTGCTGTCAACACCATTCAAGAAAGAATTATAAGCCCACATTTTGTTCATTCAATTAATATTGAAAACAGTATTATAAAATAAATTACTAGATTTAAAAAATATTCTATTTATGCTTTAGTTTCAAATGCTATTTCATCAAGGTAGAAATTAGCCTTTCAACATACATTTATATATTTAAATTTCTCAAGTGTTGGAATTCACAAAAGAGAGCTCTGATTAAATACTATTCTCATCTATGAAAATTTTGATCATGACATAAAGATTTCCAAGATAAACACAAATTAACCTACAAAATTCAACTAAAAGCACTTATCAGATATTCACCACCATCAGCCTATTTTATCTTCGAAAAATGATATACAAAGCATTGCAGATATAATTAAGGTCACTACTTCAGTGACTTTTTTCAAAAATTATTACTTACGTTCAATTAATTTTTGAATGACTTCATGCCTCTGCTCTTGTTTACGATTATATCGTAGAAAAATGCACAGAGTTCGTGCAGCTGCTCTTTGGACAGGTAAGACATTCTTAAAGAAATAAAACAGGAAAGACAATTACACTACCCTAAGATATGTTCTCAACAATTAATCCAAATCAATTAGCAATTGGCTAAATGAGAAGTTCTCATGGTCTTTCAAACCTTGAGCTCACACCCTTCTAGAGGCATCTCTGCTACCTTATGTTAATGTCACTCAGGGAAATAAGATAGACATCACAAGCTAATTCAATCTCATAGTCACATCCAAATCATCCACGTTAGACTATCATTTCCCTGCCACCTCATTCTAAATGACATGTTCCTCAGCCACCATCCTTTCAGCCAGTGGAATATTACTATTTCTACACATCCAACAAACATTTCCAGGAGCATACCACGTGCCAATTACATCACCAAAACTGTACCACTTTTAACGCAGAAATTTAGAGATCCATGTTTAGATACATTGCTGAAGAATTTGGGGGCTGGCATCATTTCTAGGGCTGGAGACTAAATATCTTAGCCCAGGAGGTACAATGTTATTCACTGTCAGGGCTGAGGAAGCTAAATTTTCTATGCCTACACAAAAGCTGTAATGTTTAGTGTGGACGTAAAGGTTCCAGAACTCTACAAAAGGGTATTAATATTGAAGAGTGCCACCAAGCAAAGCAAAAGGACCCAGCCAGCTGACAGATTGCATTACCAGTATTCCAAACCCTCTGTCCTTCAGATTCCCATCACACCACTATACAGAGCCTTGATTCTAAATGAATTCAACCAGTTACCTTTACTGGAAATTAGAGGGAAAAAACAAATACCTTAAAGAAAATCTCTAAACCAGGTCTACTGTGTCCATTGTAAACTCATGTTCACCATCCTGACTTACCTATCAATATTATAATATTCCATCACTGAAACCCAGACTACTGTAGTGGGACTCTCTTGACATGCAGTGGACAGCAGCTGTGTAGTGTAGAGACAGTGGTGCTGGTTGTGCCCTCTTACATCTACACAAGTGTCCACTCTACTGGGCACTATGCTATGTGACACTGGTAACTGATAAATACAAAATCTTCTACGGTTTAGAGCTGAAAATTTAATAACAGTACATAAGCAGAACTATAATAGAGCTTAAATGAATTTCAGACTGTGAACTAAATAAAAGCCTGTTCCTCTCTTCTTTCATTTGGTTTAGTATGACAGAATTTCAAATGCATATATACAAGATATATGAAATTTATGCTCAGTTTATGCCTCATGTAATATGTCTTATAATGCAAGACAAATATCTATTTGGGACAGAAATCAATGATAACGGCCTCCGAACAGCTTCCATGAGTTGTCCCTGACTTTTACATGTGTCATGGCACCTGTGTGCCCTTACACAGACACATATGCACACACAGTAAACAAATAAATAAATACAAAAGTGACAAGGGTTACTCTTGTCAAATCACTTTTTAAGATTATTATATCTACAGCACAATCCTCGATTTCTCAGATTTCCATTGCTATGTGTGATGGACTTGTTGGGTGGTGGGTAATATATTATGCTGCTTATTTTAAGTTGAAAATAATACCAATAATATTTTCTCCTTTCTAAATCTTTGAAACTAAAACTGTTTTTGAATTTTGGAGATGACTCTTGAATTCCTCATTTCCCTTTTATGAAATGAAAAGTTAAGATACTTTAGGTCAGATTATAAAGTAGAAACATACGTAAGGTTTTTGGTTGGTTGGTTTTGCCCTGCTACAGGATATTGAACCTATGACCTTATGCATGCTATTCAAGTACTCTAATGCTAAACTACATCCCCAATACTTGCAGTTTAAAAAAAAACAAAAAAACTTTCAAAACTGTTATTAGGATGTCATCATGTATACACAGTGGACTGCAGGTCAACAGTCCTTTCTGGAAGTGTTATAAAAGGTGGACAACTTCGTGAGGTTCTCATACAGTTGTTTGGACAGCAAGTTGTCACTCCTTCACTTGAATAGGCTAGCTACACTAAGGCATCCATACGTTCAGTGTACCTGTCCTTCGGCCCTATAAAAGACACAGAACACACGCAAACAGGGACTGCTGGGGGTCTTGGGAATAAAGGCCTGGCAGATAGGAGATGCTGACATTGTGGGTACATTCAGAAGGAAGAGCAAAGCAGAGGTTCTTTTGCAGTTGACATTACTGAGTCCTGTCAACCTTTCTCTCCAGAAATACTATAACAAGTCTGAGGTAAAGGGCAGGAGATGTAGCTCAGATGGTTGAGTACTTGCCTGCATGCATGAGGCCCTGAGTTCAATCCCCAACACCACATAAACTAAATATGGTGCCACACACATATACTCCCAACATTGGGGAGATATAGGCAGGAGAACCAATGTCACCTTCAGCTACATAATCAAATTGAGGGCAGACTGGGCTACCCATGCACTGCTTCTGAAAACAACACAGAAGTGTGAGGTGAGTCTATCCATACTCTTCTGAGAGTGGACAAAGAGTATGTGCAACTTGAGTCCTGTTCATACTTCCCTGCAGCTAATGGTAGAAGATCAAATGGTAAATCAAGGAAGCAGAGGAGACTTGACTACTCTCTCAGAGACCTGCGGAAATGCTGCCCTTCCTTCCAAGCTGACAGGAACCAAGGTTTGTGTGTCTTAGAAAGGTGAAGAATTTGGTAATGACAAAATTAATCCCAAGTTCAAAACAATCAGAGGAAATGGAGGGCTCACATTTGTCATCATGATGGTAAACATTCTTTGTAAGAAACGGTAATAAATCTGGTCGCTCGATATGATGTGAGGCAGACAGGCATATTTCTGCAGCAGCTTCTCATGGGTCCTCCACTTCAGAGAGGCTGCAGCTCGCTGCTCAGCAGCCGTGAGTGCAGGAATCAAGTCAGGCAGAGAAGATAACTGGAAAGAAATACAAGGTTGATGGTGACTAAGCCATCAACTGCAGCCTGTAATGGAAACATACACCAGGGAAGGGCTTCGGAGTTTAGAAGCCATCTCAGCTATCACCAGGAAGTAGTTATCACACAGAATCAAATAGTTAAGAAAAAAATGCTTGAGTAAAATTTATGGCACCAGGAAATGAAATCTCTAGAGCCAGGACTTATTATTCTTCCTTGGTGGTTACCAAGGCAACAATTCTAACTAGAGCAAAATTCCTTTCATATCACTCTGGGCAAGTTTGACCTTCTAAATTCCTACCCTTTGTCCTACTTGCTATACTTGTAATAATCATTAATACTGAAAATATGAATACAAATTCCAAAGACAATAAGAATTGTGGTAGCTGCAGAGGGCAGCTCATGCTGCAGCCTTCACAGGCACCAGCATGGCTATGCAGCAGGTGCTATTGTATTTAGCTGCTTGTATGTTTATTGTAAAAACAGTAAGTTTAATGATTAGAAATACTGAAATATTTGAAAAGGGCCTTCCTTTAGAACTTTTCAAGTACTCTACATACTCCATACAGCAGAAGCACAAGAAATAGCCTGAGAGGAAAGGAGTGGGGTAACTTGGAAGATTTCGTTCCTGCATCACTTCACCATCTGGGAAAACATAGGTGTGTGGTGCCTATGGCTTTTTGGCCTTCAAATTCCTTAATAACAGGACAGAAATTGAGAGCTTAAGTTGTTTCAAATTAATTGTCGGTATCTCACAGTAATCCTTCTAAATATGGCTCAGAACTAGGAAAGTAACCTGTCCTTCCTTCTATAGCATAACACTCATGCAAACTTGTTTACATACATTTACCTTTATTTTTTAATTATGTGCATGTGTGTGTGGTGATGGAGGGATGCAGTGCTGCAGGAGGCCATAGGAGGGCACTGGATTCCTTTGGAGACAGGAGTTAGTTACCTGTGATCATGAGGTGCCCAATAAGGGAGCCGGCATGGAAGCCAGGCCCTTTACAAGCGCAGTAGAGCTCTCAGCTGCCAAGCCATCTCTCTACACCCCTCGTGTAAATTTTAAAGCCAGCTAGGGATGAACTATCTGCCATTCCTGGGTCCTGACAAATACACAGAGGGTCGAACACTGGCCAGCACCAGGGCAAGCACTATTTTAATGTTTCTCACACATTCTTTCACTATTTCCTCACAACCACCCTGTACAATAAGATGACAGACTTCTAACTTTTCTGAAAGATGAAATTTACCTTATTTTCTTGAACACTGCTTTCTCCACCAATAGACATAAGTTCCAAGATTTCTGGCAGGTGATTTATAAGAGCATCTAGTACCTTTTAAAGAGATATTGATTGTGTTTATAATGGTTATTATTTGTCCTCTAAATTAGTTAATTCCACACTTCAGTTTATATACAGAAATATTTTTGACCAAACAACATTAGGAGTATTTTCTATTTAAAAAAATAATAATTGTAGCATCCACTTATCTAAACTGGAGAAAGGTAATGTCTTTAAAACTGTCACATCAGGTGACACCCTTAGGTATCATGTGATGAGCTAAGTCCCCCCAGGCTAACAGTCATTTTGGTGAATAGGATGTGCCAAACATAGCATCAGATGGAAGAAATTCAGTATCTTTGTGAGTCTATGTACAAGGTAAAATACTCTCAAAAAATGCTTAGCAAAAATCCAAAATGTGATATGATTATTAAGAGTGAACAGAACCTCTAGTAGAAAAATGCAACACTTATCAGGAAAAAAATGTAACAAAGTATCAATGGTGATTTAATTAAAGGTTCTTTTTTGTCTACTTGTTGGCGCTTCCCAAGTTTCCTTAATAAACAACACACACTTCCACTTTTAAAAGCAGATGTACTGGAAGTCCTAATTTCTAAGATCATCCCAGTGATGCAGTGACACGGGTGCTGATATAGTGTGACTTAACATAAGAGAAGTAAATACCAGAGTGGGGACTTGTATTACCTCCAGTGATTCATCTTGTAATAGTGTTATCAGTTCTTTGTGTATTAAATATACTCCAGAATTCAGAAGTTTAGATACCTAAAACATAACAATAAAACTCTCAGATTTGAAACCATATAATGCTAAGATACATATTTTTCAATACATTCTTGTTAAATATTCCTTCTACAGAATAAGTTACAACACAAATACAACAATTTCTGGTAAACTGAGCTGCCTAGATCTGTTTCCTAACATGCTAGTATGTATGACCACAGGGCAAGATGTGCAGAAGTGGGGAGGGAAAGTACCAAGGATAAGATTACCACCTCTGGAACTTCTGCACCAGCCTGTAACAACCCCCAGACGCCTCTAATCCACACTGTCAGTCCTAGGACAATCAAAGGGTCTGACGAATAGCCGAGGCATACAGGCACTCACTCCCATTCAAGCTTCTCAGTGACAGAAACTGGACTGAAGAAGGCCTTTAGTGACATTGGGGTGGAGTGACTCCCAGCAAGGCAGTCTTCCTCATCCCTGTCAGGGACTGTCCTCAGTCTGAGAGGAACTGACAGTCTACCAGTCTAGACCAATGCTTTGGGTTTCATCCCATGAAGTAAACTCAGAGCCCACAAAGGTGAGTTCACTCATTTGTACTCTGCCTTTTAAAGGGTGGGAAAGAAGATAAACTATCCTGGGCTTGGGTCAGTTTGTTTGCAGGGGTTGGGGATGGGAAGATGCCTGAGTAAAGAAAGTGCTTTAAGATCTTTGGCTTTGGGTTGTTTCTAAGTTGTTAAAAATATTTTCAAACTGGCGTTTTCTGAAAAATAAGAATAAAGTTACAATATAGTAATTATCAAATCTAGCTTTAACACTAGATCAGAAAACTGTAAATACAATGGGAAATTTTCACTATTTAAAGGGCAAAATAAAATAAACCCTTTGTTTCAGGGAACTGAACATTACTCTTAGCCTACACACATTAGGTATGACTGTGAGAATATGAAAACTAGACATTCATAAAATTCATAGAACAACCATTTCCAAAGTGACTCCTTTTACAGAAATACTGATGTGTGTGCATGTTGTTTAGTCTGCTATGAATTATAACTAAAATCAAAGATTAAACAAAGGCAATAAGAGAAACTAACATTTGCCTAGATATCCTCAGAGTCCACTCCCATGCAATTTTCTCTGAAAACTGCATGGTAACCAACCTAACGAACAACAACCTGCAAGTGCCACTGGAAGCACATTCTGCCCTTTCCTCCTCCAAACTTAAGCTTTTGTGGGTCAATTTACAGAGACGATACAACTGTGTAACATTGGGATGACTTTAAATAATCGTATCATTTAAGTGGAAGACTTCCTAGACTTTGTACTATGATTTCATCCATGTCAGAAAAGTGTAATTTTTTTATATTTTTATTTCATTGCTATTCATTTTTGCATGTGTTTTGGTGTGTGCATGTGTATGTGCATATTCACATGTATGTGGGCACATGAAGTTGATGTTGGGTATCTTCCTTGATCACTCTCCACTTTATATATCGAAGGTCTCTCACTTAAACCTAGGGCTCCAGATTCAGCTAGTTTAGCTAGCTAGCTTGCTCTGGAGATGCCCTGTTTCTGTCTCCTGAGGGCATGGATTACAGACAGGCTGCCATGCCCACCAAGATTTACATGGAATATGAACTGATCTTCACACTCAGGCAAGCACTTTACACACTGAGCCATCTCCTTAACCCCAGAAAAGTGCTATTTTAAAGAAGTAGAGAATATGACTCAACAGCCTGAAAAAGCTTAAATAACATTTATAATGATGCTATAAATATCCTTCATTCTCTCAGCTAATCTAGTAGTGCTTTGACATGGGGTACAATGCAAGTAAGATGATGAAATATTCTTACTGGCAATAAGAATTTACTATAGCATTTACAAGGAAAGAAAAAATTTTATATCTATTATAAAGAGGCTGTCATGATTATTTTGAATTGACAAGTTATAGCTTATATATTGTGATGGTTAATACTGATTGTCAGTGTCACAGGATCTAGACTTCCTCTAGCAGACAAACTTCAACACCCATCTGTGAGAGAATTTCTAGGTTAGATTAGCTTAGGTGGGAAGATCCACACTGTCTTAATTATTAGCTTCAGCTGTCAACCTGGGAAGTCACCTGGGAAGAGGAGCTTAGCTGAGGAATTGCCTGGATTAGACTAGCCTAGGGTATATGTATGGAGCACTGTCTTGGCTGACAGTGGATATGGGAAGGCCCAGCCCAAACTGTGAGAAAGCTAGGTGAGAGTCATAGAGCAAGCCTGGAAAGCAGCATTCCACCACAGTTCCCGCTTTGAGCTTCTACTTGAGTTCTTGCCTCGACTGCCCTCAGGGATGGGCTATGATATGGAATCGTAACCACGTAAACCCTTCTCTCCCACAAGTTGCTTTTGGTCCTGATACTTAGTAGAGCAGCAGAGAAGCAAACTAGGACACACTCTAATTACAGGCAGCACCATCCATGGCCTGCCATTCTGGACTAAATAAAAAAGAGGAGTTGGGAGCAGCATTTATTGCTCTGCTCCCTGTGAACTCCAAGTGGCAGCTGCCTTCTGTTCCTGCCACCAGACCTTCCCCACCATGATGGACTGTGCCCCAGACCTAAGACCTAAAGTCAACCCTCTTCTTCAACTGCTCTTGTCCTGTATTTTGTCACAGCAATGAGACAAGTGGTGGACATACGCCTGGCAACTGTTACATACATGTGTTTTTACTGCCATCCTCTGAGAAACAGGCCCCTGATTTCAACTTCAAAGATGAAAGTTAATTATGTTCACCATAAAACTTTGTTTTACTTTTAACATAATTTATGGAAAGTTATACAACTGAAACTAAAAGTAATGCTCATAAAAATTCACTTACAGTAAAAGCAATAAATGTAAATAATTTGTTACTCAATTTTCCATTTACCCTAAAACTACTTAAACATAAGGGTAAAGTACAAATATGATAAAG
Organism: Peromyscus californicus insignis; assembly: GCF_007827085.1. Lineage (NCBI taxonomy): Eukaryota > Metazoa > Chordata > Mammalia > Rodentia > Cricetidae > Peromyscus > Peromyscus californicus. Next base: position 52,610,561 of record NW_026294447.1, on the reverse strand, counting down.
CATATAAAATTATAGCTATCATAATGTCTGCCTTAAAGTAAGTATTCAAGTTTAGATATGCTGAAAAATAGGTTAATGAGTAAATGAATATAATGTATTTATGTAAATGGATTCTGTAAACACACTAAAAAGAGAAGAGAATTATGGGAATTCAAAAATAAGACTTAAAACTATAACATGAAAGCGCTATGGAATCTCTATCTCATAGCACGTCTGTAAATACAGCACACAGAATATTAAAACAGCATCTACTATACACAGACAGAATCAACATGTGTTCTCAGACTTACTTCATAAAAGCAAATAGCAATAGTGTATCTGACTGGTACTTCAGGGTCATGACAAAGGCAGAAGAATGTAGAATAGAGTTCCATGTGGAAGTTTTTAGGATCAACAAAAACAATCATGGCCTAGTGGAGGTGGAAGGAGATGAATGGGAAGGAGAGAAAAACATGCATCAATACCTAATATAATCATCTCACTAAAACTGAAATTATATCCTATTAAGCATATTTAATAAAAAATTATGTTTGTAAAACCCAAATGCATGCACATAATTCTGATTTACATACAGAAATATAAATTCCACCAATATTTGCTGAATACTTCCTATACAGTTAAACAGCAGGTGTCAGAGATGTAAATATTTTAATGCATTCTACTCATATATTTTAAAGTCATAATCAGCACACCCAGTAAATACAAACAAGTATTTTATTACCGGAAAGTTGTAAGCACAGTTCTTTCGTACTGAAGTATATTTCTTCTCCTGCTCTGCAATTTGGGATGGAATCTGGTTTTCATTGTGGCCATTTTCTTGTTGCAAACCCAACGTACAAAGTTTCTTATAAAATTCCAAAAATCTCAAGTGCTGATCTGGAGTGAAAATTCCTAAAACAAAGGTAAAACCTGTGTCCAACATTTCAATTGTAAACAAAAATTTAGAAAAAGAAATTCAAAGTGCAATAAAAACATATGTAGAACAAAATCTTTAGGCATAATGGTTACAGATGGTTCGTAATTATAGCAATGAGCAAAGAATTACTCTGAAGAAAGCTAACAGGTCATATTTTTTCACCTTATAATAATATTTTAATTTTAAAAATGCAAACTATAGAAAACAAGAATCATGTCTACATTAGTCACACAGCTTGTGGAGAACTAAGACATCATCATCATCAGGATTGTACTTACAATACTGCTGTTTATTTATGGTAAATGTTTTAAAATCTGCAGGAAAAATGCATATGTATCTACAGAGAAGGAACCTAAGCACCTAGCCTGGAAGATGTGAAAGTGACTAGAAATACTATTAATTAACAGAATGGTTCCATGTTCATCAGTTCTCTTAGCACTAAGAATCTGCTGAATATTATAAAACACTTTTTAATTACCAGATGTCTGCAATTCACATAAAGTATATTACTATGCTAGATAAGAGCTTAATTCTTACGTGGTTACAGTAAGCTAAGAGTATGTTCAAATACCTCAACTCTTGGGTATTGGTCTACATTCTAAGCTGAACTAGTCACATGCTATATTTATTATTTGAAAAATGGCTTTAACGTTATTCTCACTACACACCAGCAGTTAACATACCTGACCTCCTATTAGCACACTCCAACTTAAAGATACAAAATGCCCAGAAATTCCAAGGGCTATGCTTATTTGACTCTTTCAAACAAGGTTCCATTCATGAAAATGTCATTTCTAGATGCGTTCTAAATTACATTACCATAAAACTTCACACACTTGAGAACAAGTGCTCCATGTAAAGAACTGACTGAAGTGAGTAGGAGCAGGAGAGAAAAACAACTAGTCTTGCAAGCCCTGTGTAACATACCATAGAGTCCATGGCATAGCTTTCCTAAATGAAAAGATAAAGAAATAAGAATTGATTCATCTGCTTTGAAAGATTTTTCACAGAATGATTTCACTAAGGGGAGTATAGTTTGACTTCTGTCATCTGAAAGACAAAACAAAACAACATATAGTTTAGAGCTAGTTGCTCACATTACCATGTGGAAACTAACACACATATACCCTCCAGAAGAAACACGTCTATGTTGGACTAACAATGATAGAAATATTTGATAACAGTGACAGGAAGTGGCAACAAGGGGTGAGATCACCAGAAACTTTAAGTTTGGACTTCTAAGGAGTCACTGAGGAATGAAGATAGGGTTATCACAATTAAAACAATAAGGTGACTGAGATCTTGAGTCTGAACCACCAGAAGAATTCTAACATTTTCAATTTAAATAGAAAGATGGCAGGCCCAGGAAACTTCTAATTCTCTCTTTCATTCATCCCATGACACATTTAACTATTATTTTTTAAATCAAAGTCAACTTGAAATGTAACCTGTCTACTTAATTTTATGTTCTTACTTAGCATAAAATTAGATGGCTTTTAGAAGTTGTCCTATTCTTTAAGTATATCTACTTAAGTCATATGCTGCTGACAGATTAGCAATATTTAAGTCTCCCTTCCAGGCACTCTTGAAAACCCCCACAGTTTGATTAAGTTATCAGACGTGCATCAGTATTTATGAGTAAGAAGCTGTAACAGGGGCAGGACTGTTACTGCTATTACAACTGCTATTACATCCCAATTCAGGGCCTTATCTTCAGTTGTTATCAAATGAAATCCATACAATATTGACTGCTTAACAAAGCAAGCATTATATGAAGGGGGAGAAGTTTTGTTAGATGAAGAATAATAAATGGTCTTAGAACTTAAAGAACAAACCAGCAAAGAAACCAAACACACAAAATGATGAGACAATGAGGTCACCATTTTAAAGAGTGGCATAGGTAGGGGTCTGAAAGCAGGTTTCCTAGATGATCTAGATTTTGCAGGTTATTTGTTCTAACCACCCAGCTCTGTCCCCATAGCACCAAAATAGCCACACACAATATATAAACAAGTGAACATAGCTAAGTTCCAATAAACTTTAGCACAACAGCCAGGATTGAGTGAGCTTCTAAATAACCTTCCAAGCTCTCATGTAAAGAATTTGAAAAGATGAGAGGAAAATGTATTTGAACTGGACACTACACGAAGCCTAGAAGTCATATAGGACAAAAATAGAGAAGAAGGGAAAAAAGAAAACTAGAGGCAAATCAGGAGAGGAAAGTGGACATGAAAGGCCAGTGAGGTGCTGGAATCAGAGCACCAGGAGAAGAGCAGGAGGAAATAAAGGAAGGTCTGTGACAATGGAACCTAGTGCAGTGAAGGGGAAAAGACCAAGGCCAACATTTCCAGTCTGGATCCTGTTGGTGCCCCCAATATTAGAGGCAAGAAGATTCATTCAATTATGTGCAGTTTTGCTCCTGTGATTTATCATATTACCTCAATGATCATTCTGAAATACTGTTGTCTATACTGCAATAATCTTCAGAGGTCCTCCCAGTTCAGACAAAATGTTGATAGACCTAGTGAATCCAGTCCTAATTACACAACTGACTTTCACCCCTCAGTCTTGACATCTAGCCCTCCGTGTTACCTTGTCATGGTGGCTAACATACACAAATGAACTACTTGTGTAGGACTAGACACCGATCTAGGCCTGGGTACACACTTGGTAGGGCAATTAGCTGTTCTGTGGCTTGGTTTGCAGAAGAACAAGAAATGCCTTCTTACACATTCCCACTGAATTATCTACTCCAAATTTCTCCTCCCATGACCAGATTTCTGGCATTAAAACATTATTAAAAAAGAATTCATTTAGGCATGTTATAATCATGTTACAGTCATTTAGACATGTTACAATCAGTACTTAACATCAGTTAGTTGAGGAAGTTAAGGGCTACTTCTCAAGACAAATTCAACTTCTACATGTCAGTTAAGTTTTGAAGACAGAAATATACAGCAGCACTAGATTCCAGGAGGGTAAGAGTAGAAGCATGGAAGACATCAAAAGAGAAGAATCATAAAATTCTAAACAAAAAATGCTGAATTAGTCTTTGCTCTTTATTAGTAATATAAAACATGGGAAACAGTCTTTCAGAAATAAAGATGTCTGCACATGCAGATTTACCTGTATCAAACATGTCAAGCATGTTAACCAAGGTTTCAAAAGCAGCAAGCCGCACACTGCCACTCTCATCCCCAGAGAGTTCTATTAACTCGGGGAGCACCACACTCTTTGTCAGTTCTGTCCTGCACAATAAGCAGTAGAGGAGAGTAAGTCAGATCAGCAAACCTGCAGCAGAGTCCAGTGAAAAGCAAGTGATTAGCCCAGCTGGTCCCAGGGCCCCACTCTTGTCCCCGAGCATGCCATCTGGTTAGGAAAGCAGCCATGGGTGTAAGAAGTACAGGGTAGATATGGGAGAAGTTATGGGGGTTATGAGGGAATATAATTAAAATACACCGTGTGAAATTCTCAAAGAATTAAAAATATTTAAATAAAGAAATACTAGTAATATGATTAAACCAATTCTAATTTCTCCTGTAAACTACTGTTAGCTATAGAAATTTTAATGACTAGGACATTATATTAAGCTTTATAAATTATTCATTTTCTATTTTAAAGAAACTTCAGGAAATGATCCAGCTAAATAAAAAAAATTATTATAACTATTTGTCAAAATTCAAGCAAAATCATTTGATCTAGATTTTGGGACATATGTTATTTTTCTAATCATCTGAAGTACAACATAACAATAATTAGTTTTCACACAGAAGAATGACAGACAGCACTGGATAGTCCACAAAAAGAAAAAGGTCTGAAAGATGCTTTTAGAGACTAACTAACATTTAGAACATAGTGATGAGCAGCGCATAGTCAGCACTTCATTCCTACTGATGACGGGGTCCAGACTGGGTAAAAGAAAGTCTTAACAGATAGCCAGCTTTCCTAGATGCAATATGGAAGATAGCATAAATTATATCCAGTATATTATATTGACAAAGTTTTTTTTAAAAAATAGCACAGGCAGGTGGATCTCTGTGAGTTCAAGGCCAGCATGGTCTATAAAGTAAGTTCCATGCCAGCCAGGAACAGTGAGACCATCTCAAAAAAAAAAAACCCAAAAACAAAACAAAACAAAACAACAACAACAAAAAAACCCCAAATAAATTAATAAATAAATGAATAAATCTCAAAAAAAACAAACAACAACAACAAAAAAATTAAAAGCTGGGAGGGGCAGCATACACCTTTAATCCCAACACTGGGGAGGCAGAGACAGGTGAATCTCTGAGTTTGGGGCCAGCCTGGTCTGCATAGTGAATTCCGGGCCAGCAAGGCTACATAGTGAGACCCTGTCAGAATAGATAGATAGATAGATAGATAGATAGATAGATAGATAGATAGATAGATAGATGAATCAATCAATCAATTAATCAAACAAAAGGCCTTCAACAGAAGATTGTTCCTTCAGTTTCCTCACACGAGTCTGGAATGAAGTTTTCTTCTATGTTGTCTATAATTACTGCATTTGTTGTATGATGGGGCACCATCTTGAACCTCAGCAGACCATGTGGTAGATAGTTCCTCCCCGACCACACACCTAACAGTATACCTCTAAGCAATTCATACATTCATCTCTCTCTTCTGAACTCGGAGAGTGATGGTGTACAACTATTCACTATGTATTTGAATTTTCTATCCTATTTTAATTTTTAAGAAAGTTAATTTTAACTTTATTTAAACTTTCACTCTCACAGCTTTTTCATCTCAAAAATGTCACCTCATTAAATCTTCAGCCACATTGTATTGGTGAGAATTTAAATAACTTTAAATGTTAAGGAGAGAATTAATTTTCTCTTTTCATTAGAGCCAAAAACAGTTTTTGTTTTTTTTCTGTTTGTTTTTTGATTCTTATAAGGAGGTAATGGGAACTTTAAGACATAGGGCATACTGGGAGTTTTTCAGACACTGGAAACATGCCCTGGAAGCAGAAAGCCCCTTCTTCTTCCTCATTTTTGTTTACTGGTCAAGAAGTGATGGCTGTGCTCCACCACTCTCCACCACTGTGGTTGATATATTGTGCACCCCAATAAACTTATCTGGGAGTCAGAGAACAGAACAGCCACTATATTAAACATAGAGGTTAGGCAGTGGTAGCACATGCCTTTAATCCTAGCATTCCAGAGGCAGAGATCTATCCAGATCTCTGTGATTTCAAGGCCACACTGGAAATTGAGCCAGGCATGGTGGCACACACCTTTAATCCCAGGAAGTGATGGCAGGAAGCAGAAAGGTATATAAGGCATGAAAACCAGGAACTAGGTTTTTAAGTTTTTAGGCTTTCAACAGCAGTTCAGCTGAGATCCATTCGGATGAGGGCTCAGAGGCTTCCAGTTTGAGGAAACAGGATCAGCTGAGAAGGTAAGGTTAGCTGTGGTTTGTTCTGTTTCTCTGATCATTCAGCATTCACCCCAATACCTGGCTCTGGGTTTGTTTTTAATTAATAAGACCTTTTAAGATTTGTGTTACACACCATGATGTGCTGTCTCCCTAGAGACCCAAAAGCAAGAGGAAAAACCTCTAAATGATGACTCAAATAAACCTTTTCTCCCCATAAGCTGTTTCAGCATCTGTTAAAACAATGGAAAGCTGACTGACACAACTAGAAATAAGGTACCTTTACCTTTCAGTTATCAGGACCATGAAAAGTCCTGTAATTACATTTGTAATAAGACAAGAGAACTCAGCAGTAAATAAATATGCATATGTGGTCAAGAAAATTGGTTCATTAAAAGATTCTAATCTACTGAAGTTGGTATATTCTCTGTAATTTTATTTTCATAAATTAATCCTTAAAAAAAAAAATCCCAAAATTTGAACATACTTGGTGTGATGGTTGGTTATGTTTGAATGCTTGGTCACCAGTTGGAACTGCTTGGGAAGGATTAGGAGATGTGGCCTTGTTAGAGAAGGCCACATCAGGCCCAGTCTCTCTCTGTCTCTGTCTCTCTCTCCCTCCCTCTCTTTCTTTCTCTGCCTGCTGCCTGTGGATCAGGATGTAAAGCTCTCAGCTACTGCTCCAGTGCCATGCTTGTCTGCTTCCCACCATGATGGCTATTAACTAACCCTCTGAAACTGTGAACAAGCCCCCAGCCAAATGCCTCCTTTTATAAGTTGCCCATGGTGTCACTTCACAGCAATAGAACCATAACTAAGAAACATGGCCTTCCCATTTTTCAAACAAGAAAAAAAAGTCAGGTGGTAAAAAAATCAAATTCTGATTCTTATTCATAAGCATAGGTTTAGATGAGACTGAGTTAATTATAGTCCACAGTGATCCAACAACAATAATGTAGCTTCAGAAGACTTACCAGAAAATAGTTTTGAGATCAAAACAAAAGAACTGATTAGCAGACATAGCACAAAGTATATGACTATGCCCTGAGTCTGTTAGTGATATCCTAAAGCTTTCCAAAGCCACCATTACCATAAGCTCACTGTCCTTATCTGTGAAAAACAATAACAGATGAAATCAATGCAGTATCTACTAAAAATAAGACACCAATGTTTCTCCACTAACTTTAGAATCCTTAAAACAAAAATCATTTCCCAAGATGGTTTTTTAGATATTTCCTTTAATACTATACTTGTACCCTGACCTGGGAGCTAATTTTAAGCAGAGGGTGGACTGCCTGTCCTGTGTTTCTACTTCCTGAACAGTATGTCCCCAAAGGGCAAGAAGAGCCACAAATCCAGAAGCACATAGAGCTTGGAATTGCATAGGGACACACTTCAATGACAGCAAACCCACCTAAAACACTTAAAAATATAGCCAGGATAAGGTCATCCAAAAGAAACATTCAACTATAGTCCAGATATGGTTTCTGCTGGGACATGGTCCCTAGTTGGACCTGGTTGCTTAGAACTATAACTGAATAACCAGGGTGAGAAAGAAAGAAACTGATATTAATTGAATATCTTCTGCCATGCTAAACACATCCCCTCTTGTCTCTCTTACTGTAGACATATTAGGAGAGGCCTGCTATGATCATTTGGAGAAAGCACATAAAGAAATGAATAGCACACTTTCATGGAATACATGAGCAGGATATGCCTGTCTCACAATCTGGAAATAAAACTGTGTGGCATAAGGACTTGGAAGTACACTTACCCAATGCCCTGAGCTATATTTTCTAACTGCCGACACATACAAGATCGAACTTCATATTCCACATCTTGACAGAGTGATTTTACCAGGGGAAGTATTTCTCTTTTAATGCTGAGGAAGACAGATTTAAAAAAAAAAAAAAACACATGTAAATGGATGAACATTTTTTACTAATATTTTCAAATAATTCTCAAAATTTCAAATTACCACATATGAAAGAGAACATCTTTGAATTTTTAGATTTGTATGTTTAATATGGAGTGTCTGTAGAAATCAGGAAGCCAGAAAGGGCACGTGAGATGGTGGGAGGAAGAGGCTTTGAGGGAGGGGATAGGAGAGTATTTACGATATGAAAATAGTACAGGGGGAATATTGAGAATTAAAGGTTTAAGCAGGGATTGAAGCAGGAGAATGGAGGGATAAATGAGGTGGAGGGTGGGTGTGGTAGTTTGAGTAAAAATGACCCCCACAGGCTCATATATTTGAATGCTTAGTCATCAGGGAATGGCACTACTTGAGAAGAATTAGGAGATGTGGCCTTTTAGAGGAAGTGTGTCACTGGCAATGTGCTTTGTGGTTTCAAAATCTCAAGACAAGACCAGTATCTCTCTCTCTTCCTGCTGCCTGAAAACCTGGGTGTAGAACTCTGAGCTACCTCTCCAGCACCTTGTCTTCCTGCTTGCCTCCATGCTCTCCACCATGATGATAACATATTAAACCTCTGAAACTATAAGCGAACCCCAATTAAATGCTTACTTTTGTAAGAGTTGCCATAGTCATGGCATCTCTTCACAGCAACAGAACATTGACTGAGACAGTGTGTTAACCAAAACTAAAGTATATGGAAAAGCTTTAAGGAAAACTACTGCTTTGTCAGGTAATTTTTAAGGTACAATTTTTTTTATAAAGGAGTTTGAAAGGCAGAACCCTGCATGGGTATACAATATTTCTTTCCAAAGAAGACATGGGTTATTAAATGAAAATGTTGGTGCCAGGTGTGGGATATCTCTCTACTAGTGAGATTCTTGGCTTCCCATGTAATTATATAGTAAGACCCTATTACTTAAGACACAACATACTTTAGTTGTAGGACATAGAGAAATCAAGCCATAACTGACATGAAAACTTCTACCCTGCTGGCTAGCTTTCATGGTTCCAGAAGGTACAATGCAGGTGACCAGTAGAGAAAAGTTATCAATAGAATTACCCAGTGGTTGATCTTGCATGCCACAATACTGACCTGTGAGGCAAGATGTGACTGCTGGTACAAAAGTGGCATGACTGTTATGGTAGTAAGGAACTACTTTCTGATTGGGTTTTAGTTCTGTTCCATGAGACAGAATCCATACCTATTGCTGTAAATCTGGTCAAAAGCCCACAGCTAGGGAGGGTATAGGCCTTAGGTAGAAACTCACCACAGTTGTTCTGCTAAATGAACAGTTGTCAAACTGCCTTATAAGGATTTATGTATTCTCATACATTAGTGTGGATCTCAACTAAAGATGATGCTTCTTTTGGTGGTAGGAGAAGTCAGCACAAAGATTCACATCTAGTCAAAGTGCTGAGAGTAAGTGCCCACTGAGTATTCAACCCTAAATTGGCCAGCCCTGCAAGAATCATGGACCACTGAGAAAGAGAGCGCAGGAAGAATGTGAGAAACACAGATGGAGAGACATGCTGTGAAATTCTGTCTTCTGGACATGGCATGGCTGTTGTCCTCGTTAATTTACAGCAGCTGTGCTTACTGGCATAAGGACAAGTCAGGAATATAGTTGACAGTCCAGCATGGATGGGAAAAGGACACATGAGGTTCTACCCCTAGCTGAGGAGCTACTGGCAACTAATAGCTATGTGGGGGGTTGCTTTTCTCCAGGGTGGGGGGATAGGTTGCCCTACATCCATATGCATGCAGGCAGCACTGATTGGTAGATTATTTTTCAAAAAGAAGAGAAAGAGGACATGAAAGTGGGAAGGGAAGTATCTGGAGGAGCTTAATGGGAGTAAAGGGGCATTTGGGTTACATATGCTTTGTGTGTGTGTGTGTGTGTGTGTGTGTGTGTGTGTGTGTGTGTGTGTGTGACATTGTTAAAGAATAATATTACAATATTCTTTAAAATCATAACTTGCCTTATTAACCATATACTTTAACATTAGGTTTACCAGTTTATAATGCATTTTCACATGTGTTATTAAATTGGAATGTTATCATCAGCTACTTGTAACTTATAACAGTATCTGTCCCAGCAGTTAAATGCCAATAGCTAATTCAAAAGGCTTTAGCGATGCAATGTCTGATTCTGGCAACTGTCAGTCAAAATATACTTCTGCTTTGATGTTTACTCTCATGTTATAACACACCAAGTGTGAACATGTGTCATTTGTTATCTAGGTAGAGAGCAGCATGTACACTGTAGACATGCTCTGTTATGAAATTATTCAAAATAAAGAATTCATAATGGTGATGTAAGAGATCTTATCTTTATGTCATGTTTACCAATTTTGGAAGTCCCAAGATAATGCTATTTTATCTTCACAAGAAAACATGGTATGGGATTAGGAAGACTTGATCTTGAAAATCCATGAAACTGAGAAGAAATGCTTCCAGGAAGTAGATTTCTGTCTGAGAAGTCTATACAGCTAAAATGGTTAAGTTTGTGAGTAATGTAGAATAATATAAAAGTAATCATTGTTGATATAGCCATTACATATTTTAAATCAATTTAATTTGATAAAAGAGACAAAAAATATACATACATACTCACCTATGGGCATCAAATTTGTTGGTTAGTTTTCCTAAAATTTTACAGCTAACTAAACGCGACTGGACAGTTTGAGAAAGTTGTGCCTTGGAAACAAGTGGATTGAGAATCTAAAAGGAAACAATTTAGAAAATAAATGTAGGAAGTATTATATATTCTTGACACTAACATCAACTTCTTCAAAGAATGTTTTTATGTTTTAAACACTTTTAAATAACATACATTACAACTGAGATACATGGTCACTCTTAACCCAGAGCACTTTCTTGGTCTTCTTGGCTAAGGAAAAGATGTCAAACTACGCAATTAAAACCAATTAGGAGAAAGCACTGGAGTAAAGCTCATGGAAAACACTGCAGTGATCTGCGTGCATATGAAGATAATTTTGAAAATACATTTTTAACAGAGAAAAGCAAATTAGTTACCAGATACTCTGTACTTTTTTTCAGAGGGAGTTTTATATTTATCCTAAAAATACAGAAAAATCTATTTAGGAAATTCTGCTACTTGAACATAATAACCAAAGTCTGGTGTTATATTATGCATATACTAGGCACTCAAACATTCAATAGCATGGCACACTGCAAAGAATTATGAATGGTGGTCTGTTATTCTAGCACCAACTCTTTAATTTTTAACCTTGCTATTTCTCATCCCAAGGATTCTATCAAAGATCACATGCTAGAAATGTTGAGCACTCCTGAGTAGCGATTGCCTCATTCACGTTTACACTGCTCTTCAAAAACACAAAGAGCATGTCTCTACATTGTGCTCAGTGCAATATGTGTGATGGCCAGCTACTTGTCATCAGGTACACATTCTTATAACTGGATAAAACTTGCCATTTTAAAGAGCATTCTGGTATTGTGACAGAATGACAAACTATAATAAGGACAAAGACACAATAAAATCAGTGGAGGGTATTTCAATGAATAACTTTTTACCATGGTATGTGTGCAAAGAAATCTATACAGGGATAATGTTCAAGATTGCTAGAGGACAGATTTGCTGCCCATTTTTTCTAGCCTGTCATCTTAATTTATAATAAAAATCTTTCAAGAGGGACTGAATGAACCATACTGGAAATTAAAAGGCAAATAACCAACTGTGAATAATCTTATACAAATATGTACAAATGTAACAAAAGATGGCAGAGAGATGGAATATGTAAATAGTGCTTAAAGGATAGGATCAGATAATTTCTAAAGAATAAGTACAAGTAAAAAATTAAAATAAAAATAAAAGATACTGGGAGGTGGTAGCGCAAGCCTTTAATCCCAGCACTCGGGAGGCAGAGGCAGGTGGATCTCAGTGAATTCGAGGCCATCCTGGTCTACAAAGTGAGTTCTAGAACAGCCAGGACTGTGACACAGAGAAACCCTGTCTCAAAAAAAAAATACAACTAATTTGATATAATATATGACATAACAGTCAACAGTATAATTTAACATTTCCAATTAAAATGCAGTCATGCTTTTAGCCTATCAAATTAAGCTGGAACACCATTTTTGTTGTTGATTTTGAAGCAGGGTCTCATGTAACCTAGGCTGACCTCAAACTCACAACGTAGCCAAGGAGGACCTTGAACTCCTAATCTTCCTACCTTTTCCTTCTGAGTGCCAAGATTGCAGGTATAAGAACCTAAGGATCAAACCCAGGTTTTAGTGCACACTAGGCAAGCAGTCTACCAACTAAGTCACAGGCTCAGTGGAACACTATTTTTAATAAAAACTCAGGGTAACTACATTTCACATGTTTAGTGAAGAGCTTAAGAATATTAATGTCTTCTTACCAGGCGATACCACCTTTGTGGATGCCACAGTTAAAAAACTACCTGAAAAGCTCTACAGAGATGCTTTGATAGTAAAATTTAAGACTGAAAATGGCTTCCAACATGTAACAAGTAAAATAATTTGCAACTACACACAGGAAATAATGTTCAGTGAAAAGTGACCACTCTCAGATTCAATACAATTACTGACATGATAAGCAGCAACCACACAGAGGGGGAAATCTGAAGGACATATATCAAAAACTTAAAAGCAGCCAACTACAGAAGTATAAATTACTTTTCTTCCTTACATTTTCTGAATTATGTTGCTTTCACAATGGAAAACAATCTTATTCCTTAAAAAAGAGAGAGAGAAAAAAACACAGTATTACCTCATGCCTCAGAGTTTCTTTTGGTAATAATTCTATTGCAGAGAGAAGTGTTTCCAGCCATGCATTGCTGACACCTAATGGGCAAAGACACAACATGCCGGGTTAAACATCTCAGGGGCAAGTGCACTCTCAACTCATCCATTACCAGTCGCAATCACATTTTATTACAAAATAAGAAGAATTATTATTACTATTCTAAGACATTTTCCACAGCTTTTGTCTTGACTAACTTTAGAAAATTTTAAACACTGAAAAATAATTTGAAGGAGATAATTCTAACTCAAGGTATTCTGTTTTCACTGTAGGATAACCCCATGAACATAAATGTAAAGAAAAACATCTAAGGAAATAATAACCCTGAGAAACTAGTGTGTTCTTGTTCCCAGGGGTATTTCTTAGAGAGATCTCAGCTATTTTCATTAGGCCCATAGATGGCAAATGAACCACAGCCATTTGCTAGATACCATAAACAGGAATGTAATTAAGTATGCTCGGCCCTGACCTGTGTCCCTGTGCTCCAGGTGCAGGAGAATGACTTGCAGAAAGGAGTGTGCATAGGTGTGGACTGACATTGATTCTTCCTGCAGAATGGTCAGAAATGACACTGCAGCCGTTAGCTGCATTTCCACGCTTGCAACATGCAGGACTTCCTGTGTGATCAGAAAGAATTAGCTATTTATAGAGATGAGAGGTCAGAAGGGTAATGCTTAAAAGAGCCAAGGTTACAGAAAGTGAACAGTCATACTCCACATATCACTAAATACAACCTTTAAGGATGTACCTCTTATTACTTAAGAGGACCATATTAACCTGTCCCTAATATTTAATTCAGTCAATGATAAATTTCTTAAGAAATCTTAAATGTTTTAAGAATTTATACAATAAATAACATTCTTTTGCTTTACTGGATGAAAATGATAAACCGCATGTAAAATTTTAAAGAACAGAGTAGGTGGTTTGTTTTTCTTATTTAAAATTTTATTTGAACTTATTATTGAAATCTTAAACATTTAAGACAAAATTATTTAAAATGAAGAACAGATGTTAAAGCATGATTTAAAATTACATTCAGTTAATATGTGCTGACAGTAAGTATATGAGGAATTTGGGATGATTTCCAGAGTAGGTGGTTTTGATGGATTTGAACTTTTACACTGCTAATAGCAATATGCAGATGTCATCTTACTGAGCACAATAACGTCAAAGCTCAATCGCACGTATTCTCATTCCTGTATTTCTGTTTCAAAAATAAACATCATAAGGGTTGAAGAGAGAACTCAGTGGCTAAGAGCTTGTACTGCTTTGGCAGAGGATCTGAATTCAATTCAACCAGCACCCAGGTCAGGCAGCTCTTAACTGCCTGTGACTCTAGCTCCAAGGATCTAATGGATCCTTCTTGCCTCTGAAGATAACCCCATTCATATGCACATACCCCTGGACAGATACACAAGGCTACACATAATTAAAAATAGAACAAATCTAAAATAAATAAACATTATACATTCTCATGTAAGAAGGGAAATACTTAAGAATGCCCAAATGGCCAGGTGTGGTGGCACACACCTTTAATCACAGTACTGGGAGGCAGAGGATCTCTCTGTGAGTTCCAGGCCATCCTGATCTACAGAGGGGTTCAGGCCTGCAAGAGCTACACAGTGAGACCCTATCTCCAAAAACAAAAACAAAAAAAGTGTAAATGCAGTTTCTTTCCCCTTGATACAACTGATCAGCGAATAAATTACCATGAAGTAAACAATTTAAGGGTGTTTCTTAAATATAAGAATGTTTTTAAACAATAAATTTTATTCATAGCCATTTAAAAATTTGAACACGAATATTCAAATTTAAAGCCTACGTTAAAATATACACTTTTACTACATCAAAGGCTGAAAAAATAAACTAAGTAAGCCTTATCAAATGTTGAGATAACTGTACTTCTCTACAAGCCTGTTGGTTTTAGGGGTGTCTGTAAAATGTAAAGGCAGAGAAGAATTTTTTTTGCTCAATTATATAAACTGTGATAATTTCACTTATATGTCAGTTTTGTGACTGGCAGAGCAAAGTTATCAGAATGTCATGACACTTATAAAGTTAAGTTTTTGTGATCTTAGGAAAACTAACCTTTCTGCATTATTTCCTTATATAATAAAAGTCAATTACAACATGACCATCATACAAATTTAAATCATTTAAACAGCTTTTATTTGTACAATTTACTAACTTATTATGCAAATGATCATTTAAATAATGACCACTGTACATCCAGTACTTTTCTCTACACTACCCTTGAGTTCATAGAAGGAACAGCACCTTGCCTACATCTTCACTGGTCTTGTCCTGAAACCTATGCTTCCTGTCACATTCCTCATCTCTGTTAGTAAATGACAACTGTTTTCACAAGCTTCTTAGTCTACAAACTTCAAGGTCATCCTTAGCTCCTCTTTTTACCTCATTCGACCCATCAAAAGGATCTACCTACAAAACAGATCTGTAATTTAACTTATCACCTCTCCCACTATTATCTTAGTCCAAACCACCATCAACTCCAGCTTAAATTATTCAAATAATCTTTATCTAGTCTGATTCATCATTGCCCCTCTCTTATCTTCTACTAGGGAACCAGAGAGATTCTCTCAAGAATTAACTCAGACTATGCTCCTTTCTGCTCAGATCCGCCTATGGCTTTCCTTCTCACTCAGAGTCCAAGTTGTTTTGGTGACTTCCAGGATCTACTCACAAATCCTCCTTTGCCCAGATTTCCACATAGTGGCTCCCTGACCTCTTCTTGTAAGCCTGTACTCTGATACCATTTTTAAAATGAGTCTTCCTCAACAGTCCTATTTTAAACCACTTCAAAAGTAAATGTTATGCATTCTACTCTCAAAAAGGACATACTTATGAATATGCAAATATCATGTTCCCTAACACATTCACCCCCAGTTCATCAGCCCTGGGAAAGGCTTAAGCTATCACCCAACATGCAGCACAGCCCTTTGAGTATGGTCTACCTCTCCTAGAAAGAGAATTTTTTTTTTTTTTTTTTTTTTTTGAGACAGGGTTTCTCTGTGCAGCTTTGCGCCTTTCCTGGGACTCACTTGGTAGCCCAGGCTGGCCTCGAACTCACAGAGATCCGCCTGGCTCTGCCTCCCGAGTGCTGGGATTAAAGGCATGCGCCACCACCGCCCGGCCGAAAGAGAATTTTTTTATGACTGTGAGGACTCTTGTCTGTTGGCCCACTGTAACTCTGACTCTGACCACATAGCATGCATTCAGGATAGAACTTTCTGCTCTGGGTGTTCTCTCTCTTCCTACATACTTTCAACAGCTCCTAAAAGATAGTGTCAAGAAATTTTGAGGTAGGTCCTAAAGATTAGGGATTGGCAGAATCAGACAGAAGGTAAGGCCAAACACACAGGTCCACGTTCTCACTCTTCTTTCAACTACGTCCATACAAAGCTGCTCTTGCTATGCTCCACTCCAACAACTGTCACCACTATTTATATACTGTGCCCATGGTCCTTGCTTCATTTAGTGCAGTGAAACAGATGCCAGTCATCAGGTGGAAATAACATACCTAATACTCCAGCAGAAGGACCACCAGAGCAATGAAGTGTTTGTGCCTGACCATTGAGCAAATACCCTACAACCCACCAAATCTCTTCTGCATACTGACTTCTTCCTCACAGATCCCACATGTCCATTCACCAACGTTAAGCCTCATGGGGCAGTGAGGGAAATCTCACAGTGACTTTTGCTATGGCAAATGTTTATGCAATATGGTTAACTCTCATAAAGCCCCATATCTTAAGAGTCTTTGGCTGAGAGAAAAAGAAAAGGCATGTTAAGGCAGAGGATATAATTAGTCTCTGAAACCAACCTTCCTATCACCCTTGCTTTGCTGTTTCCAGAATAAATATTCATTCCATACAAACCATTTGGGATCTGGAGAACACATTAAAAAAATCTGAGCAGCCAATATAGAGACTTACAGGTTTGAAAGGTATAGCTTTTATTTAGAAACAGAAAGGGCTTTGTAATCAAATAAGTGGTGAGAGCTACATGTGCATTCCAGTTCACATGGGTTGTTGTTTTAAGTTCCAAGAGCTGCTTCCTGGCACCTAACGTCCTTATGTCCTGGGTTTGCACAGAGGCAAAGTGCATGCAAAGTAAAAAGGAAGAATTTCCGGCTTTGTCTTCTTACTATATGACTTAACCTTGACTCTCGCAGCAACATTTGCCCCAACTATTTTGCATTTAATTTTGAAAAATCCTCAACTCTTATCAGGATTTAGGTTTTTCTCTTGTTGTGCTGACTTCAACATCTGGGACTGTCCACTGTTAAGAAACCAGGAGAGACTAAGAGATTTCCTCACTGCTTTAAAAAAAAAAAAAAAGAAAAGAAAAGAAAAAGAAAAAGAAAAAGAAAAAAGAAAAGAATTAATTTCTAAACTTTTTTTTCTAAAATATAATATAATAAATCTCATACTTACCAATAAGTGTTTTCCTCCAGAGTCACACCTCTGAACAAACACATGTGAAATCCATACTCTTGGGATAAATAAGTAAGTGTGCATCCTCGTAGACCTTGGAAGACACTGAAAAGTAAATTCCTCCACTTGCTTAAGTGCATGCCTGAAGGCAGTTACCATTCCTATTATATACTATTGCTTGGCAGGCAGCCCAGTCTAAACTCTTCAAAAAAGAAATGAGGTATTTCATCAGTGGCATAATGGGACGCTCCAAAGTGTTTAAAACTAGTCCTGTTGAAGGAAGGAGAACATGCTAGGTACTTCTGTAATCCACTCTAGTTAGGGTATTATAAAACAGTGTGCTGCCTCCTGCAGAGAGGGAAATAACTGCCTCCAGTGAACCTGTATTATATCCATGAAAAAATTTTTTCTCTTCCCAATATACAACAGAGAGAAGCATTAGGAAACTATTGGCTTACTCCTAATGAGCCAATATCCTAGATTCACATGTTCTAAAATTACTAAGTAAAACCGAAAAGTACATTACAACACTGATTGTTTCAACTTAGATAATAGGAATTTAAATATTCGGGGGATTAAGGGAAATTAATGTGAAAACTCTCAATAATTAACAGTAGGTGGCAGTTCTTTTATTACAGAATTATAACATTAACAAAAGACTAAATCTGAGCTACAGATAAACAGATAGAATGAATGTGCCAATTCTAAGATGCCTATAACAATTTTCTCCCATACCTCATTTTCTTCCTCATCCCAAACCAATAGAAAGAGCTGGGAGGAGAGCTGGCTAAGAACAGCAGGTCAGGCAGAGAGGGACATTCACTACAGATAATAAACCAGAACAATGAAGGGATGCATGGAGCCCTTCTTTAAATCTGCACTTCAGTGACTGAGCAGGGGACTGATGAGAATATACACAAACAATATCCTAAGAGCCTTTTTGTAAAGGGAATAGCAATGATCACTCTTACACTATCATAAATGGGTGAATAAATGCCCTGTCATGCAAAAACACAGGGTCACCAATAAAAATTAAAAAAAATTGAAAAGGAAGAAGAAGAGGAGGAGTGAGAGAAGCAAGGTCCTAAAACTGCACTTTCAGCAGTTTTATAAGTCATTCTTATACATAATTAATTAGAATAATGGATTTTATAGCTTCAATTTCAAAAGCAAAGTAACAATTTAACACTTTGCAAAGAGTGTGTTCATGAAAGAAATACTTACTAATAGATTTGATATCTATAATAACCACTTCAAATGATCCATAAAGTATTTAATTAGTTAACTATTTTGTGGGGGGAAAAAACTATAAACTGTTTTCTTTAGTGAACAGTAGTAATGGAAAGTCTAGTGATTTCTATAAGCAAATGTCTAGCGGGCCACAAGAACATATTTAGAGATTCAGCTGTATATTAAAGTTATACCTAGAAAATTCAAGGCATTTTTCTAGAGGAAGCCATTTATCAAGGAATAGATGGTGTTATTCAGTTTTTAATATATCAGCTGTCTTCTGCTATGAAATTCTTGTGTGCCCATATCCTACTAGGCCATATTGGTGAAGAGTTTAGCTTCTTAGACCTACTGCTGATCCACTAGGTAACTAACACCCCTACAAGACCTAGGAGACAGGTGGGCTGTAGATGAATAGCTTTGTTTCTTGTGCAAATGAAGCTCAGACCTCCCTTCCCCAGACAGGGAAAACTGCATTCCAGAGCAATTGACTCAGAACCAAGGAGGTTTTGCAAGGAGGTGGAGTGAAGGATGGGGCAGGATTCCTGGTCAGAGCAGAGTCTCCTGGCCAGGAGAGAAAGAATAAGGTAGTTTCTGTAGATGGTGAGCAGAGCCGCATGGCCAGAGAGAAGCGAACAAGGAGAATTTCTATAGATGGTAGACAGAGCTGAATGGCCGGAGAGAAGAGAAGAAGGCAGAGTTTCTCAGGGCCAGGGGTAAGGAGCAAGGAAGGAAAGATGGGAGGGTGAAGGAACAGAGGATGAAGATAAGGTCAAAAGCATAGGAGTTTAGTTAGGATTATGTGAAAACAGAAAAAGTAGGTACAGAGAGGAACTGAGTGTCAGGACAGAACTGAAGCTGTGTAGATAGAATTTTGTCTTAGAGAAATAAAGTAAACGGATGTAAGAGCATGGTGTACATAGATTCTTTTCCCTCAGATAACCCCATGCTGGACATAGCATCTTCCCCAGGACTCTGGGAGGAATCTTCTCAGGGCAGGCCCCTGGGAAAATTTTGTTACAAATGGAAATAGTGTTTTCCTAATAGTCATATTTTTCTAACCTAAACTTGTTCTCTAAAGTAGTCTAGTAAGAATCAAAGCTCTTTAGGCTTCTATAAATAAGTTTATTATCAATCTGCCACTGACAGAAATGAAACCCAACAAGTCCCTAACAAGCAAGTTGAAAATCATCAATAAACTAGGATGTGAATGAAACTGCCTCAAAGTGGAGTAGGGAACCCAAACACAAACAACTAAACACACACACACACACACACACACACAGAAAGGAGGGGAAAGGAGGTGAGGGGGCAGGGAGGGGAGGAGGGAGGGGAACAGAGGGGTGCAGGGAGGGAAGGAGAGAGGAGGGAAGGAGAGTGGAGAGGAAGGGAAGGGAGGGAAGGGAAAAAGAGAGAAGAGAAGAGAAGAGAAGAGAAGAGAAGAGAAGAGAAGAGAAGAGAAGAGAAGAGAAAAGATCTCACATAAGAAAAACAAAACAACCAAAAGTCTCACACCCCTGGTTGGGTAGCCCAGCATCTGGGAGGTGGAGGCTCCAAATCCCAGACCAGAAACAAAACAACAACAACAAAAACAAAAAATAGCTGGGCACAGTAGAGGCAGAGGAATTAGGTCATCCTCTCCTACACTGAGTGAAGCCTGGGCCCCATTAGCCCCCTCAAAAAATAAGAAGGCTGCAACCAAGTATTTGCAGACTGGGAAATCAGATGTGGCCCTGTGAGGTATGAAGAATGTCCTCCCCCAAGCATTCTGGAATCCTTGGAGATTGGTTCATTGTATTATATGCCATCTCTGCCTGGGTACCAGATATCCAGGTAGAGACCTAGAGCCTCTTTAAGGCTTCCAGAGCTGCAGGGAGCACCCCTCCACAAAGGGGGGGGGGGTTCCTGTGTCCTTGGAGGATCTAGCTGGGTCCTGCACTCCCAGCCCCAGTAAAAGCAACTATGCTCTCTGAGCAGCAAAGACAACTCCTCTACAGATGGCAAGAAGGCTGCTCCTCCATTCTCTTTGTAGTCAGTGGCAGTCAAATGTCTTGGAAGAGGAGAAGACCAGGTTGAGCCAGGTAGGGTGGGGTGCATGCTCACAGATGTGCTTCTGATCCTATGTGTGTCTATGCCAATGGAACTAAGTTTCAACTTGATCCTTCAGATTGAGTCTGGCAGCCAGGACCTTCCTTGTAAGCCTCTAGGACAGGGCAGAGCTCCATCTTGAAGTGTCTCTTCAGCTCCTGGCTGTTGTTGAATAATCTTTTTGTACACTGTGAAGATGTGTCTTAGCCAAGGTGCCTTCTGATTGGCTTACTAAAGAGCTGAATGGCCAATAGCTAGGCAGAAAGAGGTTAGGCAGGACTTCTGGGCAGAGAGAGAAGAGGAGATGAATCTAAGCACTATAGAGTCACTGGCCAGGTGCAGAGGAAGCAGGACATACAGGAGGAGAGGTAAAAGACACAAGCCACGTGGCAGCCTGTAGATTGATAGAAATGAGTTAATTTAAGTTATAAAAGCTAGTCAGAAACAAGCCTAAGCTAAGGTCAAGTTTTCATAATTAATGTCTCCATGTCATTTTTTTGTGAGCTGGTAGCCCAAAGAAAAATCTGTCTACACCTGGTGCTGCTCCCTACTGTGCCTGTAGTGTTAGTAAGCCAGGATACAGCAGGGAGGGGAATGCTGAGGTTCTTCCATCTTGACTCTAGCTCATGTTCTCTCAGATCCAGTGTTTTCAAGACTCAAATTTCTGAACTGACAGAATTTTAATTTCATTCACATTTGCTAAGGACCAGAATCAGGGTGAGGCCTGAGTAGTTGGGAAAAATCAAGATCTGGTTCTCTACCTTCAAATGACTCCTGCTATTCATAGACATTTGAACACTCAAGAAATAACCAATCACATTCAAGGATTATGCTGAGTGCTAAAGACTTAGCAATCAAGCAAGACCTGCAGTGTACCTTACGTTCCAATAATACTGTTAATTCTGCTGTTAAAATTGTGATGAGAGCTAAGAATGAGAAGCTTAAGACACCATGAGAGCCCTAGCAGATAATATCTGAGAAGTCAGAGAAAGCTTTCCTGAGAAGTAACAACCTGTGTAAGGAGAAAGGAAAACTTGTACAGAGGGTAGAACAGGAGGAGGCAGGAATGCTGTGAGATGTCTTTCTGTATGCTGTGAATATGTGTTACTCCCATTGGCTAATAAATAAAATGCACTGGCCTATGACAGGGCAGGATGGAGCCAGGCAGGAAAATCCAAGAGAGATAGTGAAAGAAGAAAGGAGAGTAAGGGGAGATGTGAGCCACTGCCCAAGGAACAGCAAGATGCCAGCAGACCGGTAATGCCATGGCCATGTGGCAACTTATAGATTAATAGAAATGGGTTAAGTTATAAGAACTAGCTAACAAGAAGCTTGAGCCATAGGCCATCCAGTTCATAATGAAATAAGCCTCTGTGTGTTTACTTGGATCTGAGCAGCTGTGGGGCCAGGCAGGACACAGGAAAACTTCTGACCACATTCTGGCGCCCAGATGTGGTAGCAAGAATTTCCACCCAAATCTGAGAAAGCTTTAAAAAAAAAAAAAGATTCTAAAACAGAGCTAAAAACAGCTTCCTAGTTGTGTGTAGGCAAGCAGTGATACACAGAAGCTACAGCATGCAGACTTGAGCTACAGCATGGAGAATTCCCACCATAGTACATAGAGGTTTCTCCAAGCCATGCAGCACACTGCATGGTGAGTTTAGCTTTGGCTAGTACAGACCCCCCCCCCCCCAAAAAAAAAGGTTTCTGGGCTACATGTTGTTGGATGGAGGCATAGACCCATTGTTTCCCAGAGTTGGTAGTGAGCATGGTTCCCCCAGAGCTGGTGGTAAACATACCTCCACCATGCTGGGAAGCTGAGGTGGGCAGAGCCTGCAGCCAGGACTGCTGCTTCAGTCCTAGCCACACTGCAGTTTAAATCAATGGTCAAAAAATGATTACAGATTCACAATAAGACAGATTCAGATGGAATAAAACTCTAAACAGTTTACAATGTATGTAAAAATATATGTAGGCTTGGAAGAGAGAGCTGTGTATGTGCATCCCAGGTCTTAAGAGTCCCGAGTGGCCATGCCCCAGGGAGATGGACTTCAAGGTCAAGTGTAACAGTTACCTGAAACCTCACTAGGGGTAATGCTCCAAGGTCATAGCTAGAACAGCTACCCACTACACAGGAAAGCAAGAAGTATAATAAAGAGAGCGGTCCAAGCATCCAGCATTGAGGAGTATGGAGAAACATGCTGAACAAGAGAACTAGAAGAGTAGTCCATTTGCTTGGAGCAAAGAGGTGGGTTTGCTTTGGCAGTGAATAGGCAGCTCAATTAGGCAAAGCCTCAGACCCTTTAAGCACAAGAAGACACACACTGCAGTTCTAAATGCTTTGAAATGTCCTTCCTACTAAGAGTGGAAATGGAATTAGAAGTAGGAAAGCAGCATACCACGAGAGGGAAGCAAGGATTAGGGTAACCTTGAAAAGCTACTGTGCTTACCAGAGCAAACAAACCAGCACAACTGTTGGGACCAGCATGGGTGCAGTGTGGCTGGGGAAAGAAGATAAATTCAAGAAGTATTATGACATAAAATAAACAAGACTATATAAGAGAGTAAAAGGTATAAGAACCAAAGGTACCTGGAGAATTCTTAAGCTAGGAGAACACTGAAACACCTTAGGATAGAAGACAGTGAAGGAAACCCAGATATTGTGAGAAATGCCATGAGCAGGCCAGCAAGATGGCTCTGTGGGTAAAGAAGCCTAATGGTCTCTGTTTTACTCCCCAATGCCCACATAGTAGAAGGAGAAAGCCAACTCTTGCCAAGTTGTGTGCGCGCACACGCACACACACACACACACACACACACACACACACACACACTCACACACATAAAAATAAGTAAATGTAAAACAACAAAAAGAAATTCCATGAGCTCAGTTTTGGGTTGCTGACTTGAGGCATAAATAGATATCACAAGCAGAATACCATACATACAGATTTCATCCTCTTTAAATGCCCTAGTTAGTTTTTATCAACTTGATACATACTAGAGCTATCTGGGAAGAGGCACTTCAGTTGACAAAATGTCTTCATCAAATTATCTACAGGCAAACCTGGAGAGCATTTTCTTCAATAATGGTGTGGGAGGTGGTGCCACCTCTCAGCAGGTGGCCCTGGCTGGTACAACAAAGCAGGCTGAGTAAGCTATAGAACGCAAGCTAGTAATGCTGTGGGGTGTAAAGCAGTGTTCTTTCATAGCTTCTGCTTCAGTTCCTGCCTCCAGGTTCCTACCTAGGCTTCCCTCAATGGACTGTGGCTCAAGAAATGTAAACCAAATAAACCCTTTCCTCCCCAGGCTGCTTTTGGTCATTGTGTTTTAGCTCAACAATAGTAAACCAAAGACAATAAGTGGATCCATACAGATGGATTTATGAGATTTCCTAAGAGAAAACAGAGTTGAAAGTGGGAAACTACCACTGGAAACAATTTTCACCCCAACAAAAAATAGGAGTTTAAGAACACAGTGTTGGTCTGCAGAGATGGTTCAGTGGTTAAGAGCACTGGCTGCTCTTGCAAAGGACCCAGGTTCAATTCCCAGCACCCACGTGGTGGCTCAGAACTATCTATAACTTCATTTCCAAAGAGAATCTAATACCTTCTTCTGACCTCTGAAGAGCACCGGACATGTACCTGGTACATATGCATACATCAGACAAAATATTCATACATAAATCTTAAAAAAAGAAATAACATTTATATAAGGATATCTGTAACAAATCTTTAACAAAATATTTAACTATAGGTTCTCGGGTATTGCTAACATAACACAGAAATTAATTAATTGGCCTGTGTGAGTGCAAGGGTAATTACAGGAATAGCAAAGGGATATATGCATACCTAAAACCTATGCAGTTACATAAACAAAAAATTTAAAGTTAACATTCTGAGGGCTAGAGAGATGGCCCAAGGTTAAGTGTACATACTGGCCGGGCGGTGGTGGTGCACGCCTTTAATCCCAGCACTCGGGAGGCAGAGCCAGGCGGATCTCTGTGAGTTCGAGGCCAGCCTGGTCTCCAAAGCGAGTTCCAGGAAAGGCACAAAGCTACACAGAAAAACCCTGTCTCGAAAACCCCCCCCCCCCCAAAAAAAAAAAGGTATAAAGTGTACATACTGCTCTTCCAGAGAACACAAGTTTGGTTCCCACCACTCACACAAGAAGCTACTTGTTACTCCAGTTCCAGGGTCTCCTCAGACACGTGCACACATACACACATACCTACATACATACACACATAAATAAATAAATCTCATTGTTAACATTCTGAAATTAAAACAAGGAAAAATAAAGAGAACTTCCTCTCTTAGCAATAGCAGATGGGGTAATTCTCATCAATACTCCCAACAAGGATCATTTTTTAAAAATCTAGACAAAATATAAAAATTGTCTCCATGAAAATACATAGAAATAAACAAGGTAGTGAAAAGTTACCCACCAAGAAACTATGCAAATACAGAAAATCAAGCATGTAATTTTGAATTGCTTCTCTTCAATAGTTGCTGATTCTAGGCGAGGGTCAGGAGAGGCTGGCAGCTTAAAGACGCTGACAACTCTGCTAGGCTTTTGGGGCCCTGGGAGCCCTCTTTCAATCAGAGGAGAACCCTCTAGCTTCAGTCAGCATTCTAGAACTTGGATAAAATGCCCAGAGCAACTGAGAGGAGGAAAAGTGTAATTTGGCTCAGAGCTTTGGTCAACAGGTGGCTAACTCCGTGGCCCATGATGATGCAGAATATTAAAGCAGAGAAGGTGGAGAGTCCAGAAGAAAGTGCCAGAGCTGCATACTCATGAGTGAAAGAAAGGGGAGACTCAGGAGCTAGCATCTAAGTTTCCCCACAGATTGAAACATTCCATCTTGCAGGAATGCTCCTTAAGCAGGAAGGTAAATAACTCAAAATAAATTCAGGAAGTCCCTGAGACTGACAGGATTCACTAGGCCCCTCCCTCCCAGAGTAAACAATAAAGCTGCATGATTCTCAGGCAAATGAAGCTTCAAAGAAGACTCTGAGACCAGACCAGCTGCCTGGGAGGAACAGAAACCAGCCAAGCTGCCTGAAAAGGTTTAGACCAGAGTTACTTGGAAAGAACCCCCTCCAACCTGCTGAACTGCCTGCAAGCTACAGTTTGCTCCTGTCACCCATGCTGGGGTGGACCTTGGTAATGTAGCTGTCTTTGAGTCACTTCCGCTACTGTAAGTAAATCCTCACTCATACTCCTGTAAGTAAACCCAATAAAACTCACTGGTTCATCAAGTTGGACTTTGGTGGTATCCAAACTTTGTTCTGTCATGGGTTCCATATCTGGGGTGATTAGATGTGTGTTGCATCACCCCAGGAATAGTTTTATCATAAAACTGAGGGGGAGGTTCCAGGGACAGGATCTACTCTTCAAGGACATATACCCAATGACTTGTTTCTTTCAAGCAGGCCCCACTTTTGAGTAACCCTATGATCATCACCTGTGATCATCAATGAATGATCAACTGATAAAGTTAACATCCTCATGATTCAATCAGTTCTCCACAATCCTCCAGCTGGGACTGAAGTCTTCAACCCAAGTACCTTCAAAGTTATTTATATCTGAATCATAATACATCCTATACCTGAAATGGAATTACAAGAGACTTTATGACAATAGTTAAGTTGACTGGAAGAAAAATATTCCCTACCAAATGGAGCTATCCTGTGGGCCTCAAACTATGTAACAGGTAAGTTGGCAAATATAAGATCAGGCACAGAATCCATAATATCCAGGCAGATGAGGAGATTCGACAATATGGAAAAGAATCAGCAATCCAGCAGAAAATAAAAACACACTGGGCAGGCATGGTGGTACAGGCCTATAATCCTAAGCACTCCAGAGGCTGAGACAGGCAGATCTCTGAATTCAAAGCCAACCTTTTCTAGAAAGAGTTAAGGCCAGCCAGAGCCACACAGTGAGACCCTGTCTCAAAAACAAACACACTAAAAGGAGTTCCAGGTCCTGATAGTATCAAATACATTGCCTAGTTAAAGAAAACAAAAAATACAGTAAGAATTTCAACAGAAAATTCTAATATATTTAAATGGGTTGTGGAAGATTTACAAAAGTTAAGTAGAATTTCCAGACCAGAAAAATACAGTAATCAAAATTAAAATTGGTTAGACACAAACTAGTGAACTGGACAATGGGTTAGGACTAAACACCCAACATAAATCACAAAGAGGAAAAATGACAGAAAAAGTAAAAGACAAAAGATACTAAGAAAAGGTCTAATTATATGAGAAATGGGAAACCTAGAAGGGATGAAATAGAAGCACATTTGGAAAAAAAAATGATAGCTCAGAAATTTTAGCTAGCAACATAAAATAAACCACAGATTAGAGACGCCGTATGTGTGCCCCAAAAGACAACAACAACAACAAAACCCTGCCAGTAAGCACTCTAAAATCCTGTACCTAAAATGAACGACGTTTAGAATGAGCCTGTAGTACAGGTATGGTGGTGCACACCTATAATACCAGCACTGGGGAATCTGAGGTACAGAATTATACAAGTTCAAGGTGAGCCTAGAATGCATAGTGAAACCCTGTCTCATTAAAACAAAAGCATTACCTCATGGCTATGCTGCTACAATTTATTTATCCATTACCTATGGGTGTAGATTTCAGTTGTTTTCAGCATTAGCTGCAAGTAACTAGCCATGAACTTCAACGCCTTCATGACCAAGTCTCTATGAAAACATCAGTATCAGTCTTAATCCACAGAAGGGAAGCAACTGAGTGCCATACTAAGTACATATTTAAATTTTTGAGAAACTCAGTCTTCCCATGTGGTTGAGTCATTTCACATTCCCACCAGCAGTGTGCTTCTAACCAGAAATTCTTGCCTGTGTTCCCCTAAGTAATATTTCCTGCTCCTTTCTTTCTGGCTGCTCTCAAGACTATCTCATTTTCCCTTATCTTCAGTAGTTTTTATCATCATGTTCCTGGGAGAGTGTTTATGTATGTGTGTTTGTGTATGAATATGTGCATTTGTGTGTGTTTCTCCTGTTTGGTGTCCTTATATTCTTGGAGCTATGGTTTCTTGTCCTTCACTAATTTCAGAGTCTTGGCCATTATTTCTTCCATTTTCCCTTTTGTCTTTCTGAGATTCAACCTGTATCCAAGGTCACTTCTCTGCTAAGTTTTGCATTCTTCGTTGTCTTTGAGGTTGGCTTGGCTAATATCTGTCTTCATGTTCACTGATTCCCCAGTTGTGTCCAAACAATAAACACATCCTTCATGTCTGACATTAATTACTCTTCACTTCTAGCATTTTCATTTGACTATTTTATGTTCCATCTCTCTGTTGAAAGCCCTATAGATCATGCACATCATTTTTTAACAAGTTAATCACAGTTATTTACCTATCTCATACTTCTTGGGTCATCACTGATACTTGGTCATTTCCTCCCCTGATTTGGGAGTTTAGCAATTTTTTAATCGATACTATTTATTGAAGACAGATATAACAGCTCTGAAACTAACATGCCTCCTCTCAAGGTTATTGGGGTGGTGGCAAATAAATCTACTTAGTACCTCACCTGGGTTTAAGTTTTATTGTTGCTATGGTAACCTCTATGGCATCACTGGTTTTAGATTCCTCCAACAGTGGGCTACTGTTACTTTGTATTTAGCATGCAGTCTGTAATGCCAAAGGTTTCTCCTCCATGACCCAACAATACCTCTCAAGCAGGGGTTTCTTTTCATACTTTATCTTTCCTATTAGTAAAGCTCTGTTGCTTATGGCTGTACGTTGGGCTAGTGGGAGAAGTAAGAGCCTTTCATCCTTGACTCTGTGTCATCTTAGTCAGGATCTTTGAGTCCAGGCTGCAAGAATGGAGCTTTTTCAGTGTACCTATCTGGCTATTTCTTGGAGCAGGGTAGTATTTGGCAGGGTCAAATTTGTTGCCACTCCCCCACTGGCAGATCTCTATGCTTTATTTGGTGCAGAGTCTTAGACCTAACATTCTCTTGCCTTTCAATGTCAATGAAAATGTCAATGTCAATGAAGAAAGGAAACCTGGTATCTCTTCCAGAAGAGGCTGCTGCTTCTTCTGACACTCCTACAGAACAATGGGTCTTCACTGCTCTTCCCTCATCAAGCCTATGCTTTACCAAAGAGAAGGTTCTGGGGAAGTAGGCACAGTTGCTTCCTCTCTCAGTAGTAGTTAATCACCACCATGCCTACAGCACCAAGGAGAGCTAGCTCTACTGCTCGGCCGGCCATAGATGAGGAAATGTATGGGTGGCGCTGGTGAGTTCAAAGTCGAAAGTTATTCTAACCTGATACAGACTCTTACGTGGCACATCTGCAGCTGGTCTCAGAAGGTAGAGACAGGGGGATTATGAGTTCAGCCTAGCCAGATCAACACAGAGTCTGCATTCAAACAAACAAACAAAAAAGTCAGTGTCCCTATATCCCACCTTCTTTAAAGGATTCATCATCATCTTGCTTTTTAGAATTCAACTCATGTAGCAGCCTGGTGACCTGTGACAGGCTCAAGAAAATATACAAGCATGTGGATTTAGTAGCTAACCTAGTTTTAGAAGGAGAATAATACTTTCTTACAGCTCTTCTACAACCTAAGAGGGAGTGGAGCTAACCATTTTTTTGAACCCAGGAATTGTTTCATATTCTTTTAAGCTCAACTGTACATTAAAAAGAACTTGAGAAAATCCAACTCATTTTTATTACAGGCAAGATGGATGACTAAATAACCAAGAAGCAAATATATGAACACTGTTCTTTACTAGAATTTTATGAAAAAAATCAAACTTTAGATTTATTAAAAATATTAACTGCTGAGCTTGGTGACACATGCCTGTAATCCTGATACTTGGGAGGCTGAGGCAGGAGGATCAGAGGTTCAAGGCCATCTTTCAATGCATAGAGAATCTGAGACCAGCCTGGATTATATCAGACTTTGTTTCACTGAAAAAAAAAAATTATTCTCTTGCTTATATTATTCTTCCTTTATGTCCAATCTACATACTTGTAAATGTTTCCATAGATCTTTAGTATTATAAAGTAATTAGTAATGTCAATCTATTTTATCCTTAAATACAAATAAAGATAAAATGAAAAAACATAACAGACATTATCCTTGAAAGATTATGGTCAACATAATTTTATTTGACACTATAAAGCACAAAAGAGCAGTTCCCACTGTCTGTCCCTGCTCCAGTTCCTCCCAGTTGTCTCCATTCTCTTTCTTGGTGAACTGGGAGACTGTTCTATAACTTCATGGCTCTAGACCACAAGGCCTCCTGCACAGCTGATTCTTCCTCTGATGCTGGAAACCTCCATTAACCTTATACCACTGTGGGAATCCTTCCCCTCCCCTCTTTCCCTGCCTGCAATCAGAGTGTCAGCCAATGGAATGCTATGCTCCACCACAAGCCATCTGTGACCTGCAGGGGTCCTGGAACATCATGTTCTGTTTCAGATGTATAATTGTGTTGCTTTCATAAAACCCTTTTGCTTTTCTCGGAATTTAAACTTTTATCTCAGAAAATGTCAACTGTGGTGAGGAAGAGAGGAACGTTTTCTGAAACCAAAGAAGACAGCAGTTTGTATTGCTCATTTATATTCCCTCATTCCTTAGTTAAGACTGTTTTTATTTCAGAGAAGTATCAAAACCAATTATTTTCTTTCATACTTCTTAGAAACCTTCTAACAAAGCATTACAGTCAAAAATTGAGCTTTAAGTACACATTTCCTCAGCTTTAAACGAGTATAATACATCATATGGGGCTGACATTTGTTTAAAGGATGTATCTAAGGCATGAAGCACAGTGCCTGCCCCACATTAAGTGTTCCACAAATCATTATTGTTTGTCCATTCAACTGTACTACCTCAAATAAGACTTTTTAAAAATGCATTCAGCTTTTCATTCACAAATATCTTTATTTGCAAAGTAAATGCTTTCTATTCAAATTCAAAACAAGATCATTTAAGAATCTATCTCTAGTCAGTATGAAATGCTGTATTATTCACACTGGAAGATATTTTTGGTATTTTCTTACTGTATCTACTTGTGAAAATAAAGTCACAAATGGTAATAAAAGTAGAAGTAGTGGATCTTTGCAGAATCAAAATATTGCTATATCACATCTACCAACTTTAAATAGTCAAATTTCATATTGATTTAATAGACTATGTCTCTTTTGTCTTCTATTATGTACTGCTACCTGCTCCTCTCACTCCTGTAAGATGTCTGAGAGAAAAAGTCAGTATCAAAGCATGTGATCAATGTTGTTTTCACTCAAGAATCCTTCAGTGAGTCAGACCAGAGTGTCAAACACGTCATGGCTCTTTTGGGTAGACACTGGTTGTCTCAGAACATTCAGTTCAATCACCATTCTTTCTAAAGTTGGCTGTGAGTATCTGTTATTTCCAAACACCATTCTAGGCTCTGAGGATAAAATGACAAACTAGAGTGACAAAGATTCTGCTTTTATGGAAAAGAGGGAAAGACAGTAGATGCCAAGGTCAGAAAGGGCATGATAGGAAGTTTTATTCTATTTGAAATGAAAAGCTATTTATTTTAGTTTTCTTGTAGCTGCTATTACAAATTAACAGAAGCTAACTATGTTAAAGCAACAGAAATTTACTCTCTCACAGTTCTAGAAGCCAGAGGTGCTGATGCAGTATTACTCAGACCAAGATGTCCAGTGCCACATTCTTGAAACAGTTGGCAGTGTAGCATCCCTTCCTTATCATGCCTAGCTATTGTGTTATCATTTCTTGGCTTTCCCACATCTTCCTCCACCTTTACTGCTGTCTTTCCCACTTGTTCATCTTCTGCCCTCTTCTTATAAGAGACATGTGACAGCATTTGGGCCCCAGCCAAATGATCCAAGACAATCTCCCTATCTCCATATCCATTATTTACCCAAGTTCAGAAATTACCTTGCTCTAGAATAAGGTAACATTTATAGTTACCTAGGATCAGGGCTTGATTCTTGGGGATAAGGGAAGAGAGGCAAAAGAAGGGGAAAGTATGTCACTTTACTTCATCACTGATGTGATATTTTGCATACAAGAGTATAAAACATGATTGGTTGGTTCTTTTTAAAGACCTCTCGGTATGAGGGGCTTCTAGAGAGCAAAGTAGAAGCAATAGGTCCTGTGTGCCACTGCTGCAGATCAGACAAGGTAGCTGAGGCCTGAAGTAAATTACACACTAGAGATTTCTACAATCAGATCAGCCAATCAGGAGGTTGACTAAGCTCAGAATGGCTAAGAACAAAAACACTGATGGCAGCTTATGTTGGAGAGGATGTGGAGCAAGGGGAACACTCCTCCACTGTTGGTGGGAGTGCAAACTTGTACAGCCACTATGGAAATCAGTATGGTGGTTTCTCATAAAATTGGGAATCAATCTACCTCAAGACCCAGCTATACCACTCTTGAGCATATACTCAAAGGATGCACAATCATACCACAAGAGCACTTGCTCATCTATGTTCATAGCAGCTTTATTTGTAATAGCCAGAACCTGGAAACAGCATAGATGCCCCTCAACTGAAGAACAGACAAAGAAAGTATGGTACATTTACACAATGGAGTATTACTCAGCTGTTAAAAACAATGACATCAGGAAATTTGAAAGCATTCTGAGTGAGGCAACCTAGATCCAGAAAGACAAACATGGTATGTACTCATTCATAAGTGGTTATTAGCTGTAAAGGATAACCATGCTACAATCCACAGACACAGAGAAGCTAGGTAATAAGGAGGGCCCAAGAGGGGGAAACACATGGGTCTCTCTGAGAAAGGGAAATAGAAGATCTCCTGGGTGAACTGGGGCTAATGGGCATGGGAACTTGAGGAATTGGGTTGAGGGGTAGATGGAGGGGGAGAGTACTGAAAAAGATGACTGGAAATGGGGTGCATTTCGGGTCAGGTAGAAACCTGATGCACGGGAAACTCCCACGAATCTACAAGGTTGACCCCAGCTAAGACTCCTAACAATAGTGGATACGTAAGCTGAACTGGTCATCTCCTGTGATCAGATTGATGACTACCCCAATTGTCATCAGAGAGCCTTCATCTAGTAACTGATGGAAACAGATGCAGATACCCACAGCCAAACATTAGGCCGAGCTCAGGGAATCCTGCTGAAGAGAGAGAGGGAAAGATTGTAGGAGTCAGAGGGGTCAAGGACATCACAAGAAAACCCACAGTAAAAAACTAGCCTGTCTCTTAGGAACTCAGAGTCTGAACCAACAACCAGGGTGCCTGCATAGGACTGACCTAGTCCTTCTACATAAATGTGGCAGTTATGTAGCTTGGTCTACTTGTGGGACTCCTAACAATGGGAGCAAGGGTTGTCCCTAACACTTTGGCTGACTCTTAGGACCCTATTCCTCGTACAGGGTTGCCTTGCCTAGCCTTAATATAAGGGGAGGTACTTAGTCTTACTGCAACTTGATATGCCATGCTTTGTTGATACCCATGAGAGGCCTGCCCCTTTCTGAACAGAAGCAAAGGAGGAGTGGATGGAGAGGGCAGAGGTGAGGGGGAGGAAATAGGAAGGAAGGAACCATTCTTTGATTGAGGGACATCTATGTTGTTTCCAGGTTCTGGCTATTACAAATAAAGCTGCTATGAACATAGATGAACAAATGTTCTTGTGGAATGATTGTGCATTCTCTGAGTATATGCTCAAGAGTGGTATAGCTGGGTCTTGAGGTAGATTGATTCTGATGGGAATGTAAATTGACTCAGCTGTCTCTTCCTCTGTGGGATGGGCACCATGGAACTGTTGTCTAGACTCAGAAACTAAAATGTATAAAACATTCAACAGTGTACAGTGTCTGATCAGTAAACCTTAGTAAGTACTCACTATAGTTATTTTCTGTGTCTAACACCACACATTTTCTATTGTACAATAAATATTATGACATTTTTGGAGAAAAATATAAGTAAATGAACAATGAAATTACTTCAAAAGTTCAACAGGAAGAAATGTTTGGTGCTGTGTTATAACAGACCCCATTATGCTATCTTAAGTGTAATAATATCACCCTCATTTGTAATTTTATAAAAGGATACAGAATTTTAGAAATTTATCTTGACAGTCAATTTCCCTTCACTTCCGCATAGCATAAGCACAAGTTCAATATTAAAATCTAATGTCTCAGAATTCAGTTTATTAAGTTGAAGGAAAAATACTAGGTCAATAATGACCATAGGATTAAGTTGCATAACATGAGTAAAATAACTATATCTTGAAGTATTTTCACATTTATAGAACTTAAATTGTGGGGTTGGGGATTTAGCTCAGTGGTAGAGCGCTTGCCTAGCAAGCACAAGGCCCTGGGTTCAATCCTCAGCTCCAGAAAAAAAAAAGAACTTAAATTGTAAGTCAAATATTTTCTTTCTTGATTCTTACTTAAATTCCACCTTGAGACAAGTACAAAACAATTCAACAACCACTTTGGATATAGCTTAGAAAGGAAATTTTGGAAATAAATGAAATTAGTTCAATTATAATTCTAACTTTGTTGCTGGCATTTTAATATTTTACTTATTTATTTTGTTTTTCAGATTTTATTTTTAATTGTATGTGTTTGCGTGTGCATGCTCACACATGTTCATGTGTGCACATATGCATGCAGTGCCCATGGAGGCCAGAAGAGAGCATCAGATCCCTGGAGCTGGAGTTACAAGTGGTTGTGAGCCATCCTGTCTGGGTGCTGGGAACCAAACTCAGATTCTCTAGAAGAGCAATATGCATTCCTAACTGCTGAGCCATCTCTCCTGCTTTAAAGTTTAAATTTCTTCATCTTGGCTCACAGCTTTGATCCCAGCACTTGGGAGGCAGAGGCAGAACGATCTTTGTGAGGACAGCCTTGTCTACCTAGAAAATTCCACAACAATCAAGACTATCTAGAGAGAACTTGTCTCAAAAAAAGAGAAAAAAAAGGTCAAATTTCTTCATCTCTAAAACAGTGAAAATAGTAGCCTTTAAAACATATTTTCATTAAGACACAGCAGCAACAATTAAAGGGAAATGTAGTAAAAAAAAATAACATCAGTACAATTTTATAATGTGTAAGACCAGCAAAGCCCCCAACATCCCTTTTCCTCATGTTCTTTTGGGTGAAGCAAGGTAAGGGGTGAGCTCTCAAAGCTGTTTAGTCTGGAGTCACAAATGTGGTAATGTCCTTGGGAATAATTACTTCCTGAATAAAATACTTACTGCTTATATTTTTAAGTCCTCTCAAAGTGAATCATGAAAGACCAATATTAACAAGTACTTAGATTATTATCACCTGTGGACTCAACAGATCTTCTACTAATACACTGAAAACCACCAGATGCTCACACCAACCATCTGGAAGCTGCTTCCAACTCCAACCCAATTGGAATTCATTTATTCCAATCCATTATGGAATTCTGTTCATCCTGATAATGCATCTGAGACATATATGTACACTGCTCCACTGCTTAAATTCATCATTTTAATCCAACCTGCCATTGACTTTTAGAGGCCCAGTACTGAAGCTCTGGAACTGTCCCACTCTAGTCTGTGATCTACACATTCATCAAAATGAGCACAGTTCAAAGTCACCAATAGCTTTCCGCTGTCCTCAAAACCGATGTCACTGACATTTGTCCAGCCTGTTCTCTGTCCACACTCCACCTCCTACTAGCCCCAACTACACTTATCACTGTCCCACCAGTTCTTGCCTCTCAGGCCACCTGCTGCTGTCCTGCTTGTCACAGTCTTGCTAAGAGGCTCTCCTTGCCCTCCCAGTGCATGGAAGTTCTCTTGCTAACTTACTACTTTGTCTCAGTGTCCCAGTTTTGTCCTTTTACATTCAGAGCACTTATCACAAGTGACAGTCAGCCTTTTGTTTGATTACTTGTTAAAGTCTGGGTCATTTCTGCACTACAGCCTCCTAAAGAACAAGTTCCCTGTCTTTTATTCATCTCTACTTCGGTGTTTATAACTGTGCCTTGCACCTGACAAGTAGTGCTCAGTAAATAAATACAAAGAGGATTTGCCATAAATTAAGAAATCACCAGGATAGCAAGGTGAAGAAACTGACTATGAGAAATACATTATCACAGTTCATCTCTGGAATAAGCCAGGCAGACCTGAAAATGTGCCAGCCTGAAGTACCTGTAAGTCTTATGATCTCTGAGCACATGATTTTAAAATCATCTGCAAACAGGTACAGTTTCACCAGTTAAAATGCACTGGTAAAGGTTTGGCCATCTTCCATTGCATATGAAGCTGTCTACAAAAGCACTATCATCACTTTTACCCCATAAAGCTTTCTCCTATGCTTCACTTGAATGATTTTATGCAAAGTGTGAACCAGACAGTACTCTATTGCATGCTGCTGCCCCTTCACCCAACTGCATGACTTAAGGACTTTCCTGATGTGGGGTCCCACCTGAGACCCTTCTACCTTTTTTGTATCTCCTTCAAACAGTGCAGGCATGAGAAATGGAAGTCCTAACAAATGCTTGCTTACTAGTTATCCTGAAGAAAGAATGAAGAACTGGAGCTATAGCTCAACTGCAGAGTGCTTGCCTAGCTTGCACAGAGCCCTAAGTTCAAGCCCCAGTACTACATGAACTGGGCATGGGGATATAATCCTCTAATACTAGTTCTTAGGGGGTGGAGGCAGGAGAATCAGCAGAAGCTCAGTGTTATCCTCAGCTTCATACTGAGTTCTACATCAGCCTGGGCTACATGAGATTCTGACTAGAAACTAATATTAAATAAAATAAAATAAAAAGAAGGAAATCATTCAATAAATAAAGATTTTCTTAAAACAAACTCATTAGTGGGTACTCATTTTGAATCCAATTAATCAGCTGAAATATTCTATATTAAAACCATATCTTCAGCCAGGTATGGTGAAACATGCCTTTAATCCCAGCACACAGGCAGGCAGATCTCTGAGTTTGAGGCTAGCCTGGTCTACAGAGAGTTCCAGGATAACTGGGGTTACACAGAGAAGCCCTGTCTCAAAAAAACAAAAAGCAAACATAGCTTCCATAACTCAAGCCTACCTTATAGTTTCAGAAGAAATATTTGAAACTGTATATAAATACACTGTATATACAAAATGAATGCATATTCTTCTTTCTTCTTTTCTTTTAAAGGGGAGATGTTTTGGTGCTGGGGACTGAAATGAACCCAGCATTTCCTCACACATGCAGAGTTTCTTAGGAGTTACTTAATGCCTTTACTATGAGTACATTAGCAAAATTTTGACAGAACTATTTCAGAACCTCCAAAGGCTGCTGATGTCTACCTTACATCCTTTATTCTTGTTTTATGCAACTGGATGCTAGGAGCTGGAGAGATGGCTGCTCTTCCAGAGGATTCAATTCCCAGAACCCAGATGGCAGCTCACAACTATCTATAACTCTAGTCCCAGAATCCTAATAACCTCTTCTGGCCTCTTTGGGAACAAAGCATGTACTTTGGATGCTCAGTCTGATCTCTGTGGACCAGACTTAGCCAACTCAACATGGTATGCAGAATGTTTGACATTTTTTTATGTTAAAAACATTGTCTTACTTACATGAACTACTTTCTACAATCTAACTGGTGCCTCTGGCTGTCATGATGACAATGTTAGGTCAGTTAACACTACCAAAATCGAATGTACAAGTAGGCTTGATTTATATAAGCTTACTCACTTCAAAATTAGGCACGATTCTGGGATAAGAGACATAACAAAGCTTAATGCACTCATGAATCCCCATGGTAGCCAGTAAGAATTCATATTGTCTTACAGAAATATGGGCTTTTTATGAAAATGACAGTAGTTGGAACCATGCCATAAATAATTCCAAACAACAAAACTCAAAGATATGCTATCGATTAGTTTTGAATATGTATAAATTAATTTGTAAACAGTTATAATCAAATGGAAAACTGAAGGTAAGTAAATAAACTCACTATTAGCAAATACTATTTCCAACCACAGGCACCCTCTGACCCTACTAGTGGTTAAGATGCTAGAGAACACAAACCACTGTCCGGATTGCTCACAAAATACTTGTTATTAAAAAAAAAAAAGTTCTTCAAATGTACACTGATGCAAATAATATATATTAATTATTAAATATCTAGCATGAAATATTAATAATCAATGGGCATTATGTACTTGAGGAAAAATGTGACAATAGAGAAAATATGTTCACAACAAGAAACTAATTCTCAAGAAATTTAGGAAGGAATGAAATCCATGTAAACTAAAATTGTGATGACCATAATGAATTTCATTTGAGGATTCTTCAGAAATCACCACAGCCCACCATGCAGGATCTTAGTTAAATTACTATCAGTAGCAAAGACATAAAATTAGTGTGCTAATTTTTGAAAATTTTGAAAACAATATTAAATGATATATCTATAATTTTATAAAGATAGTTACACATTTTTAAGATATTAAATTTACTTTTAAAATACCTTTACTGAAAATCACCAAGGAACTCTTTACAACTAATTTTCCTAAATATTTTTATCATAATTCAAAATAAACATAATAACATTTCTTCTACTCCATTAGTAGGTGTAAAAGATCAGCCATCAAAGCTCTGAAATTTTCTCTCAATAGTGACAACATGCTAGTGGGGGACGGAAAAAAAACCAAGAAACTT
Organism: Peromyscus californicus insignis; assembly: GCF_007827085.1. Lineage (NCBI taxonomy): Eukaryota > Metazoa > Chordata > Mammalia > Rodentia > Cricetidae > Peromyscus > Peromyscus californicus. Next base: position 52,572,073 of record NW_026294447.1, on the reverse strand, counting down.
AAATCTTATTTCATACCAACTTACTCTGACTTTGGGTAAGACTCTCCGAAGTGTCTCAGTAGGATTCTGTCGCATCAAAAATGGAAGATTTGCAATCACACTTGTTCCTTGGATATCTTGACCAGCACTTACAAGGAAAATGCAAATTTTTAAATTTAAAATTAGGAGCTGAATTTTTAATTAAATGGGTTAATTTGAAAAATGACTGCTTTTAATAACTTTCTACAATGTTTTAAACACGTCATTGAGATACAAAAGTAAAACCAGTTATAAAATTTTATTAAATGAATCTTATAACAAATACATGTAGACATTACAGTTATGCTAAAATAAGATTTCTTGTTTATATATACGTGTCATAAAATGTTAACAATCTTACTAATACTTTAAAATTCTAGCATACTTTGTTCTGTAATCTGATTGTTTGCTATACTTTATAAAAATATATAATGATAAAAATATAGTAAGATAATAACTAAATAATAATAAACTAAAATAATCTAGGCCAAAACACAATATTGAGTACACTGAAATAGCTTGTATAGATTGGCTTTGTGAATTGCAAGAAACTTCTAAAAGATACACTCAAAGCTCTTACAGGCCACTAGGACATTTTATATAAGTCCTTTTTGGTCTAACATGCATTAAGGCTTTTTTCCCAAAATAATCTCTGTGGTATTCTAGAAGCATAAGTACTTTGGGAAATATTCAAGTTCTTCTGGAAAGAACATTTCCATAAACTACAAATATTCCTTTAAAGTACAGCCTGAATGATACAAGTTTTGTAAGCATGTCAAGTACTGAAGGGAAATGCCACCTGTTCTGAACAGATACCAAACACATTAAATGCTTATGGTATAACATTTATTTATTTACATACTTTTAATAAATTAAAATTATTTTTACTTCTCTTCAAAAAGAACTGTGGTCATTTGAAGATGAATGGCCCCCATAGGCTTATATATGTGAATACTTGGTACCTAGTTGGTAGAACTGTTTGGGAAAGATTAGGTGGTGTGGCCTTGTTGGAGAAGGAATGTCACTGGAGGTGGGCTTTAAGGTTTCAAAAGAACAATTCTGAGTCTCCCTCTATCTGCCTTAAGACTGTGTTTCAACATGTAAGCTCTACTCTCGGTTACTGCTCCAGCACCATGCCTGCCTGCCTGCTGCCATTCTCCCCACCACGATGGTCATGGACTCTAGTCCTCTGCAACTGTAAGACCCCAGTAAACTCTTTCTTTTATAGTGTTTTATCATACCAACAGAAAAGTAACTATGACAAGAACTATTCATGGTTTTATGAAATGTATGTGAGCTTTAAATATAAGGTTTTCAAATAGTATAAGTAATATGTTTTTTTCTTCAGAATTGTGTAGGTTTTTTTCAGTCATAAAAAATATGTTCTAGTTGTGAATGAAGCTGTCCTGCCATGTAGCAAGTCTTAGCCTGTTGCAGTACAGCACACTATGGAATACAGAGTATCACAATAATTTCACTGTCCTTACCTTTATAAGTAGATCTTTTAAAGAAAAAAATGAAGAAAGAAAAGAGACTAGCATGAAATAGGGGACTATGCTAATCTAGAAAGATGGTCAGAAGGTGGAAACTAAATTACTTGTCATAGGTTGAAAAGGAACCCCTAAAATATGTCTACATCTTAATCCTGGAATATTGGGGTGTATTCTTAATTTTTAGAAGGATCCTGAGATGAAGAGATCATTCTAGATTATCTAGGTCTAATATACCATGTGTGTATAAAGGAGTTATTCAGAGGAAAACACAGGACAGGAGAAGGCAATTTGACCGCAAAAATGGAGATGGGAGTGATGCAGCCACAAGCCAGGGTATGCTGACACCCACAGGGAGCTAAAGGGCCAAAACTGGGTGTACCCCTAGAGTTCCACTGATTTCTTGATTTTGGGCTTCTGGTCTACAGAACTATAAAAACAATATTTCTTGTTGTTCCAGGTTACCCAGTTTGTGGTAATGTATTACATCAGTCACATAAACAAATATACTACGGTTGTTATTTAAATGTGAGTATAGGTTCATGTATTTGAACACCTGGACCTCAAAAGGCAAAACATCCTATGTTCAACACTACAAAACGTAACAAAAAAGGGCTCTAAAACCCTGAAAATAGGGTTTAAAGATTATAATCCAATTCCGTGTGTATGTGTGTGTGTGTGTGTGTGTGTGTGTGTGTGTGTTTAAAGTTCTCTTTAAAGTACTTACTTTCTAATAAGGCAAAGACTAGTAGTTCTGATCACAAGAGACAGAGCCCATAAAACATATAACTATAACCCACTATTTGTCTGCAAAAGAAAATTTTTAAAATGCATAAGACATAAAAACATCACAGTCATCGTTAATTATGAAAATGTAGAATTGAGGTGATAGAACTCAGCAGGAAGTTGGAAAATGACTCAACTAGAAAAAAGGTGAATGAAACAATCACTGCTGAAGAGAAAAGGGGAAATTTTAAATACAAAAATAAAAGATTTGAAAGTAAAAAGGCTATGAGAGAACATAATACAGAAGATGGACAGAATACAACATGCTGATAGGGAGAATCCAAAGATTAAAACTAAGCAAGAAATTTCATTTAAGTTAAAAATATTTGAAAAGATTGAAAGGATTAGGAGGTATGGCCTTGTTGGAGGACATGTGTCACTAGGGGTGGGCCTTGAGGTTTCAAAAGCCCATGCCAAGCTCAGCGTCCCTCTCTTGGCCTATGGATCAGGATGTAGCTCTTTATTTCTCCAGCACCACACCTACCTGCTGCCATGCTCTCTGCCATGATGATGAAACTGCAAGCAGGCCCCAAATTAAATGTTTTCTTTTATAAGAGTAGCCTGGGTCATGCTGTCTCGTCACTGAACATGAGCATTTGGCGTAGATAACACTGGCCCCACCAACAGAGCTATGGGTGAGGAGGGGCTCAAAGGACCCCACCACTTACTAATCAACTACTGGCAACTAACATTCTGGGAGGAGGGAGGCACAGTATCCAGTTGTGTGCCTACTTTTGAGCCTAGAGGCTCCAGAGAACAGTTCAATCCCGTTGTCACACAGACCTAACAAGTTAAACTCAGTGGGGACACAACAAAACAAAGTTATGAATATGGAAGACATTTTATGAAGAAGGGAGGGAGGCAGAAGGAGAGGGTGAGTCATCAGAGTACACTAGACACATGTCTGAAATGGTCAAAGAAAACAATTTTTTTTTTAAGGCTGGCAAAATGGCTCAGCAGGTAAAGGCATTTGCCTCTAAGCCTGACAACCTGAGTTCAATTCCTGGAACCTATACACAAGTGAAAGGAGAAAACTAACTCCACAAAGTTGTCCTCTGGCCTCCACATTCATCCCATGGAAAAAAATAAGTAAATATTTAAAATTTTTAATTAAGGGCTGCAGAGATGGCTCATTGGTTAACAGTGCTTGCTGCTCTTGCAGAGGACCCAGGTAAGATTCCCACACCTATATGGTGGCTCATTTCTGTCTGCAACTCCAGTTCCAGGGGATCTGATGCCCTCTTCTGACTTCCACAGGCACCAAGGACACATGTAGTGCACAGACACACACAGAGATAAAACACCCATACATATAATTCAAAAAATTTTTTCTAAAATTAAAAAAAAATGAAAGAGTATACCATATTCCCAAGAAATCAATACAGCACAATCATCACTTAAATAAATTGTTGAACTTTAAAGAAAATAAAATTATTTGGGTATCCAAATGAACAAGTTACTTAACAACAAAAAAATCATGCCATCACTGATTTTGGTAGCAATACGATATTAACAAAGCAATAATGTTTCAGAGGCTGACACTGCTTACTATACAAGTGTATGTAGTTAATACACATCTGCACTACCATCACTGAGTGGAAGGAACCCAAAACCATATAAAGGAGTTGATGCAAAATCTTTTACCTAATGCAGCATATACAGTCTTTAAATAATTATCTGATTAATCTTACCCTTTCTGTTTAAACAAATTAAGTTTCCAAAGCTTCAAAACCTCCAGCTTTCTGTTGAAAGCCAAGCATGAAGAACATTCACGGGCTGCCCCATGGCTCCCTTTTGCCCTAGTCATTAGGGCATGCTCCTTTTTAGGATACTCACTCAGAAACAAAAAGGATACAAACAATTCACGCTAAAGTCACTCAGCAAGCCATTTCTCTAACACTGAAAAGAACTGGGTTAATCATCTAAGTTGTACACTAGAGGTTAAAAAGGGAAGAGGAGAAAATATAAGACTAAAGAAATGGATGTAGGACAGCTATCTTTCAAATTCTAAATTAGTGTTACTAATTATTCACTTTCCCTTGGGAGATGCACCTATTTTAAAAAGCCTCCTCGGTGATACATTAAGCCAATGAAAACTCAAGCATTTGTTACCACAATAAAGTTTGATTGTCACTGTTGCCACACCCTCTGCTGTGATAGTAAACACCATTCAGGTGACTAAGTGACCAACTGGCAGTTTCCAACCTCCTCTAGTCAAGGGTGTTTTGCCCAGATCTTACAGACTCCCATACCTGGCACACAGACATAGGGTAAATACTTATTTGCCTCTATTTCACATCCGCATTCCACTCTCATTGTCAAAAGCTGGAACTTATTACCATGCCCAGAACCTTAAACTCTGATCTCCTTGCTGGCCAGAACCCTTGACTTTGCATTTTTTCCATGGTTAAGACCAGTTTCACACTCATCACAATTCTAATTCCTCAGCCCTGGATTCTCCAGTTCCTAACATTAGCATTCTTCCCGGTTTCCTTTCTTCAGTGCCAGCCTTGCTCTCAATGCTACATCAATTAAACTTTCACCAAAAATGTTTTTTCTTTGCTTCTCCCCCTAATAACAAGATAAAATAGTGTCTGCTACACTATATGCCAGGCACTGTGCTAATAAACACCTGACTTACTTTCACATAGGCAAATTCTCACAATTATCTTATCAAGTGGACAAATACTATCACAGGCTACATTCTATTTCCTCTTTAGGAAGATAAAGGTTCCAAAGCTATCCATCCTGCACAACTCAAAACCCATGCTGCCAATCACTACATTACACAGCCTCTGCTAATGTTGGATGTGTAGATATATACAAGCTCATGTTGGGACCCCTGGTCACCAGATGGGGGTGCTATTTGGTGAGGCCTCAGACACTTAAGTGATGGAGCATAGGTGGCAGATGTGGAACACTTGAGGCCAGTCTTTGAGGGTTACAGCCCATCTAAGGTTCTGGTATAACTACCTCTGCTCACATCTGCTACCATGGTGTAGCATGCCACAAGTCCCCCCACCAACAACTGAAGCCACCCACTACCTCCCCCACCATCCCTCTGTACTATGAGTCAAAATCAAGTCTTCCTTCACTGAGTCATTTCTACCAGGTCTTTTATCACAGCCACAAGAAAAGTAACTAATACAAACTGACTGTATAACCAAGACCAAACCTCTCCTTCCACTTTATTCACTCCACGCTTGCTCCTAAGCTAAGCTCTGCGGGCCCCTACTGTGGAAGAATACACAAAGTGGTAATCAATCTGAGACAACCAAGGAAGGAAGGTTGGTGTGTGTGTGTGTGTGTGTGTGTGTGTGTGTGTGTGTGTGTGTGAGGGGGGAGGGCACATACCTATAATATCAAGCAACAGAGAGAATGAGAAAGACAGAAGCTCGAGGGTAGCCTGGGCTACATAGCAAGACTCTATCAAGAAAGGAAGGGAGGGAGGGAGGGAAAGAAGGAAAATTCAGAAACATTATCGCTAGTCTCTCAAAATGAGACTACCTGCTCTAGTTTATAAAACCCTGTCCAATCCCACAAAGTTGCAATAGATTAAGATAGGGATGTTGCTCAATGACAGAATGTTTGCCTAACATATAAGGAACTCTGGCTTTGATCCCCAGCAATTATAATGAATCTATATTCTTAAAGCATTATCACTAGTCCAGTACCCTATTCTAACGATCTAAAAGCTCAAAATTCAAAGAGAAGACAGATTCCCATGATAAGAATATTAACTATATAGCATAATGTCCTCTCTTTTCCTAGCCTAAACAATCTATATAGTTTACTTAATCTTAAACCAGTTAGTAAAGAAAGAAGTGAAGTGGATGCTACCCACAAAAGATGGGATGACACAGTCACTACTGTATCTGAGACTTGACTAAGTGCAGGGTTTAAAAGACCTGAGCTCCTACAGAGCCAAGGAGCCCTTCCTAGTGGCTCTCACTTAAGGTCAAAACACAACACAGAAATTACTGAGACAGTGTGTTTGAATTCATGAGGAGCTGAGTGCTAAACAGGACTTGCTTTGAGATCATAACAAAAACTAAACTTTATATAGTTATTTAATTATTTCTTTATTCATCAAAATCAACATTAAATCTTCAAAACAATGCCTTAAAAGAGTCATAAAGTCAGAGAACCATCAAACCTGATTATAATGACCATGCTTAGTATCACAAAAATTAATATATATATTTTAACATAACTAAAGCAAGAGTACAAGAAAAATTAACACTGAAGGCCCTGCTTACTACATGAGGCAAAACACTATCCCTACGGTATCTCATTAATCTTTACATTATAGAAGAAATACATTGCTATAGTTTATATTTGTGTAAACTGAGACCCACGGAAGGGAAAGTGGCTCATTCAAAGTTATCAATGAGTAAAGATTACAGGCAAGATTTCACCCTACAATTTCTAAGTCCATAATCTATGGCTGTGCATCCCCTCAGGTCACAATCCCATTCTAAGAAGCAGATCAACAGTCAATCTTTTTCAAATAATTTCTCTGGGCTGGGGACTGACTCAATGGGAGAGGACTTGCCTAGCACACACAACTGGGTTCGATCCCCAATTCCACCAAAAAAAGGATCTCAGTTGATCCTGCCACAAGGGTTAGGTTATCAGATGGTTTATTTGGTAATATCAATGCTATAGAAATTATTTTACTGATGAGTTCTGTGATGCTCCCTCTACTATCAGAACGCTATGTTTGCAGGGGTTTGTGTGTGTTGTAAAGAGCCACAGTACTCAACTTTATTAAACACATCATTGGGTGCAAAAAGACCACTGGCTGTGGAATGGCCTCAACTACCTAAAACCAAGCTGGTTTTCCAGCTACCTCTTTTTACCAGAGACGCAAAACAGCCCTCTGACTCTCAAATACACATCACAGAAATAGCTTAAACTTCCCTCTCCTCACACCTCACAACACTCTACACAGGATAAAATCTCCACTTACCTGAGATGGAACTAACTTATAAAATACAAAAACACCTGAGCTATCATTAAATCTTATCTTTATATAATTTACTTTGAATTTTTCCCATTTTGTAGTTCCATATTAAGATTATATTTGGTGTTAACTTTGATGTTTTATTAGACATAGACATAGAATAATTACTGTTAAATTTTCCTTATAAATACATGTATTAATAAGCACACACACACAAATGTGCATTTGTATAGAGCCAATCACAATTTAAAGTGTATTCCTATTGGTGAGGATACAGGCAGATAAGCATAATAGTGAAGATTGTAGTTTTGTAGTGTTGTGCAGAGTAAATGGGAGGTTTTGAAGGTCTTTCATTCCTGAGCTATAGTGGTAGTGCTGAAGGTGTAAAGGTATGCAAAATAGGAAGGCTTCTGGAAGCTCTTCCCATTAGATTTTTTTAACAAGCTTCTGATTTCCCCATTAACTAAAAACGTTTCAAGGAAAATCCTGTTAAAATGCTTCTAAAACATACTTTTGATGTTACTGCCTAACAGGATGGGCAGATTAAGCAAGATGATGTAAGAGAAAAGCTCGGAAGGGAAAGTAACATGGCAAGCAACCATTGGAAGACAGAGACCTGAAGCCTGGCACCTATAAAAACGAGGTGGCAAGTAGCTACTGCAGGAAGAGGACAAGGCCCAATTCCTGAACTACAGCAGACAAGTGGACTGATGAAGTCAATCTTGCAGGAAGTACTTATTCAGAAATGCTGACTACCAGGCACTGGTCTCAATTCTCTAGCACAACTTAATAATGCTTTATGCCTAGAATAGGCTTTGTCACGTAGCAATTAGTGGCTGGGTACTTAGAGTACTGATGGGAAAAGGAAGAACATACAACTGAAATGATACAAAAGGATAGTCAGGCTTCAATAACAAGTAAACACATTTGGACTAAAAAGTGAACTCCATTTCACATTTGGAAGGCCAGCAAGACATTCTAGGGGAGACACCTTGTAGAAGTACAGCACCAGAGGGCCAACAAAGTATCTTGGCCTGAAGTTCAGGAAGGGGAAAAAGGTCAAGAACAGCTACCTACAGCCCGGATTTGAAAATGATATCATGGAGATGATGACTAAAATCCAGAGTGGATAACATGACCCACATAGAGTCCAAATAACACATAATAGTTCCTGTCTGCTCATCTGACTGATATGCCAGTAAATAAGGAACTGAGTCAGAAGAAATGCAATACAAACAAATCAATTATAACACTTAAGGGATCTTGAGTCAACCAAGTCAGTCTGGAAAAGCTGTGTGGAACAAGGACTCCTTCTCCCTAATGCTAATGAGACACATCAAAGCCTCACCCAGGGCTTTGGGCTGGGGGTTAGGCCTTGTTAGGTAATGTGAGGAATGTGAATTTCCTTTGCTATGTATATACCTAAAAGAATCAAAATTAGCTACTGTGTGAACCAACAAACTACTATTTAAGGATGCACTACTAACAATACCCAAGTTATGAACTCAGCCTAGGTGCTCATCAATGAATGAAGATTCATTGTATATACCATTTTGTGATATATATGAGACATGAAGGTGGCTTCAGAGTTTCAGAGAGTAGCAGAGTACAGACTAAGGAATGTGACAATAAAGGACAGCAGAATAAGAGAGACCAGAGAGGGAAGGATGCAGCCAGAGTTAATAAAAGAGGGTCTATAGGGCTGCCAAGGATTAAGAAGCAAGGGCACCAACACCCCAAGTTCAAGAGCAGCAAAACTAGCTGCTGGGTGCAAGGAACAACAGGCATTCACAGCCCAAAGCAGTAAAGCACTGACCTGAGTATCAAGCTGTAAGTCAGTCTGTGGCCTAGAAAGCGTGGAGCCATGAGTCCCTAGTTCTCAGGACTGTAGAGCTACGGGCTCTAGGTTTGAAAGCCTGGCCTGGACGCCTCTGGCACTCAAGAGCTCAGGGACATCAACACAATGGGAGCTGCTCCTGTTGCCTGCTCATGATTTCTACCCCAAAAGAACAAAGAGACCTTCAGCCAGCCATCTGTGACATGAAGGACAAGAAACAATAGGATATAATAGAATGTGGGAGTTAAACAGGGATTTAGAAATACAAATAACCTCTCTCATGGCCTTTACTTCATAACAGTAAAGACAGCAACTATGGAGCTCATTCAAAGTCAATCAACTCTCAGGGTGAAAGCATGATTTCCACAAAGCAAGAGTCTGATTAAAACAGTTACCTATTAGTCCTCTAACATCTTTCATGATTTCCTAAATAACTCTTCACTTCACACCTGCATGTTTTCCTTAAGAGAAAGTCAATTTTCTTCTTGATGTTCCTCAGTAAAATAACTATTTTAGGCAAGTTTACCATTTCTCTTAATATATGAAATACAAATATCCTAGGTAACCTATAAAAGAAGGGATTTTAAGCTTAACTGAGGTATGACTGACAAAATTTATGTACATTCAAGATATACACTATAGTGAGATCTTATCTCCTATAAGGTAAATTGACAACTTATAAACACACACACACACACACAGAGAGAGAGAGAGAGAGAGAGAGAGAGAGAGAGAGAGAGAGAGAGAGAGAGAGAGAGCGAGCCTTCAGGACGCTTTGAGAAATGTACACATTGTAGAGTGGATACCAGAATCAAGCTAATTAACTTATCTATTACCTCATACACACTTTGACACTAGACAATACATCGCCTCTTCTGCTCCCCGTTTTCCTCATTTCCCTATGGTTCTTTGTGTGGGGTTGAGGCCCCACAGGCTTTTTCCTGTCCACTTTGGCAGTTTCATCCTGCAGTTTCACACCACAGTCATCTCTGTTAGCACCACCTAGCGGTTGGAATATGAAACTGATGTCCAATCTCCTTAGAATCAAAAGGATAGTTTCTCTCAGGCTCAGCCTATCACTTTGAACACCTGAACCAGGAAACACAGCAACTGAAGAGCTTAGGTGACAGAAACAGAATCCAAATACCTGACTTTACAAAAGCAAATTGGCCCTTGCTAAAGTCATATTGAAGAAACATTAACTCTAATCCTTATAGCATTTACATCTAATACTTGTAGAATTTTAAGATTTGGAAAATTTTAAGATTTAAGAAAATGGAGCATAGATCTAAAATGCAAAAGCTAAATTCTTAAAATTCCTTTTTTAAAAAACGGAAAAGACCTTGGTGACCTATTAGGGAAACATCCCCTAAATAAGACCTAGAAAGTAGTAACGATAAAGAAAACTATCAATAAGCTATGCCTCAACAAAATTAAAAGATATTACTTTTCAAAAGATACGTACGCTTAAGAAAATCAAGAGGCAAGTCACTAGCTGGAAGAAAATACTTGGAAAGGATGTCCAATGATGAGCAAAGATTCAAACAGACACATCACCAAAAAAGATTGCTTATTTATGGCTGCTTCATTAACACACATAACTTCTACTGGCCATTGTGAAATCCAAATTATGACTATTATGGAATATCATTACATACAAATCACCATGGCTTAAAATTAAGGAGAATGCTCAAACAGGCTGACATAAAATGGTACCATCACTCCAGAGCAGTTTAGCTATTTCATAAAAGTGTAAGCATAGACCCTTTATACAACCCAGTCACTCCACTTCTAGTTGTTTAACAGTGAGCAAGGATGGTGTGTTCCTGTGCGCGCGCGCACGCGCGCATACACACAAATGAAACAGGGTCTCACGTATCTCAGGCTAACCTCAAACTCACTATGTAGCTGAGATTGTCTTTGAACTCCTGATCCTCCTGTTTTTAACCTCCCACATTGTAGGACCACAGCATGTGCTACCATGCCTAGCTCACACAAAGACTTGTAAATTAATGTTTATAGTCACTTATTTTTTAACACTCAAAAACTACACAAATCCCCCCCAAACTACCCAAATGTTCATCAGCTGATGAATAGATAAACAAAATATCTCATATCCATGAAAAATTATGAATTTCAACATGTGGAAATATATTGTGTACCCTAATAAACTTTGCCTGAAGATCAGAAGACAGAACAAGCCACTACATTAAATATAGATGCCAGGCAGTGGTGGCACACACCTTTAATCCTAGCACTCAGGAGGCAGAGATCCATCTGGATCTCTGTGAGTTCAAGGCCACCCTGGACTACATGAGATTGACTCAGTCTAGGAGAGAAACAGAGCCAGGCCGTGGTAGCACACACCTTTAATCCCAGTACTGGGAAGCACACACACACCTTTAATGGCTGGGCAGAGAAAGATAGATAAGGTGTGAGGAGACAGGAACTAGAAGCCTTTTCGGCTGAGGAAGCTCATTCAGCTAGAGTCCTACTGGCTGAGGCTTTTCAGGCTGAGGAGTTCTAGAGGTGAGACACAGCAGTGGCTTGTTTCTCTGTCTCCCTGATCTTTCAGCATTTACCCCAACACCAGGCTCCCAGGTTTTTTTTATTAAAAAACCTATTAGATTTCGTGTTACATCAATGTAATTATAGCAAATAAAGGAAGAGTAGATAATCTTCACTATTCATGTCCATAAAATCCCTGAAATTGAAAACTAATCTACAACAACAGAAAAGAGATCAACAATTGTCCTGAGTGAAGGAAGAGCTGGGAAACAAGTAAAAACCATGACAAAGGAATACAAAATAACTTTCTAGGATGGCTAATATGTTTATTACTGATCATAATAGTTTCACAGATAAGTACATGTGTAAATACTTACCAGATTTCACTGTTTAAATATGTACAGCTTACTGGATGTCAATTGTATCTCAAAGCTATAAAAATGAAAAAATATACTCGCCGATGACTCGTTGCATTCCATTCTAAAGTACTTCTCCAAGAGATATGAAAACACATGTCTACATTCTAGAACAAGTAAAGCTGACCAACAGTCACAAAAAACATCAATGGTTGCCTAGGGTCAGGGGAGGGATTAACTGCAAAATGACACCAGTGTAAATGTTCTATATATTGATTGAAATGCTGGTCATACAAGGGATCTGCTTTTCAAAATCATCAAAATGTATGATTAGTTTATTTGAAGTATATCTCAATAAAATTATTTTCATAAAATTGTAGGAGGGGGGTGGATATTGCAACCTAGAAATCCAGACAAAAAACTCTGACTACACAAAGTTTCTGGGTGGAAATTTTCCTCTGTATCAAAAGTGAAATACTTTGTGCCCTGAAAACAGGTGATTTAAAAGGCAAGTAAAAATCACCTTTTGCTGAACATACAATTCTGGATCAATCCAGTGCCACCTACGTACATTCCCTCTAATCCTTTCGCCTATCCTACAATGTAGATATTACCAGTCCTACTTAGATTAGGAGAAGCTTGGGCTCAGAGAAGAGACACGACTTATCCAAGGTTTATCAAAGTAAGTAAGTAAGCCTTAGTCTCCACATATGACTGTCAATGAGAAAAATACCTGTGAATTAGGGATGACTTCTATACCATCAAAAATCCATAAAATTCATTTGCTTCCTAAACTATGACTTCCTTGAATACAGGTATCTGTATTAGGAGAAGCCTAGCACGTAAATGCTTGATAAATATTTGGTATGTTTCTATTTCAATTCATAAGATTCATTATAAAGTAACCATTAGCTGAACTACAAATCTCTTCCCTTATTAACATCTCTGATTGGAAGGAAGATTACATTATGAGGCCTGTGATCAAGATATTCAACAAGATAAGATATTCAACAATTGTGATGTAATTATCATACACCAGAGTATTATGAGGATATAGCAGAAACAGAGACTATGAGAAACTACTAACTCTTAGCATTTTTCCTTGCCTCCTACTTCTGACGGCCAACATGGCCCATGAAAGATACTATACTAATTTAAATGTCCATGTCAAAAGATATACAGATTTAAATGATCAATAGAACTTGTTCAATGGTTTTATGACCTTCATTTAGCCCTAAATATTTGAAGACAGATATGATTTCTATCACTTGTATAATTGCTGTGGGATGTTCTGTATGGCAAATGTGTTGCTGATTAGTCAATAAATAAAACACTGATTGGCCATTGGCTAGGCAGGAAGTGTAGGCGGGACAAGGAGGAGAATAAAGCTGGGAAGTGGAAGGCTGAGTCAGAGAGACACTGCCAGTCACCACAATGAGAAACAGCATGTAAAGATGCTGGTAAGCCACGAGCCACGTGGCAAGGTATAGATTTATAGAAATGGATTAATTTAAGCTGTAAGAACAGTTAGCAAGAAGCCTGCCATGGCCATACAGTTTGTAACCAATATAAGTCTCTGTGTTTACTTGGTCGGGTCTGAGCGGCTGTGGGACTGGCAGGTGAGAGAGATTTGTCCTGACTGTGGGCCAGGCAGGAAAACTCTAGCTACATATAATAAACACTAATCCTTGATGCAAGCACTAAGAAACCATTGTCAATTTCAACTAAGGCTGCAAGCTAAGGAATACAATTCCAAATGTTTACTGGGAACCCATTATGTATTCTTTAGAATAAAATTCAATCCTTACCTGCATCCCCAAAGTATATATGTGTTAGCTATTTGTGAAAATATACATGTATATAAAACTGACATTTATTATAGCTACATGACTTGGTCTATATTGTATTCAAGTGTATATAATCATTTATTTTAAATAATACTATGATATTTTATTACAGAAAGTTCTAAGTACTTTAAAAAGTAACTAAATAACTGAAATAACAAGATGAAAGCTTGCCCAGCTCTCTCACAACAGTATCATGCTATTAAACTCCAGGCCTTTCCAATGACATTATATGGGTCACTTTTACAATGATGAAAATAGTTCGCTTTTTATTTTGAAGCTTTTCCTGCAGCTACCGTGAGACCGCTCTGCTTTCTGATCCACAGAGAGAGCTTCCTGCAGCTTCAGTATGTGAGGAAAAGAAAGCAGACATCTCCTGAAGTTGTCCTCAGAACAGAAGACAAGGAAAAAGAGATGGGGATCATCTCCAAACCTCTTATATTCAGAGACCTAGAACTTCTCCAAAACAGGGAATTCATAGTTTGACAAGAACTAAAGTCATCTGCCATTAGTAATGATGGAAGACAAGTATCTGAGCTCCATCTATAATGCTCTCTTAATGCAGAAAACAATGGTCCTACACAAACAATAGGAGTCCTGAAATTTCTATGTAAAGGGATCAATCAGTTGGACATCAATTTCACAGAGGATGGCACCTCAGCAATTTTTAAAAATGGGACCTCTTGGGCTCATTAAAAGTACAGGGACCAGGGTGGTACTTACAGGAAAAAAAAAAACAAAGACTTCTAACATTCACTTTGCTTCTCTTTCTGACAAAAATACACAAAACGTCTCATATCTTGTAACCAAGAGTCTTCTAATCATAGCCTAGGCAGAATAAGCACCAGTTGTGAAAGTGTACAGAAACTCTCCTGTAGGGAAGAAGAGAAGCTAGCAGACGTGAGGAAGTCGGGACAAAGGACAGAAACACCCAAAGGCTGGTAACCAGACAGTCATCTCTGGTGTGCTAGGAAGTTTGTCACTTGGTTTCCTGAAAATATATCAGCTGGGACCTCTTGTACGCTGCTGACAGAAACAGAAGCTGAGAAAAGCACTTCAGAACCCATTAGACAGTTCTTCAAGTTGGACATAGGAGTATGCTATGACCAAATGTTCTATTTCTAGAAAAGATAACTAAAAGCAATACATCTATTTACTACAGACTTGTATATAATACTTATAGCAGCATTCTGCAGTAAAGCCCCAAACTAGAAGCAAGGTAGACATCCATCATTGGCATCATAAGCTGTGTACATTTCTACAGGAATATCATACAGCAATGAAAACAAACTACTTACTGCTCTTCGGGACAATATGGATAAACCTCTCTTTAAATGTCAGCAAAGAGACTAGACACACACATACACACAAATAAACCAGAAGCAGATTGTGGTCCCTATCAAGAAGCTGGAGGGAAAGGAATGAGTCTGTGGGAGGCTACTGGGCTAATTCAATAGATAATGCTTGATTTCTTAATATGCATGCTAGCTCCTTAGCTGTCTTCATTTATGAAAGTTCAACAAGCTGTATATTTATGACCTTTGAGCATTTCTCTGTATATTCAAAGTTTGCTTCAGAGGATAACACCACAGACACACACACACACACACACACACACACACACACACACACACACACACACACACACACACACACAAAGTCCCTCTTTAAGTGAGATTCCAAATTCATTAATTTTACCATAAGAATTTGAAGAGTAGAAAGAACAGGCTACACTGTAGGACCTCACCATAAATTAAATGGCACTAACAGCAGAAGGTCTCAAAACTAGAAATCACAATAATGAAAAAAAATCAAATATATGTGAGGAAATGGAAGCTCTTTAAAACATATGCATCCAGTGAAGTTTTCCATACAAATGTTTACTTCAGATAGCAAGAGGAATAGGTATTCTAAAGATAAAAATCAAAAACTAGATGACAGAAAGCTAATCATTGGTACTGCCCCTGGCTACCACCTCACTGGGGTTTTAAACACAGAGTGAGGTGGAGCTCTTAGTGGGAACCACAATTTCTTGCCCTATGTTCATTACCCCTGAACTTCCTTGACAGCCAGAGTACAAAATGCTTGAAAACTCACAGCACAAAGTGGGAAATACTTTCAAGTGACTTTAAAAGTAAGCAACATTAAAAGATGGGTTAGGTACACTACCTAATGAACACATTCGGTGCAAGATATCAATAGCACATTGCTAAGATGGGGCACCATTTGCAATATATCTAAACATTTGCAAGCCAATCTCACTGTCATTCAGTTGAAAATGCTTCTGTGGAGAGTCTGGTTTCTGATGGGTACTACCAGCAAAGGAAGCTACCAGATATCTATCACAAAGTGCACTTGATAACTTTACTTATACTCATTAAATTATTGGAAGGAAAAAGCAATAGCACTATCCTCTTTATGACTTTGAAATGTATGCAGAGCTCTGAGTGTTGGAGAAGCAGGGAAAGCAGAAAAGAGACTGAAGGCTAGAATTAACTGGGTACCCATTGTGTGCTAAGTGCTCCCCACAGTTCACATTTCTGGAAAACAGGGATATTTTCACTTTGCAAATGAAAAAAATCAAAGTTCCAAAACTTTAGTAGCTTTCCTATAATCACAAAAGCAATGACTAATAGAATAGGATCCCATAACACTCTCTTGCATGTGTGCACGCACACACATACACACATGTGCACACACAAACACATACACATACATACAATCACAAGTTGCTTAATTCCTCTAAGGGTTTTGGCCAACTTAAATATACTTACACATACTTGTGTTAAGAGGTATATATTCAGCCAGGCAGTGGTGCCACACACCTTTAATCCCAGAACTTGGGAGGCAGAGGCAGGTGGATCTCTTTGAGTTTGAGGCCAGCCTGGTCTACAGAGTGAGCTCCAGGACAGCCAGGGCTATTACACAGAGAAATTTTGTCTCAAAAAATAAAAATGTGTGTGTGTGTGTGTGTGTGTGTGTGTGTGTGTGTGTGTGTGTATTCATATCACAAAAAGAACAAGAAAGAATTAAAGACATAACATAACATGACTTGTCCTTCAAAAGTGTGAAATCTGGTCAGGAAAATACTTACAAGTTAGAGAGCATAAAAGAATACTTGTCTTTTGAGGGAGGAAAGTACTAAAACAACAGGGGAGCTGAAGAAGCTTTGGCATTAGGGAAGGCCTCCTGGTTCAAGAGTGCAGCTGGATCTTGGGATGGTAAATGTCAGACAGGTCTGACGAAGGGATATGCTGGGATGAGGAAAGGCAGAGTGAAGGATGACCACGTGGATTCAAGTGACAGTGAAAAAAATCAACATTACTGCTCCAAAAGAGTAGAAACAGCCCAAATGTCTGTCTGCTGATGAACGAATCAACAAAAATGTGGTACAATAGTTCCTCCTTACAAGATTTTGTGTTCTGTGGTTTGTTATTCACCCTCAGTTACTATCACCTTCTCATAATGTCTTCCAGTATAGCACTCTGTGTGTGTGTGTGTGTGTGTGTGTGTGTGTGTGTGTGTGTGTGTGTGTCTTTAAGCACTCTTTATTTAGTAATGACCAAAGCATACGGCTAGTAGTGCTGGCAATTTGGATATGCCAGTGAGAAGCCATGAAGTGCTTCCTTTAAGTGAGAAGGTGAACTTCTCAATAAGAAAAAAAAAAAAAGCTGTATACTAGAGTTGCTAAAACAAATGGTAGAAAAGATAGTTTTGTAAAAATGATAAGGAAAAAGACATTTGTGCTTATTTTGCTGCTGTCTAATCTCAAACTACAAAAGTTATGCTTAGTAACAATGGAAAATGTGTTAAATATCGGGACTCAGTACTCCGCAGTTTCAGCATCCAGTAGGGGGTCCTGAAACATATGGTCTGTAGTTAAGCAAGAACTACTATATGCCTATGCAATCGAACACTATTTACCAACAAAAAGGTATTTAGTAATGATGATCTATCATAAACCTTGAAAACATTTTGCTAAGTAAAAGAAGTCAGATTCAAAGGCCACATCATATACCATCCCATTTATAGGAATGCCAGAATAAGCAGGTCCATGGGGACAGGAAACAGATTAGTAAGTAGCTCCCAAAAGTTGGAAGGATTCAGAAGTACAAGCTTTATGGGAGATGAAAATGTTCTAAAATTGACAGTAGTGTTAGTTACCCAGTTCTGTGAATACATGAAAACCACTAACTGTTCACTTCAAAAGAAAACCATGTGGAATATGAAACACAGTTCAGTAAAGCCATTTGAAAAAATGAGGAACAGCTAAGCAGTGGTGGTGTATGCCTTTAATCCCAGCACTTGGGAGGCAGAGGCAGGTGGGTCTCTGTAAGTTCAAGTTCAACCTGATCTAAAGAGCAAATTCTAGGACAGCTAGGATTACACAGAGAAACCCTGTCTCCAAAAAAATAAATAAATAAAAAAATAGAGGAACAAACAGGATATCACAATGCCCAGCCAAAGAAGTCACACTTACCAAGGATTTTTAATGCCTTAAGGGTCTACGATTATCTAGGAAACAATTCAAGATTTATGAGTGAAAATGAAAATTTACTTAATGAAAATACAGTATGCATAGACTCTTCTCTAATAAAATTATTCACATATTTTAAGTACATTCCTAAAATACATGCCAAAATCACACAGAAGAGAGAGAACAGGAAAAAGATGCTGCGATCTGAGTTTGACTAAGACACAAGCTGTGACTACTGGGAAGTTGTTTTGCTTCAGTGCTAAATGCCACAGATGGGTCTATCAGCATCATATTTATGCAAAAACCATAAAATCATCTGTGTTAAATCTTCAAGCATCATAACATTCTAAACTTTCTGTTAAAATGGCAATGATAACTGACCTGTCACACTTTCAGACTAAACAGTGAATTTTTCTGTCATTGGATGTTGGATTCAATTTAAATGCTATGAGAACCTCCATTAATGTAAAGCTTCACCTACTGAAGCTTACACATTTGACTGAATTCTAATTCAGAATTATTAATATTCCAAAATGACTCAGTGGCTAAGAGTAATGACTGTTCTTTCAGAGGACTGGGGCTCCAGTTCAATCGGATCCAATGCCTTCTTCAAGCACTGACTGCATGTGGTGCACATACATCCATGCAGAAAAAACATCCATATACATAAAATAAATATTTTAAAGGATTCCAGAGTTTTAATATACACAATAAGAGAATTAAAGAAGCAAACATAACACACAAAAGTAGTAAATATACATATCCAACACTAGGAATAGTGAAGCACTCAAAATTAAACCTGAAAATCATCCACAGAGGGAAAAGACCTAAGTCCCTATTAGGTTCTAGAATATTCAGAACAATATTTTAAAGGAATAAATTATTTAAAATAGAAAGCTCACTCCAAGAGAGCAGATAAGAAAGCAAGCTTTAAAAGAGACAGTTTGAATACATCTATGAGACAACCCAGTCCCCTCCCCTGAATCCTGGAGAAGAAAGAACCCTTCAGGCAATCCTGCCATAATCCCTCCAGAGGCAGGCCTGAAAGAAACCCCCTGCCCCCCTACTCCCCCTACTCCCTACCCCCTGCCCCCTGGCCCCCCTGCCCCCAGGAGGTGGTAGTAAGAGGGTAGCAATACAAAAGAAGACCCTAGCTGGATAACCCACACACAAGCAAACTAGTGATCCCCTATCCATAAGAAACTAAAGGACACACATGATCTCTTTTTAAACTCTCTTCTCTGAAAAGGGGACTGGGAGGGGAGGATTTGCCTCATAAGCTCTTTATAAAGTTCCAGACTAAAGGAAACTTATGTTCTATATCTAAAAAAAAAAGAAAGGAAGGAAGGAAGACAACTTAAGTTCTCTAATCAACAATAAAAGCAAAGTGAAAAAACAAACTTAAAAAAAAAAGGTTTATCAATGACATCTAGAATGAGGTATCTGCTGTCAGCTGTAAGTAGAGTAAGACTCTCAGTTTCCCGATTATAAGCCAGGGTTTACACTAAAAGAAGAAAAAAAAGCATGCCACAGGAATAAGCAGAATTTATTTTTGACCATTAACTGCTGCTTATCAAGAGAAATGTATCCAGTATTTTTAAACTGTCTAGTCATTTGCAGAAGAATAATTATGGTGAAAGCCAATTGGCAGGAACAGGTCTCACTATGAAGCACTGGCTGCCCTGGTATTCCCTATGTAGCCCAGGCTGTCCTTGAACTCTCAGCAATTCTCCTGCATCAGCCTCCCCCAAACACTGGGACTACAGGTGTGGCCACCACGCTCGCCTTCACTTTGCTTTGCTTGATTGATTGATTGCTTGCTTGTTTGTGTTTGTTTGTCTGTCTATCTGTAGGTTTATCTGTTTGGCTTGGTTTTTGTTTGGTATAATCATTGAAGACCATGATCAACAGGGTCTGAATGGTAGGTATATTGATGCACAGTAAGAACAGAAACTCAGGTTGCCACCGGGAGCTAAATCATAATTAAGAAAAGTCCTGGAGAGAGGCTGAGGATACAGTTCAGTGGTAAACAGTTTGTTTCACATGAGCAAGGCCCTGGCCTTGAGGAAGAGGAGGAGGAAGAATCTTAGAGAAGGAATTTCTTATATAATCATTCAATAATTATCATGGGACTGGAAATATGATCTATCATCTATAATCAAGAACAGAATAAGAAGCTGGCCAGCACTTGAAACTAGTAAAGTAGACCTAAGCAAAGGAAACAAGAACAGACATCGTAGGAGGTAACAGCAGTTTTCAAAATCTGATTCCAAACAGCAAAAGCGAATACTAATTTACCAAAAGGAAAAAATATATACACAGGTGAAAATAATTCTTAAATATATACAAAATGCCTAGGACATTTTCTATTTCTGAAGACTTTTCATCAATATATTTACCTTTCTAAATGATTCATAACATTTGTATTAATATGTTCATATATGCATATGAAGTTGATTCCAGCAAGGTCCTGAAGTCTACAAGTTAGAAGAGTAAGAACAGTCCTGCTCCGGCTTCCCCCACTCCCCAGGCACGGGACTGAAGACCTTTGTGTCTGATACAATGTAGAATCGTCAGACACATATATAGCAACAACATAACGATTTGTCTTAAGCTACTCTATAGAGCCTTCGAGATGGTCTGAAACTTAAATGGGAGTAGACTCAATTTTTAAAAAAAGAAACTCTCAGGCATTATAAAGCTCACATTGCAAGACTAATATAAATAATATATCCTGAGCACAAATCTGTATTTGTGAATTTTTTTCTACACAGTAAATAGCATGTAATATTCATACTCTACAATAAACTTAAAAATTAATCACAAGCTACCCTTAAATCTTATCTATCCTAACTGAGCAAAGTTGGAAAGGAATTTTAAAAGGATGTGATTCAATTCAAACCATTAGCTGTTCTGCTTCTCCTCCTCCAGGCAATGTTCTTTAAATTAGATATGTTATTTGATTTCAGTTCTCAAATTCATAAGCCCAAACCTAACTTAATTCACAACATAATTGTGATGCATGCAAAAGTACTCTCTCCAAGTGGGAGAGTAAATCTGAACACCAACAACAATTGAAACATGACATTTCAGAAACAGTTCATGTTTGCCCCACAGGCAAAGAGCAGCAATTTGACAGAAAGACTGAGACATACCTGAGCAGATAAACAGCCCTGTCAATATCACTGAGGTCTTCATCAACAGTCAATCTTTCTATTTCTTCTGGTGTCTGTCAAGTACAATATGCAAATTAGACATACAAACATTTGTCATTCTTGCCTCCCAAAGACCCTCGAAGACCCTATTGGTGAAAAAGTTTCACAATTATAGCAATGACAACTAATCCAGAGTCTGATGGTTCTTCTACATTCTAGCAAACACAAAGGTCTCCAGTTCAGTGCTGGGAGGGGGGATTGTTTTTGCTCTAACTTATAGACTGCAGGACCTCACTGGAATCAACTTCATTCGCCTATATAACACATGTGGACATATATACATATATTCACATGTTTTTATCTCCAACAGAATAAGACTCTACAGCATTTTTCCACACCAGGAAATGCTTTAAAGGGGGGTTGGACTGAAGACTGCTGAATGGGATTGAAAAGGACAAGCTTTGGAAGCTTGGGTTGGGAACCGAATAAACTTAGAATGAAAGGCAATCAAAGGTTCAAGAGAGCTATTGAGGGAGCCAGATGAGTAGGGAAGGGGTCCTTAAACTAGGTTTGCTATCTGTGAGGATGAGGGTTGGTGACTCAGAAGGCTGAGAAGATGACTCTGTGTGGGGTGGGGGAGATATTGGGGGGGGGGACAAACAGAAGGTTGGCTCCTTTAAGGGAGTTGGGAAGCAGGGTCCCACCTACAATCCTGGAGATGCTGGGAGGAAAAGGATGCATGGTGACTCTGGATGGGGGCAAAGGACTGAGAGAGGCTTTGAAACCCTAAACTAGGACGACTCTAGGAAGGGTGCCTGTCTTTGGGAGGTGAAGGGAAGCCATGCTGCCCTGGGCACGGAGACCCAAGCTTGATCTTATGCAGAGGTGGGGGAAGGACCATGAATGGATGGGACCTGAAATATCCGGGTGAGAGATGGAGGTAGGGCTGTGTGAACCCGAGGGTGGGCCAGCGACCAGAACCTGGGAACACGGACCCAGAAAGAAGCCGGCTGCGGATGAGGGGCACACGGAGGCTGGCCACAAGAACAGCGGCTTGGCCGTTCGCGGGGGAGGCCGGAGCCGGGTGGGGCGCAGGGCTGGCCGCAGTCGAGGGACCAAGTCGGGGGACGGGGCTGATTCCAGTCAGGGGACAGTGCTGATTTCAATTCCCAGACAGGACTGGCCGCGGTCAAGGGACCCAGCTAATTCCAGTCAGAGGAAGGGGCCAGCCTCAGTCAGGAGACAGGGCTAGCTCCAGTCAGGGTAAGGGGCTGGCTCCAGTCAGGGTAAGGGGCTGGCTCCAGTCAGGGTAAGGGGCTGGCTCCAGTCAGGGTAAGGGGCTGGCTCCAGTCAGGGTAAGGGGCTGGCTCCAGTCAGGGTAAGGGGCTGGCTTCAGTCAAGGGGCCGGACTGGTTCCAGCCAGGGGACGGGGACAGGCCGACCCTGGGCTGCGGCGGAGAGTGGGGCTCTGTAGCGGCTGCGGTGACACGGCGACTGGCGCTGGAGCGCCGAGGGACCGTCGGACGCCGCCGGGTCGGGCGGGCAGCCCTGAGGGGAGCGTCTCTCGGCCCTGCGCACCTTGAGGCTCCGGCGGACCGGCCTCTCGATGATGGTGAGTTCCTGCAGGTCCTCCATGTAGCCGAACAGGCTGTTCTGCCCGAAATCCATCGCGACGCCGGCGGCGGGCGGCGGCGGATGCATGGACCGCCGAGGGGCTCCCTCGCCGGCCGGCCCGAGCGGCCCCGGGATGCCGGACGCGCGCAGCCCCGCGCCGCCCACCAGAAGGACTCTCCGGTCCGGCTCTCGGCCGCGGGCAAGCGGAGCGAAAGGCCGCGGGCGGCGAGAGATCGAGCGCGGCGGGAGCCGGAGCGCAGCGCGCCGAGGGGGCGGGGTGGGTGGAGGGGGCGGGGCGCACGGAGGGGGCGGGGCCAGGGCAGGGAGCCGCCTCAGCGGCCGCCTCGGCCCCGCCCCCGCCCGGGGGCTGCGCGCGCCGTAGGACGCAACTGCCTCGCAACGACGCGCCCCCCATCGGGCTCCCTCGGCCCTCGCCCCGCCCCCAGGCAAGCAACCCGCCTCTCGGCGCGTGCGCAGAGCTCTCCGCGTGTTCCCCCGGCCTCCCGGCGGCCAGGAGGCGGGTTAGGGGCGGGGAATGGGCGCGGGCAGGCTGAGCCAATGAGAGTGAAGCGGGGAAGAGGACGGTGGGCTGGGCTGTCCTGCACCTGTGAGAGTAACTCTCCGGTTATTTGGTGGCTGCTCTGCCCAGCTAGCCCGCTGCTGACGCAGACAAACCCTGCTAGCTTAGCTCAGGGCCTAGGGGACACTTGAGTGGCCAAATCGGACAATTAGGGCGCAGTGTGTGCCTGAGGGTAGGGGACCGGTGTATGGGAATACAATCCTGCAGCGCTGACGTGGGGGCAAGGGAAATGTCCCAAACGGCCTCCTGGAAGAGAGACATAAACTAAATTCTGAAAAATCAGTAAGACTTTAACTAAGAGAGGCTAAAGTCGGCCCCTCAGAATGAAACTTGGACATGTTCAGGTTGTGACGAGTGCAGCTCTTCTTAGGGTACCGGGAGCTAGTGCTTGGCATGGTGGATGGAAAGAGATACTTAAGACCTTGGTGTAGTAGTGCCTTGCTCTAGAGGAGCACACTGACTCGCTTACATTTGCTTCTAGCAAGAATAAGGCTGGTGAGGAGCTGAAGAGATGGCTGGCTCAGTTAAGAGCACTGGCTGCTCTTCCAGAGGACAGGGGTTCAATTCCCAGCATATCCACATGGCAGCTAACAACCTTCTGAAACTCCAACCAGGGCATCTGACCTCCTGGACAATGCACGCATGTAGTGCACAGCCAACCATATATGTAGGCAAAACACCATATACATTTATTTATTTATTTATTTATTTTTTTTTTTTTTTTTTTTTTTTTTTTTTTTTGGTTTTTCGAGACAGGGTTTCTCTGTGTAGCTTTGCGCCTTTCCTGGAACTCGCTTTGGAGACCAGGCTGGCCTCGAACTCACAGAGATCCGCCTGGCTCTGCCTCCCGAGTGCTGGGATTAAAGGCGTGCGCCACCACCGCCCGGCTACATTTATTTTTTTTTTTAAGAAGAAAGGAGTGTGAGATCAAGATGGCTGAATGGGTAAAGGAGCTTGCTGCCACACTTGACAACCTGAGTTCCATCCATTGGACACACTTAGGTAAAAGGAGAAAACTGTCTCCTACAAGTTGTTCTATGACCTCCACATTCACTCCATCTTCCGTGCATGCACACATAGGTGAGCACACACACAATTGTTTTTAAGACTAAGGAGGTGAAGAGATAGCTCAGTGAATAAGAGCACTTGCTATTCAGTCTTAAAGAAGTGAATTCAGATCCCAGCACACACACACACACACACACACAAAAAAAAAAAAAAAAAAAACAGCATGAGCCTGTAACCCCAGCACTGTAAGCACTGTAGGGGCTGGAGATAAAAGGATACCTGGATCTGCCTTCAGCTTCAGTGAGAGACCCTATTTCAAAGGGGAAAAGCAGAGCAGGACATGCTGGATAGCTTCCTGTGGCTTCCTCATGAAACACACCTGTAAACACACACACACACACACACACACACACACAGAGGCACCCTCTCTTATGTTTGAAATATGCCCCAGTATATATACATATCACAAAATAAATGGGTGTTTTGGTTTGTGTGTCTACTTTTATAACAATGAATCGTACTGTGGTAAGAACTCATTCTGTTGCTTTGTTTTTCCTCAGTTTAACCTCTCGGAAGGTCGCATTAGTTTCTCATTACCATGCCAAAATACTTGACAGAATCGATGTAAAGGAAGAAACGCTTGTTTGGCTTATGGTTCCTAAGATTTATGCCCATAGTCATTTGACCCAACTGCTGTGAGCCTGTGGCAGGACATCGTGGCAAGAACTTGAGATAACACTTATTATAAACCTCATGACCACAGAAAGAGTGGGTTGCTGGAGGGCCTCAAGGCATGCCCTCAGTGACCTAACTTGTTTCTGACATCTCCAGATAGCACCATGATGGCTAACCAAGACTTTGAGACATGGCCTTTCAGATTTCAAATATAACTTATAAAAGGGCTCTAGTTAGCCATGTGGCTCTGTTCATCAGGGTGGCATTAATCCTGCCATGAACACAACTCTACTTGTATGTCCAACACTACCACCAAGTCCTCAGAAATGAACAAAGACAGTGCTAAGGTGGGCATTAGACCTGCCCCTTGCAGACTTTCAGAGAGAAATGAAATTGCTGGGTCCTGGAGCCTCCAGATCTTGCTTGGATTCACTGCCATGCAGCCCTTTAGGGTGGCTTTATTCAACCAATGGAGAATAAATGAAGGGAGGATTCCTATTTCGACATTCCACATTCTAACACATGCTACCACCTGATGTCTGGTTTAGGTTAATGATAGTAGTGTGGCTGGAATACTGGTTTGTGTCTTTTGGTGATTTGATATGTTGAACATTTTCCACATATTTAGCTACTGAGATTTTCCCCTCCTGTGACATGCCTGTTTATATCCTTTGCCTAGTTTTCTGCTTTCCTATTATCTTTCTAAGTAAATTGGAGGAATTTCTTATATATTCTAAACAATGATTCATTAGTTTTGAACATCTTGAGAACGATGTTTGAACATCACAAATAGCTTTCCCAATCCCTTAGTAACCTGTTCATTTGGTCTTTGCTATCCTACAGAGAATGAGAAAATACTTGATTTTGAAATAGCCAAATACATCAAATTTTAGACATGAAGAGTGTGATGGCTAATCTTGGTTGTCAACTTGACTATATCTGGAATTAACTAAAACCCAAAAATAGAGGAGCATACCTGTGAGGGATTTTTGCTTAATTTGAAGTGGAATATGTTTATCTAATCCAGATCTTTGAGGTAGGAAGACCTTTAATCCAGTTTTTTGACCTGGGAAAACCCACCTCTAATCTGGTCCATGACTTCTGCTGGAACCCTATATGAGGACATGGAAGAAGGAAGCTCTTTGCTCTTTGCCTGCTTACTCTCACCTCACTTGCAAGTCCATTCCTTCACAGGCATTAGAGCCTACTTCTTTGGTATTCCAGTGTCTACTGAAGATCAACTGAGACATCCAGCCTCATGGACTGAACAACTACTTATTCTTGGACCTTCCATTCTTAGATAGCCATTGTTGGATTAGCTGGACCACAGGCTGCAAGTTATTCTAATAAATTCCCTTTCTATATATACAGAGAGATTCATTCTATAAGTTCTATTACCCTAGAGAACCCTAAGTGATACAAAGAGTATACTTTGGAGGAACCTAGTTAAGAATTGTAGCTAGGTATGATGGTATATGCCTTTAATCCCAGCACTCACAAGGCAGATTGCTGTGAGTTTGAGACCAGCCTAGTCTACATAGCCAGTTCCAGGAGAGCCAGGGTTGGAATAGGGCTACATAGCGAAACTCTGTCTCAACAAAACAATCATTTCTCACCTAAGATCAAATATATTCACCTACCTGTTGTTCTATCTGGCTTCACATTTCCACCTATCACAATTAGGCCTTACCCAATCTGGAGATCACCCAGATAGTATTAATAGAAATTATTTATGTATAGTATTAATAGGAATGTGGTATTATTTTCTCTACTCAGTGAGTCAGTTTTCCAGCAGCACCACCTAACAATCCATCCTTCCCCCACCAATGTGTGCATGTATCTCTGTGCTATGACAAGTACCCATAGACACACACATCTGTTTCTAGCTCTTGTTGCTCTGTTGATCCAGATGTTCTTAGACCGATGCTATGCTAACTGAATTACTCTCTTTTCTCTCTCTCTCTCTCTCTCTCTCTCTCTCTCTCTCTCTCTCTCTCTCTCTCTTTTAAGATGTCACATGTAGCCAAGGCTGGCTTCAAACTCACTAGGTAGCCAAAAATGACTTTGAACTTCTGCTCCTCCTGCCTCTACATCTCAAGTTCTGGGATTACATGTGCATAATACCATTCCTGGTGTGATGCTGGGGATTAAAACCAGGGCTTCATGCATAGGTAAATACTTTACCAACTTCACTACTTTTCCCAGCTTGTGATTATATTCCTATGCTTTAGTTATACAGCAGTCCCCCAGCTACAATGTCACTTTTTATGGTTTCATCTACTGCCCCTCTTCTGTGGTCTGCCCCCCCCCCAAAATAAACAATTTCAACACTTTAAATTGTGCTCCACTTGGAGCAGAGATTATCTCATGACATTCTGTTCCATCCTAGCTGAGACAGAACATGAATCAGCCCATGCTTAGAGTATCCATGTGGTATACACCACTCACCCATTAGTCACTTGGCAGCCATCTTGGTGATCAGGTAGGCTGTTATGGTGTCACAGTACTTGTGTTTAGGTTACATTTATTTTATTTAATTTTACTGGTAGTTCCTATTATGAATCTCTTACAGTGTCTAATTTATAAATTAAACTGTCATGGGTATGTATTTATAGGGAAAAAACAGAATATACAAAGTTGGATACTTACCTTAGGTTTCAAGCATCTGGTAGCCATCTTGAAATATATTATTTCTGAGGATAGAAGTGGAGGATAATGTCTAAAGAATGTATCTCTCCACTCTTCACTACTATTTTTTCACTGTTTCTTTTGGAATTCAAAATAAAAATAATGGTGGTGAGCCCACAGCTAAAATTATGACTTTATGTTCCCTAGTCTACAAAGAGGAGTCAAGGAGCAATGGAAAGGGGCAGAAATATGATGGAGGAAGATGGAAAAGGGGCAAAGTCATGGGGTGTTGTGGGATATTTGTTTACACTGTGATGAAGATGTGTCACTGTGATTGGTTTAATTAAAAAGCTGAACGGCCAATAGCTAGGCAGAAGTTAGGCAGAACTTCCTGGCAGAGAGAGGAACTCAAGGGTTAGAATCAGAGGCACTTGAGAGACACCAGAGATGCGGAGCAAGTGGGACATACAGAATGGGAGAGAGGTAAAAGCTACATGGCAAAACATAGATTGATAAAAGCAGGTTAATTTAAGTTATTAGTGCTAGTTCAGAACAAGCATAATCTAAAGGCCAAGCTTTCATAAGTAATAATAAGTCTCTGTCATTATTTGAGGCTGGTGGTCCCACAAAAGAAAGACCGATGAAAAAGCTTTGCTACGGGGCAAAGCCCATACGGTTTCCTTTGCTGTTAATTTCTGAAATTCTCCCCCTTTTCCCCTTGATCCATTATGAAAACTAAATATTACTTATGAACCTTGCCCCGCTCCAGTTAAGAAGTATTAAATATTTGGACTCTATAATTGTGTCATCTGAGATTTGGTGACACTCTTTGGTGCATGATTGCTTGACTACACAGACATGGCTTTGATGTTGGCTATTAGAAGGTGAGAGGTGGGTAATGAGAAATGCTCAATTTGATGACTGGAGTCTGTAATTGTTCTAATGGCCATCCTGGGATGTAAGTAGCCTGGCTGCTAGGAAACCTGAGTCCCAGTCCTATCTCCACCAGTGACACATGGCAGAACAGTGCTCAGGGCGCTGTTTTTCTCCCCTGCCCTGCTGAGGAAAACTAGACATCTCCACCTCATTTATTCATTTGCTAGCAACATGAGGCTAAGCACAAGGACTTGGCAGCTCAACTGCCTAGACTTTAATCAGGGCTCAGTTACTTCCTACTGTCCTACTTAATGTCACTCCATCCTTAACTGTTTCTAAGCTGGGACTAGTAATAGTATTTAGGGATCTGAGGAGGTGGCTCAGTGGGTAACGAGCTTGCTGCACTGGATGAGGATCTGGCTTTGGATCCCCATGACCAGTGTAAAAGCTGTGTGCAATGACACATGCCTGTAAGCTACTGCTGGGGGCGGGGGGGGCGCAGAGGTGTAGGCGGATTTCTCTGTCCCATCTGCCAGCTCCCAAATAACCACACGGAGACTTCTTATTCATTATGAAAACTCAGCCAATAGCTTAGGCTTCTTCTTAACTAGCTCTTATAACTTAAATTAATTCTACCATGTAGCTTTTACCCCTATCCCATTTTGTGTATCTGACTCATTCCCCCTCTGTCTGGTTTCTCTGCCCTTCTTCTTCCCAGCATTCTCTCTGCCTCTAAAATCCTGCCTAGCTATTGGCCAGTTAGCTTTTTATTAAACCAATCCAAGTGACAAATCTTCACAGTGCACAAAAAAAAAAAAATATTCCACAACAGGTAGGTGGATCATGGGAGGCTCCATGGCCAGCCAGTCTAGCCAAAGCAGTAAACTCCAGGTTCATTGAGAGATTGTCTCCAAAACTAAGGTAGGTTCAAAGCAGTAGAGAAAGACACCCATCACACACATACACATACCAAATGCTCACGTGCACACACAAATAAGAATAATAACAATAAGAGTTAGAGACATGACTCAGCAGTTGAGAGCACATACTGCTCTCCCAGAAAACCTAAGTGCAGTTCCAACCACCCATGTTAGGAAGCTCATAAAAGTCTGTCACTCTAGCTCCAGGAGATCTGACACCCTCTTCTGGACTTCCTGAGCATCTGCATTCACGTACGTGCGCGCGCGCACACACACAAACACGCACAATTAAAAATAAATCTTAAATAATAATAGTATTTAGGACCAATTGTTGTTGAAAGAATTAAATGGGATAATATGCACTCAATGCTTTAAAAACTTCCCAGCGTAAGTGGTTGGTATTACTATTATTGCTAGCAGATTAGTGACCATGTAAATTCAGGTTCAGAAAAGCGTCAGTAAATTATAATGTGCTCTTTGGTTTTTGTGGGAGGCAAAGTATGCTTCCTCAGAGATGTTCCTGACCTAGTCCTCTGAGCCTATGAATGATGTCTGGCATGGAAAAAGGTCTTTGAGGTGACTGATTTATGGTGCAAGGTAATCTTCCAATGAATATTCTCAATTGTTTATCAACATAGGCCCTGTTCATAGAGGTCCTTCTGCATGAAAGAGGGGCAGACTTTGCCAGTCCTGGCAGAGTGAGTCCACATACAGAGGACTAGGCTTGCCACTGTGCACATTCAAAAAACAAAAGGGCTGGGAGATAATGGCCTGTACAAGTTTGGAAGGTGAGGCAAGCCCTGTAAACCTTGAAAGTTCTCCCCCAGCTCTCCATGTGACAACTCGGCCTTCCTGATACCTGATTCAGCCCAATGGAAACCACTTCATACATCTACCTTCCAGACTGTGAGAACAAAACTGTTGTTTCTGCCATGAGGTTGGTTGTGACTTGTTCCAGCAGCAAGAGGAAGAACACAATGATCTACATAAGAAAGCGAACTGGAATTTGATTTCTACCTGAACCAGACACCAGGAAACAATTTCAGGTGAATGAAAAAAAAAACTGGAACAGGAAGACAAATCTCTCAATCCTTTGAAAGAAGATATGAAACTGTTTTATAACATCTAAATAATAAAAGTATTTTCTTTAAAGAAAAAGTATAACCTACTTCAAAAATGTGAATTTGTACTTATCAAAGAGTGTGACAAGGTATATCATAAACTGGGAAAACCTGCAACAAATTAATCCTAAAAGGATTACTCAGAGCCAGGAACTCTTAAAAAATCAAATAAACATAAAAGTGAGCAAAATATGTACACAACCTGATAAACCAGCCTGCCTCCATCTTGGGCTTGAAAGTCCTCTTATAGTAAAGACAAACTACATTCATTCCTGCTTATGATTAAATCTGTTTCTCAAGGGTTGAATTATGTTCCACCTGTAACCTTAACTGCAAACAGTTCTGTACTGTCTGTTCCAGGAAACAAATGCCTTTGTTTCAGGAGCTTGTTATAATTATCTTTCAACCGTAACTTCTTTTCAAAAAGTTGTTATGACCACCTTGTTATGCTTATGCTCTGCTTCTGTAGCCCCGCCTACTTGCCTGCCAGATCTCCCATTTGGAATCCCCCTACTCCAGAGCTACAAAAACCCTTATTTTCTCATTTCCATTGCTGATCTCTTGAACCCCACCTTTAGGGAGAGACAGCCCATGTACACAAATTTTAAAAAAAATGGTCATGATTTGGATCTGTGGTCTTACTCCTCACATCTATGGGATTAACAATTTTTTTCAGAAGAATTGCCTCTAATCCCATGAAAGTCAATTCATTATCAACAATAACAAGGGCTAAGGAAATGGAGCTGTTGGAAAAATGCTTCCTGAGCAAGCATGAAAATCTGAGTTTGGACCTCCAGCACCATGTAAAAGTCAGGCTCCATGACACACATCTGTAATCCCAGCACCAAGGGAGCTGGAGATAGGCAGATCCTGGTGCTCTCTGGCCAGTCAATGTAGCCAAATGGAGGAGTTTCAGATTCAGTGAGAGACTCTGTCTCAAAATACAAGGTGGAAGAAAATACCCAAAACTGACCTCCAGACTATACACAACAATGCATGTAAACCTGCACACTTATGTGCACACATACACACACACACACACACACACACACACACACACACACACACATGAGCATGTATATATCACACACAAAATAAATTAATAATATCATAATAATTAGGCCCATCACTCATTAACAAGATGGGATAATCACATTTACATACTCACCAAATAGGCAAAAATGCAAAAGTCTGACCACGTCACAAGTTATGCAGATGACAAGCTAGGAGGACATCTACACGCTGCTGGCTGAAGAGAAAACTGGCACAACCACTTTGGAAAAGAATTTGTCACTTGCTTGGAAAATAGATATATCACTTCTAGGTGTACATTCATTACAACATATGCCTGGGAGAAATTCTTGCTTGTTTTCACACAGAGCCATGCACAAGAAATGTGCATGTGGGATAATATTTTTGTGCACTGTGAAAATGTGTCTCTGCCAAGTCACCTTCTGATCAGTTTAATAAAAACCTGAATGGCCAATAGCTAGTCAGAAGATAGGTGGGACTTCTGGGCAGAGATAGGAACTCTGGGAAGGAATCAGAGAGGCAGAGAATTGCCAGCCAGACACGGAAGAAGTAAGGAGAAGTAACGAGCCATGAGGCAGAACATAGATTAATATTAATGGGTTAATTTAAGTTTTAAGAGCTAGTTGGAAACAAGCCTAAGCTAAGACCAAGCTTTCATACTTAATAAGAAGTCTCTGGGTCATTATTTGGAAGCTGACAATACAAAAAGAGTCCGACTATAGTACAGATTGTAGCAAAAACCTGGAAACAACCCCACAATGATCAACAGACAAATGAATAAATGAATGATGTTAGGCCCCCAAATAGGAAGAGTGAAAATGAATGACTCCGTCATCCACAAAGACAAATCTTATAAGCATATTGAGCTGTTGAATGACAGAGGTAAATTGCCAAAGATTATCTATGCTATGACACCATTACATGATGTTCTAAAACAATAATATAGGTAATATACATATGATTCAAATGACTCTCCCCGCAAAAAAAATGGTGAGATGATAACATAAAATGCAGTCTATTGTTTAGCTTTAGTAATGAATTGTAATCAGAGTGGGGCCCACAGAGGGTATTGGAATGTTCTGTTGTTTTTTTTTTGTTTGTTTGTTTTGTTTTAAGTAGTAACCTGAGTTTTTGTTTTATCTTTAAGACAATTTATGCATGAGTTCATATTTTATATTTTTTATTTTAAAAAATTATTTTCATTTTATGTATATGGGTATTTTGCCTGCATATGTGTCTGTGTGCCATTTGCATGTCTGTGTTCTCAGAGGCCAGGAGAGGGCATCAGATGCCACAGAACTGGAGTTACAGACAGTTGTGAGGCACCATGTGGGTGATAGGAGTCAAACTCAGGTCAACTAGAAGAGCAGCCAGTGTTCTTAACTGAGTCATTTTTTAACTATATGTGTATGTGTGTGTCTGAGTGGTGATATGTACATATGAGTGCAGTACCTGGGGAGCCCAGAGGAGGGTGTCAGATTCCCTGGAGTTGGACTTACAGGCCACGTGAGCGGCCTAAAATGCATGCTGAGACATGGTCCTCTGCAAGAACAGTACTCACTCTTTAACTGCTGAGTCATCTATCCAGGTCATCATTTAGACTTGTTTAGATTAGAGCAATTGTGTGATTTCTAGTTACAATTTGGTCACTCTTTTCATGCATCCAGTTATTCAAAAATATGTCCAGAATTGTTCCAGCTCCAGGTGTCATGGTTTGGATGTGAATTGTTTACAAAAAAACCCCATGTGTTGAAGACTTTGTCCCCACCCAGCTAATGGTTCCCATCATTAAAGGGTGATTGGATCAGAAGGGTTCTGGCATAATCAGTGAGTTATAAATAGATTCTAATTCATTGATGATCCATAATTTGGTCATTTCGGGGAGGTGGTATGTCTTAGTTAGGGTTTCTATTGCTGTGAAGAGACACCATGACCACAGCAGCTCTTGTAAAGAAAATATTTAATTGGGGTGGCTCACTTACAATTTCAGAGCTTCAGTCCATTATAATCATGAAGGGGAGCATGGCAACATGCAGACAAACGTGTGCTGGAGCTGAGAGTGCTACACCATGCAGGCAATAGGAAGTCAACTGACACGCTAGACAGTATCTTCAGCATAAAAACCTCAAAGCCCTCTCCCACAGTGACACACTTCCTCCAACAAAGCCACATCTCCTAATAGTGCCACTCCCTATGTGATTATGGGGGCCAAATATATTCAAACTACCACATGGTGGAAGAATTTGATAGGAAGAACCAGGTCAACGGGGAGGTGCTTTTGGAAGGTGTATCTTCTCTCTGGCCCCTTCCTGTTCACTCTGCTTCCCAGCTGCCAAGAGATGAGCAGCTCTGCTTCAATGCCTGCTTCATTCACTCCATGATGCTCCAGCCCCACCCAGATCCACAACAAAGAAGCCACCTGACCATGGACCATGGACTCTCACACCAGGAGCCAAATACAACTCTTAGAGTTGCTTTTCTCTAAGATATGTTGTCACAGCAACAAAAAGTGATGGGCACACTAGGAATGGCTAGCAACAATCAGGCCTGGAGCACATCACCAAGGGGTACATATACTAGTGAACACGCGGAAGATACCATCAATAACCATACAATGCACAATTACAAACTAGGAATCTACAAGGGGAAGATGCAGGAGACTGTGAGAGTCCGGGGGGATGGGGGGGATCCCACCTACCACTGCATAAGTGAAAACTAAACCTTCATTGTACTGTACCACGGAGATGTCATGCTTTCTTCATCACTTATCCCAAGATTGTAGGGCTGCAGAGTGACATGAGGGACCATGTATTAGTTACTTCTTCAACACCATGATCACCATTCCTGACAGAAACCACTGGAGAGAGACAACATTTATTTGGCTCGTGGTTCCAGAGGTTTTTCAGTCCATCAGGGTGCTTCAGAAGACGTGGTCCAGCCAACCAGTCCATGAGAACAGGAGTCTAAGGTAGAGGCCGTTCACATCATGGTGTACTGAAATTGCAGGAACAAGGCAGGAAGTAGGCAGAAATCACATGCCCCGCTCCAGGAACTGCTGGAAGCAATCTACTTCCACAAGCTAGGCTCCACCGCAAAAGCCTCCCTCCAAGTGGAGAACTCTTCAGAACGCCAGACTGTGGGGGACGTTTCAGATGTAAATCCAAACACAGCAGGTTGGAGTAGCACTGTTAGGACAGACTTGTGAACTGACAGACAAGTCTCCATGGGGGCAGAATAGAGGGGGAGGCACAGAGGTCAGAGAGGCAGAAGCACTAAGAGTGACTGAGTTTTTTGGCACGTACAGCTGGATACTCACCTACTACTCGTTCTTTGCTCTGCTTAATGACTCAGTGCCTGACATCTGTTGCCACTCCATCCACTGCCGAAAGCAGACACCCTTAAGTGAGTAGCTCCCATTTCTTCTTCAGCTTAGAAGTTCAGTGAACTGAACAGGTTCCCCATGAACTAGAGCTCCTGAATCTGCCCAGAAGTTGGCCTACTGTTTAGCACATAGTAAGGATGCTGTAAATGTTTATTGAGACAAAGGAGGAAAAAAAGGAGCCAGGGAAAGAGAAAACAACAACAACAACAACAACAAAAAGGCACATGCACAGCCCTGTGCCAGCCTGGCCTGAGTCTCCTTTATTTCTCACCTGGGCCAACAAATAGAAGCTCAGCTTCTGCCCTTTCCCAACTCAGGCAGAGCGAATCGGTTAATGCAGCAGCCAGGTACAGACTTTAATTCGGTGTTTCTCAGCCTATGCACCTTCACACGTGGGCCAGCACTGTAGGTGGGGGGGATCTCTCCCCCCACAGCCCTGGGCAGTGCAGTGTTGAACAGCATCCCTGATCTCTTCCCGCTACAGCTCTGTCATACTCCACACTGCCTCCACAGCTGTGACAAGGAAAACTGTCGGCAAACATGGCCAAATACTCCTTAGGGGAAAAAAACCCTCTCGCCCACTCCAAGCAGTCCTGCAATGTCTCCCCTCTTGCAGAGAGAGTTCATCTGAGTGTCCTTGCCTCTCTGGTCCCTTCACTCTACTCCCTCACCCACTCAACTTCCTTCCTGCAGGCTGCCCTCTCATCGATTCCTCCATCTCATGAGATGGGTCCCTGCTCCTCTCTCTGGCCAGGATGCTCGACCCTAAGATTTTCAGAGAACTCCCTCCGTCAGCGACTTTGGCATTTCGCTTAAATGTTACCTTCTTGGTGAAGTCAACTCAAGATGCCTTTTAGGAAATTAAAATCTCAGTGTGTCCATTTGCTAGAGCAGACAGAACGAAGCGCCACAGGCGAGGTGAGTTAAATCAGCGAATGGATTTTCTCACTGTTCTGGAGGTTAGAAGTCCAGAGCCAAAGCACCTGCAGATCTGCTTTCTCCTGAGGCAGTGACAGCCCCACCTTCTGTCCTGGTCATCCGAACCCTCTGCTCGATGTACAGGCATCCCAGGTTTCTGCCCCAATTTCCTCTTCTTTCAAGGACACTGATTATTTAACCTAGTCACCTAGAGTTTAAGGGCTCTCTGAGACCTTGGGGTGTTAAGCTCACCCTTGGGAATTTTAGGGGGTGTCATATTCAGCCCATGACACCCACCATCACCGGGATCAGCAGTGACCAATCTGACATTCTGAGGATTTTACTTTTTCGTCTGGATTATGGTATTCTTCTCTTTCAGTTCTCCACCAGAATGTCATGTTCCATAAAGCCAGGGATTTTTGTCAGTTCTATTCACTACTGCACTCGCAGCACCTATGGACGTATTGCGAACACTTGTTATAGTTGTTAGAGGCAGGAGCAAGAGCCACTTCCCCACATGCCAGTTGCACCCCTGGGAAATCCCTTTACTTCTGTATTCCTCAGCTCCCTCGGCCAGATGAGGGGGTCAGGCTAGGTAACAAGAATTCTGGTCTACTAGCATAGGAGTACTAACTTATCACAGGTTCGCAAGAAAACAGCGTGAGGGAAGTTTCCTTTCAACTGCTTCTAAAGGAGGCGCAATTCGGGGAGCAGCAAAGTGATGGAGAAGGAAGTGAGGTAAGGAGGGCTGAGAAGTGAGACAGGGCACTGCGCAAACTGTCGCCACTCCATTCAATGCCAGGCCACACAGAACATCCCCAGACAGGCCGCACAGAAAACACAGGCCTGAGAACTGCCTAAGGCAAGAAGGCATTTACAAGCTCCCCTCCTGCCTTGTGCCTCCCACCAGCTAGCCCTGGCTCTAGGAGAGTTAATGCCCTTGCAACTTAATGGTCTCAGCAAGCTTGTTTTGTTTGTTTTTTGTTTTTGAGACAGAGATTCTCTGTGTAGTCCTGGCTGTGCTGGGACTTGCTCTGTAGGCCAGCCTGGCCTCAAACTCAGTGCTGAGATTAAAGGTGTATTCCACTGATAACACCACCACCACCAGCAGCCTTCAACTGGCTCTTTAAGTAGCCTGGAAAGGAACCAGACTCTCAGCCCTCTGGAGGAAGGCTTCATCCCAGTTCAGGAGCCAGCAGAGGAGCCTACCTAGGTCGCCGCTAGGCCACGATGAACTAAGGAAGAAGGGCTGAAAAGATTCATTTTTTGTTGCCTGTGGACTGGTAAGACCCCAACCAGGTGGCCTGGCCAAGAACGTGTCCAAGACAGGATAAGTGAAGGGAGCTGCTGGATAGTGGATAACAGAGGTGGGACAGGGCTGCCCACAAGTGCTGATGAACACCAACCGGCTTAGCAGACCAGTAAAAACCCACCTGCACATGGGTGAGTCATCAGAACCAGGGGAGCGGGATAGCAAGGTGACCTTTGACAGCCCTGACAGACAATCCCTGGCCTCATGAAATTGTTCTGGGTCAGACTCCAGGTGTGTGTGGCCTCAGACTGGCTGAAGGCCTAGCTGGGAGCCAATTCCTTAGCACTGGAGCAGTGGGAGCCCAGCCCTAGCCCCAGGCCCAGCCCCAGCCCCAGCCTCCACCCCATGCTGCCCAGCCTCCCACCAGCTCATCTCCTTGCATACTCTTCCTCCACTCCCACCACCCACAAAGCTGTCTTCTCAGCTAGGGAGCCTGCCACCACTCCCCTTCTGGAGGGTGTGCTTCTCTCCTGTGTAGGCTGCCACTTTGGGTTATGCTTCCCCTTCAGGGTAAATCCCTCCCTCCCTTCAGAGTGATGAGACACTGGCAGAGTCAACTGCCCAGTGTCTCCTGGGAGGCAGTCCTAGCAGATCACCACACGTGAGCTTGGGGAGGGGGTGTCTGTGGAGCTGTGATGGGGTGAGATTCGCTGCTGGCTGCCTGCAGAGGCAGCGGGAGGCTGATTATAGGGCTGGGTCCCTCGGCCCTGGCTGTGGGTGCAAGAAGCTGCCTATGACGCTTAGCTGTCAAGGTGGGGGTGCTGGTTGCCCTGGTGACTGGGCTGGGAAGTGGGCTGGCTTTGTAGGCACAAACGCTGAGAAGGAAATATAATAAGCACCAGCTAGAGATTTTTCTCCCCGCCCCCCCCACACCCTTTCATTTCTTTTTATTGATTGGAGCATCATTTGGAGGGAGACTTACCATTGTAAATAAAAAATGACCTTCTGCATTTGGACCCCCACCCCAGTGCTTTGTGATTCTCTATGAAAACTCCACTCTTACATCCACTCCTTTTGAATCTGCTGAGCTAGCATAACTAGTTAGCCAATAACTAGCAGGTCACTTCCCTTCTCTAAGTCACACTGGGATGAGGGGGTCTCCAAACTCCTTTCATGTTCAATTCCTGGGTCCCACCCCCAGACAGTGACTCAGTTGGAGTCCTTTCTACCCACTGCACCCCAAGATACCCTGTCCCTGACTTTCTGAACCACAGTCATCAGGCACAGAAAGCTATAACTTTAGGATCAGTTAGGACAGATGCTCTGTCATCCAGATGAGCTTGTTACCGTCTAAGATGACCAGTCACACAGAGGATCATCAGACAAGATGAAGCCACATGCTTAGCACAGCTTAGCACAGTGCCTTTGCACACCAGACTTTGGGCTTCCTTATTCTTTGTGAACCCACAGTGGCTCTACTGGCCCTCTCCCCGTCCCATCTGCTTGCTGTCCTCCAGCCAAATCTCATATCCAGGGAAATGATGTGCGCTTAGCAGTGAGCAGAGTCATCAGGCTGGCAGGCAGACAGCAGGGGAGGCAGCTCTAACAGCTGGGCTCCACACCAGAGCTCCAGCTCTCTGTAAGCTGTTACCATGGTGAGCATAGCCACAACAACCTCTGTGTGATGATGGGGTGCGGGGGTAACTTTCCTCTACCATCAGAAGGCTGTAAAAAGTCATTTCCCAGAATACAAAGAGGTTGAGCTCTCCCTACCCACCCACATTTCACCCACCATTCCAGGCACCGTTCAGGATGCACTTAAGACAAGGGCTTGGCTGAATCTCTCTGGGAAGTCCCAGGGCCTGACACAGTGCCTGGCATACACCAGGCACTCCATAAAGGCTGGTTGAGTGGATTGATCAAATGCAGAGCTGCTTCTCCCAAACCTCCTAATCCAGAAGGAGTTTCATTTAAGAGAGAGGAAGAATGTAACAGTGACTCTGCTATGATTTGCATACGAAATGCCCCTCCCCCTCAACGGATCATGTGTTGAAGGCTTGGTCCCCAGTGAAATGATCAGAGACTGGGCTTTGAGGAAGTGATTCAGATCAGGAGGACACGGGCTTCCCAGTGGACTCATCCACTGGTAAGTTCATAATCTGATAGCATTGTTAAGAGGTGGTAGAAACAAGGAAGGTGAACCCAGCTAGAGGTAGATCATGATAGGCATGCCCTTGAATGAACTACCCTCTTTCTGATTCCTCCTCCGTCCTCTCCACTTCCTGGCTGCCATGCAGTGAGCACCTTTGCTCTACTGTGCCCTGTTGCCATGACACTCCATCTGCTACAGCACCTCAGCACCGATACAACAGAAGCAGCCACCATGGTCTTGGAAGTCTCTGGAGCTGTGCTGTGGTCCCAGATAGACATGTCCTTCCTTGCGCTGTTCTTCTCAGGCATTTCAGCACTGAAAAACTCATAGTGTGTCCCTGGCTTTCATCCCGACCTGTCTCCTTTGGAAAGGTGGCATTTTATCCCCCCCTTTATACAGTAGTTAGTCCCCCAGGCATTAATACTGGGCTCCCCTAGGAAAACCCAAGGCATGTAGAAACAGTCTACCAGTCAGGCCCCAAACTTTTAAAGTAGATTTGCCTCCATAAATTTGTTCAGATGAACCCCTGTGGACCAGAATAGTTTTTTTTTTTTTTTTTTTTTTTTTTTTAAAGATTTATTTATTTATTAGATATATAGCATGTATGACTGCAGACCAGAAGAGGGCACCAGATCTCATTACAGATGGTTGTGAGCCACCATGTGGTTGCTGGGAATTGAACTCAGGACCTCTGGAAGAGCAGTCAGTGCTCTTAACCTCTGAGCCATCTCTCCAGCCCCCAGAATAGTTTTTAATACATCAAACTCAGTATGATGAAAGAGTTAACATTTCCCTTGCAAGGACTTCCTTCCTCCAATCATGAATTTTTCACATTTCATCAGTCTCCATCCCCTTCTCTCTTGAGGACTGCCTAAGCCCTTCCCTACCTACCCCCTAAAAAATAGTCTAATGGGTAAAACTCAAATCTGCTCAGTACTGCAACTGGGCAACTAACTTCATATAAGAAGAAGTAATTAAAGCTTTTGGCTCAATTTTAAAAATTTATCCTAAGAATTACTCTGTCTATTGTTGGATATTAGCTCATAGGCCTGTCCTTGAGAAGCAGCATTTGGGCCAGATGGAGTAGTACACACCTTTAATCCCAGCTCAGGAGGTAGAAACAGAGCCAGGTATCTCTAGGAGTTTGAGTTCAATACTAGCCTGGTCTACATAGTACGTTCTGTATAAACTGACGACTTGACTGCTCTGTGGTATAGTTAAGGGGAAGGTTTTTATTGTAGATGTGAAAGAGGGAAGCCCATGGTCTGGAGGGAGTTTAGGGTATAGGAGGAGGTGAGAAGAGATTTTGACAGGGACTTGTAAGACTTAGGGAGCCTGGAGGCCAGCATGGGCTTTGATATGCTGATAGATGTCACAGGTAGCCATTTGTCCCTTCTGCCAGAGGTAAGGGAAATGACTCCCTTTGGTAGACAGGAACCAGCTTCACAAGTTCCTGAGGAATGCTGGCTTTCATCTAACCACCAGAAATCCTCCTATAGTCCAGATTGAGCTCATTTCTAGACATTGGGACAGAGTCTTGGAGTTTGGGAAATTGGAGTTTCCTTTGGACCTGACAAGTTCCAGGCCAGCCAGGACTACAGAGAGAGACCCTATCTGGACAGCAGCAGCAGGGAGGGGGTGTGAAGAACATTCATTGGTTTATTGATCAGGCAGGGCCAGAACACATGGACAGACTTGAGCTAAAAAATGCTTGGAGCTTGACTTTCTGCTGTGAGGAGCCTGCTAGTCTTAATAATCTCAACTTTGAGCCTGTGTTTTGCAAATGGGCCTATTCAGACTCAGGCATTAGTGTAAGTGGAGGAGATAAAGTCCTGTGTGTGTTCCAGACAGACACCTCAGTACAAATACCATGAGACCCCCCTGAGAGGTATGAATCTACCCTCTAAAGTAGGCTGGATTTTTTTTACTAGCATGTTTTGTTTTATTATTTATTCAATGTGTGTGTGTATTTGCTGTATATGTATCCATGTCCACATGTGTAGAGATGCAACAGTATGTGCATGTAGAGGTCAGAGGTTAATGTACAGTGTCTTCTTAGATCTCTCTTCACTTTATAAGTTGAGACAGGGTCTCTGACCTGAACCCCAAACTGACTGGTTCCAATAGTCTAGCTAGGCAGCTTCCTACAGGGATCCCCTGTCTGAATCTTCCTCTACAATCACCCCCACACTCTACCCACACACACAGGCTGCCTTGCCCATCCAGCATTTTCATGGGTTCTGAGGATCCAAACTCCAGTTCTCACACTTAGGCAACAAGCATTTTATCAGCTAAGCCATCCTACAAGCTGGAGGGCTCAGCAGGTGAACCCAGCCACTGAGCAGGGTCCCAACACCTGCTCACTTGCATTTGAAGAGCCAGCTTCTAAACACATGTCTCAAAACATCGCAGAAGCAAGCCCATGTGAGCAAGGCTCCCATTCAGCATGGGATGCACTGAGCCAGGATGTGAATGCCTCTCCACTTTCTCAGCACGCCCCTGAGAGATTCCCGAGAGCGGTGCCATCATGGCGTCTGTCTTGGCACAAGGTACAGGAGGCAGCCCATCGCCACCTGTTTGACTGCGACACTCACTAACAACACTCACTAAGGCTCATGCCTGACTCACACCGACTCACTGTTTCATAAGAGGGGGCAGCGCCACTCCTCTCCCTGTGTCACCACAATAATTACAGAGAACAATAA
This sequence comes from Peromyscus californicus insignis, assembly GCF_007827085.1. NCBI lineage: Eukaryota > Metazoa > Chordata > Mammalia > Rodentia > Cricetidae > Peromyscus > Peromyscus californicus. The sequence goes on along the minus strand of NW_026294447.1, from coordinate 52,529,773 downwards.
TCCGAACAATGAGAACGTATCATTCTCCAGCAACAGGCAAAAGGAGTGTCATTTACAGAAAAATAATCTCCTGAGTATCAGGTAGCGGAAACCATCGTGGTCTGCCTTGGTCTGTAACGGCAAGCATACAGAGTAGCTGTGAACGGATTGGGAATCTTTCATTCACCTCACTCGTTCATTCAGCACACACCACTAGAGCCCCTAGTGATGTGGAAGGCAGTGTGGACACTACAGCTACAATCTTGCTTCCTTTCTTCCCACATCTTCACCCAGAAGGAAGGCCGGCCAGAACAGTAGCTATTCTATGCTGGGCTTTGAGACGGTGGAGACACACGTCACAGATGTCCAGGAATACCATCTTTGAGGGGTCACAGTGCAAACCTCAAACCAGAGACCTCGTACAGACCCCACATGCGGGACTGAGTGGGCAGATCTGGGGTCAAGGAAGAATTGAGAGCACAGGGAAAGGGAAAAGAAAATACCTTTCTTTCACGAGTTAATAATGTGAAAACTATGCCATCTTTAATGCATGTGTTATGGGGGTGCACATGTGCATGCAGGTGCATGTGCATATGTGCTCAGGTTCACCTTGGGTGCCACCCTTAAGAACTCCATGCTCCTCTTTGAGACATGGTCTCTCATTGGCCTGGAGTTCAATTCGGCTTGGTTGGCTGACCAAGAAGCCCCAGGGATTCACCTGTCTCCTTCTCCTTCCCCGTGCTGGGCTTTTAAGCATATGCCACCACATCTAGCTTTAAATATATATGCATATATATGTTATTTTTAATTGTGAAAGTGGGGGCAGGACATGGTATGTGCATGTAAATGCAGACGCTTACAGAGGCCAGAGGTGTCAGGGGCTCCCGGAGCTAGAGTGGCTGTGCGGCACTCAATGTAGGCCCTGTCCTCTGCAAGAGCAGCATAGACTCTTAACCACTGAGCCACCCCTCCAGCCCCACAACTGCCTATTTTAAATGTGGGTTCTAGAACACAAAGCCAGCTCCTCACGTTTGCAAGGCAGGCGCTTTACCAATTGCTCTCTTCCCATGCCCAAATATGCTTTTTAACATGATGATATGGGGGGCTCAAGGGACCACACTTGGACCAGGTAGCAGTCCATCAAACACAGGCTGCATTTATGACCTTGAGCACCTGCCTTCTCCTTTCTGTACCCCTACTGCAGGAGGTAAGATGAAAATAAAATACTACTCAAGTAACAGAAAACAGGAGGTACTGATGGATTTAAAAGCTAAGACTGGTCTTAAGCTCTTCTAAGCTACTACAGGAGAATTGCTATGAGCCCAGCACAGTGTAAATGTCAAACATGCACACATTAGACTAGTTGCTCATAAAATTAGCTCCGGCCTACAAAGCAGTTTCAGGACTACCACAGCCTTTCTGACTCCGCTGGAGTGAGTTCTGGAGAACCAACTCCGTGCTGCACTGAGTGGCCTTCTGCCTCCAGCAGCGACTAGACATGCACAACCTGGATGCAAACAACCTGCTCTACACAGCTTCTTGTTCGTTGCTAAGTAACCACTACTGCCTGGTACAAAAGTGTGACCACTGTTTCTTACTTCAACTTATGGCACCAACTCAATTGCATGACTCGACACTGGAGAATGGAACGGGGAGAGGGGGACGTGGGGGGAGGGGCTTCCTTTTTCATCACTTACACTGCCTGTGAGCCTGAAGAACATTTTCTGGGAAAAGGTGAAAGCTGGGAGGAGCCAAGGAAGATCTGAGAACGTGAGGGAGGAAGGAGGAAGTATGATCTCCACACAGCAACCCACAGAGGCCTCCTGGTGACCACACAAACCAGTCAGCAGACAACCACCTTCTGTCCCCTTTCCCCTTGAAACACTGTTTACCTATAGGTCAAGCATAGGCACCTAGGACTTGAAATCATGAAGTGCATAGACCAGAAGAGTGAGGAGGTGATAGTCACCTCAAACCTTGCCCCAGTCCCAAGGGGCACAAAGGCCACTAGCAATTTGGTGGCAGTCTTCTCTTTCAAGAACAAGAGAGGCAAAAGTAACTGGAATTTTCTCGTAGTTGCTTTATCACACGTTAGCCAAGGCCCTGAAACTGGGGTCTGTGGTTTCCCAGAATTCCACAGCCACTCAGGAACTTTTCACTTCTCTTAGGAAAGCAAACAGTCCCTAGATAGTTATCCACTATCACCAGCTTTAATGGGGTATAACTGAGAAATCAAGGTTGCATGCAGGCCGGGGCCATGGCTCAGCTGGTAAAGCATTTGCATCACATGTGTGGGGGGCTGAGTTCAGCTCCCCAGAGCCCATGTAGCAAGCTGGGCATGATGGCGCATGCCTATAATCCCAATGATAGCGAGATGGGAGGCAGAGACAAGGGAGATCCCGGAAGCTTATGGGCCAGACATCCTGGCCTACCAGCGACATTCCAGACCAATGAAAGTCCCTGTCTCAAACAAAAGGTGGAAAGTGCCCAAGGACTAATACCTCAAAGTCATCCCCCTGATCTCCACACATGTGTCATGCATGTGCACACCTGGACCCACACACATACCCGAACACACACACATACTCCTATGAAGTTGCAGGTACTTAATGTACACATCATGTTTTGCTATACATTCTGAAATGATTAGCACATTTAAGCTATTTAACACATCTGTTATGTCTCCTAGCTATGTGTGTGCTAAAACCTCACACCTATTCCCTTAGCACATTGCAGCAATGAAATTAATGCATTATTAATAAGCATGACCACTTTGCTGTACACTAGTTCTCCAGCACCTAATCAACACAGAACTGCAAGTACTCCTGTGCCCTGTACCCTTGGAGGAATGTCATCCCACTTTTTTCACCTCTGACCCTTAGTGACTGTCCTTCCACTCTGTGGCTTTTATCGGGTCCCACTTCAACTTTAAAGCCATTTTCCCTGTGTGCTGGTTACTCTTCTCATTGCTGTTACGAAACATGTAACAAAAGTAATTTAAGGAAGGAGGCGTTATTTTGCTTTAAGAAGATATATAGCGCGTCATAACAACGAAGGCTCTGCAGCAGCTACAACCAGGAAGCAGAGAGCAGACATGGATGTGGTGTCAGACTCTAACATTTCAAGGCCTGCCCCCAGGGGCCCATGTCCCCCATGAGGCGCCACCTCCTGGAGGTTCTACAGCCTTCCAAAACAGCTCCGCCATCTGGGAAGCAAGTATTCAAACACATGAGCCTGTGGGGAACATTCACATTCAAACCCGTAACACCCTGTTTTCTAGACAATCCCTTTTTAACACCTTGATCCCAGGGACGTTCATCAGTACCAACACCCAGGTCTGTGGGTTAGATACCTAATCCTGAGTAAGGTAGAAGGATCCCTGATGAGGTGACGTCTTAGGATCAGCAACTATGATTTCTCCGCTTGACAGCACAGACTTAGTGGCCTTTGCTTCTTCTCTATGGAGAATGCAGTGCCTCCTGTAGGCCAGACGTGTGTTACTAATAATCGCTGGCTTTTCCTATCACCTGTCCAGGCAACTTAAGTACCTGCTCACCAGCTCAGCAATTCACTCCACCTTCCTCCTCCTCCTCATTCATCAATTCTCAATCTCCCCAAAAGAGTGTAAATTTAATTCGACAATTTCATTAAAGCAAAAGCAAACAAACACCACACTAAAATACCACACTAAAATTGTCTTCCAGGCTCTTGCCTTGTCCCAGTGGAGGAGATCCTCTGCTGTTCTGGGTCTAAACTGGTGAACACACATGAGGCGCACACACACACACACACACACACACACACACACACACACACACACACAGCGGGGAGCGGGTTAGTTGTGAGCGTTCATTTCCCAGGTAAGTAATAGCAGTGTCCATTAAACTTACTAAGTCAGAGAAGGAGGCGGACACGCAATCCCCGCTCCTATGTGAGCTGTGTTTTCAAGGTTGGCTTTCTGTTTTCACGTGTGCCGGTTGCTACAGGAAAAACTTAGACACCACCACTGTTCACGAACCACCTGTCTTGAGGCGCTCACTTCACTCTCTGGTTCTCAAAGCCTGGTCTGGGTGGTACACTGTGTACCTTGGATTTCAATCTTCCTTAATTGCTGCCATCATTTTTCTGTTCAGGAACTTGAGCTGATACCTAAATCTAACAGAAACTAATCCAAAGTCTCTCCCTATGCCTTGTATGGCAAACTCCCTCTCAGACTTAGACTCTAACAGAGGATGTCTCCTGCTGGGTGCTAGTAACCACATTGTTTCTGTCCACACTGTTTTCCATGAAGGAGCTCCGCCCACCCCCATGTCTGCCAGTGGTCCCTAGAGCTGGTCCCTCAGAGGGTGAAGCACCTGTTTTCCTCAGTGCCTCACACCGCACCCTACCTCTCCTCAGTGATTTGCATGGTCTGTCCCCCCACCCCCGGTCTTCTGCAAGCCCCTGTTTTAGGTCTTCATTTCCAACGTGGTCAGCAACACAACCGGAAGCTCATTGTGTTTGGAACTGAGCCTTGACTTTGCCACCTCCTAACTGTGTGACGTTGGTAAAGATTTTCATCTCTCCAGGACTCAGTTTCCTCATCCTTAAGAAGGAGGCAATGATTCCTATCTTGCAGAAGTGTGGTGATTAGTGTAGAAAATGGGCACAGATGCCCCTGGCATGCACACAGGGAACTCAGTGATGGTGACTACCATGGGTGCTCATGACCTCTGAGTGGCGTCCAACGTGGTGGCAAGAGTTTCCACCTAAAAACTGAGAAAAAGGATTCTAAAACGGAGCTAAAAACAGTTCCTAATTGTCTCTCTCAAATGAGCGGCAGCTGCCGATTTGAGCTACTGGTGGGTTCCTATCGTGCACACTCGACCTGCTGCCGTATGGCGGGAATGAGGCCTCTGCAAGTGGCACATTAAGCTGCATGGTGGATTTAGCCTTTGCAGGTACAAAACAAAAAAAGAGGTTTCTGGGCTACACGCTGCTTGGATAAAAGCATAGAGACCCACGATAGCTCCCAGAGCTGGTGGAAAACGCCATGTTGGGAAGCTGAGGTGGGCGGAGCCAGCAGCCACAGCTGCTGCAGTTTAAGGCAATAGATTCACAATAAGACAGATTCAGATGTAATAGTTTACAATGTGTGTAAAAGATACGTAGGCTTGAAAGAGACAAAAAAGGTGATATATAGAGTTATAGAAACAAATACATAGTTTTAAAAAATAAAGTCTTTAAAGAGACAGTAAAGGTAATATAGAAAATAAGTCACGTAGAGATGAATATTACACAGAGAATCTGGATTGTGTTGTCTTTGGGATTTTTAACTGCAGAAAAACATTTGATTGTAAAAGCTGTTGAGTTAAACCAATATGTATATTTTAAAGATACCATGACTTCAAAATTTGGATATAAGGATATGTTGCTTTGGAAAAGAGTCTCTTTTGTTTCCACAGAAAGCCAGAGGCTATGGATTTGTTCAAGATTAAGATACATCAGGTTTGACCAGCCAAGACCCCCTGAAAGTCTCCGATGACACCATGGCCCAGATGATCCAACATCCAGAATGGTTTCAAGGCAACTGGCTCAGACGATACAGCCTCACGGACTATTCCATAATCCTAAAATTTTCTTTGTTTCCCCATAAGATACAGCGCCCCCCTCCAGCAGGAAGTAGTAAGAGAAGCTACGCCCAAATTCCCAAATTATATGTAATTTTACTTTGTTAAGGTTAAAACCTTCCTTTTTGAAAAAAAAAAGGGGGAAGTGCTGTGGGATGTTCTGTATGGCAAATGTGTTGCTGATTAGTCATTAAATAAAACACTGATTGGCCATTGGCTAGGCAGGAAGTGTAGGCGGGACAAGGAGGAGAATAAAGCTGGGAAGTGGAAGGCTGAGTCAGAGAGACACTGCCAGCCGCCACGATGAGAAACAGCATGTGAAGATGGCAGTAAGCCACGAGCCATGTGGCAAGGTATAGATTAATGGAGATGGATTAATTTAAGCTGTAAGAACAGTTAGCAAGAAGCCTGCCACGGCCATACAGTTTGTAACCAATATAAGTCTCTGTGTTTACTTGGTCGGGTCTGAGCGTCTGTGGGACTGGCAGGTGAGAGAGATTTCCTGCCTGACTGTGGGCCAGGCAGGAAAACTCCAGCTACATCTGAGTATCCTTTTCTGGCCTTCTCAAAGACAGTGAAGCCAGCTAGCTGCTGCAGCGGAAGCAGTGATTTCCTCCTCTGCCCAGTCCTGTCTGAGCATGCACATGCTTCCCACCCTCAAGCCTCCCCCTGGGTATACACACAATGCCGCCAGCCACTGTTGGGTCCTGAGGTTCATTATTCCTTTTCTACCAGAGCTCCGTTTGCTCCTCCCCTGAGCCTCATCTGGGCATTTCTTGTACATGCATCCTCTGTTAGCCTCTTCACCCACAGGACCCAACTAGAAGCCACCTGCCCTTGCAAGCCCTCCCTGGTCCTTTCAGCAAAAGCTGCCTTACATGCCTTCACTCTCTACCCACACGCTATTCTCAGCCTTGTTCCATGACTGGGGAACAGCCTTGGAGTTCATCCGTGGGGGGCAAGCACTGAAGAAGAGCTGGTTATCAACATCCTCCATTGTCACTCCAGACTCCACCTTCAACAGGTCCTGGACCCCTGCGTGATGTCTGCTCCCTAGCGTCTGACTTCCAAGTCAGTTCAGCTTGATGATGAGAGACAAAAACTAACAAGAGACTGGAGGAAGGGGACATGTGGTCAAGACATCGTTTCCCCTACGCCTTCTCTGTGGAGACTGTGGTTGAGGCAGTCCCCAGAGACTCCCTCGTAATAACCCTCTTCCTAATAGCTCTTCTCAGCCCCTCAGGCTGTCTGATATCCTGAGGGATAGCCCTGTGGCTCTCTACACCTGATTTCACCTCTATGAACACTCCTTTCATCAAATTCACCTGAAATGCCCCAAGATGACAATGTCAACTTTCCTTGTCATTCCCTGACTGACACCCACTCTCCCGATATCTATATAACAAAGCTTTGTGTAGACAAAGGTCATGCATGGGTCCCTCAGGTTCCCAGAGATCATTCTAGAAGTATTTTTAAAAACCATTTTAATAGTCATAATGACACTTCCAGACAGTGCCATTAGTATGAATTGTAAAACATTTGAAATTATTAAATATTTATCCTCAGGGTTCCCAAAGAATATATTGGGGGTATCCTGAGACCCACAGATGCACTGATCCTCTGACCACACAGTGCCCCAAAGCAAAAGCAAATAAAAAGGTCCCTGTGTAGTTGGCTTTGTTGTTGTTGTTTTTGTTTTTGTTTTGCACTTTGGGGGCCTACCACCAAGCTACCAATAAACACACAGAGACTTATTCTTACTTATGAATGCCTGGCCTTAGCTTGGCTTGTTTCTAGCCAGCTTTTCTAACATAAATTATCCTGTTTCTGTTCAACTATGTTTTGCCTCTGGGCTTTTTACCTTTCTTTATTCTGTATGTCTTTGTTTCTTTTTCACTCTGCGGCTGGCTGGGTGGCTGGGTGGCTGGCCCCTGGTGTCCTCTCCTCCTTTTCTCACTCCTCCTCTTCTCTTTTTTATTCTCTCTGCTTGGCAGCTCTGCCTGTTTCTCTCTCCTGCCTAACTATTGGCTGTTCAGCTCTTTATTCGACCAATCAGGTGTTTTAGACAGGAAAAGTAACACAGCTTTCCAGAGTGAAACAAATGCAACATAAAAGAATACAACACATCTTTGTATCATTAAACATATATTCCACAGCATAAACGAATGTAACACATCTTAAACTAATATTCCACAACAGCCCTGGATAAGAGGTGACTGAAGGGACACTGTAAGGCCCCTGATCTGAAGGTTTGACTGTCACAGCAGGGACAGGCATTCCTATGACTAAACCCTAGGTAGCTGTCTTCTCTCCCTTCTTCAGAGCCACAGTGCCTTCCTCTGGCCCCTGAGCAGAGAGAGTATGACTCCCAAGGTTTAGTTACTCTAACATCAGTGACAGGTATGTGGGAGGCAGTCTTACCACACATTGACAATCAGTCAGCCAGGCCCAGTCCTTGACAGTGGCAATTGCAAGCCAAGTTTGGTTTCCTTTATTTCAATTTTTATCACATTTGTTTATTGTGCACAATGTGCACATGTGTGTGCATACACACACCTCATGACAGGGCAAGACAGTGCAGAGCTTCCTCCATCTTGTATTCTTGCTGAGGCCATTTCAGGTTTAACTAGAATTTGATCTCTTTGATGGAGGATCCCATGGAAAACTACCCAAGTCTATTCTAGGAACTAGAGGTCAGGATGTTCTAGCTAACTTATCTTACTTACTTAGCTTCTGTGAAACTGCTTGCTTATGCAAACCTACTCCTGCAGCTGCAGAGCAAGATACCAGGATGTGGTTTTTGCCTTTAAAAACCCCTTCGTCTGAATGCTCAGGGCTACACTTAGGTCCCAAATGCCTGACTATAGTCCCAGTCAGTTGGAATACAGACTTTCAATTAGCTGTAAACTGTGTCTGAGTGGGCATCTCTGATGGGCTCCCTATAGCAACATGGGGGGACCAGAAGAAAACTTTCAAAAGTTGGTTTTCTTCCTCTGCCATGAGGGTCCCAGGGATCAAACTCAAGTCAGCCTTGGCAGCAATCACCTTTACCCACTGAGCCATCTCACTGGCCCTTGATTTGACTTTATTAATTTATTTTTATTTTATGTGCACTGGTGTTATGTGCATTATGTATATACATGTCTGTGTGAGGGTGTCAGAACCCCTGGAAGTGGAGTTACAGGCATTTTTGAGCTGCCATGTGGGTGCTGGAAATTGAACCTGGGTCCTCTGGAAGAGCAGCTAGTGCTTTTAACTACTAAGCCATCTCTCCAGACCCCCTTGATTTGATTTGATTTTAAACGAGGAAATGAGGTACTTAAAAAAAAAAAAAAAGATCCATGTTCTTTTATGTGTCTGAGGGTTTTGCCTTCATGTGTGCTCGTGTGCCACATGTGTGCCTGGTGGCTGCTGAGGCCAGAAGAGGCTGTTGGGTCCCCTGGAACTGGAGTTACAGACAGTGGTGATCCACCCTGTGGGTGCTGAGACCTGAACCCAGCCTCCACAAGAGCCGCCAGTGCTCTTAACCACAGAGCCATCTCTCCAGCCCTGAGGCACTTCTTGATTCTTAGTATGTATTTTTTAAAGACAGGGTCTCATTTGTCCCTGTCCTAAACGTGTTATATAAATGAGGATGTCCTTGAACTTCTGATCTTCTTGTCTTCGCCTCCCAAATGCTGGAATTACAGTCATGTGCCACCGCCCTGGGTTTCATACAGCACTGGGGATTAAACCCAGGGCTCTGAATGTTAGACAAGGGCTCCAGCAACTGAGCTACATTTCCAGTCTCACATTTGTTGTTGTTGTTGTTGTGTGAGGCAGAGTTTCTCTGTGTGTATTTCTGGCTCTCCTGGAACTTTCTCTGTAGCCCAGACTGGCCTCAAACTCACAGAAATCCACCTGGCCTGCCTCCTGAGTGCTGGAATTAAATTCATGCACTGCCACCACCACCACCACCACCACCACCACCACCACCACCACCACCACCACCACCACCGTCCCAGTAACATCTAGCCCAGGCTGGCCTCAAACCCATGATCCTCCTGCCTCTGTCTCCTTCAGCAAATCCTGGCACCACAACCGGCCAGCCCCACTTTCTGAAACCCATTGTTTTTAGCAGATACTGATCATTGCTGCCTGTCCTGTCTTACAGGACAGACTGAAGATGATGGCTGTGCATTAGAAAGACCTTGTTTCTCAGCATCCTCTGCAGTTTTACATGCAAGCAGAATTTCCTGGCCACATTGGAATGCAGGGAAAACTCAGGCCCCATAGAAGGATGCAGAATCCCAGGGACCAAGGTTTGTGCAGAGCCTAGTAAGACTAGGCCAGTAGTGTGCTGTGGACCTTGCTGTAGCTAGAGTTTTCCTGGTCCTGCCTGGCCCACTGTCAGGACAAATCTCTCTCACATGCCAGTCCCGCAGCTGCTCAGACCCAACCAAGTAAACACATAGAGACTTGTATTTCTTATAAACTGTATGGCCGTGGCAGGCTTCTTGTTATCTAGTTCTTCCATCTTAAATTAGCCCATTTCTATTCATCTATACTTTGCCATGTGGCTTGTGGCTTACCAGTACTTTCCATCCTGCTCCTCATCTTGGCGGCTGGCAGCATCTCTCTGCCTCAGCCTTCCACCTCCCAGCATTCTCCTCTCTGCTTGTCCTGCCTATACTTCCTGCCTGGCTACTGGCCAGTCAGTGTTTTATTTATTAACCAATCAGAGCAACACATTTAACATACAGAACATCCCACAGCACCTTGCTATCTGAGGACTCTGATGGGGAATCCATCCGGAGATTTTTTTTTAATGAAATATAGAGTGCTATTACCTACAAAGATAATCAAAAAAGAAAACACTCTCCAAGCCAGTAAGTGAGCTCAGCAAGTAAGAAAACAAATACCCTGGTTTTTAAAAATAGGCAGTGCCAAGTCCAGGGCCTGTCTTACAGACAGGAAGGAATCAAGCAGTTTATCAGAAAAGAGAGTAAGAACTGAAAGGGAAAATGCCTTGTGTGCATAGTTCATCCCTTCATTCAACCAACAAACATTTACTCAAAGCCAGACAAACACAAGGCAGCTAGAAATGGCAGATCAATAGAGACCTAAGAAAGAATGTGTCCTACACAGGAACTGAGAGGGATGCCAGCCTGTTGGAATGTGCTTCCCCCTAGCCCGGGGCCATATCCAGGATTTGACCTTCTTTTGTGTGTCCCCCTCGTGTTAGCCAGAGGTTACTGTGACAAAATACCTGAGATAATCAAGTTGAAAAGAGAAAACATTCCTTTGGGTTTGTGGTTTCAATAGTTGAAGCCCATGTTGCTTTGGGGAGGTGTGTCAGGTGCAAAGCAGGGTGCGGGGGGGGGGGGGGGGGGGGGGGGGGGGGGGGGCTTGGGGCCCAATATCACCTTCAAGAGCACATTCCCTCAAACTTCAGTATCTTCTACTTCCTTCTAATGCTTTCACCAGCTCCCAATATTGCCATAGGCTGGGGACCAGATTGTAATACATGGACCTTTGGTAACCATTGGAGGTAGCACCCTTACCCCTGAACAGGAACCTTACAAATTTCTGCCAGGTCTGTTAAATCCAGATCCCCTTTGAGCTATTTCAGAAAAGTCAGAGAAGATCTGGGCCATGAGAAGGTACAGAGGTAAGCCAGGTGAATGACTTAAGGGGCCCAAACTGTAACTTCACGGCTGCCCATAACAAGCAGGGAAGCCTGGGACCAGCATTGTCAGCCTTGGGGATGGCACCTCCATCCCCTGGCCTCTGTTCCCCAGCTAGTCTGCCACACACCCAACCTTCCACCCTAGACAGTCTCGGTTGCCTAGGAGCTCAGCTGTCACACAGTGTTTTTCTTTCTTCTTTTCTTCCCCAAGATCTGAACCCCTGAGTGTACGGTCTTTTGTCAAAGGCTAGAAGGTTTTGACTGCAGATAAAAGCCCATGTCCTGCTGGATTGGAAATGTAGAAATTGAGCACCTGGCCTGAGCCTGCCCCCCTTTTTTGACCATGCTCAGTGCCCTTGGCACAGCCCATAGTTCTCCTACAAGGAGTCTGTCATTTCTTCCATCGCAGACCTTCTGGCAGATCTCAGCAACCTCTATTCTTTCAGTGTATCACTTATCTGGCCCATTTTCCCTGCCAAGGACAGCTCTCAGAGCGCACTTGATCCGGCACAGGAAAACAGTAAGCTTCGTGCTCTAGGATGTACGTGCTCCCCACCTCCAGCCTTCTCTAAGGGTTCCTTTTTTTCTAATGGGGTATCTCACTAGGCCAAGAACAATGGGACCTCAGAATAACAGAACGGTTATCACAGTCTCAAGGCTGCTTCTCAGCAGTAGGGTTCAAGTGACATTAAACACATGAAATGGTTTGCAACAGCTACAGGATTTTGTCTGGCAGTCTGGGGCCAACGCTTTATGCATCTTTGCAGGGAGCAGTGTGATGGGCCAAGCCCAAGAAACTGAACCATTTGCTGGTGCTCTCTCCTGGATGTTGCTTGCTCACAGGGGGCTTTGACTACAGCATGTCAGCTCTCTGGACCTTGGCCAACCAACCTATAAAATACTAATGCAGGCTAGGGATGCGGCTCAGTTGTCAAAGTGCTTACCTAGTATGGACAAAACCCTGGGTCTTGACCCTAGAACTGTATAAACTGGGCCTGGTGACTTACACCTGTTATTTAGCACTCTGGAGGAAGAGGCAGAAAAATCAGAGTTCAAGGTCATCCTCAGCTACATAGCAAGTTCAAAGCCAGCCTAAGGTATATCAGACCCCGTCTAAGTTATTTTTCTACTTCTGTGACAAAGCAGCATGACCAAGGCGACTCATAGAAGAAAGAGTGTAGTAGGGTTTATTTTGGGCCACCAACCAGCTCTCAAATAAAGACATGGAGACTTATTATTAGTTATGAATGCTCAGTCTTACCTTATGCTCGTCCCACTAGCTCTTATAATTTGTATTAACCTGTTTCTCTTTATCTACATCTTGCCTCAGGACTTCTTACCTTTCTTTCTTTCTGTATGTGCTACTTCCCTGCTTCCTCCATGTTTGTCTGTCTGGCTGGTGGCTGCCTGGTTGACCCCAGGAATCTCCCTCAGTCTCTCTCAAGCCTAGATTCCTTATACTTATTCTCTCTGCCTACCAGCTCTGCCTATCCCCCTACTGCCCAGTTATTGGCCATTCAGCTTTTTATTAGACCAATCATGTTCCTTAGGCAGGCAAGGTAAAACAGCAACACATCTTTATATAATTAAACAAATGCAGCATGAACAAATATTACACATATTTGCCTAGTTAAACAAATATTCCACAACAAAGGAGTTTATTGAGGTTTACAGTTTCAGAGGGTGAGTCCATGTCCATCATGGCAGGGAACATGGTGGCAGGGAACATGGCAGCGGGCTGGCATGGCCCTGGAGCAGTAGCTGACAACATACATTTTGAGACAACAACATGAGGCAGATAGAGAGAGAGACAGACAGATAGACAGACAGACAGAAACAGAGAGAGACAGAGAGAGACAGAGACAGAGAGAGAGAGAACTGGGAATGGTGTGGGCTTTTGAAACCTCAAAGCCCACCCCCAGTGACACACCTCCTCCAACAAGACCACACCTCCTAATCCTTCCCAAGTAGTTCCACCAACTAGGGACCAAGAATTCAAATATATGATCCTATGGGGGCCATTCTCATTCAAACCACCACAAAAACTGTCTCAAAAATTTAAAAAAAAAAAAAAAAAGACAAGACACAAATGCATTTATACCACCCTGTCAGGACTGGCTGGTTTGTGTGTCAACTTGACACAAGCTTTAGTCATCAGAGAGGAAGAAGCCTCAGTTGAGGAAATGCCTCCATGAGATCCAGATGTAAGGCATTTTCCAATTAATGATCAATGGGTCAGGGTTCAGCCCATGGTGTTATCCCTGGGCTGGTGGTCCTGGGCTCTATAAGAAAGTAGATTGAGCAAGCCAGGGAAAGCAAGCCAGTAAGTAGCACCCCTCCATGGCCGCTGCATCAGCTCCTGCCTTCAGGATCCTGCTGCTCTGTTTGAGTTCCATCATTGGTGAACAGCGATGCTGAAGGGCAATCTGAATAAACCCTTTCCTCCCCAACTTGCTTTTTGGTCTGGTGTTTCATCACAGCAACAGAAACTCTAACTAAAACACTGGGTTACAGTAAGAATCAAGAGGAATAATTTTTTAATACATATTTTAAAAAATAAATAGATAACACAACACACACTTGCTAGCCAAAGTTTACTTCAAGGACTTCATCTTAGAGCTTGTGAGAAATGCAGACTCCAGGGCTGGAGAGACGGCTCAGTGTTTGAGAGCACTGCTGTTCTGGCAGAGGACCCGGCTTTGGTTCCTACCATCCACATGGCATTGCAGGGGATCCAAAGCCTTCTTCTGCCCTCTGCTGGCACTGCATACACATGATACTCATATCTACATGCAGGCCAAATACACACATAAAATAACAATAAATATTTCAAAATAAACAGTAGGAAAAAGAAAAGAGATGCAAATTCCCAGGGCTCTTCCAGACCGACTGATTCAGAATCTGCATTTTCCCCCAACTTGTATGAGGGGTACCACAATTTACAAGCATGTAGCTATGGGCAAGAATGAGATTTGGAGCCTTGGTGTTATCCCTGGGCTGATGGTCCTGGGCTCTACAAGATAGTAGACTGAGCAAGCCAGGGAAAGCAAGCCAGTAAGAAGCACCCCTCCATGGCCGCTGCATCAGCTCCTGCCTCCAGGATCCTGCCCTGTTTGAATTTCTGTCCCAACTTCCATCAGTGGTGAACAGCAGTGCTGAAGCATAAGCCGAAGAAACCCTTTCCTCCTCAACTTGTTTTTTGGTCAAGGTGAATGCAGCTCAGCCAGAGAAGACTTTCGTAGGCTTCACTGGCCACTGGAGCCTCAGTTTCCTCAAGCAAGAACAGACAAGGTTGCCCTAGGCTGAGCTTGTGGAAAGCAGCCCTTTCCCAGTGAGGAGAAGGGAAGGTGAGGGCCCAGCGGGCTGGTGGTAGCCAGACAGGAAATGGATACTGAGGAGATGAGATGGTGGAGATCGGAAATAGATCGGGGTTTCTGCTGCCAGCGCTGCTGGCCTCCACGCTGGCCCTTCCCAGTCACCAGAGCTCCTTGGCACAGATTCTCAAGCCAGCTGTTGGACAGATTCCACTGAAGATGTGAGTACCTGGCTCTCAGACACCAGAATGGCACTGGAGGGCTGGAGGGCTTTCCATCTGCCCCAGTCCTGGAGCCCCAGGACTGTGGCCAGTGAGAGAAGTGGGGAGACAGGGTATGCAGCAGCGGTACCTCCTGGGTACAGAACTGCAGACAGACACATCTAGTGACTAAAACACACAGCACAGTGGCCCTTCCACTAAGCACTCTCCTCACTGGAGCCTGAAGAAAAGGGTACTTGCAGACCTGTGTTCCCAAATTCTCCAGCAGGGCTGGGAAACGTCCTCTGCAAGACTCCACTCAAGTAATTACCAGCAGAGTGTCACTGTAAATTGCAGGGATGGGAGCCCTCACTCCATTTCAAGGTTCAAAATTACCAACTTTATGGGGCTGCGGTGAGCATTACATGAGATAATGTGTGAAGCTCTCTTGGCACAGGCCTGTTAGTCCTTTCCAGATGGCTCAGAAGCTTTGCTCTGGCCTGAAGGCCCCTTCCCCAGCCTTGCCCTTGCCATAAGCTGCAGCTTAATGGCCCTGCTAATGGATGTTTCCAGTCCGTGGTGGTAGAACCAGCCCTGAAAGCCGAACTCCTGGCTGCGGGTGCGTCTCAGAAAAAGCCCTTCTGATCTTTGCGAGTACCACAGGAAGCGTGGCCCTCTGTGCTTTCCATAGCTGATGAGAGTCAGGTTAAGATACCCTTTCTGACAACCATTTGATTTGCTACTTAGGGAATTTTTTTTCTAAAGTTTGTATTAGTTTTTATTCTGGCATACACAGTAATGAATCTCATTAAGACATTTGACTTTTTTCTTTTCTTTTTTTTAAATTAAAATATAATTATATCATTTCTCTTTTTCCTCCCTCCACCACCCCTTAGACACATACACACAAGGGGTGGGGAAACCAGGAAGATGGCTTGTCATGTGTGTTTGCCATCAAGCCTGACCTGAGTTGGCTCCCCAGGATACACAAGGTAGAATGAGAGAACCGACTCCTACTAGTTATTCCCTGACCACCACAAGCACACTATGGCATGTACACACGTACACACACACACACACACACACACACACACACACACACACACACACACTTTTTTAAAGCTAAAAATTGTAAATAAAAAGTTAAAATGCCCAGCTCTTGGGAGGCAGAGGCAGGTGATCTTTATGAGTCCGATGCCAGCCTGGTCTAAAGTACAGCCAGGGATGTTTCACAAAGAAACCCTGTCTCAAGAAAACCAAAAAAGAAAAAAAAAAGTTAAAATGGTGAGCCTGAGTGCTTCCAGGTCCGCCCAGCTTGCATCCTACAGTATTATCTAGAGTAAAGGCTTGGACACTTTGAAGGGGCATGGATACAGGAGTTTGCCTTGCAGGCGCCTGCCTTACCTAGTGGCTAACATGAAGAAGCTGTGTTTGTCTCTCCCATCTCTGTAAGAAGGCCTCTTATCTAGCTGGACTCTGGAACACAGGGGCAAAGCCACCTCAGCTGATCCACATCTGTGAGCACTGGAGCTGCCACAGCTGGACCCTGATCACCAGAACCATGGCTCAGCCAGGCTCAGACAGGGGACCACTTATCAAGCAGCATCTTTGTGCCGGCCACAGATTGGAACACTGTGGGTCTGTGTGACAAAAGAAGATGGGAGAAAAGGTCTGTGGAGGGAGCTAAGGAGGCCAGCACAGGAAGAGCTGGGAAGAGTATCTCAGAGAGCTAGCTCCCCGCCCCGCCTGGTAGTTGGTAAAGGATGCCCCTACTTACTCCTGGAACAAAGTGTCACTTTCCTCAGGGGGGCTGGAAAGCGGGTGCAGAGTTTTGGCAGAGGCGTGGCAGCGTCA
Organism: Peromyscus californicus insignis; assembly: GCF_007827085.1. Classification (NCBI taxonomy): domain Eukaryota; kingdom Metazoa; phylum Chordata; class Mammalia; order Rodentia; family Cricetidae; genus Peromyscus; species Peromyscus californicus. The sequence goes on along the minus strand of NW_026294447.1, from coordinate 52,513,149 downwards.
GGGTAGCTGGTGGTGCAGTGAGGCACTGTCTCACTATTGTGCAAATGAGGGCTTGTGGCTTGGGATTCATTTTCCATGACAGTGTCTTTTATAGATTAATAAAGTGGGAAAATGGGCCACCACGGATGATTCCAGGTCACCTGGTACCCTACTGACGCTCTGTTTCACATACTTCCTGGGAAGGCTTGTGAAACAGGCTCAGTTAACTCTGCTGTTCCCGGTTAATGCAAAACGCTGAGTGTGAGCAATGTCCATGAATAGTAGCTGAATGAGTAAATAAACTCAGATCAGATGTGGGTTCTAACAACCCAACAGTGGGGTCTTGAGATTCTCCCCCACCCTGGTGGAAGCACCACATAATTCCCAAGGATAGAGGGAGCCTTCAAACAAGCCCGTCGCCTTAGTACAGAGAGGGAGGTGCCTTATTCATTCTAAGAGGACACAGTGTGTCGAGGGGGTATTTGGGAAAGGCTTTTCTCCCAAGGCAAGGAGGCCCAGTTTGGTGATCTACAAGCTGTGTCTCTCTGAGGTTGGGCTGACCACAGTGTGCTTGTCGTGGTGTGCGTGTGTGTGTGTATGTGTACATGAGTATGATGTATATGTGAGTGCATTGTGTATGTGTAGGCTAGATTACATCCTTTAAATATATATGTTTATATATATAATAATATGTATATATATGAAATCTTTTTCTTTGTCACATTGTCTTTCATTACCTGGAAACTAGCTTAGCAGGGATCTGCCTGTCTCCAGCTCTGAGATGGCAAGTGTCACCACAGCTGGCTTTTTTTATGTGGATCTGGTCTTCACGCTTACAGTGTAAGTGCCTTATCAGCAGAGCCTGGACCTCCCTGGTCCCCTAGTGGTTGACAATGCTTCTTCATGTCTTCACTCCTCTTCAAACTTCAGAACATATGGCTCTTAGAGGTCCGGCACCCCATAGGGGCGTCTGTGCCTCTGTCTATCCTTTACACGGGACAGAGGAAGCTCTTTGAATTGCCAGGGTCTTCTCCCACCTCCTCTGCCTGGATCCAAACTTGTGAAATACAACTTCTCCATATACAAATCTCCACCAAAAGAGGGACATTGTGTCAGGAGGACCCCAAGTGTCAGTGAAATGGGAGACGGGGGTTGAACCGTGAGTTTGATGGCAGTTCTCATTGTAGAACCTGCAGACACCAGGCAGGTCAGCTGATTGATCACTGCCTGGATATGAGCCTCAGGCTTCGGCAACTACAGAGCCTGCTTTCCCCTGCCCCAGCTTCCCCTGGGGCCCCTCCCTCTAAGCACATTGCCTAGCTCTCGGTTTCATGGGGAAAGGAGGGGGGAGAAGATGGAATTCCCAGAACAACTTGAGTGTACAGGGACATGTAGAGGAACTTGAGTGTACAGGGACATGTAGAGGAACTTGAGTGTACAGGGACATGTAGAGGACGCGTGCCTGGAACCTAAATCAGCCTGTTCTGGGCTGAGGTTCCAATTTTCCAGCAAGCTGAATATCTGGGCCTGCGCATTCCAGTGCAGAGACCAGGAGCCCTGGGGAGCATTTTTAGTCTGAGTCCCAGATGGGTCTACTCAAGCCCAAGATGAGCTGGCTACTCAAGGCCTAGCTAGTCTCTTAAAAATAAACAAATAGAAAAACAAACAAATAAATAGATAGATAGATAGATAGATAGATAGACAGACAGACAGACAGACAGACAGACAGACAGACAGACAGACAGATAGATAGATAGATAGATAGATAGATAGATAGATAGTAAATAAGATCATGACATCAACTCAAACCTTTGAAGGTCCGCACTCCCAACATGGCCTGGCCCATCATGCTCCCGGGACCGCTCTGATTTAGCTAAGCCTCACTCAATCCCCTGGCTACACTTGCTAGTGCTCTTTAAGCCCATTTTCCTCAGGGTCTTTGCACCTGCTCTTATCTCCATTGAATTCTTTACCTTAAGATGCTGGGCAGGGGAGCTAGCTCCCTCTGCCTCTGCCGTTCCTTCAGGTTCTGACTCAAGTCTAACCTTAGGAGAGAAGTCTTTTTGACATGTGACCTTCTGTTGTTTGAATGTGTCTTTTCCAAGCATCAGCCAGCTGCTGCCACTATCACAGCATTAAGAGATGGGAACTTTGATAGGTAATGTGAGTTGGGTGAAGGTCCAGTTGGATTCCCCTGCCTTTCTGCCTTCCACCACTAGGTGACAGTGTTTCCCCCTCCGAGATACAGACTTCAGGCACCAAAAGGTGGCTCCACCTTGGACTTCCAGACTCTCCAGGTGGAGAAATAAGTTTCTCCTCTTTATGAGTTAACTAGCCTTAGGAATTTTGTTACAGCAGCACGAACAGACTCAGACCCTGCTAACACAGCAGTCACACTGCAGCAGGTACAGTCTCTCTTCCTCGGCTTGTCTGCAGAGCCCCGGGACCATCTGACAGGCTGTGTGTATGTTTGTGGGTTGAATGTCCGTCTCCCCGGCGTGGCAGCACTCCACTGCTCCTTTCTCTCCATCTAGAGCATCATTTGACTTGTAGAAAGTCTCAGTAGGGGTTTGCTGATGGAATATGTGAATGAATGAATGAATGAAAGAATGAATGAATGAATGAGGCACTAGAAAAGGCCGCCAAGAAGCGATTTGCAGCACAGTTAATAAGGTTACTTTTCTCCTTGTGATGACAAAGCGCCCGACAAAGGGAACTTAAGGAAGGGAGGGTTTATCTTGACTCACAAGAGTGAAAGGACCAGGCAGACGCCATAACAGGCTGCTCAGTCTTCACTCGGAGATCAGGCCTCAATTTCAGTGTCCTGAGACTTGAGCAAGCAGTTTCTGGGAGGGCCATGAACAAAAGACATAGTCCTTGCAGTAGCTCCCTTTCTGCACGTACTCTGACCGCTCAAGGTTCAGTCAATTGTTTACTGTCTGGGACCCCTCACCATCTTAGAGCTACGTGCATGGGTCACTGTGAATGTGTGAGGCCAGCCAGCCTCCATAGCAGCTCAAAGACAGAGTCTGGGCCACTGAGTCAGCCCCCACAGTCAGTACGTTCTAGGCCAGCCAGCCTCCATGGCAGTTCAAGGACAGAGCTGGGACTTGTCCAGGCCTGACCAAAACTGGTAACTGTGATCCTCAACTAACCCTAGCCAATTAAAAGTTACTAACATGATTGCCACTCACATAAACCAATCCTGAGTCTGTTCCTATGTACTCTGTAGACCCCAAACCCTCTTGCTTTAAAAACCCTGCCCCTTCGCTACTCAGGGTCTCTCCTGCTCTGCTGCTGCATCAGCCGGATAAGAGTCCCGAGTTACCTCGCAATAAAAAGACTCTTTGCTTTTGCATCAGATTTGGTCTCTTGGTGGTCTTTGGGGGACTCTGAGTACTTTGGGGGGGCCATGGCAGCAGGAGCATGAGGCAGCTGGTTACATGGTGTCTGCGGTCAGGAAGCAGAGACAAATGCCAGCACTGAACTTATCTTCTCTGTTTCCTGTTTATTCAGTCTGGGACCCCAGGCCACTGGATGATGCCACCCATGTTCAGGTGAGTCTCCCCCTCCGTGGATACACGTTTCTAGAAACTCCTTCACAGATACACCAGATAGTGTCTCCTAGGTGACTTCAAATCTAGTCAAGCTGACAGTGAGGATGTGCCATCAGAAGCCTCTCTGAACCTACGAGCTGTTCACAGGCACACCTCAGGGCTAGAAGGAGTCTCTGTGAACGTTGTCACCTTTCTCCTCAGGGGACCTGCTTTCTCTCCCACTCCGTCCACATACAGTGCAGGCTGTGGCTCCTCCACCACTCCCTGTCGCCATGGTGACTGCCTCTGCATCTCTGTCCTTCCAACTTCCCAGGGAAAGAACCTTGGTGGAGCTGTATTCTCCAAGTTCCCATTCGTGGTCCTATCCGTGTGGTCTGAGAAGTGAGGTCACGCTCACACCGTGGTTTCCAGGAGCCTGCACAAAACAGGGAAGAAAACACAGGGGGGGATTCTGGGAAAGCTGAGAGACGTCTTACAGGAAGGTATACATAATCTGTAATGCTAAACTGTCCGCTTTCTCAGAAAAAAAACGGGTATTCCAAAGAACACAGCTACCTCTGCAACCATTTCGGTCTGAGGACGAACCTGGTCAACCCTCAGAACTGCCTCCCCCAACCCAACCAACCTAGCCTAACTCACCAGCTGTTGTGCTTGCAGTTCCAAATATAGACACAAGAGGGCACTTCAACACAAGAAGAAAATCCTCCCAACCACATTACTCAGGCCACAATTAGCTGGCAAGACTCCAACCCCTCAGGACTAGTGGAGACTGTTAGCCAGGCACCCAAGCTCAAAATTCCTAACCAGTTAGCCACATCACCGGGTGGATGGCATATCCCCAGGAGGACTGGTTCACCCTGCCCTTGACTTTGCACAGCTATACCTTCTAAATGTTCTAACGAACATGTATCACCTGCATAAGTCCTTTGTTGACACATGTTGTGGGTTTGTGCCAGCCGGGGGCCATTATAAATGAAGCCATTCTGGATGGTGTGTGCAAATCTTTGTGTGAATGCTATTTCATTGCTCTAGAGTACCTATGAGTGAAATTTCTATGGTTATTTGGTTACAAACAGCCACCCAAAGCCATAGGATCAACTTATATTCCCACCAGGATTATGGCACCAGCCTCTCACACTTGGTATGGTGAGCTTCTTCTGTGTCCCAAATGTCTCATGATGCTGGAAACCTGTGGTGTGCTGTGGGCTCTTCACATTTCTCACTCAGTGGAGAGTTTTCTTACCCGCCCCCCCCCCCCCCCACATTTTTCCATTTTGTTTTAAGACAGGGTTTCACTGTCTTAAATAGGCTGGCCTCAAGATCACACTCTTCCACGATCTGGGCAGTGGTGGTGCACGCCTTTAATCCCAGCACTTGGGAGGCAGAGGCAGGCTGACCTCTGTAAGTTCTGGGCCAGCCTGGTCCACAGAGCTAATTCCAGGACAGCCTGGGCAACACAGAGAAACGCTGTCTCAAAAAACAAACAAACAAACAAACAAACAAAGCAAAAAACCAGACTCTTCCTATCTCCACCTTCTAAGTGCTAGGATTTCAGGCCTGCACCACACCACACCTGGCTTTCCCATTAAAAATCAGGTTCTCTTTCTAATACTTTGCATATTTCTAGATATGAGGTCTTCAAGTATATGCCTTATAAGTCATGTTTTCAATCTCTAGCTGGTCTTTTTGTTTTCTTGATGATGCCACTTGATGAACGAATGGGCATTTGTTTTGTTGTGTTTTTTAGAGGTTTTTAATATTTATCTTTATGTGCATGAGTGTTTTGCCTGAGTGTATGTATGTGTATGTGCACTTGCTGTGTGCCCATGGATGGTTATGAGCTACCAAACCCAAGTCTCCTGCAAGAACAGCAAATGTTCTCAACCACTTAGCATCTCTCTAGCCCCTTGTTTCTTGACAAGAAATTTCTCACTTTCTGTCAAGGGCTCAGAGCCAGGTGGGTGGCCCACACCTCTGTTCCCTGCATCAAAGGCAAGGCATTCCCCCATACTATTCATTCTTTGTAAGGGATATACACACATACATACACAGAAAAGACAATTTTCAAATTATCCCAATTTGTCTTATGTATAATTATGTATATGTGGGGGGTGCAGGTACCAGGAAAGTTCAGGAGAGGGGCTTGGACTCCTTGGGGCTGTGGAGACAGGCATTTGTAAGCTGTCTAATGTAGGCACCAAGCTATGGCCTTTGCAAGAGCAATATGTTCAGCTCTTAACTGCTGAACCATCTCCAGCCCCCTGGAGTTTTTGAGACATAATTGTGTATGCAGAAGCATATGTAAGTGTATACAAATTATACACAAACTGGAAACATTTTTATAACGCGAGCCCACCCATAGGCTCCATGTCCCAGAAGGCTGCTTCCTGTTCTCCCATCTGTTCTCCTTCCCTCTCTTCCATCCCCCTCTGTCCCCTAGGGGTGACCACTGTCCTTGACTTCTGCAAACAACATGGGTCAGTGTTACCTGCAGCCAAACTTTACTGGCAAGTGTGTGTGTGTGTGTGTGTGTGTGTGTTGGGGTAAATTAGGCAAGTGAGATTCTTCCAGGAGGTTGTGTGGCACTGTGGTCTGTCCCCTCTCATGGAAACACACTGTAGCTTCCTTGTCTACTGTGCTGACAGCAGCTTAGCAGATGTGTCTTTCCCAGTGTGTGGCTCTTCAGGGCTCTGTGTGCACCCTTGTTCATGGCTTCCAGGAAATAACACACACTTATCCAGTCATGTGTCCTTGGCGGCTGTGGCTGGGTTGTAGGTGACAGCAGACTTGTGTAGGACACACACCACAAACATGGTGAAAGGCCGAAGTGGATGTCACTGGCTCAGGGCTCAGCTCACCCTCCAGCCCGTGTAGGAACAGGGGTGAGGCCTAAACAGATGCAGCATGACTGTGGGCCCTCTTCAGACTTTGGCCTTAAACATCCTGCCTCCTGCCCTTTGAGAATGTGCTGCTCTTTACACGTCGTCTAGGCCCAGGTATTTTGTAAGTGCAGCAGGAAGTGACAGAGACAGGGACCTCTCTCCATAACTGCCCAGAATGAGGAGGATGCTCCTGAAGTCTCCTCTGCCCTGAAGGGTGCTCTGGCCCAGGACAGGGCCACCTTCAGTGGACTCTGGCTCACCAGATGAGAATCAAGAATTCCAAAGGCACTTGCTTAATTAAGGCCTTTCTCCCTTCCCAGCTGCAGACCTTCAGTTTTCTAGAAATTACCAGCAACCCCGTTTACAGTAAAAGGACTTGTCCAAACCCAATGTGCGAATCTAGACGCTCACAGTCTGCAGACTACAATCCCACTCAAACTCCTCTGCAGACGGCCACCCTGTATTCATTGGCCAAAGAGAGGAAAAAAGTTTTAGCAACTAACTTCAGAGGCACCAAAGTGGCCACACCATGTGTGGCTACTGCAAGACACTAAAGTATGCCTCCTGTGTGTATTTTCTGAGTACCTCTTTCAATCCTCCCACTTAAAATCTGGTTTAATCAAAAAATTTTTTTCCGTACAATATTTTCTGATCATATACCCTCCCTCCGTGAACTTCTCCCAGATCCCCCACCCGCCCAATTCCATGCCCTGTTATCCTTCTATGCGTTCATCTTATCGCTCCACCTTAGACACTATTACTATTTGTAAAGTGCGACAGTCATCCTCTGGGACTGCCCGGAATAGAGAACCTTCAAGTTGAAGTCTGGCTCCTTTGACCCACCCCGGCCAGGAGTTCCTGGCCACCTGGCTGCCTTCTGGGGGTGAAAAACTAGCCCAGGAGACTCTGGTGGTGGGAGACAATTAAAACTTGATGTTGGGGCAGATGCTGGAGCAAGTGGGGGTGGGGGGCTGCTACCAGGCCAGTGGATAGATGGGAAGCAGTCAGCCTTGTGTTGGTGAGTGTAAGAGCTTTAGTTTACAAAGGTATCGACACCAATCTACACGTAACTGAAATTCAAACATGGATACTCTGTTCCCAGTATTTTATATTACTCATGATGTTGAAAATTGCATTGCTAGTAAAAACTCAAAGACTATATTTACTTACTAATTTGTCTATTTGAAACAGGGTTTCCTGTGTAACTCTGGAACTCGCTGTCCTAGAACTCATTCTGTAGGCCAGGCTGGCCTCGAACTCGGAGATTGCCGGCCTGAAATGAGAGCCAAAAGGGTGTATATATGAATACATATCAATTTACTAATGGGTGCTATGGGAAAGCAGACTCGCAGACACAGGATAAGGTCGATCAGTTGCAGAGTCCTTCCGTTTTGCCCAGGAAAGATGGGGATTGACAGAGGCTGCTCCATACTGCCTGACTCGGTCTCCACCACTCAAGAGAGCTCGACCCTGTCTCTCTCCCACTTTAAGCGGTCCTGTGGGCAGATAGGAAGCCACAAAGCTACTGGTGGAACGAATTCCCACAGCACCTGCCTGTGCCTCCTGAGTGCTGGGATTAAAGGTGTGCCACATCACCACCTCCTCGGCTTCAAAGACCCTTTTATCCTTCCTCTGTGTTAAGCTCAGAGAAACCACCATACAGACCACTGGGGCTGGGGTAGAAAATAAAAGTTTACTGAGGGCCAAGCTTCCAGGCTGTCTCACCAGAGGAGAGAGCAGCAATCTAAGCAGGGAGATAAGATCCCGGTAAGACAAGGATCCTGAACGTGCAAGGGGCAGATCTCGTCCTCCCAGGGAAATTTTTTTTTCCTGTCTTGGATGGAATAGGGTTCCCAGGCTGTGCCTGCCTCCAGGGGGATGTGCCTGTCACAACCAGTCCAGTTTATGGGTAGCAGATGTCCTCTGGCCAGTGGTGCATGACCTTTTAGGGAAAAATGAGTAAGACCGTTATCTGATAAACAAGCCCCGCCCACCCCCAGTCACGGGGTTTCTGAGAAACGCTGCAGTTCGGTTTCTGTTTCGCGATGGCCATCTTTGCTAGCTTATGTTCAGGGTAATCACAGCTGTTTCATCATCTTAAGGGCCTGATTTGTCACCTAACACCTTAAGCAGTTCCCTTTAGAACACACCCAGGGATGTAAGAACCACAATAAACTTGTTACTCACAGGTCAAGGGAACCCTAGCACACTGGGGAAACCATGTTTTCACCTGGACTTTGGAGTCCTTGGTAAGAACAATATAAGGACTAAAAAGAAATAACCTGTTGCTTGCTCCGAGAGATAATTATATGAACATAAAAACTAACAGCCCGCAGGGAGTCTTGATGAAACTGCTCATCTGCTGCCTTTGCTCACTGGATACTGGGTAGACACCCCCCTCTCCCCCAACCTCCACCCCGTGGGCCCTCCTCCTTCGAACACTCATGTCCTACACAGACCCTTTTCCTGACTGTTGGGGGGGGGGGGGGGGGCAAGCCTCATGGGAGGAGGCCGGGTTAGGTCAGCGGTGGGGCAAAGCCCTCAGAGCCATCGGGCTAGATAAACTATTCCTGTTGACAAAGCCAAGTCCATGTCTTCAGTAGTCCAAAAGAAATTAAAAAAAAAAGAAAAAAACAAAACCGAAGGACAGCTGTTGGGGTGACCAAGACGATGGGTTGTCACCACCAGGAAAGACCATCGTAACCCAGAAACTCCCAGCTCCCCTCAGGATTCGGAAACGACCTCCAGGGAACACTGATGTGAGGTGTTGCTTCTAGGATCTGGAACAGGGCATCATGAAAGCTGGCAGCTGGCACACACACAATACTGTGCCCTTAGGCTCCTGGGTGCTTTGTAACCTTTAGCTCCATTTTTCATCCCGCCAATCTGAAGGGAAAGGAGAATGGGGAGGTTTGGAAAGAGCAATTGACACCAATTCCGAGCAAACATTCTCTAGATGGCTAACATGTACCAAGCGAAGGGGGTTCTACTAGCAGAGAGGACAAACAAACAAAGCAAATCACAATGAAAGCAGAGGTCGAATTTTCCACCCTAACTGAAACCTCTACTTTATGTATAGACACACAAGGGAGGGAGGAGTGCTCAAGCAACCTAGGCAACTATGAACAAGCCACCTTCATAGGTGGCCATCTATGGCAAAGCCAAAAGGGTGATACTACAGTCAGATGCCCTGGAATGATTGTGAGCCACTGTATGGGTGCTGGAATAGAGCCTGGGTCCTCTGCAGGAGCAACAAGCTCTCCTAACTTCTGAGCCATCTCTCCAGTTGATTAGCATTTTAAATGTACAAGTTAGTTTGTCCACAGTGAGTTGGTACTAGCCTGGGGTTCATCCTTTTGATCCCACATTTGGGAGGGTTGACTTGGGGCCCAGGGTTCTACTGTCCTGCTCTGTGATTGGTTGGTTTCACAAGTCAGTTGGCCAGGGGCAGAGATGATTCTGATCTGAGGCAAACTGTGTTTCTTTCTGCCCTGATCTAAGCCATCTTTCCCTAGTTCTGGGCTCCAGGGTCAGTTTCTTTAGCCAGCCTCTTTTCCCTACACCTGATACCCAATGTTTGCTAAAGGATTAATTGATCTCCTTAAGTAAAGCAGGAAATAAAACATTTGCCTTAGGATTGTAAAATATGGAAATGCAAAGTCTGTCACAGTGGGGTTATAACCTTAGAGATGGTAAAGCATGAGGCAGTAAAACCTGTCACACCGGTGATTAACACAGGACACCAAATGTGTCCTAATCTTAAATTCACTGACCCTTAAACTCTTGCATAAGTGTGCAGTTCTGCTTTCGTGATTTTTGTGAATATTTTGTCTGTTTTAATTGGTTGGTTATGGTTGAATCCAACATTCCATGTTCCCTATAATTGCCTGTGTATTCTCTTCCAGTGGGCAGTGAGTAGGTCTGGTGTCATGATTGTTAATGTTGTGAAACGGTTCTCAAGAGGCCTTGGCGGGTTTGGACCAAGGTGCCCTTTCGGTGGGTGAGGCACATCATGCAGATGCAGCAGAGGGGCTGCGGCATGGAGCGATGGAAACACCATGCAGACACATTATTATTGAAGGGAGGGGGAGGGAGAGAGAGAGAAAGAGAAAGAGAAAGAGGAGAGGAGGGAGGGAGATAAAGAGAGGGAGAGAGACAGAGAGGTGCGCACTACCTCTGGCGAGAGAAGGGAGAAAGAGAGGGAGAGGGTTTTTTTTTTTCCTCTTAAGGGAACTTTAACATAAGATGACATCAGGACACTGGGTGGGTCCCCAAGGGGTGGGTCCGAAACTAACAGTGATAAAGATTTTTTACTTTGGAAAAAAAAAAAAAGCCTCTAAGAGTTCTTTGATCTAACACAAGCATCTCCTGCATACATCCACCAGAATGTGGGCTCTACTGAAGAGGACCCAAAGTCATCACACAGGAACACTTGATTACTCAGATCTGAATGCTCCTCCACCCTCCACAGTTACAGGTAAGTAGGAAGTTTCCATGATGAGCTGGCTCACACAGCTGAAGCCAGCCCACTAGTTAAATGAGACCCCATGTAAATCTGCCTGCTGGTGGGGCAGCCCAGAGAGACTGATGCACAAGAGACATCACTGGGATTTTGGCTATCTTAAATTCAAGGCAGTGATGGGAAGACATTGGAGCCCAAATCTTGTAGGTCTACAGCCCAAGAAATTTCATTTATCCCCAGACCAAAAAAAAAACTTCTCCCCTCTCAAAATTGTTATTTGGTTTTATTATAACAGACCTAAAACAATTCATGAAACTGTTTTTCTAGTCCCTAACCTAATAACATATCTTGCTGTAGGGTACTCCAAAGCTTGTCGCATTTAAACACCCAATCGTCACCTTTTGGGCCAATGGGTTCATGTCATTCCATCTGGTCCTGTCAAGACTTCCTTGCAGGAGGTGGTCAGGACCGAAGCCCAGGAGTCAGCTCCCTCCATCCTTTTCCCGCTGAAGTTCCTGCCACCCTGTCCTATCTGCTCCTGCCTTTCCATAAAGGCCCAGCCTGAGAGAGAAAACTGAGGAAGGCAATAACGTAAGCGTATTTATTGAGCATTTGTAGAAGGCATTTATAGTCAGTTCTCCCATTTACTAAACATGAATAGACACATTGTTGATAAAATACGTGGCACATCCTTTAGCATCCTGGCTGCTGTGGGAAGAGGCATGTTGGAGGATATTCGATTACACTGTGAGCCCCGAGTTTGCATTTGCCTTAATTAAATAAAATGAACCTTGGGTCAGGAGGCAGTGTCAGTAACTAGTTGACAGAAAGTAATCATAGAGCATCAGAAGGCATCTGAGAGACACACACACAGGAAGTAGTAGGGTGGGGTTTGGAGTGGCACGGCCTTTTCTGGTTTGGCGAAGTGGAAGCGTAGGTCTTTCGTGGACACCAGCAAGGAGAGTGGGTTAGCTAATTGCTACTCAGCCTGTCTGAGCTCACAGATTTTCACCCCAGCCTTTGAATCTAGAGTCTTATTCAAAAATAGAGTAGAAATTTAGTAAAAGCTACCATTAGCAGCAGCGACAGGGCCGGTGCCTGTGGAAACAACTCCTGCCAGGCCGTGGCCTGAGTGGACAGGCTGCTGCTAGAGAAGCGGGCCAGTAACTGCTGAGTGGCAATTGCTGGCTCAAATGGCAGTGGATTAAGGAGCAGCCACTGTGCCCAAGTTAAAACAGAGGCAGGCAGCAACATTGTATTTGTCAAAAAGCCAGACTTTTGCATCTACTTTCTCCACCCTCCCCAAGAGATTCCCAACTGCAGCCCTGGGTCCCTCTAGGTACTCCATGGCCCTGGGGTGAGTGCTCCTCAGTAGACACACAAGTAGTCCAGCTCTATGGACCTGCTGCTCCCCAGGAGGCCTCTTGGGATGGGACCCAGGGATAGGACTGCTCCATGGAGTCCTCAGAAAGGGCCACCATCTGGCAGTGCCATTAGGCTACAGATGACCAGATAGGAAATATGTGATGTCACAGACATGCTCTGGACCCAGTGCCTGCCATCCTCCAAGCAGTTCAGTCTGGGCCTAGGGTCTCCAAAAAAAAAAAAAGTACTGATGTGGGAGCAGTCCCAGGCAAGGCAAGGAGTTACTGGATCAGGGTTTGCTCCACAAGGGACACAAGGCAGACAAGCACTTAGAGTGGCAGGAATAGAGACCTGAATGCCAGGGTGGATGCCTGGACAGCAGGATGCCATATAGCACAGAAAGCCTTCCGGGAAGAGATGGCTCTGTTACCCTAGCTGCCATGTCCCTCAGTCTCTACTGCCATCAGGTAGGGCTCAGAGGGATCAGCATAGATAGGAAGGTCCCAGCCCCACCGCTTTGCCCCACAGCCACGGTCATCAGGGACAGTGGGAGTCAGAGTAGTGAGGACCATAGCAGAAAGTGTACCAAGGGGGAAGGAACCAGAGTTCACAGGGGATGGTGACCTGGGCCTGGCTCAGGGTGGGAGCCTCTCCTCCAGAAATAGGTGTAAGGCCTCCGAACAGTGTTCTCTAACTGCCTCAGGCTCAAGCTGACACTTGGCTTGATACAGCCCCCTTTGAGTTCGAGGTAAGGGAGCAGTATGGTCACAGCCCTGAAGCCACTCACCCCCAGTGCCCACTGCTGCTGCACCAAACCAGAGTTCCCTGCCTCTGGAGTGCAGATGTGCAAGGAGGAAAGGCTGGGATCTGGCAAAGCAGTCCCCTCCCCTCCCCGACACCTCAAACTCCAGAGCATCCCATAGAGAGAACGTGTAGCGGAGGCGAGGGGGGGGGTGGGGGGGGGGTGAGAAGCATGGTAGGGGCAGGAAGGATGGAGGGAGGGGAGAGGGGAAGGGCAGAGAGGCGAGGAGGATGGGGGGAGACAAATGAGAAAGATAGGAAGGAGAAAGGGGCAACAAGAGCCCATGATGTGACTTTGAGCAAGACCTTGGTCTCTGAGCCTCAGGGTCCCTATAGGAGGTGAGACGGCCTTGAGGCCTATAGGCCTCAAACCTGCCAGAGCCCTGCCCTCATTGTAGGGGAAAGACTGACCCAGGACTCACACCATCCCTCCTGCCCCTCTAGATCCAGTGCTTCTCAACCTTCCTAATGCTGCAACCCTTAAAATACAGTTCATGTTGTGGTGACCCCCCCCCCCACAGCCAGAAACTTGTTTTTGTTATTACTTCATAACTAATTTTGTTACTGTTATGAATCATAATGTAAATATCTGATATGCAACCCCTGTGAAAGGGTCATTCAGCCCCCAGGTTGAGAACTGTTGTTCTAATCCTCACAGTCTACACAGGACACGTTTTGTTTTTTTTTTGAGACAAGGTTTCTCTGTGTAGCCTTTGCTGTCCTAGAACTTGCTCTGTAGACCATGCTAGCTTTGAACTCACAGAGATCCCCTTATCTCTGCTGGGATTAAAGGCATGCGCCACCACTGCCTAGCTAGGACACCCTTTTTTCATCTGTCCATGATAATAGGACTGAGGAACCCTGTGAATACCTCAGAGGGGCTGGCTCTCTCCATCCTCGCCATCAAGCCAAGGCCTGAGCACACAGGTACTGGAGTATGCTCTCTCCACAAGAATTTAATTGGGAGATCCCCAAGCCTTCAAGCTAAAGGGGCTATGGGCTTGACATGACTCTACCTCCAACTCACAAGAGACAGGATACCAAGGATAAAGGTCAGTGTTGGGCTTTGAAGGTGAGGGCTGACCCACGGTCTGAGGTCTACCCAGAGACCTCACACATATCCAAACTCCTCCTCTTTCTCCCTTAGCACAGACTTACCAGTAAGAATCCAGGGACCTTGAGGAACAGCCCAGGGACTCAAGGAGGTAGAAGAAGCCCAACAGAGGGCCTTGAGTCAACAGATGACAAGTACTCAGTGTCAAGAAGGATGGGATGGGACCCTAACAGGATGGGTAGTAAAGGGAACCTTCTATGGGATGCAAGGGCTGGGGAGTCTTGTGGCTCCGTGGGCAAGGACAAGAGACACAAATGGCCAACTAAAATACTGGCCCAACAACCTCACGCAGGTCCTTGCTTTAAAGTGCTCAAGTGATCTTAGAACGGGAGTTGTGGGAGTCCAGCTCCCACTTTTTGAAGGGTTCTTAGGTGTAGGAGAGGGGGATAAGAAAATATCAGCTGGAAAGAGACCTAGCTGACAAGAAGAAAGAAACACAGGATAGTTTTGGGAGGGCCTGGATCAATACCCAATAGCCTCGTCCTTTATTGAAAAGGGATTTTTATAACAGCACAGCACTACAAGGTAGGAGAACCCAGCCATCTAGGCTCAGCTCCCCAAGAGCAAGCTCCCCACCTCAGCGTGGGGGTGGGTGGGGGTGACATGACAGACGCTCCAGTCCTCTTCCAGTCACATGTTGGGTACATGAGCTGCTGAGTTCAAGGTCCAGAGAAAGGAGAAACCTTAATGCAACAGAAAGACCTCTTCCCCTGGGCCACGCAGAAACTTCAAAGGCCAAAGCACAGAGAAGCCTGGGTAGTGGTCAGGGCAGAGACAAAAACCAGTTATGAAGTGACATCCCAGCTAAAATGAGTCCTACGGCCTTTGAGGACCTCAAACCCCAGGCTCTAGGTTTTATGGGAGCTTCGAGGTAGATGAGATCCAGGCAAGGTGTAGACCACTAGGTTCACTGTATGAGAAGAGTAGCCCCTAGGACTGCCCCCACCAAGAATGCCTCCTCCTGAGACTGCTCCCTCCCAGGGATGCCCCCCCCCCCCCGGGAGGCATGGGGTGGGAAGGACACTGCCAACATCTCACCAGAGTTTTACCCACATAAGCATATGGAGAGAACTCTGTCAGCTAGCAAGGATTTGGGTATGTGGCCTGAAGCTTCTTATACCATGCCTAGGCCATGACTGGACCCAGGTGGGAATGGTTTCACCTCTCAACCAGAGTGCACACAGCTGGGAAGGTGCAAGGATGGGAGGGCCCACAGCTAGCTGGAGAGAACTTCTGGCTAAGAGGGCAAAAACCTGTTCCAGGCACATGACTGGGCATGGCTACAGACAATTGGGAATCAGAGTTACGTGTGGCTAGGGAGACGTGAGTATAACCCTGGAGCATGCCAGCACCAAAGCCCTCCCTAGAGACCCCCCTCAACCCCCACCCGCCCAAATCTCACCTAACATAAAATGACTGGAGAGTCTGGGTGGCCCTTCTCTCTGAGTCATGTCTCTCTTATGTACAGGTAGGTTTTGTCTGCTAATTGTGGGTCTATGGTATTTGCTTGGCTACATGTGTGTTTGTAAAAGATGTTTTGTTTGTTTTTTTGTTTTGGTTTGTTTGTTTTAAGACAGGTTTTCTTTGTGTATCCCTGGCTGTCCTGGAACTAGCTCTGAAGACCAGGCTGGCCCTGAACTTACAGAGATATGCCTGCCTTTGCCTCCCAAGTGCTGGGATCAAAGGCATGCATCACTACTGCCTGGCTGTAAGAGATCTTACAGTGTAGTTTTCTTTTTCTGAAATGCTGGTGTTGAATCTGAGGGTCAGACTGATACTGATATCATGGTACAAATTAAAAACATTCTCATTTTCTGAAAGAGCTTGCATAAAGCAGGGAGAGGTCTTCCTTATATGTCTCATACATTTCACATTGCATCTCTCTGGGCTTGGAATTTCCTTTGTGATGCACAATTTAATTTACCTACTGCATACAGTTGGGACACGTCATGGGCATCTGTGCCTCCAAGCTATGTGGAGGAGGAATTGTTTTGGCCTCTGATAGCAGACTGCCCCTGTCTTCTTAAGTCAGGTTAACTTCTCAATGACTTTTTCCATTTATTTATATCATCAAATTCATAGCATAAACGTGCTTATGGCATTTCTTTCTAATCCTGTTTAATGTTATGGTGACTCATTCTTTTTTTTTTTTTTTTTTTTTTTTTGGTTTTTTTCGAGACAGGGTTTCTCTGTGTAGCTTTGTGCCTTTCCTGGAACTCGCTTTGGAGACCAGGCTGGCCTCGAACTCACAGAGATCCGCCTGGCTCTGCCTCCCGAGTGCTGGGATTAAAGGCGTGCGCCACCACCACCCGGCGGTGACTCATTCTTGATGGTAAATTTTGTTTCATCTGTTATTTCATAACTATGCTAGCAACACTTAACATTCTTGACTTTTTCTATTACTTTTTTCTGTTTTTCTTACTTGTTCTCATGTCTTCTCCTTTGATTTAACTGAATCTTGTCTACTGGGGCATCCAGGTTCCTCATTTCTATATGAAATAATTCACTTGAGAAAGGTACAGAAAACTATGCTTATTAAGTCAATTAAAAGTGAATGAGTCTCATATATATATAATATATATATATATATATATATATATATATATATATATATATCTTAAGCTCTTGTTTCAAAACAATTTTTGAAATGCATTCAGGATTTTCTGTTGAATAATTTATCATCTGAAATCAAAACTAGTATGGATACAAGCTATTGATTCATTATGTCATCTGTGTTCAAGGTTTTTGAGCATATGCATATTATTATTATTTTATAACTTATTTAACTTTATTTTATGTGCATTGGTGTGAAGGTGTCAGATCTCCTGGAACTGAAGTTACAGACAACTGTGAGCTGCAGTGTGGGTGCTGGGAACTGAACCCGGGTCCTCTGAAAGAGCAGCCAGTGCTCTTAACCACCGAGCCATCCCTCCAGCCCCACATGTGCATATTACAATGCAGGTTGTTTAGTGTTCTTTCATTTGTTTTTTGGATGATAATTTGAGCAATGCATGGTGTAAGTAGAAGGATGTGCCATAGGTCTTCCCTCCAGGCTTGACATGACCGTGGCTCTCCTGAAGTAGGGTGGCCCTGAGGACCTACAGAACCACTGGTTCACGGTTTTATCAAGGAGATAAAGAGACCAACACTGGTGATAGCTATGTCCATGGTAATGAGGCTGTTAACAGCCCCTCATGGAAGAAGAGAAACCCCCCACCTGTGACTCCAGCAGCCAGCTCTGCCCACCCCTGCCCCAGCTGTGTGTAACCCTAGCCATACTAAGTGATCATGAGGGAGTGGTCGTTTTGAATTGCCCAAGCTCCCATAAATAAATAGCTCAGTAATGAACTTTTCACCAAGTAGAACTTGACAGATTATGAACTACCATGTGGGTGCTGGGAATTGAACCCAGGTCTTCTGGAAGAACTGCCAGTATTCTTAAATGCTGAGCCATCCCTCCAGCCCCTTACAAAGTATCTTTTAATTTCATTTTTTAAAAGTGTGTTCTCATGTGACTTTGAATTAATAATTATATTTCTTATCAATTAAATTTTAGATCAATAATAAATTTATAAGCATCAAAACAGTGTGTTATTGTTGCTAGAAGAGACAAGTCTTTGGAACAGCACAGGAAATTTCAGAACTAGTATCCTGGTACACACTCACACACACACACACACACACACACACACACACACACACACACTCACATGCAATACACACATATATGTATACACACACACCAGTACCTGAGTTTTGAGCAGAAAAATGGAACATAAAATCAATGACAAAATAAAGATCATAAGAGACACCAAAATAACAACAAAAATAACCCAGGTTGAGCATTCTGGTGCACACTTATAATTCAGCACACACAAGGTTGACAAAGGATGAACTCAAGTCATAGGCTAGCCTGGGCTACATAGCAAGACTCTGCCTCAAAACAAACAAAAGCACCACAATGACAATTGGAAAAGGAATTTGTACCACACATGTGCCCGGATTAAGGCCACTCATGTATGATTACCATGGGAAAATATTTCAGTTTTGAAATTTTTACTTCCATGTGCATGCATGCATGTGCCACATGTGTGCCAGTGGCTGAAGAAGACAAAAGTGGTCAGTGGTAGATACTGAAGCAGGAGTCCTAGGCAGTTGAGAACTGCTTGCCACGAGTGTTGGGAGCCCAGCTCAGAGCCTCTAGATGAACAAGCGCTGTCACACACTAACCGGATCTCCAGCCAGCCCCCAACATGTCACTAGAGAACTGGTACAAGAATAAGAAAAGACGCCGGGCGGTCTTGGCTCACACCTTTGAGCCCAGCACTCGGGAGGCAGAGGCAGGTGGATCTCTGTGAGTTTGAGGCCAGGCTGGTCTACACAGTGAGTTCCAGGACAGGCTCCAAAGCTAAGCAAAGAAACCCTGTCTCAAAAAAAAAGAAAGAAAGAAAAAGAAAGAAGGAAAAAGAAAAGGCGGGCTAGAGAAAGGGCTCAGTGGTTAGAGCACATATTACTGTCATTCTTGCAGAAGATCTGACTTCAATTCCCAGCACCCATGGGAATCAGATAACTCACAACTGCCTAGAACTCCAGCTTTAGGGAGCTGACGCCTCTCTTATCTCCTTGAGCACATACAAAAACACATCCATACACTTTTAGAAAATGAATAAGGGCAAGGCAGTGGTGGCTCATGCCTTTAATCCCAGCATTCAGGAGGCAGAGGCAGGCAGATCTCTGTGAGTTCCTGGTCTACAGAGTGAGCTCCAGTTCCACAACAGCCAGGGCTTCACAGAGAAACCTTGTCTTGAAAACAAAAAAGAAAGAAAGAAGGAAAAGATAATTCACAAAGTAAATTCAGAATAAACCCAATAAACTTAAAAACGGTTTAATCTCACTAGAAGTAAAAAGAAATGTAACTCGAGTAACCATTTCAGTTTTAACCTGTTACTAAAAGTTGGGTTTGTTGCTTGGTTGTTTGTTTGACTTTGTTTAATTTTGCTATGCTGGAGATGGACCCCAAGGCCTCCCCAGGACTAGACAAGAGCTCTAATGTTGAGCTACACACCCAGCCAACAGCAGCTTTATTTGATGACAAAGCTAAGTGGTTTTAAGGAATAAATGAGGAAAGGCCTCCCACATGCTTGTAGGAGAGTGTAAGTGTGGTGGTTTGAATGAGAATGGCCCCCAATAGGCTCACATATTTGAATTTTGATTCCAAGATGGTGGAACTGTTTGGGAAGGATTAGGAGGTGTGGCCTTGTTGAAGGAGGTTATGTCACTGGGGTAGGCTTTGAAGTTTCAAAAGTCCATGGCTAGCCAAGCTAGTTCTCTTTCTCTGCCTCCTACTTGTGAATAAGACTTAAGCTCTCAGCTGCTGCTCCAGTGGCATGCCTGCCTGCATGTTTGCCTGCATATCAGCCTACTTGCCTACATTCCTTCCTATATGCTTGCCTGCATACCTGCCTGCATGCCTGCCTACATACCTGTTTGCCTGCCTGCCTGTTATTATGCTCCACCCATGGTCATGGACTCACCTCTGAAACTATAAACCAAATAAATTCGGTCTTCTATAAATTGCTTTGGTAATGTTGTTTCTTCACAGCAATAGAAAAGTAGCTTATACAGATGTCAGTGCCAGAAAGTGGGCTATTGCTATGACAGGCCTGACCATGCTGTCTTGGAAGGAATGTGGAAAACTTTGGGACTTTGGACTAGGAAAGCTCTTGAATGACTTAAGTGGGACTATTGGACCATTCCAAGAGGAGCCTGGAGCAATGTGGATTATGGAGATACAGCTTAAGAGGTTTTGTAGGGGAAAAATATTAAGAACTGGGCTAGAGACCAGTCTTGCGATATTTTGGCAAAGAATGTAACTGTTTTTCCCCCTTGTCCTAAGGGTATTCTGTAGTCGGAAGTTTTCCTGTGTCCCACCCTTCCCACAGCAACTTGGACAAGTAAACACACAGGGACTTTTATTACTTACAAACTGTATGGCCTAATGGCTCAGGCTTCTTGCTAGCTAGTTACTATAACTTAACCCATTTCTATTAATCTATAAGTTGCCACGTGGCTGTGGCTTACTGGTACTTTCACATCTTGCTTCTCATGGTGGTGCTGGCGTCTCTCTCCTCTGCCTTTCTTCTTCCTGTCTCCCTCTTCAGTTCCCATCTAACTATAACCTGATATTCCTGAGGCCAAAACCAAAGACTTTTGAACTAATTTCACTGGCAGAGGAGATTTCTTCATATATATATATATATATATATATGTGTGTGTGTGTGTGTGTATCTTGTTTAATTTTTATTTTTTTTTAATTTTTATTATTATTAAGAGATTTTATATTCATTTTACATACCAACCACAAGATTCCCCTCTCCTCCCACCCCCAGCCTTCCTCCCCAAACCCATCCCCCATTCCCACCTCCTCCAAGGCAAGGTCTCTCACAGGGACTCAGCAGAGCCTGGTACTTTCAGTTGTGGCAAATCCAAGCCCCTCCTCCCTGCACCAAGGCTGTGAAAAGTGTCCCACCATAGGCACTGGGCTCCAAAAAGCCGGCTCATGCACCAAGGACAGGTCCCAATCCCACTGGCAGAGGAGATTTCAAGACAGCCTAATATTGATTCTGTTGCATGGTTATTAGGGATCATTCTACCCCAGATCTACATTGGAAAAGAGCAAGCCAGTAAGCAGCACCCCTCCATGGCCTCTGCATCAATTCCTGCCTTGAGGATCCTTCCCTGTTTGAGTTCCTGTCCTGACTTCCTTTGATGATGAACAGTAATGTGGAAGTGTAAGCTAAAATAAACCCTTTTCTCTGCAAGTTGCTTTTGGTAGTGGTGTTTCATCATGGCAATAGGAACCCTGATTAGGCCAGAAATCTACCCTGTTTCTGGAGAATAAGAGCACTGAGATGCAGACTCACCTATAGGAATATATAACCAGAAAATACTGGTGCACCAGGATGCCAGCATTTCAGCTTAGGTAACTTACAAACGCCAGTATTAGAATTCACACCCTTAAAGGAGAGACGGGGACAGTGAGATAGCACATGTCCACAGGGCAGAATTTTAGGTGGCAAGCACAGGCATTCTGGAAAGGCAAGTGTATGGAGACTGAATGGGAATCACTGGTGGTGGGGCAGGGAGGCAGGGGAATGGCTAAAAGAAAAGCTGAGACAATTTAGGCGAAAAGAGGAGGTTTCCAGATCTGAGATGTATTTGCAAATGTAACTAAATTTCGTCCAAAGTTATGGAAGCTTGTACCAAAAGTGTGATATCTTGTCTAAATTATACCTCAGTAAACTTGACGCCCAGGAAACAGCCCACATAGATCTAAACAGCCAGTTCAGTAGAAGAAGTCATTTGCAAAGCAGCATGCACAGTGTAGTCAGACTGGGTTGGTAGTGGCATATTATACGAGAGACAGAGATGGAAGAAAATGCTCCTAGATGTGCGAACAGTTTCCTCTAAAGGACATAGATGAAATTAGATACATTTTTGGGACCAAAGTTCCAGGAAAGAAGCTGTACCTTTGTCTGAGCCCTTGGCGAGGGGGATTAACTCCTTAGAACCTTAATGATTGTGGAGAATTTCAAATATTGCAAGTCCAGAGCCAAATTCTCTTGGGACAACTTTATCCCTTATAATAGCCATTCATTGTCCCTATTTGTACCTAACCTAACATCTTTGTGACCATTAGGCAAATTCTTTGGAATATACAAATGCCTGGCTCCCACCAACCTAAACGGGAGCCATCAGTTAGCACCCAAGGCCTACAGCAGAGGCTCCTCCATCGGCGTTGACCCTCCCACTGAATGTCTTCACTAATACATGTATTTTGAAGTGCCTTGGTTTATGGTTTTCTTGGTTCTACTACTGCAAAAACCTCATCAAACTGCTAGTGTGTGGAAACACAAATTTTTAGGTAACCTTATCTAGTTATCCAGCCACAGCTCCACAATAAACTCTCATCCTCTTTCAGGTGAGAGAAGTGAATTTTGTGCCCACATTTTTCTCACTAAGTTTGTGTATGTATGTGAGTGGTTTTTGTTTCAGTTTTGATTTAATGGCAACCAGCTGTCACCTCTCTCTCTCTCTCTCTCTCTCTCTCTCTCTCTCTGTGTGTGTGTGTGTGTGTGTGTGTGTGTGTGTGTGTGTGTGTGTGTGTGTGAAGCGTCAGTCAGGATAGAAACCAATCTCAGAGGTAAGCAGAAGCCCAAAGAGCAGGTGCCTACTTCCCCTATTGCTTTCAAACATTTACCAGGACACTGACTCATTGCAAGGGGCGGGGCCATGTCCCTATTGGTTCAGAAGCAAGAGTCTCTCCTTCTCTCTTCAGATTTAAGTCACTTCCTAAGCTTACCAGCTACCAACACATCTCACCATGTTGGGTTAGTAGCCCTCAGCCCTGACATGGCCTGGGAACTGGGCTCCCAATGCAAGCCTGCCAAGAACTGACTGACATCAGCCAACTCTAACCTTTTCTACCCACCCCATCTCTCCCTAGGAACTGTGATTGGTGCTGCAATAGGAGGAGGTATGTGTCTGGTACCTGCTGGGAGGAGGTGGGGCTTTGTGCTTGGAGGTGGGCTCCATGCCAGCTCCTGCCTTCTGTTGGATTATGGAGCTGCCTGGGTCTACCAAGGGCCAGAATTATGCTCACTCCAGGGATGAGCTTAAGGTTGCCTGCCCAGCTTAAGATTTCCTGCCTCACTTCTTTTTCAGACCTTACATATGATGAGCAGCAAGTAGAGAATTTGTTGAGCTGGGGAAGGGGCAGCTACTTAAAACAGCAGAAGTGGTTAATTTTATCCCCACAAACCTGAGAGTTGGAAAAGTATGATGATTTCTCCAGTGTCACATAGCTTGGCAAGACTATGTCTCTTTCAGATTCTCTACAGACCTCTTTGCCTCTACCTAGCTCGCTGCCCTACCCTCCTCCCCCTTCTCCTCCTCGTCCTCCTCTTCCTCTTCCTCCTCTTGCTCCTCATCCTCCTTCTCCTCCTCCTCCTTTTTAAGATTTATTTATTTATTATGTATACAGTGTTCTGTGCACATGTAGCCCTGCTGGCCAGAAGAGAGCAACAGATCTCATTATAGATGGTTGTAAGCCACCCTGTGGTTGCTGAGAACTGAACTCGGAAACTCTCCAAGAGCAGGCAGCGCAACTAAACTCTGAGTCATCTCTCCAGCCCCAGAATCCTTCTTTACCTTGTGACCTCTTTCCATGCTGTTTAGAATAGATAGACCCCTCCCAAACAGTCAAAGAATTCTTGAGTGAATCTTTCCCCTGAGCCCACACCACCCAGCTCCTCTCCCCACAGTTGTGGCTGTGACGGCTGCACCCGTAGCCCTGGGTGCCATGGGCTTCACTGGGACAGGAATAGCAGCAGCATCCATAGCAGCCAAGATGATGTCAGCAGCAGCAATCGCCAATGGGGGTGGAGTTGCAGCAGGGAGCCTGGTAGCCACACTACAGTCAGTGGGTAAGTGTCAGTCCAGGCAAGATGTCTGGAGACCCAGCCAAGGAAGGCATCTCCCTTCCTCTCCCTACAGTCCAACCTTTTATATGACCTATGTCTTCTAGTTCTGTCCCTACTGTCTGGTTCATTGTGAGTGAGGTTGGGGATTGGTGCAGGGGTGAGGGGCACTGGATGGCAGAAGCAGGAAGGAGCCCTGGTCCAAGATGCATGCTACCTGGGCTCTGAATCTTCCCTACCTGGTTGTCCTTCTCCAGTGTGTCCCCTCTGTACTGCAATGTAGAGAGGGTGTTCCTCTCTGGAGAGCTCTCCCTCCTATATCTCAGCTTACCCAAATCTGTCTTCTCCTTCTGGTCTGACACTTTGAATATCACTGTCCAAAGCAGAACCCTAGAGTTCAGACAAAAGGGCAGTGGGCCATCTCTAAACCTTAGGAGACTGACTATCACTGTATTGTCTCCTTCCCAGGGGTTGTTGGACTCTCTACATCAACCAACATCATCCTGGGCACAGCTGGGGCAGCCATCGGAGCCTTGCTTTGAACTTAGGAGACAACACCTCTACCAGCTGAACCCAAAGCCTTTAAGGAATATCCAGGAGACAGTGTACCCCAAGATGAGCCTCCAAATCTCCCATTGAATCCACTGAAAGATGAAAAATAAAGGTTATATGCTGGTGTGCCGATCTTTGCTTGTGGTGGCTTTTTGAAGGGAGTTGTGGACTGGGAATTTTGAGTCTTCCGTTTCCCCAACCAGACTCAAGCTGGAGATCAAAGGGAGGTGACAGGTTGTCCAACACACAGTCAGTAGTTAGAAGGCTTTACATGGTCCCTGCCATAGTGGAGCTGGTCTGTGTGGCATGGGGGCTTTTTGAGTCCTTGTGGACCTCAGTTGTTCCTTATTAAAGGTTGGGTTGACAGAGATTCCTGTCCTGAGCAAACATGAGAGGTAGCCAAGAACATTGACCCCAGAGCTCTTGGTCCTTCCTCATCAATGGTTCTGGATGTCCAGGGCTGTGAGCAGCACATTCCTAACCCATGGTACTGCTGAAAGGCTGACATGAACCACCAGGAAATGCACTGGGCTTAGCTAATGCACTGGTACCTGGGAAAGAGATAGCATCAAAATAGTCAGCACCATACAGCATCCATAAAATTGAAAGGGAGGCTGAAAGTCTTGCCTTACGTCCTGGGACCCTGACCACACCCTCATCCAAGGCTGGTATTCATCGCCCGTGTGATTGGTGCATAATGCAGTGCTGGACAGAATCCACACTGACACACGAAGGGCCTTGAGGCAGGAGGATTCTGGCATTTATGAAACAATTATGACACAGGACACTGTTCACTGCGGTGACAGGTACCAGGCACATTTGCAGAACACAGAGGCAGGATTCTGATCTCATGAAAAGATCTGGAAAACTGAGACAAGGAAAGGCCTGTAGAAGTCTATCCGGGGAGCACACAGAGGGAGATGGGGTTGTGTGAGGGCATCTGTTAGGTCTGATCTGATGGCTTGGTCTGCATCAGTAACTTCCAGGCAATCAAGGGGAGCATCCATTGGGTTATTGTCTGGCAGCAGGCTGTCTTACAGAAACAGGTGTGGGCCTGGTCCAGGAGAAGTGACTGGTAATGCATCATTCCAGCATTGGATACCCACCTCTCTGGGGTCCCCCCTCAAGAAGGCCTCAACAGAGTATGTGATGTTAGGAATAGGTCCTGGCCAAAGTCTGTCAGCTTCATGATTAGCATAGCTGTAATGGCCAACCAGCAGAAACAGGATCAAGTCTGTTGGACAGAGAGGCCAAAGGCCTCTACCAGGATCCCAATACCTGAGCTAGGACACTCCCCCTTTGAAGTCATTTATATTGGACAGGATGCCCTTGTCCCCTCTTCCTTTCCTGGTATCTCTGATATTTCCCTCTGGGATCTCTTTTATAGGTCTCTCTGAGTACTGCCAGGACTGCCCAGGTCAACCTCTTGCTTTGCATTGTTTTTTCCACATGGTCATAGTTACTGTTAACTTTTTGAGCAGTCTCCAATAATTGGGACCCATTTGTATCTGCAAGCCCTTCTGACTTTGGAAGTTTCTTTTTCTACTACCTGGGGCTGACTGCATGAGAAAAGCAGTACTGGTTGCTCCCTGCTTTTCTGGCCCCTCTGGGTCTATGACAGTGAACATCAGGTGACAGTCACAGAAGTGCTCTGGGAACCCAGTAGGTGATTCCTGGGACTCGTGTAATACCTCACTCACCTTAGACATATTGGGAATTTTTCTAGCATCTGCCATCGATCCTTGGAAAAGGACCTGAGAACAATTTTTCAGAGCCTCCTTACCTTGGGCAGTGTTGGAGTCCCAGTCAGATCAGGCAGAGCGAAAACCCTCTCTCTGGTGGCTGCACTGTGTGGCAGTGATCCAGACCCAAGCCTCATCTGTCCCTCCCTTCAGCCATGAAGAGGGTGTCCAGGAGTTGTTGCCTGTCATCCCAGGTCAGCTGGTGGATATAAAAATCTCTCTAGGAGACTAATGAGGGCCTAAGGATTCTCAGGGAAAGGTGGGTTTTGAGTCTTCCATTATACAGGTCACTGCTTGTAAAGGAGACATGAATTATGAAAGGGGAGAGGGGAACCTTTGGGTCTTGGGTCACTGGGAGGGGGGGATGTGCCTCCCTTGGAGGGAGGATGAGGTCTGTCTCTGCCCCGCAGGGAAATCCCTCCTGGAGCCTCCAAAGCTAGAACCACTCTGCCTGTGTGGAGGGGAGTGGGGGGCCAAGGTAGAAGACACTACCACTTCCATCTAGCCGGTGCGACCAGTGAACTATTTTTCCCTTCCAAGCATGGGCAAGGACTGGGCTGGGCATACAAAGAGGGAAAATCGTTTCCTCTAGTGGAGCTGCAGGATGGAGAGAATAGGTAGAGGTTTGGAGTTTCTCTGGTGACCTAGCTGAAACAGAAGGTGTGAGGGCAGGTCACCAAAAATAATCACTGGATATATACGTGGAGGTAGTACGGATCCAAACCGGGCTCTGGCTCTGAGATGAGTGGCACACGGCAGGATGCCATGCTAAAACTCCTCTTAGGGACCGAGCCAGGCCCCGCCTGGCTGGGATCTGGAAAGTCCTTTAGGTCAACTCCTCACTTAGGGAGGGCCCATTGAGGAGGGGACCTGCTCAGAGTGAAGGGATCAGGAGCAGGGCAAAGGGCAGCTTCTGTTTTCACATTCACATTCATTCCACCTGAGCACTCACCTGTACCATGTGTCTCTGTGACAAGATGGTGGGGGAGAGAGGTGAGCCTAACCCACCCACGCCCAGGGAGCAGAGAGGTCCTTGTTCAACCTCTCCCACACCAACAGCACATGATGTGAAGAGAATGATAAGGCTGGCAGCAGCATTTGATTTTATTTCTTATTTCCAATTAGGCATTTGGCGTTAGCAAATTGTCCACGGGGGTGAATTGATCCCTCTCTGGGGTTGGACAAGCTGGGAGGTGTCACCTCCCCTTCTCTCTCCCCTTCTCTGGGCAGAGAAGGGTTACAAGTCTCAGATGCCCATCACACAGGTCACCAGAGCAGCCTGCAGAGCCCACGAGGAATTTCGATGACATGGAGAGTCCTGCAGCTCCTGGGGAAAAAGAAAGGATGAAAATCGGAGGTGGGATGAAAACTGTGGGGTCCGAGAGTGTCATGGTTGCCAGGGTCAATCAGGATTGCCTGAAGCATAGAGTCTCCACAGAATCCTCTCTCTTCCCAAAATCTCCAGGACCTGTGTCTAGCACAGTTTGTTTGAAAGGAGTAATTCCATGAAAAAACTCTAGGGAAAATCAATCCACTGGGTAACATCACCATCTATAAGGAAGAAGGTTGAACTTTTAAGGTGGACATTTGAACCCTAGTTAAGCTGGCCAGGGATACTCCCCCATCTCCTCCACCTCCACTGCAAAAACCCAGCAGAAGCTAAAGCAGGAAGTGAGAAGCTGGACTATGTCTGGCTCTCATTCTAGTCCTCTTGCCCTGACACTTACCCACTGACTGCAGAGTGGCCACCAGGCTACCAGCTGCAACTCCGCCTCCATTAGCAATAGCTGACAAGGACATCATCTTAGCTGCTAGAGAGGAGGCAGCGATTCCTGCCCCAGTGAAGCCCACAGCACTCAGCACGGGGGGCACGGCAGCGACGGTCATGGCTGTGGGAAGAGGGGCTTTGTAGGTAAATTTGGAGAAAGGGACCCCCAACACACTGGGTCAAACCTGGGGGAACTGCTGGGGTCTGGAGAAGGAGAGAATAAGTAGAGCAGGCTAGACCAGGGCTTTCCCTCTTCCCTCTAAGTCCTCCTGGGAGAAACCCAGAGAGCAAAGGTGTAATGTGAGGCAAGAGGCAGGCTCTGAACCAGAGAGCCACGAGCCAGGGAGCATAGGAAGACAGTAGATGTTGGTCACTGAAGATGGAGTCCTAGGCTGGCTCTGATTGGTAGCAAGATCTTCATCAGGAAAGGTGCTGTTGGGGCCTCAGTGTCTGTCTTGGTCTAATGCTGGGCTAAGAGAACAGCCCAAAGTAAGTGTTTACAGAGGATCACATCTTGCCCAGGAGACAGCAGAAGCACCGGACACAACTGTTGAGGCTGAAGGAGACATCCCAGAGTCCTGCTGTGTCTCCAGTGAGCATGTCAGGAGGCAACAAGCTGATGGTGCCTGCATAGCATGTCCAGTACATTCCAACTCTCTGCTTCTCTCAGCCATACAGCACCCTGGAAATCTCTAAATGAGCTCCACAAACTCTCTTTTTCAAGGAAACAAGGAGCTCAGAGGAGTGTAAATATATCCACCAGGCCACAAGGTGACTATTTTCGCACAAGGTGGAAGGTACCTGCTGAAGATGTGGCCTCTTTGACTCTACACTACACTCCCTCCTTGCTTCTGTTCCTTCTTTCTGGACACTTCTTTCATCCCATCTCCACCCTTACCCCACCACCTCCAGGGAAGCCTGCTGGGACAGGATGGGCTGCTTCCTGACTCCCTTCATACAGGAAGGCCATGATGGAAGTGTGACATTGGGCAGGATGTTGCACCCAGTATAACTATCCCCTGGCTCCCCACCCTTGACCCTTCATGGGCACTCACCATGTGAGCTAGCTAGAATGGTGCCAGAGACTGCCCCTCCAGCTTTGCCCATGGCTGCTGAAGCTGTTATTCTTGAGACCAGGGAAGCCACCAGTGTGCCTTTTTCAGACAATGCACTGGAGTCGAGTCGGGGTTCCAAACACTACTCAGAGCTGTAAAAGGTTGTGGAGCTTTGAGTAGGAGATTGGGGACCCAGAAGTTGATTTCCACCAACTAACTGAAAACCCTGAGGGGCTCCTTGGTGGATAGAGAAGCTGCCCAGGGTTGGTGATAACAGTGGGCCTATCCCCTGTCTTGGGGTGCAAAATCCTGCCCCTGTTGAATAGCTGGGAAATCAGGAACCATTTCAGACATGCAAGTTTTTTTGTTCCAGGGCAGAAGACTCAATGTCAAAGACATTAGGCACAAACCCGCCAGGTCCAGCTGCTTACAAATTGCAGGCTCTAACTATGCTACTCCTAACACTGGAACTCACTTCACCTACCCTCTAGCTTACTGGGGCAGTCCCGGCCTTGGGTCCCTTCCTTTTATGTACACTGGCCTCCTCTCAGCCTTTAAGGGCTTTTGTCACCAAGGCTAGGGGCTTCAGGAAGGAGCTGAAATGACACCCACCAACAACAACAACAACCCCACCCTTCCACCCACCCCTGCTGGATCTTGGATGTGTTTCTGGAAAATCAAGTTCTTTTCAGAGGGGAAAATCCACTGCTTGTAGACATATCCTGTTACTGAAGGCAGCCAATGAAATAAGTTTCATTTTCCCCTCCTCTATCCGTGCCTGAAATATCCATTGTTTTTGAAGACAC
Organism: Peromyscus californicus insignis; assembly: GCF_007827085.1. Taxonomy (NCBI): domain Eukaryota; kingdom Metazoa; phylum Chordata; class Mammalia; order Rodentia; family Cricetidae; genus Peromyscus; species Peromyscus californicus. The sequence continues at coordinate 52,483,587 of NW_026294447.1, read as the reverse complement.
ACCCAGTGATGCAAGGCAGCCAATGAGATAGGTTTCGATTTCCCTGTTTTCTCTGGTCCTGAAAAAAACACTCTGGTTGAAGACACGCCCAATCATGGAAGGCAGCCAATGAGACAGGTTTTTTTTATCTGCTCTCTCCCGGTCTTTCTGGGTTGGAAAAAATGTCCTATTATTCTATAACTCAGTCTTTCTGAGTGTTACTGTGTTTACAATGTTTTGTAACATGTTACTTCTTTTCCAGGGTTGATTTTTTCCCCCCACCCATGACAGTGATGCAGTATAAACTTGAAGCAATAAAATTGATGCTCTGAAGATTTACTAATAATCTTGCTTAGGAAATATTAAGTTACACTAAGTGGAATTTAACTAAAGGAGTGTTGCTTCCAATATGACTAGAAGGTATGTGGTATATAACCAGTTTTGGTGTAGAGTGTGGAAAAGGAAAGTTTGTACCATAGTTGAAGTTTAGGGGTGCTGAGAAAGTTTCTGCTATTGTTCACCAAGATGGACACCCCTCCCCCAATTAGTCTCCATTCCCATAACAACAGGAGACAACCCTGACTCACAATCAGCCATTAGTTCCATCCTCACATCAAAGAACATGCCTCTAAAGGACAGCTCCAGGGAGCATTGCAAGGTTGCAACTAGCATTGAGTCCTGGTCTGCCATCAAGTCCCCTGACCTCTTACCAGGAGAGGCTTAATTTTGCAGGTGGGGGAGATGGACTTGGGTAGCAAACATTCGAAAAGAACAACACTGGTGTACTTAAGCAATTCTGACAATATCTTTGCTGCATAAACCTCCCTTCTGCTCAAGTGCCCAGACAGGCAGTTTGCTGTCTCAGTTTAAATTGTTCCAAGTGTGCACTGGGGCTGGGACGGAAAGAGATTTAAGGATGACAGCATGTGTGAACTGCTAAACCTACCGTGTAAAGAAGTTAGTAAAATCTTCTATTCGTGGCCAGATACTCTTTGTGCATTAGCTACAGCTTATTATTATTATTATTATTATTATTATTATTATTATTATTATTATTATTAACCCCTCTTCTGGCCTCCATGGGCACCAGGCACACTGGTAATGTACAGGTATACATATAGCCAAGTCACTTCTACACATAAAATAAATAAATGAGTTTTTAAAATGTCAACCTGCTGCCTTCTCATAATTTTATATCTATCTCTAAATAAAAGGTGGCTTAAAGATTCAAATCCTGTCCCTATTCAGTGGCTTTTGTAGTGACAGGTATATGAAAATCTGACATTTTGGTTTCAAGATTGTCTTTCTCTCTTTCCTCCTAATGCTGGGGATTGAACCCAGAACCCTGTGCAAGTAAGGTAAACAGTCTACTACTAAGCCACACTCACCATAACCCCTGGCTTTTTGATAGAGAGCCCTGACATTCAAGCCAGATTGCCCCTGAACTCTGCATCTTCAGGCTACACACTGATCGGTTGTGAGGTGTCCAATAGCTTCCAACAGCCAAAAACCAAATATTCTAGCCAGGTACTGTGATACACACCTTTAATCTCAGCTTTCAGGAGGTTGATGCAGGTGGAGCTCTGTGAGTTAGAGGCCAGCCTAGACTGCAGAGTGAGTTCCAGGACCACCAGGGCTATGTAGAGAGACCCTGTCCCCAAAACAAAACCATCCAAGCAAACAAATAACAAATATTCTAGTGATTAGCCAACTTATTTTATTAAAAAAAATCATGTAGACCGGGGCTGTATCTGAAGGTAGAATGCTTGCCTACTGTACAGAGAGCCTTAGATTTGATCCTCAGCATGGAATAAACCAGGCATGTTGATATATGCTTATAATCCCACACCATCAAAGTGGACTCAGAAGGTTCAAGATCATCCTCAGTGTCATACTTATTTCGAGGCTTGCCTTGGCAAAATTCATTTATTCTATCAATTTTTACAACATTTCTAATTTTTGACATTCCCCTTGTGAGAGCTAAAGTTAAGTTTAAATTACTGTGCTTGAGAGTTATATAAAACACAAACACCTCTTACTTGTAAGCCCTACTTGTCCAAGGACAGATAAACCACAGCCTCCCCTTTCTCTAAGGATAGATAACTTCCTGGAATGCTGGCGTTTGTTGTTCGTGTAAGATAACAAGTCATATGTTTTCAATTCAGGAAACAAGGTCAGTTGCCCCAACTGCACAGGATGTGCTTGAGCACACGTAGGAGGGAGATACAAAGGCAGGAAGTACAGCTGTATACTTGCCCTTCATTTGACAATGGTGAAAAGGATGTAGCCTTGTGCATTTTTGCCTTTAGAAAATTCAGAACCGTTCTTTGGGAATCCCGGGTACGGACCTAGCCAGTGTGCACTGTCCTAGCCAGGATTGAATAGAACTTGCTTCAAATTTGGCTCAAAATTGTGGTAGAGGTCTTATTCTCCCTAGTGGGATTAACACCCTCCCAGAAAATATTTAATATAATTGGTCAGTAAAATTCTGAAGTATTGTCTCTTTTGAAGATTCTGTTGTTATAGCAATAATACACCTTCCCAGTGAGAAATCACTCCACATATGTGGAGATTAGTAAAGAAAAGGTGGGAGGGGATTGGTCTCAGTGGTTAAGAATACTTCTGTTGCTGTCTAGGTCCTGGGTTTGATTCCCAGCAACAACATGGAGGCTCAGCACTTACTCAGGCACCAAACACACAGAGATACAGGTTGACAAAACACGCATACACATAAAATAGTAAAAATAATTCTAAAACATTTTTAAAGGAAAAGGCTTAATAGTAATAAATACATAAATACATAAAAACGCAAATAATAGACAAGCTCTGATAAATTCACAAAGAGTATCTGGCCACGAATAGAAGATTTTACTAACTTCTTTACACGGTAGGTTTAGCAGTTCACACATGCTGTCATCCTTAAATCTCTTTCCGTCCCAGCCCCAGTGCACACTTGGAACAATTTAAACTGAGACAGCAAACTGCCTGTCTGGGCACTTGAGCAGAAGGGAGGTTTATGCAGCAAAGATATTGTCAGAATTGCTTAAGTACACCAGTGTTGTTCTTTTCGAATGTTTGCTACCCAAGTCCATCTTCCCCACCTGCAAAATTAAGCCTCTCCTGGTAAGAGGTCAGGGGACTTGATGGCAGACCAGGACTCAATGCTAGTTGCAACCTTGCAATGCTCCCTGGAGCTGTCCTTTAGAGGCATGTTCTTTGATGTGAGGATGGAACTAATGGCTGATTGTGAGTCAGGGTTGTCTCCTGTTGTTATGGGAATGGAGACTAATTGGGGGAGGGGTGTCCATCTTGGTGAACAATAGCAGAAACTTTCTCAGCACCCCTAAACTTCAACTATGGTACAAACTTTCCTTTTCCACACTCTACACCAAAACTGGTTATATACCACATACCTTCTAGTCATATTGGAAGCAACACTCCTTTAGTTAAATTCCACTTAGTGTAACTTAATATTTCCTAAGCAAGATTATTAGTAAATCTTCAGAGCATCAATTTTATTGCTTCAAGTTTATACTGCATCACTGTCATGGGTGGGGGGAAAAAATCAACCCTGGAAAAGAAGTAACATGTTACAAAACATTGTAAACACAGTAACACTCAGAAAGACTGAATTATATAGAATAATAGGACATTTTTTCCAACCCAGAAAGACCGGGAGAGAGCAGATAAAAAAAACCTGTCTCATTGGCTGCCTTCCATGATTGGGTGTGTCTTCAACTAGAGTGTTTTGTTTTGTTTTTTCAGGACCAGAGAGAAGAGGAAAAAACAAAATCTATCCCATTGGCTGCCTTGCATCACTGGGTGTGTCTCCAACCAGAGTGGATTTTTCAGGAGGGGAGAAGAAGGGGAAAGGAAACCAACTCACTGGCTGTCTTGCATGTCTAGGTATGTCTTCAACCGCAGTGGATTTTCCCCTCTGAAAAGAACTTGATTTTCCAGAAACACATCTAAGATCCAGCAGGGGTGGGTGGGAGGGTGGGGTTGTTGTTGTTGTTGGTGGTCTGTGTCCCATCTGTTGGTTAAGTGGCGGCGCTTGTGGCTGGAGATAGCTCCTTCCTGAAACCCCTAACCTTAGGTGGCCCAGGCCCACAGAGTCTGAAGGGAGGCCAGAGTACAGTGCCTCTATGTGTTGGTTAAATCGGAGCTGCTCGTGGGTGGCCGTGCCATGCCGGCGGAGGAGAGTGCTGATCGGAAGAATCACAAGCCATGGTTGCCTCTTTAGAGCTTTTCTGGGAGGGGGGGGGAGAGAGAGGGAGAGAGAAAGAGGACAGACAGAAGGAGAGAGCAGAAAGAGAAGGGACTCACAGAGGACCCACCTGCTCTTTAGGCTGGGACACCGTCTCAGGATGGTGATGTAATTAAGGACAGAATCCTTACACTCTGATCCTCCTTTTGTTCTCATAGAGGTACCTATCATCAAAGATGTATACCTAGAAGAAAGGGACTTGAGGCCTAGCCTGCCCTACAGGCTAGAGAATAGATGAGGTGAGCTTCAAGTGTTAGGAGTAGCATAGTTAGAGCCTGCAATTTGTAACAGCTGGACCTGGCTGGTTTGTGCCTAATGTCTTTGACATTGAGTCTTCTGCCCTGGAACAAAAAACTTGCATGTCTGAAATGATTCCTGATTGCGCATCTATTCAACAGGGGCAGGATTTTGCACCCCAAGACAGGGGATAGGCCCACTGTTATCACCAACTCTGAGCAACTGCTCAGTCCACCCCGAAGACGCTCAGGGTTTTCAATTGGTTGGTGGAAATCAACCTCTGTGTCCCCAATCTCCTACTCAAAGACCCACTTCTTTTCACAGGCTTGTTCCTGTTTGGAACCTCCACTGAGCTCCATGGCATTGTTTGGAACAGGCACACTGGTGACTTCCCTTGTCTCAGGGATAACAGCTTCAGCAGCCATGGGCAAAGCTGGAGGGGCAGTCTCTGGCACCATTCTAGCTGCCTCACATGGTGAGTGCCCATGAAGGGTCAGGGGTGGGGAGCCAGGGGATAGTTATCGTGGGTGCAACATCCTGCCCACTGTCACACTTCCTTCATGGCCTTATGTCTGAGAGAGCCCTGAGGGAGACAAAACTCTGGTATGGTCCTGGGCTTTGAGTCCCTAAAAATTCAGACCTACATGCTTGATGAGGTCCGCCTCTGAGACTGCAGTTCCCGGGGGCTGAAGCTAGGACCTATATTCTTTTCTCATGTCCATTGGATTCACCACCAGAGTTCACTTTTTTCTTTTTGCTGTTTGTCCTTCTGGGTCTACAAGCCAGGGTGTCAATTTAAATAAATTCTTCACTTCAGTCCTTCATCCAGCCTGTGTAGGGCCCAACAGTTTTCTTTATTTATTCTCCTCACAGATATCTTCTCTTTGATTCGCAAATTTCAGCCTTTGGTGTCAACTTCTGTGAGTGTGTGTGTGTGTGTGTGTGTGTGTGTGTGTGTGTGTGTGTGTTTCTGCAGACAATTTTTATCATTTGCATGGCTCTTAACTCACAATGGACAACATTGGTCTGTTCCATGGCTCTTCTCACACTAAGAATGAGGCTCCTAAGAGTCCCCCAGTGTCCCTAGAACCACCTAGAAGATCTGAACTTCTAAATCCACACACAATCTCTCCCTGCAACTAGTGCTCTTTTCCTTTCTGTCCCCAAGGCAGACACACTCAGGGGTTTCTCTAGACTCCACAGCAGGCATTTCATGGGGATATTCATGGGACCTCTCCCTGAACTATGACCTTCTTCCACCAGGGCTCAACCTACTAGCCCAGACTGCCCTGGGCTCAGGAGCATCTGTGCTTGGATCTACGTTGGGAGTACTGAAGGTTGGCACCATCCTATCGGGGTGCCCTGCCTCTGTCTTGGCTGTTTGTCCTGCTGGAGGTAACTGGCCCTGCATATCAGACACTCCTCCTTGGGAGAACTAAGACAAGCCACAGCTTGCTTTCCTTTCTGCTTGTCAGAAATGCAGAGGGTTAGGGAATCCAGAAGAGAAAATATAAAATCAGTAGATTTTTATTGAGTAATTTTATTGCTTGCATTCAGGCCTCAATTGCTAGCCTATTACATGGGTAAGTTCCTTGAATTGTTCTAATGGCCTCAGAAGAAGATAACATTGTTGCCTCCCATTTTGGAGATGGGGCTCACTCTATAGCCCAGGCTAGTTCAGGAGGCAGTGTGTCTGTAGCCCAGGATGATTGTCCTTAAGCTTGTAACCATCTTTCTGCCAGATTCCTGAGTGCTGGAATTATTGGTGCAAGTCACATGCCTATCAATATTATTCCTCATTGACCAGTGAGGACTACTGTTCCAAGGCCCTAGGCAGGAGGAATTGTAGGGCTTTCCCTTCTGCTAGGAACAGTAAATAGAAAGGAAATTCAAATGTGTGGGGGTGATGGTGAGAAGAAGCCGAGGATTGAAGTTCTAAACAACCCCCAAGAGGCTTGGCTAGCTCTGTGGCCATCTGTTGAACGCAGCATTCTGAGTACCAGTCTGATAGCACCCCTTTATTTGGGAGGGCCGTCGAGACATGGCCCAGACAGCCTGGTAACCACCTCCTCTGCTTGCCAGAACAAGTGAGCAGCAAATGCCTTCTAACCATGTTCTTGAGCCCCTGGGTCCTCATCCCCTCCAGAAAGCCCTCCTGGCCACTCAGTACCTGCCTTATACAAGCCTGCCTCTACCCCCAGGCCACTGGAGGGCTGACTAAGGTCTCCGGGTTACCTTTGAACTCTGGCACTACCAGCTTTAGAGTTTTCAATTCTGGCCTCTGTGGCTTCAGGGGACCAGGATCCTGCATGCTGCCTGGGGGCTCAGATGTTTTGAGCTGAGCCTATATGTACCTAAAAATGGCTCAGCATGCTACCTCAACAGCTAGAGTAATGAGTTGTGTTAAGGAGGATCTGAGTAGGCTTCCTGGAGGAGGAAATAATGATGTGGAGCCTCAGTTCATCAAAGCATGTGTCTCAAGTCGTGTTCAGATAACATGTCTGTATCACAGGTGTTTAACCTGGCTGTAAGCAGACCCTCCCAATGAGGTGCCTCTCTCTACCCTGGAGATTCACTGCCTCCTGTGGGGCCAAGGAGAGTGTGTGATAACCCACACTGGCAAACACTGACCCTACTTGTAATCAGTTAGTAGCCCTATCCTGAAGGGAAGAACCCACCATGGCAGCTATCATGTTTTGAATGAGAATGGATCCCAAAGGCTCATATATTTGACTGTCTGGTCCCTAGTTGGTGGAAGTGGTTTGGGAAGATTTCAGAGGTGTGGCCTTGTTGGAGGAGGTGTGTCACTCGGTGTAGACTTTGAGGTTTCAAAAGCATCACGTGACTGCCTGTCTGCTGCTATGCTCCAGACCATGATGGAGGCTTAGCTCTGCACCAATCATAGCAGGAGTCCTAAATTGCAATGCCAGTATGTATGCTCCCTGAGAGAGGCTATCCACATTTTCTTCCTGCTATCCCCACAAGGATAGTGTTCTTTTTTTCTTTTCTCGTGGAAGCCAGGGCAGTCGCTCTACTACCAGCCTGTATCCCCAGCTTTTTATGATTTTATTTTGTTTGAACCTAACTTGCTTTGTGGGGCAGAGATAAGAAAATATAGCATCAGACTTCCTGCCCCACGGCGGGCAAACAGCAAGCATGCGAATATGGAAGAACAGAGCAAAATCCATCTGAGCGGTTTGCCTTCTCCAGAGACCAGCTGCCAGTGCCTCCTCAGGGCAGACAAATGCACTTGGGTCCTCTCCCTCAGGGAAAGACAGATGGGGCTCATTCCTTCCTGGGAGCTTGATGGGGTGTGGGACAGTGGCAATCCTCACACAGGATTTTCTTTTCTTTCTAGCCAAGGCTGCTGTGGCTGTGCTTGGGGGAGGTAAGTATCTTCAGGGAAGGGGTGCCAGTCCACTCCTAGCCCTTCTTGTATGCAGGGAGTCAGGAAGCAGCCCATCCTGTCCCAGTAGGCTTCCCTGGAGGTGGTGGGGTAAGGGTGGAGATGGGATGAAAGAAGTGTCCAGAAAGAAGGAACAGAAGCAAGGAGGGAGTGTAGTGTAGATTCAAAGAGGCCACATCTTCAGCAGGTACCCTCCACCTTGTGTGAAAATAGTCACCTTGTGGCCTGGTGGATATATTTACACTCCTCTGAGCTCCTACTTGTTTCCTTGAAAAAGCGAGCTTGTGGACCTCATTTAGAGATTTCCAGGGTGCTGTATGGCTGAGAGAAGCAGAGAGTTGGAATGTACTGGACATGCTATGCAGGCACCATCAGCTTGTTGCCTCCTGACATGCTCACTGGAGACACAGCAGGACTCTGGGATGTCTCCTTCAGCCTCAACAGTTGTGTCCGGTGCTTCTGCTGTCTCCTGGGCAAGATGTGATCCTCTGTAAACACTTACTTTGGGCCGTTCTCTTAGCCCAGCATTAGACCAAGACAGACACTGAGGCCCCAACAGCACCTTTCCTGATGAAGATCTTGCTACCAATCAGAGCCAGCCTAGGACTCCATCTTCAGTGACCAACATCTACTGTCTTCCTATGCTCCCTGGCTCGTGGCTCTCTGGTTCAGAGCCTGCCTCTTGCCTCACATTACACCTTTGCTCTCTGGGTTTCTCCCAGGAGGACTTAGAGGGAAGAGGGAAAGCCCTGGTCTAGCCTGCTCTACTTATTCTCTCCTTCTCCAGACCCCAGCAGTTCCCCCAGGTTTGACCCAGTGTGTTGGGGGTCCCTTTCTCCAAATTTACCTACAAAGCCCCTCTTCCCACAGCCATGACCGTCGCTGCCGTGCCCCCCGTGCTGAGTGCTGTGGGCTTCACTGGGGCAGGAATCGCTGCCTCCTCTCTAGCAGCTAAGATGATGTCCTTGTCAGCTATTGCTAATGGAGGCGGAGTTGCAGCTGGTAGCCTGGTGGCCACTCTGCAGTCAGTGGGTAAGTGTCAGGGCAAGAGGACTAGAATGAGAGCCAGACATAGTCCAGCTTCTCACTTCCTGCTTTAGCTTCTGCTGGGTTTTTGCAGTGGAGGTGGAGGAGATGGGGGAGTATCCCTGGCCAGCTTAACTAGGGTTCAAATGTCCACCTTAAAAGTTCAACCTTCTTCCTTATAGATGGTGATGTTACCCAGTGGATTGATTTTCCCTAGAGTTTTTTCATGGAATTACTCCTTTCAAACAAACTGTGCTAGACACAGGTCCTGGAGACTTTGGAAAGAGAGAGGATTCTGTGGAGACTCTATGCTTCAGGCAATCCTGACTGACCCTGGCAACCATGACACTCTCGGACCCCACAGTTTTCATCCCACCTCCGATTTTCATCCTTTCTTTTTCCCCAGGAGCTGCAGGACTCTCCATGTCATCGAAATTCCTCGTGGGCTCTGCAGGATCTGCTCTGGTGACCTGTGTGATGGGCATCTGAGACTTGTAGCCCTTCTCTGCCCAGAGAAGGGGAGAGAGAAGGGGAGGTGACACCTCCCAGCTTGTCCAACCCCAGAGAGGGATCAATTCACCCCCGTGGACAATTTGCTAACGCCAAATGCCTAATTGGAAATAAGAAATAAAATCAAATGCTGCTGCCAGCCTTATCATTCTCTTCACATCATGTGCTGTTGGTGTGGGAGAGGTTGAACAAGGACCTCTCTGCTCCCTGGGCGTGGGTGGGTTAGGCTCACCTCTCTCCCCCACCATCTTGTCACAGAGACCCATGGTGCAGGTGAGTGCTCAGGTGGAATGAATGTGAACGTGAAAACAGAAGCTGCCCTTTGCCCTGCTCCCGATCTCTAGCCCATGACTGGGAAGGGGAAAATAGTTCACTGATCTCACTGGGTAGAGGGAAATGGTAGTGTCTTCTACCTTGACCCCCCACTCCCCTCCACACAGGCAGTGTGGTTCTAGCTGTGATATACTACAAGAGGGATTTCCCTGGGGGCAGAGACAGACCTCATCCTCCCTCCAAGGGAGGCACATCCCCCGCTCCCAGTGACCCAAGACCCAAAGGTTCCCCTCTCCCCTTTCATAATTCATGTCTCCTTTACAAGCAGTGACCTGTATAATGGAAGACTCAAAACCCACAATTCCCTGAGAATCCTTAGGCCCTCATTAGTCTCCTAGAGAGATTCTTATATCCACCAGCTGACCTGGGATGACAGGCAACAACTCCTGGACACCCTCTTCATGGCTGAAGGGAGGGACAGATGAGGCTTGGGTCTGGATCACTGCCACACAGTGCAGCCCCCAGAGAGAGGGTTTTCTCTCTGCCTGACCTGACTGGGACTCCAACACTGCCCAAGGTAAGGAGGCTCTGAAAAATTGTTCTCAGGTCCTTTTCCAAGGATCGATGGCAGATGCTAGAAAAATTCCCTATGTGTCTAAGGTGAGTGAGGTATTACATGAGTCCCAGGAATCACCTACTGGGTTCCCAGAGCACTTCTGTGACTGTCACCTGATGTTCACTGTCATAGACCCAGAGGGGCCAGAAAAGCAGGGAGCAACCAGTACTGCTTTTCTCATGCAGTCAGCCCCAGGTAGTAGAAAGAAACTTCCAAAGTCAGAAGGGTTTGCAGATACAAATGGGTCCCAATTATTGGAGACTGCTCAAAAAGTTAACAGTAACTCTGACCATATGGAAAAAAATGCAAAACAAGAGATTGACCTGGGCAGTGCTGGCAGTACTCAGAGAGACCTATAAAAGAGATCCCAGAGTGCCGTGCCTGCACAGCAATTGGGCCCAAAACCTGGGGAGGGAAGTCGGGATGAACAGAGCACACACCAGTCAAGTTGCAAGCATCAGGACCCTTTTATTCTTTCTTCCCCATCTTATATACCCTTTCAGGAGGAACAAACAAAATTGTTTATCAAGCACCCAGGGTCAAGGAATGGTCAGCATGCCCCAGGAAGCCACAGCTGCCAAACCACCAGATATACCAAACAGCAAAACATCCGCAGAACAGCCTGGCCTCAGCACATTCAGAACAGGGGAGGTGGGGGCAATCTTAGAGGGTTCAGAGCCATTCTGATCCCAACACCAGAGGGAGATATCAGAGATACCAGGAAAGGAAGAGGGGACAAGGACATCCTGTCCTATGTAAATGACTTCAAAGGGGAGTGTCCTAGCTCAGGTATTGGGATCCTGGTAGAGGCCTTTGGCCTCTCTGTCCAACAGACTTGATCCTATTTCTGTTGGTTGGCCATTACAGCTATGCTAATCATGAAGCTGACACACAGACTTTGGCCAGGACCTATTCCTAACATCACATACTCTGTTGAGGCCTTCTTGAGGGGGGACCCCAGAGAGGTGGGTATCCAATGCTGGAATGATGCATTATCAGTCACTTCTCCTGGACCAGCGCCATACCTGTTTCTGTAAGATATCAGCCATTAATCCAGCCAGCCTGCTGCCTGACAATAACAGAGGCTCTCCTTGATTGCCAAGAAGTGACTGATGCAGACCAAAGTCATCAGACCAACCTATCTCCCTCTGGGTGCCCTCACACAACCCTATCTCCCTCTGTGTGCTCCCCGGATAGACTTCTGCAGGCCTATCCATGTCTCAGTTTTCCAGATCTTTTCATGAGATCAGAATCCTGCCTCTGTGTTCTGCAAATGTGCCTGGTACCTGTCACCGCAGTGAACAGTGTCCTGTGTCATAATTGTTTCATAAATGCCAGAATCCTCCTGCCTCAAGGCCCTTTGTGTGTCAGTGGGGATTCTGTCCAGCACTGCATTATGCACCAATCACATGGGCGATGAATACCAGCCTTGGGTGAGGGTGTGGTCAGGGTCCCAGGACATAAGGCAAGACTTTCAGCCTCCCTTTCAATTTTATGGATGCTGTATGGTGCTGACTATTTTGATGCTATCTCTTTCCCAGGTACCAGTGCATTAGCTAAGCCCAGTGCATTTCCTGGTGGTTCATGTCAGCCTTTCAGCAGTACCATGGGTTAGGAATGTGCTGCTCACAGCCCTGGACATCCAGAACCATTGATGAGGAAGGACCAAGAGCTCTGGGGTCAATGTTCTTGGCTACCTCTCATGTTTGCTCAGGACAGGAATCTCTGTCAACCCAACCTTTAATAAGGAACAACTGAGGTCCACAAGGACTCAAAAAGCCCCCATGCCACACAGACCAGCTCCACTAGGGCAGGGACCATGTAAAGCCTTCTAACTACTGACTGTGTGTTGGATAACCTGTCACCTCCCTTTGATCTCCAGCTTGAGTCTGGTTGGGGAAACGGAAGACTCAAAATTCCCAGTCCACAACTCCCTTCAAAAAGCCACCACAAGCAAAGATCGGCACACCAGCATATAACCTTTATTTTTCATCTTTCAGTGGCTTCAATGGGAGATTTGGAGGCTCATCTTGGGGTACACTGTCTCCTGGATATTCCTTAAAGGCTTTGGGTTCAGCTGGTAGAGGTGTTGTCTCCTAAGTTCAAAGCAAGCCTCCAACGGCTGCCCCAACTGTGCCCAGGATGATGTTGGTTGATGTAGAGAGTCCAACAACCCCTGGGAAGGAGACAATACATTGCTAGTCAGTCTCCTAAGGCTTAGAGATGGCCCACCGCCCTTTTGTCTGGACTCTAGGGTTCTGTTTTGGACAGTGATATTCAAAGTGTCGGACCAGAAGGAGAAGACAGATTTGGGTAAGCTGAGATATAGGAGGGAGAGCTCTCCAGAGAGGAACACCCTCTCTACATTGCAGTACAGAGGGGACACACTGGAGAAGGACACCCAGGTAGGGAAGATTCAGAGCCCAGGTAGCATGCATCTTGGACCAGGGCTCCTTCCTGCTTCTGCCATCCAGTGCCCCTCATCCCTGCACCAATCCCCAACCTCACTCACAATGAACCAGATATTAGGGACAGAACTAGAAGACATAGGTCATATAAAAGTTTGGACTGTAGGGAGAGGAAGGGAGATGCCTTCTTTGGCTGGGTCTCCAGACATCTTGCCTGGACTGACACTTACCCACTGACTGTAGTGTGGCTACCAGGCTTCCTGCTGCAACTCCACCCCCATTGGCGATTGCTGCTGCTGACATCATCTTGGCTGCTATGGATGCTGCTGCTGTTCCTGTCCCAGTGAAGCCCATGGCACCCAGGGCTACGGGTGCAGCCGTCACAGCCACAACTGTGGGGAGAGGAGCTGGGTGGTGTGGGCTCAGGGGAAAGATTCACTCAAGAATTCTTTGACTGTTTGGGAGGGGTCTATCTATTCTAAACAGCATGGAAATAGGTCACAAGGTAAAGGATAGGGCAAAGAGCCAGGTGAAGCAAAAAGGTCAGTGGAAGGTCTTACCGCTTACCAAGCTCTGTGACACTGGAGAAGTCACCATCCTTCACTGGGCCTCAAGGTTGTGACGGGTTAATTAACTACTGCAGTTTTAGCAGTTTCTTCCCATAACCCCCTCCTTCAATAAATTCTCTGCTTGCTGTTGATCATATATACGGCCCAGAGGAGAGACTAGTTGGAAACCTTAAGCCCACTACCGGAATGAGTGAGCACAGCTCTGCTCCCTGTTCTTCACCCAGGCAGCTCCAGAATCCAGCAGAAGGCAGGAGCTGGGGTGCAGCCCACCGGAAAGCATGAAGCCCCCACAGCCTCACAGCGGGTGTGAGAAACTTAACTCCTCCTCTGGCAGCAGTGACAGCTTCTACAAGGGAGAGATGGGGTAAGTAGAAAAGGGTAGAACTGGTTGAAATCAGTGAGTTCTTGGCAGGTTTGTGTCAGGGAGTCCAGTTCCCAGCCCACGCCAGGGCTGAGGGCTACTAACCCATCTTGGTGACATGTCTTGGTAGCTGGTAACCTTAGGAATTGACTTAAATCTGAGGAGAGGAGAGATTGTTGCTTTTGAACTAATAGGGACATGGCTCTGCCCCTGCAAAGAGTCAGTGTCCTGGTGGTTGTGGCATTTTGAAAGCAGTAGGGGAAGAAGGAACCCCCCTCCACTCATCTACTTACCTCTGAGTAAATGTCCGTTAGACTGGTTTCAAACCTGACTGTTGTTTAACACACATAACACACAACACACACACACACACACACACACACACACACACACACACACACACACACACATCTCTGCTTTGTAATAGCCAGAACCTGGAAACAACCTAGATGCCCTTTCAATTGAAGAATGGATAAATAAAATGTGGTACATATACACAATGGAGTACTACTCAGCAGAAAAAAACAATGATATCATGAGGTTTGCAGGCAAATGGATTTAGAAAAAATCATCCTGAGTGAGGGAACCCAGACTCAGAAAGACAAACATGGTATGAACTCACTCATAGATGGATACTAGATGTAACACAAAGGATGACTAGACTGCTACTCACAACTCCAGGGAGGCTAGCTAGTAAAGAGGACCCTAAGAAAGACACAGGGATCGCCCAACGACAGAGAAATGGATGAGATCTACATGAGCAAACTGGACGTGAGTAGGGGTAAAGAAGGGCAAGGGTCGGGGAAAGAGAGCTGAGGGGAGCTGGAGATCCCAGCTGGATCAAGAACAGAGAGGAAGAACAAGGAAAGAGATACCATGATAAATGAAGCCTTACACATTACATCTTATCTCCAACCCACAGCAGTCAGAGTACTTTACAGGGATGGGGAGGTAGGAAGCAGTGTGTGAAGGTCAGGGGTGATGTCACTGAGGCCGTTATTTTGGAGACCAATTTTGCCCCTCTGAGCAGATGGCCAGCCACAGTCTGAGACTTGTGATGTCCAATGTTTGTACCTCTCTCCTTATTATCCCTCATATTCTTGCCCCATTCCATGGATGTTTGGGCTCAGACTTTGAAATGCAAAGTTCACTAGTGTCTTGTGGTGTCAACTTTGTGCTCCTCAAAGGGCATAGGGACTTGGAGAGGTTAACATAAGACAAATAAGCCACTAACAGTGTGTACATGTCAAGCTAGTAGCAAAACATACATATTTTATAAGATGGAACACAAATGTGTTCTGTTTTGTTTTGTTTTGTTTTGAGATTGGGTTTCTCTGTGTAGCACTGGCTGTCCAGGAACTTGTTCTCCAAACTAGGCTGGCTTCGAACTCAGAAATCTACCCACCTTCTTCTTTCTAGTGCTGGGTTAAAGACATGCACCTCCATGCCTTGCTTCAAATGTGTTTTTCTAATACAAAATATTAAAGTGGTGGGTGAGTGAAAAAAAAAAGACATAACAAGGAAAGGACATGACTGCTCCTAGGTATGGTGGAGGAGGATATCCATACACACTTTTATGGTGAGAGTGTAGTCAGAGGTATGGATATCTGGGAGAATCCAGAGTGGTCATGACCAGGCTGAGCCGGGCCCTATGGGGAGAGGGGGAGGGGAACCAGGTGCAGCAGCCCGGAGATCAAAGATACAAAAGGGGTGAGTAAACCAAATGTCTGGATTATGCAGGGAAGAGCCTCTGGGGGAAGGGCAGTCCAGCTCCTGGGCTGGAGAATTCATGGTAGAGGGCGAGGTATGCTAGCCATACCCTGTAATGGGTAGGGACTGAAAGATCCTGGGAGAGCCTGGCTGCCAAGTCTGCTTTGATATGCTAAGTAGGCACGACAGCCATTTGTCTTGGGTATGAGACCTAATACTATACAATCTGTTGGTTAAAGATGAGCTGGAGGACAGGCTTTCAGGATGCTGTCTTTTATGGTGTCAATAGCCTTTGGAAAACGTCATAACATAAACTGTAGGAACTGGTTTCTCTGCATTATTGTTGAGGCTGAGAACTTCAGCCTTCCCCAGTGAGACACTCTCAGCACTCAGAGATAAAGGGAAAACTTCAGTAGTGTGCAGCTGTGGCCTCTAGCTATTGCTTACAAAGGCGCAGACCAGAACAGAAATGACCAGCGGTTTGTAGAGGGTTAGACATTGTCATAACCTTAGGGTGTTCTTTTCACCTCTACCCCAAGGAGATTGTCCCAGACTTAAGCAAACTTTACGGAAGCTGAGATATGCATGTTTCTGGTCAAGTCAGCTATATCTTTAACATACAGAATGTGCTGTCTAAGTGGATATTGGTGATGGTCACTTCTAAGAAAGAGAAGACATGCACTTTTTAGAAAAACAGGAAAGGCCAGGCATGTTCACAAAGCAGTCAGCAGTTCCATGTTAGTTTTTGCTGTCGCAGAGAGAGAGACAGTTTCCTGCTCTGTTTTCTTTATTTTTGTTGAAAGGACTCTAGCCAGCCTGGGCCTGGCAAACATGGCTCTAGCAGCCCTTGCCCTTCTCCCTCATTCCCTCTGCCTTGCTGAAAACAGTTGGATTACATTTCTAAGGCTAGCCACCAAGGTCTGTTCCCGCATTTGGCCACTTCTTTCTCCTGAGGCTGATCATCAAGGTCCAGCTATCGAAGTGTTGAAGTCCAGCAATCAAAAGCCCCCTTTGGCTCACTAATTTACATGCCCAATTAAAATTAAACATGTAACTTCATCCTTAAATGAGGTTTCCCCTTTATAAACTGCCATTTGCCCCTCGGCCAAGTCTGTCTCCTCTCTATCCAGAGGTAGCCCTCCTCTCCCCCAGACAAATCCCCCACCGCCTCCACATTTTCTTTCCCTTTTTCTGTGCCTGTCTTGTCTCTTATTTCTTGCTCTTTGTCCCTCTGGGGTGTCCTAAGCTGATACCATTCCCTACATTTCCCTACATTTCTTTTCTTTATTCTCTCTCTCTCTCTCTCTCTCTCTCTCTCTCTCTCTCTCTCTCTCTCTCTCTCTCTCTCTCTCTTCCTCTCTCCCTCTCTTTTTCTCTCTCCCTCCCCTTTTCTCTTTCTTTCTTGATTGGTTTTTTGAGACAGAGTTTCTCTGAGTAATTCTGGCTATCCAGGAACTCTGGTCTGTAGCCCAGGCTGGCCTTGAACTCGGAGATCCACCTGCCTCTGCCTCCTGAGTGCTAGGATTAAAGGCGTGAGCCACCACACCCGGCTCCTATTCTGTTTTCTTCTTCCTATGTATCCTAATATTTTCTATGGAAGCTTGTTATTTATATTTAATGTTGAAGTCTATTTTACCGTGGTCTAAAACCTGCGTTTGAGACTGGCAGCTCTGTTGACCAGCCATGTGTAGTAGGGAGGCACTGCTGAACTGGAGAACACAGCACTTCCAGTACAGGCTTAGTTGTGTTGTAAATCAGGTAAGAAAATGCTGCAAGTCTCCAGGTATTTAGTAGGTACTCAATAACGTGCGGCGGCTGCTGCACCCAAACTAGATCAAGATTATGCGGACACTTGCGCCCCCTAGCGTCCGAGAAGGCGCTCCAAGATGCCGCCTAAGTGATGAACTGGAAGAGACTCAGGGCCAAGGTGGGTACCACAGTCCCCAGCCCTTTTCGCTCCCGCCCAAGTCCTGAGACAGTGCCAATCAGACAGCTGCTTCCGCATGGAGGCGGCACTTCCTTTGGCCGCGCGCACGCGTGCGTGAAGTCCCGCCCCGGAACTGCAGTTCCAGCCGCTGCTGCAGTTCCGGGTCAGGGTGGCGCAGGCGGCCCGGTGTGTGAGGGAGCTCTGTCGGTGAGTACTCTTGGTGAGTGAGGTGCGGAGCGATTCCGTGGGCCTCTGCGGACGCGCTCCCGGGGTCCCCGCAGCATAGTGGTTCCCGGGTGGCCCCACCGCCCTGGTTCTCGGGTGACTCACGCCTGAGGGCCAGTAACCACGCATCAGGGCCCAGCAACCCCCCTTGAAGAGCTCGTGCGATCGTAGTGCCCGAGGGACTCTTGCAGGCGGGCCCTTTTAGTGACATTCCCTTCCGCTTGTCAAGGTGGGACCGAAGTGCGGTGGTCGTGGTGTAGTCGGTGCCTGGGGCCGCTGGGTGAGCCTTGCTGCGAGTCAGCGTGCTTCTTTACACAGGCGCCATGCTAAGCGGGTTTTGACATACGTCACCATGTCGTATTCATTTGATGACTTAGTGGGATAAACATCTCATTATCTCTAAATTGTAGATGAAGAAACTGAGCCACAGAGATGTTCACGAAAGATAGAGGTAGCAAGTGTAGGGCCCAGATATGAATTGAGTTTTATTTTATGCCTTCCACATCTGTTCTTTCTTATTTAATGAGAGTCATTGTGGAGCCACTTCAACTCAAATGAGTCATGCATAACCCCTTACTCCCTTTAAAGACAGAGTCGTATGTAGCCAAGGCTGGCCTTGAATTCCTGATCTTCTTATCTCCGATTCCGGAAGGCTGGGTACTCACTATGCATGGTTTTTATGCAGTGCTGGGGGTGGAACCCAGGACTTCATTCATGCTAGGCAAACACTCTGAGCTACATCTCTAACTAGCTGTAGATTACTTAAAATGTAATTGGAAAGCTGCATGGGATGGAAATGGCATTTGCCTTGTTCTAATAGGGAAGAGAGCTTAGTGCACTCGTAATAAAGCACACTCTATCCCCTAAACACAGAGATGAAAAAACATCCCAGATTCTTAATCCATCTTAAAAATGGCTTGTGTAGGTCAGGCATCATTCTGTCACCTCTGTTGATAATCTCAATTGTTTGTATACAGCGTAAAGGTAGATATTATCATTCCCCTCTCTTTTTAAAGGATTAAAGCACTAAATTCTGAGAAGAGTAGGTAGTATTGTTGAAGATTGCATGCAAATTAAGTGTTGGAGCTCGTGTATCTTTACTGCATTGCCTGTATTCCGTCTGCTCCAAGCTGAACTACCTATTCTGTGGGTGTGTTTCACTTTCCGGCTGGGAGCATCTTCTCTGTGTGTGTTAAACCATCTTCCGGTCCTCAGTTGTTCCCAGGGTAAGTATGTTTTAGGTTCATTGGAAAGTGTGTGTTGCCATAAAAGCTGTGCTTCACGGTCGCTAACCTGAAAGAACATTTCTTTTCAGCAACCATGAAGTTAAAGGAGACAAAGTCAAGGCCAAAGCCGCTGAGCCGTGGCACATTTCAGACAAAGGGCATCAAAGTTGTGGGGAAATGGAAGCAGGTGAAGATCGATCCGAACCTGTTTGCAGATGGACAGATGGATGACTTGGTGTGCTTTGAGGAACTGACGGATTACCGTTTAGTCTCCCCTGCCAAGAACCCCTCTGGTCTCTTCTCAAATGAGGAGCCCAAGAAGAGAAAGGCCAAAGCTGTTTCAGAAGAAGAGGAGGAGGAGGAGGAGAAAGAGGAAGGAGAGTCTAGCTCCCCAAAGAAAAAGCTCAAATTGAAGAAACGTGAAGGTGCAGTAGTGGCTGCTGAAGGAAGTACTGCCCAGGATGAAGTCCAAGATTCCGAGCCAGAGACTCAGGAATATGTCACTGTTTGTTCTGATCGAAAGGTAGGAGAAGCAGCATCGGAAAGCTTGGCACGGGCTGTTCCCAAAAAGAAGAAAAACAAAGGGAAAAAAAAGTTAGACCCTTCCCATAGCACTGCCCCTAAAGTGCCCAAAAAAGCAAAGACATGGATGCCTGAAGTGCATGACCAAAAGGCAGATGTGTCAGCCTGGAGGGACCTGTTTGTGCCCAAGGCCGTTCTCCGAGCACTCAGCTTTCTAGGCTTCTCTGCACCCACCCCGATCCAAGCTCTGACGTTGGCCCCTGCCATCCGTGACAAACTGGACATCCTTGGAGCTGCTGAGACAGGTAAGGGCTGTTCTGTCTGTCCCAGGCAGGAGAACTTTTGGATCTAGGCTTTGGTTGCTCATAGGCTGGAAAACTGGAGGGAGGGAATGTAGAGAACATGACCACAAAAACCATGTTGAATGACTGTGTTGAGAAAGCATCTAGCTCTGGGCTGACATCTGTCCTGCCTGACTTTGGTACCCTTTATCTCTGTAGAGCGGGTGAGATGGAAATGACAGCACTACTTAATGCCTTGCAGTCAGGTTGAGAGTATTCTCTTCCAGTTCTGCTGAGGAGTTTTTTAAAACCAAGAATGGATGTTAGCTTTTTTTTACAAATGTTCTTGTATGTATTTAGGTATGTATTTAGGTATATGGGTTTTGGTTTTTAGTCCGTTGATAACAGTAAATTATATTGATTTTCAGAAATGAAAACTAAACATTCCAGAGAAACAGTGAACTTGATCACAAGGTGCTGTTTATATCATGTTCTTGTCTGGTGTTAGAGTTGACACTAACACTGGCCTCAATAACTTGTGAAATGTTTTCTTGTCAATTATCTGAAATAGTTTTAGATAATTGATGTTTTTTTCAATCATAAATATTGTTAGAATTCATCTGGGCTTGCTCTTTCCCTTCTAGGCAGGTTTTTATTTTTAAGTACAGATTTTAATTTTAAAACGTGAAGAGTTTTTTTGTTTGTTTGTTTCCACTTAACATTCTATCCAGTTTTTTGTTCCATGTAGCTGACAGTCCCTTATCAGGTCCATAAGTATTTTATATATTAAAACATTCTTGTTAATTCTCTAAGTGAGCTGGCTCCTTTCCATTATGAAATACCCATCTGTGTCCTACAGGAGTTCTTTGTTCTAACATCTGCTTTCATATGCTGTTCATTCTGATGTTAGTATGGTCTGTCCTTTTTCATACTTTTTTGTAGATATACTTCGGACAAACTTTTTTATTTAATATGCGAGTAATGCATAATTTTTGGTTTTTTTAACTGAGTTATTCAGGCCATTTATACTTAATGTGGTTATGGAAAACAGTTGAGTTTAAATCTGTTGTTTTGACTTTTCCTAGTTGTCCAGATGTTCTTTATTGTTACCTTACTTGAGATTTTTAAAATTTTTTGGTGATATTACAGATTAAATATTTATTTGAAATATTTAAGACAGTGTTTTAAATTTGGATTTTTAAAATTAATATTTGCTTCTACATAGTGGAATATCTTAGGGATAGGATCCAAGTCTATGTATGAAATTCACTTACACTTCATATACTCCTTAAACATATAGCCTGTAGGTCATGTTGGCAACTCAGAATGTTTAAAACTTTTTAGTATTTGGGAATTCAAATTTTTGGGTTCGGGTACTCAACTTGTGTTTGGATGTTTTTGAAAACAAACTCTGTAAAACTCTGATGGTACATACCTTTAAGAAGCAGAAGGGTCTGTGAGTTTGAGGTCAGCCTGGTCTACAGAGCAAGTTCCAAGCCAGCCAGGGCTGCATGGACCCTCATCCCAAAACAAAACAACAGACAAGATGTTTGTGTCCACAAAGCACTTCTGATACAACAGGCGCTGTGAGGTTTTACCAAACCAACCGCTTCTCCACCTCAACTCCAGTCATATGTCCTATTCCGCAGTTCAGTTCTGACTGCCTGGGGTTAGGGTCCTACCGCAGCAAGCTCAGGTCCAGTCTCATAAGACTGTTTCCTCACTGGGCTCTTACTCCTGTTGTATTTGTCCAAATTAAGGATCAAGTGATAGCTCCTCAGTTTATCACTTTTCTAAATCGCCCCCAGAATTAGGGGAGACATGTTTACTAGCTTAAAGGGTGAACCTCGGGAACAGCTCGATTGAAGAGATCCATAAGGCAAAATGTTGAAGGCAGTAAGAGGACAGAGGGCTTCCATGTGTCCATCTGGGCACACCACCTTTTATGAGTTCACCATCCTGGAAAGCTCTTCAGAGCCCATCATTTGTAGTTTCTTATGGAGCTTCCTCCCATTATGTAGGCATAAGTCTTGGTCATTGGAGATTGAAGTCGTCTTCGGTCCCCCTCTCTAGTGGTCAGGAGGGATGTGTGTGAAAGTTCCTGCCCTGCGGCCACCAACTCAATCCTGAAGTTTTCTAGAGACAATTAGTCTCTAGCTCACAGTCATCTCGTTAATTTACAAGGAATGGAAGATGGAGATTAAATATTATAATAAAAGATGCTCCTATCTTCAGAAGTTCTGTGCCCAGAGCTGGGAATGAGACCAAATACACATTGATTATTGTACTGTCTCCTCTCGTTTACTAGCCACAGGCCTTTGTTGTGTCTGAGTGTTTCCTTTAGGGCTCACAGTCTGTTATGGGTTGTACACATACATTTGTCGTAGTGTTCCTTCAAGTGATAGATACAGTGCCTAGTGTGTGATACCAGAGCCTCTCACGGGCTTCTGTCCACCTCTCCCTCCTTTGTACTTTTTGTTGTGTATTTTTATCTCTGTCTATGGTGGACATCAGAACAGTGCTTTAACTGTTCTGCTGTAAACAGTTATATTTTATTTTATTTTGGGTTTTTTTTTGAGACAGGGTTTCTCTGTGTAGCTTTGCACCTTTCCTGGAACTCACTCTGTAGCCCAGGCTGGCCTCGAAATAGTTATATTTTAAAGAGATTTGAAAAGAAACAGTTTGTAGCATGAATCTTAAAGAGTCTTATTAATAAAATCAAACCTGGGCCAGGTATTAGGGTGAATGCTGGATGATCAGAGAAGCAGAACAAGCCACAGCTACCTCACCTCGCCAGTTCCTCAGCTGATCCTGTTTCCTCAGACTGGAAACCTCTGAGTCCTCATCCAGAATGAATCTTAGCTGAACTGCTGCTCAAAAGTCTGAAAACTTAACCAGCCAAATGCTTCTAGTTTCTGGTCTTCACGCCTTATATGTCTTTCTGTTTTCTGCCATCACTCCCTGGGATTAAAGGCTCACTTCTTGGGATTAAAGGCGTGTGTCACCATGCCTGGCTGTTTCCAGTGTGGCCTTGAACTCACAGAAATCCAGAGGGATTTCTGCTCTGGAATGTTAGGATTAAAGGCATGTGCTACCACTGCCTATCCTCTGTGTTTAATATTGTGGCTGTTCCATTCTCTGACCCCAGATAAGTTTATTAGTATGCACAATATTTCGGGGAACACAATACCACCACAACAGTTCTTTCTGTTTCTGTAATTTCTGGTGCACTTCATTCCCTGTGTAGATGGAGATTTTCATGGGCCATCATCCTTTCTTCTGCATGGAAGACTTCAGTTAGCATTCTTTATAGCAGATCTGCCTGTGAATCAGTTCAGCTTTTGTAAGACTGAAGCAGCCTTTGGTTTGTATTTGTTTTAAAGTTTTTGTTTTTGTTTGTTTGGTTTTTTTCTGGGTAGTTCTGAATTGTCAGTTTTATTTTTCTCAGACTGTCAAATACAGATGCTGCTATGATATATTTCGGCTCTCTTTGTCTTTGATGAAAGTCTGTGGTTTTTCTTAATTTTTTTTTTTTTTTAAGCTTTTGCTTCTAATGTTTGGCTTCTTTGGTGTGGTTATTTTTTACTTAGAACTGGTCATTTCCTTTGAAAACTATTCATGAAAGTTTTTTTTTAAACATTTATTTATGTATGTGTGTGCATTCATGTATAGGTTTGTACAATCCGAGGCCTATGTATAGAGGTCAGAGGAGAACTTACGGGTCTTGAGATCAACCTCAGATCCTCAGGCATAGTGGCAAGTGTCTTTATCCATTTAACCATCTCACCAGCCCATGAAAGTTCTTTGCAGGTTTGGATTAGGACTCTTTTTTTCTTTCAGAGACCATGATTGATGTTTCCTGGGACATTCTTCTTTGTCCACTTCAGTATCCAGGAAGGATATCTTTCAGGTCCCCTAGTAGATCCCCAAACACAGATGAGATGATGCTGAACTCTGTACTTTTTTTCCCCTGCACATTCATAGAGATTATGAATGCCTTTTATATCTTGAGCATTTATGCACTGTGCTCATACTTTCTGCAGATTGAAATATAACAGCAAAGCTAACATTAATTTCTTCACAGTTTCATGGAAAAGAATATTCATTCTTATTGTAGATCTTAGTAACCAATTCATAATATTTTTTTTCCTCAAGTTGAGACTTTCCAGTTTTCAATCAAAGAAAAACACCTTACAGCTTCTCTTTAGCATATCGGAGCTGCTCTGTGAGAGTGCCTCTCAGGTGCTAGGACAGTGAGTAAAGTAGGAACCACCTGAACAGAAGCTGAACAGAAGCAGGAGCTCACAGTCTGATAACTGAGATCTCTGAGTGACTAACAGTGGGGAATATATATGGTGTGAAGACACCGGACAGGCTAAGGAAGACTCATGTCTTGTGTAGATGGAGCCAGACACTGTGAGAGTTCCCCTACTGCTTGGAATGATAAACAGCTTGAAATTTATGGACTTACCAGTTTAATAATTTTTGGATGATAATTGACCATGAGTAACTGAAATGCAAAAAGTAAAATGATAATTAAGGAGAAAAGCTGTACTTCAAATTTTCAGGTTGTAGTGTCCTGTTTGTTTTGACCTCTTGGGTGATGTGGGCTCCAAATGCCTTCAGAGGTCAGTTTTAAAACACACAGGCCCAGAGACAAACTTGTTAAGAGTTCTGAAAAGAACCATTTACTTAATTCCTTCACTGAAGACGGTTGAAGTGATGCACAGATTTCCCCGCAGTAAGACAGACTCACCCTTCTTTCTTTTTTTTTTTTTTTTTTTTTTTTTTTTTTTTTTTTGGTTTTTCGAGACAGGGTTTCTCTGTGTAGCTTTGCGCCTTTTCCTGGAACTCACTTGGTAGCCCAGGCTGGCCTCGAACTCACAGAGATCCACCTGGCTCTGCCTCCCGAGTGCTGGGATTAAAGGCGTGCGCCACCACCGCCCGGCCACCCTTCTTTCTTTTATGGTACCACCACTGGGGTGTTTGTTCTCTGTTACTGGTGACTTCAGGTCTAGTGCTAGCATACCGTACCTTTCCTTGTTTTATCACACACACCCAGCTGCCATGCGCTGCAGGAACCTGTGTGGAATGGTGGTGCTTTGGCTTGGTCAGGCTGACACTTGGCTCTTTCAGGTTCCCTTGTTTCTCTGCAAAGGCAGGAACTCCAAACAGTGACGTGCTGCATCACGATTCCTGTTGTTTTTGCTTTACTTCTAAGGAAGCGGGAAAACTCTTGCTTTTGCCATCCCGATGATTCACGCAGTGCTGCAGTGGCATAAGATGCGGGCTCCCCCCATCCCAAATAGCGCTGGAGTACCACCGAGGGAGACCAGGACAGGAGCTGCTTCCAATTTTGGATCTCCTCGCAAGGATGGAACTGAGTCTGGAGTGTTACCCGATGAGGCCAGAACTGAGAAAGAAGCACAGCCTGGTGAAGCTGAGGCTAAGGCCAAAGCCAAAACCAGTGCCTCTGCTTCAGCCCAGGCACTGCTCTCCTGTGATGGTGATGATGCTGGTGAAGGACCTTCTTCCTTGGTTGAGGAAAAGCTTATCGTCAAGCAGACTGAAGACAGAGAAGAGAAGCTTGATGAAGAGCAGGCTGAGAAGTTAAAACAGGGCCTATGTGACCAATTTGCTGTCTATAAAGTACACCCAAGGCGCCCTCTGCTGGGACTGGTCCTGACTCCCACTCGAGAGCTGGCTGTCCAGGTCAGACAGCACATTGATGCTGTGGCCAGGTTTACAGGTGAGATTAATCGCACCTAATACATGTTTCTAAGCCAGTTTCTAAATGCCCCTGACAACAGTGAGGCTGTGGCTCCTGTCCTCTAGGGGAGCTTTCTCGTTTGCTGGAGAATTAAGTCCTTTAGAAATCGATTGCCATTTGTTCAATTCCCTCAAGGGGACCAGATATCTAAAATGTTTGTGAATAACCTAACCTTTTAATAACAAATATCCTGATTGCCTTGAGGTAAAAGCTTAATTCTGTACCTTTTGGGAAAGGTTTCCACAGTATGGTGTTTATCCTAACAAAATCCACAGCTAAGCTCTAACTCAGTGCTGAGCACCTCAGCTGTGTTTTCCTGTGTGTTCACTCCTATCCCTTGGTCTAGAAGCAGTCCTCTCCCAGAAGAGCTCAGGGTCACTAATGGAAGGGCATGGGAAGGGCTCCTTAGGGCATGTCACATAAATATCCTTCCCAGCACTGTAGTGACCACTGCTCGTGGTCAGAGCTGTGGAGGTGAGTGTGACTGGGTTCAAATCCAGCCATTCTCTTGTGGTTAGAAAGGAGAGAATAGAAGGGAATAGCAAAGTAGACAGGGTCCAGACACAAACTACAGGCTACTTGGTAAGCCCTCGAGCAGTCAGGCCAGGCCAACTTTTTCAGCACTCCCTTGGTGTAGAAAGCTGGGCCGGTGACCATGTAATAATCCAGAGGATGAACAGCCAGATGGAAAAACAGTGTCTGTATGTTTTCTGTCCCATAGGGATTAAAACAGCAATTTTAGTTGGTGGAATGTCCATGCAGAAACAGCAGAGGATGCTGAATCGCCATCCAGAGATTGTGATTGCCACCCCTGGTCGGCTCTGGGAGCTAGTTAAAGAAAAACATCCTCATTTGAGCAACCTTCGGCAGCTCAGGTGAGAGGCGGCCCCTCTCCCTTCTCTCTTACGCTTTTGGAAATGAGCCTGAGGTGTGTGGTGTGTACAGGATGGTGTGTGCGGTGCTTTCTCACTACCACAGAACACTGTGGCCATCCAGCCCCTATCCTTGAAAACTAAGCATGCCTGAGAGAAGTTGGTTGATGCCCTAGTGGTGATGGTAGGGTGCCTGTATGTGTGTGAATGACAGTCTGTGGTTGGGGTGGGAGCAGGGTATTCTGTAGAGGTGTTTCTTCCCTGCAGTTGGACTAACCAGTGATGTGGGCCTGTTTTGATCTGCAGGTGCCTGGTGATAGATGAAGCTGATCGGATGGTTGAGAAAGGCCATTTTGCTGAGCTCTCCCAGCTTCTAGAGCTGCTAAATGACTCCCAGTACAACCCCAATCGACAAACTCTTGTTTTTTCTGCCACACTGACCCTGGTACACCAAGCTCCTGCTCGAATCCTTCATAAGAAGCACGTGAAGAAAATAGATAAAACCGCCAAACTTGACCTTCTCATGCAGAAGATTGGCCTGCGGGGCAAGCCAAAGGTCATTGACCTCACAAGGAATGAGGGTACAGTGGAAACGCTGACAGAGACCAAGATCCACTGTGAGACAGATGAGAAAGACTTGTATCTCTACTATTTCCTTATGCAGTACCCAGGCCGCAGCTTGGTGTTTGCCAACAGTATCTCTTGCATCAAACGCCTCTCTGGACTCCTCAAGGTCCTGGACATCATGCCACTGACTCTGCATGCCTGCATGCACCAGAAACAGAGGCTCAGAAACCTGGAGCAGTTTGCCCGTCTGGAAGAGTAAGTGAAGCCTGTCTCCAGAGGCCTGGCTTTGAGCCATGAGCCACTGTACCGAGGGGGCCAGGGAACTAGGGACCCCGCCCTCTGTCACAGGTGCTTTAGCAGCAGAAGACAGGCTAGCTCTCTTTTTTTTCTTCTTCTTCCCTCTTTTCCTTAATTTTATTTCTGTATTTGGCAATGTCATGCATTCATTGTTTGTTTGCTATTAATGTTCTTGGAGACTTCTGGTAACTCGTTAGACAACAGATGAAGTCCTGGGCATCCGGTTACTTCTGACATCCTTGAGATTGTGATTGAGAGCACAGACTATAACCATTGTATCTGAGAGCAAATCCTGAACCCTTCACTTCCTCGCTGGTCAAGTTAGTCAGGGTCTCTGTGCTCCGTTGTCTCCTCCGCAGGGTAATAGGTGCTGATGGGATCGTAGAAGAAGAGAATGACTGGTGATGTAAAGGGGAAGTGTTGGGAATGCTGCCCAGTGTGACCTTGGGTAATCACCTACTACTGCCTATTACCTTGGTTCTTCTCAGTCTAGGTGACAGAGTGCTGTCTAAAAAGGTTCACCAGCTTGCCCAAGGTTTCACAGTGTGGAAGTGACAGGGCTGGGTCTCAGATGGACCTGTCAGACTCCAGAGCCCACGCCACACCTCCTCATGTTTGTCCATGTGCCTGTGAACCAACTCTGATGCAGGGAGTGGGTATAGGTTGTCTGTCTAGGGAAGAGTGGGGTAACCTATCAGAATGGAAGAGAGTAAGTGAGAAGGTATTAGGAGAGAAAGACACTGACCCAGAGTGTCTGTGGCTTCATTTCATTCACTGACAGAATGCAGCATGTGCTGAGATGGTAAGACTCAGGTTTTGAGTCCTGATTCCACAACAGAATAGGCATATTCACACTATGGAAAGTGAATTTCTCAGCCTCAGCTTAATTGTAGAAGGGAGGTAATAGTATTAACTTGTAGGGCTGTAGTGTGGAATGCTTAGTATATGCTGAGCCGATTAATAATTGTTATTTATAATTATGGTTGTGCTTTGTTTCCATCACAGCTGTGTTCTCTTGGCAACAGATGTGGCAGCTCGGGGTCTGGATATTCCTAAAGTCCAGCATGTCATCCATTACCAGGTATGGCTCTTAGCATTAAAGCCCTGCCCACTTCCTGCTCCCTACAGTGAATGGGGGAAGTATTAAAGCAAAGGTTGGAGCAGAGGGGAGAGGTATTACTCCTCAGGCTTCCTGCACTGTGTTCCCATTAGCATCTAGTGCCCACTGTTACTGCTTTTGAAACAGTGAACATCCTATCAAATAGCCTTTCTCTTCAGGCTACTTATATCTACAGATTCAAGTGTTAGCCCCTCCCACCACCTTACCCTCCAATGGAATGGTTGAGCATATGTCTTAGTCAGCTTTCTGTTCTCTATAACAGAATACCTAAGATGGTCATTTGTAAAGAGGGTGTGCCTATTGATTCTGGGGCCTGGAAAGTTCGAGGGCATACCACTAATGTCTGCTCTGCTCTGCTTCTGGTGGGAGCCTTGAGGTGGACGGGGATGCAGGTGGTGAGTGCAGTGGTAAACATGGGGGAGACAGCCTTGGGTAACATCTCAGGGTAACCAATCCAGGCCCTGGAGAGCAAGAACTCACTCCATTCCTCTTTCCATCCCATCCACAAACACCTCCCACTAGGCCCCTTCCAACACTGCTGCACTTGTTATACTGAAGAAGTAAGCGTCAGCGTGAACTTTGGTGGACACAGACAACAGCAGCGTGTTTTTGTTTTTATAATTTAATTTTTATTGAAAATAGATTTTTTAATACAGTATATTTGTTTTTTTTTTCATGTAATATATTCTAATCATGGTTCCCCTCATCTAAGTCATCCCAGATCCTCCCCATTTTCTCACCTACCCACATCAGTACCTTTTCTTTCTCTCTCTCATTATAAAATAGGCCACAAAACAAACAAACAAACAAAAAAACAGAATAGGACAATAACAAACAGAAAAAGGGAGCCAAAGATAAAACACAGGAAACACATGCAGATGCAGAGACACACATTATCACATACACAAATCTCATAAAAACACAAAATCACAAACCATAATAATAAACAAAAGACCTGTAAAGAAAAAAAATGACGCCCAGGCAAAGTGTTATGAGACCAAACCCCTCCAAAAATACCATTGAGCTCATTTTGTGTTGGTCACCTACTTCTGGGCACGGGGCCTGCCATTAAGTGTGATTTGCATAACCAATGAGACTGTGTTGGAGAAAACTAATTTTCCCTTTGCCTGTGGTTGTCAATTTGAGATAGCTTCTGGGTTATGGATGGGGGCTTGTGTCCACTCCTCTCAGCACTGGGACACCATCTGGCTTAGACCTGTATAGGCCCTACGAAGCTGCTTCATTCTCTGAGTTCCTGTATATGTGAGTCCTGTTGTGTCTAGAGGGCCTCTTTTCCTTGGTGTCTTCCATCCCTACTGGCCCTACAATCTTTCTACCTTTCCTCTTCCTCGAAGTTCCCTGAGCCCTGAGGGGAGGGATTTACTGGAGACATCCCATTTAAGACTAAGACTCTGCACATTGTCCATTTGTGAGTCTCTGTATTTGTTCCCATCTACTGCAAGAGGAAGCTTCTCTGATGATGGCTGAACAAGACACTGGTCTATGAAGATAGAAGAATTTTTATTTGTACATTCCCTTAACAGAACAGTGGTATTCCTCTCAGTCTGTGACCTATCTAATATCAGATTCTTGTCCGCCCAAGCAGTGTCAGGCATGGGTTTCATCTCATGGGGTGAGCCCTAATTCCGATCAGGTATTGATTGGTGCCACTATTGTACCAGCACATTATATAGTCGGGTCACCATTGTAGATTGAAGGGTTTGTATCTGGGTTGGTGTTTACCTTTCTTTTCTGGTAACATGCAGAGTACCTTCCAGTACCAGGAACACTAGTTCATATAAACACTAGTCTATAGGGGTGAAGATTCTAGGGAGGCACCAGCTCAACTTTTCCATGTTCAGTGAGTTATGTAGGTGTTGTCTTCAACAATAGGGTCTTACTGTCAGTTTGAGGAGAGCAACAATTAGCCTTAGCAATAGCCTGGGTGGTTTGGGGATTTTATATAGGGCCCTTACAGCAATAAGTTAAATGGCTATTCTGGTGTGCAGTACAACAGTGGTGTAGTTAAGACCTCTCTTGGCTAAATCCCAGCTGTGTGACCTTCAACAAATTATTTAGTCTCTATCCCTTGGATTTCCCTTTTTGTGAATGGCAGGGTAGTATGTCTCTGGGTTAGTAAGGCACATATGTAAAGAGCTTGGGTCACTAAATTGGAAACACTGATTACCTACCTGTTCAGGACCAATAGTAGCAGTGACAGTAGTTATTGTGATAGCAAACAGCAGCAGATAGTTGTAGCTGGGAGCATGGGCTCCAGATCCTTCGGCCAGGAATTGAACACCACTCTGATGCTTTAGGGCTGGCAGCTTCGGGCAGGTACTTGGGCACCATTCATTTCAGTGCCATTTTCTATAAGCTGGAAGCAGCGACCACATCTGCCCCTTAGGGTTGTTATAGCTGAGTGGATAGTGAAGCACCTGCCCAGTGTAAGTGTGGAAAGCCTGGCATCTATTAGGATGTTTTTTGTAGGCGGAGTTTCTCGTCAGGGCCTCTGGCTCTCCAATAACCACACAGACTTAATTATAAGTGCTCAGCTGATAGCTCAGGCTTTTTACTAACCAGCTCTTACAACTTCAGTTCTCCCATTTTTCTTTTCTTTTTTTTTTTTTTTTTGGTTTTTCAAGACAGGGTTTCTCTGTGTAGTGTTAGTGCCTGTCCTGGATCTTGCTCTGTAGACCAGGCTGGCCTCGAACTCACAGAGATCTGCTTGCGTCTGCCTCCCGAGTGCTGGGATTAAAGGTGTGCACCACCACCACCCGGCCACCCATATTTCTTATGTACGCTCTACCACATGGCGGTGCCTTTTTCAGCACGGCATGTTCATCTTGCTTCTCTCCAAGTCTCCTGGCGACTCTGCCCTCCTTCCCTGTGCTCTCTTTGTGCAAGTCCCGCTTAACCTCTTTCTGCCCAACTATTGGTCAGTCAGCTCTTTATTAACCAGTAAGAGTAATACTTATTCACAGTGTACAAAAAGATTGTTCCACAGCAGTTTTTTTATTATTTTTCATCTTTAATTCTTTTGCTTTGAAAGATATTTTAGGAATACCAATTTCAGATTAGCACATCTCTGGAACAGAGGTTCTGGGTCGGTTGTAGAAGATACCAGAACCACATAGTATAGAGTATAGTCCTAGTCCCTAAGAAGTACTGCATCCTGTAGAGAAGTGAGATATGACCACCACTGTAACACAGACAGAAAATTACCACATGTAATATAGTTTGAGAGGGTGCTGAGTGCTTTCTAGAAGATGCTGCCTTCCAGGATGGAGAGGTTGGGAGATAAGGACTGTAGGGAGGTG
This sequence comes from Peromyscus californicus insignis, assembly GCF_007827085.1. Taxonomy (NCBI): domain Eukaryota; kingdom Metazoa; phylum Chordata; class Mammalia; order Rodentia; family Cricetidae; genus Peromyscus; species Peromyscus californicus. Next base: position 52,452,098 of record NW_026294447.1, on the reverse strand, counting down.
TGTTTGGGGTATGTCTTAGGGTTCTGCTGCTGTGATAAACCCTGTGACCAAAAGCAACTTAGGGAGGAGAGGGTTTGTTTTACTTTACAGCTTACAGTCCATCATGATGGGAAGTCAGGGCAGGAACCTGGAGGCAGGAACTGAAGCTGAGGCCATGAAGGAGTGCTGCTGGCTGCCTTGTTTCTCCTGGCTTGCTCAGATTGCTTGTTTAGACAACCCAAGAGCACCTGTCCACATCAATCATTAATCAAGAAAATGCCCCACAGACTTGTCCAGTGAACAATTGATGTGATGGCAGCATTTCCTCAGTTGAGGTTCACTCTTTCCACATGACTCTAACTTGTATCAAATTGAGAAGAACTAATGTAGAACTGACTCAGCCTGGAGTGAGAAGAGGACTTTGTTGGGATATGAGTAGGTGAATAGTTGCGAGGCCAGCAGAGGAAGTTAGCAGCAGGTGCCTGAAGACCTCGAGTATCATGGCAGGAGCTGGCTCTTCATTCTGTAAGATGAAGAGTGGCAAGCTTCATTTCCAGAATCACGGTAAACGGTTTATAGTGGACACTGAGTCACTCATTTCATTAGTGGTGGTCGCCACAGGAGTCAGAGAGGCAGGGCTGCCAGTATCCATGCCATGCTGTTGGTGGGCTTAGCATGGCCTTTGAATCCTGGCTCCCACACACATTTCGTTGGGTAACCTAGGGGAAGTGGGTGGACCTCTCTGTATTTAGTTTCCTGGTTTATAATATGTGGATAATGATGAAGTATGAAGTATTTCATATGACTAGGGTAATTCTACCTTCAATTCACTTTCTTTCTTTCTTTCTTCTTTTTGTTGTTGTTTTGTTTTGTTTTTTTCAGACAGGGTTTCTCTGTATGATAGCTCTGGCTGTCTTAGAACTCTGTTTGTAGACCAGGCTGGCCTTGAACTCACAGAGATCCACCTGCCTCTTCCTCCCAAGTGCTGGGATTAAAGGCAAAGGCATGTGCCTGGCCTTCATTACATTTCTCTTGCTGTGATAAAATAGTATGGCCAAGGCAATTTACAGAAGGAAGAGTTTATTTGGCTCGTGGTTCCAGAGTGATAAGAGTCCAAATGAGGGAGTAGAGCTGACAGATGGGAGGTGGGTGGAGCAGTAGCTGAGAGCTCAACTGCAAATATGAAGCAGAGAGAGTACACTGGGAATGGCACATGGCTTTTGAAGCCTCAAAGCTGCCACGAGTGACACACTTCCCCAGCAAGGTAATAATTCCTAAGCCTCAAAAAAACAGGGTTACCAACTGGGGACCAAGTACTCAGGTATCAAGTACCTACCAAGTAGGAAACATCTCCTTCAAACCACCACATACCAAGTGTTTTTTGGTTGGTTGGCTGTGAGAGCCCACAGAGGTTTCCTAGTGAGATCTGAGCTTGCTTTATGCAGCAGGGCTGCATAAGGGGATGGATTGCCCACATGCATGGTTACCAGGTGTTTGGAAGGTCTGCACTTGGCTGTGCTGGGTGGGGGTCTTTTGCTCCACCCCTTGGCATTCTTATGAAAAGCCCTTTAGAAGAGACAGAAGGGGCCAGTGGATAAGGATCCAGGCTTTCCCGAGGCTATCCTGTGTTTCTGTCTTTCTCTCTCTCCCCTCTATATTTCTATCTAAATCTCTTAGCTCTCACTCCTCAAGAGTACCCTGGGGGGGGGGGGGGGGAGTGGGGGCGTGTCCCCCACAGTTGGCCTCAAGCAGTCACTCAGTAACTGTTGGTTATAAATGTTCCATCATCAGTCACCCATGCCGAGCTGTGAAATTTCAAAACTGAGACTAAAGTAGACTGATTGGTATTGATCACAAGGGAAGTGGGAGTGGAGAGGACGAAAGACATCCAGATTGATTGTGAAGAGCTGAACCAGTGTGGAGGCCGTGGGAGGGCGGGCAGAGCCTGCAGTGGATTGTCCATGTCTCTGAAGTAGGGCTAAGTTAGTTCACAGTGCTAGAGAGGTTTCTGTCCTGCAGAGAGCAGAGCCAGTTTGGGATATGGCCCTGAGGGAAAGAGCAGTGCCGGGCAGTGTCTGTGTGCTGATCCTAGGTGTTGCTTTGGCAGGTGCCCCGCACCTCAGAGATCTATATCCACCGAAGTGGTCGGACTGCTCGTGCCACCAGTGAAGGCCTCAGCTTGATGCTGATTGGGCCTGAAGATGTGATCAACTTCAAGAAGATTTACAAAACTCTCAAGAAAGACGAGGACATCCCACTGTTCCCGGTGCAGTCAAAGTACATGGATGTGGTCAAGGTAAAGAAGTTAAACTCCCCTCACACAGTAAAAAATGGTACTGCCGCCTCACAGAGCACCTTCCTCAGAGCAGAAGCCTTACCCTAGAGAACTAAGAAGTGGTTCTGCCCATGGCTGAATGGTGGCTTTTGTAAAAAGGCTGGACGTGCCAGACCTGGGAGAAAAGCAGAGAAGGATAATGACCGAAGAAGTGTCTTTTCTCCCTCGTCCACTTTGATATGTGGTCCTGGAGTCTCCAGCTTCTTCCACTCAGCTAGACAGTGCAGTGAGCACAGCCATATAGACATCTGTCAGAGCTGTGAACATGAAGGGAAATGCTGAAGCTTTGGTATGCCCCTGGAGCAGAGACAGCAGGGCTTGCTTTCTAGGTTTACATTAACTCAGGAGCGTTCACTGTGAAGGTGTGTACTGGGCCACAGTATTATCAGCGATTAACATGGGGTAGTTTTCCCTAGAAGCTCACCAGTGTGTGTATAAGCCAAGCACGCAGCACAGTGAGGTCACATGGAGCATTGAGGCTGAAGGCATGTGGTTATGATGTGGGGAGAAGAGCTTTCATCTTTCTGCAGAGGTGAGGAAGGGTGAAGAGGGGATAGAGTTGCAGGCATTGAGGGAGTGGAAACAAGGGGCAGTTCAAGGGCCTGTGGCCACTCTGGAATGAAAGGAATGTTAGCTGTGTGAGGATTTATGATGAGGCTGGTGGGAGGTGGGAACACAGAGAATTCCTATTAAGGAGCCTGGGAGCCAACCTGTTTTCATGGTTTCTTATTCCCCCTGCACATTCTCTCCTATGTCAGGGGGAAGGGGGTGTTATGTCACTGCATTCTGACCCCCAACCCAGGAGAAGAGTTGAGGAGACCAAGTGTGATACCTGGGGAGACAAGTTCACTCTGGCCACCTATAAGTTGGCAGCCTGGGACAGTCCTCTAAGGAGGTACAAGCAGGCATTTGTGATTGTGTGTGTAATGATGACTTGGGCTGTTATCAGGAGCCTGGGCAAGAGTTTCAGTAGGATCTGAGTTGTATCTCACTGGTTACTGATCACAGAGCAGTTTCAAAATGGCTTCAGTGAAGCTTCGCTTGCTGAGAGGCCTGGGCCCTCTATCAGATGAGTATTTTGTGCTCCTGTCCCCTCAGGAGCGGATCCGTTTAGCCCGGCAGATTGAAAAGGCTGAATACCGGAACTTCCAGGCTTGTCTGCACAACTCATGGATGGAGCAGGCAGCAGCAGCCCTCGAGATTGAGCTAGAAGAAGACATGTACAAAGGTGTGCCCGGGACGGGTGGGGATGGGAGGCTGTGTCCAGCTGGGTTTCCCTTTCACTTCTACCTGGTTGGAAGCATCCTCCCTTCTGTGATCCATCAGAAGCATCAAGGTGCTCTTCTCTTATCTCATGCTTGCTCATTCCGTGTGGGTCAAGTGCCCTGAGCCTTTCTTACGTGTCTGACTCTTCCTATGGATAGCCCATAGAGTCCACAACCAGGAGCAGACACAAACAAAACTTCCTTCTTAATGCAGCCTGTTCTCTTCCTGTGTGGTTAGGCTTTCTGCTATACCTCTTTCTTCATCTATGAGACAGGTAATAAACTTCCTACCTCCAGCTTAAGGTTGAGTAAAGAAGGCTAAATTGGGTACAGCTGTGCCCTAAAAACAGGAGGTCTCTGACACTGTCAAGTCGTTACTTATCGTTGTAGTTAGTGCCTCACCTTCCTTCATCAGCAAAGCCCCTCCATGTCTCCCTTCACTTGCCAGTTTCTTGGCATGAATCGAGTGGGAACTGTTGTTCTTTTACATGCAGGGGTAAAGGCTCATAGAGAGAAGGAAGTTGTACATCAGAACAGCTCTACCACCAGGCATTGCCTAAGGCCTCCTCTGTGGGCCAGAAGCCAAGGAAGGGGTCAGGCTGCATGGCCTTGCATAGGGGAGCTGAGAACTGCATCCGGGGCGCTCCTTCTTCCCCACCAGCAGCTCGGCTCAGCTGAGGTGTTCACTTCTCAGTACCCAACCGTCAGGTTCAGAGGCAGACTGCTGCTCAGTGTGGGAGCCAGGAGTTTGCCAACAGTGCCCTCCCCCTTGTAGCTCTCAATAGAGGTGTGAGTCCCTGGCTTTCCTTTCTGAGGTCAGGCTTGGGACTTGGGCTGTGTCTACCTCTGTGTGCAGTCACAGCAGTGGTTGGGGAGGTACTGAAGAATCGGGCTGTGGAGAAGTGTTCACGGTCTCCTGAGGAGTTTGTGGTCGCCGCACTTGAGCTGGCAGCTGCAGTGGTAGGACAGCAGACTTGAGCCAGATGTGAGTTCCGATCTCTGGCAGTTTGCTCTGCACTGTTATGTGACTCTGCTAAGCCTGAGTTCCCTTATCCGTCAGTTGAGGACTTTGTGTCTTTACTGGTCCCTGGACAGTGCAGGACGGTGGTCCATCACATCCCTCCTAAACAGAAGTTAGCCTTTATGGTTCTGAACTGTCAAGCGCCACAGCTTATCCTAGTCTCGAGCAAGTGTTTCTGCATAAACATGATCTTATATTTGTGTGTCTCAAGGAGGAAAAGCTGACCAGCAAGAAGAGCGTCGGCGACAGAAGCAGGTGAAGATCCTGAAGCAGGAGCTACGCCATCTGCTCTCCCAGCCACTCTTCCAGGAGAACCTGAAGACCAGGTACCCCACACAGTCTGGCAGGCTGCCTCAGTCTGTGGTGACCGCCCGGCATGGCGAGTCTGCACTGAGCTGCCTCTCCAGACAGAAGAGGAGGAGGAAGAAGCCAAAAGAGCATCGGGCACCGCCCCAGCCAAGTCCAAGCACAACAAGCTAACTGCCCTCCCCTTGGCCAATGTAGTGACTGCTCAGTGACGTCCACTCTCCAGTTGTCTGTGGAAGCCTCCCTGTCCTTGCGCTTCACTCCACCCTCCCCCGGGGAAACCTGCCACTCTTCATCGTTAGCAGGAACGACCTCATGCACACGTGTGTTGTGGAGTACGTGTACTAGCCAGCAGCTGTGTCTCTGTAGCCAGTGTGTACGGGCTTCTTATGTACACCTTGGTTTCCAAATTAAAATCAAGTGGGAGCCAGAGAGTCAGCTTGAGGGTGTTGCAGTGTTTTATCATTAACTGAGATTTCCTTGGGCCAAGATAGTACTGTTTCCTTCATAGGGAAATGGTGTCATAGGCTTCTGGCCACGAGTCACTATATCACAATACTGCCAGGCCAGCATCCGTCCCTGTCCTTCTCCACAGCAGTATAATACCAGCTCCTTTTCTGTGCGATACTACTGTCTGCTGTCTTACCTAAGCTCACAAGGGTGTCTATCAGCCGCAAATCTGTACGGTCAAGAGAGAGAGACCACAGGATCTGGCCCAAGCTCCTGGTCACAATTCCATGTTGTTTTTTTGTTTTTTTTTTTTTTTTTTTTTTGTCCTAGCTTTTTTGTAAAACTGATTTCTCAGCCTGAACTGCTCTGTGTTGTTCCTGGAGTTCAGCTGTGTGTTCTCTGTGAGGAAAGTTCACAGTTCTGGCCACAGTTGAGCTGGCAGAGCTCCAGGGGTACAGGCCTCTAGTCTATACTGCAGGAACAGTGACCCCTGCTGTCGAGCTCCAGGTCAGTCTGGCTGAGTAACCACCACTGTCAGACCTGGGGGAAGCACAGCTCAGCTTGAACTTTGAGACAGATGTTCCCAGGCATGATTCAAATGTTTGGCTTGAGGAGTCCTGAGGATTGTAGTACACAGGCATGCCTGAATATCCTAATATCTAAGAAACACAGCCTCTCTCAACTCTTAGCAAGGCGAGAGGTGGCCATGGGACTTCCTTTTAGCCTTGAGCCTAAAGTGGATTCTGGTGTCACTGTTCACTGAATGCCTGACATTAAGATACTTGATAACCCCCTGATCCCAGGGCCTCATGTGCTAGGCAAGTACTCGACCACTGGGTTATATATATAAAACACTTAGTGGTTAGATTTAGCCACTGCCACCCAACAGCCAGATGAGATATTGGTAACTCGGAGCATCTTCCTTCTGAGTGAGTTCTACTATTCTGACGTTAGGACACAGCAGCATTTCCAGGTAGATGCCCTTCTTGTGACCCCACTGTCTACTTCTCACCTGGCTGGAAGGACAAAGCAAACATCAAGGATCACCCAGGGGCCTCAACTTTCCAGATGCTGCTGCGAGATGTCAGTGGAGTTGATAAGTAGGCTCAAGGCCCCTGCATGCACACCCTTGGTAAGATGGGGCCAGTGTTCAAGCCCATCTGTGTCCACCTAGTGTGCTGAGGCTTTGGTCAAGTCTGTGCACAGCTTCCTGCATCCTTCCAGTGTAGTCCACTCATGAGTGGCCTGCGGGAAGATGGTGTTGTTCTTCATTACATAACCAGTACCCAACATTAAGAAGCCAGGCTGGCCGGGCGGTGGTGGCGCATGCCTTTAATCCCAGCACTCGGGAGGCAGAGGCCTGCCTGGGCTACCAAGTGAGTTCCAGGAAAGGCGCAAAGCTACACAGAGAAACCCTGTCTCGAAAAACCAAAAAAAAAAAAAAAAAAAAAAAAGCCAGACTGAAAGTTGTTTATAGAAACTGTTTAATGCTAGGAAGATGTTTTCATCTGAAGGAAGCTGTCGGGCTTGACCTTGGGCATTCACTGAGCCCCAGGCCCCGTTGTCCCAGGCTGGCTGTATATATACTTGGCTCTTAGACCTGTTGCATTGTTCCCCTGGCTCACACTTGGGGAAGCCATTCACTTCTGAGGTGTGGTTCCGTTTGCAAAGCTCAGGTGAAGTGGCATGGCCAGGGTCACACAGTTGAGAACTGAACTCGGGCAGCTGGCCCCAGCAGAGGTTCATCTGTTCTAGGGAGACAGCCAGAGCAGGTACACTGCTCTGTCACTATCCCTACTAGTTGTCCCCTCTGGGAAAGTGAGGAATGCACAAGCATTTGCAAAGATGAGCTCTCGAAGCCCCTGTGCTTCCAGTGTTTGATCTAGAAAGAGGTGGCTGTATGGGGTGCAGGAATCATTCAGAAAGTGGGCGTGCTGGCATGATTGTTGCTGTAGCCTAGCCAAGAAATTGCTATGGCCAGCCAGGTTTTAGCATGTTCCCAAGTCTCCCAGTTGCCCTGGCCCTAGACCCATCTGAACTCCTTGGAACAGCCCAGGTGGGCATCCTGTGTTCATACCATTCAGCCTGGAAGTGAAGAACTGTCTGGCTGAAGATAGTCACAGAAATAGGTGCCCGCTCTTCTGGGGTACTTGTCATAGACCTCGACACTCTGAACCAGATCAGGGTGGAACAATTAACAAAAGATGAAGGCCAGATTTATACTCCTGTGCCAGTGACAGACTCACTTAGCTGGAGCCTTTGAATCTAAATGTAGCCTTGGTTCCCTCACTGCCCAGACATCTGGGTGCTTTTGGCTTACACCAAACAAAACAAAAGAAACAGATCTGAGATTTGTGTGAGACTCGGGAGCCTGCTGTCCTGTGTGCAGACTCAGCAGACCCTCACAGTAGCACCAGCAGTCTTAATCCCTGCAGAATGAAACATGACGGGGAGCCTTGTACCCAAGGAAGGGTACCAGTGGGTGGTTCCACGGCTGTCCTACAGAGGAAGGCAGGGCTAGCAAGTGCTTCAGCCCAGCCGGAGACTGATTTTCCCAGTGTCCTCAGGTGGACTCCTGAAGGTCTTGAGACAGCAGGGTGAGTAAGGGGGCTATTAAGGGGCACGTGCAGACCAACAGGCCACTGCCAGCACTGGAAATGCCCCTGCTGCCAACTCCTATGGCTTGTCTGTTCTTTCCTGCCTAACTGCCTGTGAAGCAAACTGGGAAAACTAGAGAGCCTTTCCAATCTGTGCTCCCGTTTCCATGCTGCACATACCCTACACAGCTGACGACCTAGAACCTACTTCTACATTCCCTGGGAATTATGGGCAGCTGCAGCTCCCTGGTCCCAGACATGAACACACTGACTCAGGTCCAGGCCCTGTCTTTGTCAAGCTTCATCCAGGTGGGGTTGACAGCAGAACCCTGAGGGGCCTGTCCTCCAAAGTCAGGAGTTCGGGTCCTGAGGTAGAAGGACCTTACCTTAAAACCTGAGCTTCATGCTGAAGGCTAAAGTCCTTTTCTGGACTTTGGGTATAAAATTCTCTTTCTCCTCTCTCCTCCCTCTCTCTCCTCCCCCCTCCCCCCCCTCTCTCCTCCCTCTCCCCCTCTCCCCTCTCTCAATAAATGGGAAAGCATAGCCATCATGAATGAAACTACACACAAGCCCCTCACATTCAGACAGTTGTCTACCATTACCCACCCAACAAAGTAGGGCTGGACTCTTCATAGGTCTGGTAAGTCACTGGAATATAAAATATGACAGCTGACCTGAGCTTTTCTTCCCTATGAAGGCCACTGCCCCTGGTGAGGACAAACCAGATATCCCCACTTTCACACAGCGGCATGTCAACACTGCCAGGAACCTCTTCCAGATAAATAAATAGGTCCAACGAGGTTCTTACAGTAAACGGATACATAGACTGGGTTCCTGGCTTTCTGGTCCAGAGTTAGCAGGCATTACATCATCTATCAAAATAAATACTAAAATTCCTACTAAGTCATGACAGTCCATAGTGGGCACAGGTCTCAGTTGAGTGGCTTTACCCAAAAGGCTGTATGTTTTCTAGTTGTTTAAGTCAATTAAAAAATCGCCAAGGCAGAATGTTCCATTCAGAATGCAGTCCATTAGATGATAGGCTCCGGCCTGGCCTAAGGTGAATCAGTGTTTTTCAGCTGCATAAAGGATGTTGTAGTGGGATGTTTTATAGAGCAGATAAACGGAAGGGATGGCAGCCTCAGGGAACACGTGGTGGTTCAGAGCCGTGTCCATCTCATCCACATACTCCACCTGCAGAGCAATGTTCAGTGCCTGCGACAGAGCTGTGATCTGGACGTGGTCACACTCCATGGCCATGGGCTCTACTTCCTGCAACACCAAAAGGAAACACTTAGGAGGGAGGCTTGGGGAGGAGGGTGAGTGGGTGCAGCCCTGGCTGTCAGGATCGAGGTCACCTGTGCTGGGGGGGTGCTCCTCCGAAGCACGTGTGGACGCAGGTGCTGATAACCCACCTGTCACAGACAACACAGCCACAGACTCCTGAGCTTGCCGAAAACGAACCTGAACCATTTTTATTCCAGACCCTTTAAGGAATGTGCAAAAGGGGAGGAATCTTTAAGGCTAGCATCAAAACTTAGAACTAAAAGAACCTTGCCACCAAAGGCTTCCAAGTATAAGTGCTTGCAGAGGCCAGAGCCTGTGTGTGGATGGGTCCTGATGCTGCAGAGACAACAGAGGCAGAGATGGTGGCAGGTACCCCAAAGAGGGCAGCTGTTCTTGTGCCTACTGGTAGTTGCCATCCAACTTAGGGCCCAGTACTTCCTAATTTAAAAAAAAAAAATCCAGATAGCTATGTGAAAGTTGCCCACTTCTTTACACGTGGGTCCCTCCTTCAGATAAATACATCTAAATAAAACCCCATCTCAGGGCTAATGTGACAGGAGTCCCAAGTCCTGAGATTTCGGATAGGAGATTCCCTGGGAATACAAGCAGCAGCTTGCTTAAGCCTCAGAGCTCAGGCCACTCCAGGTGCCAACCTTGCTAGTTGGCATTGCAAGGATGTTCCTCTGGGCAGAAACAGTGGTCCTGGGATGTGTGAGAGACAGACAAGCAAAGCCCAGGCTGGGGGCTACATCCCCAAGGAGGGTCCTAGGGACCTACGTGAGTACAGAAGTCTTTGATGTCCATCTCCTCATCAATGAAATGTCGGAAGAAGTCAGCTCGGTTCTTAATGAAGGCCGATGTGAGCAGGCGCAAGAACTGCACGATCCGGTCCGAGGAGTTTTGGTCATTGAACACCTTCAGCAGGCTGGACACGGAGCCGTCCTTCTCTACCAGCTCTACCACACTGTAAAACTTCACGCTGCCACCGTCAGAATAGGCCCCAGCAAGCACCTGCTCCCCCCCCCCACCCCACGGAACCCCCTCAGCTCATTTTGAGATTGTGAGTATTAATGTTGAAGCCCAGAGGTACATCTAGGGGCCTGGCATTGAGTCCCCTCCCACCATACATTCAGAATGGCAGGAAACTGACAGTCCTCCAGACCGAGGTCCCCTGTTCCCCCATACTCCCACAAGTAGGAAATGACCCTGCCCTGCCCCAGCCCATGTGGAAGACCTTGGTCCTCAGCCAGTGTGGCTCAGGTGAACTCACAGCGTTAAAGAAGTTTCTGAACTTGTGTTCCTCAAAGCCGGCAGCCAGAAGGTCATTTGGGGTCTGTAGCACACGCTCTTTGAACCTAGAGGAGAGGAGACCTGATGGGCATAGGGGGAACACAGGGTGTTGCTGTGACAGGCAACTTCCCAGTCCATGCCAGCTTCACAGGAGTCCTTGTGGTGTTTCAGAGCACTCCACATGGACCCATGCTGACCCGATACCTTTCCTGCTGTAGATGAAGAAACGGAGGCAATGACATCATAATCCCCAGATATGGTAGTTCTCTTTCAAAGGCTTCCTATCCCTGTGGGCCCACTTCTCATGTCTGCCCTGGTCATGTCCAGCTCTCTCTCTTTTCACCTCCTCCCTTACGTTCATCAACTGTCACTTGAAGAATTAGCACCCCTTACTAAAACCCAAATAGTGTAAAGGTACAATGAAATAAAGCATATTGAAAACCAAGAACGAGGCGGGGGAGATGGCCCAGTGTTAAGAACACACTCTTGCAGAACACACACTTGTTTGATTCCCAGCACAAGCTCACAACCATCCATAACTCCAGTTCCAGGAGATTCCATGCCCTCTTCTGACCTCTTCTGGCACCTAGGACACATGTGGGACACATACATGCATGCAGGCAAAACACTCATACAATAAAACAAGTCTAATTTTAAAGATAAAAGAACACTCAACGCTTCAGTTTCCTATCTAGTACTCATTGTGCTTCTAGGTGGCTGGCTGGGTGATGTTACATAAGTGAGGTGAGAATGCCATGGACCCCAGCATGCGCTTCTGGCCCTCAGATCCCTGCTCTGGTTGCTTATGTGGGGTAGCTAGAGATCAGCCCTAATGCCAGCTTGCTCACCAATCAGGTCTCCCAGCCCCTAACCCCAGCCCTGTGGCTTCTGTTCCCACTCTGATGCATAGCCCCTTCCTTCCTGCCATGGATCACAGGGCCCTTGTGGGCATGGTGAGGAGTCTGTCCTGGCCACCATGGAAAGCAGCTCTTCATTAACCTCAGGACCAGCCTGGCGCTAGGCTGCACTCACTATCAGGATCAAGGGTCAGCCAAATGGCTTGGCAAAAGTGGCTGCCCTTCAATGCAATGGAAGGAAAGAGAAGACCGTGTGCCCTCACTGTCACACAAAAAGAACACGACCAAGGCCAGCAGGGACAAGCTTCCTCCTTTTGTCTTTCTGTCTTTCTTTCTCCTTCCTTCCTTCCTTCCTTTCTTCCTTTCTTCCTCCTCCTCCTCATGTTGGTGTTTGAAAAGGGTCTTACAGTATGCCCCCACATCTGTTTTTCTTTTTGCAGTAAATATCAAGTGCCCACCCAGTGTTGGTGAGCCATGCCTTCAGGCAGTGCTGAGGGAAGTACCAGACAAGTCACTGGCACCTTTCTCAGCCTCTGGGCTGCTATCAACACCATCCTAGTGGACAGCTAGGTTTCCAGGTATACCATGCCTCTACCAGGCAGCTCTCAGCCCCCCTGCTACAGCCTGGTCCAGGGCAGATTCAGCACAGTGAAGGAGAGGAGTCTACACAGGTCCCACTCACTTGAGGATCTCTCTGCTCTTGCCCAGCAAAGACTCCAGGTAGGCATATCCCAAGGCCCTGTAGAAGCAGTTCCCATCTCCTTTGGTCTTCCGGATTGAGGTAAATCTTTTGCTGAGTTCCTAAGGGGGAGAAGAGGATGCACAAACCTCAGCAGCGACGGCATTGGTGTGGGTCAGCCACTGGCCTGGCCATAGCTCCCTCCCTTCTGCGCCCCCCACCCTCATCCATCCCACAAATACACAAATACACTGACTGGGATGTGAGACACCGAGAATGTCAGTCAGCCCCTGGCACTAGGCAGCCGTCAGGGGAGGTGACATAGAGTTAGATGTGGTGACAGTATGAGGACATGAGCTGGGGTGCCCTGGGTCAGAGACATCCACCCCAGACTTCTCTCATCGGGAAAGGGTTCCTAGAGGAAGCTGGCAGCTGAATGTGGTGTGTGCAGAACACTGAACAGCCTCAGCAGTCCTCAAATGTTTCTCAACGGTGTCAGGAGTGGCATGCCACCCACTCTGCTCCCAGCATCCCTGTGAAATGGCCTAGAGCCTCTCTCTGTCTTGTGGGACAGTAGTCAGGGTTTTGTCAGTACAGCCTGGTTTTCAAGGGACTGGGAAGCCCCAGCAACAAGAAGGCACAGGGCTTATCTGGATCCCCTGAAGCAAGCTGGTTGGGTCAGTGTCCCTCTTTCTCAGCTCCTGAGAGGCTAGGGGAACACAGAGTTGACTTTCCTCAACCCTGAGTCCTACTGGATGTCCTTCCTATGGTCACATGCAGACCTCAGGACACCAGTGTTACCCTGAGCTGCTGACTGCCTCCTGGCCCAGAGTAAGAAATGGCCCCGGCACCATGCTGTATCTGCAAGGTCCATGGGAGGGGTCCAGAAGACTGCACAGCAATGTCATCAAAGACCAAGCCCATCTGCCATGGGCACCACGGAGTGGGGGCCTCGCTCCTCCATCCTCTCTAGCCCTGGGAGTGATCCCTGAAACCTCCCAGTGATGTCCCCTAGTACAGCAGTGATGAGCTCAGACCCAGCTCATCAGTTCAGGAGCTATGTGGCCACTTTTCAGTTTGCTCAGTTGTCAAGTGAGAACAGAAATACTTGCCACAGAGAATCATAAAAAAGACTCAAGCAAGTAAATCCAGCACTCAGAACAGTGCTTAGCTTTAAAATGTATGGTTTTCCCACAAGGAAAGGATTTCTTTCTGAGGTAAAGGCCCAATGTCAGAATGGTATAAGAGTTTCAGTTTGTCCAGGAGCCTGGCTTGAACTCCATGCCTTCCAAAAGTTGTCCCCTTCTTTACTTACTCCCAACCTCCATCCCCTTTGCTGAGGCTCTCATCTCTACCCTCTGCCCCACCTGGATTTTCCTCTGGTAAATTCTATTTTCAGGATGATCCCGAAGAATGGATAGAATGTCACATTTTTCTGATATTAGGTTGAAAGATGTTTCACTCTGAAAGAGAAAGAAGAAACATTCTAAGCTGGCTTCAAAAACACTAGCAGGGCTCTTGGAACTGATAGCCTCTGAACAACCAGTTACACAACCCAGAACATGTCGTCCCCCCTTGGAAGGGACGTGTGAGCATGTGACCAGCATCCTAGGGACCTGCCTAGATTGTCTGGTCCCAGGGCAGGGGCAATCAGGCCTGGCACCATCATGAAGTATCTTGGCTATAAAGAACTGACCTCATAATTTGCTAACAGATTTTTTTTTAATATTTAATACTTCAGACTTAATAAATCTCTATGTTGGAATATGCTCCCGCCCCATTCGTTCATTCATTCACTTATTCATTCTTTCCTTTACTTACTGCCCCCACCCCAATTCCTAAACATGCATCCTGTGTCAAGCTTGGTGTCTGTCACATGCTGTCAATATAGAGGTGTTGCCATCCCTCCACAAAAGCCAGGAATACTACAGGGCAAAGGTTAGCTGTGAGGTGACCCCATGTGGCACTGGAGGGTGTGTGCTAGGGGCTGGGGACGGGGTAATGATCTGAGCTTACACAAGGTCTGGGGCAAGAGGGACATCTTCTTCTACCACCTACTGGTGTGTTGCCCAGCTCTGAGTCAAGGTCAGACCAAGCCTGAGCATATGCCTGTGGGGAGTCAGGGTCTCTAAGCCCTGGAGGGACTCAGCAAGCAGGGTGGAAACAGGGCAGAGGATGCCATGGATCTAGGAACGGCAGTCACCTCCCCACCTGTGCTTTTTCACTAGGCCTGGGGTGAGAGTGCTCAGGGGTTGGAGCTCAGCCAACTGGCCATGCACTCTTGCCACCAGCCACCCAGGAATGGAGCTCTCCACAGAGGGAAATAAAAGGTGTGGGCTGGTGAGATGGCTCAGAGTGCTGACCACCGGAGACTGATCCCAGGATCCCACATGGAAGAAGGAGAGAATCAACTCTCACAAGCTGTCCTCTGATTTGTGCCAATGGTTTGCGTGTGTGTGTGTGCATGTACACACACGTGTGTGCATACACACATTGTTCTTTAAAGTGCTGTTTGACCCACATAAAGAGTTTCCAGCTTAAAATAAGGGTTCTGTGGCTGAGAATGTGGCTCAGTAGATAAAGCACCTGCCTTGTAAGCGTGTGGACCAGAGTTCAGATCCCCAGAATACACATACAGGCTAAATGGGCAGCCAGCCTGTAATCCCAGTTCTCAGGAGATTGGTACAGGGGATCTCTGGGACAAGCTGACTAGCTAAATGACCCAAGTCTGCATATTCTAGGCCCATAAAAAGTCTGCTAGGGCTTCTGGGAAAGGTTTGGTTTGGGATAAAAAGAGCAGAGAGATGCTGATACAATGTCTACTTTACAGCAGTCATCCTGTGACCAGAGGTTGAGAGTCAACATAAGGAGGACAGTTTGAGGACCTGCTGCTACCTTAAGCCCTACAACGTGTGAAATGGTGACAGGTCCCATTACTTAGCACCGACTATGTGCCAAGCTCTGGAACTGAGGCTCGTATATCCCCATTATCTCAATTATCACAACACTCCTGTGAGGTGGCCATTATTATACTCACGGCACTGCCGAGGTCAGGTGGTTTGAGCTAGGAAGTGATTAATACAGATCAGTGGGAAGTTCAAACGCACCCAAGTGCTAGGGAGGCACAGCCCAGACTCCAGAGCTCAAAGGACTCCTCTGCCAGACCACAAAGGAATGTCCTGTCCAGGGCAGTGTTGGACCATCCTACCCAGAGGCTGGGTGAAACCTTTCACTTCTGCCACCCCCCAGAGACACTCCTCCCAAAGTTCCTGATGGGAGTTTGGTGTCTCCAAGAGCCTTGCCAACCTGTGGGGCTTACTGCAGGGTATCAAGGAACAGTTTCCTAAGTGACGCTAGGCACAGCCATTAGAAGGTATCAGCAGGCTGAGGCTGTGGCTTAACAGCGGAGCACTTGCCTGGCACGTGTGCAAGGCCCTGGGTTCATCCCCCATGGCATGTGTGCAAGGCCCTGGGTTCATCCCCAGCTCTGCAAAACACACAAAAAACAAAACAAGAAAGCAAATCCCACCACCACAGGGGTGAGTCAGTCTCTCCTCCACCTCCTTCGAGCCTTCTACCCATGCCAAAAAGATACCAGCTTCTTCCTTATGGTCTTCCTTTTCAGTTCCTAGTCTCCCTTTCAAAGATCCATGAACCTCTGGCTTCCAGATCGAAGTGGCTCCATTTCATTCCCAGATTGTTGGGTTTTTTGTTTTGTTTTCTAGATAAGATTTCTCTGTGTCATTCACAAGGTTTAAAAAAACCTTTAGGCCAAGCCAACTTTGTTGACTTCCTGGGAATATAACTATATTTCTAAATCATGGAAGAGGGACATCATTTGTGTAACACACAATTGCTGGTGTGCAGTTAATTCTGCTCACACTGTACTGAAGAGGCAAATCCCCATGGGCAGGTATCAGTCTGAACAGCCCTCTTTACCCCTTGTATGCATGGCAAGGTGACCCACAGGCTGGTGGCAAGTAGCCACGTGCTCTGCTCAGCCAAACTCCTCCTTTCTCCATTGCTAACTCATTCCTTTCTTGCTACTTACCCCATGACTATTCGTTTATAAAAGCAGTTTTACAGATGGCTGTCTTAAAATGGCTGTCTTAAAATGGTGCATGGGCTTTCTGAACAACGGGCTACAGAGCAGAACGCCCCAACTGTATTTAATGAACTTGCACTCAATTCTGGCCCCCAACAAAACTCAGAAATGAATACATCAGGGGCACAGGGACCCCAGAAGGATACCTAGTCAGCCATATTTACTTGGCAGTTTTTAAGAAGGCATCAGCAGAGGAGAGGAAAAGGGACTCTGTTCGTCCTCACAAAGAGGAATCCTGAGGGGAGGCACGACACCAGGGAAGGCTTCCCAGGGCCTGCATTTGCCTGGCACATTAGGTAAACTCACTGCCATCGACAAATTTACGCAAGCTATTTGAAGCAGTCACACTAATAACAAGACACTGAGCAGTGGGACCAGCTGTGCACTGTTGAGCGGCACCCTTGCCTCAGCCTCAGCGGGAGACTTTTTTTTCCCAAGTGTATCTCATTTGTCCCTAATCTCTGTTGTATCCCCCAACCCCGTCCCTCACTCATTCCCAACCCTCGAAGGTCTGCTTGCTATGGCTTTTGAAATGTATGTGTCTTTAAGGAGTGTGGTAGTAAAATGTACATAGCACGAAACATACATTTTAGCCATTCTGATGTACACAGTTCTATGGCCTTCAGTACCTGCCACTCTCCCCCGACCCCCATCTTTGGAAATCACTCCTCTACTTTCTGTCTTTATGAATCAGACAACAGATGAGATGTAGTTTTCTACTTGCTGTGTGGGTGGTGGCGCACGCCTTTAATCCCAGCACTTGGGAGGCAGAGGCAGGCGGATTTCTGTGAGTTTGAGGCCAGCCTGGGCTACAGAGTAAGTTCCAGGAAAGGCACCAAAGCTACACAGAGAAACTCTGTCTCAAAAAACAAAACAAAACAAAAAACCCCAGACATTTAAAAAATACATATTTACATATATATATTATGCTACAGATACTATGGGATTTTTTTTTTTCCCCACTCAATACTAGTTAAAAACAAACCATGGCTGGGTATGATGGCACATGCCTGTAGTCCTAGCATCCAGGAGGCTGAGGCAAGGGGATGGTGAAATTGAGGTTAGCATAGGCTACACTGTGAGATTGTCTCGGGAAAGGGGACAGGGCTTAGAAGAGGAGAGGGGGAGGGAAGAAAGGAAGGTAGGTAGATGGGCCTTGGGTCAGCTTCTAGTGTCCCCAAGTGTATACATGGGCGCCCTAGTGACAAGCAGGTTTCCACCCTGGCACTTACAGTCCCTAAAACAGAATAACCCAAGTCTCCGCCCAAACCCACCAGCATTCCTGGGTGAGACAAGCCTCAGCTGCAGGAAGACCCTAAGGGCAGTATCAGTTTACTAGTCCAGGAATCTGGAACAAAGCTCGGGTTTTGACCTTGACTGAACTGGTGTTTGCTTTTAAACCCTGGCTGGAGAATTCCAGGTTGTTACGGAGAAAAGAGAAACAGACAGGGAGCACCTGACTGTCCTGTCAGACCTAACCAGGACACAGGAAAGACCTTTAATTGCTGGTTTGCAAATAGATGCTAATTAATTAAGTTGGGCTGGCAGCGCCCAGGCTTGCCAACAGTTTCAGCAGCAGAGGTGTGGCACGTTTCACTGACCAACTCCACAGTCAGGCCTCAGCTCACTCCTCTGCCTACAAACCCCATTTACCGGCCAGCCATCCTGTTAGTGCATCTGAGCATGCTCACATCCCAGGCCACGCCCACATCCCCAGGGCACGCCCACACCCCCGGGCCCAGCAGCACCTCCCAAGTCTTCTGAGCATCTTGGGCAAGATTGACTCACCAACCAGGCCCCGAAGCCACTACTTACCACACAGCCTGACCACAAGACACCCAGAAGAGCAGGAAACTCCAGCCTCACCTGCCAGCAGCAGGTTCAGAACCTCAATCTCTCCTCTAGAATGCTCATGTCTTTGCCAGAGGCCACCCAGGCTTGAACCCTGGCCTCCTCGCTGGCCTGGAGTCCCCATGACACTAGAAGGAGAGTACTTTTAAATGTCTACTTGGGGGCTGGGAAGGTGGCTGAGTGGGTAATGAACTTGCTGCTTAAGGGCCTGAGTTTTGTGACCCAGCGCCCATATAAAAAGCCACGCACCTGTGACCTCAGCAATGGGAGGGGTATTTAGAGACTCTCCAGTGTTTGATGACCGGCCAATATAGCTGTCGGTGAGCTCTAGGTTCAGTGAGGAGACCCTGTCTCAAAAACTAGAGGGGCTGGGGAGAGGGCTCAGGGAGCAAAGTACCTGCTACACACGAGTCAGGAGTGGAATTCCCATCCCCAGAACTCACTTAAAATCTGGGCTGCGTGGCAGCTGCCTGTGACCTCAGCACTCAGGAAGCAGAGATGGGGGTCCCTGGAGCAAGCTGGCTAGCTAGACTACCTGGAATTGGCAAACTCCAGGCCCAGCAAGAGACCCTCCCTAAATAAACAGCAATTGAGGAAACCACCCAGTGTCAATTTCCAGCATCCACATGCCAATCCATGTACACATGTGCCCACACACTTGTGAAGCAGGTTCATATGCACACTACACACACGTTAAGAAAATAAAAAGAAAATCTTATAGGAAGGCAACTGATGTCAATCTCTGGCCTCCACACACATGGACACAAATTTGTACAATCTGCTGTCATGAACACAACACACACAGGCATACATCACACACATATACCCAAAAAAGTCTCTCTTTCACTCTATATAGATGAATATACATATGAATACACATATTCATATATCTACACACATCCATATATATATGGATACACTTGTGGAGTGTCCAAAAGCCCATTATTGAAGAGGAATTAAGCCAAAGATCACTGAAGCCCCGGTGGAGGGAGACCTGTCTCCCTGAAGGACTTGTTCTTGCTCCAACACCTGAGGACAATCCTGGTGTCACAGAACATGACCACTTTACTTTTTTGCACTTGGCAATGAGGAGTCCAGCCTCCTCCATCTGGAGTCGAGCCGTGGACAGGCCATGCTTTCTGGGGGCTTCTGGAAAGCCCCATGTCCCCACCCCACAGACTGCTTTCCTCCATTCCTAAAGACTGCCTGGGGGTGGGGACACGGGTCAGTGGGTGGGGGCGCTGTCTGAGTTTGATCCTTGGGACCCATGGGATAGAAGTAGCCCTCTGACCTCCACACACATTCTGTGGCATGTCTGTACTCCCCTCCCCCACTCCAAGCACAGATAAATACATGTTAAAGGCTGTCTGGCTTCCATGATGAATGACTCCTTTCACCTTTTTTCCCATGGTCCCCTACTGAGGTCTGGACCTCCTCCCCCTTGTAAGGACCCTGGTGGTGACCTCACTGCACCTTAGTTGATAACTAAGGCTAATGTCTCACTTTAGCCCCTTAACTGAGTCACACTTCGGAACCTCTCTTGCCATGGTAATATATCCATAGGTGCTAGGGAACAGGATACGCTAATCTTTGGTGACAATTACTCAGCTTACTACATGGCTCTTCTCGGTGGGGCCCCAACCCCTTATCTTAGTAGCTATCTGTTTTCAGAGCTCCTGAAGCTGGGCTCTGCCTCCCTCAGATAGCGTGAACTTCTGTAACATCTTTCAGCAGCCACCCACCTGATCTTAGCTCCTGCCTCTCCTCTCCCTAAGACTCCAACCTCAGACAGCTGGCAACTTCTCAGACATCTAAGCAGCGCTTCTAATTCATTTACCCCCTGATTACTCAGTAGCTCATCTGTGTACTCCCAGGCTTCTCTAGGCCCTAGGGTACCCCTTCATCTAGACAGTATACCCCCAAATCCAGGACCCTCTTCTACTGTCTTACCCGGCTCCACTGGTTCCTGGGTCTAGCCTGAGAGCTCTCACCATCTCCCACAAGGAGGATGCTATACACTGTGTCTGGTGACCTCCAGGCTTCCACTCCTAACTGGCCCCACATTCTCCACGAGCAGCCAACACAGGTTGCTTCACAGGCAGGACCTTTCCTCAGTATTCTCTGCTAGGCTTAGGTGTTTGTTCCCTCCATGCAACCAAGTTAAACTGCCGATGTCACTGTATCAAAAGGCAGCATTCTGCCTTCACGGATTGAACCAACACCATGATCATGGATTGTATCCAGGGTTGACTCAGTTTCTCTAGCCCCCTTCTACCAAGTGATGCCTTCCCTCACGGTAAAAAAGCAAGAAGCTCTTGGCCTGAGGCTGACACCTCATCTTAGGACTTCCCAGCCTCTCAGGCTCTGAGCCCGATAAAGCTGTTTGGTCTAAATCACCCAGTGAGAACCCATTCCAGCAACACCAGGCTAAGACAGAGCCAGGAACCAGGAGCAGGAACTGCCATAATGAATACCTGAAGACATGAAGGGGAGTGGGTACTGCTGGGACACTTCCCAGATGAATGCTGGAGAAGCCTTCGCAGCTGGGAACAGACTGTGAAGGGCGATTCTGGTGCGAGTAAGACAAGGCGGAGAGCAGAAGGGAAAGCGGGAGTCTTCCGAGACTTTGTATGAGAAGGCTGGCAGGAACTGGCATGGAAAAGACCATGAGGATGCAGCCTCAGATGGAAGGGAGGCATGAAGTACTGGAGACTGCTGGGAGGAAGGGCCATCTCCTCAAGTGGCAAAGAACTTGACTGCAGGGTGTTCTTGCCCCAGGGCTAAATGGGAAAACAGAATTTAAGAACAATGACCTAGCCGGGCAGTGGTGGCGCATGCCTTTAATCCCAGCACTCGGGAGGCAGAGCCAGGCGGATCTCTGTGAATTCGAGGCCAGCCTGGGCTACAGAGTGAGTTCCAGGAAAGGTGCAAAGCTACACAGAGAAACCCTGTCTCGAAAAACAAACAAAAAAAAACAAAAAACAAAAAAAAAAACCAAACAAACAAAACAAAACAATGACCTAGGAAGGACATGGGACAGCAGAACCTAAAGGGACAGGCATCATCAGGGCTGTGGTGTGACTTCTTGGAACTTCACCTATTAAAATGTGAGAGGAGAAAAATGATGTAAAGATAGAATGTGTAAGTAAAGAGAATGAAAGTTTTGGAAAACTCACAGCCTGACTGTGTAAAAGAATGAAGCGCTATCTGCACACCAAGGGTATGGCCCAGCGGTTGGTCACCCGCTGAAGAGATTAGAAATTAGGACAGAAGGAAGCTATGTGTCATTCAGGGAGACGGAGGTAGAAGATGCCCTCAAACACAGCAGAGATCTTGGAGGCTGGCTATGCCTAGAGTGCACATTTCCAGGAAGCTCAAGTACCCCACATTTCAGGACAGCACATCTTCTGTGTGACCAGCTATATCAGGGCGCAGGGAGGGCTGCTGCTCTAGCAGCCAAAGCTGTGGCCTTGGTAGAGTCTACGTGGGCTGGCCCTGAGGCCTACAGAATGTTAGAGCTTGGGGTGTGGTGCACAGTGTGGGGGCCCAGCGCAACCAGGCAGAATCCCCACTAGGGTGATGCCCATGGCAGAGAATGCCATGAGGATGTAGTATGGCTATCATGAGCTGCTGCCTAGGTCGAGCCCAGTGGATCCCAGGGGTGGGCAGTTCCAACAGCGCATGGAGGCAGCACAGAGTCAAAGACTATTGTGGAATCAGAGGACCTAATTCAGTTGCTGACTTACTCCTTATGTCTGGCTGACTTCCCACTCTGGGAATGGGAATGTCTATCTTGGGCCTGCCCACCATGACACTTGGGTGACTGGCCCTCAGCTGGCAGGATCTGTCAGGACACTGGCCTGGGTCTCACCTCTGTCTGGCTCACCGGTGGGTCACAGCCTTGGCTTCTGGACATGAGTTGGGCTATAATAAGGTAAGACTCCGGTAACTGCTAGGATAGAATGAATGCATTTTGTATACGCAAAGAACAGGAGATGGGGGGGCGTGGCTAGAAAGCTAAGGTTTGAATGTCCCCTCTAAACCAAGCTGCAATTTAACTGCCAATGTGACAGTTTTTCAGAGGTCACAAGGTCCAGGGACTCCCCGATCATGAAAGGATTAGTGCAGTCATCCCAGGGAGGGTTTTTTTCTATCATGTTATGACAAAGTAAGAAGACGTGCGGGCCCTCACCAGAGGCCAGCGCCTTGATGATGGCCTAACCAGCCACCTGCAGAAGCAGAAGCCAATAAATGTCTGGTCATTATAAATCACCCGGTCTATGACATTGCTGTGGCGTTATGGCACCTCCTCAAACGCTCCACTGGCTTGCTTGCTCAATCTTTGACAACCTCCCATCTGGCCCTTGTACATCAAGGGGCTCCAACCACAGTGGCTACCCTGTCCCTCCAACAGGACACACACTTCTACCTCAGTGCCTTGGTACTTCTGTTTCTTTTTGTCCCAATGTTCTTCTGCCTCTTTCCATGACTTGGGGATGCCACCTTGGCAGAGAAGCCTCTCTCCCCTCTCCCACCATCCTATTGCCTTATCTTGCTTGTTCAGGCCATGATATGACAGGTGGGTTCACTGGCTCCCTCCACCCAAATGCCAGCTCCACAAAGGTAGGGACTTGTCCTCTGTCACTGCTGGCTCTCCACTTCCTGGAACGCTGGAACGTTGGAACATATTCCAAAAACGGATCCCGAGTGCTACAAGCCGAACTGTTGAGGCCCTACCTTCAACCCTCAGCATGCAACTTTATTTTAGAATATGGTCATCACTGATATAATTAGTTAAGATGAGGTCACAATGAAGAAGGGTGGGTCACCAGCCCCATGACTGATTTCCTTATTAAAAGAGGAGTATAAACACATGCATGGGAGAAAGCCATCTGCAGATGAGTTCCAATGTCACAAGTCAAGCTACTACTGGAAGCTTGGGGAAGCCAGGGATAGAACTTTCCCAAACATCTTCAGAGGGAGTGTGCCCTTGCCTGCACCTTCACCTGGGTCTTCAGCCTCCAGACTTTCCAGAAAACAAGTCCCTGTGGCTCTATCCCGCTGAAGGGCTTTACTGCAGTAACCCTGGTGAGCACATTGAATGAGCAAGCCTGCCTCTCACTCCAGCTGGCCACCCACGACCCAGCATCAGAGAGAGCCAGAAACCATTTCATATTCATCAAAAATGTAACAGTTCCCTCATGTGCAGACGACCCAAACTCCACAGCCCAGCATGCAAAGCTCTGCACGGAACACTCAGATCTCATCCAATTTTTCAGACTCACTACCCTGGGCTCCTCTAGCCTCCTTGCATCTCAATCAGCTGCTTACTCTTCCCAGAATGCCCACTTCTGACCACATCCCAAGGCATGTAAGCCAACTGCCCTGCTACCTGGAATGTACTCTTTCCCCAGTCCTTCCTATACAACTTCCAGTACCTGGCTTTTCCCACCAGTGGAATGTGCCATGCTCCCAAGGTCTGTGTTGAACTCTCAGGTCATGTCAGTAATTCACTGGCTGTGACCTGGCCCGCAGGCATGAACTCCAGGAGAGGGCAGGTATCATGTGTCTCTTACCACTGCCCCAACCTAGGCGGAGGATGCCAGTGGTGGCTCATTGAATATACACGAGAAGAATGCAGACAGGAACTTGTGGTTATGCTTATGCTTGACACTTACTCTTACCCCCAAGAGTAAAAGCACTTAGAGTGAAGGTGAACCCCTTGATATCTGCAGCCCTAACTCCTGAGGACTCCATGTCTTCTGCCTGGGACTCACCTTCAAACTCAGCCCAGTGACTTCGTCATGGAAATAGCGGGAGATGCTGTCATTCCCAAGACAGTCTCTTCTACCCACCACCCACACCAGGGAGCCTCAACCAACATTTAAAAACATTAAATCAACCGTGGTCCCCAGGATGTAGCAAGGTGCCTGACACACAGTAGGTGTATAATGACAACTGCCATGTAAACAGTCACTAGTTCTGCCCTCATGGTTCCTGGACAAATGTCCTATTTGGTACGTCGTAACTATTATCTTTCTCTCCAAGGCACCTAAACTCCCCAGAGGGGGATTGCTTTGGCTCCCAGCTGCTGGTCTCCTGGGTTCAGGGCAGATCCAGTTACACAGCAAGGGATGGACATTGAAGTCCCAGCCCCCTACTGCCCCGGGGTGCCCTCAGCTACCACCAGTGGTGCCCAGACGCCACGGAGCCTCCAGCTTCTGCGTGGCTCGAACTGAGTTCAATAGCTCCACTCCCTGGCAGGTGACGCAGAAATACCCGGGCCACTTTCCAGGAGCAGCAGAGCAGGTGAACGCTTGGGTACCAAGGAAAAGCAGGGAACTAGTGCTTCTAGTCCCTCCCCCTGTTTCTGGGCACATACCGCAGGAGGATGGCTTGTAAGATGCCCTGGCTGCCCACGGACACTCAGCACAGGTTTGACTCAGACCCTAGCCCTGCAGTATCCCAAAGTAGTGACCCAAATGTGGGATGAAGGGTAAACACAAAGAACCAGGCCCCTACACTACCCATCTTCTGGATTCCAAAGGCCCTAGTTGAATACCACCTCCCTCCCCAAACACACACACACACACACACACACACACACACACACACACACACACACACACACACACACACACCCCAAACCAAAAAACAAACAAAAAACCCAAACAGGGTCCTCATAGCAGCCACTGGGACAGCCCAGATTGGAAGTGAGAGACTGGGGTGTAGTTCAGAAGTTGAGTCTTATCTAACATGCATTTAGCCCTGGTTTCAAAACCCAGCATCACTAAACAAAACAAAAAGAGCAGTTGAGCCCAGAGCTATGTGATCCCAAGCACTAATAATGGCCAGGCTCCAGAGAGCCCTTTGCTGGAAGTTGAAAAGTATAGGGCAGCCACCATACTTAATCCCCTGTAGGAGGCCTGACCCCATGGCAACCTGGAGGGTGGGCTGATGCAACACAGAACACTGGACCAGAGGCTTGGGTTCAAGTCCTAGCTGTCCC
Source organism: Peromyscus californicus insignis (assembly GCF_007827085.1). Classification (NCBI taxonomy): domain Eukaryota; kingdom Metazoa; phylum Chordata; class Mammalia; order Rodentia; family Cricetidae; genus Peromyscus; species Peromyscus californicus. The sequence continues at coordinate 52,427,067 of NW_026294447.1, read as the reverse complement.
ACCATCACAATCCCTATCAGCTTTCTCCCTGTCTAGCCTCAGTTTCCCCACCTGCCCAAGTCCAGGGTTTAACCAGGTTTGACCAGCCCAGCGTCTCCTGGGCTTGATCTGCTCAGATGGTAGTTTCTTCTAGATCGCTTTTCCTGGACTTGTAACTCATTCCTCACTACTGGGGAACACCTCTTCATGTGGTCCTGACTCCACAGACCTGTTGCCATCGGGAGACTGAGCTTATGTCCAAGTGGCCCTAAGACTTGCCCGGGTGGCCAGATCGCTTGTCCCTGGGGATGATTGGCTGGGACAGAGTCGGTCTGTAGTGGCTAAGTCCGCGACGGGTGGGCTGAAAGCTGTCCACCGGAGTGCTACTTAACAAAGAGCAGGGACCACAACCCCGGAGGTGCCCCATCCAGCTCCAGCCAGGCACAAGCCTCGGGACTTCGAGGACTTCTCCTGGGACCACCTGGAGTGGACACGAGGCAGCAGGGCTCGGTCCGGGCTGGATCTCCCGGCTGCAGGTTCCCAAAGGGACAGCGCAGCACACCCCGGGCTCAGCGTCCCGAAGATGGAAAGGGCTAAGCCTCGCGCCCAACCGCGCGCACGCACACGAGCCCTGGCGGCGCCCCCCTCCCCGTCCCGCGACCACTGACCATAGTGACCGGAGCCGTCGGGCCACGTCCCGCCCCAGCGAGGAGCGAGCGGGTGCCACGGGAGACGCTAGGCGACTCCGTCGTTGGGTCGGGCGGCGCGGGCCTCGCGGGTGTGGGGCGAGAGCAGAATACACCCGACCGCCCCTCAGACCGGAGCGCAGACCTCCACTGTGTCCCAGCAAGACGCACTCCCCGCGATTGACGTTGGAAGCCGGCAATCAGAAGCCGGGACGCAGGACGTCACAGAAAGTGGGTGGGACTCCACTCACCTTCAGCCTATGCTTTGGGACTCATTTGACAGGAGGCCGCCCTCCTTTTAAAGACACAGAGTGCTTTTAACTGGCAAAGGAGTTAGCCCAATCAGGAAAGCCGGTCCTGGTTTGTAAAGACAGAAGGACTTTTAACTAAAACTGGAAATTGAAGTCTGGAAGATTAGATGGTCCTCATTAATTAATCAACGAGTTCACATGAGTATAGTTCGCTCAAGATCAGAGCACATGTGCTCAGGAAGCGCGGGTCTGGGTGACATTAAGTTACCTGCCTGCGCCTGTCTAGTTACTAAATAATACTTTACCTGTTTCCAACTCATGAATCAGTGGGTTGACAGCCATCCAGGTAATGTTAGTTGAATGAATGAATGTTCAGGATGGTTGAGTGTGACTCTGGAGCTGTGGGACTGTGCAGAAGACGCAAGACTGAACCAGGTGTAGGTGACTCACCCTGTGTAAAAGCTCATTATTACTGAACATCATACAAGGAATATTCATCATTTGTAGATTTATTTGCCAGCCCTTGACCCCTGGAGGAGCTACTGTAGGTGTTGTGTGGAGAAGGGTGCTTCTGTACACAGCACATAACTATTTTAGAAGGTCCTGGCACTTAGGCATTTCTACTTTACTGTGGTGTAAATGTGATAATGTTGGCTGGAAATGGTTTTGCTCTTTTCTTGGGCTGGTGACAGGTGGTCTCACACCCTCATAATACTGAACAGCCAAATTGAGTGGCAGCTCCAGTCAGCCCCACCGGAAGCAACAATAAACACATCCTAGCGTTCCGTAGTGCAAAGCTAGGATGATCGGTACATTTGGTGTGATGTATGCATAATGTGTTTTTCATTTTATGATGTGTGTGTATGTATGTGTGTTTGTGTCTGTGTGTCTGTGTGTACGTGTTGAGATGTGTGTGCACCTGTGTTGCATATGTCAAGGTCAGAGGTCAACATAGATGTTTTCCTCTATTTCTTTCTACCTTATTATTTTTATTTTTTAAGATTTATTTTTATTAGCCAGGTGTGGTAGCTCATGCCTTTAATAGCAGCACTTAGGAGACAGAGGCAGGCTGATCTCTGAGTTTGAGGCCAGCCTGATCTATAGAGTGAGTTCCGGGACAGACAGGACTACAGAGAGAAACCCTGTCTTTTAAAAACAACAGAAAGATTTTTATTATTTTAAATTATGTTATTACAATTAAATGGCCTCTAAGCCAACAGCCACCATCTGGAGGAGTTCAGCTTTGGCCCCCTGACACAAGATCAGCCCAGGTGTATTTGTTGTTTGTACCCCCAAATAGAAAGGAAGAGTAGAGCAGGAGAGCCTCAGCTGAGTATCCAGCTGCTCCCACCACTTCTACATGCAGCGCAAGGCCTGCGACTAGAGTCTATATAGGCTGTGGATTCCTGGAGAGTGGATGTGGGCCCTCCTGCCATCTATGTGACTACAGGGAAGCTTTTACTACTTCTGGGTAAGGCTTTCCAGCTGCCAGTTGGGGGAGGGGCACCCATACCCCTGTAATTGTCCCCCCACCTTTGCTCTGTAAGGAAGCCCCATAAACTCACTGGTTTCACAGAGTGAACTTGCATGGAATTGTGCTTTGATTTGTCTTCAAGACCTTGGGAGGATGGGTTAACATGTAACCCCTGGGGAGGAATTTTAGTAACATGTGTGTAGGTGTGTGTGCCTGCATGTGGGTATGTGCATGAGAGTACAGGGACCTGTGGAGGCCAGATGTGTTGGATGCCCTGGAGCTTGAGCTATAGACAGGCGAGAAGCTGCCTGACATGGGTGCTGGGAATGGAACTTAAGTTCTCAGGAAGAGCAGTAAGTGTTCTTAACCCCGAGTCCTCACTCCAGCCCTTCCACCTTATTTTTGGGGGGTGGGGCTGGAGGAGGGTGGGCAGAGTCTCTCATTGGATCCGGAGCTAACCAGATTCCATTAGACTAGCTGGCCACAGAGCCTCGGGGAGCCTACCATCTCTGCCTCCCCAGCACGGGATTACAAAAGCACACCACCATATGGGATTCTTTTCTTTCTTTCTTTTTTTTGTTTTGTTTTGATTTGTTTGTTTGTTTGTTTTGTTTTTGTTTTTCAAGACAGGGTTTCTCTGTGTAGCTTTGGAGCCTATCCTGGATCTCACTCTGTATCCCAGGCTGGCCTCAAACTCACAGAGATCCACCTGCCTCTGCCTCCCGAGTGCACAAGACCTCCCCCTTGCTAGTTACAGTCAAGTGTAGACCCTTACAAACACCTGGTACCCAGGCCCGTGGTCCAACCAACCATTTATGCAGTCCTGCTGGGTACAGCCACTAGGAAACCTAGTGGACTACAATGGGGAGGGAAGGAGGGAGGGAGGGAGGAATGTTGTGGAATAATCTTTTTTGTACACTGTAAAGATATGTCTCTGCCTAAGGCATCTGACTGGTTTAATTAAGAGCTGAATGGCTAATAGCTAGGCAGAAGAGAATAGGCAGGACTAGATTTCATAATTAATAAGAAGTCTCTGTGTCGTTATTTGTTAGCTGACAACCCAAAAGAAAGTCTGACTACAGAGGAAGTAAGTAAGTAAGTAAGTTACTTGAACTGGTTATGGTGGCGCATGCCACCACAGGATTTGCTGAAGGAAGCAGAGGCAGGAGGATCACGAGTTCAAGGCCAGCTTGGGCTGCAGAGTGAGATCCAGGACAGGCACCTGCTGGGACTACCTACTTCTGCTCTCTGTCTCAACCTAGCCTCTTCTTGTGAGACAAGTTCTTGTCATATAGTCTTGGCTGGCTGTGAACTCCGAATCCTACCGCCCGATTGCTGAGATTACAAGTGTGCCTCACCGTGCCCAGGCAGGATCCCGAACTCTCCGACTCCTCATCTTGGACTTGGTCCAGGCTGAGCTTTGCATCCCTTGGTGGAAGAATGGCTGAGCCAGGAGTGGTCCCATGGGTGTGGTCTGAGGCATGGTGAGGACTTTCTGCAAGCTGAGGTTGTTAGAAACCCTTGAGCTGGACTGCACCCCATCTCCAGACCTCGGCAACTGCAAACAAAGTCAACCTCGGTCTAAGGAAAGAACAATGGGCTGAAGCCCATGAGCAACCCTGACCCCTTCCTTGGCTTTTTCTGACTCTGTCCTTCATTGCTGTGTGTCTTTAGGCAACTCCTAGGTCGTCTTTGGTCCTTTCATTTCTCACTCAGTTAGAGGGGTGGTATTCTGAGTGGTTAAGAAAACCTTTTAAGAGGCTGAGGATATAGCTCAGAAGTTGGAGGACTTGCTCAGCTCATGGGTTTTATCTCCAGCACCACATACAGTGAGTGTAACCCCAGCACTCAGGGTAAAAGCAGGAAGGTTGGAAGGTGAAGGTCATCCTGGGTTTAACTAGTTTAAGACCAACCTGGGAAACATGAGACCCTGTCTCAAAAGAAAAAGTGGGTTTTTTTTTTTAAATATACTTAGTAGTGGAGTCTGTAACAATCCCTCCCAATGAAACGGCTTGTGGGGGAGGGGAGGCTTGTCTCCCACTGGGGAAATGGAGGCCTCCCCCTTGTACTCATCGGGCTTTGTCCTGAACCCTGGGAAGATGATTAGGGGAAGAAAAGCTTTGGAAACCTCCACTCAGTTTCAAAGCTGTTCGGACTATCATTCGGGTGACCCTTGTGCAGAGACAAATGGTCCTCTCTTCTTGTATCTTCTACCTGGAGTTCAGTGGACTTTGGAGAAGCCAGGGATGGCAGCTGTGGGTAGCTTGGGCAGCTGTGGCCTCACAGGGTGAGGCCTCCCATGAGGACGCTGGACCTCTGTGTGCAGCCTGTGAGACTGGGCTGTGTTGCCAAGATGGGTCTCTTTGTCTGTTCTGTCTCAGGCTGCTCAAGGCAGACAGCTCTTCCAGACACGTTCTGCTACAGGCTCTTCTACCCAAAGCTACCATCCTTCACAGTCTATCTGCTCTCTGAAGCCTTCCTGGACTGCACTGGGGGTTGGTTGTGAGGTCCTCTGAACTCCCAGGCTGGGACCGGACCTTCCCCTATGGTGACATGCCCTGCTGCTGTGATTGGAGGGACAGGAGAACATGGTAATTATGCCAGTAGGCAGTGGCATCAGGCACACTCATGACGCCATTCTCTAAGCATTGCTTCCTGAACAGGTCAGCCCTCGCTGGGCTTGGTTTCTCAGCTATAAGTGGCTGGGTTGTGAAAGCATTTGGGAAGTGTGGGCTTGGCGTGATGGCCTCTGGGCCACAGTCTTACTCATTCTAGTGTGCATAAACATAACACAACAGACCTTGAGGCCTGACACACGCTGCCCTCCACCAGCCATGGAGATCGAGCCATGGCAGTGACACCCCAAAGAGGTCTGTGTGGTGTGCCTGTACAAGGCTGTTGGTGTCTCTCAGAATCAACACAAGGAGGCTGTGCCGGAAGCAACAAGAACAATACGGGCCCCTCCCAGGGTGCACCTTCCTTTTTGTGTTTTTTGACTGAACAAACACTCCCCTCCTTGCCAACTGCACGTTGGGTGAGCGACAGGACCCTCAGCACTAACCATAGGCCTATGTGAGCTTTAGGCTTCTGTTGCCCATTGTCAACACTGTCTTTATCCTACCGTGAGCTGGAAAAGGTTTTGAGGTCTAGATTCTGGGACTGTTCTTCAGCTGGGAAACAAGATCTAGAAGCCCTTGGCCTTCAACTCCACCCCTGCCCCACCCTACCCCAGTCCCTAACCCATCACCTCCCTCCCCCAAGGAGCAGAGCCTTGCCTCACACCTGCCAGGCCACATTTGGGGGAGAGACTTGGAAGAACAATGGGATTGGAGATTGGAGATGGTAGAGGTCAAGCTGGCAGGAAGGGAGAGCTTTCTGGAATCAAGGAAAGGCAGAAGCAGGTGTCCTGAGAGAGGAAGTTCCTCACTGGTTCAGAGGAAAGGCTCGTGCTGTCTGAGGGACAAAGCCGCTTTGTCCCTCCCCTCAGGACACAGTGCAGTTATCTCTTTCCTCAGAAAGCCATCTATGTTTGGGCAGGGCTTACAGAAATGTTCCTGCTTTTCTGCACTGAGGAAATTGCTTGGGCCCACACAATCCCAACAGGTCGAAGGTAGGGAGGGAGCCTCACAAATGGAGATATTTAATTTTCCATCAGGTCAAGAGAGGGTTGACACACAGTGTCCTCTTGAGCAGGAGAAACCAAAAGGAAGAGGTCATCCTGTGCCCTCTAGAGGCCCCAGGCACCCAACTGTACAAGCTCTGCCCTGGCTGGTGGCACACACTTTTCATCCCAGCATTTGGAGATAGAGATAGGCTGATCTCTGTGAGTTTATGACCAGCCTGGTCTACAAAGTAAGTTCCAGGACAGCCAGGCTATGTACAGAGATCCTGATTAAAATAATAATAATAATAATAATAATAATAATAATAATTAATAAATAAATAAAATAGAGGACCTAGCATGGCAAGGCCCTGTATTCAGTCCCCAAGTACCATCAAAAAAGGTGTTTGGAAGATAAATAATTGTCCAAGTTGGCTTCACACCTGGCCAGCTCCCTTTGTGGTTTAAAGTGGAACTGCAGGCTTGGAAACATAACCCATGGGTCAGTTTTCCATCCAAGCACCCAGCTATGACTCCCCAGGGCCAACTCTGTAAAGAAGCACTTCTTGAATTCTGATAGTGGCATACCCTCTCGGGCTGGCCAGGGACAGCTCTGGCTTCTATACAAGAGGAACATCTGAAGTGGTTTCTGGAAAACTGAGGCACTTCTGTGCCTGCTCCAAGTCCATCCATTCTCTGTGTGGAGACAGAGAACCAGGATTCTAAAGGAAGCTCCTGGGTGGGAGCCTTGAGAAGGTCATGTGGCCTCTGGCCCTCCCTCTCCCAGTCCTCTTCCATATTCACACCCTTACCAAGATCCTCTCTCTAGGGGTAGCCTGGCCACTTGGCCTGATCCATGGAGTATAACTGTTGTCCAGTGCCATTCTGCACATACTGTATTACTCACCTGCTTTGTCCACTTCTCCAGCTAGTCTCATATAACAGCATGTCTGGAGATTCCTTACGGCAATTGGCTAAAAGCAACTAGATCCCAAGATGGCTGCCCAGAGGACAATCAATAGACTTGAGACATCATTGCTATCCACTTTCCTCTAAATGACATACCCACCAGCTTCCCAACATTTTACAATAACCATGCAGCCACCAGTAGGGACCACATAAGGAAAGGAAGTGGGCAGTGTGGATTTCCAGAGAGCCTGGTGATTCTTCCCATTTTATTTCTGCTGCCGGTAAACTGAATTTCCCAGAAAAAGAAAATCCACACCTGTATTGAACATTTTACAAGGCTGATGAAGAGATGTTTTGAACGTCTGTGATCCCAGAGGATGGAATGTTATAGGTTGGGAGCCAAATTATCCTGGGCTATCTTTAGCGCCCTAAACATTTTTGCCTACCCTGTGTCTTACCTAAATATCCTTGTGACCATTAGGTAAATCCTTCTGGAATGTGCAAACAGGCCCCTAGCTTCTACCAACCCAAAGGCCCAAGAACAGCATCAGACAGCATCTTAGCCTATAGCAAAGGTTCCCCTGCTTTACTATAGCCACCTACCAGATGTTTCTACCAATGGATTTGAAAAGTGTCTTGACTTAGGACTTCCTTTGTTCTGTTAATATAAAAATTCCACGAAACCGTTGCCACGTGGGGACACGGTCTCTGGCTGGTGACCTGAATCTGCCTTCCTGGGCTGTGTTCACTTAAATTTGACTTCAGACTCAGCTCTCTCTTCCTCCCTTTGAGGTGACAGTCATGTTTTTGTGTCATTCTGCTCGTTATCCACCAAGGCCCAGTAGCTGAGAAATTGACAAGGTGAGCTCTTGTTCTCTTGCTCTTTGGCCGCTGAACTAAGCCTTTGACTTCTTCACTCCTTTTGGAGAACTGGCCTCCCAAAACCTGCCCAGAGTGTGTGGCGTTTGCCTTCTTGGGGACACTAAGAGTTAGAATCAAGAACATACCCAGAAGAATTTATTTCTGGTTTTTAAATCAATTTTCTTTTTCTGATTATTAAAGGTAAATATGTTTATTGTAGACACTTCAGACAAGATATAAAAGTATACAGAACAAAAGACAAAATATGAATCAACCCTACCATCCATATTGAATCACTGTTTCCAAGGCAACATAGACTTTCCTCCCACTTTTATTTTTTATTATTATTATTATTTTTTTTTTTTGGTTTTTCAAGACAGGGTTTCTCTGTGTAGTTTTGCACCTTTCCTGGATCTCACTCTGTAGACCAGGCTGGCCTCGAACTCACAAAGATCCACCTGCCTCTGCCTCCTGAGTGCTGGGATTAAAGGCGTGCGCCACCATCGCCCGGCCCACTTTTAATTTTTATTTTATTTTTTTATGCATGTTTATGTTTGTGTGTGTGTGTGTGTGTGTGTGTGTGTGTGTGTGTGAATGCCCATGGAGGCCAGAAGAGGGTATCAGATCCCTTGAAAGCTGGAGTTACAGGTGTCTGGGAAGCACCTGATGTGTGTGCTAGGAGTAAAACTCTGGTCTTTACAATTGGGCAGCAAGTACTCTTAACCATTGAGCTATCTTTCCAGCTCTCTCCCACTTTAAAGAAATAGAATTCTCTCTCTCTCTCTCTCTCTCTCTCTCTCTCTCTCTCTCTCTCTCTCTCTGTGTGTGTGTGTGTGTGTGTGTGTGTGTGTGTGTGTGTATGTGTGTGTGTACATCTTAGTGTATGTGCATCACTTGCATACAGGATCCCACAGAAGTCATAAGATATTGGATCCTCTGGAATTGGAGTTACAGATGATTGTGAGCTGCTAAGAGGGTACTGGGAATTGAACTGGAGTCCTCTGCAAGAGCAATTAAGGGCTCTTACCCACTGATCCATCTCTCCTGCCCAACCTCTCTCCCATTTTTAGACATGTTGTATTTCCTTGAAGATGTAATTCATGTCCCTCAGGGAGACTGGCTCATAAAGGTGACTCTTGATTTGGAGTGTGGTATTAGAAACAGTGTGAAGGTATATCAGTCAGCTATTGCTGTGTAACAAGCAGCCACATGCACACTCACTGGCTTACACTCTAAGATTTATTGATGATGCATGGGCATGTGAATTGACTAAAGACCAAATGGTATAGGTGATTGCAAGTGTCAGGCTCTTTTGTGTCTGCTCCATTCAGCTCTCATCCTCCTGGAGCCCAGAGTCTCCCTGAAGCATGTTCTCACCATGGTCAAGCTCATGGGTGCTAAACTGCACTTCACAATCATGTATTAATTCTCTGCTAGAGTCAGAATTCCCTAACATCTTATTGGACAAAGGAAATCACATTGTCAACCCGAATTCTGAGCTGGAAATGCACACTGTCTACCAGGGAGCTCTGGCCAAAGTATTGATTTACATGGCCACATCAGGATAGCAACCCAGGGCCAATAATTCAGTCTATCATGTGAAGTGGGTTTAATTGTAACTCAGCACACAGGGGCTTTCATCTTGGTGCTGGCAAAGTGAAAAGCAATTAAAGAACTAACAGTGTCCAGAAAGATGCATTGCCTGTAATGGGTTCACAGAGCACAGAGGTTATTTCTGAAGAAATGCTGGGGAGCTGATATATATCCACATAGAAAAGCACTTGGAGGGTGGGCTGCTGAAGAGCACATTCCTGTGCCCGCTCAGTCTGAGGTCATTATGTAAGGAGGAAAGATGGCAGACACATTTCAGGAAACGCTTAGCTCAAGATCATGTGACGATAAATGTGTCTATTACAAACTGAAGTGGGCACTCTCAAGAGAGAGGGGGCAACGGCTAGAGACTGTTGTGCCAACCTGCATGGTTAAGCAGGCTCCATAACCGTTTTCTAAGCTCTGTGGAACACACAGCTTCCTGAGAGGGCGTTTCCTGTCCAGGTGATTGACAGGACCATTTGGATTAACTTTAAGCGGGGAGGGAACAGGTCTTTGTTTTTATCAGAAAGCCTATGGGTGGACAGTAATCTTATGGGTTTTTATGGGCTGTTTAGAATGCTGTGTCTCCATCCAGAGCCAGAGATATGACTCAGGTTCCGTTCTTTTTAAAATTACTTTTTATTTAGGTGGGAACACGTGTGTAACATGGCACACATGTGGAGGTCAGAAGACAACATACAGGAGTCAGTTCTCTTCATCCACCACGTGGGTCCAGGAGATAAAACTCAGGTCGCCAGCTTGGCAGCAAGTACCTATTCTAGTTAGCTTTCTGATGCTGTGATAAACACCATGACCAAAAGCAATCTGGGGAGGAAATGGTTAATTTGGCTGCCACTCCCGCCGCACAGTCCACCACTGAAGGAAGTCAGGGCAGCAACTGAAGCAGACTAACAGGAACGCTGCTCACCGGTTTCCCCCTAGGTTCGAGTTCAGCTATCTTTCTTAAACAACCTTCGACCACCTGCATAAGGATGCTACCTTTCACAGTGGGCTGGGCCCTCCTACATCAATTAACGATCAAGAAAATGCCCCCAAAGACAAGCCCACAGGCCAATCTGATGGAGGCAGTTCTTCATTTGAGGATCCTTCTTCCCAGCTGTCAACTAGGTCAAGTTGACAACTGAGATTAGCCATCACAGCACCTTTACCTGTCCAGCCATCCTGCTGGTCCCTCAGACCCCATTCACTGGCCCACAACTTCAATTCCTGGTTTTACAAGCTGCTGTAGGGGAGGGGTCCATACTCAATGACCTTCAATTCTGCTGATACCTGACTAGCACTAGGACCCGGTATCAAATCGCTTTCCAGAGAATTTATGTAAAGAGAAATACCGGGTCAGAGAGCACTTCTTAGAAGCATTTACATGGTAGCTTAATTTGTATTTTTGGTGGACAAAAATTATAGGGCTGGAACATTTCGCATGTTTATAGGCCATTATTAATTATTTCTGTGATTTGCTTGACTATGAACTATCCATGCCAATTTTATTTTTATTTATTTTTGTTAAGTTTGGGGGCCTGCACTGAATGAAAAATCGAAGGAGAGCGAAGGCTAGGCACCAGCATCCGCCTCTCTATGCTTCCAGACAGCAGACACATGGTGACCAGCTGCCCCATACTTCTTCCTTTCCATGATGGCCTGTAGTCAGTCCCTCAGTGCGTCCACGTAGACCCATCCTCCCATAAGTTGCTTTGGTGAGTATTTTGTCAAGAAACAAGAAAAGTAACTAACCCTGCTCACCACAGCCCTTGGACCCAAGTCTGAACCTTGCACTTAGCCTGGCGTTGGGCTCCTTGATAGCACTTTGCCCCCTTCTCAGACAGCCATGATGGTCTTGGCCCTTTAGTCCCCATGAAGTCTCTACCCCAGTGTCTTGGCCACTTTTCTTCCCCCAGCTTCTTCCTTCTGAAATTCACTCAAGAGGACGACCCCCTCCTTGCTTTGACGCTCAGCCTCCTCCACTGTTCCCCTTCCTGACCAGTGTACACAGCTTTCCTTTCCCCTGACCCCGCCTCCCCAGCTTTACATGCTACAGATCTCCCCACCCACAATCTGCCCATGGGAGCCTGCTACCCACTGGTGACAGCCCACTGCCATTCACCACCCACCACTGTTCACAGCTCTCCACCAGCTGCTCTTCAACATCCACATGCACCCACCAACAGGCCTGTGAAGCGAGCATCATGGCTGAAATACTCATGGCAGTGAATATCTCCATGGAAACCCATGACCCCTGCTCTGAAGGAAGAGTGTCAGGTTCCATGTGTGTGTGGGTGACATCTCCCCATCCAACTTTAGGGTAGAAAAATCAGCTCAGAGAGGGACTTTGCTCTGCCAGGTCTCCCGAGGGCTGATGTATTCCAAGCTGTGAGTGTGTGTGCCCACTCAGGGTGGGCAGCTTCTGGGGACCCATGATCGGAGCATCCACAAACCCTGTCCCTTGCTAGCTCCCAGGCTGCTGTGGCTCAGGCGTGCTCCCATGTATCTGGTGACTTGGGGGACCCCTTCACATTCCCTGTGACTCTGACATTCCTAACAGTCAAACTGTCAGGAGCACATTGCATCAGGAGGCCACAGTTACAGCAAGAAAGGCGGTCTTGGAGCCCAGAGGTGACAGACCATGCACATAGGGAGGTCCTGCTCTGCTGCTACCACCAATTGCCACCAGCTCTCTCTCAGCCTGTCCCAGGCACTTCTGACAGTCCCCCAGCATGTGTAACAGTTATCTATCTCTTTTCTAGCAAGAACCTTACCTGCTCTCTCATTGCTCCAGTCCCCAGAAGCTTCCTATGACTTGCCCTCCCCACCCTTCCCTCCCCTCCTCACCCTCCCCTTCCCTCCTCCTCTGAGGAGCAATGGAGAGAAAAGGAGGCAGAGTGAGGGGGCTCATCATGATGCCTGGGGCCACAGTCAGACCTTTAGCACACATGGGAGCTCTCTGAGGACTGGATGCTGGGAAATGGTCCTGGAGATCACATCTTGCTGTTGTGGGACTTCTCTCAAGGGTGTGCTGAGCCTCTGGTCTTTGAGACTGTATCCTGACCAGCAAGCATCCTTGGACTTCAAGAGTAGTAACAAGGTCATTCTCAGTCTCTATTTTGTTCGATATAAATTCCAGGAAAGGAAAATAAATCTCTCACCTGCTGCTGCTTTGGCCCTGACACCCCTTCCCAGGGCCACAGCAGCAACAAGGAAGTGGCAGGGTAGGGGGGGGGGAGGGGAGAATCTACAAAGGATATGGCATCAGCACCACCAGAAGTGAGTAAACAGAGGCTCAGAGAGGTCAAGTGTCTTGTCAGAAGCTGTACAGCCTGCTAGTGGCAGAAATAAATGACCAGAAGTCTAGATTCTTGTGTGGTCTCCCAAATGTGACTGCCTCTGCTCACTGATTCCTTCAAAAAGCCACACCTGACTGCACTCAGTCCCCTCTCTGAGGGACATTCATACCTCTTGTCCCATCTCCAGCTATATCCAGCACCATGTTGGGTGCATTTGGGTGCCTGGATGGATTTGTGTTGGTTGAGTGACTAATAGAGACCCACAGGCTTGGTGGGGCCTTATGGGAGATGCTTGAGATGCCTCGGCACCACCACGCTATTTCTGACACTGGAAAGATGACGAAATGAACACACAGCAGTCATTTAGACAGATGCACCTTACTCAGAAATTACAGCATTTTGATTATACTGTGGAATCCCAGGGGCTGCCAATGACATGAACTTCAACAAGAATGACTGCCCCCGAGCTGAGCCCCACAGCACCTGGTGAGAAGGCCTTCTTCACCAGGCAGGGCTTGCTCACTGCTGCCGCTGTTACTGGGCACTCAAGATGGGTCTGTCCCCTCTACGCAGAGGGACTCAGGGTTCTGGGCTTGAGTGTGTCTCTTGAGCCTGTGCTAAAGGTGGCAGACAAGACGGGTCCTTCAGAGTGCTGCTGAGAACTGGATCATACTACGCCTAAAACCCACTCGGCACCAGACTCTCCTGGTAGAGGAGCCAAGCACTCCACAACCTCAAATTCACTACAAAGTGACAGCGGTCCACACGTCGTGGTTTCCATGCAAGAAGAGTCAGGCATGTGGAGACTGGGGGCGGAGCAGGGCATGACTATGCTAACAGAAGGTGCTAACATATCTTTCAGAGTTGATGAAATGTTCTTGAATTAAACGGTATAATTTTGACTACACTGGCAGCATTAAGGATATACTTTAGAGAGGTGCATTTTTATGGTGTGTGCACTGTATCTCAAAAAGCTTAAAAAAGTAAATCTAAGCTCTGTCCTTGGCTGAAGCCAACCTGATACCATTTTTTTTTTTTTTTTTTGGTTTTTTCGAGACAGGGTTTCTCTGTGTAGCTTTGCGCCTTTCCTGGAACTGACTTGGTAGTCCAGGCTGGCCTCGAACTCACAGAGATCCGCCTGGCTCTGCCTCCCGAGTGCTGGGATTAAAGGCGTGCGCCACCACCGCCCAGCTGATAACATTTTTTATTGCTGGAGTGATAGTAGCTCAGTGGGAGGCAGTGAGGAGAGGCAGCCCAGAGTGCTTGGCTGAGTCCCCGAGGAGGGAGTCAAGGCTCCTCCAGTCACCCAACTCTAGTGCATTCACATGTGTATACCTGTGTGTCCTCCTGTGTGCAAGGTGATGCTGTGTGCTCATTGGCAGGCAGGTGTGTATGTATGCCTCACATTGTAGCTTCCAGCACATGGATATGTATCAAATATCAAAGCTGGATTTGATATCAAATATCCCTTCTGGAAATGGAAACTGGCCTCCAATAGCTCTCTGCCACCTCTTGCTGTGACATTTCTTCTGCAACTGGCACAGCCGGATCTTCAGGCTCTGGAATGAGAGAGGTGGGGGTCATCTTAACTCAGCAAATGCTCTATGGTATCTACCCAGCCTGGTCCTGCCCCAGAGGACCTCCGTATCACTATGGACTGAGTGATTGGACACTCAAGGGCCTGGGAGATGCAGGACAGGGTCAGAGCTACAGCAGAGGTCCAGACACGCTGGATACACAGCTATGCTAGGCACACCACCAGTCCAACTAAGCCCAAGGATGTGAATTAGGAAGACTCAGAGCATACAAAGCATAGCATCACTTCTCTGATGTTAATTTGCAAATGAGAAGAGTAGCACGTTCTGAGACGCTCCCTAAAACCTGGTAACAAGTCATACTTTCATGCAATGTTCTTAAGTCACCAGTCAAGAGTGGGGAGGAGCCATAAGGAACTAAACAGTCAGACTTTGGGTAAAGACAAATATAGCCCTAAGTATTGTGGGAAGTGTTGAGCATGGACACAGGATGCGCTCCAAAGAAAAGGTATCAGGTGGTGCAGTTCCAGATCACTATCACTAGAGGGCAGAGACTCTGCAACTATCCCACTGATGTCCTGGTCTAGAACCAACAAACCTGCTAATCTTCCTTCTGGTTCCTGGTGGCAGTGTAACCGGGCAGGTTCTCCCACATGCAGCTGCCACACCCTGGCAACAATCCTCTTTACTGTGATATGACCAGAAAGAAGAAACTGGGGAAGCAGCGTTTTTAAGCACTTCTTTTGAGGCAGTTGCTTCTTGGCATCTCCCAAGATCCCTTGTTCCTATTGTGTGTTGTCCCCATTTGACACACAGAAGGAAACTGAGGCTCAGGGAGGATACAGATGAGCCACATAGACAGTCAGTGACTGGACTTGGATCTAGTGAGAGACCCTCACCCAGGCTCTCCCCAGGTACAGAGAAAAAGGATCTCTAACTCTTTGGTCCAAAGGCTTCAGATATCACATACAGGCACAACTGTCCTGTGGCCCTTTACTAGAGACTCCAGGCTCTGGGGAATGGCCTGTTTCATCCCAGCGAAGAACTCCTGGTGCTTCTGGGCATCCTGGATGGCTCTAAAGAGCTTGCCATAGTGCTCCATCATGGTGTCCACCAGGGTTGCCTGGGATTCTTCCCATCTCTGCAGCCCATGGAGACAGTGCTAAGTGAGATAGGTGGATGTCCCCCTCAGTGGCTACGCTGACAAAGTGGGAATTCTGCGTAGAGCCTCAGAGCTAAGTGGAGCTAGACAGTTAGGCCAGGTCTACTCCAGGACAGTAGGGCAGAACCAATGGTTCTCTGCACTTTACCACCCACCTCCTGTGTTCTCAACAGAAGCCTGGGCACAGGAAAGGCCACTTGGTGGCTGAGGACACACTGGGAACTGACACTATACAAAGCAGGAAACTTAGGGAACCTGAAAGAAGCACATGAGAATATCCTGTGGGAGGGAGCATATTCAGCGGGTGCTGTGTCTGCTGAGACCAGTGACCTTGGCTCAGTACTCAAGGCACAGTTCCGTATCTTCCACCGGTCCCTAAAGCTCCAGCGCAGAAGCTTGCCACCCTGAGCCTCTCATGCAGGGCAGTGACTGCAGCATCCTATCCAACCACATCTGCCTGCCAGTGATATTCCTCTGCTGAACCTCACCAGAGGTCACCTGTGACACTTTGTCACCTCCAGGGCAGAGCTGGGCTTTCAGAATCCCTTCCCCACCTCAGAACCTTCACTGTAGCGTGAACATAGTGACTACGAAATCAGATGGGAGTTTGAACCTGAGCCCACCACTGCCAGCCTGGCTGGGTGACCTTGGGCAAGGCCCTTACCCTCTCTGTGCCGCAGAGCTTGTGGGGAGATTTGAGAAAGCCGCAATATTATATATGTGCTAGTGTTGTTTCTGTTGCTGTGATAAAACACGGGCCAAAAACCAGGTTACAGTCCATGATATGTCAAAGTCAAGACAACTGCAACGTAAAACAGTCACTGCAGATCTGTAATCAAAAGCTCGGAGAACTGAACGCGGGCGTGCTTCCTTCTCTGCCTACTCACTTGAACTCAGCTAGTTTTCTCTACTCTCGTATAGTTCAGAGTTTTCTGCCTAGGGAGTGATGCTGCCCGTAATGGACTGGGTCTTCCCACATCAGTTAAAGCAACCTAGACAACCCCCTACAGAGATGGCTACAGGCCAACCTGACCAAGACAATTCACCAACTGACGTTCTCTTCCCAGGTGGTTCTGGGTTGTAACAAGTTGACAGTTACAGCTAACCATCATAGTAACAATTCTTATTTTTGATGATGTTGGAATAATGATATACATATGTATTTTGTGGGCATTTATTTGTATAGCTATGTATGTATGTATGCTGTGTGTGTGTGTGTGTGTGTGTGTGTGTGTGTGTGTGTGTGTGTGTGTGTTTGGTTACCCTTCCCCTTTCCACATATCTATTACCTCCTTCCTGTGTAAAAAGAAAAATCAAGAGCCTGAGACCTTGCCAGAGGTTGTAAGATATTGTCCCCAGACAGCCTAACCGAGGCACCTGGGCTCTTTTCCTCTACAGTTATCATGGTATCATCAGCCTTTGTGTGTTCCCACTCAGAGCCAAGCAGCTGGGTGCTCAGACAGACACATGCAGTGTCTCATGGCTGGCCAGGACCATACTTGGGCACCCAGCACAGCATGAGGCTCAGTCTTGACTCCCCAGGGAGCACCTAAGACAGACATTGTTCCAATAGGTGGGCCAGTGGTCAAGGGCTGGATAAGGTCTGGCTTATATCCACAGTGGCTGAGGTACGATCTCTGGGGGACCACTAAGCACCCCAGATGAGCCATTGTGGATTCTGGTTTCTTATTCACATAAACCTGAAAAAGGGAGGGAAAACCTTAAGTGAAGCCACCAGAGGTCCATGGGGCCCATGCCCTTGAGAGGTGGGAGTGACAGAGGCAGATCTTTGCTTTGGAAATCTGCTCACAGCTAGGATGTGGTGGCTCCCACCTATATCCTAGAACTTGGGAGGATGAGGCAGGGTGATGGCAGGAGCCCAAGGGTAGCCTGGGTTAACTGCACAGCGAGAGAGGACGATCTTGGGCTATAATGTGAGCTGTCTCAGAAAGAAAGAAAGAAAGAAAGAAAGAAAGAAAGAAAGAAAGAAAGAAAGAAAGGAAGGAAGGAAGGAAGGAAGGAAGGAAGGAAGGAAGGAAGGAAGGGAGGGAGGAAAAAAGCAGAGGTGGGGAGGAGAAAAGAAAGAAAGAGAGAGGGAGGGAGGGAGGGAGAGGAGGGGAGGGAGAGGAGGGGAGAGGGAGGGAGAGGAGGGGAGAGGGAGGGAGAGGAGGGGAGAGGGAGGGAGGGAGGAAGACAGGAGAGGGAGGGAGGGAGGATAGGGAGGGAGGAGGAGAGGGATAGAGGGGGAAGGAGGGAGAGAGAGGGAGGGAGGGAGGGAGGGAACAAGCTGTGTTCCTAGGGAGGCTCTCACTTGTGGCTTTAGAAGGGTGAGGCCCCAGGGTTTCCACTTCACAGGGCGGGGCTTACCAACAGCCTCTTGCAACCCCTGCTTCACGGTGGGGGTCCTCAGCCCCCAGGGCTTGCAGCTGGGCCAGGTTCTGAGGTCAAAGCAGAGCTGAGGATGAAAGATTGTACCCTTGTGCCCCCTTCAACTGCCCCGCGTCTCAAGTTACCTTAGGATTCACTTCTCTCCTTGATCTTGACTTCCTTGGGACAGTTTTGTCCTGTGATAGCACTAGGGCAGGGCTTGGCCAGGACAGGACCAGAACCAGGGCAGGAGGGCCAGGGATGAGGCAGGGGCATGACATGGCAGGGCCAGGGCAGGGCAGGTGCAGGGCAGGGCAGGCAGGGAAGGGTCAAATCAGGGGCAGAGCAGAGTCAGGGACATGGCAAGGCAGGGCCAGGGAATGGCAGGGCACAGCAGGGGCAGGACAGGGTCAGGGCCCAGCAGGGGCATGCCAGAGGCAGGGCATGGCAGGACCAGGCCAGGGCAGGGCAGGGCCAGGGCAGGGCATGGCAGGGCCCAGCAGGGGCATGGCAGAGGCAGGGCATGGCAGGATCAGGCCAGGGCAGGGATGAGGGCATGACATGGCAGGGCACAGCAGAGGCAGGCCAAGGCATGGCAGGGGCATGGGTCCAGCAGGTGATGGCAGGGGCAGGATGGGGCCAGGACAGGGTCAAGGCAGCTCATACCTGGCTAGCAGCTGGCTAAGCTTCTGCCACAGCACCTGGGGGTCCACCTCCCATCTTTGCTTTGCCGAGGCCAATTCCCTGAGCTGCATATGTGGCTATCAGCAGTGTGCCTCACCACTGCCAGGCAATGCAGGAGCCAAGCAGGGGCCAGATAGACCTAAGCAGAGCCATGATGTTGGCTGCTTCCTCTCTGGGTCCTCCTGGCAGTCCTTGGAAATCGGGGCTAGCATGTCCCCTTCATAGAAGGGAAACAGAAGCTCAGAGATGGGCAGTGACCAGCCCAAGATCACACAGCAGGGCTGGATCTGGACTCAGGGCTCACTACTTCTAAGTCCAGGATGTTTGAGGTGCACGTAGCTCAGGAATGTCTGGGAGCGCCACTCTGTAATGGCATCACTGTTCTTCCTGCTCCGTAACTGGTATGGTCCCATCAGTCCCCAACTATATGGTACCAAGATACCCAGGGGACTTCTAACAGGTGTTGGCACCCAAGAACATCCAGAAGAGTCTCAGAGTGAGAGCAAACTAGTTCAGGCTCCACTGTCTCTGTCCTTAGCCCGTCACCCAAATATTGCTCATCCATTGCTCTGTGAGCCTAGGGAGCCTGGGAGAGATCAGAATAAAGCCACCTGGAACCAGCTCATGGCCAAGCTTGGAAGACAGTGCCTTACAGACAGTTTCCATCCAGTCTTGCTAACGGTGCCTTGGCCAGAGGCCCCGTGCTGTGTCCCCATTACACAGTGTGACCCGTCTTGGCCATCTATTGGGCCACCCTGGGCAGCAGGGTCAGCAGAAAGGGAAGGTGAATGCGTGCTGCTTAACTCCTCCAGCACCAAGGATCTGATGGACCAAGAGCACCAGGAGGAGGAAGTGGCCCAGGGGACTCCCACAGCTCTGGGTTGTGACATTACAATACTGGATACAGTCCTCCCATCTCCACTCTATAGAGTGCTGGGCTCACAGGCACAGATGCACACCCATTCCTGGCTTCCTATATCACCACGGAGGGTACCCTGCAGTGGAAGCCGGATTATCGATGGTCTATCTAGCCTTCCTCACTCATTCCTTGGTTCAGCTTCCGGGAGAGGGGGAGAGGAGGCTGGGGCGCTGTGTATCATGCAGTCATGGGGAGGGTGGTTCTAATGCTCACCTGAAATAAGATCCCAAATCCTTCTGGCCTGTGCATTTTCTTCCACTTTGCACACCAGGGTTTCAGTGGCTAAAGCTTGGTCATTTCCCAGAAGTACCCCGACTCCAGACTCAGGGTGCAGCGTAGTCCAGGACAGGGAGAGGGCAGCAGGAGGGCTCAAGACCTACTGTGGAGCTACAGAAGCTGTGCAATTGCAAGGATTTGGGCCTGGTGCCGTCCTGGCTCATGCTACCCCATGAAGGCCTCCACTCACGTCTGTGATGTGAACGTCACAGCCTCTGGGGGAAGCCATGGCTCTGAGAAGGCAGGCAAGGAGTTGAACAAGAAGGGTGTTCTGGCAACAGGAACAGCAAGACAAAGGCTCAGAGGCATGGGAGATCGTGCATGGCTCCCGAGAGCCTTGGGCAGAACCTGAAAGGGCAGGTCAGTAGTGGGTGGGTGGCTTGGGCTGGAGAAGCTGGTGGCAGGAGCTGAGGGTGTCAACTGCAACAGAAAGGGACCAGACTACTGTAGGAACAGAGAGATAGGGTGGAAGGCGCTAAGGATGACAGAGAAGCCATTAAGCTAACAAACCAGCTGAGAGACCACAGGGTTCTAGGTCAGGCCCCAAGAAGCAGGCAGCAGGAACTAAGGGGGATAGCCCAAAATGTGCCCCTGACCTGTAACCAGCATTTTCTTCATTTTCAAAACTAAGAGAACATATCCAATTGGCTGATGGCCCTGGGTCCACCCTGTGGTTTAACAAAATGTGATAAAACTACCTGCATCACTACTCTTTGCTTTGGGTCCTGGGTAAGCAGAGGGTCACTGGACACAGCACTGTGCACAGTAATACGATAGTACACAGTCTGATGAGAGAAGCTATCTAAGTGACTACCGGGTGGGTAATGCATACCACACAGATACATTGAACAAAGGGAGGATTTGAATCTGGGTCTGAATAGAATAGAGGTTTCATCATGTGACCTAGGAGAAGGATGTACATTTAAACTGTGTGAATTGTGAACTTCTAAGGATTTCCATTTAACACATTTGGGCATTGATGGATCATGAATAGCCAGACCATAGGGTGGGGGTACTGGTTACATTGTCATTATGAAGATTATGCTGACCCATATATGCAAAGCCCTGACACTAGTCATCATCATGCCCAGTGAAATTAAAACACGTCTGAAACTAGGAGGTTCACGATAAAAAGAAGCTGCTGGTGCGGGCACACACCCACGTCCACCACTGTGGTGGTTCCATGGTGAAGGTGGGGCCCTGTCTAGAATGCTTCTCAGCCACACTAGGGAAAAGCCAGTGCTGTTTGGGTGCACTCCCCTAGTTTTACCCTTTCCATTAGAACAGACCCCAAAGAGTCCACAAGAGGGCGTCTGCATGCTTCTCCAGACCCCTGGAGGATACCCAGCCCAGGACTGCCATCCCTTCCTCTGAGCTGGGAAGAAGGTTCCCAGCCCTGGGAAATGTGCTGCTTGGAGCTGGGATGAACATCCGACCTGGGTGGCTTTTACCAGCTCCCTGGGTGGCCCAGACCCAGGCCTCTTTTTTATTATCACTTTTAGGGCTCTCAGTGTATTCTAAAATCCTAATTGTGGGGACAGACAAGTGAGGAGGTCAAGTGGGAGCTGTGGTGAGGAAGGAGGGAGAGCGGGGTGCTCTGGAAGCCAAGGAGGGAGAGAGCCAAGAAAGGAGACCAGTTCTTGTCATTGTTCCCAAAGTCCTGAGGCTGCGGATACCTCTCTGGGCTTCCCACAGGGCCAGGGATTCCTCGAGTATGACAAAGGTCGCAGACCAGTCAATCTGAGATAGAGAAGTCCCCCTAGGTTTACCTGAGCACATTGGGTCCTTCAACAACAGAGCTCTTTTTCCTGGCTGGCTTCCAAAATCCAGACTGAGAGATTGAAGGGAGTCAGCGAGGCTGGAGAATGGGGTTCTCAATGCTGAGACAGCAGGGCTGGTGGGCAAAGACCAAGACAGCCCCCGAGAACAGCCCCTGCCTATAGTGGGCAGGGCAAAGGACCAGAGCTCTGTCAACATGCTGGAGAAGTTTGAACGCTGTCTCCCTAGAGCCTCTAGACAGGACCTCCAGCCATGACCTTGGACTTAGGAGGCCCTGAGAAGCAGACAGCATCAAGCCCTCCCAGACTTTGGACTTGCAGCTCACTCAAACTGATCTATGAAGAATGCTATGAAACACACTAAGAATTCAAGGGCTAGAACTTTGATTCTCCAGGGACCCAGTTCTTGCATAAGAAGCAAGGTCAAGGTGAGTTTCAAGGCTATCATCTAACTGGTCTCAATTCCAAACATCCCAGCACCAGAAGAAATTCAGATCTGGCTAAAATCTTGAGGCCACCCACATGTCCAGCTGAGCATACAAGGCCCTGGAACCTGTATGCTTAGGACCTCCGTTCCTTGAACAGAATTCATCCTAGGAATATCCTTGGCTGGTATACTTTGGCCTGGATGGGATTCCCAGGACTGGGCATGACACATTAGCTAACAGTTCCTGTTCAACCTGCACTTCTTATTGTAGGTAGGAAGTTGCCTGTGTCCCTGACCTAGGAGCATGGTACTGGGCCTCAGCCAAGGTCAAGGGGCTAGCTGGCTCTTTGGAGAAATCTCTCTGACTCCCTGGAGTCTGCTGTAGCAGCCGATAGACCTCTGACTGGTTGAGAATGGAGTTGGGCTCTGCACACAGTAGGCAGTTTACAGATGTTGCCCTCAGCCCATCCCCACTCTCCATATCGTCTGGGATAAACTACAGGCCTGCATCAAGATTCCATGGACATGAAGGAGCCATGAGACCAAGGCATAGGTGATGAACATCGGCCACATGTTGGGAGCTGACCCTTGCTCTGTCCCCTCATGGGCCAATCCAGAGAGGGGCTTGAGTGTCTTCTGAATGGCCAGTGAGCATAGCAGATATGAGATGTCCCTGTTCTTGTCCCCTCACCTTGACCACTGGGTACACACCTCCAGGCTTCCACCTGTCAGTCTTTGCCTGCCTGTCTGAAGTATCAGAGAAGACACAATCCCAAGACTCAGCTCTCAGCCACAAGTTACAATGCCGATGTCAGTTGCCCCCTCCTTTAATGGCACATCTAAGGTGCTAAACCTGGGGGGACTTATGCGGTGACTCACCTGAGGCCAGGCTCTTGGCTGACCTTCCCTGTCTCACCTTCCTACGCTACAGTATTTCATGAGGTCTTGCTGTGGTCCGGACATGGTTTGTCCCCCATGGCCTCATGTGTCAGAGGTGAGTTCTACGGTAATAGTAATAGTGAGGTAGTGTACCCTTTAAGGGGCAGAGCCTAGCTGGAAGTGGCTAAGTCATTAGTTCTGCCCCAAGAGATTAACATGGTTCTCATGGGCTCCCTGATTAGTTTTTTTGAAAGTAAGCTACTGGAAAAGAATGAACCTAACCCTTGATGCCCGCCCTGGTCTGACTTTCCATCTGCCATGTACTCTCTCCCTCTGGCATACACTCCCACGATGAAGAGGCCCAACTGAGTGTCCTCACTAAAGGCTAGCCTCTGGGGCTATCCAATCTGGGACAGTCAGCTGCTAACTGTGTGAGTTAAGTGAACTTCTTTACAAACGACTCAGCCCCAGATGTCTTGCTCTAGCAATGGAAAGGGACTAATACAGGTCTCTTCCTACACACAGGGTCCTTGTCTCATGGTCTGTTTCTGGGGGAGCTCAGTAAGATGCTGCCTGACATCTCACTGTCATGGCTTCATCTAGGGAACAGGGGAGTATCCTCCTCCTGGGGCCTCCTTCCACATGCTGTTGGGGATTGTGAGAGGTGGCACAGGAGTATGGGTGAGCCCTGTGGCTTCCATCAAGCTGTTGTCCTTCCTTCCTGGGCACAGAGCTAGAAAGCCATTTCCAGCCTATCTGAAGTGGCCTGTGTGAAGTGAGGTGTCATGGAATATTAGTTTAACTGGATAAAGATATGTTACATTTGTTCATGCTGTGGAATATTAACTGTGTAAAGGTGTGCTGCACTTGCTCATGCTGCATTTGTTTAATGATGCCAGGATGTGCGTTTAATTGTATAAAGATGTGTTGCATCTGTTTCACCTTGCCTGCCTAAGGTACCTAATTGGTCTAATAAAGAGCTGAACGGCCAATAACTAGACAGAGAAAGGATAGGTGGGGCTGCAGGGGAGAGAGAACAGATAGGAGGAGAAATCTAGGCTTGAAAGAAGGGAAGAAGAAAGAAGAGAATGGGGAGAAAGAGAGGGACATGCCCAGGGCCAGAAGCCAGGCATCCACCAGCCAGACACGAGAAGCAGTGAAAGTAAAATATACAGAGGGGAAGAAAAGTGAAAAAGCCCTGAGGTGAAAGGTAGATAAAGAGAAACAGGTTTTAAGTTAAAAGAGCTAGCTAGAAACTAGCCACTCAAAACTCATAAAAAGTCTCTGTGTCATGAATTGAGAGCTGGTTGGTGGCCCAAAAGAAAAAGCCTGGTCCAGTGAGGGTTGGTGAGAAAATGTCTTCTCCACTCTTGTCTCTTCCAGCTTAACAGACGGATACATCACAGCCCAGGGATTCCCACATCTGTCAGATGGCAGAGGCGTCCACAGGAGCAGCCTAGGCTCTGAATCCCTGGAAGGAGGGCCCGCTAGCTAGTCAAGGAGAGACCACGTGTGGAAACTTTCAAGAGTTAAACCTCCCACAGCGCTGGCACCATGGTGTGTCTTGGAGTACATTTGTCCCCGCGGCCGATCTTGATGAGTTCAGAAGTGCTGACCTTTGCTTCTGCCTCTACCCCTCACTCTCTGAGTGGTGTCAGCAGCCTGAGCACCAAACAGGTAAACTGAGACCTAGAGTCACGTGACTAGGAGGACTAATCTGTTTACTGTCCACAGAAGAACTCCAGGTACTCCCAATTCAGCCCTCCAGGTTTCTAGTGTGCCACACCACTGCCAATGGCTAGGACCTGCTTCTGGGCCCGTCTCTATAGTTCAGGGCATTTGGGGGGCTGGCTAGGCTACTGGGGAGATATTCTGGCCAGTCTCCTTACTCCCCAGCTTCCTTATTCCTCACCCCCACCATTAGGCCATGGCTTTTGTCCCCAAGAAAGCCTTCCACTGCCCTAACCCGAGAAATAATCCACTATCGGGTCCCAGAGAACCCCAGAATGAGGCCCACTCGGTACCTGCGGTTCTGTCCAGCACTTCTCACTCCACCCCTACCCTAAACCTCTCCAGCCAAGAGGCTGGGCTTCCTTCCCCAGCTTCGGAGTCCTATCTAATCCAGCCATTCCAGCCATGCACTCTGGGTGTCGGTGCCGCTCCTTCCCCTGGGCTCCTCTCTCGGTCCCCCTTGCTCTCTCTTCCTCTTCTCCCTCACTTCTCATCCTCCCTCACTCTCCCCATCTCTCTTCTCTCTTGGCTCTGCTCAGTCTGGACCCTTCCAGATGCCTCTGGCTGTCCTCTCCCTCACATCTACAACAAAATCCTCTCCTCATCCATCCCTAGGAGCGGCCATGTTCTCACTGTCATTCAGCCACCCAAACTGCCTCTGTGTTGCAGAGGCTCAGGCTGCTGGACCTACCTGTTCTATAACTAGGGTCACAGAAGTTTCCTGTGATCTAAGAGCTCCCTCGTACATCAGTCAGGGTCCCTGAAAATAGGATTTCAAATGAAAAATGCTGGCTACCCAGGTAGGCAGGGATTTCAGACAAGCAATGCAACTTCAGGGATATATTCATGCTGCAAATAGTGCTTATCTGAAATTAAAATGTAACTAGGCATTCTGCGCCTTTTCTGAGGGTCCTCCCTCAAGATTCAGTAGGCACAAGCAACAGAAGAGAAGTTACTGGAAAGACAGGTTAATGAGTAGGGCCCAGGGTTCTGAGAGAGGGTGGTATCACCCCAGGGCCAGAGTTGTTGAGGGAGAGACTACTGAGAATCTGCCCAACTGGAGCTGCAGCCAGGATAGACTCATCCACTGACCCAGCTCAAAGCAGAAGAGGAACTAGAGAGAAACAGCCTGGCATGACCTCATCACCCCCACCAGTGCCCCCTGTTGGTTGAATCCAGAAAGCAGGAAGCCTGGGGATGCCTTGGGCAGCATTAGGAGAGGCTGAGCCTGGGCCTGGCAACTTCTGGGGACTAGCACAGTCTAGAAGAGTAAGCTGGCTTGCTTAATCCTCCTTCTGTCCCCTGATACTTATAGAAATCTGACCCTGCCGGGCCAGGTGCAGACCGTGAGTCTCAAATGTCACATACGGCCCAAGATCTGCCGGTGTGTCTGCCCATCAAGAAGCCCAGAGTCAAGGCCCGTAGATATTGCCAGATGCCAGAGAACCTCCAGTCCCACCAAGGTCTTGCTTGAGTCACCCAAGCTGATCTAGTTCTCTGGCTCTTTTGTCCTGAAGTTTCCTGAGATTTCTAGCATCCCCTCAGGGCCTGTCTCCTCCCACCAAAGCCCCTGCTCTCGCTGTTGTCTCCACACAGACTGTCCCCACCTCACAAGTCCTCAAACCTTTATCTGACAGGTCCCAGCAGGCAGACCACTCCTCTGCCTCTGAGTCCAGGAGAACCTTGTACTAGATGACAGAAAGTAAACAAGAGATTCATTCTTCTTAGTTTCCTCCTTGCCTCTCAAGCCCGGTGTGATTGCAGAGCCCTGACCCAGCATTCCCAACAGCCTCCTTGGGATGCAGCCCAAGTCTGGGCATAACTGCAGTGCCCACGTGGCCTCTCAGGTCTACATTTGCCTCCCTTCTCCCACCTTCTGGCTACACCCAACCTCAAGAGGCACCCAGGAACTCCACGGTGCAGCAATGGGAACAGCCTAGAGCCCACAAGCTGGAATAACCCACTTGTGCCAAGAATTGTCTGCCAAGATTAGGATAGCCTGTGAGAAACCATCCAGTCCCTTTCCCTAGCCCTTCCATCCTTTCCCTGGTCCTTCCACACCCCTCCTCTCCATCTTCCTCACTTCCACCATCCCTTTTCCCTGCCCCCATTCCCCTTCCTTCACCCTCCTAGTGGACCCCTTTCCTCCCCTCCTTCCCCCTTCTTGTCCCTATCCCTCCTTCCATTTGCCTCTGCTCTCTGTGGGGTTGGGTAGGAACAACACCCCAGCAGCTGATACCACTTCTGGCTCCCAGTAGGGCCCGTGACATTTGACTTATGCTTTGAGGATAAAAATAATAATAGCTACATTCATTGGGTGCTAGCCTCAAGTAGTCATTGCCCTGGCTGGCCTCATTGGGCCCATGGGCAATAAGGGGCAGGCGGGTGGGGCAAGGGTGCAGGCTCAGAGGAAGTCATTACATTGACCCAGAGGCCTCCAAGGCCCCTGCAATCGGCTGGAATCTGCTTCTGTCAGCAGCCTTTTCTTCCAGGCACAGTGGTCCCTGTACCCGACAGATACCTAGGTCAGAAATCAGGCCACTGGACACTGGGGCCAAGAGATGATTCAGGGCGTGTGGCACAACAGGTAATTGATCCTGCCGGGGCGGGAGAGACACTAAAGATAGAGCCAGGGCCCCGAGGGCAGGACATAGAACAAGCAGCCAACTGGGCAGGCAGGAAGGTCCCGGAACAGGCCCTGCACCAACTCAGCGTCAGCTCTGCTCCCTGGAGCCTGTCTGACGGCTCTCTTGTATTTCAGGACAGCCATGCTCTTAAGTATGCCCCAGCTGTCATCATGCCAGGACTTGTGCGCCTGGTCACATGCTATGCAGGGCCAGGCCAGGGACTATGACAGTGCAGTTTGGGGAGGAGGTTGAGTTGTGTGGCCTCAAGAAAAGTGTGAGGGAAAGGAGGGTGGGAAGGAGGAGAGAAAGACACTCGCAGCATCCCGACTCTGCCATCAGCTGGTTGAGCTGGACACGGTCAGGGAGGCCGAGCCTCTGTGGCACCCGAGCCTAGGCTGTCAAGTGCACAGATCACCTCTGCCCTGGGGAGGGGGAAGCAACACAGGTCCTCTTTCCCACCATA
This sequence comes from Peromyscus californicus insignis, assembly GCF_007827085.1. Taxonomy (NCBI): domain Eukaryota; kingdom Metazoa; phylum Chordata; class Mammalia; order Rodentia; family Cricetidae; genus Peromyscus; species Peromyscus californicus. The sequence continues at coordinate 52,399,566 of NW_026294447.1, read as the reverse complement.
GGTCCTGAACTTCAACTGGGTCATGCTCGAGATCACGTGTGCACAAGTGGGCAAGAGTGCCAGGATGTAGGGGTACAGGGCACATACAATGCCAACTGAGCCTCGCTCAGTGGTAGTGGTGGAATGAGGAGCAATAATCTGCCATCCCAGCATTCAAAAGTAATATTCTAAAACAATTTAGCCTGACCTTTAGTTTCCATTTTCCAAATGGTCAGGGAGCCTTGATTCGATTGCTAACTGTCATCCTTAGAATGTTAATTGTCGTGAATGTGGGCACAGCAGCAGGTGGCTGCTCAGCTGTCCTCTGAGGCCCTGAGTTCAGGACCGATTCTGGTTTTGATCTGTGGCACTGGGGATGGAGTATGGTGGGCAAGCCCTCTATTACAAAGTCACTTGTGTAGTCTTTTTTTTTTTTTTTTTTTTTTTTTTGGTTTTTTCGAGACAGGGTTTCCCTGTGTAGCTTTGCGTCTTTCCTGGAACTCACTTGGTAGCCCAGGCTGGCCTCGAACTCACAGAGATCCGCCTGGCTCTGCCTCCCGAATGCTGGGATTAAAGGCGTGCGCCACCACCGCCTGGCCACTTGTGTAGTCTTGAAAGGTATAGCCCAGGCTGGCTTTGAATTCATGATCCTCCTGCCTCATCCTCTGTAGCGTTTGTTTACAAGTCTGCACCACCATGACCCCCATAGTTACATTCTGAAAAGCTGAATGTAGACCTTCTCTCAATCCTCAGGACTCCCCGATGGGGGAAGGTCTGAGGAGAATCATACAGAACTTTCCTGAAAGGCTAAACCTGGCACCTGGGTTAGGCCGGAGTAGTTCCTGATGGGTCAGGAGCTTCACATCCTATGTTGCTCTAAGTTTATGCATCCTACGTGGGCATGCAGCTGACCACTCATGTATGCCCCCCACCCCCACCCCCCACACCAGGATAGAGAGAGAGAACTGATAGTTTTAGAAAACAAGGGACTTGGTCAGAGGCTTACTATATTGTAGCTTGTCCCTTCACCCCCTCTCCTGGACACTAGAGGCTCCGGCTAGCTTTTTGTTTTCTCCTGAAGAATGGAAAGTCCGTGCTCGAGGTATGTCAGCCGGGCTTGCTCAGCACTCATAGTCATGTGTCTAATGGGGCCTGAGCCCAACGAGGCTGAGACCTATTTGGGTCCTCCCTCCTGTTCTGAGGAAGATCCCCACCTTCATGATGATCACTGCTGGTTGGCTGTTTGGTCCTTCCATGTTGCCCTCATGCCACTGGTAACCTTTAGAGCTGGTTTACAAACCTTTCCATGAGTGTCCCAGTTATGTAAGAGTCACAGGACTTGGAGAATGCAAGCACTCAGCACTAATCTTTTTTCTAAAGGGTAAGCATGTACACACATATATTATACATGCATAATATAATAAATCATGTGTATATTATACACACATACTATATACATATGTATAAATATATGGAATGCTTAAGGGCACTATATATGTAAAATTTAAATCCTACACTCTTCCTGTAAGCTGTGGGCATTATCATTTCCCCCCTTTTGTAAATTAGGAAACCAAGGCTCAGAGAGTTGTTGATGGTCACACAGCTAGCCAGAACTGGATCTGGTGGGTAACTTTGGGGTTGTAGCTCTGAGGCACTGGGCTCCACAGGGACACCAACAACCATCACCTCACAAATGAATCAGGTGGGAATGGCCCCAAGACTGACTGACTGTGGGACACAAGGTCCAATGACATTGACACTCAGATTGTCTGGACTTAAAGGTGCTGTGGATATCGCTCTATATAAATAAAATGCTGATTGGCCAGTAGCCAGGCAGGAAGTATAGGAGGGACAAGCAGAAAAGAGAATTCTGGGAACAGGAAGGTTGAGGCAGAGAGACGCTGCCAGCCACCACCATGAGAAGAAGTTAAGATACCGGTAAGCCATGAGCCACGTGGCAACTTTTAGATGAATAGAAATGGGTTAATTTAAGATAGAAGAACTAGATAATAAGAAGCCTGCCACGGCCACACAGCCTGCCACACAGCAGGCCATACAGCCTGCCACAAACACACAGACATGCAATATAAGTCTCTGTGTGTTTACTTGGTTGGGTCTGATCGGCTGTGGGACTGGCGGGTGAGAGAGGTTTGTCCTGACTGTGGGACAGGCAGGACTCAAGAAAACTCCAGCTACAAATGGTGCCCAACAGGTTGGCAAGAGTTTCCACCTAAAACCTGAGAAGATTCTAAAATGGAGCTAAAAACAGCTTCCTAGTTGTCTCTCTCAAGTTAGTGGCAGCCTGCGGGTTTGAGCTACTATGGTGGGTTCCTGTCATGTGAGCTTGACCGGCAGTATGGCAGGAAGGAGGTGTCTTCAAGCCGCACATTTTGCTGCTGCTGTGTGGTGGATTTAGCCTTTGCTAGTTAAAAGAAAAAAAAAAAAAAGAGGTTTCTGGGCTACTGCTGCTTTGATAAAAGCATAGACCCACTGTTTCTAAGAGTTTGTGGCTCTCAGAGCTACAACCGCCATGTTGGGAAGCTGAGGTGGGTGGAGCCAGCAGCCACAGCAGCCATTTCAGTCTTAGAAATGCTGCAGTTTAAAGCAATAGGTTCACAATAAGGCAGATTCAGATGGAATAGTTTACAATGTGTGTAAAAATACACATAGGCTTGAAAGAGAGAGAAAAAGAAATATATGCAGTTATATAAACAAATAGATAGTTTTTAAAAATAAAGTCTTTAAAGAGACAGTAAAGGTAAGTTCAACTGTGAGCCAGGCAGGACTTGAGAAAACTCCAACTACATAAAAACTGTCATCTACAACATGGACACCCCCAAGTGTTTCCAGATGTGGAATCACAGACCGTCTTGGCCTTGCTGTGTGGTCAGGGTCCTGTCCATTTGCTCAACTCTGGTCTCTGAGTCTGCAGCACAGTGGTATTATCTAAGAGTGTTAGGAGCACCCAGCAGAGGACTGAAACTGAGGCTCCCAACAGGAGCTGGGAATTCCTCTGACTTTACAGTGTCCCTTCCTCAGAACAAGGGTGTGCTTCCTTGTAGAATGGAGGCTGCATGTCTGGGGCTCCTCATGGCTTGGTCTGGAAGGTCCTCAGAGGGCCTGGGTTCCTCTCCTGTGACTTTAGGATGGCAGCATCTCCCTCATAGCACCAGAAGGGTCCAAAATGGAAGCATCTTGTTCCATCCCTTTCCATGTGCAGAGAAAAGGATACAGTAGCCCACCCTTGGGACATCAAAATTTCTGACCCTGCCCTAGGTTCCAAGCCCAACTTCATATCCACGACTCAGCATCCTCAGCCCAGCAAGCCCAGAGCCTTCCACAGCAGGTCATTCTGTCTGGCACTCTACGGTGGGTGCTGCTGCATCTCTGGCCCCTTAAGCTCCCTGGGGCGCAAGATTGAGGGTGGAAGCTGAAACCCACAGCAGCTGCCCTACGGCTGGCTGTCCCTGCAGAGATGCCAAATGAGTGACAGCTGCATGTTCAGAACTTGGTCCCTGCAAGCATGACTCCATGGTGGCTGACTAGATCTCTGCCTGCCCCCCACCCCCACCCCCGCGCTGAGTTATACAGGAGTGGCAGAGGAGGTTCCCATGTAGTTAAGCAGTGTTGGCAGGAGCTGCTGTGTCCAGCAGGACCAGTAGGGTCCCACACAGCCTACCTAGTCCCAGGGGAAGGAGCTGGGTCTGCACATTCTGCTCCTGCTTGAGGTCCTCCCTCCAGCTGGTGAGCAATAGCAGGCCCGCAGCTCTGCTTGGAACGTATTTATGTGTGTGGGAAACCTGTTCCCAGCAGCTAGCTCAGGCCTGTGGACTGCTCAGGGTTTAATTTTGTCCTTGAGTTCCCCAGGGTGGCTCAGGCATCGTGAGATAAACCTCACAGGGGGCCAAGTGACTTGGCCAGCTGAAAGGACCAGCAGCCCCCGGAATAACTCAGTCCCTGACAGTCTTCGCCCTCTGCTCCCAGAGCAGTGGGAGATGACGTCTCTTCTGCAGGTGGTTGTGGGAAGAAGAAATGTGCGCAGACCGTTGCCTGCTCAGCCCTGAGGGCAACTTGAGCTCTGAGATCTTGCTGAATCCCCCAACAGTCAAAAGGATCATCTCACCTCTACTCTCAGAAGACAAGGCTGCAGTTGGGGCCCCAAGCTAAGAACGGGCTAGGGTTATCTGCCACCAGGGCTCATGTTGGAAACTGGGAATGCAGTGGGTTTTTTCTGCAGCAGGGTGGTCCTGTCTAAGGCTAGTCTAGTATACCCCTGAGCAGCTGGGGGAAGGGAGACATCATAATGTTACTTTAGCAGCCTGTCAGCGGGGAGAGTGGGCTCCCTTTCTGGAGTTCACCTTGACCTCTGAGGACCCTGGTGCTCCCTCCTTCAGCCCCTCTCACTGTGCCCCCTCCTCCCTCCCAGGACTGAGCTCTTTCATGATCTCCCTTCTAAACATGCCTAGAGCCAGGCTCAGGCTCTTGTTTGTTTCTCTTCCTCTTGGTTATATGAAACCAAAATAAATTTCTATCGAGGTAGTGAGGGCCGAGGCCAGGACATCGGGCTACAGGGTGCTTAATTTAGCTGTGATGTTCCACTCTGGGGCCGACGTCATCTTTGAGCCTTGGCGCGGTCACAGCCCAGTTCTCATGGCCTCTGGCTGGCTCTTTTTCCCTGCATGTTGGCTCCTTCCATCCTTCCTGGAACAGGGGTCCTGGCAGAAAAAGGGGGGGGGGATGGGTTCAAATTTCATTGCTTCTTTGGGTCCTGCTGGCGAAATCCCGCATTTTCCATGGGAGTCCTGGGAACTTCTAGAGGCCTTCCTCCTCCTACAGGCTGACTCGCCTATGGTTTCTGCATCTGTTCCCATTCCACCCCTTTGTGTCCTTTGAAAAGATGGTTGCTAGAGCTACTCCTGGATCTTACTTGACGTTGGGGACCATGGAATGCTCCAGAAATCACTAGTCCAGGCCATCAGATGCTCATTATGATTACTCATCAGGGACACAGTTTAAAACAGCTACCCAACACCATTAATGTCCTCAGAAATGGCTAATACTCAGCGATTGGAAAGCCCACAGGCTGGACCAGGGTATGGGGTGATGAACTAGTAACAACACTTGAAGGTCCAAGTCAGCTCAACTCGAGAGCCCTGGGTTGGGAGATTCGAGGGGCAGTACTCAGGCCCGGCTCCAGCGTACTTCTTCCTGTTGGGCTGTACTTCCTGTCTTCCATACTGAGGCAGGTACCCAAACCTGCCCATGTCACAGGAGTGTCTCTGCTGTAGGACACAGGCATCTGATCCCATGGGCCAGTTTTCAGTGTGTGCATTGTTATGCCCTTCTTTGCCGAGTGAGCTCAGAGGAGTCACAGCACCTTGCTGGGTCTCAACTGGGACCCAAGGACTCTGGGTACCACACCCAAGAGCCCGTCCAGTTGGAGAGGTTACAACACCCCCTGAGACCAGGGAGCTTTGGCTCTGCCGAGAACTGTGACATGATTGAGAAAGACATCCTACCGTGAACAGGCAAAGAAAATGAAGTTGAATCCTGGTTTTCGTTAGTCTTTTTGAGACAGGCTTTTACAGCCTGCACCTTTACCTGCTGGCGCATCTTGATGGCCCACCCAATGCATTGTACACACATATGAAACTCTCAAAGGTGAAGAAGAAAATACTTCCAACTTTGAAGCTGACTTTTCAGTAGATATTTGAAGTTGGTCCTGCATATTAGAAGCTCCAGGCCCAGAGACATGAAAATACTATCTCATTCCATTCCATGATTTTGTTTTGGATTCTTGTTATGGTTTTGTTGTTGTTGTTTGGTTTTGTTTTTTAGATAGGGTCTCACTCGGTAGCCCTGGCAGTCCTGGAACTTACTCTGTAGACCAGTCTGGCCTTGAACCCATAAAGATCTACCTGCCCCTGCCTCTGGGGTGCTGGGATTAAAGGTGCACCATCACACCTGGCCCATCTCATGATTTTAATGATCAGGAGGGGGTGAAAGGTCAGCCTAGGTGGCTTATCTCTGGCATTTGTGATCCTTGACATGGAGGCCATATATGGGTATGTTTCTAGAACGACCCAGGCGGGAGCTAGAGAGGAGGGAGATGCAGCACCTGTTGGGGATGGAGGAGGGCCCACTTTTAAAACAGGTCCTCACTGTCTGCGGCTATCTTTCCTGTCCACTCTTCTTCTCCCTCAGTGGGTCTTCTGTCTGGGCCCCTGGTTGTGGCAGGCAGGGACAGCCTCACTACATGGTAACTGCAAATTGTCCCCTGTCTAGCGTTGGAGGTTGCTAGACGTCACTTCCTCTGCTTCCTATTGCTAAGTACATGGCTAAGGACACCAGAGATCCAAAGGAAAAGCGGAAATAGCCTCCTCTTTTAGAATACCTATTCCAGAAGTGGAGATACTCTTTCCCAGGCCTGAGGGTAGTAGGTCCCTTCTGTGGCTGACCCTGTCCACGGTGGCCTGAGGCTGTGTGCTCACTGGTCTGTTGGCTCATGCCCTGCTCTGTGTCCCTTGGGGCTCCACCCCACAGCATCCAACTCTGGATAGCTGGTGTCTCTAAATGTTGGACTTGGCCACCTGCTGCATGCCCATCACTGAGCCTTGATTTTCTCCAGGGTCTTATGTAGAACCCTTTATGTGCCCTCCTTCATTCAGTCCATCTTCCTGCTTCCCCATTTGGGTCCTTCTTACACACCCCTGCTCTGTCCCTGGCTTTTTATTCTCTTTCCCAGCTCTGTGTCTTTGTGTTCCCCTCTGTCTTGTCTTCCTGCATCTCCCTCCTCTCCTAGCGCCTGCCTGAGCAGTTCTAGAAACATATCCATATATGGCCTCCATGTCAAGGCTTACAAATGATGACATCACGTGAGGGCTGAAGCCCTCCCGAGATGCTCTCTGGAGCGGGAGCCTGTCCCCTGTGCCCCTAGAGGAGTGGAAGGCGGGACTGCAGCTTCCTCGGTTCAATCTTCAGAAGGGAAATCTGAGAGTCATAACATCTTATAGCTTGGCTTGACATCGCGGTCATGCGGTGGGCCCGAAATAAACTCCCTGCTTCAAAGGAGAGTGTTTCAGAACTGCCTGGCACAGCAGCTGGAAGCTCAGGGCCAGCACAGGAGGCAAACTCAGGGAGCATGTTCTGAGTTCAGACAGTCAAGAAAACCTCTCTGTGGCCCAGACCTGTGTCCCCGCCACAGAGCCTTGCAGGTAATGCATGCTTTCGACTTGGTCACAGAGACTTTAAAAAGAATTGCTGGGCGGGCTGGGACCTGCAGCTTCAGGATTCACCGAGACCTATAGCCAGACTGTGCCATGCTTCTCCCTCTGCTCCCTCTCTCCAGCTCCGCACATACTGGAGACTTTGGGTCTGATGCATACCAGGGAGTCATGCACGATAGCTATTCTTCTGGAGGACTCCGGCTTAGAGTGTCACTCTGTTGTGTGTTTCTAAACATGGACGTGTGAAAGGAGTGAGCAACGATACTGTAGTTGGGTCCATAGGGTCTCCGGTAATGTCTGTGTTAGACAGGTGACTTCTGAAAATGCTTCCAGGCAGAGAAAATGATAGATGCTTTCCTGCAAGAGGACTCAGTGTCTGCTGCACGAAGAGGGCTGTGCATGAACAGTAATGTAAAGTTGATAACAACCCAGGTGATGTGGGCTCTGCCTGCCCTTTCTGGAGGGTTAGGAGAGGGTGTGAAATGAGAGATGCTACCTAGATGAGACTAAAAAAAAATCTGTGGGAGGCAGTGAAGCAAAAATATCTCATGCATACATACATGTGCACACACCGTATCTGAATAAGCACTGGACTTGGAAAGAGCAGATGGAATGTTATCACGGTGAGCAATGGGTCTCTGGGTGGAGGAAGAGCTGGGCAAAGGGAGATGAGACTTGGGAAGGACGGGGCTGCTGAGGGAAAGACTCCCTGGGATGGGAAGGATAACGAAGCCCCTGTGGAGGCTGAAGGGAGGAGTGCTCACTCCAGAACCTGGGCAGGGGTGGGGGTGGGGTGGGGGGTGGAACACACTTGAAAAGTATATGAGCAGGGGGGAGGCAGGTGGGGTTTTATCTCAGGCTATATTTTGCAAAGTCAGGGAGATGGGCTGACATGAACAGGCTAGTGACATCGAGGGACAATGGAGATGTGACAAAGCCCTGCTTGGGGCAGGAAAACCCTCCTTCTGCAGGGAGTCCTTGTGAGGCAAGGTTTGAGGGAATTCACAGGAGCTCAGGCAGGCTGCCATACCAGGCCCCAGCCACAGCTTGACCTTAGCCAAAGCAGTTGTTAATTCCACTCTTGTTCAAAACATGGACGTATACCCACTAAAAGGAACCATCTCATATTTCTGGTCCCTTCTGGCACAAGTAGACCACACCTGGTATGTGCTGGGAGCCTTAAGGCAGTAATTAGGAGTGCTGTCTTCTTTCCCTGGATGGGGGCCTGGAATGATTTAATAATGAATAATTCAGCCCATGTTAGCTGGTATCCATCAACAACTTAATGTGAGGGAATTAGTTCCCTGACCCCTCTCAAGTCCACCATGAGTGTGAAGTGACCATTAACTCCCCTTTACAAGATTTAGAAACTGAGGGTATGAGAGGTTAAGGGTCTTGTCTGAGGCTGGGCAGCAATGAGGACCTGGAATTGGGAATCAAACTTAAGCTTCAGGACCTCAAGTACTCGTGTTCACAGCCACAGCTCCCATGGCTCTCAGGCTGGCAATGTGGTGGTCGGCATCTCTGTGAACCCAGCAGGGTTCCCCTGGCATCTTCATAGCATCATTAGGTACCATGTGTTGCCCACAGACTAGGTCCAAGAGTCTTTCTGAAGGAGACACAGAAATGTCTCCAGCCTGTCCACTAGGCTGCCTCTTCTGAGCTGCAGAGTCCCTGGCTGCCTGAAGGGGGAGGAGTGGCCAACCTTGCCACCCATCACCAGCACTTCAGGCTACTGGCAGATGGCAGAGCCTGGTATTTCTAGAGACTAGGCAGAAACTGGGTCAGGGCCCTGGAATCCTGTGTCTAGCCCTGTGGACTGAGCCATACTGATGTGTCTGGATGCCGTAGGAGGATAGAGCCTGGGACACCGGCCAGTTCCTGCAGGGCCTGGAGGCAGTGGAGGGGCCCTCCACCCTGACTGAGGCAAAGGTGACCTCCTGGCCCTGGAGAGGCAACAGCTTAGGGGCTGGGGGAATAAGAGGGAACCCAGGCTCCCTGGAGTCCTGTTAACTGCTGCTCACAGGCAATGCCTCTGGCGGCCTTCAGTGCTGTGAAAGACTGATTCCTTAGAATACATTATTTGTCACAAGACTCAGAAAAGTATTTTTTCTTTCTGTTCTTCCCCTACCCCACCCCCACCCCTCTCTCATCCTCTTTCTTACTGTCTTTTGAGGTGGTTTTAATCAATGGACCCCAGGCCCCAAATCAATAAATTATCAAGTTGTCTTTTTAGGATTCCAGGTGGCTTGAGAGAGATTCACAAGCCATTGTGAACTGGACAAGCGAAGGGAAGGCAGGGTGTTCCACTCCAGACAGAACCTCAGTTTCCCCTCTCTGTACAATAGGCCTCAGGTCTGGTAGTGGAGTGAAGGCAGAGTCAGCTTTGGACAAGATCAAATCCCATTGGATGACCTCTCTAGGCCTCAGTGTCCCCTCCATACAAAGGGAGAAGAGTCCTGTGTGGTGGTGTTGACTGCACTCTCCAGCCCTGAGCCTATCATATCCCCGTCTCCCACACACAACAACTGACCAAGACTCAGAATCCCCAAAGCCTTGATACCCCGAAGTCACAAGCTTGGCCGTGACCAAGGATTTGAGACTAGCAGCCGAGTCAGCTGTGCTGAGAAGCTGTGAGGCCTGTTCCATGTGCTTGTCCTGGAGAAACACCAACAAATGTTTGCTTACTTCAGATAGGCCTCCAACAACAGACTGAAGCGCGACTCCACCCAAGTTCAGCTTGGCCAACCAATGCGTCATTTACAGAGCATGGGTGCAAGGGGATTGACTTGCTATCTCAGGAAATGGTCACCCCTCAGCTAGGAGGGAAAGTCAACAGGCTGGATCTGGAGGGTCTCTTGCAAGTAATTCCTGCTCCCCTGACAAAGATGATGAAATAGCTGTTAAGTTGTGAAGACAGAGGCCTATAAAAAGGCTGACACCAGAGGCCCTTCAGCCCTGTTCCTTCCTGTGGTGGCTTGAACGACAAATGCCCCACATAGGTTTATGAATGTGAAGACGTGGGGAGGCGCAGCTGTACTGTGGAAGTGCATCTCTGGGGGGTGGGCCTTTGAGAGTTCATAGCCCTACCCCCAGTTTGCAGTTTTTAGTTTATTACAGCAACGGAAAAGCAATTAATACACTCGTCAAAGGCCCACCCTGGGGCTTTGGTCTGGGTCTAACCTTAGCCAGGGCAGCAACAAAGATGCAGCAGGGTGAGGTGAAGAGTCACTTGTAGGAATCTTTGCCATCGCCCTCAGCATTTGGGGCCAGGGGAGGGGGTCGATGAAGAAAGGGATAAGTAGGTGTGCCCTTGGCCACTGACGTTCTGGGCCTCCGTCCCCCATCTGTACCAGAGGGAGGGAATACTCCCCAGGGCTGCTCTACTTTGCGTCTCTGTTGCTGTGATAAAGACGTCGTCGACTGAAAGCATCTTGGGTGTTCTGCTGGGAGGGTTGGTTTAACTTACGCTTCCACATCACAACCCAACATCTAGGGAGCTAAGCAGAGCTCAGGGAGGAATACTGATTATCGGCTTCCTCTGCCCTGGCTTGCTCAGCTTGCCTGCTTACACAGCCTAGACCCACTTGCCCAGGGGTGGCACTGCCTATGGTGGCCTAAGCCTGCCTTCATCAATTAAATGTCCACAGGCCAATCTGATGGAGGCAGAGTCCCTCTTCCCAGGTGTCTCCACTTTGTTTCAAGTTGACACAAACTCACCAGCACAGGCACTGAGGTCAAAGGATTCTGCTCAGGACAGTGGTTGACCACAATTCAGGGTTCACAACCACGAGTGTGGGTTTTACTGTTCAGATTTCAGAGCATGAGGACCAGGCAAGGAGAGCAGACCTCCTTGTCTCCCATGAGTCCCTGCTGGAGAATGAGGAGTTAAGATGGTAGAAGGAACATTGCAAAGAATAAAACTGCATATTGGGGGTGGGAGGGGACAAGGAACAGTCCAGTAACTCCCCACTTCCTTCTCAGTCCCAGGCTAGTCCAAGCAGCCTGTTTGCAAGATCACCCGAGGCTAAGGGTCTTGGACCATTTGGGAGACCCTGAAACTCTCACAATACATTGACAGACACTATGTATGTGTCAGTGGTACATACAGAGTTGTTCTTAGACATCTGCTGGGATGCATTCCTGGAACCTGTAGATAGCAAAATCCCAGTTGCTTAAGACCCCTAGGGAAGACGTGTAGTATTTGTATAGAGTGTGCACACATTCTCTTATCCTCATTGAAACCATCACTGGATTACCCACGGGCCCCTTCATAGGCAGGTGTTACACAGTATTGTTTAGGGAATAATGACAGGAATGATGTCCTATACATGTTCAAGGAATAATGTCTACAGGTATTCACCATTACTTGAACATTTTTCTGGAAAATTTAGGTAGTTGAATTCATAGATGCAGGATCCACAGATTCAGAGAGCTGATTGCACATATATACATAAATATATGTATATAATATAGTATATATTACATGAAGGGTTTGTATGATTCAACTGCGAACACATTTGTGAGTATAAATTTATTATATATTCACATATAGTAGTATATACATATAGAGAAGCTTTTAAAACCACAAAGTCTTTATTCTTACCCCCAGCCTCTCCTAAAACCCTAAAGAGCATCAGGAGGGGTGCTGGCTGGGGAGATGACTTGGTAAGAAAAGCACTTGCTTCACAACCATGAGGACTGGAGTTGGGATGGCAGCTGCCTGTAATCTCAGTACATAGGAGGCAGAGGCAGGATCTCTGGGGCAAGCTAGTTAGTTCTGAGTTCATTGAGGGACCCTGTTTCAATAAATTAAATAGAGACACCCAATGTCACCCTCAGGCTTACATGCACACATTCACACACTTTCGCCTCCCCTGTCCCCACACATGTGAACACACATGCATACACATGTGCGTGTGTGCAAGTGCAAAAAGTAAAAAGAAAAGCAGCTGGAGGCTGCCCTTAGCTATGTGAGACAGAAGTCTGGTGTAAAGTCAGATGCAGCCTTCTGGTCCTGTCCTTATCACTGTGTCTCTCTGGGTGTTGCTCAGCTTCCCCATTGTCAGCCAGAAAAACAACACCCCTACCACTGACTCTCGATGTGGTTCAATCAGCAACAAACCCGAGGGCACACACTGGTGGCAAGAGAGCCTTCTCTTGGGTTGGCAGTACAGCTCTGAGGTGACACCCGGCTCAGAGCCATGGCCTTGCTCAGGAGCACGGTGCAGCAGCAGCCCTCCACACTCATGCCCCAGTGGATATGTGACCCCGAAATGAAAACCGCACACTGTGCTTGCCATGTGCCCTGCATAATTATGGAACTCAAGAACCCCCTCAGAGTGGCCATTGTCCTGTGCAGATGGTCACCTCGTACAGAGTGAAGCTGGGAGTGGGGCGGGGGGAGGCAGGTGGTCCCCCAAGGTCTACAACTAGACGATGGAAGGGCTGGGGCATTTGGGAGGAATGGACACCAGCTCTGCATCAGGACGGGTGAGGGAGAACATGGAGTCCACCCACCCCAGCTCTGACCAGATCGCACCATGCCACACTGCTCAGCTTAGGAGCTGACAGTCACCCTTTCCATGAGAGGAGAAGACAGGTTTGGGGCTCCTTTCACTTTGGCCCACCCTCATTTGAAATGGAGGAGAGTCCGGAAGAAGGTAAAACCGTCAGATGGCCCTTCAGAAAACTGTCAGCCAGGGCAGGTCCTGAATGGACAGGAGCAGGTAAAGGCTGCCTCCAGGGAGCTGCAAATCACATTCAGATTTTTTCCAGGCCCTGGATGTATGTCAGATGATGTGCTGTGCATTTGCAATAAATCATGCATCCTTGCAACAGGCCAAGGCTGTTAGTACTTCACAGGCAGGATGAGGCCTGCTAGTGAGCAGGCTGCAAACCCAGACACAGCCAGCAGATGGCAGAGCAAGGCTAGAGTAGTTGGCAAGGGGGTCCCCAGCCCAGCAACCAGCTGGCCTTCCAGGGAATTAAAACTTACGCTGATTCTACTGTTTATTCTCCTGCACTTATTAAATACCTACTGTGTGCCTGACCTTCAGTTAGGTGCTGGAGTTTGGACAGGAATATGAAACTATGTTTTATGGGTGCTATAGGCTGGTAAGGTCATTGCAAGCAATTCAGATGGCCAGCAGTCTAGAGGGCAGCTGAGAAGCGACCTCCTCAGCTCTTCTATGAACACAACACATCCCCCCTCACACCTAACCCCAGATCCCTTGCCAGAGGGGCTGGGTAACAGAGGATGGCTACCTTCTAGAAATGCCCTGTTTCTTCATAGGACACCCAGGGCATGATCTCCTCCCACTGAGGCCCCCAGCACCACACACAATCACACATAGGAGGCTCAAGGGAAGCGGGAGAGAAGGCTCATCTTTCAGCGCTGTTTTAACCCTCATCACAGTCCACCTGGGATCCACACTTGGCCCAGTTCACAGATTGGAAACTGAGGCCCAATTGGGAAAGCACTGTTATCTGCTAATTCAAGTCCTCCAAACAGCTACTCCCCACTACTTTATAGAGGCCACCTGGGAGGGGACCCAGGGAATCAACATGTAGGGCAGGCACCTCAGAGGGCAGGAGGGGGCTCGAGGGAGGCCTAGCTTCCCTGGGTCAAGCCTGCATGTGGGCTGACCAGCTCTGGACCACTGCTGCATGCCCCGGGCCTGGCCAGTAAGGGCTCATGGACCCACTGTCTTTGGGAAATGGCTGTTGCTATCCTCGGTGGCCTCCCAGGGGGTCTTGGTACTCTAGTCTTCCTCCAGGACTCAGGCCTGGGGCAGGAGATGGCCCACCTGCTCAGAACCCACGTGTGGGCCATTGCTCTGATCATCACTTCTGGAATTTCAGGAGGAGCATTTGGAGGATCAAGATTTCAGGCCTAGTTTCCCTGAGGCATATCCTTCTCCTACTCTGAACCTTAACTGCTTCTTTGGTGAAATGGGATGAAAGACACAGGGGTATCAAGCTCCATTTAATTGTGTGTGTGTGTGCTTGCATGTGCTGGAGCTGGGGCAGAGGGACCCCAGGGCTCTAGACAAGCAATCTATCTTACAGCCACTCACCTTGGAGTTCTGGAATGATCAGTAGGAGCAAGAGGTCAAGTCAGAAGTTTTGGAGATGGGAGGGCTACTGTGAGGCAATGCCTTGTGGACAGCATCCAGCCCAGGGCAGAGGCTCGGTAAAGGTTTGGGGGTCTATTAGTTGAGGGAATGGGAGACTAGGTGGCCAGTGAATGCTGCTCAGCCTGGAGAGGCACACTGTGGCCTGCTCTGTTAGGGTCTCCAATCAACTTCTGCGAAGTTCTCATTGACCATAGCCCATGACTCCTTTTGGAATCAGGATGGAGTTTGGAGGAAGGACACTTGCTGCAGAGCCTTAAATATTGTTGAGGAGTTCTGAGAGCAGGCGGGGGAGGCATGTCAGACACAACCCAGGAGAAGATGCTGGGGTAGGAGAGAGCCTCGTGGGTGTTGGAGAAGGTACCACCCAGGTGTCTGGGATGGAAGGTTAGGGTGTAGAGAGGAAAAGGGTGAAGGGATAAGAAGCAGATTTTGAAGGGCAGGAAGCTGGGACAAGAGCTTCCTTCACAGGCAGAGTGGGGGCTGGGGACAGTGAGCACAGGGTGTCACTTGGTGAGTAAGTGGGGAGGCCAGGCCAGGGCAACCAACATGGAAATAACTTAAGAGGCTGGAGAGAGAGGCGCAGGGAAACGGCACCAGGTAGACTTCTGCATGGAAGAGAGTCAGTGTCCCCGCTGTCCTAGCCACTTTTAGGCTTTAAGTCTGAAGCCTCAACTGGCTGTGTTTGGGAGAGCCCAGAATTGTTGGGTAAAGTCTCTTCTTTGCCAGGGATCCATAGAGCAAGTAGGGACTGCTACAGGGTTTAAACCAGAGCTGCTTTGAAGGGCCTCATCATGTGAGTCCGTGCTAAGTGTGTGCATGTGTGCATGCATGTGTCCCCCCCCCAAGTACTGGCCCATCCCCTGTCTGTGTTTTCTGGCCAGTGGCTCCTATCTGCCTGGGTTCATCTTCAAATACAATTGACAGGTGGGTACCTGGACCACACTCCCAGGACTCTGAGTGCAAGGGATTGATGTAGGGCCCTGGCATGTTACTTTCTGATTGGTATTTTCTGTATTTATTGAGTCGTTAGGTCACAGCACAATGTAGTATGTGCATGTAGAAATATGTGCACACAAGTCACATGTGAATGCTTCCAGGAACCCTCCCAGGGAATCACTGTGCCGTGAAAATACTCAGCAGTGGACACTCGAGGAACCTGCCTCCACTGTGGTCCCCACATGCTCCAGCAGACTACAGCTTCCCGAAGAGAACTCAGCCTCTGACTTCCATCACTGTAGCCTGTTCTAGAATTTGATATAAGCATGATCATGTAGATACACGTGGCTTCCACACATGTGAACCATGTGTATAAGTTCTGATCCTGCTCATTTGGCTCAGTATTGTTTTGAGCCATCCTCGTGCAAGGCCGTGTGCTTTCATGGGTGCACACTCTCCATGATGCCACCACCCTGTGTGAGCATGTTTATTTTGGTGGGCATCGTGGATCTGCTTCAGTTGGGTTTAGATGAATGATGTTGCCTTGAATACTCTAGACCTCACTTATCTCTATACTATGTCCCCTAGTTCTTTGGAATGAAGCTGGAAGATCGCTAGGATGTTTGTACGGTCAGCCCTAGCAAACGCCATTGGCTTTCCAAAGTGGTTTGTCATTTCCCACTTCTCCTGGTGCTGGGGAGGCAATGACCCTACACTATCCCTGGTGACCCCGTAGTCTCTGTGGTGACCCCCACACTCCCTGGCATTTGCATTTTCCACCATTTTCATTTGAGCTCTGTGGGGCAGGGGAAGTTGTGTTGCTTTAGATTTGAGTCCGAACCCCTCAACCTTAAGTGAATGTGAAGTGAATGCCTCTTGGTGTTTTGGCTGTGGGCCATTTGGATGTCCTCTCTGAGAAGGGTTGGACTGGTCTCCTGGGTACCAGTTAGCTGGAGCCACAAGAATGCCACATAGCAAAGCAGTCCTTAGATGGAGCACTGGTACCCAAGGTCCATACCGGCAGGTGGGAAAGACTCTGAGCTGCAGGCTGGGGCTGGGGACTGAGACACGGAGGTCCCTACTCACTGGAGGATAGTGTGGCTGGAGGGGGCTTTCATCAACTGGACAGCGACCCCTGCTGGGTGGAGCATGCCTACCCTCAGGAGCCTGATGTGTTCTGGGACTCAGCTTGCAAGGAGGCAGGTCTCGCGGGAAATTCCTCTTTCCACTGGGCACGACAGAAGGGATCTCTCATATGCCCAGTGTGTTGTGCCCACCAGCTTCCACTTGGCAGAACAAGTCTCAAAGGCTTGGGCCCAATATCCAAGGGGAAGGAGAAGGACATCTGTCTCTGGGGGAAGGGGTGCATATATTTGCCAGAATAGAACATTGGCACTTGGGGGGGGCATTTTTTTTTTTTTTTTAAGACCTCATATGACTTGAATGCTCAGCCAGGGCTGAGAACCATTGACCTGTGGTCACGCTGCTGCAAGCCAGTAAATATCACAGGTTGGGCTGATTTGATTTTATTGCTCAGCCTGTTCTGTTCTCTTTGAGGCATTTGTGTCTTTTAGAAGAGAATCCCTGTAATGAGACTGTTGTGATGGCTGGTTTTAACTAGATCATGCTATCCCAAGCATGAGCCCATGTCTGACTCATCCACAGCATTCTCAGCCCTCCCACAGCGAAGAGCAGTCTTGATGTGCCAGTGTGGGACACAGTTGTGACTGGATGGGAAGAATGCACATGACACTGTGTGGGCTCACGAGGCAGGATTAAGGATGTTGAGATCTTTGTGTCCCCAGAAGGGTGCCTGACCCAGAGTAGTTGTACAAGAAATAATCTCTTAGTTAATGTATGCAGTCATACCTGTATAGGTAGGTTTCCCGGAATGGAAATGGTGAGTGGGTAGATATCTGCATAGGTAGGTTTAAAAGGGAATGGGTAGGAGGAGGGGGGAAATGTGGCTGAGGGAGTAAATAGATAGAAGGATGGATGATGGACAGGTGGATGGAAGGTTGGAGAGATGGATAGATGGATAACTGGAAGGTCAGTTAGGCTGGCAAATAATGGTGGATGAGAGAGTTGAGGGCGTAGTGGTTGGGTGCATGTGCTGGTCAATGGATACGAAGATGGATGGATGGGTAGGAAGTTGGATTTTGGACATGTGGGCAGATAGAAGGATGAATGGCAGAATGGGTAGCTGTAGGTGAGTAGACAGAGGCATGAGAGGATGAGCAAATGGATGATGGTTTGAAGGCTAGGTGGATTGGTGAATAGATGAGTGAATAGGCTGTGTAGATGAATTGATGTTTAGACAGATTCCATGACCAAATGAATTTTTTTTTTAAAGTGTGGGCTGGAGAGATGTTTCAGCCGTTAAGCACACTTGCTACTCATGCAGAGGATCCAGTTGGGTTCCTGACACCCATGTCAAGTGGTGCACAGCCACCTGCAACTCTAGCTGCAGATCTGAGAGCTGCTTCTGGCCTCCAAGAGCAGCCACACTCGGGTGTACATACTAGCATGCAGGCCCACACATACATGTTCAAAGACGTGAGATTGCACAGCCTTCCCTGTGGGTAAACACGGCCGTCTCGTGGAACACTCGGTGACTGGGGTGGTTTTGGTTTTCTCACAGGGATTTGTCCCCTGCTGTGTGCTTGCTACTGCTGAGTCTCAGAGGAGAAGTGGCCAAGATGGCGACTGAGATCACCACTCGGGGCAGACAGCGTGCCATCGGGCATGAGGAATACAGCTTGTATAGCAGCCTGAGTGAGGAGGAGCTGGTCCAGATGGCCATCGAGCAGAGCCTGGCAGACAAGACTCGGGGTCCAACCCCTGCTGAGACTACTGTGTCCTCCCAGACCCACCACCAGCCAGGCCATTTCCACCCGTGGACCGGGTAAGTGAGGCAAGGCTGATGAAGGGAAAATGGACCTCTGGGCATCCCCCAAGCTTCAGATGCCCCAGGATGTTCATACTGAAACAAAATATTCTGATCTCTGACCCCTTAATGCATTTGTCATTTAAAGTCACTCTTTGGTGTCTGAGTGGGGTGGGATCCAGGATGCTCGTGCCCCAAGTATCTCACATAAAATAATTGTATTTGCATATAACTCATGCATACCCCAACTGTATATTTTAAGTCATCATTATGTCACTTTTAATAACAAATACAAATGCTATGTAACTAACTGTCACGTTATATCATCTGAGGAATAACGACAAGCAATCAGTCTGCACAGTTCAGAGCAGACAGGTTTTTAAAATATTTTTGATCTGAAGTTGACTGACTCCATGAGTGTGGAACCCATGCTTTCTTGGGGTTGATTCTGTACACTTCCATTTTAAAAATCCTCTAAGGCTTCTGTAAGTGGTCTCTATGTTGGGGAAACTGAAGCCTAAGGCTGATTAACTGGCCCAGGTCACAAGGCTAGGAACTTGGAATTAGCTAGCTCCAAAGCCCAGACCTGGCCTTGCCCTACTGATTTATGCCTGAATGCAGGGGACTGTTGTTCAGAGTACGGCTGAACTCCAACACAAGTGAAAATTTATATAATTTTATAAAAATTTATTTTTGTGACACTGTCAAATTACATAAGCTCAAGCTGATCTGGAACTCACTTGTGTAGCCCAGGCTAGCCTCATACTCTGTCTACCTGCCTTGGTCTCCCCATTGCTGAGAATCCAGGCGTTCACAACCATGATCTAAAATTTATATATATTTTATTAATTAAATGTTTTCATTTATTTTATATACTGACCAGTTTTCTCTCCCTCCTCTCCTCCCATTCCCTCCCTCTCCCCCCCACCTCCCATCTACCTCCCCCTCCACATCTACTTCTCTGTCTCCATTCAGAAAGGGGCAGGCCTCCCATGGGCTTGAACAAAACATGGCATACCAAGTTGAGGCAAGACCAAGCTCCTCCCCTGCATCAAAGCTGGGCGAGGCAACCCAGCATGGGGAATAGGTTCCCAAAAGCCAGTTCAAACACCAGGGGCAGATTCTGATCCCACTGTGCATCATCATTTCTACTAGTCACCAATATAAAACTTATACATGAAGGGCTGGTGAGATGCCTCAGTGGGTATAGGTGCTTGCTTCCAAGCCTGATGACCCGAGCTCGGTCCCCGGTACCTATGTGTGGTGAAAGGAAAGAACCAAGAAGTTGTCCTCTGACCTCCACATGGGTACCTCGACACACATGTGCCCACACATACACATGCATAAAATAAGTAATGCATAGTTGTCTCTTGTCAAGCTTTTAAAATCATATGTATTTCTCATTCACAGCCGTCACATTCCAAGTGCTCCTTAGCTATGTGTGGCCAGAGGCTACCAGACTGGCCAGTTACTGATCTAGGGGACACTTTCTTTGCAGGGGCAGCCAGAAAGGTACTGGGCATTTACTCCTCAAGTGCTTTTAGCAAAGAAATGTATAAATTGTGGACATGCTTTTGCTGCCCCACCAACCCCCAGCTGTAGATGTATCCAACCTTCCCATCAAACAATAAACACAGAACCAATGCAAAGAAGAAAGCCAAGAGGTCAGAGCTAAGAGCCAAAACCTTACCCTTCCTCCTGCAGTGGTCCTACCTCTCCGAACCAGAGCTACCCCTGTGTTAAAGTCTTTATATAGAGTTCCTGTCCTGCCTTCTCATTGGTTGTAAACCCAACCACATGACCGCCTCCTCACAGCCTGTCTGTATAGGCCTCCAGGTTTTCCATGATTGGTATTAAGATTAAAGGCATGTGTATCCAATAATGGCTGTATCCCCGAACACACAGAGACCTACCCAGCTCTGCCCACCAAGTGCTGGAATCACAAGCGTACGCTACCACTGCCCTGCTTTCCTATGGCTTGCTAATAGCTCTGACCCCCGGGCAACTTTATTTATTAACATACAAATAACATTTTAATACAAATAAAATATCACCATATTTCCCCTTTTCTATTTTAATAAAAAGGAAAAAAAGAAAAAGCTTATAACTAATATAAGAAAAACTATATACAAAAGGATAATAACTATATACAATATATACAAGTAATAAATACCTAAACAATGTCTAGTCCATTTGTATTTGACAAATTCAGAGAAAATAATTTCATTATCTATCCTATTTTGGTAAGTCCAAAATGTATCCTAATTAATCTTCAACTATAACTAACTAACCTTCAACTATAACTAACTAATCTTCAACTCCCTCAGAGACCCAAGAAGGAAATAATATTAGCTAACAAAAATAAAAACAGGAAGTGCACATAAGCAACCTCCAAAAAATTTGTGAGTTGACAGAAACAGACAGCTGTCTGGACAGTCACCTGAGGTTTCTCCGAAGTGCTGGGGCATCATCTTCAGCCTATAGGCCCAGCATATCCGACAGACTCATTTGTGAAGCAGGATGTACACAAGGTCAACAGTTCAACCTCACATTGAGTGAGAGTAGTCCATGTACCAGAAACACCTGAATTCCACCAGTGTCATGTCATGATTCAGGATTTCAAATTCTGGAAATTGCTGATGGTTTTCCAACTCAGCTGTCCATTCTTCCTGGCTGTGTATATATGGCTTCATCTCAGCATCCCATTCTTCTCCATATCCCTCCATCAAATGCCAGTCTACTATTGAGAGGCGTGAGCTTAGTTACTCTTCAAGAATAACTGTTTCAGCTGCTGTTCCATTGCACATCAGAGGCCATCGGCCCACTGCCTGTTCAGCTGCCTTCGAAGAAAAGGGCACTGTACCTTTTTCGAATTGCGAAGGCCACTTCAGGGATGGTGCCATTTTGTCCTGGCCTCTGAAGATGCCTTTTGATAAAGCCATAACCACACTTGTTTTGGCAAGAATCAGTAATCCTTTGTTTTATGTCCTGTTTGTCCATTTTGTCCTGTTGATTCGAGGATACTTTGTTGTCCAGTGGCTAACTTTTGCCACAATGAAAGTTAACTCCATATGCAGTTTCTTCAATGCCCATATTTTCTCTGAAGTAGATTGGTACTGCCAGGAGTCGACATGTCTCATAGTCATAACAAAAAAGAAAAATTTTCTAAGTTATTAAAACATTTTAAATGCCATATTCTGTAGATCTCTGAAGGGTTTGAAGATAACCTGTCTATCTAAAATATATCTACTCAATCTTGAAAACATACCTAATATAACTACAAGTTCTATTATAATATCTAACTACTAACTTTCATTTCTTTATATCCTAATAGTTGGTAATAACATTCAAGGATCAGAAAATTGCATTACATTGTTAGATGAACGGTACAATTAGAAAAATATATATAACATTTTCTAACAATATCAATTTCAATATATATAATTTGTATACAATATAAAACAATCCAATCCAATGTAAAGTATTTACACCCAGCCAAAGTTGTGTGTGTTGGAGGTCGGGTGCACAGGGACAGTAATTCCTGTAGCAGATGGTGTCTGTGTGACTGAGAGCCATGGGTCTCACACCTCAGTGTCTGTAGCAATCAGTGACCCCTAGGAGACCTTGACCTTGGAAAAGTCCCCCATCTCCCTCAGAAGTTCTGCTTTAATGTACAGATCTTGCTAATGTGAGCTACAGCAGACATGACTCGTAGTGAAAGCTGAGGCATGCCAGCCCTGTTCCAGGGTGACAGCTATCTGTGTCACATTGCTCTTTGCTAATGTTAGTTCACCTGTGTCTAACTGGCTGTGCCAAGGCCAGGGTACCCTATTCTGAGGAGTCCCTTCCACAAGGATGTCAGGCAGGCTCCTTGGGCAGTAGTGAGGAGGACAAGACCTTCAGGCTCCTAAGCTGACCCTGACCACATCCCACTGGGGCCTCAGAAACCCTGTGCAGGGACCTGGCTCATCCATTTCCTCTTTTGGCTGGCTGAGCTGAAGTCAAACACAGGTTCCTCTTTTTCAGGAGAGGACCCGATAGCGACAGAGGGGGGACTGCTGCAGGACCCACACAGCTCTGGGTGCCTGCAGCGCCTCCGCAGCTCAGAAGCCCCTCCTGGTGTGTGTGTGGGGTCCTTAGAACTCAGGACCTTGAGCTCTAGAACTGTCCCCTTCTGTGAGATAAGGAGGGAGAAACACACTGGGACATTTACATCTGTCCAGCCTGTTGGGGCCCATCTGAAGTGAAACTGTTTGTCCAAGGTCAGGCAGTCTTCATCTGGATCTGTCCCATGACAGCACCTTGACCAGTCCCATGGGGCAGGCTCCTGCCAGCAACGCCCCCCACCACACACACACACACACACACACACACACACACACACACACACACACACACACACAGAGAGAGAGAGAGAGAGAGAGAGAGAGAGAGAGAGAGAGAGAGAGAGAGAGAGAGAGAGAAACACTTAGAGCTGTGCTGTGTCTCTGTGCCCCTTTTAACAACTGACAGAACAGGTGCCCAGCAGGACCAAGCAGTCTGTAGGCTCTGCTGATTCTGCAAGTCAATGCTTCTTCTGCTCGCTTGCCCTCACACCCACAGAGGTCTAGGGTCCCTGCAGACTCATGACCAGAATTAGAAGTTAGAGGGGGCACAGGACCTACAAGTCCTGCTCATCTCTCTCTGGGTGTTACAATATCATCGACTAGACCCAGGGCATCACACAGGCTCATCTCTCTCTGGGTATTACAATATCATCGACTAGACCCAGGGCATCACACAGGCTCATCTCTCTCTGGGTATTACAATATCGACTAGACCCAGGGCATCACACAGGCTCATCTCTCTCTGGGTATTACAATATCATCGAATAGACCCAGGGCATCACACAGGCTCATCTCTCTGGGTATTACAATATCATCGACTAGACCCAGGGCATCACACAGGCTCATCTCTCTCTGGGTATTACAATATCATCGACTAGACCCAGGGCATCACACAGGCTCATCTCTCTCTGGGTATTACAATATCATCGACTAGACCCAGGGCATCACACAGGCTCATCTCTCTCTGGGTATTACAATATCATCGACTAGACCCAGGGCATCACACAGGCTCATCTCTCTCTGGGTATTACAATATCATCGACTAGACCCAGGGCATCACACAGGCTCATCTCTCTCTGGGTATTACAATATCATCGACTAGACCCAGGGCATCACACAGGCTCATCTCTCTCTGGGTATTACAATATCATCGAATAGACCCAGGGCATCACACAGGCTCATCTCTCTGGGTATTACAATATCATCGACTAGACCCAGGGCATCACACAGGCTCATCTCTCTGGGTGTTACAATATCATCGACTAGACCCAGGGCATCACACAGGCTCATCTCTCTGGGTATTACAGTATCATCGACTAGACCCAGGGCATCACACAGGCTCATCTCTCTCTGGGTATTACAATATCATCGACTAGACCCAGGGCATCACACAGGCTCATCTCTCTCTGGGTATTACAATATCATCGACTAGACCCAGGGCATCACACAGGCTCATCTCTCTGGGTATTACAGTATCATCGACTAGACCCAGGGCATCACACAGGCTCATCTCTCTCTGGGTATTACAATATCATCGACTAGACCCAGGGCATCACACAGGCTCATCTCTCTCTGGGTATTACAATATCATCGACTAGACCCAGGGCATCACACAGGCTCATCTCTCTCTGGGTATTACAGTATCATCGACTAGACCCAGGGCATCACACAGGCTCATCTCTCTCTGGGTATTACAATATCATCGACTAGACCCAGGGCATCACACAGGCTCATCTCTCTCTGGGTATTACAATATCATCGACTAGACCCAGGGCATCACACAGGCTCATCTCTCTGGGTATTACATTATCATCGACTAGACCCAGGGCATCACACAGGCTCATCTCTCTCTGGGTATTACAATATCATCGACTAGACCCAGGGCATCACACAGGCTCATCTCTCTCTGGGTATTACAGTATCATCGACTAGACCCAGGGCATCACACAGGCTCATCTCTCTCTGGGTATTACAATATCATCGACTAGACCCAGGGCATCACACAGGCTCATCTCTCTCTGGGTATTACAATATCATCGACTAGACCCAGGGCATCACACAGGCTCATCTCTCTCTGGGTATTACAGTATCATCGACTAGACCCAGGGCATCACACAGGCTCATCTCTCTCTGGGTATTACAATATCATCGACTAGACCCAGGGCATCACACAGGCTCATCTCTCTCTGGGTATTACAATATCATCGACTAGACCCAGGGCATCACACAGGCTCATCTCTCTCTGGGTATTACAATATCATCGACTAGACCCAGGGCATCACACAGGCTCATCTCTCTGGGTATTACAATATCATCGACTAGACCCAGGGCATCACACAGGCTCATCTCTCTCTGGGTATTACAATATCATCGACTAGACCCAGGGCATCACACAGGCTCATCTCTCTCTGGGTATTACAATATCATCGACTAGACCCAGGGCATCACACAGGCTCATCTCTCTCTGGGTATTACAATATCATCGACTAGACCCAGGGCATCACACAGGCTCATCTCTCTCTGGGTATTACAATATCATCGACTAGACCCAGGGCATCACACAGGCTCCAGGGACTCCTTCCATCCTTCGGATCTTAGGTCAGCTCTTTCTTTCTCAGTGAGTCCTGCCCTAACCACTTCCAGGTCAAGCAGGCTGAATGTACTTTCTGTTCTGGCGGTTTCCGCGTGGATGGCCCTGGATTTTACCTGTGGAGGCCTCATTTGCCTGCTTCTGTCAGCAGCCTGTGAAATTCCAGGGGTTCTCAAATCCCTCATCTGCTCTCTAAAGCCCTGGTCCTGGCTGCATGCCAAACGGCCATTTATATACAAGGGAATGGGTGGATAGAAGAACAAAGGAGGCCATGGAGGAGGTTGGAGGCTCAAGTGTTTTCTGTGTCATTTACTGGATGTGCGACCATGTCAGGTTGGATATCCCCATCTCAGTGAGTCCTGCCCTGACCACTTGTTACTGTCCCTTCTCAAAATGGCAATAGTAAAAGCTTGCTCATCTTGCGGTATACGTTTTCTCATCTTTTTTTTTTTTATCCTTCTGGTGTGGGGGGATGGAACCCAGGCTCTTGCTAGGCAAGCACTGTACTGCACACTCCAGCCCAGCCCCCCGCCCCAGTCTTCAAAAGACAAATGCATGTAGCAGGCTAGGGCCATCTCCGCACCCTGCAGCTTTCATTCACTTCCCCCTGGCCCCTAGGTGAGTCCCTGGGGCCCCAACCTTATGACTGCCTCAACTTCACAGACTAGCTTCCCTGTCGAGCTGCGAAAGTCTCTTGAGAGTGTTCCCAGCCATATGCTGACTTCTTGGGGACAAGGAGACACTGTTCACTTCTGTGTCTCAGTGCCTTTGTTACTGTAGGTATCTAATGAATATTTTTAGGCAAATAAACACTTCAAAGCCAAGAGCATACTTTGGGAATGTAATTTGTCATTGTCTTCAAAATGGAGTATGGGGTCCTAGAAAAGAAGACTATGGAGGATGCCAAATAAAACATAAGGTCTCTTTTTAGAACCATCTCCCCACAACCAGGTAAAGAGACAAAGTTGAACACTCATGGAGGTCATTTGCCAAGCCTGGCCCCCAAGAGCTCCCAAGAGGCATACCCAGCTCCCCATCCAATGGGGAAGTGGGGTCCATATATCCCTGAAGTAGAGAGCCTGAGCTTGCTATGGATGGACCAGCAGTGTGCAACTAGAGCAGGTCTCCCAAGCCTTCAAATGCCTGCATTTTATTGAAGGTTGCTCTTCTCAGAAGAGACCAAGGAGGGAAACACAAACCTGGACTTGCTTGAGATGAGGTACCTAGCCAGACTTGCTTGGGATGGGGGGGGGGGGCTGTACAGCTGCAGATGATTCCAATCAAGCTACCACACCTACTGTACACAGCCTGTGCTGGGTCCATCCTGGCACCTGGTCATGCCCTCCCTGAGCTTGCAGCCTGAAGAAGGCAAAGGCTGAAGGTGAATTGGAACCCAGCAGGGCAGGCACAGTGGTGGTGCTTGCTGTGTTTCGACAGGGTGGGGGTGGGGGTTGCGGTGCAGATAGGCCCTACCTGAACCTCTTCTAGTTCATAACCTGTAGCCACATCCCACGGAAGCATGTTCCTCTCAACCCAGATGACTCAGCCCAGTGGCTGGCTCTACTGGGAATTCCCCTCACGCAGCCAGCAGAGGGGAAGTGGGCCTTTCTACTTTGCTTTGAAAGCACAAAGCAGTTTCCGTGTCAAGCTGGTTTCCCATCCACCCTGAGACTCAGAGCTTGGGTACTGTGAGCAGCCACACAGCTAACCCCCAGGCCAAGGTCATGCACCCTAATTTCAGTGCTCCTAGAGCGAGTTCTCCTGCCTTGCTCTCAACCCCTTCCTGCAGCTCTGTGGGTGTGTGGCCTTGTCACGCACATGTGGCCTCTGAGCATTTAAGGATCCATAATGAGACATGACTTAGTGATATAAGCCCAGTCCCCGACACCGGGTTTGGGACAGAGCCAGGGCTGGCACATTACGGAACCTGTCATGTCTGTTTCTTCACCTGACAGAATGGGAATGGCACACCCTTGCTGCCGTGGGAGGTGGCAGGAGGGTGCTTGGAAGGGCTCTGTGAAATTGGTCCTGCACAGCGGAGACCTGTGACCCTGGCCATGTCATTGCACTGCATCAGCCTTGGTTCCTCACCTTGGCTTCCCTTCTTGCTGTTATCACTTCACGTTGACTGGTCCTTATTTTAGGGGAATGTGGCAGTTTTTGCTAGTGTGCATCATCTTGCTAAAACATTTGGACATGTCTAGGGACAAGAGGCCACGTGAACCAGGAATCCCAGGGTTTCACGGAGAGCTCAGACTTGCTGACTACAGAGACAGCCTGGCCAAAGCTGCCGTCCCAGGGCCAGGAGGAGAGAGGGGAACATGGGGCCTGTACAGACAGGCCAGGTGAGACATCCTCATCCGGGCTGGTGGCTCTTGGATCTGTGTCAAACTGAGCTGCTTCAACCACACAGGCAATGATGAACCCCTAGTTTGGTCCCAGTCCCACTTCACAAGTAAAGAAACAGAGGCACAAAGTTCAGCAAAAGTCTGTACACATTCAAAGGCACAACACCAGTGTGGAGGTCATGGAGCCGAAGGGAGGCTTAGGAGGCGAGATGGAGCCAGGCTCTGCAGGATGGAAGGGGCTTAGGAACTGTCCGACCCTTGGCTCTGCTCACCTGCTGTGTGGGGCTCTGGGCAGTCCCCACCCTCAGCTTGCTCATCTGTAAAAGACAGCAATATTAATGCCCATCTAATAAGTGCAGAATGGAAATTTCTAAATGAATGCAACAGGTGTCTTACACAGCTTGGAGATGTGTGGAGAAGGGTGTAATGAGGTGGGGATGGAGAAAGAGAGTGGAGATAAGAAAGACCAAGGTGGCCAGGCCTCTGGCCTGATTTGATGCTAGCCTCCTCTTCCCTTCTCTCTCCCGGCCCTCTCCTCAGCACCACAGCCTGGCTTTGCTGAGGGATCCACAGAGTCGGAGGCCCTGCCCTGCCCTGCCCTATATGGTCAGGATCCTTTCCAAGGTCTTCATTACAGTATCTGTGTCCCATGGGTACCAGCCACAGAATGATGTACCAAATTCTGCAGACAGTCCCCTGCCTCAGTGTCCAGACAGCAAGTTGGGGGGGGGGGTGCTTGATATCAAGGTTGACCCACTAGGAAATGAAAAGGGGCCAAGTCTGTTGTCCTTGCACTCCAGACAAGACCAGAGCGGAGTGGCTGTCACATTTCCATCACCTCCTGGAAGGGCTGATGGAGAATGAAACACTGACCTGAGTCGAGTCCCCCCTGTGTCTGTGTTAGCTGACTTTCTTCTTCCCTAGGGACTAAAACCTGAGAGACATGCCTTAAAGGAGAAAGGTTGTATGCAGACTTTCAGAGGTTCAGTCGTGGCCAGCAACCCATTGTTATAGGCCCGAGGTGCAGCAGAGTATCATGGGAGTGGAGACACAAGGTTTAGGAGGCTGCTTGCCTCATAGTAGGCAGGAAGCAATGAAAGAGAGCAAAGGGCTGTACTGACTGGTTTTCTGTGTCAACTTGACGCAAGCTGGAGTCGTCAGAGAGGACAGAGCCTCCGTTGAGGAAATGCCTCCATGAGATCCAGCTGTAAGGCATTTTCTCAATTAGTGATTGATGGGGGAGGGCCCAGCCCATGGTGGATGGTGCCACCCCTGGGCTGGTGGTCATGGTTCTATAAGAAAGCAGGCTGAGCAAGCTATGAGGAACAAGCCAGTAAGCAGCTCTCCTCCATGGCCTCTGTGTCAACTCCTGCCTCCAGGTTCCTGCCCTGTTAAAGTTCCTGTCCTGATTTCCTCTAATGATGGACTATGATCTGGAAGTGTAAGCCAAATAAACCCTTTCCTCCCCAACTTGTTTTTCAGTCATGATGTTTCCCCACAGCAATAACTAAAACAAGGGCCATGGACCATTCCTGTCAACTGGATCTCAGGCCCTATATTTCCACCACCTCCCTACGATGACATCAGCCCTCATTTAACTTCTGTTGCTATGGTAAAAATATTCTGACGAATCAGCTTAGGAGAGAAAGGGTTCACTCCAGCTTACAACCCCAGGTTCTAGTCCATCACTGTGGGAAAGTCAGAGCTGCAGGAGCCTGAGGTATGTGGTCACATCACAGTCGTGGTTAAGAGCAGGGAGAAATGAATGCCTATGTGTGTTTGCTTGTGCTCATCTTGATTTCACTACTCTTATACAGTTCAGGAGCTCTTGCCTAGGTAATGGTGCCACCCACAATGGACTGGGTCTTCACATATCAACTTGACTTAATTAAGACAACACCCACAGACATGCCCAGAGGCCAACCCGATTTAGGCAGTCTCATTGAGATTCTCTTCCTGGGCGATTCCAGGCTGTGTCAAGTTGACAATTAAAACTGCCTGTCACACCATCCAATTCTGAACCAGTCAGTGGATCAAAATCCAAGGATGAGAACAGAGCCCTCTTGATCCTATCACTTCCCCAAGCCACAGTGCTGAACATGACTGCATTGGGGACAAGCCTTTAACATGTGAGCCTTTGAGGGACCCTGTGCTCTAGAACGAAACAGCTAAGCATTTCACAGTGAGACAAAGACTGCTCTCATCCCACTATACAGGTGGGAAAAGTGACTCAGAGAAAATGAGCCTGTCTCCAGGTCACACATGTGAGTTTGAATCCCTGTCTGACCTTCTGTACACACCCTTTTGTGTACCTTCTAGACTGCTGGGTCCCCAGAGGACTATGGGGCACACAGCTCTCTTGTGGGAAGCCAGCAAGGTAAGGTGGAGGCCCACATGCCTTGACTTCTCAGACTGGCTCTCCTGCTCCCTTGCTTGCCCAGGAATCTCTTGTTGAGCCCCACTGAGACCCCCATGGCCTTTCAGCCTGACTCCTGCCACCGACCACTTCTCACATCCTCCCCAGTAAAGAATGTCACCTTGCTTCATATCTTCGCCCTTGTGGTTGGCTGGGGATGGGGGGCGGTGGGGGCGGGGGTGAGGTTAACCTCATTGTTGTCTTATATGGTCATTTAAATCTCTAAGGGCTTCCTCCAAGGGCCAAAAATAATCCAGAGACACAGCAGCTGTGTCCAGCACACAGAGAGGACCTGGCCATCTGCTTTGGTTCAGAGCCCTGTCTCTCTCTGTCACTCAGACTCTCTCCCGGCTCACTCTCCATCCTCCTTCCTGCCTCCAGCATGACCCGCTTCTCCTATGCAGAGTACTTTTCTCTCTTTCACTCTAGCTCTGTCCCCTCCAGGTCCTCTTCGCCTCCTGAGAGCACACCGTCCCGCGCACCCCTGGGCCTGTTCCAAGGGGTCATGCAGAAGTACAGCAGCAGCCTGTTCAAGACCTCCCAGATGGCGTAAGTGATCCCCTCCTCCCCACCTGGCCCCATCAAGCTCACACCTCCAATGGGGGCAGCAGGGAGAGGGTCAGATTTGTAGCACTAGATCCCCTTCTCGCCATGCCCCCTAGATTCCAGTGCTCCCACTGAGCTGGTCACAGGACTGATGCCTGCTGGGAGTGGCAGTCAGACTATGCTCGGGACTGACCCCTAAGATATCCCCAGAGGTTGTGACCTGCTGCTGGAGGAGCGCCATGGGACTCTGAATGTGGGGCCCTAGCATGCTCAAAGGACTGGGGGAAGGAGCTAGGGATTGGCTTCCACTTCTATTTACCCCGTCTTCTGTCTCCCCACGCCACCTCCAGGGGTTCATCTGGGCACGTCTAAATCCCCACCCACAACACTTTATTTTAGTGCCAGGTGCCAAAGCCCAGAACGAATCAGAGCCAAAGGAGAGGGTTCTGCCTGAGGCGCTGAGCTAATGGGACACTTGGGAGATGGTACTTTACCCCTTGGGCTGAACTCCAGAGCGGCCCTAGAAGCAGCTAAAAGCCAAAAAGTTCCCCTCGCTGGCACTCCATTTCTGTGCAGCAGAGAGGAGGAGGCAGCTGGCCGGTTCTCATTCCTAGGCTCTCCAAACCCTGCAGGCACCGCATTATTATCCTTGGGGCTTTGGGGTTGATACGAAAGGAAATTCCAGTTCTAATCTCAGTACAACTGCCCACCCCTGCATGTCCGCCCAAGTAGGGCCTGCCCCCAGTCTCCCTTTTCTGCAAGACAGAGTTGGGGAGGACCAAGTGGCCTTCCAAGGCCTTGTCCAGCTTGCTACTAGTCCTTGGTGATTTAACATGCCTGGCAACCTCTCCCTCTTTGGGGTGGGGACTTGGTCTGAGCTCATGGGGAAGCTGTGAGTGTATGACCCTGAGGGCCCCAGAGTCTGTGAACCCCAACTGGAGAGACCCACTCTGGCTGGTGGGTCAGATAGCAAGCATTACATGGTGGGAACCTCCCCTACCAAGGCCACAGGACCAGCCAGCCCACTCCCTTCCACTTCAGCAGTGGCCACATACCCCTTGGGGCCCTCCCTGAGACTGATGGGGGTTGATCCAGTTGCTCCTGAGTAGAACTCTAGCAGGTGGCTGTGATGGTGTTGATGGACCGCCAGGATCTAGCTGGTCAGTCCCTTGTCCTTGAGTCTCTGGCTTCAACCGTATCTGCTATTAATAACCCAGTGGCTGAGTGACAGGAGGAAGTGTCATATGCTGGAGGAAGCAGCGGGGTGGGTTTGGGTGCTGGTCCTAGAGACTCCCCCTGAATCCATCATTGCCCCGATCCCAGGATCCTAAATAGCCATGGCACCTACTGATTCAGTAAGAGAAGAGATTCCAGTGAATGGAGAATGAACACATTGCCTTCAACGAGCCAAACAAAGATGCTCCTCACTCTAACCTTGAAAGCTTTTGACATTTAGAAGTTTTAAACTGTGAAGGCTTCTAGTTCATTAATCCTTCAAGTATTGTCATTTTGTAGCAGCTGGGAGTAGGGATAATGGATTCGATGGGGAGATGGGAAGGCTGGGGTGATGGTGAAGGGAGGGGCCTTGGCAGGTCCATGCCTCTGGGAGCTCTTGCAATCATTCAGCCCTGTAGGTAGCTGTGCTTGGTACAAACCAGAGGGCCATCTTTGGGAAAGGTTCCTAGTGACAATGGATGCCTCCACAGTTATTAGCCATTGTTAGCACTCTGTGCCCGAGTCCCCTTGGTAGAAATAGTCTGGGTGTGACATTAGCTTCAGCCACAGAAAGCTGCAGGGCTGCAGAGGACTCACCCTAATTCTCTTCCATCCACTGAGCTGGAGGGGAGAAGCACTGGTCTCAGAACAAACTGAATACCCAAGGAGGAAGGACCCCAGAGCAGGCACTGGCTCCCGCCCTCCAGCAGGTCCTTTTTGCCCTCTGGACATAGGCTACCACTTGCTCCCACAGGGCTATGGATCCAGTGCTGAAGGCCATCAAGGAAGGGGATGCAGAAGCCTTGAAGGCCATGATCCAGGATGGGAAGAATCTTGCCGAGCCCAACACGGAGGGCTGGCTGCCGCTACACGAGGCTGCTTACTACGGCCAGCTGGGCTGTCTGAAGGTCCTGCAGCAAGGTGAGTGGCCATCACTGAAGGGCCAGCAGGGGCACAGGGCTCTCCCTTGGTGGGGACGGGCAGGCCATGTAATGGCCCCCCATACATAGTTTAAAATCACTGTGTTGGGAGAGGGTGGATCGGCCCCTGCGCCTGCCTCTGCCCCTGCTGCCCCTCTCTCCGTGACTTTCAGACAGGAAAACCTAACTCCTAGAAAAGGAAGAGGGAAAATCTGAGTTCTAGGACAGCACTGCCAGCTTGTTCCAGAATGTTCCAGGGGATGATTTGGTGTGAAGGGAACCACAACTGTGCCCGTGGACTACCAAGGCTGTCCCCACCAACTGTGGGACCCTGGGACAGTTCCACCTCATCTCCAAATCCCATCTTCCTGTTAGGACAGATTAGAATTAATAATACCAACAGGCAGGTATTGCCTTTGGTTGTTGAATGGTCCCAACTCCTGCCAGACACACAAGGAGAAAGCTATATGAGACATGGACATCTAGCAGTGACTAAGAGGGCAAAGGAAAAACAGACACTTCAGAGTTAGGGGCTCAGTCTCGGAAGGCTTCCCAGAGAAGGTGGCATCTAGTTGCATTTCTACAGCCAGGAACCCAAGCAGAGCCATGAGGGGCAAGATGAAGGCCATCTGGGCTTGATAGGTTTCAGAAGAAGCAGTTCCACACCCTTGCTCAGAACTGTGAGGAAGCCAGAATGTGTGTGGGTAGTGTGGCTACCTTCCCTCTTCACAGATTTCCTGCTCTTCTCCAGCCTACCCAGGGGCCATTGACCAGCGCACACTGCAGGAGGAGACAGCACTCTATCTGGCCACATGCAGAGAACACCTGGACTGTCTCCAGTCACTGCTCCAGGCAGGGGCAGAGCCTGACATCTCGAACAAATCCAGGGAGACTCCGCTTTACAAGGGTAAGTCTCTAGGCTAGGCTTCTCATGGACCAGGAAGCCCAGAAGTCAGGTGGGCAGCTTGCAGACTGCTCCCAGGAATGCACGGTTCTGAGGGGTCCACTTTGCAGAGGGTGATACCCCTCCAAGATGCATGGGGGCATGTTATTTGATCTTGCATTTACACATGGGACCATTCAATAGTTCCTGTGTGTCCTTCTCCAGGTCAGCATGCTGAGGGATACTTACAGTCTCAGGATGAAAAGATGGGATATATGTTTGTGTGCAACACCAAGCTTGAGTACATACTCAGACCACAAGCATGTAGACCTTGGCAAGAGATGGGGTGGGAATGTATGGAGGGGGTGCCTCTTGGAGGGATACCTGAGCAGAACCCCAACAGGAAGGGATTTACCAGCTGGCCAAGCTTCTGGAACAGCATGGGCAAAGGCCAAAAGGTTGGAGAGGGAGTGCACACCTCTGCTATATTTATGTAAGCAAAAAAGCCTCCTGACTGGCTCAGGACTAGCTCAAAGGTATGCACTGGCTGCCCTAGCCAGGCCGAGTGTCAGTGGATAGATAATCCATCATAATAGCTGGCACCTATTGAGTGCTTGTGTGCTGGGTGAGGCCCTTTCCTTAAGCCCTATATCCATCTCCACACCCAGTAAGTATTGGTGGTGCCTCCATTTTATACGTAAGGACCAAAGGCAGATAGATGTCCTGTGGTTTGGCATTCAGCACACATAATATTCTGTAGGCAGTGAGGAGCAGAGAGCAGGCACCTAACCAGACATGGAAGTGTCTTCTCCAGGGCCCTTAGCTGTTACCTGGGACCTCAGCTGTCCCAAAGAGAGCTGTAGGAAGCACGTGAAGTACCAGCCAACAGCTTGGTCTTTAATCCTATCATGTACCAAAGCCCCAGGCTCCCATGTCCTGTGTGTGGCCTCCTGTGGTCCCTCCCCCAAAACTCCTCCAGGAAGGCTATGCTATGCGGTTTACAGAGAGAGCACCAGGACTCATGAGGTGGAACACCATAGGCCGCTGCTCCCCCCGGTGTGCTGCCCCCTCCCCAGGGAGGCTTCTAGAACTGTTAATTGGCTCATACGCCTTGGCGACTCCAGTGCCCTCTATTGCTCCCAGGTGAGAACGATGGGCTGGAACCAAGGGCACATTCAGAGTCTTTTGACAGAAGAAGCTGAAGGAGAGGTTTGAGGAGGATGAGAAAGATGGGTTATACTCAGAAGATAAAGTTAACCTGAGTTAAATGAGAACTTGTATTGTCTAGATTCTTTCAGCCCTAGTGTCTGTCATAACATTGAAAAGGACAATTAATTATGGACACTCTAGAACACTCTAGGGGACAGAGTCTCCAGACATGACTCTCTGGATTTGAATCTCAGTTCTGACATTTACACTCTGTGGGACCCTGTGTAAGTCACTTACCCTCTCTGTTTTACCCTCCTCATTTATGGAGGTAGGTATTGACATTGTAATCCTTAAGGGTAGCTGGGAGCATTAAACCAGTCACCTGCCAAATCTTTCAGGGCCACACTGACTATCTGTCTTCTGCCTGGTCCAGCCTGTGAACGCAAGAATGCAGAGGCGGTGAGGATATTGGTACGCTACAACGCAGACACCAACCACCGCTGTAATCGGGGCTGGACTGCACTACACGAGTCTGTCTCCCGCAACGACCTGGAGGTCATGGAGATCCTGGTGAGCGGCGGGGCCAAGGTGGAGGCCAAGAATGTCTACAGCATCACCCCCTTGTTCGTGGCTGCCCAGAGCGGGCAGCTGGAGGCCCTGAGGTTCCTGGCTAAGCACGGTGAGTGGTCCCAGGGTACAGCTGGCAAGGAGCTCAGAGGCCCGCTGGGAAGGAAAGCTGTGTTGGGATCATCTTGTGGGCATCCTCTGATCCAGGGCCTTGCAGGGCCGTGTGGAGGATTCTGAGGCTGTGTTTAGGTTCAGTAGAGCTGCTGTGAGCTGCTGCTGGTGTGCTTGCAGTCACACACAAGCATCGTACCACCTCTGGTCCAGAACAACATCCTCCTTTCACAAAAGAGGAATCTGAAGCCTGGAAAGAGGAAGTGACTTATCTACAGAATTAGCTGTAGAACTATCTAGATTCTTGGACTCTTGGTGCCCCAACCGCTATTCTTTCTGCCACGTCACATTGCTCAGCCAGAAGACCTCAGATGGAGATCACATCCTTGTTTTGCAGGTGATTAAAACCAAGGACCAGGGTGGGAAAGTGATTTGTCCAAGATCACACAGTAAGTTAGTGATAGATGTGGGATCTGAACCCAGGTCTCTGTCCTAATTTCCCATGAAAAATCTTAACTGGAGAAACTAAAACAATGAGACTTGTACCACGATGTTCCAGTAGCAAAGACTTCAAGACCATGGCTGAAAAAGCTTTGTATTTTGACCACTCCCCCAAGCTCCCCTGTGATTTCTTTTCCCTCTCGATGGAAGGAAGGTCCCTTTTGAACACTGGAGAGCTTGAGGCTATGCAGACCTGGGAACTGTGCTGCAAGAAATTGGTGAGGACCTTCTGTGTGTCAGACCTCCTGCTAAGCATGGACCTACAAAGGATAGAGTGTGAGCTGGGCATCGTCCTAGCTCCACTGTATACATGAGGAGATTGAGTTTCAGAGAGGCTACGTGACTGCTCACTATGAGAGCCGACTTGAGTCTGCACACAGTCTGCACTGCACCACAGCATCTCAGCCTAGAAGAACGACCCAGGGCCTTTGTTGAGACAAGAGGCCACATCCATAGTGTGTGTCAGGACGGGCTCTTAGCCAGGGATAAATCTGCAATGAGCACTCTGAGAACACAGAGGCCAAGGCGGAGTCCTGGAGCCCACGCCAGCGGGCCATGCTGAGGGCAAGGGCACAGTGGGTGAGGGGACTCCTCTCTCCAGGCAGCTGTCTTGTCCCCTGCTGACACTGAGGCAGGGAATGCTCCCTTCATGGGGTGCTAAAGCTGATTCCTACACAAATATTTTCCTGTTTGAGCAGGCTGCTTTGCCGGAAAGCCTAGGCCTGCTGGGGAGCCTGACTCCAAGGCCCAGAGGCTTGTTGAAGGTACCCTTGGACTCTCCCTCTGAGGGAAGGTCAAGGCCAGTCTCTGTCCTGTGATCTGTCCAGACAGCTGGCATTGTCTGAGCAGCTTCTGAGCCTGGCACTGTGGCTGTATTATCTTATTACATCTTGTAGTAAACATGAGAGGGTGGGACCATGATTCCTCATCAACAAACTGGTAAACTGAGACTTCCAAAAGCTACCTAAGGCCCCAGAACTTGAGAGTCATGAAATAAAACTTTAATGGTTCCAATGGGCCATCAAGGCTTGTGCCCTTCTCTCAAGGTCAGAATGAATCCCACTGCTGTTGATATGAAGTTATCAGAAAAACTGAGGCAAGCAGCTGGCTCTGTGAGAGGAGCTGTGGTTGATACAAGTCTTTGATCTCAGCCTTCATGAACCACATCGGCTCATCTGCTTCTGCAACATGAAGCCTACTTCCCTTTGCAGAGAAATCCATGTGCACACTGGTTCTCTTTCTCACCCCATGAGATGCAGAAGATGTAGAAGACTAAGATGAAGGCGGGCTGCCACCAGGCTTTAGTCCCCTTCCTACCAGCATGACTCAGTGATTCCTTGCTTTTTAAACTTTATTTTTACTGTCTTTTAAAGTGTGTGTGTGTGTGTGTGTGTGTGTGTGTGTGTGTGTGTGTGTGTGATGTATATATGAGTGTAAGTACCTACAGAGACCAGAAGAGGACACTGTTTCCACTAGAGCAGGAGTTACAGGTAGTTGTGACTACTGTGTGGGTGCTAGGAACTAAACCCAGTGTCCCCTCTAAGAGCAGTACACGATCTTTACCACTGAGCCATCTCTCCAGTCAGTTCCTCAGTGATGCTTAAGAGGAGAAAGGAAGCCATTTTTCTCTTGTTTCTGATGGAGAACAAAACAAATCCAGGGCTGGGGATGTGGCTCCATTGGTAGAGTGCTTGCCTAGCATGCACAAAGCCCATGGTCAATCCCCAGCACTGCATACACTAGTGTGGAGGCACATGCCTGTAATCCCAGCATTCTAGAGTTAGAGGCATCAAGAGTTCAAGATCACCCTAGTTCAAGATCATCCTTGGCTTCATATGGAATTCAAGGCCAGCCTAAGCTACATGAGATGATGCCTCAGACCAATCAACTGGCCAACTATCCATCAAACCCAAATTCAGCTAGCAAAGCCAGTGGAGTTTTCCTTTGGGAGCTTTGTGCTTAGCTGTAGCTGAGGCCGCTGTGAGGGCACAACCTGGGGCCCTACATAGTGAAGGCTGAAAGCCTGGTTTCCACCCTCTGACTATGGGGTTCAGATTTGGCTTCACATCTATGAATGGATTATTCTGGATCCTCTCAGGTCCTGTGTCCTGGTCTGTAAAGCTTACCCTAAAGTAAGATGTGATCTCCCAGGGTTCCTAGTGGATTTACAGAGTGTAGGCATGGCACAGCACATAGCGGTTAGCTCAGAGGTGATCACCACACAGTGGCCCTGAATTATGGCAGCAACACTGGTCACAGCTCGGCTTCTCCCTCCCCAGGAGCAGACATCAACACACAGGCCAGTGACAGTGCATCAGCCCTTTATGAGGCCTGCAAGAATGAACATGAGGATGTGGTGGAGTTTCTTCTCTCACAGGGCGCTGATGCCAACAAAGCCAACAAGGATGGCCTGCTTCCACTGCATGTTGCCTCCAAGAAGGGCAACTACAGGTCAGTCTGGGCATGGGCATCACCATGCACAGCACAGCTCTCTAGGGATGCCCAGTGAAGGCATGGTGGGGCAGGGCACCAGCTTGAGTCTGTCCCCAAGGGCAGGAAGGTCAGAGGCTGTCAATGGAAGAATGCAATGACCACATATGATAACCACCATACTAACAAGAGCACACACTTGAGTGTGTGGTCCTACCACTGCTTAACATGGCCAACCAATTTAATCCTCTCAAGGGCTTGCTGAGGTGGAGGCCATGATGACTTCTTTTTTTAGATGAGAAGGCTAAGATAAATAGAGGTTGAGTGACTGGTCGAAGGTCACATAGCTTGTAGTTGGCAGGAATTCACCCGCTCCAAATGACCCAGCTAATCCTACTTAGGGAGTAGAGAGGAGTCTGAACTCATGACTCATTTTTTGTTGGGGTGGGAGGATGTAGAGATAACCTGTAGCACATCCTAGTAAGCAGCTGAGGATGCCTACAGCAATGTGGAGGGACCGGTCACTGGGCACTTCCCTACACTTCATGTTCAGGTGGGAGAAGCTCAACTTCTCTAGAAGCAGTCTGCATGAGGGAAAGTGTGCACACTCATTCTCTCTCTCTCTCTCTCTCTCTCTCTCTCTCTCTCTCTCTCTCTCTCACTCACACACACACACATACACACAGAGACACACACACAGACACACACACACACACAGAGAGAGAGAGAGAGAGAGAGAGAGAGAGAGAGAGAGAGAGAGAGAGAGAGAGAGAGAGAGAGAGAGAGATGGAGACATACAGACAGATAGAGAGACAGGCATGATGAAAGGGCATCCAGACCTAAGCTCCATGGTGGCCCCAGTAGAAAGGCACTGTTAAGCACCAGAGCAGAAAGCGCTAGAGCCAGCCTATGTCAGCCCATGCAAACCCATTGCAGTATCATCCAGCAACATGTTCACTCCCCTCTTTGGTAGTATAAAATTGACCATGGTGAAAATTTATACACCATGGAGTAAGCTTCTCTCTGGAACCTCCAACACCCAACTCATCCGAGAGACAATTGCTAAGAATTTCCCACCTGCACGTGGGTGGGAAAGGATGCTTAGCCGGTAGGATGCTGGCTGTCCCTAAGGACAGACACTTTGGTCATTTCTAAAGTGTGGCCTCATTGCTGAGCTGTGGGATTCAGGTTTGCCATGATGGCTCCTTTAACAATACAAGAAACTAACACCCAGGTAGCTGAGAGCCTTGTGCCTCAGTGGGCCAGCCCCCCCAGGCCTAGGACTTAACCCCAGAGGCCAGACCCTTTCTATTGGTTTGGTGGTTCTCAACTGTGGACCCTGGCAAGTTTCCTTTTCATTTTAGATAATTTTCATTACTTTTTAAAGACAGTTTTTAAAATACATCTTTTTTTCTTAAAATTGTTTTCAAAGGAAACATTCACCACAGTGGTATAGTGGGAAGATGATTTACAGTTAGAAAACCCATACCGTGTGTCTGGGAGGCCAAACTGGGAAATGCTCTAACTTCTCAGGCTGGCAGAAGAAAGGAAACAGATTATTTGGCAGGGGGTATGCAGGGGAAGAGGAACATCCACAGAAAAGGAAGTAAAACCCCCGGGAGCCTACACTGTCCCTCAGAGCCCCAGGCTTCCCTTAAGCCATCTACATGCAAAGTTTCCCAAGGTTTACTGCCCAGTAAAGGGTTAAAGTTGGATTCCCAGCAGCCTCTGCCACCTGGCTGGGCCATGGCTCTTTGCTCACACCCTGGGCATGTGGCATTAGAGGCCCTCCCCATGCTGGCCTCCCACGGGCTGAGCAGGGATTTGATGTGACATTCCATAGGCATTCAGCCACCTGCCAAAACACTGCCTAACCAGGGCCTGGAGCGCAGCGCCTGGACCTGAGGCCATTTGCCAGATGCGCCTGTTCTTCAGCACATGGGGTGAGGGGTGCTGGGGCAGAGCTGAAAGAGGATCCTAGCATCCCCAACCCTTAGTCACTGAGGGGCACGTTTTCTGTCTTCCATTTCCAGTGGTACAGGGACCTTGTGAATAAAAGACCAGCAGAATGGGTAGACTTCCAAAGACCTGGTGAGCTGGACAAGAATGCAGTCGAGGGCCCCGAAAGCAGGGGTTCCCGACCTCGGCTGTGCAGCCCTGATCCAGGCCCCACCTTAGATCAGTTTATAGCGCTGGACTGGCCTGGGGCGGGGTGCCAGGGTTTCTACATGGTGCCTGAGCGAGTTCCAGAAGCTTAGCACCTCTCTTGTGGCCAGTAGAAAACACAGGCTTGTACTTTGGAGTTCTTGTCTGACCCACCATTATTAAATAGTCTTCTCTTTACACGCATGTGATATGTGATACACACGTGCCAGGGCTGAGAGTGTGGTTCAGTGTGTTGGCAGCGGCGGTGGCTAGTTTGCATGTGACAGGGTAAATACTGACAAGGGTCAGGCCACCATGACTTTCTGTCTAAGATCTCCTCTGGCTTGGGGCAGGGCTGCTGTCACTGTGCTCAGAACATTGGCTTCCACCTACTGTGTGCTGATCAGACTAAGATGTGAGGTGTTATCTTAGCCTCCAAAGCAGGCTTGGTGAACAAGATGACGAGGTTGTGCTTTGCAACAAGGGTGCAAATCCCACTCTGCTGGGGTGTATGAAGAATAAATGAGACAAAAATGCTCAGCTTGTGGGGTCATTTTTGAATTAAAGGAGTGACTGTGACGAGCACTCTCAAGGAAGCCTAGCACACAGTGAGTGCTCGGTGGCGTGTTCATTGAGACTCTGAGGAGGCTGAAGTGTCCGGGGCCTCAGTGAAGGTTGGCTGTAGGTGTCATTGCTGTGATTGTAATTCAGTGTAATCTGAAGTAGGTGTGGTTCAGAGAGGTTAGTGGCATGCCTGAGATGGCCCAGCATGAAGCTGGCTGTCACCAGGTCCAGCTGGTTCTGAGCCTGGATGCTTCCTCAGTGCCTATGCTGTCCCCCAGCACCCCTCCCCCCAATAACAGCTAACTTGAATGCCTTCTCACTGCTCCTGGGCTGGATTAAGGCAAGATGTCAACACTCAGGTCAGCACTCATGTCGAGACTATCTTTATCTACATCTACATCTACATCTACATCTACATCTACATCTACATCTACATCTACATCTACATCTACATCTATGCTTGAGTAGTTAGCATCCTCACTGGGACCCCAGCTCTAGGGCAAGGAGAGTGGGGTTTCAATACTGAGGGGGCCTGAACTGAGGTTCCAAGTCAGAGGCTGGCCTGTGATGCCTTCCCAGATGCTGCCCGGGGGCCTCCCAGAAACAGCCCTGGGCTAGGTCTGTTGGGCTTTCTGGGAGAAGCCAGGGAATCCAACCTATTTCTTGGAGTCACCTGTTTACTTCCTGCCCTCTGTCCCTCAAAATGACCTGGTAGAAAAGAGTCGTCTACATAATGGGTTGTCCACATGGGCACTCTCTATTGGTTAGAAGTGGGAGACCAAACAAGGCATGGTGGCATAATCTTGTCATGTCAACACTTGGGAGGTAGAGGCAGGAGGATCAGAAGTGGAAGGTCATTCAAGGCTATTTGAGGCCAGCCTGGGCCACGAGAGAAAAAAATTAAAGAGAGGTGGGGCACCACAGAAAGTCCTGGCCCTGGGTATCCAGTGCCTCCACTCTGCCCTGACTTGCTGACTGCCTCTATTTGGACCCACTTGCTTTCCCGCTCCAGTCCCAGGCCTCCATTTCCACCCTCTATAAAATGGCAGCACTGTCCTTATCTCTTTCGGAGCTGGCCAGCCCAGCACCCCAACCCTGGATTCCTCAGTCCTAGAGAAGTAACTAGTGACCTGATGCCTTACTGAGTTGCTGACTTGATGCTTCTGGGACTCGGGGCAGAGATTGTCAAGTTCCCACATTTCTGACCCTTTTCCTGGCCTGGGCAGGGAATCATTGGAGACCAGCTGGGGCCTGCAGAGATCCCAGCCCATGGGCCAGCCGCCCAGCCCACCCCGTCCCTGTTCTTTCCTGTGCTTGGGCGCGTCACGGCTGTTACCCTGCATTTGTTGGTCATGGCGGTGGTCCAGGGGCCCCAGCCCTGCCTTTGACCAGCACCTCTGAAGAGGAGGTCAAGCCCCCAGAGCCTGCACAAATAGAAATTAGGAGGCAATTAGCTCCCCTGAGTGTGTGAATTTCCTTTTGAGGTTTCAGAGGCAGATCTTAGCCAAACTCAGCATCACTGATGATAATAATGCTGCCCTTGGAGAGCCCAGCAGGAGGTCGCTGGCATCCCAGTTCCAGGAAGCCAGAGGCAAGGACAGTGCCAGGAGGCAAGAGACATGGGAACTGGCCTGGTGGCACCTGCTTTGCCCTCCCCCTTCCCCAACATGGCCACCTCCTTAGAGCCCCACAGGGAGGCTGTGAGGTCACCTGCCAGCAGGGCTTGGATGAATCAGGGATTGAAATCAACAGTGTGAGTGCTTGTTCTAGAAGGTGGCAGGGATCCAGGGGATGAGAGCCAAGATGAGGGGGTCCTGAGGTCAAGAGCTGAGATGAGGGGTCCTGGGGTCGAACCCTAGAGCTATTCTGTGACCTCCAGTTTGTCACTGGCTTTCTGGGCCATGTCATAAAAATATAGACACAGCTTGCTTTGGGTACCCCACAGGGCTTCAGCGAGGGTAAAATGGGCCAGGCAAGTTAACACACTGTGAAAATTACAAAACCCCATGACCTATCAGCTGTCACCCTGATTGCTACACCAGAAGTAGGAGAGTAGTTAAGAGTGTTGCCTAAAGGATCAGACCATCTGAAGTCAAATTTTGGCGTTCTCACTTCGTAGCTGTGTGTTCTTGGGAATTCTGCACCTTCTCTGGGCTTCTTCCTTTGTAATTTGAAGACTCTTAGGGATACAATCTCAAAGGGCCCCTAGGAGAACTATGAAGATTAATAGGTGGAGTGTTGAGATCAGTGCCCGATCCAGCAGTCAGGAGCCAGGGCAGTGGGAGCTCCAGCCTTGGCAATGGCTGGCTGAGCTCTCCCTGTCAAACGTGGGCAAAGGGGCTGAAGGAGCTGATGTTACACATTCAGGAGAAAAACTGCATCTTGTAGGAGAGGAGAGAATGAATGACATGGGCACAGTAGACCAATGGGTCTGGAGCAAGAGCAGTTGAGACATTTCTCCCTTTTCAGCCCCATGCCTCCCCTCAGCCATGTCTAGAAGTTCCACCAGATGCTGGTGTAGCAACAGAGGGAGGAAAGACAATTCAGCCCCAGAGTGCCCCTCCCAGTAAGTTCCTTAACCATTCGAAGCCTCGGTTGTTCTCATCTGCAGAGTGGGGACAACAAGACATGTTCTACAGGCTCTCATAATGGTGAAACCGGATTCTCAGGGGTTCCTTCCCGTACAGGGCAGGGTCTGGCACCAGATTTCAGCATCCAACTCTGTGTACTACTTCCTACAGAGTAGTGTGGGCTTTCAATGGGTGTGAGGGACTTCCTGCCACTTTCTCCAGATTACAGAGAGCCACCGTTTTTATTATTAGTGGATCAATGTTTTGTCTGCATGTATGTCCGTGTATGGTTGGTGCCCGTGGTCACCAGAAGAGGGCTTCAAGTCCTCTAGGACTGGAGTTAGGTTGGTTATGAGCGGTCTTGTGGGTGCTGGGAATCGAACGGGCCCTCTGGAAGATCATCCAGAGCTCTGAGCCATCATCTCTCCATCCACAAACATCCTTTATTTAAGCTGGAGTGAGTCCACATGAGATGCTTGAAACCACAACCTATCTGGCTGAGGTTTTTCCGGAACTCACCAGCCAGCTCCACCCTTTTCTGGCTATGTGACTAGGGGAAAGAGGCCAGCTGAGCATGGCTGGCCCCTCGGTGCCCTCTGCTGGCCGGGCCATGCACATGCGTGCCGTCTCCTGACCCATGCGTACCTGGCCGCCCACAGGATTGTGCAGATGCTGCTGCCGGTGACCAGCCGCACGCGCGTGCGCCGCAGCGGCATCAGCCCGTTGCACCTGGCGGCCGAGCGCAACCACGACGCGGTGCTGGAGGCGCTGCTGGCCGCGCGCTTCGACGTGAACGCGCCTCTGGCACCGGAGCGCTCGCGCCTCTACGAGGACCGCCGGAGCTCTGCGCTCTACTTCGCCGTGGTCAACAACAACGTGTACGCCACCGAGCTGCTGCTGCTGGCGGGCGCCGACCCCAACCGCGACGTCATCAGCCCCCTGCTCGTGGCTATCCGCCACGGCTGCCTGCGCACCATGCAGCTGCTGTTGGACCACGGCGCCAACATCGACGCCTACATCGCCACGCACCCCACCGCCTTCCCCGCCACCATCATGTTTGCCATGAAGTGCCTGTCGTTGCTCAAGTTCCTCATGGACCTCGGCTGTGATGGCGAGCCCTGCTTCTCCTGCCTGTACGGCAACGGGCCGCACCCGCCTGCCCAGCGACTCGGCCGCTTCCACGACGCGCCCGTGGACGACAAGGCACCCAGCGTGGTGCAGGTGCATGGAGGGAGGGGGCAGGCGGGTGTCAGAGAAGGCAGGGCAGGGTGATAACCGTACTTCGGAAGCAGACTGGGCTAGTGGTTATGGCAGGTGGAGAATGAAGCCGTGGCTAGCACCTTCATCAGCAACTCCATGGCTCACACCGATGATGCCGAGCAGGCTGGTGTAAAAATCGGGGAGGCTCTAGGATTCAGAACAATCAGGCAGGTGACATAGGCCCATCTGTAACTCTGAGGCAAGAGTAATGCCAGTTTGAGGCTAGCCTCAG
This sequence comes from Peromyscus californicus insignis, assembly GCF_007827085.1. Taxonomy (NCBI): domain Eukaryota; kingdom Metazoa; phylum Chordata; class Mammalia; order Rodentia; family Cricetidae; genus Peromyscus; species Peromyscus californicus. Next base: position 52,354,846 of record NW_026294447.1, on the reverse strand, counting down.
CTACACAGTAACTTAAACGTCATCTTTAACCACTTAGTGAGAGCCTATCTCAAAATAAAAAAGCAAAAGAGGGCCCAGAGAGATGGCTCAGCAGTTAAGAGCATGCAATGCTCTTGCAGAGAACTGGATTTGGGTTCTCAGCCCCCACCATTGGTGGCTCACAACCACCTGTAACTCCAGCTCCAAGGGAATCCCCTGCCCCAGCCTGTGGGGGCACCCATGCTCCCATGCATATTTTCACACATATGTTTACAGATAATTAAAAATAAAATAACTGTTAAAAAGTAAAATAAAGTATAAGAGAGGTCCAGGGATTTGATCTGTCACAGAGCACTGAATGATGCAGTAGTTCATCCTCAGTCCAAACAAAACAAAGCATTTAAAATACACAAAGTAGTTTACGTTCTTTAAAAAGAAAGCCTCCTTGGAGTGGGTGTCATATGCCCAATTTATAGGCAAGGAGTTTGAAGCTCAGAGAAGTGAGGGGACCAGCCCAACTCATCCATTTTGCATGTCAGGTGATTGATGCCAGTGCTAAGAGGGACCATGCTGACGGCAGGGGTTAGTAGAAGGAACCTGGCCAGGTCTTAGACACCTGCTCTGTCCTCTCTGACATCACCTAAGAGAGTGGTGTGCTCCTTTTTCAGTTCTGTGAGTTCCTGTCGGCCCCGGAAGTGAGCCGCTGGGCGGGACCCATCATTGACGTCCTCCTGGACTACGTGGGCAATGTGCAGCTGTGCTCCCGGCTAAAGGAACACATTGACAGCTTTGAGGACTGGGCTGTCATCAAGGAGAAGGCAGGTAGGGCTGTGGCTGCTGGTACCAGCATATCCTCTGTCCCAGAGACTCAGACATCAGACGATGTGACCCATGTCAGCACAGGCTGTGTCAGACCTGCTCTGCAGTGTCCACCCAATGTGTTGGTGGCTCCTGGGATGATAGATAAAGTCACCCAACCTCAGACAGATCATGTACCTGGACCAAAGTCACATAGCTAGGTAGTGGCAGCCTAGATGCCAGCCCAGGCCTGACAACATGTTAGTCCGTACTTCAATCTGTTTGAAATAATTCTGGTACCCCAAGGAAGCGGTGGATCTACTGCCCAGAACCCAGGTCTCATCCAAAGGGCAGCTCCTGACCCCACAGCTTTGTGCAGATCTGGAGCCTGCATTCCCATGAGATTTTGGGCACACAGAGCCAATGCTCTGCAGGTCACCTGGAGCAGCCTAAGCCCTGAGCCTTTGTAGGGACACAGAGTGACTGTGAGGATGGCCTCTCACCCCTGAACAGAGAAAGAAGGCAGCCTCATGGCCCTAACCCTCCCAGCACTCAGATGGTGAAGTCTGGTTAGCTTTCGCCTAGGAAGCTAGACCCTTGTCATTTGTCTGTCAGACAGGTAACACAGAGACTGGCCTGCAGAAAGTTATCACCATCCACCAAGGCTGCCCCCCCTTGTCCCCCAGAGGACCCCAACTCTGATGTACCCAATTCTTCCTTCATCCTACCCACTCTTGGAGCCCTAACTGCTATAGGATCTTCTCAAGACACAGATCTAGGTGAACAACTCTCAGTTGATGTCTTTGACAAGTTAGTGGGCAGCAGCAGCAGCCGGGGACAGGTGCCATCTACCCACCACCCACTCGGCTACTGCTCTGAGTCCTTGACTGCTGCCATCATGATCCCTGGCCACTAGAGGGTGGAGCGGTCCACACCCAGATGTAGGCCCTATCAGTTCTGTCCTTTCCCTAGAAAGGGGCCATCTCTCACAACTAGACTCTACCCCAGGGGCAGGGAGCTGTAGTAAGCACGTGTGAACAGATGACACACAGTTCTGAGGCCGCCTTGGTGACTTTAAAGCCACCTCTCTCTGGCTAGCTCCCCACCCACTTCTGCACGAGGTGCTCTGAGGTGGAGAAAGCCGGCCAGCTTGGTCCCCAGGCTCTCTGTGACTACCGACTTCCCTCCCCACAGAAAAGGCCCTACCTTCCTAGAGGGAGGCTGAGGTGCTGACATCAGAAGTGGCAGAAACACCGGGTGTTTGTCAGATACCCAGGGTGGCTTGTGGGCATGCGATTGGGGGTGCCACTGTCTTTCACTCTTCCCTCTCCTTCTCACCATCTTCCTTGCCATGGCCTCTAAGGCTAGGCAGGCACTTGCCATCTTCCCTACTGGGAACGCCCCGGGCTCCATCCCTCACCAAGAACCCCTCTCAGATGGTATGGAACCTTCCCACATCCTCCGGAAGGCACTGCTGCATCTCTGGCCCAGCTTGTTGGATGGATGGATGGATGGATGGATGGATGGATGGATGGATGGATGGATGGATGGAAGGATGGGTGGATGGATGGATGGATGGATGGATGGATGGATGGATGGATGAATAGCATGTTTTAGTTTGACCAACTACTTCCCTGTACCCAAATAAATTATCCAGTTACCAGATGCACCCTTCTGCCTCTCTTTACCCCCACCTCCCAACTGAGCAAACACCAGAGCATAAGGTGCCCAGGAGCAGCCAAGTAGGAGTCTACAGCGTGCAGGGAGTTCCCTAGTCCTGCTACCACTCTCTGCCCACGTTATCTGGCTTCTCAGTGACAACAGAGCCCCAAATAAGTCTTATGCATGGGAATGCCTAAGAGGTCAAATTCTGACCAATTTGTTGAAGCTGTTTGGGGGTCCGGGTTGTGTGTGAAGAGAAGAATCAAAAGACAGAGGTGTGTAAGCACGAGTCCCAGGAACATCCTGGGCAAAGCAGGCAGTCTTACCTGGGAAGTGAGTGTGGCATTTACCCAAACCACCTTGGACTGTGCAGATTCATGCAGGTTGAAGGTATAAAGGCACTTTGCTAGTCCCAGCTTTGGGGGCTGAGGTTCCCAGGAGCAAGCAGCCACCCCTCTTGGACTCAGCCACATCATTGGCTGAGCTCACAGGCCACATCCCTTGCTCAGTGCAAATGACAAGTGGGCACCTTCCATTTTCTCCTCTTTCTAGAACCTCCAAGACCTCTGGCTCACCTCTGCCGGCTGCGGGTTCGGAAGGCCATAGGAAAATACCGGATAAAACTGCTAGACACACTGCCACTCCCAGGCAGGCTAATCAGATACCTGAAATACGAGAACACACAGTAACCAGCCTGGGAGGAGATGTGGTCTTCAGACTGTTTCCATGACACCTCAGGTGGCTTGCATCCAGGAGCGCCTGAGGTCAGAACGAAGCTGCAGAGTGCGATCTTGGGTCTCTGTACTAGAGCTTCGTCCAAAGTGAGAGCCCGGTGTATGGAGTAGGCAAGACACCTCCTGTTTCAAACTGTTGACTGGATCACAGACCTGGCTGCTCTGCCATTGGGCATTGTCAGAGAACTTCAACCTGGGGCCAGGGCAGAGCTGGTCTGGGAAAGGCGGCCCAGACAGGAATCCTGGCCTTTGGCTGGAGAACTTCTAGGAATGAGTTCCCCTGCCTGGATTTATTTTGTCCAGCTGTGAATCCATCACTGGACTCTGAGCTTTCTGGCTGACGGGGGGAACCCTCAGTCCGAGTACTTCATTGAGTACAATAAATGTCGCATACTAATTTTCTGCCTTGTAACATCCCTCTCTTCAGACTCTCCAAGCCTGATGTTCTTAGCCTTGCCCCTGGCAGTAGTGGAGACTGAGCAGGGGGTAGGTACAGGGTATGCAGACCCCTGAATGTGTCGCCTTTGTTGGGCTTTGAAAGACTCATGAGGGCATGTCCTTCATGGACCAGGAGAGACCCAGTTGGTTGCTTCTGGTTCAATCACCATGGAAATCAGAGCTCCATCACTAGCAGTGGGCCCATGCCCACAAATCCTCTTGATACCCAGGGTTGTCTTGCACATTTCCTGCCCCCGCTTTCCCACCCCTCGTTTACTACAGAAGTTGAAATAGTAAGGAAAGCAATCCAGAGCCAGAGAGATGGCAGGAAGAGTACAGAACCCCTGGCTGCCATGTTCCTGGGAGAGAAGGCGGGAGCAGGAATCCTGTTTGCAGGTGAGTGCTGAGGCTCGGCGCTGTCATCACCCTTATTCAAAGGTCTATGGGTCCCAGAAGCCGAGCCCCAGCACATGCTGTTTTCATGGGAGTTGCACCCATGTTTTTCCATGTTCTCTCTGCATGGCAGTGAAACTGCCTCCCAGGCCAGGTCAGTCTTCAGCACCAGCAGAGCAGGTCCCCTTGCTGAAAGCCTACACCTAGCCTAGCCTCTGTCTCTGAGGTTCTTCTGCAAGGTCAAGTGTGGTTTCTGACCTTTCAGAAAGTAAGCAGCTGGACCAGTAGAGAAGTGATGACTCAGGCTGCCTCTGGCTCGCTCTTCTGGGCCTTGGTTTCTTTGTACGGTGGGCCGGGTGGCTCCTGATGGCCTTGCTGCCCTCTGACATCCCTGGTTTTCATGAGTAGATCCTAGTGTCTGCAAGAAGAGGAAAAGCCTTCTAGGCTCTGAGGGGGCTAAGCAGCATCTTGTCCACACCCTCAAGGTCATGATGAGGTAGAGACTGAGGAGGGAAGGCACTCGCCTGAGCATCCGTGAGGAACCCCTGTGGGGTTGGCTCCAGCTTTGTGCTTGGCTGCATCCCTTGATGTTTTGTTGCAAGTCCAGAGGGAAGCTTACATCCTCTGTCCCGGGGATGCTTAGCCTCAAAGGTACAGGGGAAGCTGCTAAGTGTGGTTCAGCTCAAGGTTCCCTGATGACATTTAACCAGTAAGCAAAGCAATCAAGGGAGGCAGGGGCTGAGCTGTTTGCGATGCAGACAGACATATGGCTGTGACCCTGCAAGGCCCCCATGCAATCTAGAGTCCTACCAGACAGCAGCTACACATCCTCCCACCTGAGAAACACAGGCGTTGGGCCGAGTGGGTGCCCCTGGAGTAGAGGAGGCAGAAGGGTGGGAGTGGAACTCAGCTACCACATGTGGCAGTTACCATCTATCTGGTGTCAGGCACCCTGGTGTGGACAGCACCAATACCACCTTGAGCTTTTACAGATCCCATTGTCTTAGGGTTTTGAGACACCATGACCACGGCAACTCTTATAAAGGAAAAACATTTATTGGGGGGCTTAAAGTTCAGAGGTTCAGTCCATTATCATCATGGTGGGACATGGCGGTGTGCAGGCAGACATGGTGAGGGAGAAAGAGCTGAGATTTCTATATCTTTGATCCACAGGCAGCAGGAAGTGAACTGAGACACTGGGTGTGGCTTGAGCATATATGAGACTTCAAAGCCCGCCTCCACAGTGACATGCTTCCTCTAACAAGGCAATACTTATTCCAACAAAGCCACAAAGCCACACCTCCTGATAGTGCCACTCCCTTTGGGGGCCATTTTCTTTCAAACCACCACATCTGCCTCTGTCTCCTCACAGCCCAGATGCTAAGTCTGGCCTGAGGCCTGGCCTAGTGGTCCAGCGATGATTGGTCAGTGTTTGGGGGTCACTCTGGACTCCATTGTGCCACCGAGCCCAGCAAGGATGCCTGCCTTAGAGATGTCACACAGTATTTATTGCAAAGAGCTTTTTGGGAGTCTGGCCCCAATGCTCACCATGGTGATAGGAGCAAGAGACAGAGCAAACGGGAGTCCCTGTACTGGCTTTGGGTTTCACTTGGAGCCACACCAACATGACTTGAAATTCTTCTTCCTTTGTCCCTCCCCCCTCCCTGGTATGTATTTATTTTGCAATGCTGGAAACCAAGCCCAGGGCTTTGTGCATGGTCACCAAGTGCCCTATCTACCCCTGAGCTACATTTTCAGCTCCCACCTTTCTCTTTGGTTGGGGGTGTATCTACTGCTGCAGCTAAGGATGGTTTTCCTCTCCAGCTCCAAGTCTCCCAGATGTGCAATGTGCTCCCCGCAGCTGCTTCCCATATGAAGGAGACGGGAGCCCTGGGTTCTTGTTGGGTCATGTCTCATTAAAGGTTTCTGCTTTTATTTTATAAAGGTTTATTATATTTATTTATGTGTCTACATAAAGCTGTATGAGTTTATGCACACCGTGTGTGTGTGTGTGTGTGTGTGTGTGTGTGTGTGTGTGTGTGGTTTCCCACAGAGCCCAAGGTTGTCAGATCCCCTGGTGTCAGGTTATAGACAGCTCTAAGAATTTTAATGTGGATGCTGGAAATCAAACCTGGGATTTCTGCAAGAGTGGTACGTGTTCTTAATTACTGAGCCATCTTTCCAGTCCCAGTTTCTGCTTTTAAATGAAGCCTTCTGGCTTTTGAGGAAATGGATCTGCAAGTACCCCTGGGGAAGTTGAGCCCCAACAGGAAAAGGCTGGTATAGGACTGGGACTCAGGCAGGGTGGGGTTCAGCAGCACCCGAGAATATGTGACTCGAGGGTCGCTCCTGCTCTAGGAATGGGATGGTGCAATGGTAGGATGTCTAAGGCACTCACTGCGGTAGGCAGCATGATCTGTGATATTTCTAATCTGCCAGCCTGGAAGGACCTCCAGGTGCCTAAGTGTAGGAGACAACTTCTTATACTAATGGAAATCAGACTTTCACGTATACAACTGCTCATGTAGCAGGCCTGTGTCCAGTCTCACTTTTTGAGTGAGGACTTTCAGTGGAGACAAGTAACTTTATCCATAGGTGACAGGATTGGAGCTTTGAACCCTCTGCTGCACAGTCTGGAGGAGGCTAAGAACCATTGCATGGCTTCAGAGGGTCTTAGTGATGATGCACGCACCTGCTCCTGGCCCCTCAGTGGTCTCTAAGACCAATTGTAGGGACCTGTCCCCCCACCCACGTGCCAGAACATGACTCAGAACAACTCTGTGTCATGTCAGAATCTGTGACTGAAATCTTCTGGTGCCTTTGGACAGAAAGCCCGGGAATCCTGGGATACTCCCCACATTTCCCTGGCCAACTGCATTTCTGATGGACTCCCTAGTGGAACTTGGGGGGAAAGTAGGCTAGGACCAAAGGGGCATGTGCAGCCTCTAGTCCTGGATATGGAGTTAGCTGAAGGTCAACTCAGAGGCAGGCCATGAAGGAGATGGTGCAGAAGGGGTCAGTGCACCTATTGGAATCTCCTATGTGGGGAGCAGAGGCTCGCCCAGCACCAGGCTTGGTTGTGAAGTGGTCTGATGAACTGTGTAGCCCAGCCACACTAGAGCATGCCTGGGACAATGCTGCTCTGGAAGGCATCTAGCCCAGCAACTTGCTGTCTGGGAACTGTCAGGAGAAGCTCCCCACTCTTTGCCCCCAACACACACTTCTATCTAGCCACAGACAGGGCTCTCCACATCTCATTGACATGTGATTGAGAGCAATCAGAAAACTGGGGAAGTGAGTTAGGTAAAGGCTGCAGCTTCAGGGCTTGGGGTTTGGGTTTTGTTTTGGTTTGGTTCACCGTGGGCATATAACTACGCTCATGCTTAAAAGGGACAGTTTAGTCAAACTGCCTGCTTTGGTGACAAGAAACTGAAATTGATTTGTCCTGGTTTTATCTCGGACCAGTGCATGGCCACTCTGGCACAGCCTAAGCTGTCCCACAGGCACACCAAAATTATAGCTCTACCTCTCTGGGCCAGAGCATCATGAGCCATGGGGATCCAGACTTTGCCCACCTCTTTCTTCAGATGTCTGGACCAAGCATCCTTCCCCAAGGTCTTTCCCCGTCCCTTCCCACCTGTTTCCTGTGAACTGAGCCATGGCCCCCAGCACCCATCTCCAGGTATCTCAGAGGCTTCAGACCACTCTTCCCTGCTGCCATCCTCTATATCAGCCCTGCATTGGGAACTATTCCACTTCATGACACCCAAGAGGTGGAAACTGCAAAAGAAATCTTTATTTTTTTTTAACTTTCTCAATATTTACAAAGAACAAAAAGAACAAGTGAAATGCCCCTCCCATCCCCAGCAGATGGCAGCTGAACAGGTGTGTAATGGGTGGTTGTCAGACCAGGGTCCCACTGCCTATGGTCTCCACAGGGACAGGGAGAGGAGTCCCCTGGGGAAGGGCTCCTGTGCCTGGCCCCATAGGCTGCAAGAGTCAAATAGATGCCTGCTTGAGGAGCCCTCTCCCTGAGGCAGCCTGGCTAGATCCCTGCCCAGCTCCCTTCTCACATGGAGAGCTTATCAGAGACCCCATCCTGCAGGCCAAAAAGGGGGCCTGAGGCTGTCCAGCTAGAGGTAGCCGAAGACATTGAAGATGGGTGGAGGCATGGCTGGCTTAGTGGGAATAGGCTTCAGAACCACAGGTCTGTACACTTTGGGCCCTGGACTGTCCACATCCTTGCAGAAGTGGGCCAGCTCCACAGGCGAGGCTGGACTTTTCCTCCACAAGCCCAGACTGGGTACTGGGCCCTGAGGCAGGACCCCTGGCAGGCTGGGGAAGATGGGCTGTCCATGGTACTGGAATGGGCAGTAGCTCCAGGCATCAAGGCTGCCTACCAAGGATACCCCAGACATCTTGAGCGGCTCCATGTCAGCTAGTACCCTTGGAGACATGGGCAGTGGAGCAGTCTCAGGCCCCAGGGACTCCAGACCCTTGCAATTTTTCTTATTCTCATACAGAGATGTCTCCCTGGGGGCTAGGCCCACCTCCAGCCCCATTGGGTAGCTGAGGGTGGGCCTTGGTTCCTCCCAAAATGAAGCAGGCAGCTGTCTCTTCCTCATGGGCAGCTGGCCAGGTCTAGCAGCCTCTGGATTCAGCCCCCCGAAGCTCTGCTCCTTAGAAAGGCACTCCTCTCTGAAGGGGGTCCCCAGGACCTTTTCCTTGCAGCCCCCACCCCCGCCAGGGTTGGATTCAGGACAGGGATGGAGAGGCAGCTGCCCAGGCCTCTCCTCAGGACCCCTTTGCAGGTGAGGCTCTGTCACCCTGCCAGGCAGGCCTCTAGGGAGCCTCGAATACTTCTGAGAGAAGCGCTTGAGTTGCTTCTGCAGGTACTTGCGATGGTCCACAGAGCGGCGGCAGGGCGCAGACTTGTCCAGGGCCGCCTTGATGTCACTGGACGCCAGGTTCACAAAATTCAGCAGCATCTTCACATCGCTGTCAGCTGCCATCACCACGGGAACTGTGTGGGGCTTTCCATGAAGGGTGTGGGCTCTGCTGGGGGCTGGTAGCTCCGAGAAGAGCACAGGGCAGACCTGGGAACGAAAAAGGCAGCTGGAGTCTCACCTTCCCCAGGGCCACCAGGACTGAGTGCAATAAGCTCCCCAACCAGGCACCCTTCTGTCCCAAACAGAATCCACAATGGGACACCTGGTAAGTCGTTCAGTATTTCCTGACTGAGATGAGACAGGTGCCAGCTATTTCATTTTGTCTTTCAGGATCAGTTGCCCTCTCCTGGAAACTGAGGCTCAGAAAAAGCAAGCACCTTGCTCAAAGTCATCCAGCTACAAGAGGCATGCATAGCTGGGGCTACATCCCCAGCTGGTCGCATCTCCCACATACTGTGGGGCCAGCATGCACACTACTCACCATTCAAGTTTTTATTTTCAAAGCTAAAGAAATTCTCTACAGAAGGCCAAGCCCCCTTCCCCCTCCTTGGTGGTGGCCTCCCCCTCCCACCACCCCGCCCCCTCTGCAGTCCCCTCGCTCCACCCCCAACTCTCACACAGGGCCGGGCAGGATCCCTGTCTAGCACTTAATCTAGACCTGCCTTCAAGGCTCATCTCGGGCTGCCTGCAGCAGGAACTCCCCTGTAGAACCATCTGCAGCAATTTCATGCCTCCTCGGCCGCCACCCACAGCACCGTGCCCCTCCCCCAAGGCCCTAGCCCGCTCACACCCTCCACCCAGCCTGGCCAAACCACTTGGGACTCCACACTGACCGAAGGTGCAGGCTGGGACCCCCCGCCAACGTGGCCGGCAGGTTCCCCACCGTAGACCCAGGCAAGCCCGACGAGCTGGCGTGCAGCGAGCTCCGTGCAGGGTGAGAAGCAGTTGTGCAGCCCTTGAGTGGGCTGAATGGAGGACAAGTCCGGAGCTGGGGGGCCCTCAGGCCAATCAGGAGCGCCTCTCCAGATACAAAGCATCCCAATCAGGCGGCGGAGCCCCGGTCCCACATTCTTTGCCATCACAAATTGTCACCATGGGGACCATCACAAAAAAAGACAGCTCCCAAATGCAATCATTTCCCGGTAAATTTCTACCCTTCAGCCCCACTTTCCCCGGCCTCCACACACACACCCCTCCCCTTGACCTCGGTACCCTGGTTTCTTGGGGGAGTAGGGTGTGTGTGTGTGTGTGTGTGTGTGTGTGTGTGTGTGTGTGCAAAATGTCCATGATCAAGGAGGGCTGGATGCAGTGGAGACAGGCACCCAACCTTCCCAGATACTCCAGGCCTCCAGCTGCCATGCTCCAGTGCAGACAGACAATCGGATGGGGTAAGCTGGGGTGGGCTGCTTTCCCTCTGCCCTTGAGTGTTGAGCGTGTGCTCTCTGACTCTGTCCTCACATCTCTCGCCTCTTTCCCCACCCTTCCTAAAGGGTCCCCTGCAATGGGTCGAGAGGTGCACTGATGTGGGGAAAGGTAGCCCGGACCGGCTAGCTGAGGGGTGCTGGGATATCCATGGGAAGGGAGCCGGGGCTCTCAGGAATCTTGTCTTTATGTCTGCTTCCTCAATTGAGCTGCACAAAGCCTGAATTGCCCATTCAGTGCGGCTGGACAAAAGGGTGGCGTTGCACGGTCCCCTTGCATTTGTAGTCAAACAGTTAGGGACTTAAATCGAGTCGTCATGATGGAGAAAGAGGTGGACAAAGCCCATAGAATTGCCATCAGCAAACATTTTCCTGTGTCATATTAGCTAGTCTCCATGGCTCCCCCTGGCCCTGGGACAATGGCACAAGTTTGCACACTTGGCTACTGTCACCGTGCCAACGCCGGCAGGGCTGCAAGCAGGGCCGCTCAGTCGGAGCAAGGAAGGGAGTCCGGGCTGCCTTGGCCCTGCCCACCAACTGCCCAGAGAGAAGGTGAGGCAGATAGCCACATGGTGAACGAGGCTGCCTGGGAAGTGCTCATGGGCAGGTCTCTATGCCAGCCAGTTCAGTGTACCCCACACACTTCCTCTCTCCTCCCCGTTCCCTGTCTTCCTGCCACCTTCTCCTCCTGTCCCCCTGTCCGAATTCAGGCCCACACCTTCATACCACAGCCTAAATTATGGCAGACAGAAATGGCTGCATGCCCTCACTCAGGAGTGGTGCCAGGAGACTGCTGCTGTGAAGATGGAGCATCTGTCTACAGTAGCCTGAGGATCCCACCTCTGGAGATGGCCCAGGGCTGATGAACTACAATTCTGACACCCAGAGCTAGCACATGTCCTCTGAGCAGAGCCGGGGCACGGCAGACGGGGGTATGTGGGCTGTGATCATCCCCGTGGTGGCAGCCATCACATGCTGTTTCCTCCACAGTCGCCTCTGCATGACTGAGGGCTGTGCCATTGCTATTGGAATCCCCAGGGCTTGGAAAGGCAAAATTCTGCGTCAGTGTCCCAGCCCGCCCTGACAGTGGGCACCATGCTTTCTACTCCAAACTCTTGGTACGCTCTGCTGGAGATACACTCTGAGGTTCTGTGGCCACCAGGTTAGACTCCTGCCAGCTCCCCTCAGACCCCATGTGTCTGGGACTACCCCTTCAGCTCCCACCTTGCTGGGGCGTTGCCTCGCATATCCAGCCCTTTTCTGCCTGCCAGTCAGCACCCGGCCTGTGACCTGTGGGCCCTATTCCCTGGAACAAGGCTGCTCCTGAGAATGTTGCCATCAGTGGATCGGCTTCTCGTAAGGTGGCAAGACGGCAGCATGCCTGTGCCCTTTAGACATCTCCTTGTAGTGTTCTCTCCATGCTTCTCAGGCGAGTGGGTTCTGTGGGAATCCACTCTTAAAACACCTTTCTAGGCTTGGGGAAGGGGGGATATCTCAGTGGTGAAACCCCAGTATGGCCCAAACCAGACTCTCCTGAGCTCTGAATGTGTGCTGTCCTACCAAGGCTTGGCACAGGGCGGCTTCTTGTTTCCGGAAGTAACTACACAGTCACCGAATAGCTTGCATCCTGTTAACTGGAAACGACTTCTTGTTTCCTTTGTTTGCTGCCCAACTCGAGCCAGGTAAGGGCAGTGAGGAGTTGGCTGCAGGTTTGTTCTAGAATTGTGGAAGCAGAGGTGTCCTTGGCAAAAGATGCAGCTGCTGTGACTGTGACCGTGATGATGGTCTCGTTTCTCCAGCGCTGTGGCACTTAATGAAGGAGGCAGACTCCCGATTGCACCCAGGCAGTGTCTCTGCCAAGCTCTGCCAAGGGCAAGTGAGCTGAGCTGAGGGACTAAGCCAACCAGAGAGCAGGCCCCCCACCTTCCCCTCCTCAGCCCTGTGAGCTGGGGAGCCCCCACTGCCAATACTGCCACCCGTAACCCCTGATCTCAGCAATGCAAAAAAATCCTACTTGACCTAAGAGTGGAAGGGAATGGATGTTAAATGTTGTCTCCCAGATGCCAGAATTTCTGCCCAACAAAGAGCCACTGTCCATGGGCTGGGAATGACAGATCCCTGCTGGCAGAGCATCCCAGTCTTTGGTTGTGACATCCCAATATGCTGTGGCCTGACAGCTGTCAACCAGGGCCAGACCTAATTTCCTCCACCAGGCTGGCTTACTGTGACCATCCCGGCTCTGGGGAGGAGTGCAGCCAGCCACTCTGACCTGAAGAACATGTAAAGGCCACTTGGGGTACAGCAGCTCGCTAGAATACGGGGCATGCATCACGTGGTGACTTATGTAACCCCTTACGTAACAGCAGCATTTCTATCAAAGTCCTGCCTGCAGCAAGTGTCAACCACAATCAGGCCTGACTAGGGATGGGAGGCGTCGGGTGGAAGTAAGCTCTTTGGGCTGCTGGGATGAGCGCTTCCTGCCCTGGCTGCCCAGCTTCATGGTTGATGACGACCCCCAGTATGACGATGCCCACAGAATGACTGGGACCTCAGGTGATCATGGGTAGTTGCAGCCTTGTGGTCAGCTCCAGCAGCAACAGAGGCAGGGTGGTATAACTCAGGAGCCCCAACCTTGGTAAATGCTTTGATTTCTGCCGATACAAACCAGGGCAGATTTAACCTCACTTACTAGTCTGGGATTTAACCACCTCACTTGCTATACCCTTAGTATAGCAAGGGGTCAGAGACGGAGTTTAAGGACAGGATGCTCCAGGAGAGATGGCACGGCCATTCTTTCTCCATTACTCATGGGCTCAGGAGAGCAGACTTCAGGAAGGAATTTGACGGGAGAGACTGTGTACACAGCAGGCCTTGTCTGCTTTCTGATGTTGGGGAAAGTAGTTGAGTTTTCATAAGTATGGCATACGGGGTGGGCATGGCTGCTACCCCTGCTCTACAGAGGGCACTGAGGCATGAATGATGAGACTTGCCAAGGAGTGGCCGTGATGGGTTATAAACCCTCATGGCAATGAACTGTGTCTCAAATTCCTTGCCCTTAAGGTGGAGGAATTGCAGCCCCTGGCAAACTTGATACTGTGATTAAAACTCCTCAAAAAATAAAGAAGAGGCTACCTGGCAGGCAGCCAACACCTTTCCCTCCTCCTCAGTTCTCCACAGAGCTGGATCCAGCTTTCCCTGCGAAGTGAAGCTGGTGTGGTACAAACAGTGTGACAGTTGTGAATTTGTGCCCCAGTGTTCTGTCCCTGCTCGATCCTGGCCCCACATTCCTGACACTACCTTGTACTCCCACCCTCAAACCCATCACAGACAGACACTTCACCTTGACCGTGTCCTCTCCTGCCCTTCGAATGCTGAGCCCTGTCAGGTCAGGCCACTGGCCAGGAATGAAAAGTCAGTTTAATCTCAACTGTCAATTCGGATTTGATTGGTGATGCCTCCAAGGAGCCTTGAGGGATGATTCCAAGGCCAGCATGGAATTTGGAATGCTCTGATCAGCTAGTGATGTCTGCCTTGAGGGTGGATAGAGATGGTCTCTGGGTGCCAGATCCCTGATTCCAGGTGAAGCTGACAGGACACAAAGCTTGGCATTATAGTAATCCAACCACTGCAATTTTAGTCAAGCAAACAGAACACCAGAGAAGGGCAGTGACTTATCCACACACGTCTCCCTTTAACCAGAACCCAGATCTCTTGCTTCCCAGGGCAGAGTGCCTCAGTTCAACTTGACAGGTTTTTGTTTTCCTTGAGATAAGGTTTTACTTTATAGCCCAGGCTAGCCTGGAACATGTGACCCTCTTGCCCCTACAGGCTCAGGGACCATACCAGGCTACACATTTACTAACATGCTTCAATACCCAGCTGGGTATTAGCCATAGTAAACATCTTACATATCTAATGGTATTAAAAATTGTTTTGGAGATTTTATTTATTGTTTATGTATATGAGTATTTTGCCTGCATATGTCTGTGCACCACATGTGTGCAGTATCATGGAAGCCAGAAGGTGGCATTGGATCCTTTGGAACTGGAGTGATAGATGATTGTGAGCTGCCACATAGGTGCTAGGAATCAAAGTGTGGGTCCTCTGGAAAAGCATCCAGTGCTCTTAACTGCTGAGCCATTTCGTTCTCACAGCCACCCTATGGGATGGATCCCAGTATTTCCCCACACTTGGCAAATGAGACTATGGCTCATGGAGGTTAACTGATTTAACAGCAGCAAAGAGGATGAACCAGGGAGGGTTCAAACCCTGCCTCCCTGACTCGAGACCCTGGGATCTTTCTAATAGCTTATGAGTGTGATGTGTGACAGCCATCACAACCTGGGAGAAGACCCTGAGACAGAGTGTGGGCACTCTGGGGTGCTGAGACAATGAGAAGTTTGGTGTCGTGCAGAGGGGTGGAGGTCAGCGCAGGAGTGGGGTGATACGAGATATGAAAGGAATGTTAGATTCTTCTTCCATTTTTGCACTTATGAGGCATACAATAAATGCTTGATGCCTGAGTGGATGATTGCAGAAGCAAAATGGAACATGAAGTAACATGGCTGGCTGACTCTTGAGTGTACCTCTGGTGCCTGACTCGAGCCCTGAGCACACCTTCCCTCTCAGCTGCATGTCATAAACACACACCACCATCATCATAGGAACCCTTGCCTCCAGGCAGCAGGATTTCAAAAGGAACGGTAATGGAAATGGCCGCATACCTGCCTCCAAGGTGGTGATCTTATTATCTCCAGAGGCAAATAAGTAGTGACTGGATCGCCACCTAGCAGGGAGATGGCAACCTGCAACCAGTCACCAAAACATACTGGAGAAATTGGCTGAGGACCATTAACCTTAAAGGGTCAAAGATCCAGGGATGCTGAGGGTCACCTGGAACTAGTGACCCCTGGATGTGTCCCCAAGGAAGAGGCGCCTTTTTATGCGGCCCTCCTTCCTCCCTTCTTCCTTCACACTTCCATCGCAGCCCCTTTCACACACATACTAGTTGTAAAGTAGATCCAAAGACCTCTCCGTGCTCCTTACTGTGGGAAGTGGAGACTAAGACCTTTCCCTTGGCATGGGTTTAGTGATTCCCTTCTAATGAATGTCTGTTCATTAGAAGGAAAAGTGACTGTGCAAGTTCTAGGCCGTGTTAGACACAGAGGTGTGGGGGTGAGTGTGTAGGCAGCTGAATGGACATGTAGGTGTGGAGATGGACAGATGGACAGATAGGTGGATGGGTAAATCAATGTATGTATGTATGTATGTATGTATGTATGTATGTATGTATGTATGTGTAATGTGAATGAATGGATAGACAGACGGATGGATGGATGGATAGATATATAAGTGGATGGATGAAGTGGGGTGTGTGAATGGATGAGTGAGCAGTTGGAAGGATGGGTGGACTGTCATTTAAAAACTTCTGGGTTCCTCAGAAGCAAAGTTTGGTATGACTAATTGAGTGGTGGCCATAATTTCTTCCCATGCTTCAAGGCTTTCTGTCTGTGAGGTTGCCCCACATAGGAATGCCCTTTTAACCACCCTTTAGTTCCCATCTTGTCTGCTTACCTGATCCCTACTGTCTACTTCTTTTTCAACAGATGCTGTGTGCCCCAGGTGGAAGGGACCTGAGGGACCAGGAGAAGCACCTCAGGCTGGGGGTAAGGGGCCTCGGTTTTGGGTCTTAGCCCTGCCTCTCACCAGCTGGGCAACTCCTCTGTCAGGCTGTGGACCCCTGCCCTGTCCTTGGAGGACACTAAGAAAAGGTTCACAGCATGCTTGTCTCGGGGCTGGATTGGCTCTGCCGCCCATCAGCACCATTCACCTCATCCCACCATTGATTTGACGAGGAAACAGGCCAAGAGGTAGTGATTAGTTCTAAGAAACTTGGGCAATTGATAGCTGGAATCTTAATTCTGAGACCCACTTCTGCCTTCCCTCTCTTCTCCCCCCGCCCCCCCCCCCCCCCCCCCGCAATTGAAAATAGATTTTTTTCATACAATATATTGTGGTTACAGTTTACTGTCCCCCAAATCCTCCTAGATCCTCTCCACTTCTCTTCCCATATCCACATCTCGTCTCCCCTTAGAAAACAAACAGGCATTCTGAACCCACCTTCAGGATTCTCTTCTGTGTGCTTTGCCTTCACTAGCCACGAGGGGGCGCCTGTGGAACCACTCAGGTTTTCTATGCACTTGTAAACTCAGGACTTGCCAGGCAAGCAACCGCTCAGGCCCTTCTCAGAACCATGACAAGAGTCCCCTCCACCTCAGTGCTTTCATGATACCTAAAGCCCCCCTCATTCTCCTCCCTTACCTCAACCCGTGGTCCTCTAACTCCTATATTCTTCTTCTTTTCCTGAGCAGAGTTGGGATCATTGAAAAGCCTTTGTTGTTCTGGCCACATGTGGCTCACATTTGCAAGCATGGCTCCTTACTTCAGGGTTACAGAATGTTCCTGAACATCTACTTTCATTCCATCCATCTATTCCGAAAACATCGGCTCCACATCTGGAGAGATGGAGGAGCGGGGAAGGGGATTAAGGACACGTCAGACAACCTTGCTTTCAGAGGAAAGCATGGTGTGGCAGAAGATGACATGGCTATAACCAGCTGGGCCTGGCATTGCAGGCTGGCCATCCCAGTTACTTGGAAGGCTGAGACAGGAGGATTGAAGATTCCAGACCTGCCTGTCTCAGAATTAAAAGTAAGAATGGGCTATAATTCAGTGGGAGAGTTCCTGCCTAGCATGTGTGAAGGCCTAGGTTAGATCCCCAGCAAATAGGACAAAATAGCACAACACAACAACCAATGACTCCTTTTTACGTGTTGCTTGGAAGCAGGAAGAAAGCCTGAGGGTGGAAGGCTCAAGGCTGTTCTGGAAGCTGTAGATCCTAAGTTGAGCCCTAAGGATGCCAAGTGGTTGATCAGGCAGGTAGGACCTGAGGTTTCTGAGCAGCCACAGGAGAGAGACCTTTGCCTACAGGTCCTCACCTCTAAACTCAACTCCTCACGGCAGCTCTGACGTGAACAGACCTAGCCAGCAGCCAGTAGAGGGCACTGTGACCTTTCTAAGCATAGCCTGGAGGCTGCAGACTATGGAGTTGGTCAAAGTCATTCTCTGGGCTCCTCTGGGTAGGGGAGCTCCATTCTCCTGACCCCAAGCTGGAAAGCTGGAAATTGAAGGTAGGGGAAGGACACAGCTCTTGGGGTGAATGAGACCCAGATGCAGTATTAGGGGGCTAGTACAGCAGAGGATGAGGGTCAAAGAAGCTGTCCAAGGATGGATTAACATCAGCTATGAAGACAAGACAGAGCATGGTCACCCTCTTCCCCCAGAAGCCCTAAACAGCCCTAAAGTATTGTTCTTGTGACATCTCCACCCCATTCCCTGGAGAAAGGAGTTACACAGGGAACATATTAAGCCCCTAGGCCACCTTGGGACTGTAATACATCTCCAGCATTTCAGCAGCTGGAGAGGACCTTGACAATCAGAAGCTTGGCAGCACCCAGACGTTCAAGGCTGGGGGAGGGGGGAGGGGGATAAAAAATGCTCTGGTGCAACCAGGTTTTTCAGATGCCACAATGACCACAGAATGCTTGTCATGGCTATAAGCAACGTAGGGTCATTCTTCCTGTCTCCCTTCATTTACAGATGGAAGACTATGATGAGGAGATGGGGTCCTGGCCTCGTCACCCAGCTGGGTGAGGTGGTATCTTCCTCCTGAGGCTATGCAAGGTCTGCGTTTGGCTCAGAGCTCAGAACTCAGCTGATCGTGGCCACAGACACAAGAAGGCTAGAAAGGTGCCTGGTTCTAGGTAGGCACTCAATGGCTTCTTGGTCACTGTTCTCATGCTGTGAAGAGCCACCATGACCAAGATTACTCATATTAGAAAGCGTTTAATTGGGGGTTAGCTTACAGTTACAGAGATTTAATCCATTGTCGTCGTGGCGGGAACATGGTAGCAGGCAGGCATGGTGCTGGAGAACTAGCTGAGAGCTACATTCCGGTAAGCAAGCGGAGAGTGAGAACTAGGCCAGGCATGGGCTTTTGAAATCCCAAAGCCCACCCCCAGGCATGCATTTCCTCCAACAAGGCCATACTTCCTAATCTTTGTAGTATTTCTAAATAGTGCCGCTCCCTGGTGACTAAGCATTCAAATATAAAAGCCTACAAGGGCCATTCTTATTCAAACCAGCATAGTGGCTCTTGGCTAGATTAACAAATAACTCAAGCTCACTGGGAGCAAACTGTATGCCCCAGACTCAATATGCAGGGTGCCAAAGGTGGGCAACTTGGGTGGCAGCTAGTTGCTCCTGGTGTCAGATGAGTCCACCAGCGGGGATAGCCTTTGGGAGGGTGTTGATCCTCCCAGGGTGGCCCCTGTTGAGGAAGCAGGGGTAGGTTGATTTGTTTCAACTGACCTTAATCCAAGACTAGCCTGGGTAGAATTCTGTGTTCAAAGGCAGATAAAGGGCCACAGTCATACATCGAGTCTGGGCACCCTGGAGAGAGAACTGAAGGTGGGCCAGTGAGGGGGTTGGAAGGTGGGCTCTGAGGAACATGGCTGAGCACAAGTTTGGGTGAGATAGGACCCATTAGAGCACGGAGGAGCCTCCTGAGTGACACAGGCACTAGCCATGGGGAGGAGCCTGAGGTTGGCGGAGGGGCTGAGTGCCACCTTCCTTCTTGCAAGCCCTGATGCTTGTGAGCTGCCTGGCCTGACCACTGGGCCTTTTTCCTTTGGCCTCAATATGACATGCATGAAACCCAGAAGTTTCTTGCCTGTCTGGAGAGACAAGCCCCAAGCTTGGAGCCTCTCTTAGGTGTGGACTGAAAAGGACACACAGTGGCTCAGGGACTGTCCTCAGAAGATGCAAGGGGCAGAGACCTCTTGGGTACCCGCCTCCCCCATCAGACTCACAGCCATCTCCTTACCACAACCTCCAAAGAAGATGTGTGTTCAGGGCCTGGGAGTGCTGTGGAGGCCCAAGACAGCAGTCTGCTTCCACCCCAGGGCTGCTCAGACTCCCAAGCAGAGGCCACAGGTGAGCTGGAGGCACACTGGGCTGCAGGGCATGTCTATCATGTGTTGTGGGTCACATGGGTCATTCGTATCTGCTTCATCAAGGACATTTTGGTCTTTCTGGTTGGCTTGGATTTGGTCTCTGAGTCCAGCAGGAATGACCCGGGGGTTGGCAAAGACACATGGAAGCCAGTGGTCAGAGTCGCTTCTGGGCTGGTCATTTAGGGCACACCTGGCCTAAAGGATGAGCCCCAAGTAGAACTTGAACTCTGGACCTCCAACAGTCTCCCTGGCCATGAGTTTCTCTCTATCTCTCTATCTCTATCTCTCTCTGTCTCTGTCTCTCTTCTCTTCTCTCTCTCTCTCTCTCTCTCTCTCTCTCTCTCTCTCTCTCTCTCTCTCACACACACACACACACACACACACACACACACACACACACACCACACAGAGTTATTTTCTCTAGGTCCACCCCATTACCATAGATGCTCAACAGGTTAAGATAAGGAGGCCCCTCCCACTTCTGTTCCTTCCTCCTGGATCTTCCCAGCCAGCAGTCCCTGATGCCAGCTCTGAAGGCTCCTTCTAGGAAAACTGAGAAAGGCTCTGAAGGGTGGGATGTAGCACGAATCTTAGAAGGTCTTATTAATAAAAGCAAACCCGAGGCCAGTTATAGGGGTGAATGCTGGAAGATCAGAGAGACAGAACAAGCCACAGCTTCCTCACCTTGCCAATTCCTCAGCTGATTTTGTTTCCTCAGACTGGAAGCTCTCAGTCTTCATCCAGAATGAATCTTAGCTGAACTGCTACTCAAAAACCTAAAAGCTTAACCAGCTCTAGTTCCTTGTCCTCACACCTTAAATATCTTTCTGCTTTCTGCCGTCACTTCCTGGGATTATAGGCTATTGTTACCACGCCTGGCTGTTTCCAGTGTGGCCTTGAACTCACAGAGATCCGCCTGGAATGCTAGGATTAAAGGCGTGTGTGCCACCACTTTCTGGCCTCTATATCTAGTGGCTGTTCTGTTCTCTGACCCCAGATAAGTTTATTAGGGTGCACAATATTTTGGGGAACACAATATCACCACAGTGGGACATCTCTGACTCCTTCCAGGTGGCATTTGTTGGCATACACGTGGGATACACACTTCTGAGCACAGCTCTGTGCCGGCTTTTCCTGGGTTTATTCCCCCAACCAACCAGTCCATCAATGGTCATTACTTGAAGAGACAGGCTCTTAGCATCTCTGACTCACCTCACTTTTAATACCCGCAAGGTCTGTTTGTTCGGATTTGTACTATAACATTGAGGACAGCACTTTAACACCAAAGTCTGTGATGAGTCATTTTTTTCCCCTGAATGATTAATGAAAGATTTAAAGTTATTTTGATCCTAAGAACAGACATTTTTTAGGAATTTTCTTAATGTCATGTAAAGGAAACAGTCCAGGCTGTGGTGGATAAAGGTGAGACCATATTGGCTCTTAACACTGAGAAGTCCACTGTAGTGTTGGTTGCAGGAGTGGCTGGCTCCAGAATTCAGTGTCTCCAGGATCAGACTACTGCCTGACTTTCCCATATGCCAGCCTGCTGCAGGCTAAAACCCCAGGGTTCCCAGGAAACACTGTGAGCCACCAATTCTGTTCTTGCCTCACCTCAGATTTTAGGTTTAGGAGATAAAAGTGAGAGTTTCTTCTTCAGGAGTCTAAGGGTAAACCTCCCTGTTAGTTCAGTCAGGCTACAATGCAATGCCTGCATCAAAATTATGTCCCTCTGGCTCAAACCACAAACGTAACTTTTATGGCCAAGGGAGGCACCATGTGGGTGTTCCTGCCTCCTTCCCAGGCAGCTGTCCAAGGAGGGCTATTCTTTCCTATGTGGTTCCGATGCCCTGGGCTAGAGGCCTGCACACTCTCTGTGGAGGCTACACGCTAAACATTTAGGGTTTTTCAGGGTCTATCTCCTCCCCATCTCCTTCTCCACCCTTTAAAAAAGCATTCTTGCCGGGCGGTGGTGGCGCACGCCTTTAATCCCAGCACTCGGGAGGCAGAGGCAGGCGGATCTCTGTGAGTTCGAGGCCAGCCTGGACTACCAAGTGAGTTCCAGGAAAGGCGCAAAGCTACACAGAGAAACCCTGTCTCGAAAAATCCAAAAAAAAAAAAAAAAAAAAAAAAAAAAAAGCATTCTTACCCTGCAGATCAGGCAAACAGCCCCACAAGACTTACCTTGTGGCCCCTGCCTTGGGACCTTGATGCCATGCACATGGAATCTGGGGCAGGGAGAAGGAAAACGGGTCCCTCACCCACCCCTGAGAGTCTTAGCCTTGCTGTGGTGCACAGCAACCCGCCCCCACTCCTTGAAGTAGGCTTCAGATCCATTCTGACTCCAGCTTGGGAAAGAAAGGTACACACAGACACATCCTAATGGTCTCTAACAGCTTAACTCAGAGCAGTGCCAACTGTCATTTCCCATCCAGACCGTCTCTGTCGTCACCAGATTCCCCCAAAAAGAATAAGGAGGGAAATGGAACTCAGAGCAGCAGCTGCCTGGCATGCCTGGCATTCCTGGCATTTGAGGGGTCTGAGTCTTGCTACCTGAATGATTCAGTGAGGAAATTTGTTGATTTCTTCCGGGGCGCCCCTGAGCAGGGTTTCCTGCCCTCAACTCTCAGGAATCCCTGTGGTTCCCTCACCCCAAGGAATTCTTTGAAGTGGAGGAAGAAAACAACTGGCATTTGTTGGTCAGCAAACAGAAAAGAAGAGGCCCTGCCCACGAGCGGCAGAGCTACTGAGCAGGTTATGGGTAACATGATCATGTTACCACAAAGCAAAGACATGGGGCCTGACTGGGGTGTGTGCAGCAAGGCTGCCATAGCTCTTATTTGGGTCCAGTATGATGTAGTGACCATCTCCTCAAGCCCCTGGCAGATGCCAGGGTCAGCTTGCCTCAGCCACCTGTCTGTACCCTATGAAGTGGGGGACAAGTGCGGCATCTGGGGTCTCTCCGCAAGCGACAAAGCTCAGACTTGCATAAGAAAGATCTTAGCTGTGTGAAGTGTAGATGTGTCCCTGTTGTGACATGAAAGGTTTTCAGAGCCAAGAGGTTCCTCAGAGGGTGAATCCCTCGATCACCTATAAACATGGAAACTAAGATCCAGAAAGGCCCTAAGTTGCTTGGAAATAAACGAGTCTTGACTGAAAATTTCTAGATTTCTAAATAATCACATAGAATGGACCCATAAAATTGTTAACATCTCTGTGAATCTGTGTCTACCATAAATAAAATGTGTTTACCTTTTGCCCACAGACTGCTGTGCCAAGGGTACTCAGGTTTTAGCCTACTGCCTGTAGTTCCCTACACATCCACCAGGTGGCCCTGACATTGCTAACCTGGGCTTCTGATCCCAAGAGCCAGGCATCTCTTCCAGGTGTGAGGGAGTGGAGAGAGTGCTTGTCTGATGCCCACTCATCTCCCATTTCAAATTTAATCCGAACAGCAAGGAAAATTTGTGTCTTAAAATTCCAGGGATTCAGTGCAGTAATGAATGGGTGCTGGAGAGAGAGGCTGGGATGTGTCTTCAGATGCGACAAATCCTGGCATCTCCAGAGACCTCAGAGCCTCCTTGACCCCATGCTTCACAGAGCTGAGATGCTGGTGGTGAGGCCCTGAGACAGCACCAGGCCCCAGATGTGCTGGACACTCATTATTGGGGCTCTGCCCCAGGTCCAGCCCTGGGGAGTCAAACACTGACAGTCTTGGGGAACAAGCCATAGGGGATGCCAGGCTTCTCCCTGCCATGTTAGCAGGGCACGGAGAACAACGCAGGAGTCCTAGGCCACAGCCTGACAGGGTCTTGCCTCTCTGAGCTGCCTACCCCAGGAAGGCCAGAGCAATGTCTCTGTGACACTTCATACCAGGAGCCCATTGTCTGTGGTCGGTTACACCCCTGCCTAGGAAGAGGGGCATGGCACACGCTGGCTACAGTGGCTACGGCAGAGTCTGTGACAAGCGTTGTTACCAACACTGGCAGCTGGAAGATGGTGTGCATCTATGGTTCACCTACAGAAGAACAGATTTCAGGTTATTCTTATATAAACATCACTTTCATTCAGTTGGCAGTCTTTCTAGAATGTTCTGGGCTGGAGTTGGAACAATCCGAGAGAGAATTGTGACCATACGTCCCCTTGGGATGGCCTTGGGGCCATAGAAAAGGCCATGTTTTTTTTTTTATCTGTACTAAAGTCACTCTGATGTTTAAGGAGCAGTTCCTGGTCAGGGGGTTGCTAGTGGCTCCTCCTCAAGGGTGAGGGAAGGACAGAGGTGAGGATGGAGGAAGAAGAGGTTGCAGGGCTGAGGAGAGCAGATCTGTGGACAGCTGGCAGGACAGGTGTCATCCTGGGCCAAACACAGCCATTTGTCAAGGACCTGGAAGTCTAAGGACTTTCCAAGCCACACTAAGTGGGTGATTGTTCCCAGAGATCCAAAGGGGCCATGAGTCTTATCCATCCTTACCAGGGCAGGAACTAGGGACAAGTGACCATGGTTGTCACCCAGGGGAGGCTGGGAGTCCCGAGCAGAGAGAATGACAACAGAAGTAGGAGTAAATGCCGGATGCCTGACGTGTTTGGGGTGCAGGATCCTTGGGACACAGATTTATGGGGGGTGGGGGCGACGGGACAGGTTCTGCAGACTTGGGCTGAGTGCACAGAACTCTGGAATGCACTTTTGGAAGGTGAATCTGCGTGGGCGAGTACAACATGTAGCTCGCGGGGAACCCCTAGGTATTGACATGTGGTGTGGATGGAAGTGGTGGGGTACAGATGTGAATGCCAGTTCATGAGTGGAGGTGATGGCTGGACCATGTGAGCGACATCACGGACAGGGGCATGGACACCTCCAGGCCACACAGGATACCAATAAGGTGCAGTCCTGGAGCCAATTCTGCGTGGGATTTCTCTCCCTTCAGCCTTAGTTGCCTTCTTTATCCCATAAAACAGGGCCAGATAAGAGGGCTTCATCAGCCCCTTCTGCTATGGGCCTTCCAGAATGATTCAACTGGGGAGCATCTCCATTACAAAGCTGATAAGGCCGTGGTACTATCTCACTTCTGACTTCTGGATCAACCCAAGACAGTGTCATGAGAGTTCATGTTATGCCAGTTTCAGCGAGGACTGCTGTGCTACCCACTGTCTGGCTCCCCCTTCGGACTGGAGTGTGATGGAACTGCATAAAGCTGCTCTTCTGCCCAAAGCTGCTCTTCTGCCCAAAGCTTCCTGGCCCTTCCAGGACACGGAGCACCTGGATGGCCTCCTTCCCTGAAGGTGATGGGGAGAAGGGTAAGCCACGAGCCAGGGCTGCAGGATGCTCTGCTGTGCTACATCCCTCCTTCCCCGGGCTTCTCACTTGCTTTCCCCATGAAGCAGCAAGTCCGCTGTGAGTCTCTGTGGTAAAACTGAGAAACGGCTGGGCTCAGTCCAGCCCACATCCTCCCAGCAGCCCCAGGAGACTCATCCCCAGCATCAACCACTTCCTCTTAACTATGGCCATGACCCAAGCTTTATGACAGACTCGGATGTTAGGTCAGCATTAAGCGTCTGGGCTGGGCTGACCATACACCATGCACCTGCCAGCTGTGTGGTCCTTGTTCAAATCACTGATGTCATTTTAAATTCCACTAGGAAGAAGCTGGATTTGTCCCCGAGGGTGGCAGACAGGACAGTATTCATCTGGCAAATCTCCTGGCAGGTAGGTCTGGTGAGGGTCATCACCTTGGAAGGGATAGGTCCCCTCCACTGGGCACTAAACAAGCAACATGTCCTCTGTACTTCACAGTCTAGGTAGCCCTTTCCATGCTCATTGAGTCATTCAATGAACCGAGAGCAAGCACTGGACTGGTCATTAGGGCCGTGGATTTGATCCTGCTCTGGGTTCCCCTCAAAATTTCTCTCTGTGGATGTGGGGAGATGGCTCAGTAGGCCAAATGCTTGCTGCATGAGCTTAGGGCCTTGAACTTGGATCCTCCACACCCACGTCAAAAAGCTAGTTTTGGAGGCAAGTACAGTTAATAGTCCAGCACACTGCATACCCCTGGAGTTTTGTGTCTTCTCGACCTACCATGGACAGCAACGGTGACAGCTAGACTGCCCAACAAGCATAATCCACACCCTCCCACGTCTCCCCTTCCTGTGCCTCAGTTTCCCCTGGTGCATCCAAAAGGTCCTCCCTCTATCATAGACATGGGTAGATCTTATGACTCCAAATCTGCTGTGGACTCAGTAAACTGAAGAGCTCAGTCTCCAGCTCCATAGGCAGGTCCAGAGCCCTAAACCAGGACAGATGCAGTTAGCCTGGCTGACTGGGCACGAGGCACTGGACCAAGGTTGAGATATATACACAACTCATCCAGCACACACACTATTGCAACCTGAGCTCTTGCTGTCCATCACTGGTGACGTCTGCATCCTGGAGCCAAGTCCCAGCTGTCACTAAGGTTTCATCTCTCCCCATGGAGAGCTCCACATTGTAAATCAGGTGCCTGTGGATGAGAGAAGGGGAGGAGGGCTGTGGAATGCTGAAATCCCACATCAGCACTCAGATGGCAGGGCCACTGGCCTTTTACACAGCGATAGGGCTCCAGGTCCTGTCCATGTTCCCAGGCCCTCCACGCACTGCATGAGGATGAGTTGAACACAAAAGGGATCCTGGCTCTGCCTCAGGTAGTTTCAACTCAACTTCTAACCCTATCTGGCTTCATATATTGCTCCATGCAAGGAGGAGGGTCTCTGGATGAGCACTCAAGGGAACCCTGACTTTGGCTCTCTCGGGCTCTCACATGGGAGACCTAGGTTCAAAACCGGAGGGTGTGAGGAGGCTAAGCTGGGGTCTCATTCCTGGTCTCTTTCTCTTTTGGATGGCAGTCTGCATCCTAACACCTGGACATCTGGTGCTATGGCAGTCCTTTTATAATGCCATAAATGCTCCAGGATGTCAGTATTAGAAAGCACCACCGTCTGGTATCCCAAGAAAGAGTAAGCCACTGCCACAAAAGATGGGACAAGCTAGACCCATAAGCTGTGACGTGATGCTTCCTGCTGCTTTCAATCCTTTTCAGGATGTGCATGTGTGTTGGGGGAGGGGTTGCATGTATGTAGTTTCACATGTGTGTTGGTGTGTGTGTATCTATGTGCACCTGAATGTGGAGTCAGGGCTTGATGTTAGGAACTATCCTCAATCATTCTCCCACCTTATTCTTTGAGGCAAGGTCTCTCAAGCAAGCCAGAGCTCACTGATATGGATAGTCATGCTGGCCAGTTCATCTTGTCTCTGCCTTGCGAGGCCAGGATTACACATAGTTCGCCATGTCTACCCAGAATTTACAGGGGGTCTGGTGGATCCGAACTCTGGTCCTTGCACTTTGCTGAGCAAGCACTTAACTGCTGAGGTGTTTCTTCAGCAACCCCAAGACTTTCCCTTCTTATTCTGTGTTTATCAAGAGAGATCCTTTGGATACATTTAGATTTAGTTTAGTTTTTTTTTAATTGCATGCTACCTCTATGCACACAAAAAAGGAAATACAAGCAAAATAAATGAATAAAGGTCTTTCCCAAATGTCTTCACATTCAGAGTTCATCTTTTCCAAACTGTTATCTTTGGGACCACTCCTTTCTGTGTTGATTTGAGAGAATTTGTGTCCAGACCACCTTCAGTGTTACTACAGAAGGTCCTCTGCTGGCTCCAGATGGTTCCCACTGCCATCGTGTGCATCAATATATAACAACTTTATCATGACTGTCACCTGTAAGCACTAACCTATAACTGTAAGGTACATCACCATGTTAGAGATGACACAGCAAAATCATCATCGTCATCATCATCATCATCATCAATCATCACCATCATCATCTAGACTCTGACTTCATGCCTTGAAGGAAAAATAACTCAAAATACACCATGTAGGTCTGTGAAATGGCTCAGCAAGTAGAGGCTATTTGCTATTGAACTTAATGATAATGTCCCTCCCTCCCCCAGGCTCATATATTTAAATACTTGGTCTCCAGTTAGTGGAACTATTTGGAAAGGATTGGGAGGTGTGGCTGCGTCAGAGGAAGCATCTCACTGGGGAAGGGCTTTGAGGTTTCAGAAGACTCCTGCCATTCCCAGTTCACTCTCTCTGTCTCATGCTTGGGGATCAAGATGTGAGCCTCAGTTACTGGTCCAGATGCCTACCTCTGTGCCCTTGTTCTGCCATCATGAATCCCAACCTCTGGAACCATAAGCCTAATTAAATTCTTTCTTTTATAAATTGCCTTGGTCATGATGTCTTATTATAGCAATAGATAAGACACAGTATGAAGTATAAATGTGTTCTTACCACCTGGAATATAAAGTGTCCCTTTCTGCCTCACATGTCCCTTATGATCACTGGTAGAAAAGAAGAGATTTTTAAAGAGATTCTGTCTCCCTCAATCTAAATATCAGATGATTGGAACAATGATCCCAAAGAAATGGGACTTTCCCTGAGAAACTCGTGCTGGGAGAAGAAAAATGTCCCAGCCAGAGGGGGAACTTGTCTCCTGGGAAGAGATTTCACACAGTTTGAACAACTCTTGAGGCCATCTCACAGGGTGAGACTAAGCCCAGACAATGAGGTCAGTTGTGGGTGGGACTACACCTAGACAAGACTTGTTGAGATGTGTGTAACTTTGGCCCTCTAATTAAACTTCACTCTCAGTTCAGGACCCCCAAGGCAGACTTGTCAGGGAGTGTAACCGGATCTCTCTGTCTCTCTTCTCAATGTGGTCACATTGAATAGATCTCCTTTTTCTGATTTCCACTTTTAATTTTGTGCCTTTAATTGGCTTATTGAGGACAGACAACTGAACCTGGCTTGGGGTACAATATGTGATAACCTCCCCACGCCTTAGTTACTGTTCTATGGCTGTGAAGAGACCCCATGACCAAGTCAATTCTTAAAATAGAAGGCATTTAACTAGGTGCTTGCTTACAGTTTCAGAGGGTTAGTTCATGATCATCATGGTGGGAAGCAGGCAGGCATGGAACTGGAGCAGTCGCAGAGAGAGACACTGGGCTTGGATTGGACTTTTGAAACCTCAAAGCCTTCCCCCAGTGACACATTTCCTCCAACAAGGTCACACCTCCCAGTTCTTCCCAAACAGTTCCACTAACTGGGGACCAACCATTAAAATATGAACCTGTGGGGGCCATTTTCATTTGACCTACCACACCCAAGTTTGGCAATATCAGGAATATTTGTTGAGCATCTGCTGTGTGCTAAGTCAGAGACCCCAGCAGGGAACAAGAGGAAGACCCCTCATGAGGCTTGAATGCTAATCACACAGTCAATGACTCTTAAGTAAGTCATGTCCTAGTGCTTCATATTATAGTTGAATAGCACTACATGATGTGAAGGACACTGCATAGGGTTCTTATGATGAGAGAGATGGGGCTCAGACCAGTGGTACCTAGAATGGTGGCAGTGTCGGGGGCTCTCTCTAAGAAAGAGGCAATTGAGTGAGGACATTCAAGAAAGAACCTGGAGAAAGGGGCACCTTGGCCCCGCCTATGTACCTTGGCCCCGCCCATGCTTCCTTATATTTGAGGAACAGCAGAACCAATAGGGTCAGAGCATAGCAAGCAGGGGCCAGAGTGGATTAGTGTGGAGGGGGAAGGCAGGACTAGGTGCTGGAGGATTAGGAAGTCTTGGAAAAGAGGTTGCAGACCTAGTCCAAAGTACAGAAGGTGCGCAGACGGTGGAGAGCAAGCATGCTCTTTAAGACCAGGGCAAGCTGTGAAGCTGCAGAGAGAAAGAGTTCAAGTTCCAGATTGGTTAGGAGCCCTTGGTGATCACCAGGGCCCAGCCACAAAACAGGAAACCCGGAGGTGATGAACAGTCTGTCCCCAGAGGTATGCAAGTATCTTAGACACAGAGAGGCCAGAGCCTGGAAGGGAGGTTGGTGATTATTCTGTGAAATCAGCAGAGAAAAACATCCAAAGTTGGTAATAATGCTTAACAGTGTTCACAGTGGCAGAGGATCCACTTCAAACATTTTAGCAGCAACCTGCTGGGATCCAGGCAATCTCTGGAAATGATTTATTTACATAGAAAAATGAGACAGCCCCTGGGGCGAGGCTCTTATTGGTCAGCGCCTCTCAGGGCCACAGGCTCAGGCCGTCCTCCCTACAGCCTAGGCAGGGGGCTGATTGCTCTCCCAGGGGAGGTGGAAGGCCTGCCAGCCATCATCCCAGAGTTCCTTCTCCAAAATAAGCCCTCAGGAGCATTTTAATGTGTGGCTGAGCCTGAAGTACAGTCAACATTTCATTCCAAGAATGCAGATGAGCTCCCGCAGGGCTTGCAAGAGGCAAACGCACTGGCCCAGAACACCTTTTTGAAAGGCTTGAGTTTGGCCCAGAAAATGTCACTTTTTCAGTCCAGACTTGGGAAACCGAGGCTGGGGAGTCGGGGGCCCAAAATCTCACTAGGAGAAAGGGCGAGGCTGCCGGCTTTTAATCCTGTGGAATCCTCAAGGCTTTCTCTGTTGTTTGGAACGTGGTCATCCTGCAAGGCAAGGGGCCCTTGGAAGGAGAATGGAGGATCACCATTCACAGATGGTCTGACAGGAGGAATTTGTCATAAGCTTCTGCTGAGGCTGTGCTGGACATGCAGTGGTGGCCCACCAGAGAAACCTGAGTTCTGAGAGGCCTAGTGGTTAGGGCCAGTGAGCCTGCCATAGGGATGAGGGTTACCTATATGAACAAAAGTTCCTGAAAAGATCCAGGCCTTCCTCTGACCACCCCCCTGCCAGACGGACTAACTGATCAGAATTTTAATAACTATGGAGAAGTTGGAATGTTGCAGGTCCAAACCCCAATTTAATTTACTCGAGACTATATTCAGCCCCCTGATAGCCATTCCTGCCCATCTCTGTGTTTAACCTAAAGACCTGTGACTAACACCTGAAACCTTTGGGATTCCACCAAATAAGGGCTAAGAGAGCCTCTGAGGCCTGGAGTGTGATCCCTGAAAATCACGAGGAGAAAGGGCCAAATCCGCGATTGTCCAACTAAAGCAAGCTGTATCTTGGGGTGCACCTGGGACTGGCCAGCCAGATGTCTCACCCTATCAGGATTTGAAAGAGTGGCCCCTACTGGCCTCCCGAGGTCTCTTTTATAGAAGAGACAGGTGTTCACAGTGGCCAGAGAGTTGACTGTTATACATTGTTAGAAAACTGCAATTAAAAAAAAAAGAAAAGAAAAGGAAACCACAGCGAAAGGGAAGGAACAGGGGTCAGGATATATATCATGTGAACAGGGTTGCAGGTTTAATGTAGGTTGAAAAACATGCTTTGCAGTTTGCATCAGATCTAAGAAACAGGAACTTATTCTTAATTACAAAAGGTACCTTCACTTGCAAGGACTTAACACAGGACAAACAGGAACTTATTCTCTAACTATTTAAGGATTTACAAAGGACAAACAGGAACTTATTCTTAACTGTCTTGACTGCAAACAGAAACCTTAACCTGGAAGCTATATTGTTCCTGTTTTGGTCTCACAAAAGCTAAAATTTCTCAGTTTTTCTAGAAACTGCTTACCCAATGTTTTCGGTAATACACCTGCAAACTATCTCAATTTATACTTTTCTTTGTTCCATAAAAGCTCATGGAATCGTTACCGCAGAGGAATACGGAATTTTGGAACAACCTAAGCCTGTGTTTCCAAGCTACCGTCACTCACATTTGGCTGCAGAATAAGCCATCACTTGTCTCTTTTGAAGTGAGAGTTGCCTCTCTGAGTCAAGACCCAGGACTCTGATTCCAGGCCTGGATCTGTGTGCAGCATCTCCACAGCTCTGGGGGATTAAGGACAATGTTTTCTGCAAAGACAGAGTCCCTAAAGGTCAGAGCATGGGGCACAGAATGGTAGGCCACCATCTGTCTACCTCCTCCCT
This sequence comes from Peromyscus californicus insignis, assembly GCF_007827085.1. Lineage (NCBI taxonomy): Eukaryota > Metazoa > Chordata > Mammalia > Rodentia > Cricetidae > Peromyscus > Peromyscus californicus. The sequence continues at coordinate 52,323,474 of NW_026294447.1, read as the reverse complement.
CTATTCCAACCTTGGGAACACCATGTGACCCAAAGCTAAGCCAGTGGATCTGATCCATCTTCAACTTTATATCTCAAGCAAGCCACACCTCAGCTCCAAGCCTCAGTTCCCTCAACTGTGAAAGAAGGAAAAACAAATTGCTGGTCTGCCCTCCTTCTGTTACCTGACTGAGACCATCTGCCCACCACCCAAAGGCCAATATTCAGGAGAGGAAAGCTACTGAGAAGGAAATCAGGTTTAGTCAAGGACTAGTACCTTGAGAAGATGGGAGAGTGGAGGTTACTGTTACCCCCAAAACACTCTTAAGGATTCAGATATGTCAAAGGGCTTGCACAGGTTGGGAGAAAGCAAACGGCATTGGACACAAGACCTCATCATGAGGGTGTGTGTGTGTGTGGGGGGGTGCTGTCCAGGGCACATGTCCTTTCCATTTTTGTTTTCTTTTTTAAAGATTTATATTTATTTTTGTTTGTGTGTGCACAGGTGCCCTCAGAGGCCAGAAGAAGATATTGGATCCCCTGGGGCTGGAGTGACAGGAGGTTGAGAGATGTCTGATGTGGGTGCTCGGAACCAACTCTGGTCTTCTGCAAGAGTAGGAAGTGTTCCTAACCAGTGAGCCATCTCTCCAGCTTGTCTAGTCTTTCTTTCTTTTTTTTTTCTGGCCTGAACATCAGTTCATTCTGACCTTCTGAGGCCAGCTCCTATGGTTCCTTCAACATATCACTTTTCTACAAGTTAAACTTCACAGCAATGTGCATGTTTTATGTTAGCTGATACTCAGGACCAAATCATAGGAAGGGCATTACACCTGCCGATAGTTATCGGAACATCACTGGATGTTTTGGGTTCTAGAAAAGGAAGGTTATTAGCAACTAGCATTTTAGCATCTTCTTTGGACAAGGTCTCACGTAGTCCACACTGTCTCAAACTCACTATGGATCTGGGGATGACCTGATGCTCCTGCCTTCACATACCTAGTGTCAAGTCCAAATTCTGGCAGTGAGACAAAAGCCAGCATTCCTCAGGAACCTGTGAAGTCAGTTCCCCTCTACTAAACAAGCCTTTTCCTTACCCCTGGCAAAAGAGACAAATGGCTATGTGTGATGCCTATTAGCATACTAGAGTGCAAGCTGGCCTCCAGGCTCCCTCAGTATCACAAGTACCTGTTACACACTTCAGAGTCCATCCTGGCATCCTGGTTGGGTCTCATCTGACCCTTACCCTAAATTTCTCCAGCTCATGGGCTTCCCTACCCCCAGCGTCTCATTTTTCCTTATAACCCTGCTGTTTCAGCTATGCTCTCTTGCCCCCCCCCCTTTGTGGTAGTTTGAATGTAATTGGCCCCCATAATCCCATAATCTCATAGAGGGTGGCACTATTAGGAGATGTGGCTTTGTTGAAGTGGGTGTGGCCTTGGCACCCTGGCATCCCTATACCCAAAGGGTCTAGAATGTTTGGAAGGAGTCTGGTGGAAGATCCACCTCAACTCCCCTTCCCTATCTCTTTCCCTAAACCCGCCCCTTCAAAGCTCACCAAACACAGCTCCTCCCCCAGTGAGGCTCAAGACCACTCCCACAGGGTATATAAGCTGCATCCCAGAAAACAGACACATGGTTCTTCTGGCCTCTCGGCCGTCTGCTCTCTGAGGGGCCAGGAATCACCCGAGAATGCTTTACCCATTAAACCTGGATTTTTCTTGCTTCAGTCTGATTTGGTTTGCTACATCAGCAGAGAGGTCTATCAGGGTGGAAAAGACTTATCATCTGGGGGTTCCACAGAAGGGGGCTGGATCCCGGGCCATGTGGTGGGAAAATACCCCTCTCCCCCACACCTGCTCTCTGCCAGACTAAGATCAGTTCTCGGCTCGGTAAGTTGCCCTTTTCAAGTCGTTGCCTAGGAGACCCAGGGTCTCTTCTTTTTTCAGGGTGTCCTGCCAAAGAGCCGCGCCAGACCCTTGACTCATTCTGGTGCAGAGGACTGCCTTTGCTCTGCCCCACCTGTTCTCAGTAGAACCTCCAGGTGATAAGTCTTTTCCACCCTGATAGGCCTCTCTGCCAACGCAGCAAACTGAATCAGGAAAAGCCCAGGTTTAATGGGTAAAGCGTTCCCAGGTGATTCCCGGCCCCTCAGAGAGCAGACAGGGACGAGAGGCCAGAAGAACCATGTGTCTGTTTTCTGGGATGCAGCTTATATACCCTGTGGGAGTGGTCTTGAGCCTCTCTGGGGGAGGAGCTGTGTCTGGCAGGCTTTGAAGGAGCCGGTTTAGGGAAAGAGATAGGGGAGGGGAGTTGAGGTGGAACTTCCACCAGACTCCTTCCAAACATTCTAGACTCTTTGGGTATAGGGATGCTGGGGTGTCAGGGGTTGAGGTGGAGCTCCCACCCAAACATTCTGCATTGGCAGAGAGGCCTATCAGGGTGGAAAAGACTTACAGTTCTGGCCTTGTTGGAGGAAATGTGTCACTGTGGGGAACAGGCTTTGAGGTTTCCTATGCTCAGGATACCACCCAATATCTCAGTCAACTTCCTGTTGCCTGCAAGATGTAGTCCTCTCAGCTCCAGCACCATGTCTGCCTGCATGCTACCATGCTCCCCACCATGATGATAATGGACTGAACCTCTGAAACTGTAAGTGAGCCACCCCAATTAAATGTTTCCTTTATAAGAATTGTTGTGGTCATGGTGTCTTTTCACAGCAATAGAAACCCCAACTAAGACAGAAGTTGGTACTAGGGACTGGGGTATTATTGTGATAGGCCTGACCATGTTTTTGTTCGGAGTAATATGGACTTTAGTACTTTGAGTTAAGAAAGCAGCGGAATGTTTTAGGCACTGCTTAATGGGCTATACTAGTAGGAGCATGGACGACAGTGGTGCTGAATGTGATTAGCTGAACTATGAGATCAAGAGGTTTCAGAGGAGAAGAATGTTAGTCTGTGGCCTAGAGACTGGTCTTGTGATATTTTGGTGAAGAAAGTGGCTGCTTTTTGCCGTTGTCCAAAGAGTCTACCTGAGGCTAAAGTGAAGAGTTTTGGATTAATTCCTTTGGCAGAAGAAATCTCAAAATAGCCTAGTATAGACTCTGTTGTGTGGATATTAGTGGTAACTCTAATGAAGATTTATAATGGAAAGGAGAAAGTCAAGAAGGGTAAATTACAAAATGTAAATTTTGAGGTAAAAAAGAGCACTAGGAAGTGGAATGGAGCTAAGTCCTGTGTTCAAGGAGATAAACAGATTAAGAAATGGAATATAGGGAGTGGTGACCTCAGGGTAAGATCCCACCCAGCTAAGTTTCCAATTTGTAAGAAGGAATTAAAGAAATGCTTAGAGCTGGATGTGGTGGGACACACACCTTTAATCCCAGCACTAGAAAGGCAGAAGCCAGCAGATCTCTGAGTTTGAGGCCAGCCTGGTCTACAGAGCAAGTTTCAGGACAGCCAAGCTTAGGCAGTGAAGGACAGAAAGCTGGTGAAGATGTCACTGAGTGAAGGGGCCATATTCCAGCCCCAACAAGCAGCAGAACTTGAGAGCTTAGGCCATGTGGTTCTAGCTTTAGAGTTAAGGATAGAAGAAACAGGTTATGGAATTTGCCTTCATGTCTAAAGAAAGCCACTGAGGCCAGGCATGTGTCAGGAGTGTCCCTAAATGGAGGCCCAGTAGAGAGGCCATTGTGTGAAGCTGTGAAGTTGAAGCCTGGATTGCCTTGGAGACCCCAAGATGTTAGAGATGCCAGTGCTGTGGGATACCTGCTGAAGAAAGCTGCTAACAGAGAGTTGGAACCAGCCCAAGAGAAAGAAGTGTGTAGTAGTCAGCAGAGCTGAAAGGGGTTGGAGATCTGGAGAGTGTTTTGACATCATTGGAGATGCAAAGTATGGAGCTTGCCCAGTTGGTTTTTGGTCTTGCTTTGGTCCAGTATTTTCTCACTGTGTTCCCTTTCCTGCATTTTGGAATGGTAATGTATATCCTATACCATATGTGATCTGTTTTTTGATTTTGAGTTTATAGGGGATTACAGTTAAGAGACTGAATGAATCTCAGAAGAGACTTTGAACTTTGGACTTTAAAACATTGTTGAAACTGTCATAGACTACAGGGACTTCTAAAGTTGAACTAAATGCATTGTGCATTATGATATTGTTAACAAGCTTATGGGGGCCATGAGTGGAATGTGGTAGTTTGAATGTAATTGAATCCCACAGTCTCATAGAGAATGACACTATTAGGAGGTGTGGCTTTGTTGAAGTGGTCATGGTCTTGTTGGAGGAAGTATGTCATTGTGGGGGACAGACTTTGAGGTTTCCTATGCTCAGGGTACCACCCAGTATCTCAGTCAACTTCCTGTTGCCTGTAAGATGTAGCCCTCTCAGCTCTAGCACCACATCTGCCTGCATGCCACCAGGCACCCCACCATGATGCTAATGGACTAAACCTCTGAAACTGTAAGTGAGCCATCCCAAGTAAATGTTCCCTTTATAAGAGTTGCTGTGGTCATGGTGTCTCTTCACAGCAATAGAAACCCCAACTAAGACACTCTTGCTTGATTCTCTCTTCCTCTCTTGCTTTTCCTCTCTCTCTCCTCTCATGGGTTCTGTTCTGCTGGCTATGTTCAGTCTGGACTCTTCCAGATGCCTCCAGTGGCTCGCTCCCTCATATTTACAATAAAAACCCTCTGCTGAACCACGACTTGAAGCGGTGGTCACGTCCTTAGTTTATATATCTGATGCTAAAACCCTCAGTTTATATGCCTCGCCCCTTAACCCTTTAAATGCTGCTTTTCTCAGAATTCTCAGACAGCTGGGCAAAGAGAGGAAAGAAATTCTGCCTAAAGTGGATCACCAAGGTGCAGCCACTGTCCAGCCCCTGGGACTCTCAGGACGGAGGCAAATCACTCTCCAAAAATAAGCAACTGTCTTCCCAGTCTGGTGCTGAAGGCCCAGTAGCAGCCTGGGGAGTCACTTGTGAAGTCCACATTGGAAGGCCAAAGGAGCTGGGTTCTAGTGTCTTTGGAGTATAACAGTAGACACACTCCCTCCGGAAGAAGAAGCACTGAAGGCAGGTAGAGACACAGCTTCCTCTCAGCTTTCTTTATACCCGTGCCTCTGTTGGAAGGTGCTGTCCATGCTGAAGGTGTTCTCCCTCCATTAGTGAAGCATCTGCAAACCCTGCGGGCCCAGATCATGCCTCCCTCCAACCTGAGAATGGACACTGTGAGTCTTGGCATGGAGGGGTGGGACTCACGCACTGGGACCCCCGAAGACTACAGTGGAGACGAGAGGAAAGGGTAACAGGATAAAAGTCGATGCCCCTGGAGAGCGGAGGTGGCCGCAGAAAGAAAAACCAAGAACCAGCTGCAGGTGTTTTCTGTCCACTTGGGCTTTTATTGGGGTGTGATTGAAAACTGCATTCTGCCAGGATGATGCAAGCCTTGGGTGGGGAAACTAATTTTTTCTTCAATTGGTCTAGAAGACCGGGGTGCAGTTTTGAACCCAAAGATTCCACCAACCTGGTAAGAATTCAGTTTTCAAGCCCCACCTCACAGCCTACAGCCTGGAGCATCCACACCCTAGGCCCCTGTGCATCCTCTAGCTCTGTGCCTTACAGCTCTGTGCTGCCTGTGTCCCCCCCCCCCCCCCCCAGTTCTGCAGTCTGCCCTCAGACAGGGCCTCCTCCTGTCTAGACACAGGCTTTTGTTGGCAGCACAGAGGGAGCCACCTGCTCCCTTCCCCACCTGCACCCCGACACTGAGATAAGATAAAGGCTTTAAACTGATTTAAGGTGAGTGGATGCACGGACTAGGATTCAAGGCCAAGGCTGGATGTGCATTGATGTCTCAGGAGCTCCTTGCTGAGACAGTAAGGTGAAAGCTCCTGGAGACTCCATGGCTTTTGTGGCCCTTGTTTTTTAACCTTTCCTGACACCCATACTTTGCTGGGCCAAGTGTTGGGGACCCAGGGTGACCAAATAAAGCCACAGAGCTATGTTTAGCCTGGGAAGAGAGGCCCAGCTCTAAATATATCCACAATGTGAAAGAACTCAGGGGCGACACGTGGTTGAGGCCCCAGCCCCAGGAACATGAATCAGTCATTGAGACCATCCTCACTGGTCAGCCTCCTCCTTAGACCACTTCCCTCCTGGTCTCAGCTTCCTCATATTAAAATGAGACAAGAAGGGCAGCACCAAATGGAGATGTGGAATATCCTGTCTCCACTTCTTACCTTGTCTTCTTCCAGGGACCCCCAGGTGTGGTACTCTTCCAGGGTCGTCTTCTCTGTCCACCCACAGGAACTGGCTTGAGGGACTGGTAGCAGCCATCAAGGACCAGCAGCAGCTCTGCTTGGAACATACTTCTCTTGCAAGGCCCTTTCTCAGGGCCACCAGTGCTGCTCTGAAAACAAGTGCGAGGTGTAGTCTTAGTCTGCATTCTGTTGCTATAACAAAATATTTGGGACAGGGTAATTCATAAAGAATAGGAATTTATTTCTCACAGCTATGGAGAGAGGCAGGAAACTCAATACTAAAGTTCTGTAGGTTGGCCTGTGGGTCTAATTGAGTCTTCCGCTCCACTCCTAGGGTGGTACTTGAAGCTGTATCCCATGGAGGGGAGGAGTGTTGTGGGCCAAGGACAGAGGGCAAGAGGGATTAATGCCCCCCTCCAGGCTCTTCAACAAGGACACTTAATCCTTCTCTACCCTCATGACAGGATAACCTCCTGGGGATCTCAACTTCCGGTCCCTTGGGGGTTAGGTTTCCATGTGACTTTTGGAGGGGTAGAGCATTCTAGGACCACCCCCCACCCTGCCACGTGTGTGCAAACCACCAAGTCTAGAATGCTTTGCTAGGATAGCTCTAGCTTACGTATTGTCTGTTTGAGAAACTCCTGCAAAGTAGCTTCCTTCTCACCAGCCCCCCATGATGTTCTGCTGCGGGGCTCCCTAGACTTGTGACCTGTTTACCTCACCTGCCTCTTGGCTTTCCCTGAAGTCCTGAGCTCCAGGCCTCTGGCTCATCCTTCAGTCCACTGTTCCCGACCCTGTCCACCCTGCTTCCTCCAGTATCCTCCATCACTGACAGTGGCCTTGTCTCCTCAACCCAGACAACCCCACTTCAAATGTCATGCCAGAAGTCCTTGCTGGGCCAGACACCTTCCAAGCATTGCCCCCACCCACTCTTAGTCTAAAAGGCAGTCACTGCCAGCGGGAATGGCTGGCAGATCTGTGAAGTGGTTCACTCACAATGACAATCATAATGACAGGCATGTGGGTGGATAGGCTTTTCTCTCAGCCATTATGGTGACCCTTGTTTATATCCACCCAGGAGAGCCTTCTCAGTGGGGGCCACCTTGTCACTCACCCAGCAGGAGCAGAGGCTGTGTCCTGACACAGTGGCCTGATCTGTTGTTTACAAAGCCAGAGAGAACAATGGCTTTTCTGAGATGCACGTGGCAGGCTGGCTTCTCCAGGGATCAGATGAAAATGCCACTTGAGCTTGAGGGCAGCGTGTATGGCTGGTGTGCTCATCAGATGCTTTGCCAAATACTTGTTCTGGAAGAATATTCCTAAGGAAACCATTGGGATAGTCTACTGGTTGCAGAAGACTGAGTGTTTCAGTTTCACAAGTAGATTCTAAGACATGTCAATGAAACATTCCATCCTGTAGGAAACTCCTTAGGAAGGTAAGCAGCTCAGGATAGCTTCAGGAAGTTCCTGAAACTGACCAGATTCACCCGGTCCCTCCCTGCCAGAGTAAGCAATAAAAGCAGAGCGTCACTCTCAGACAAAAGGAAGCTCAATTGCAAAGACTCTGAAGACTAGACCAGGTGCTTGAAGAAGCAGAAACCAGCAGAGCTGCATGGGAGAGGTTTAGCCCAACTGAGGCACCTGGAAACTCTCCAACCCACTTGAGCTGCCTGCAGGCTGTGCAGTGTGCTCTAGGTTCCCAATTTTGTAAACTGGGGTGGCTTTGGTGATACAATTTTCTGAATCATTTCTGTTCCTGTAGGTGACCCATCACCCAGATTCCTGTAAGTAACTCCAACAAAAATTCATTGGTTCACCAAGTTGGACTTTAGGGGTATCTGTACTTTGGTCTATTGTGGGTTCCCTATCTGGAGTGAGTAGATATACATGTTGTGTATCCTCAGGAAAAAAATTGTTACAAAACAACCTGGAAGGGCCAAATTCCAGATGTACAATGCATACAGACAACCTCAGACTCTGAAGATAAAGGTTTCCCATGAACTGAGGACAGGCCACTATCCAGCCAAAGACCAAGCACACTGGTGTCATCTCATCTTACCATGCCAAGAGGAACCTAGCACCATTCCCACTTTCTAGAGGGATATTGAACTCCACATGGGATGGTGATGTGTCTCATATCCCACATGGAGTAGGAAGTGAGGTTGAGGATAGCCATCTACTTTCAACATCAGAGCAGGGCTTCAAGCTGTAAAAAGTGGTAACAGATCAAGGGTGGAGGTTGCCCAGGGCTTTGATGCAGTGGGTCTCTCTTGAGGTCTTAAGGATGCATGGATCTATTGTAGCAGGTCCATGACCCATATCTGGGGAATAGTTTGACTGGTTACTCCTCTCCACGGAAGTCATTTCCCCATTGTTCATCTTCTCCTGAGCACACCCTCTGGAGTTTCCCCATAATGCAAATCCCAAATCCCAGTTGTTCTATGTGCCAGCTCTGTGACGTTGAATGACTCGTCCCATTCTTGACTGTTTTTTTTTATCCATAAGATGGGAAAACACTGGAAGTTACCCAGAGTTGTTATTAGTGTAGACAGATGTTTGCACATCCAACACCTGGCACAAAAGCACTCAGTAAAAATCTGTGGTCATTGCAGCCATGCTAATGGTGATTGATGCTGCTGAGTCATTTCAAATATCTATCTCATCTATACAATAAGATTCTCAACTCCTGAAGGTCATAGAGTTTATTAGCACAGGCTGGGATACGCAGTAGCTACCCAATAAAGATTCACTAATGCATGTATAAATTATTAAGTTCATAAGCAACCAAGTCTCATAATAAGTACCTAAAGAAATGATGATAATGATCATGGCACCAATACTATAAGTAAAAATGTTATTGATCACTTGTGGCGTGTTTAACATATATCAGGATTCGGGCTAAGCACTTTACAGAAATTATCTCATTTACTGTTACAACAGCTAACCATGAAGTAGTAGCCATTGTAATGACAAGCTTGAGATCCAGCAGCTTGTTCCTGGTCCTAAACTATTGAAGAATAGAGTTGTTACATTGGAAGTAGCTTTAGAGGAGGGACTTCAGTGTAGCTCCTGACTGTATTCCCGATGTCAGGAAAAGGACATCACATAAAGTAGGTCCCAAGGAAATGTTTATCGAATGTGTTTTACACAGATGGCTGAATGGGATGGACAGATGGATGGAGGAGTGGGTAGGTGGAAGAATGGTTGGATGATTGGAGGAGATGGGTAGTGTAATGAAGAAGTGGATGGACAAATGGGTGATTGGATGGAATGAAGATATGGACAGATGGTGGGTACATGGGTTGGTGAGTAGATGGATGTTTGAATGGCTGCGTCTTTTGGGGGGTCATTGAAGAAATTAATGGCTATTTGCATGGAAGTTTGGGTGGGTGGGCATTCATGTGGATAGACAGGAGAAAGAATGGGAAGATGTGTAGAAGATTAAGACTCATTCCATGTTACACTTCAGAGTAACATGTGAGGGATCCTCACACAGAGAAATGTTGGAACCAGATGTGCATGAGATAAGAGATTGGAGAAAATAGTTGTTGGCAGCCCTGTTCCTGGAAGGGAAGCAGAAGGTGCATCTGAGTTACAGGAAGAGGCGTCCCCTTGTTCACATCGCTCTTCTGGAAGGGCTCAGGGCTGCAGAGAAGACACTAATTGGATCTTGTTAAAGAAAAGTTGATGATTTAGCACTGGAGGAGCTGGTGTGTAAACACGTGCTCTGCCAGCAAGAGGTAGAAAGGGGCTGCCAGCTCATCCCACCTGGCTCAGGACCAGAGTTCCCTGTTGGATGCTACACTGTGATTCTAGTGCCTGGTTCTCTGCCTCCAGAAACCCAGGCTAACAGCCTCAGCGGCTCAGAAACCCAGAGCCTTGGTGCCCTTGCTACCACACTTAGGAAAACCCACTTCCCCTGACCCCTGGGAGCTCTGTACAGCATTCCTGTTTCTGCATCAGGCTAGGTGTAGGGTCAGAGGCAGCCATGGTAAGTCAGTCCAAACCCCATGTATACCCTCAGGACAAGACTAGCATTCTCCTCTGCAGGATAGAAAGGGCTGCAGAATCTCCCAGGAGCTAGGTTCCTTGGCAAAACATGGGAAAATAAAATAAATTAAAAAAAGGAGTGGGGGTCGGGGGAGGGGCAAGTCTGAAAGGGAAAACTAAATCCTGTTTACTGCTTCAGACTTCATATCTGGACCTGAGATTGGCCTGCCCCCTCCCCCAACTCCTGACTGATACACAGTTATCTCATAACCCACAGCCCTACAGAAGCCCTTACCCCTGTCTCTTCCCCATTACAGCCCCATCTTCCCTAGGAGAAGGGTGAAAAGGTTTGATGGAGACCTCATGATATGGTAGGTTGAACTCGGAAATCTTTTAAATGTATCTTGTCAGTTGAGGCATCTGGCTCAGCGTCTAGTCACAAGACTGGAATCCAAAGCTTTCCCTTCGGCTTCCTGGTCCAGGAAACACATTTCCAACCCTCATGATTCTGCTTGAATTTCAGGGTGACCCTGGAAGCTTAGCCAGGTTGGAGTGACTCCCCACCTTCCACTTCCAGACAGGCAGTAGATTATATGGTGTGTGGGACATAGATTAGCATCTGGGTCTTCGCTAAGGCCCACCTGGGTGTGTTGTTCCTGGAGGAGGAGGAGCTGGGTGAGAAGACATGGACACAGCCCAGTGGAGATGGCTCTGGAATCTGCTGCCACTTGGCATCTGCTCCTGTTGCTTCCTCTGCCAGGAACACTCTCCCTATCTTCTCATCGGACCATGCCCTACCTAAATGACCTTTTAGGCAAACATCCCATAGGCTACTTGCAGATGAATATGGTTTCCTGGGCAGTTACAGTTCGTAGATGGTTGGTTGTTCTGTGTTTGGTATTCACCTTTCTGTTTGGATCTCAAGCTTCTTAGGAACGGACTCTCTCCACCCCCTAGCACAAAGCTTGTCCCACAAATGTATAAATTTTTAAATGTGTGTAGGCTCAGTCAACCAATCAGATGATGATGCCACATGTGTTTGTTATTCATAAAGCTGATTTGCATTTTTCTTATTTACTTCCCTAATCATTTACCATTGCTCACGAAACACATGGTCACATTTGGGTTGTGATCAAGTCAGACTCCTCGCGATCCCAGTCCCACCTGGCGCCCTACTGTCTCTCGTCTTCTGCGTTCTTCCTCTGGAGGGAGCCACATTGCCAGTTTGTGTGTCTTTGCCAGATCCTTAGCCATGTGTCCATCCTGGTTTCTCTCTACTGAGGAGGTGGAAGGCGTGGCCTCTCGAGTGCTCTTTTCCCATAAATGAGCCCCTTGTTGCAGCTTGTTGCTCATGACATCACGGGGCAGCCCAGGCTCCCTCTGCCTCTTAAGAGGTCCTCAGGTCTTAATGGCTGCACAGCTATACTGTTCTTCGCTGAGACTCATCTTGACTGGGGGGAGGGTCCCTTCCTTCTCTGGCAAGTGATGTGGCAAAGCCCCATTCCAGACATTCGGTTTTTATGATCCTTGCAGGGCTCCAAGCTGTTTCTATCCTTTCCCCTCCCACCCCCACCCCACTCTGCCACAGCCCACGTGCCCAGCAGCTACCTGAGCTCTGGCCACACTGGTGTCTGATCTGAGAGTACTTTTGAGTCTTCAAGTTCTTAAGAACAAAGACACTAAATCCACCCCGTCTGTGCCTTACTGATGAGTCCCTGATCTCCCCAGGAAGTGTGTCTACTCACTTTCTCAGCGACTCAACAGTGCCTGTGCACAGTGGCTTTGTGGTAAGCAAAGTGTGTGCATGGGGGGGGGGGCATTCAAACCCTCCTGGTGTGGCACCTTAGGGGCTTAGAGCCCTGATTTCAGAAGTGTTCTCCATAGATCTACACTCCATAGTTGCTGAGGAGATGACATATCCCCGGGAGGCAGGTGAGCATAGGGAATAGCTTAGCAGTCTGGGACTTCACTTGGACTAGACTGGATTATGAACAGCCCTTTCTTCTAATAACATACTTGACAGCCTGAGTATGTACATGTATGCAATATACCCCTCTCCAAACAGTGTACCTGGTAACCTTAGACCCCCACCTGCTTCTATCTATGCAGACACCTCTCTGAGCAATGGGATAAGTCCTCTCATCCAAGGCCACCAAACTCGGACAGTTTCTGCTCAAACATATCCCCCATAGGAGAGCTGATTCTGAACTGGTTTTTGGAGCATGCAGTGAGACAACACTGTACTCAAATAAAGTTTTAGGGAGAATTCCCTATTTACCATCTTGTGCCTGTGCATAATTGGTCATGTATATGATTAAAATCAGATGCATTGTGGGAAAGGATATATACAATGAGAAGACGATCATATAACCTAACCTACCAACCAAAACAGAGACCCTCCCTCGCTGTGCCCTTTAGTAACCAAACTCCTTGAGTCCTCTAAAGGAGGCCTCAGCAAGGGTGGGGCCCCTGAGTATATTCACTCATGGGCCGCTGCTCCCTCCCTTGCAGCCCATTCTGATCTTTTCTATCACTTCGCCTTGAACAAAGTTTCCTTGCTGTGTTTGCAAATCTACGTATGCTTTTCTTTCAATTCTTTGAGGAAGCGGTCAAGACCATGGGACTGGAGGGATGGCTCAGCAGCTGAGAGCACTTGTTGCTCTTGCAAAGGATCCAAGTTTGGTTCCTAGCACCCACATTCAGTGACTCACAACTGTCTGTAATCTGAGCTCTAGGGAATCCCATCCATGCCCTCTTCTGAATTCTGTAAGTACTTTCACTGAGTAATAGCAAAAAAACAAAAACAAAAACAAAAAAACCCAAAACATAAGGCCAGGAACCCAGAAAGACTTGACCCTGACCCTTAGTAATACCCTGCCTAGAATAGAGCCAGCTTCACCCAGGAGTCACACCACCAGAGGCCACAAGAATCCCCCCCCCCCACCCCCCCCCCCCCCCCCCCCCCCCCCGCCAGCCTCACCACTAACCAGCCCCTTGCAAGCTTAGCCCATCCCCCAGCCCTGCCTGCTCCGTTCACTGCCCTCAGTCTGCCCTTTCTGAGGACGGCCGAGAAGCAGTCTTTCGGTGTGTTTTGAAATATGAACTTAGCGGGTCCTTATGTAAGACAGGACTGGAAATCCTCTTGCCACCAAAGTTGCTGACAGTCTGTTCCAGGATCCAGAAGGCCTCAGGGCCTCCTCCCTCCCCCCCTAGCCTCCTGGCACTGTGGAGCGGAGGGTAGAGAAAAAGAAGACAGATCAGCAAAGGATTTGCCAGGGCTCAGGCGCACATGCCCTCGCCGTGGTGACAAGGCAGTGTGGGCTCTGGGAAGCTTCCACTAGGTGTCTCAAGACATCAAGGGCTCTGATGTCTACCAAGGAGCTGCCCTGGCCAGAATCACAGTAGCAGTGACTTGAGCTAGGATGGCAGCCGTGCCACTGACTCCACAAGGTGGTCCAGAGATAGCCCTGGCGTTGGTTGGCTTCAGCTTATTTACTGTGGGATGTTGGGCATCCCATTTGCTTCTCCCCAGGTCTTGGTTGGTGCACAGTGACACGGGAGCAAGGCTGTTCTCTACCAGGCCATTGCAGCTACAACCGTGAGAGAGACAGGACAAATGTCGGGCTTCACTGGCAGGATCCTTGCAGAGGGCAAAAACAAGTGACCACCCCCCTCCAAAGGTCAAGGTGAGGGAAAGGACGTGGCCCAGGCTGGTTCCTGGCAGTGTCTGGTGAAGTCAGTGGGCCTCAGCCCATCCTCCATTCTGTGGCAGGCTGGCCTGTCCCTGTCTGCACCTCCCACCGGGACTTGGAAGAACACCCAGGAGCTACAGCACTGTCTTCCTCTGGCTAGCTGACTCCTCCCTGCACGGTACACAGCCCTCGGATGCCGAAGGACCCCATCCGTCCGCAGCCCCCACTGGCGTTGTCCTGAGGAGCAGCGAGACAAAGGCAAAGTGGAGACAGAGAGGCAAGAGGTGGATGGAGAGGGTAGAGTCAGGGGGAGACCTGAGAGGCCCGGAGATGCAGGAAGAACCTAGGAAGACAGAGAGGGCAGCAGGGCCATGGGCAGAGCAGAATTCTCAGCATGGCCTTCCTCTGCAGGCCATTCCACAAGAGGTGAGGCAGGGGCTGGGAGGACAGGAATATACTTGGGTGGTCAAGAGGAGGGTAGAAATCAGTGCCAAACAGGAACTTCCCAGTGTCTCCACAGGGACACGCCAGCATGGATGAGGTGGGTCTTCCCGGTGGCTGCCACAGAAGACGAAAGGGAGAATCCAGACACTGGGGCTCTGAGGAGAGGGGGAAGATGGAGGAGCCAGAGGCCTAGAAGCTTAATGGGGAAGAGGCAAGGACAGGAACATGGAGAGACAGATAGCCTAGGAGAAGAGAGGGAAGGAAGAGAGGCCATGAACGAGCTGAGAGACAGAGACAGAGATACCAGAAGGAAATGAGACGGGAGACAAGAGAAATCTGTACAGACAGGAAATCCGAGGTGAAATAAGAGATCAGAAGATTGGAGAAAGAGACAGAAGACAGACAGAGACCTCGACAGAGAGATGGAGATGGGGAGAGTCAGAGAGTCCTCAGTGAAAAGGGCAGGGCAGGGCAAGGACCAGTCCAGAGGCAGAGGCAGGTAGTGAGAGGTGGAACGGCCTAGGCGCTGAGCCCCCCAAGAAGAAGGCTTTGGGGCAGTGTGTCCTGAGTCAGCACCCATGATGCTGACCCAGGCCTGTGGTGGAATGCAGGACCAGCACTTGGCCCAGCCACACCTCCTGTCTCAGCAGGCACAGGCGCCTGCCAAAGCCAGAGGACAAAGTCCCTGGAGAGACACACTCAATCTGCAGTCCAAACAAATTAAGCAACCCTCAGAGGAAGGCTGGAAATCTGTCACCGAGCAGCAGACCCACCCCTTCGCCCCCAGCCCACAAAGGAGCCAAGTGTCTGAGCTTCCATCGGCTTCTGAAGTACTCAAGTCATGCATCAGGGATTGCCAGCACAGCCACTGCTAGCCTTCTGGGGGCAAGGCTAGAATTAAGCTCTTGGAGCCACTGGGCTGTTTTTAAATGATTTGCCATTAATTCTACAGCTTAGCTAGAGCTGTTCAGATGAAAGTTCGGTTGGGGGACCCCAAGGCTGTATTTCATCAGCGCTAATGCTGACTCAAGCCCACAGCCTGACACCGCCTTCAAATCCCTTGGACCAGAGCCTTGACAATGTTCCCAGTCCAAGGGGACTTCTTTCGAAATGCTCAAGTCTCCTCCCTGGCAGATTCATTTGTATTTTTTTTGTTGTTGTTGTTGTTCTTTGTGGCCCAAGCTGTCTGCATTTTTTTTCTCCTGGAGAAATATGCTAGAAGATTCATGGTGGTCAAACATCTGTTGTATCCTTAGTTCCAGACTGGCTGACTCACCTAAATGTCACGATCCATGGAGGTCTTTCCAAAGCGTGGATATGAGAAGGTTTCACTGCTGCTCAGATGCCTCCTGTGACTCCTGTTTGCCACAGCACCCTACCCACCTCCCCAGCCCTTCAGCCCTGGGGAGATATTCATGCAGAATTCTCTATTGTTCCAGCTGTGCTCTCAGATAGATTCATTAGGCCGGGGTCTCCCTGTTCCCAGTAAACTATGGGTCTTTCCCTGCATTGGTGCAGCACTCTGCCTGGACAGCTTGACTTTGTAAATCACAGCTGGGTTGTCCCTGCTCTACACTTTTCCCCATTGTCTGTTTACACTCCATTTTACCCAACAGCCCCTTGATGTAGCCAACTCACATGGCCTTCAGTACAGGGAGGCTCCTCTGGGAGGTTGTGTGCCTTCTCCTGTTCCCCTGCCCCTGCATCCCACTTTGGGAAGTGGTACTCAAACACCAAGATGATTCCCAAGTCCCTAGGTACCTCCCTAGGACACCACCCAACCTAGCATTCTATAAGGGATTTGCTTAACTTGACACACTCAAAATCAAACTCATGATCTCCTTCCCTCCCCAACTCTGTCACCTGTTCCCAGAGCTCTAACAATGGGGTTCCACCTCTAGGTCAGAGAGCTGAGAGTCTTCCTGGTCCCCCTGTCCCACTCCCTATACCTGAGGGGTCACCAGTATCAGTTCTTTTTGCTTCAGGCATGGCTCTTACGTCCATCACCTCCTTTTTTCCTCATGTAGGGGCTCCCTATCTCCTGCTTGGCATGCTTCCAAACCTCCCTGCCATTGTCTACCCCTTTCCAATCTATACCCTTGCCTCTGAAAGCAACCACATCATGAACTCTATGCTGTCGATTGACCCACAGAACCATTTATGACTGAACTAGACTCATCTCTATAGTATCATTCCTCCTCTGCCAGATCAGGTCCTTTCTCACCTCTGGACCTTTGCATGAGCAGTTCCTTCTGCCCACAACTGTGCTTTTGACTCGTTGGCTTTCTGCTTCTGTGTTAGTATTTATAGTATTATACCCAAACATGTGTGTGGGTTTCTCTTTCAACAATCTGGAACCTGTTTGAGTTGTTAGTCCAGAGCCCAACTCAGAATCATTCTCAAATATTCATTGAATGAATACAAGGATGGATGCGTGAATGGATAGATAAATGTAATGCTGTGTGTGTGTGTGTGTGTGTGTGTGTGTGTGTGTGTGTGTGTGTGTGTGTGTGAAAGAGAGAGAGAGAGAGAGAGAGAGAGAGAGAGAGAGAGAGAGAGAGAGAGTAGGTAAGTGGATAAGTGAGTGGGTGAGTAAATAGATGGGTAGGTAGATAGGTGGATGCATGTATGGGTAGGCAAATGGATGTGTGGGCTGGTAGATGGATGATTGGGTAGCTGGATGAATGGGTAAGAAGATGGATGAGTGAATGAGTAAATGAGTCAGTGTTTGCCTGTGTATATATACTAGAATATGAGTGGACTTGACCTCTGGGATGTAAGGATCTGCTGGACTGCAAATCGACTGTCAGGTTCTTATAGCTAATCATTAACAAAACAGGGATTATAATTGCCACAAGTATTTTCACATCATATTATAGTTGTCACGGATGTCTCTAATCATCATGCATGTTCACATTACTTTGCTTTCATAATTATTAGTTTCCATTTTACACAGATTGTCGTTTCTTGTTACCAATGAACTAGGAAAGTGGTGCATGCAACACTGTACCACACTCCATCAGAGTTACTTTAGTTTGGGTACTGGCACTGCTCCGTTAAGAGGTCCATAGTTCTCACTGCATAGAGCCATGGGTGGAGGGCCTAGCACAGCAATGGTTCAGAACACCTTTAAATGGAAGTGAACAGCAAAGGCCAAAGCCTAGGGGATCAGCTGCATACAGAAAAACTGATCTAGGAACATTTGGAGGCGCCTGAGGAACAGGCCACGCAGGATATGGTGAGCTGCCAGATTCTTAGCTCCTGCCTAGTGGAGAGGTGTGGCCGGTGCCCAGCATCTGACTTAAGCTTCCCTGCTGGTAGATATTTTCTGCCCACTCTTCCCCAAGGCAGTGCAGAAGCCAGGGACCCTGGGGAGGAGAGATTGGATGAAGAAACAGATCTGTCCCACAGAGCTGGTGAGCTAGTCTGAACTCCTGGGCTGTGTCCATTCCTCCTCAGCTCCCTGACCTGTTCCACACAGCAGAGCATCTTCTAGTCAGAAACTCCAAGGAGCTGACTTCCAAAAGACAGATTCCTTCCATGAAGGAAGGGAGAAAGACAACTGTCAGGTACTTCCATGTCCCTTGGAGCTTTTGATCAAAGGGACACAGACTGGAAAGGAGCAAAAAGACAGATCCTTGCAGTTCCTTGAACCCATGTGGCTAAGATGGCATAGTAGATGCCCTGGATACATGAGTTCCTCACAGGACTCTGGCACTCTTCAGCTACATGGATTTGTTTGGTTTTTGTGATACTGGGTATCAAACCAGGACCTCACAGATACTAGGCAAATACTTTACCACCAAGCTACACTCTCAGTCACCCTGCCTCTGCAGCGGGGTCAACCTCTATTTCTTCCCACTCCTGCAGCAAGGCAGTGGAGATGGAATGGCTGATGGTGTCTAAACCAAATCCTGGCATTTATTAAAGGTATCACAACACAACCTGTCTGTCACCCAGGGAAGACTCAACAAGTCAATGGGCCAAGATACATGTTAAAGCACGGGGACCTGGAAGGTCAGAGTGTTGCACTAGATCAGTCACCAATGAGATTTCGTGGTTGCTGTCAACTGTCTCCAGTATCCTTTCTTCCATCTCTCTCTCTCTCTCTCTCTCTCTCTCTCTCTCTCTCTCTCTCTCTCTCTCTCTCCTCTCTTTGATCAGTAACAAAAGTATCACCCTTCCTCAAGTGTTTGTTGAAACACATGGCTCCATGGTGTGATTTTGTTATCTGTATGAGTCAGATCAAGATGATATAACAAAGACTCCCAGAATGGGTAGATTAAACAACAGAGATTTATTCCCTCAGTGCTGGAGGATAAGAGTTAAACAGGAACATAGACAAGGATGTTTCTCAGAGGCCTTTCTTATGACTTAGAGATGGCATCTTCTTCCTGAGTATTCACATGGTCCTACCTCTGTGCATGTTTGTGTTCTAGTCTCATAAGGACACTATCCTTGCATCAGAACCCAACCTAATGCCCTCCTTTTTCCTTAATTACCTCTTAAAGTGCCCAGTCTCCAAATACAGCCACATTCTGAGGCACTAGCCATTAGGATTAGGACATTTGAATTTGGAGGAACATGCTTTAGTCTCTAATGAGCCTGTATTTCTCAGCTTCCCTTACAGCTAGTCATGACCAAGTTCAGTCCTGTCAAACATGCTGTGTGCATCTTCCAGGTCACCTCCCTAAACAGTGCAGCTCTGCACTACTTTGACTTCGCTTCTTAGTGGTTGGCCTTGCTGCCTTTGGTAAGATGGCAGAGTTGAAAGATAACCTAGGTCTATGGATAACTTCAGGGATTAGAGCTGTCTGCCCCTCCTTTGTCCTGGTCATGGTAACAAATCTCCATGGAATGCCACCACATGGCATGTAACCTTAGGGACAAGGTGGAGGGTTTCACACCACGAGGCAGAGTAAGATGCTGGCTCAGTCTCTCTTCCTCTCCTTCTAAAACATTAAGGCCAATCATGGGAGCCTCACTGTGATTATTAATCTTGTCACCTTTATGGGATTTACAGCCACTGTGGAAACAAATCTCTGGGTGTGTCCATGTGGGATTATTTTAGATTAACTGAGGTGGAAAGACTTACCCTAAATGAGGGCAGCACCATTCCATGGGCTGGGGGCTCACACTGAATAAAAAAGAGAAAGTGGACTGAGCATCAGCACTTGTCTCTCTTGGCTTCCTGACTGTGGATGCCATGTGACTAGCCAGGTTCTGGCAGCCATACCTGCCTGGTCAAGATGGACCATGTCTCCTGGAACTGTTCCTAAACAGGCCCTGCCCCTTTAAGTTGCTTTTGTCAGGAATTTGTTGCAGCAAGGAGGCAAGTAACTAAGACACTCATCTTGGTGACCTCATCTAACCTCACAGCATCTGAAAGGGCCCACTTACAGCTATCAGAAACTGTCATTAGCTGTGACTTTAGTGATCAAATTTCCAACTCAAGGACTTGGAGACAGATGTTCACCTACGGCCTTCCATACTAGGAGCTGTCCTTGAACCTACAGATGATATTTCCAGGCCAGTGTGTGACATCTCAGAGGGCACCTGCCACAGGTGCCAGGCTTCTGAGCAAGGAGTCTGCATTGGTCTCCAAGGCAGGACAAAAGGAGACCACCCTGTACTGCTGTGGGCAGGAGGCAGACCCTGAATGGAAGTTGCAGGGAGTCCTTGCTCTGCTTTTCTTCAGTCTACTCCAACCAACTTCCCACTGGATGGCTAGAAGCCAGAAGGGTGTCTTTTTAAAAATAAAGTAATTTGCAGACTTCTAGCTAGCATTATAGAACAGGAGGTAGGGGGTGTGGAGGAGGAAGCAGAATAAGCAGTGAATCATTCTTCTGAAGGTGTTTGATACACACTCCCCCTGAGTCTCACAGAAAGCTACCGTCAACTGAGGCTGCTTCCTGTAAGGCCTGGTCACACTTAGTCCCCGGATCTCAGAGAGCCTCTTGACCACCTCATTCTCAGCTCGACAAGAGGAGATGCCCCTCTCCTCCTCTGCCCCTGGTTGATCTCCAGCCGCAGGCAATGAGCGTAGGGCTTTTGGCCTCTAAGCTACTGCTTGTTTTGTGAGTTGTTGAAATGCAACGCTAAAATAATTAAAATGTCAGATTTTATGTCCTTTGCCCATTTTTATTACAACATTCGCCTTTTCCATATCAATTCACAGCACTGCTTTTTACATTAAGGATATTAATCCTTGCAGTACAACACAGGCTGCAGGTAATATTTTCTCATTGTGCCTCGACATTTGCTTTTATTTATAGTGTTTTTGGTGTCAGGCTGTTCAATTTATAAGTGGTCAAATCTATTAATCTTTTCTTTTATGTATTTCCTTTTGGTTTCATACTTAGAAAGTTTTTCCCCAGGCCAAAAGTATACAAACATTTATATTTTATTTATTCTTTCATTTTTATATTCCTCAAAGTAATTTTTGCATTAAAATAAGGAATTTATTTGGGGATACAGTATAAAGTTAGAAATTATGGAATAATTTGATTTTACTTTGTAATTTATGGGGCGCCACTTTAACTTTTATTAAATTCAGATGGTAATTAATAAGTAGACAAGATAAATGATACATCAGACAGGTAGACAGACAGACAGACAGACAGACGGATAGAGATCAAGAAGGTCTCTTTTATTCCATTAGCCTGTCTGATACTTAGATTTATCATATCTTCTTAAAAATATAAATTTCCAGGGCCATCATGACTAAGATTAGGGTGTGGCACAATATAATTAATTAACAAATAGGTATTGAGCTGGACCTAGCAGCCCAGGCTGGTCACTCCAAGAGGCTGAGCTGGAGGATTGTAAATGCAAAGGCAACATTGTCTACAAGGGAGTTCAAGGCCAGTCTGGGCAACCTTGTGAGACATTGTCTCAAAATACAAAGTAACGAGAAGGTTGAGGCTACAGTTCAGAGGTAGAGCCCTGGCCCGGCAGGCACCGACAGGGTCTTGGCTTTCCTCAGCAGCCCTGCAGACAGAAGAAGAAAAGAGAAGCTATGCACACTGAGTGACTGGGCTTTTTCTGTACCAGAATATGTTTGGGTTTGTGTTTTTCTAAGTCGGTTGATTGTGGTCTGTGATTTATATGCAGCCAATCCTCCCTGCTTTTAGAGTCCGGTGTGAAGGATTTCACAGATTCACACAGTGGGACCCATCACCCACACAATTACTCACGATATGCAACAGTTTCTTTGCCTCAGGAAAGCTTCATCTACTTAACTACTTTTATTTTAAACCACAGGTTAAAAAAAAAAAAGCTTGATAAAATTTATCATCCTCGCTAGTTTTTTTTTTCTTTTTTGAAACAGAATTTTACATAGCCAAGGCTGGCCTGAAACTTGATATGCAGCTGAGGCTGACCTTGAACCCTTGATCCTCCTGCTCCACCTCCCAAATACTAAATTATAGGTCTAGGCCACCATACAAGTTTAAGCTGGGGATTGAATTCAGCTCTGTGTGTGCCAGGCGACTTGGTCAACTTGGCCTCATTCCTAGCTCCTCCTCTCCATTTTAGAGTGTACAGTACAGTAGTGTTACGTTCATCCTCAAGCTTATGCAGCAGAGTGGCAAGACTTTTCATTTTGTTGGTTAGACACTTTAAAGTTCCCCATTCCCTTCCTCCAGCCCTACAAAACACCATTTGGCTTCCATTTTTGGTAAGTTCTGCTCCTTGAGGGACTTGGGAGTGAGTGTGATTGGTTCTACTGTATGGTTGGCCTTCGTGGGTTGAAACTATTGGTGAAAAATCCAAACTGTATATGTACTGAGCTTTGCGGACTTTCCCTTGCCACTCTCTGACTTGCACAGGGGAAGTACTGGTGTGTCGTTGGCACGGTGCCACGTATGGTGACACAGAGAGAGAGAGTATGTAGCAGGGTATGGCTAAGTCATGCTCTGTGTTCTTCAGAGGAAGCAAGCCCCTCAGAGAGTGTAATACGTTGGGGTCTTGGGACCTCGGGTGCTAGAGATCACTGTCTCTTTGAGCACAACCCCAAAGGCTCACCACACTGCAGCATTGAAAGATTTCTCTCTCTTTCTCTCTCTCTGTGTGAGTGAGTGTGTGTGTGTGTGTGTGTGTGTGTGTGTGTGTGTGTGTGTGTGTGAGTGTGTATGTGTGTGTGTGTATGCTTATGTGCATGTGAGGACACACACAGATACACATGTACTTGTGCATGTTTGTACATGTAGAGGCCAGAGATCAGCCTCAGGTGTCATGTCTCAGGAATCAGCCTCTTTGTTTTTTGAGATGGGTTCTCTCACTGGCTTGAGGCTCACCAATTAGGCTAGACTGACTGCCTGTGAGTCCCCAGTGTCCTTCTGTCTCCACTTTCCTGGGCCTGGGATTACAAGTGCATGCACAAAGCCTGGCTTTTTGTGTGGGTTCTGGGGGCTCAAATGCATGTCCCCAGGCTTATGTGGCTAACACTTTCAACAAATGAGCATTCCCCTGCCTCTTCCTTTATGTTTAAATACTCCATTGTACTTGGCAGGCCCTGAGGTACCCCACTCCTACCTGCCCTGGGTCCTGATCAGTTCTCAGTCTCTCTGGTTTTCCTTCTCCAGAAGGTCGTGTGCATGGCCCCTCCCAGTACGCAGGCTTTTGAGACTGGCTTTTACTTCCCATAATGCATCAGAGGCTCATCCATGAAGGGATGATGCTGTGTGTCCTTTCTTCTTACTTTTGAGCCACATTTCATATTATGGATGCATCAGAGTTGATCTATCCATTTCTCCGCTGGATATGAATTTGAGTTGTTCATGTTTTTGTTATTACTGCCTCATCATGCATTTTTATAGTGAAACCATCTAATGCCAACTGTAGCAGCTCATCTCCCCACCACTGTGTTGAAGTTCCGAAAGCTAGGGGCTTTACTACGAGAAGAGGTTTATTTAGACGTCAAGTTTAGGAACTAAATATCCAAACTGCAGAGCACCAGCTCTGGTAAGAGCTCCTCATGGCAGATGGTCTCATGGTAGGCATGTGCAAGAGTATGAGACCACATGTCTAGACAGGAAGCCAGAGAGAGGGAGAGACTTGGACTGGCCCTATAAAGCTCACCATGAGCAGTACCTTCAATCGCCCGGTTACTTCCTATTGGGTCCCATCTCTTAAAGGCCCCACTAGATCCCCACATAGCACACAAGTTCTGGGGGGCACATTCAAATAATATGCAAACCACAGCAGTTTGCTA
The DNA here is from genome assembly GCF_007827085.1 of Peromyscus californicus insignis. Lineage (NCBI taxonomy): Eukaryota > Metazoa > Chordata > Mammalia > Rodentia > Cricetidae > Peromyscus > Peromyscus californicus. Next base: position 52,299,899 of record NW_026294447.1, on the reverse strand, counting down.
TGCAGGTGCCAGTTGCAGCCAGAGTTAGAGGAGAAGCAGGCACCCCTAGAACATGGAAGTGAGAGGGGAGGGACCAACCTCCCCACATGTTTGAGTAACATCAGAGGACTCCCTGAAAGAACCAGGTCTTACAAACAAAACCAGCCAACTAAACACCCCACCCACCAGCCCCAGTCCCCACTGTCACATAACCCCATCCCTGCCAAAAACCAAAAACCAAGCAAAACAGGGCTGGAGAGATGTTTCTGCTGATAAAATGTTTGTTTCAAAGGCAGAGGGACCTGAGTTCAAGGCTGGCCAAGCATCCATGTTTAAAAAACAAAAAGAAAGAAAAGCTGTGCATGGTAGAACACTCTTAGGATTCCAGGGTTGGAGAGATAGGCGTGCGCGCACGCACGCACGCACGCACGCACGCACGCACACACGCACGCACGCACGCACGCACGCACACACGCACGCACGCACGCGCGCGCGCACACACACACACACACACACACACACACACACACACACCCCTCCTGTGATTCAGAAATATGCAAGTCAGATCTCCACAGCATGGTAGAAAGTGCAGGGTCCACATCCCAGGCCCATTGCTTGCTGACTGTGTGACTTTAGACTCCCTTGGCCCCTGGAAGTCCTAGTTCCCTTGTGTATGAAATGGAGTCAAGAATGTCTTCTTCATGCAACTGTGGAGGTGAATAAGATGCCATCTGTAAAGGGTCTGACATGGTCTGTGATTCATAACAAACTCACTGCGGTTGTTACTCTTAATTGCCCACTGTGACTGTTTGAAAGAAAATGGCTCCCAAAGGGAGTGGCACTATTAGGAGGTGTGGCTTTGTTGAAGTAAGTGTGGCCTTGTCTTAGGGTTTCTATTGCTGTAAAGAGACACCATGTCCATTGAAACTGTTATAAAGGAAAAGCATTTAACTGGGTGGCTTACATTTCAGAGGTTTAGTCCATTATCATCATGGTGCAACGTGATGGCATGTAGGTGGACATGGTGCTGGAGAAGGCGTTGAGAGTTCTACATCTTGACCCACAGGCAATAGGAAGTGGTCTGAACTAGCTATAGCTTGAGCGTAAGAGACTTCAAAACCCCCACCCCACAGTGACACACTTCCTCCAACAAGGCCACACCTACTTCAACAAAGCCACACCTGCTAATAGTGCCACGCCCTTTGTGGGCCATTTTCTTTCAAACTACCACAGGCCTTGTTGGAGGAAGTGTGTCACTGTAGGGGTGGGCTTTGAAGTCTCCTTTGCTCAAGCTATGCTCAGTGTGGAAAACAGTTTACTTCTGTTACCTGTGGATCAAGATGTAAAACTCTCAGCTCCTTCTCTAGCACCACATCTGCCTCCTCACCAGCATGCTACCAGCCATGGTGATAGTAGACTAAACCTCTGAACTGTAAGCTAGCCTCAATTGAATGTTTGCCTTTATAAGAGTTCTGTGGTCATGGTGTTTCTTCACAGCAATAGAAACCCTAATTAAAACACCTACCTTTGGCAAAACCGAGGTCCAGATTACTGACCACATGCTCCACACTGCCTCTGCCTCCCATGTAAGGGCAGCTGTGGTCCTGGCTGTGGCACTAGGCTGCCTTCCTCTGTCCCCCACCCCATCCTGGACATCTCTTGACTGTATCCTGCACATCCAGACTCCAACCTGAGCATCTGGTGAGGAAATTGCCAGGGAGCCACAGGAGTCCTCAGCCTGAGCCTATAGTCCCCACAGGCCCCAGCTGGGGCCCATTAATCTGCAGGAGCAGAGAGAAGACAAGCGCTGGGAAATTACAGCACCATCAGACCGCCATCATCCGCTGCGCTCCTCCTCAAAGTGATCAACGGCCCTTTGGCTCTCACCTTAAAGATTGAGGGGAGGGATGACTCCACCAAACTCCAGCCTGCACTGCTGGCTGCCTGAGAGCCAGAAACCATGATGGATGGAGTGCCTGGAACATAGAAAGCAAGCCAGCAAGAATCTCTACACATCACCAGAGGAGGTCCCAGTGGGGGGCAAGGGGGCATATGGCCCCTCGTCTCCCAGACCCAGCTGCCAGAGCTCTATTTTTAGGAGAGCGAGGGCCACAGCTATTTGTTTCCACATCTAGTAGACCCCAGGTAATATGAGATATATGAATGAATGAATGAATGAATGAATGAATGAATGAATGGATCCTTGTTCTGTCTTTGCTGCTGTTAGAATTTTCTCCAGTCACTTTGGACCAGTCACATGGCCAGTGGGAGCGTCAGTTTCCTTATCTGTAAAATAGGCTGTGGGAAGCATTGGATCTGTATCCCAGACCCTGAGAAGGGTGGAAGATGAAATATCGGTAAAGCTGAAGGAGTGGTGGCAGGAAAAGGTAGATCATGAGTTCAAGTCTGGGCAGGCAGCTGATTCACAACACAGTAGACTCCTATGATGTCTGATGGCCTCTTTTATCTGGGTCTCATCTGCCTTGGAGTAACCACACAGAGACAGGGCTTAAAGAGCAAATCTTGGGCCGGGCGGTGGTGGCACACGCCTTTAATCCCAGCACTCAGGAGGCAGAGCCAGGCGGATCTCTGCGAGTTCGAGGCCAGCCTGGGCTACAAAGTGAGTTCCAGGAAAGGCGCAAAGCTACACAGAGAAACCCTGTCTCAAAAAACCTAAAAAAAAAAAAAAGAGCAAATCTTTCGTGTTCTCTGCAGCATGTGGCATTCCTGTGGCGAGGTGGGATCCTTAGACAGGAAAGGCCATTGGGTGTCATGGACCAAGGGACACCTGTGCTTTCCTGGGGAAGGTTCACAGGGCGGAGTTATGGGCCTGTGAGCCCATAACTGACTTTTGTATGAGCGTGGTGCTCCAGAGGCCAAGGTGAGGACGCCACACTTCATGACCATGACCAGTGGGAGCTGTGGGAGGTTCTGGAGAAGCAAACTAGCCACTCAGTCCTTAGCTTTGTTAAACAATTGGTGTTTTAACGCCTCCCCCAAAAGGGATCTGCGGTTGGACTTTGGTGCCTGGAGCAGAGGAATAAAGGAAATGGCCGGGAAGATCACTGTCCCCCAAGACAGTAGCCCTCTACAGGCATGGATGCCAGGAGTCCCTTGGCACTTCAAGCGTTAGTCTGAATCCTGAGATGACATGGAAGGCTCCAGCATGGGAAGAGCAGGGAGCAAGGCCAGGCTTAGGCTAGCAGGCATCCGGTGAGACTTGGAGAGAGAAGTGACTCAGACAAGGCCTTTGGGATCTGAGACTAGGTCTCCTCGACACGTTCAGGTGCTCTTGGGATGACATGGGTACTATTCTTAAGGAAAGCCAGCCATGAATGAGAGGTTCTTCATTCCCCTCAGGATTCTCCTTCCCTGCCACCTTCCCCAAGCCACCAGCATCCTGAGGCATGCACCCACAGTGCAGTCATGAGGAAGAGAAGGGGCGCCTTCTGCGAAATGTGGGTGAGGGTCCCAGAGTCCACACACACTGCCACCGGAAAAATACATATAGCTCAGTCATAGGGTACAAGAACTGAGGGGATGGGTGACCCATGTCTATGTGTGTGTGACATACTGGGACATCCAGGTTTGTAAATTTATAGTTTATACAGATCTAAGGCAGTCTAGTCTAATCCGTGCATAAGTTCAGAGAGAGGCTTAGAGCAGATTTCTAAAGAGAGACCAAGGAAGCCATTGTTTAGTTTATTCAATCTTTCAGTTATTTGTTGTTCTGATCAAAGCCTTCCTAAGGACTTGTTGGCTTCCAGGACTTAGGCCCGACCTGGCTCACAGAGCTGAGGAAGACAGTCCTGGCACCACCATGAGGGTATGGGGGAGACTGCCAAGCTGAGGGTAGGATGGAGGCTCTGCTCCAGGGGGCAATAGTAAGTGGGTGGACAGGAGGTAACCCTGGAGGACTCCCCAGAGGAGATGCTATCTAGTGTGGTCATGACAGATATGTAGGAGTTAGGGAATTCCTGGGCTTTGGTACCTATAGGGTCACTTTCCAATGGGGAAACTCAACCCTTGCAGGGGAAGCCTAGGCAACGCAAGGTGGAAAGTAAAGCCAGCTTCTCCGATCCCAGGCTAGTGTGCCTAAGGGGTAATCTGGGAGACAGTGTAGTTAAAGAAAACAGTTATTCCCTATAGCAGTTGGCCAGCACCAATGTCTTCATAAAACACAGCACAAAGACAATCTATGCAGGACTAAATACAGATGTTTACTGCAGAGCCGTCCATCACTCCACTCACCCATCCATCCATCCATCCATCCATCCATCATCCTTCCCTACATCCATCAATCTATCATCCTTCCTTGTATCTATCCACCATCCATTCATCTTCCCACCTGGCCTCCCCGCAACACACCCCCAATAACATCTCCTGAACACCCCATGGTTATTTTTCTGGAGTAAACAGGAGAGCCGAGCTGTTCTCAGTGGGGAGAAGTCCTCTCTTTGCAGAGAGTTTCCTGGAAATGATCACCGTCTGTTTGAGAGAAGACAGTAGACTAGTTTGACTGTCATATTGACCTAATTCATATTCCCAGCTGCCTGAAATCCATTCTCATCAAATGTTCACCTCCATCACCACTGCAAGAAGAAGGAGGAAGGGCAGCAGCAGGGGGAGGAGGAAGAGGAGGAGGAGGAAAGGGAGGAGGAGGAAGGGGAGGAGGAGGACACACTGGGACATTTGATAAGAACCTTGCTGGCAGCAGGACCAGCCTATCTTTTCTGCTGTAGCTAATCACCATGCTGTGTAAGGAGGCACCCTACTCCTTCAGCTATCTGCAGGCAGGGGTAGCGGAGCCCATACACAGCGATGAATCCTCCCGGCGGAGCTGAAGATCCCCTGGGCCCCACCCACCGGTGTGAGCTTACAACAGCCTGTCATAACTGTTCTGGGCAGTTACGGGTCTTCACTCTTGGGCACTCCCGAACGGAGCACCATCTAATTCCCAGTTCTCCTTTCCAGGAAAGACAATCTGGGCCCGGGAGAGAGAGAGCAGCTTGACCACAAGGCAACAACATTCACAACAGACACGGGGGGAGACCACAGAACCTGACTCGCTGATCCCCACTCTAGGATGCAGAGCTGTGACTCAGGGTCTGGACAGATGTAACATCCCAAATGAAGATTTCCTTTCATACCCAGAGTGAGATGCAAGGAGCAATCAGGACCCAAGCTTGGGCAGGGAGGAGCTAAGCCTCTGAGCCGTGGCCACCTCTTCCAACTCACAGAGTCTGAGTCTCCCTTAGTCTCAGCCTTGATCATCAGTTCAAAGAAAGCAGGCATCCATCCCAGCAGGCTGCCGCTGTGGTTTTATAATAATGAAATTTGTTTTTACAACCCCAAGCCTCTAATGACGAAGTGAAGCGAACTGCAGGAGGAGGAGGCTCAGGCAAGTGGGCGGGGACATGCCTAGAGACCTGTCACTCATACGAGGCTGAGTCGTGGCTGAGATGCACATGCATACCACACCCACATGAACATGCACACACATCTGCAGATCTTTCTCTCTCTCTCTCTCTCTCTCTCTCTCTCTCTCTCTCTCTCTCTCTCTCTCTCTCACACACACACACACACACACACACACACACACACACACCAGATCCCCTCAAGTGCTCAGTACTGAAAATGTAAGTTCCAATTGTAGCCCTTCTGTGACACAAGGAGAGCCCTTTCTCCCTGCCTCAGTTTCCTAACTTGTAAAGTGGATGGCGTCAATACTTACCTCTCAGGTCAATGTCTGGCCACATGAATGGCAGAAGTGTCTAAACTAAAATAAAGTAACTAATGCCAGCTTTGACAGTGCCCTGAGTGACTACTGCTTGTTTGCTTGTTTCTAGAATTTTCCTCCTCTTCCTTTAACAATGCTTTGACAGACTAGCCCTGAAGGCAGTCCAGGTTGGCAGCCATGATGGAAGCTCTGGTGTAAGGTGGCCTAGCTTTGAGTTTGAACCAAGTTCCTGGTTTATTGAGAACCTATTATGTGCCAAGCCCTGAACTAAGAACTTTTTCTCATCTGACTCTTTATAGGAATCCAAGGGAGTCCTCACCAAATCTTTGAGATGGCAGAGTTCTGAGGACAGAGACTCCCTGCCCCAGCTCCATCCCACTGCTGCAGCTAACAACAAGCCATAAAGCCTTGGAAGTCCAGGGGTCCTGGGGCACAACTGAATCTTAGAGGAGGCCTCTGGTCCCACTTGAGATGAGTGAGACTCCTGTTCTTGGAGATGTGCAAGAAGCTGTGGCCAGTGCTCCCTGGTGAGAGCTCAGGGTCCCTTGGTCTTAGTTAAGGTTCCTATTGCTACAATTAAACACGGTGGCCAAAAGTAACTTGGGGAGGAAAGGGTTTGTTTAATCGTACAGCTTACCGTCCATCACCAAGGGAAGGCAGGCACTTATCAGCCCAGCACCGGGGTCAGGAGCTGAAGCAGAGGCCAGGAAGGAGTGGGGCTTGCTGGCTTACCCTTCCTGACTTCCTCAGTGTGTTTTCTTATCCAGTTTGTCTTATATCGAGGGATGGCACCACCCAGAGAGAGCTGGTCCCTCCTACATCAGTTGTCAATCAAGAAAATGTCAATCAAGAAAATGCAGACAGGCTTGCCTACAGATCAGTCTTATGGAGGCATTTTGTCAGTTGAGGCTCCCTCCTCTGAGATGACTCTAACTTGTGTGAAGTTGACAACAACAACAACAACACAAGAACTAGCCAGCACACTGCTGGTTCCCATTTCTACAGCACTTCAGACTCCAAAGATCAGCGTCTCCTTCATGCACCCGAATGCTGCCGAGGAGACCTAGACCTCACCCACCACCCAGCTCAGTGCTGCTCTGGATGTAGGAGTCCTGCCCCCTCAGGCTTCCCTGGGGCGCCTTCACAGGGGCTTCTCACATACCAGGCTGAGTCAGGATCTGCTTAGTCCTTCACTGTCGCTGGCCCCGGAGAGGCAACCTCACCAACAGCAGCCAACAGCCCCAGGAGCTCTAGAGAAGTGATTGCCTGCCCTGCCCGCCACCACCTCCCCCCCCCCCCCCCCCCCGCCACCGTGTCACCTGCCTCCTTGGGAGGCATTATCTCACACTGGAGATTCCACAGAAGGGAATGGCTCCCCAAGCCCTTCCGTGGTGGATCGAGCCCCTGTCCCCTCAGCCAATCCTCCCTGCAGCCCTGTAGGAAGAATGGTGAAATCCTGCTTTAACACACAAGGAAACCAAGATTCGGAGAATTAAAACCACCCATCCAAGATGCCTCGGCCTGCAGATGGCAGGGACAAGACCAGAGTCCAAGAGGGTCTGACATAAAGTCTTGGCCCCCTTTCCACCCTGGGTCTTGAAGACCAGCCTCTGGCTGCCAATGATCTAACCACATACCCCCTGCCTGCACCCTATGCTTTGGACTTCACTTGGCCATTGCTGGCAGCGGGTGTAGGGGGTGTGCAGGATCATGCCCTCCAGCCCAGGGCTCAGTCATCTGGCTATGTCAGGTCTCCCAATGAAAAGCCAGTGTGCATACATGGTTGGGGCAGGGTAACAACCAGAGAACAGCAGCTGCTGACCAGGCGTCAGGCCCGAACCTTGCGGCTGGGGTGGTAGGGAGAGCCATGCCTTTCAGTGAGAACATCAGGCTCTGGGTAGTGGACGGCTGTACACCTCAGGCCAGGGAAGAAGCTGTGGCTGCCCTTGGCCTCAGGGAGCATCTAGGTACTCCTTCCGGGGCACAGGTTCATAGCTGGAAACACACAGAGATGTGGGTCTTGGGCAGATAAGGAGTCAAGCTGCAGAGATGCAGGCTGCCCAGGAAGGTGGGAACCAGCATGGGTTCAAAGTCCCAAGTAGCACTTCAGTCACTGGGACACACATGAGGGAGGCAGGCGCTGGCCTTGCAGGATCTCAGAACTGTGGACTCAGGAAGCAGGGGGCATGTGGCTGTTAAGGTCCAGCAGACCCCAGACTCATTACCTTGGGGAGACAAGTACCCAGGTCTACCAGTTATTACCCCAGGCTTGCTTATATGCAGGGCTGCTCCAGCTCCTCTTCTTTGTAGGTGCCTGTCCCAACCCAGTCCACAGAAACCCCTGAGGTGGGCAGCATGGTTCTGACTGAAGTGTGTGCTCAGTGGGGTGCCCCAGCTACCCCTAGAATGCCACAAAGGCAAGAGCTGTGTGGACTATTATGTGGGTGTCCCGGGAACCCCAAATGTCAGGGGCCTGGCCCCACTGGGGTAGAGCTGGGGTTGCTGGGTTTTCTCCCCAGGCAGCGGGCTGGAATCTGCCTTTTCTCAGCTGTGTGGTCTTGAGCAGGTCCTGGCCCCACCCACTTCACTTCTCTCTGGGAGTACAGAGGACAGAGTGTGAAGTTATCCACTTGGGGAGCAAAGATGTGCTGGGTGGTTAAGGCACCCTGCAGCTGGGGCATGACTGGGCAGTGGTGAGCATCTTCCCACATGGGTCTCCCTACAGAAAGCACTGTTTTCTCCACATTGAATCCTCCAGATGAATACGGGGCTGGCATCTGAGCATGTCCAGGATTTGAGGCAGACATTGACAACGCACTGTCCACTCACTTCCCAGGAATGGTGGTTCCCATTTGAGCCACCTGGTAATCTAAGACAGAGGTCTCTTGTCTCTGGGCATGGACACCAGAATGCTACCATGTTACTGTTTTTTAAACCCACTCCTAATTTGATAGTAATGTCATTATTGGAGTGACATTTTTTTCCCATAAGCATATCAGTGAGTCGTCTTTTCATGTTGTCTGCCTTTTGTGGTGTGTTTACAGCATTTCAGAGGTAAGTTTCATGAAATGATGGGCACAGGGCTATTGGTGAAATTATTAAGGCCACTCCACGTAGTTAAAAGGGAGGTTTATTTTGTGGGGTAACTTACAGGTGAAGGGATAGTTTACAAGTTCTGGGAAAGGTGTGGCACAGTCCGGCGGTGTTCTCTGGAGAACTCTGCTCAGTCTACCTCCAGTGTCCAGGGTCCAGGAACCAAGAGAACTCATGCATCCAGATCTCAGGTCTTCAGTGTCCTCTCTCAGCCCCGCCTTGTAGGCGTGACCATTACTGAAACCTCAATGGGGGTTGGAACTTCCAGGTCAAAGCTGGAATGGCTACCCACTACTACACAGGGCCCTTCGGGATCAAATGTGGGAGTCAGTTTGCCCAACAGTTGGAATGACACAAAGAAGCAAAAAGCCAGCAGGGGCTGGAGATGTGACCCAGTTAGTAGAGCTCTTGCCTAGCACCCATGGAGCCATGGAGTCCATCCTCAGCAAGCATAGGCTGAAGTTAATGGCACATGCTTGTAATCCCAGCACTTGGGAGGTAGAGGCAGGAAGATCAGAGATTAAAGATCATCCTTGGCTATATAGTGGGTTCTAGGCTAGCCTGGGCTATACAAGACTTTATCTTCAAACGATTAACAACAACAAAAACAGCCAGTGCACTGAGTTAGTGTTAAGTACACCATATTGCTTCTTGTACTTGAGTGGTTTTCATTATGGTACGTGTTTTAAAGCCGACTTAACACAGGAATGAGCTGTCGCCTCGGGCTTACATGACTCAGACACACACATGCACACACAAATGGCATACAATTATATCTCCACGGAGCCTGGTGGTGGCAGCTATGAATTATTGAGTAATTTGATAACTAATTCATGACTTTCCTGCTACAAATGGTGTCATCAGAGACTCATTGAGTAAAAATCTGGTGAACCCAGTGCCTTCTTGAAACCGGAATAGCCCAACTGTTTCTACGAATGTGTGAATGAGAGTCTGTGTGTGTGTGTGTGTGTGTGTGTGTGTGTGTGTGTGTGTGTGTGTGTGTGTATGGCCTGTGTATGTATGTGTGTATGTCTGTGTGTGTGTGTGAATGGCCTGTGTATGTACGTGTGTATGTCTGTGTGTGTGTCTATATGCATGTGTATGTGTCTGTGTCTGTGTATCAAAATGTTATGTGTATGTGTGTGTGAGTGCCTGTGTGTGTGTGTATATGCCTCTGCATATTTGCATTTGTGTCCAAGCACACTTCTGACTGCTAGCTGAGTGTGGAAGCAATGTTCACAAGCAATCCCAGACTAGCCTTGAGCTCATTATGTAGCTGAGGATGTTCTTGAACTATTTATTTAATTAATTAATTTAATGTGAGTGTTTTTCATGCATGGATATATGTGCACCATGTGTGTGCAGTGCCCAGAGGCCAGAAGATCCTTGGAACTGAAGTTGCAGGCTGTTGTGAGCCTCCATGTGGGTGCTGGGAATGGAACTCAGCAAGTGCTCTGGACTGCTGAGCCATCCCTCCAGCCCCTTGTATCTTTTACTCGTTCATCTGTTGAGAGGCTCTTGGGCTGTTTCTTTTGGTTGCAGTAAATAAGGTGATAGTGTCCAAGTATTTGAGTCCTTGCTTTTAGTTCCACTAAATTAACTTGTTCTTTATAAAGTGTGGAAGTCTATGTTTACTACCCATTTTTCTGTGCTCTACATATCTTATTTACTGTGGCAGTTTGGATGAGAGATGTCCCCCTCCGCTTTCAGGGAAATCCATCTAAAACAGCAAGCTTCCCCTCGGATCTGTTCTCAGCCCCGCTGTCTAGATTCATCTTCCCTGAGGCTTCTTTTTATTCCACAGACACTTTAGGAGTGTTTGCAGCTGACACCGGGAAGCAAAGGAGGTCAGACATGACCTCAGCTCTCAAAGACCTTCAGCGGCCTGCGTGCCCAGACCAGACAAAGGCAGGAGCCACCAGGACCCCGTGTCCTCGTGTGTGCCGTGACTGGAGACCAGAGCAAGGTTCTTAAAACCAGACGGGGCTCTGCAACATCTTAGATGCTGCTGCTACGGCCGAAGCACTAAGGATGAAAAGTCACCCAAGAGACCAGGGCTGAGGTTGGTGTGGGTCAAGGAAGTGTGTTATCCACTCTTTCCTTCTCTCCTCCCCCCCTCCTCCCGTCCCTCTCCCTCTCCTTTTTGCATTTGTGCTTGTTTCTGGGGGACGCACGTGTCATGCACACTTGTGGAAGTCAAAGGAAAACTGGGTGTAGGCCCTTGGGTGCCTTCCACCTTTTGATTTTTGAGACAAGGTCTCTCACTGATTCGTGACTTTGTCATGCTGAGCACACTAGTTGGGCCCCAAGCTTCCAGGAATCTCTGTCTGCTGGCTCATTGCTGCTGGGTTTATAGACACAGACCACCACACTCAGCTTTTGATGTGGGTTCTGGGGAGCTGAACTCAGGGCGCCTCAACTGGGGGATTGCCCAGATCAGATGGGCCTGTGGGTATGTCTGTGGAGGGATGATCTTGATTGCCCACTGATGCAGGAGAGCCCCGCCCACAGTGGGTGGTACTGCCCCTAGGGAGGCGGGCATCGGATGTACGAGGAAGAAGCTGACCATGAGGCAACAGGCAGTGTTCCTCGGTGCTTTCTACCTTAAGTCCTTGCCTGAGTTCTTGCCACGACTTCCCTCCTTGGTGAACTGTAACCTGTCAACCGAAACAAACCCTTTCCTCCACTGGGCTGCTTTGGTCATGGAGTTTGTTAGAGGAAACAAAATCAGGACTGTTCCCATTTTACAGGTGAGCACGTGGAGGAGTGGTTACCCAACTGAGAAGTGGCAGAACTCCTATTTGGCTACAGGTGGGCTTGATTCCAGACCCTAAGGTCTGAGCTTCAGGAACTCATTTTCCTCATAGGTGGGATGGGGTTTGGGATGGAAGACTCCATGGGGCTCAGACACTGACAGTGACAAATGACAGGAGTTTGCATAAGGTGACAACTAGCTCAGATTTGGTATTTTCCCAATGTAATCTGACCATTGCTACAGCAGCCTCTTCTGTACCCACAATGGGAGAGGAAAAGACCTTGTTGACTGTGTGGCCAGTGGGGTAAAGAACAAGCAGCGCCCCCTTAAGGCTAGATCCTTAGTGGCAGCAAGGATCCCACTACCACTACAATCTCCCTGCCTGGCTCAGCACTCCTGGTGAAGAAACTGTCCTCTGTTGCTAGCCTTCCAGGGTCTGAGGTTTCATTAAAGAAAGTGACATTTTCTCTTAAGTTTCTCTCTCTTGGAAAGCCTAAGAAACATCGTCTAATGAGCATAGAGGGCCTCCAGGGCACAGTAATATACACTATGGCTAGTTTTGACTCATCCTGCTCTCGTCCAGAACAATCTTAATTAAGTGGAAGGTGCTAGTAATGCTACAAGAATTTACCAACTGTCTCTCAAAGTAACTCTGATTAATAGCAGAGGCACAATAATGTCTCTATAACCAGGTCACATGAAATAATACAAATGACTGTCTGTTGCTATTTTTAAGTAATGTTTATTAGAATCCCTTGGCGCGTAATAAATTTAATTTACAGCTGCTTGCAGTCTGACTTACACACGGCCTCCTGCGGCTCAGCTCATTAACACACTTGGGAAGAAATGAGTTTTCCCATGCATTCTCCCATTCCATTTCTCCTTCCTTATGAGGCCAGATTGTGAGACTCTTTGAGAGCAAACACCACTCTTGTCTCCAGTACAAATTGCCTTAAATGCTCAGAGTTTGTTAATTATCACAGAGGCACACAACACAAATTCCTGTTAGACAGCCTGAGGCAGAGAGTTGGAGAAAGACTTGGTGAGTCAGCCGTGCTCCTGCAAGTGATCATCCTTAGGAAGGATGAGACACGGGAGGCCTGAAGACAACCTGAGCTTCGAGAACATTCCAGCTGGAAATCTAGAGGCCTCTGAAGAATTTAATCACCAGATGTTTGGAGAGTATAAGTGTTCTAGGTTGGGAGACCAAAGACCTGGGTTCTAGTTCTGCTGAGTTTGAGATGGAAGACACCAGAGGACTTGACCAGAGAGCCAAATTCAAATTTATTTTGGTTGGGTAGCTTGCTCTGTGAGGGTCCAGAGAGGATACATTTAGAGCTTTTCACATACTGTGTACACCAAGAGGTAGAAATGGGAGATGCTGCGCATACTGCATAATACTCCTAAAAACTTTGTGGGGCAGAGTGGCTGAGTTCTAGTTCATCACAAGGAAGAACAGATATCCACCCATTCTTATTAAAGAAACTCAACATGTAATAGGCAAATCCAGAATTGGGTGGTCTCGGTGTGCTAAGGAGAAGAAGATACATCTTTTTAATGTTATTGATGTTTGTCTTTCAAGACAGAGTTTTTTCTGTGTAGCCCTGGCTATCCTGAAACTCACTCTGTAGACCTCACATAGATCACTCACATAGATCTGCCTTCCGAGTGCTGGGACTAAAGGCCTGTGCCACAATGCCCAGTCAAAGAATATAAACCTTTTGATGAGATACCATATTCCCTTCCCTTGGGCTCAAAGATAGCTTTCTCCTAATCAGAATGAAACAATATTGTCATCTGTCCTAACCATTTATAGCTCCTGGGCTGTACAGGAACAGGTAGGTGGTGGCTACTTGGCCATGGGCCATAATTCAACAACAAGCATGAACTAGCTCTTGTAATATGGAGTGGACTACCCCACCAGGCTCAAAACTGCAGCACACTGATGGTTAGCTGGGGCAACGGGGGTCTTTTTTATTTTCAACACTTAGAACATTTACTTACGTGAAGAGCATGGATACACCTTGCCATAGTCCATAGTGTGTGTGTGTTTGTGTGTGTGTGTGTGTGTGTGTGTGTGTGTGTGTGTGTGTGTGTGTGTGTGAGAGAGAGAGAGAGAGAGAGAGAGAGAGAGAGAGAGAGAGAGAGGACAACTTAAGGAAACAGTTTTCTCCTTCTACCATGTGGATACCAGGGACCAAACTCAGGTCACCAGGCTTAGCTGAAAGTGCCTCTGCCTGCTCAATCATCTCATTCCCATTTCACGTTCTCTTTGGGGAGCTTTCTAAGGTCACAACCATGCTGTAGAGCCCCAGTGGTTGACAAAAAGAAATGTTCACTTTGACCATGAGTCTACATGATTGCCTTGATTCTAGCCAAGCTCCGCTGGTCCAGACAGGCTTGCTCATGACCAGTAGTGGTTGCAGATCATCCAAGAGGCTTTGGGGCTACTGTCTGGGCTTGCTCACTGCTCAAAGTTCAGCCAGCAACTGGCTAATCTAAGGTGGCTTGTGTTCCATGACCCTTTCACCTCTGGCAGGCTATCCACAGAGAAGCACAAGCAGACAAAGCCAGCCACACAATACCCAGCACTATCTGGTTGGCTCAAACAAAGCAGGGGCAAAGACTGCAAGTTGGACTGAGGGTGGTCCTGGGTCACATGGCACAGCAGGTGGGTTAGACGAAGGGGCTGCATTAATCTGTTCTGTGTTGCTATGAGACACTAGGAGTTTGGAAATGCAGAGAGGGGATATATGACCCACAGAACTGGTGGCTAGAAAGTCCAGGGAACACAGTGCCTGCATCTGGCAAGGACCTCTTTGCATGCATTGCATGGTAGAGAAGGAGAAAGGGAGAGAACCATGGGAGAGAACAAGCCAAACACAGAGGCTCCTCTGGGTTTGTCCCAGCCTGCTCTGCTGAGGATCATTCATTCCTTCAGAATCCAACTCATCTGAGAGTATGGAAATTGGCTCTCAAAGGAGGAGTCAATAGGAACCAATCATCTTCTATTGGGTCCCGCCTTTTAAAGGCATAGTACCTCCATACAACCTCACCTGGGCACCAAGCTTCTAGCAGATGAACCTCTGGGAAAAAAACTGCATCAGACACAGCAGGACATACACAGGGCCACTGATTCACTGATTTTATAGGATATATGTGGTAACAGTCACTACCTATATCAGTGCCATGCCCCACATCCCATTAACAGCAAGTGCAGGTCATTGTTGCCTTGTGTGTTGGCCCTGAGCACCAGTGTCTTCTCTCTCACGACCTAGATTACACCCAAGGTTCACAAAGAAAGGTTTATTCCAGAGCTCTCCCTTGCCTCACCAACTACCTGAGACAGCCATCTTATAAAGAGGGAGGGTTCTCTTGGGCTCAGAGTTTCCAAGACTGATTGACAGTTCCTGTGACTCAGAAGCACATCATGGTGGGAATGTGTGGGAGGAAGAAGCTGTGGGCCCAGTGTCCCTTCAAAATCATGAACCCAGACTTCCCAGTAGGTCCTACCTCTTATAGAGCTCCTATACTATGTGAAAACTGACCTACAAAACTCCATAGTACAAATGACTAGAACTCTGACAGAAAATTTAATCACCTGCTAGTCCCTCAATACCCACTTCTCTATTGCTCATTAGTACTGACACCCTGATCCATGACTATCATGATTAAGAAGTATGTTTCACAGCCTCCCTTGCGGCTAGGTATAGTCATGTGATTATTTCCAGGGCAATAGAGAGCAAGTGAAAGTGTCATGTGAGACCTCCAAATGTGACTTTTAGAAGGAAGAACGTATCTTTCTTTTTTCTCTTCCTTTTTCCTGCTGGTAGAATTCGGGATGTGATGGCTGGAGTTTGAGCAGTCATCTTAAACCACGAGGTAAGAAGACTCCTATGTGCTAAAGATGGCAGCTCTTTAGTTAAGAAGAACATGGATCTTGTTCCATAAGAAACTGGACTGATTCCTCCCCCACCCCACCCCCACAGATGCAGACTTGTCATATTTTTTCCAGAGAGAAAATGAAATTCTACTGTGCTCAGGCTTCTCTAGACATTGCTGATCATATCTGGTATTTACATAGTACTTTTAAATTTACAAAACCTATTCTCATTTTTTCTTATGCTATTCCCAGGCAAAACAAATGATGTTACTTATGTTCTCATTTTATAGACAAGAAACAGAGGCTTGGGGAGTTTAATCAGCTGCCCAAGATCAGTGTGTTAGGCAAAAACCCAACTATGTGACTCTTGGGCCAAGCTGTCCACCAGCACAGGGTGCACTTGGCTCAATGGTCTCCCTTCCATCATTTCTCCTTCCCCTGGATGCTGCTGAGACAGGAGAGAAAGGTAGGGGGATCTGGGGACAGAAGAAGAGGAAAGGACCCCTCATCCTGCATCTGGCTGAAGCTGAGAAGCAAGAACTCCAGCACAATGAGCAAATGTATAAGGCCATCTCCCTTCCCAACTGTAAACCTGTAGTTTTCTAAAAATCTCATGGGAAACCCCATTTACAGGGAAAGGGCATGTGCTAAACCCCCATGTAAACCTAGTAGCTCCTGTATCACCTTGTAAGATTAGAAATTCCATCCATGGCACCTCCAGAGCCACTCTGTAATTCTACTTGTCAAAAAATTGAGAAAATGCCTCAAAAGGTTTCTTAGAAACTAGAGAGCCATTCAAATGGTATATATGGCTAGTGCTAAGACACTTCATTGTGATTTTCCCTTGAGGAGTCCAATTCCCATGGTTGGATATGATTTCATTTGCCCCCTGTAGTCAGAAGTTTTCCTGTGTCCCACTCAGTCCCGCAGCTGCTCAGTCCCAAGTAAACACACAGAGGCTTATATTAATTACAATCTGTATGGCTTATGGCTCAGGCTTCTTTCTAACTCTTTCATCTTAAATAAACCCATTTCTATTCATCTATATGTTGCCATGTGGCTGGTGTCTTTCCTCATTCCACCCTTCTTCATCTCTGTCCTCAGTTTGAATGCACTGCCTAACCTTATTCTGCCTCACCATTGACCAAACAGCTTTATTTATCAACCATTGAGAACAACACATATTCACTATGCACAGAAAGACATCCCACAGCAGCCCCCTCTCATTTACATAATGAGTTCCAGGCTGTGGTGGTTTGAAAGAGAATGGCCCATAGGCTAATTTGTTTGAATGTTTGGTCCCTAGTTGGTAGAACTATTTAGGAAGGATTAGGAGGTGTGGTCTTTTTAGAGGAGGTGTGTTTCTTGAGATGAACTTTGAGATTTCAAAAACACAAGCCATTCCCAGTTAACTCCTTCTGCTTCAAGCTTGTGGATCAAGATGTGAGCTCTTAGCTACTGCCTGCCTGCTGCCATGCTTCCCTCCATGGTGGTCATGGACTCTAACCTTCTGGAACCCTAAGCTCTAGATTAAATGCTTCCTTTTATAACTTACTTTGGTCATAGTGTTTTGTCATGGAGATAAAAAAGTAACTAAGACACAGGCCAACCAGGGCTACATCATGAGACCCTATTTCAAAATAGAATGAGATCAAATAAAAAATTTAAAGCATCTTTCATAAAATCCCAGCTCCACCTCCTCATACTGTCTGACCCTAAAATTCTTTCCAGTGTCAAAGCCACGATTCCTGGACTGATCCAAATCCAAATCCCTAAAAGGTTAGGGGGACTCCTGAGACTGCTGAGGGTGACAGTGTGGACCAGAGTCTTTTTCTCCTCACTGACGACACAGCCAGTGTGGTCTTCACAAATTACCAGTATCTGAGGTTATTGACATGTTCTTTTAAAAAAAAAAACTTAGCTCTAGAAGACATTGCCAAAGTCTAGCCAGTGTCAGCAGATCACTGTCCTCTCCATTCAACTTTCCCTCCATCAACCTTGCCTCTTGATCTCTCTACTCAGGCCCAAGAAAGCATAATCAGGTATGTTAGCTACTTTTCTCATCTCCATGACAAAGTTCTTAGCAAAGTCAACTTAGGAAACAAAGGGTTTGTTTTGGCCGATGGTTGCATGGTCAACCTGAGAAGCTCCTGTGTTCATGGCAGTGGGTATATGAAGCCACTTTCCCTCATCTTGGAGGAACAACCAAAGCAGATAACTTGGGCTGTAACAGGGGTCATAATCCTCTGTTCTCACTGCTATGGTCCCAGTCTATCACCTAGGTTCCATGTCCAAATGGTTCCATGACTTTCCAAACTACAGCGCCATCCAAGTATTCCAACATATAAGCCTGTGGGGGACATTCAAGCCCCATTCAAACCACAACACCATGAAACAGCAACCCCAGAACTCTACCCAGTTGTTCGATATCAAAGTCAATGTGATTGGTGATGTCGCTCTGTATGCTGTGAATATGTGTTGCTCTGATTGGTTGATAAATAAAATGTTGATTGGCCAGTAGTCAGGCAGGAAGTATAGGTGGGATAAGCAGACAAGGAGAATTCTGGGAAGAGGAAGGCTTGGTCAGGAGTAGCCAGCCAGACACAGAGGAAGCAAGATGTGAAGGCTTCTTCTGAGAAAAGGTACCAAGCCACGTGGCTAAACATAAATAAGAATTATAGGTTAATTTAAGTGAAAGAGCTAGTCAGTAATAAGCTTGAGCTAATGGCCATACAGTTCATAAATAATATAAGCCTCTGTATGTTTGCTTGGATCTGAGCAGCTGTGGGACCAATGGGTGAGAGAGATTTGTCCTGACCATGGGCCAGGTGGGACACAGGAAAACTTCAGCTACATCAATGAGCCTTTTTTCCCCATGACACCAGCCTTCTGATTCTTCATCCTTCCCCAATCTCATATAGGATAAAGGGAGGCTGCAAGTCCCTAGACCCAGATCAAGCACAGCACCCTGAAGAGGGTGATCAGTGTGGGACTTGGGAGAGGCACTACCCGGGGAAGGTTAAGGACTGGAGCCAAAGGATGCTGAGGACCCTGCTAGGAAGTAGAAGGTAAAACCTTCAGGGCAGGAGTACAGGATGCATGTAAGGCAGGAATTAGAATTGAATGTGCACAGGAAGCCATTGCAGGTCATGCCAGGGAGAAAGCACATCTGTACCCAGATGCTGAGAGCACCAGGCTCTCGGTGCTTTGCAGCCTGTGATCATGTGTGTCCACACCATGCTATGACTGTCACTTTCCCTCACATTCTTTCTCACCCAAATGAAGCTCTTGGAGGGAAGGCAGGGGCCCTATGTCCAGCCATTCCCAGGGCTCAAGAATTGATATAGAGCCTGTAATCCAGACATGCTTTTAGGAAGGCCCAAGCAAGTGAAGGAGGCAGCAACAGTGTTTAAGAAACTGTGAGTGCAAACTGGTCTGTCTCCATCAGACCCTGAGAAAATGGTGATCTTCCGAAAGTCATCAGGAACAGCTGTGCGCCCGGCTGGCCGGCGCTAGTATGAACGGCAGGTCTCTGAGCTCCTGGGTGCTCCTGACATTTCTAACTAAAGTAAATGGCAAAGCCCTCCCTCCCTGAAAGATCTACAAAGACCGGAGTCAGACAGGTTTCCAGGCAGAAGCCATTCCCAGAAAATCCCACTGTAAACAAGAAGCTGTAGAATTCAGCGAGTTCCCCCTTGGAGGGAAAAGTTACCCAAACCTTTAATCATAAAGCAAGACACAGGATATAGAAATTTGCAAATTGTCTCTTCCCATTCATTCACTGAGCAAATACAGGTTGGGCTGTGGTGAGTGAGCACCCTGACTCTGGGGCTCCACTCCAGATTGGGAACACGGCAGCTGGCCTCCCAGTGGAAGTCCTCCCAAAAACAGAGTAGAGGACAAGTCAGGGTGCCCAAGGTTTATGTGTGAAATGAGAGAAACAACAGAGATGGGGTGAGGGGATTGGGCAGGGCAAGAGGAGAAGCCAGATGAGCTGGTGTTAAGGAGTCAGTTACTGCTGTGGAGACAGGGCCTCCCTCCACCATGGCCCTTAAAGAAGTGCAGAGATCTTTAAACTAGCTGTGCAAAGCAGAGTCTGGGCATGCTCATGGAAACCTGACCTGTAAATGTAAGTGGTACTATAGTCCAGGTGCCACCACCCCTTCTGCTTTGGGCTCCTACATAGGCTTCTGGGCTTTCAGGCAAAGAAGCAGTGATATGTTGCATCAGGAGCTTTAGGGTATGGGAGACAGAGGAGCTGCTCATCAACTCCATTGAAACCATCGGTGGGCTGAGGGGATACCGTGTGCAGTCTCTGCTTCAGGCAACGAAGAATGAAGCTGGACTCGTGCTCACATGGAACTCACTTTTTAGTGAGGGAGACAAGTCATCAACAAAACAGATGTATAACATAACATGTGTATCAGGAAGAATCAGATACGGGCGGGAGCGAGAGTAGGTTAACATGATTGCCACCAAGCCTGGGGACCTGAATGTGATCCTTGCAATCCACACGGTGGAAGGAAAGAACCAATTCCTACAAACTGTGCTCTGATCTCTGCATGGGAAGTCAAGAGCCAGTGGGTTAGAGTGTAAATAAGGCAGGGCCATCTGGGTAGGTGTCTCAGTGTGTTTGGTATTGCCATCATAGAATGACTGAAGGAGCTTAGTTTACAGAGGGAAGACATTCATTCATCACAGTTTCAGAGGTTTGGAAGTCTAAAATTGAAGTGCTGGGAGGTTTGGCATCTGGCAAGAGCCCTGTCTCTGTCTCCAAGACTGCACCTTGGAGGCTGCCCCCCCCCCCCAATACCCTTGCTTATGTGTCTCCAGAGCAGAGGGTGTGAGCCCACAGCATCAAGTCTTTTCCACTGGAGCACTCATCCAGTCAGAGGCGGAACCCTCGTATCCCAAAAACCTCCCAATAGGCCCCAGCTTCTGCATTGGAATCAAGGCCTCAACATGAATTTGGATGACACTAAGTATTCAAATCATAGATGTGTGTATTGTTGACAGAGTGGCACCTGAGTGAGGGAGTGGGCCCTGGTGACCCTGGGGAAGAGCTGTCTAGACATCAGGAATGACCAGGCTGAGGCAAACCCAGGTCAGAGGGTTTGAGAAATAACAAGGTGGCTGAGGTGGAGTCATGGGGGATGGGGGGTGTCTGTGACCTCAACAGGCTGCAGAGAGACATGCCATGGGAGACAAGTTTGGCTCAGCAGGACGCAGTACCCAGTGTTGGTTCAAACTTCTGGAGCCTAATCCTGAGTAGTTTATTTTAGGCATATTTAAGCACAACACTGGTGAAAACTTTTCTAGTGATAATTAACACAATCCCATGTGTGCAACGAAGCACACGTAAATCTCCATAAGGAACAAAGTAAACTAATTACAAATCAGACCAGCAAATCAGATGCAGAGACACAGAGACTCTTTGTAAAGTCCCTGAAGAGGGGTTCTACACATGTACTGAGAAAAACTAGCTCGTGATAAGGGTCTGAGGAGGGTCTAGTGCAGGAAAAGTCTCTAGCTACACGGTTAGAGCCAGGATCGCCAGGCTGGAAAACACATCTGCACACAGCCTTCTGGGTGGGTAACAGCGATTGCATTCCTTCCCTGAAGGAACAACCCTGTGTGCTCAACATCCTAGGTTCCCCTAGTGCTTATCTGTGAGCACAAAGACCTCTGTGTCTCCTACAACAGGGGACACAGAAAGGCTGTGGAAGGGAAGCGAGGGGGACGCTGGTCCATAGGCTCACTGCATTGGGTTTGTTCATGTAATGCTGCCCTGCCAGCACTCTTGGATGTGTTCACTAAGCTCCTGGACTCAGAGATGGAGAGCAGACTCCTAGCTAGAGGAGGAGGCGGATTTGCAGTTACAAATGGGCCAGGATTTCACGTGGGCCTGCTCTGTGGAGGGCCCTGGGCTAGAGGCTTGACTGGCATTGTTTCTAATATTGCTCACTACAGACAAGCAGGGTGTCATCCCCTTCTTAACTTTACAATCAGCAATCCTGAGACTCAGAAAATTTCAGAAAACTGCGCAGATTTGTCCTGGAGCCAAGTGACACCAAGATCAGACTTGTCCCTGCAGACTTTCTGAGAGCATGCTACACTGTGTCCCAATCTGCTTTCTGTTGCTGTAAGAAAATATCTGGGGCTGAGCACTTTTCGAAGAAAGGAGGTTTATTTAAATTACAGTTTTAGATGTTGGAAACTTTCTTTTTAAATACCTTTTTAAGGATTTATTTCTAATTAAGTATATGTGGGAGGGATGCCTGCACACCCACGTGCATGTGAGTGCCTGAGAAGACCAAAGATGTCAGATGCCCTGAGAGAATTACAGGCAGTTGTGAGCCTCCACGCATGGGTTCTAGGAGCACTGCTCAGGTCCTTGCAAGAGCAGCACTTGCTCTTTACTGCTGAACCATTTATGTCTCCAGCCTGAGGTTGAAATTTTAAAAATTAAGACTGGTGAGGGTCAAATGGTAGACATGATCATGTTGGACTCTTGTGCAAAACTCAGGAAGTCAGAGGGGTGAGGGAAGTTTTCACTTTGCATGATAATTCATATTCACATAAGAAATCCCAGAATCCCTTTCAAGGGCAGTGCTTGCAATGACTTAACTACCTCCCACTAGGCCCCGCCCCTTAAAGGTCACACCATCTCTTAGCATCACCACCCTGAGAGCTAAGCCCCAACACATGAGTCCACATCAGACCCATCTCACTTTCACATGATTAGATTCCATTGTGAGGTGTACTGTGCTATGTCTGAGAAGGAGAGAAGAGGGACAGGAGGATCCTATGGGAATTAGCCGAGTTCCCAGGAAGAGATTCTGGACAGAGGAAGCAGTGTGAGCAAAGACAGGAGATGTACACCAGCAGGCATGTGCTGGGAGCAGAAGAAATTTGCAGCGTAAAGGTATGATGAGCCAGAAGGGGAAGGGGTCTAGGGTGGAGGGTCCTCAAAGGTTATGTTAGGGTGTCTTCTGGGTCATTTTAGGCAGGAAGGAGGAGACACGGTTCCATTTGCAGTTTAGTGTTGTGCATGCTTTTCTTCCCCTATGAGAACGAGAGACCTCAGAGAATAGGACTCTCTTCTTTTCTGGTGTCTTCCAACTGCCCCAGCACACAACAGTGCTCAGCTCAACCCAGGTGACCGAGCTGGCTCGGCCTGCTGGGCTGGCATTTGGACTCAACTGTCCTGGCCAAAGGAGTGGTCAGCCAAGTGGCCCCAACCAAATGTTCTCTGGATCCCTTGTTTGGACTCTCTTTTGATGGAGAAACATGGCACTGGGCCAGAGTGACGACCAACCATGCCCAGACGTGAAAACTTTTCCAACTCTTGGCTCCTTCTCAGGGGTTAAGAAAGGGCAACAAGAAGGCTGGAGATGTGACTCCATGGAAAAGAGTTGGCCTAGCACTCTTGATGACCTGGGCTTGATGGCCAGCACTGCCACAAAAGTGTATGTGTGTGTTTCTGTCTGTCTCTCTGCGTCTGTCTGTCTCTCTCTGTGTGTGTGTGTGTGTGTCTGTCTGTGTCTCTCTGTGTGTATGTATGTATATGTGTATATATATATATCTTTCTGTGTATGTGTGTCTGTCTGTCTGCCTCTTTCTCTCTCTTTGTGTGTGTGTATGTGTGTGTGTGTGTGTTTCTGTCTGTGTCTGTCTATCTGTTTCTCTGTGTGTGTATGTGTCTGTCTCTATGCCTGTCTGTCTGTGTCTCTGTGTCTGTCTATCCGCCTCTCTCTCTCTTTGTGTTTGTGTGTGTGTGTGTGTGTGTGTGTGTGTGTGTGTACAGGGCAGATATGAATAATTTTAAATCAAAGCTAAAATTCGTCCTGGCTCCTTTATACATGTATAAACATCCAGCCATGTATAAACATCCAGCCTCAAAGAGGTAGACTAAAGGTGGTATTGGGAAAAGAACAAAATTGCGTTTTGAGATGGAGCAAACCTGTCCACACACACCACTAAGGAGAGATTACTGCTTAGCTTTTAGGTCATTGACAGAGGATGGGACAAGTCTCAGAAGGACCAGTGATGTCTCTGACAAAGCACAGGAGAAACATGGGGCTCCCCTCCCTCAGACCCAGCGAACTAGTGAAACCTCCTCTCCGCAGAGGCATAGCTGTCTTGTGAAGTGCGCTATTGGCAGTCACGTAGTTAGTTGAACCGGAGGTAGTGAACAATTGGGATAATGTCAGTGTCTTTGTAACAACCGTGTTTATTTGCAGCATTTCAAAATGAAATGGGCTTGCCTCATTTCCAAGCTCAATGATGAGCATCTCTTTGCCAAATGGGTTTCCATTGTTTTCTTTGTATTTTGCTCAAGAATACCCCTGATGTCAATTCACACTCTTGCAACACATTTCCCTTTACCCCTCAAAATCATTACAGACAGTGGTTTCCCCTTCAACCAGCTGCTATTTGATAAGCTTCGAGAATCATCTGTGTTAATTCTTCCCAAAACCGTGTGACTTAATTATATCTAAATACTATTATAGTCCACAACAGGAGAGGGCCAGGTGTCAGGTTTTAGGAAATTCTTCAAAGATTAGGTAGTGATAGTCATGGGGTTGAACTCAAGAGCCCAGATCGATCTATTTGTTTGTCTGTCTGTTTCTGAGACAGTCTTGCTATGTAGCCCAGGCTGTCCTCAAACCCATGACCCTTCGTATATTCCACAATGCCTGGTGAGAGCCTAAAGAAAACCATCTGCATACTTAAAGAGCCATTTCATTTGATTCCTTGCAGCCACACAGATGGTCCAGATACACAATACCCTGGTTACTATGGTGTCGCAGTTCATTTGATGTATATGGCATAACCTCTGGGGCCCCAAAACAAAGGGGTTTGATGGGTCCCAGAGTTTGTGGTTATATACACCAAATGAAGTACCCCAGGAAGGCTGGAGGAGAAACTTGTAACAGCCCATCACGGGTGTGCAATCCAGGGTAGAAAGCAGGAGAGAGAGCAAGGGAAGCAGGATAAGAAGGAGGACAACTTCGGGGTGATGCTGAGCCAGCCGCAGTCCTGCCAGGGAACACAGCCAGCTGTTCAGTTGCACAAGACATATTGGACTAAGCCATATGGAGCTTCAGATGAAGAAAGAGATATAAATCATCCGCAAAGCTTCCTAGACCCTATCATTGATCAAAGTCCATCCCCTGGAGAGTTAGCTCTCCGACACCTTTAAGTATATTCCTCAACCCCATATTGACAGCTGGAGGGAAGCAGCTGCTGCTCCTCATGGTGTGAGGTTGGTGAGACAAAGGTTCTGAGATTCCAGCCCATCCAGGTTAGACACCTTGGTTGGCTTCAATACCTCTCCCACGGTGGGGACCATGGCAGCCATGCTCAGTGTCAGCTGTCCACTTGAGGGAGGGTGGGACAGTTGGAGGCATCTGGAGACGGAACAGTGGTGGCAACTTCTGCTCTCTCCACTTAGCAGCAGGAAGAGAGAGTAGACCTGGCCTTGCCCAAACAATCTGCTATGGCCTAGCTCATATTCTCTTCTGAGTTTGTGTGGCTTGAATGTGGTTTGTCCCCACCAAAACTCACCATGAAGTTCACTGCCTTGGTGTGCAAGTGTCAAGAAGTGGTAAGACCTTTACAGGCTGATCAGGAAGTCTCCACCCTCAGAGATGCTCCTGAGTTCCCATAAGCGGCTTCCTATGAAAGTTAGCATTCTCTAGTTGCCTTTCCTGACATGTGGCTTTGCAAAGAAACTGAGAAGGTACTGGTGCCATGTTCTTGGGCTTCCAGAACCAGGAGCCAAGACCAGCTTCTTCCATTATGAATTCCTTAGACTTAAGGTTCTCTGACAGGAAATGGACGGACACAGATGCAGCTCCTGTCCTATGATATTTACATCTCATTTAAGGACAAAATTACCATCAATCCAAGAGTGAAAGAAAGCCTAATCTTTGATGTGGTCAATTCCAACTTCCTAAAAAAGATGGAAAAGATTAGTAAGCTAGGCTGGAGCTGTCCTTCTGCAGCTGTCCAGGGGCCATGATTGATATCCACTCTCTTCTCCTTACCCCCTCTCCCCTTCTAGGATTCCATCTGCAGTTCTTAACCTGAGGGTGTCTGGGTTTTGCAGTTGCCTGTAATGAAGATCTCAGGGTGCTGGAGTCATAACAAAAACATCACAGATTGTGTAGCTTGAACAACAGGGCTGATTTTCTTACAGTTCCAAAGGCTGGATGTTCCAGACCAAAATTCAGCAGGGTCAGTCTCTGATGAGGCCAACAACTTCTACCACTTTGTTGCAACCATGACTTTTCCTCTAGGGTGAGGAACAGCACTATCTAGCTCTGTCTTTTCTTACTTTTGAAAAATAATGTGGGATTGCCCCCACCCTCAACCATAGCCTTAGCTAAGCTTGATTACTCCTGAGTATGCTGTCTCTAAAAACAGCCACACTGAGAGTTAGAGCCTCAATGTGTGCATTTGGGGAGACCAAATTCAGTTCATAGTACCAGTCATATTCTTCCCTGCCCTCACTGTGTGATAGTAACCCTAGCTCCCATCCCCTCCAGAAGTCCCTCTTACTCCTGGTCCACTGGCCAGGTCACAGTCAGTGTCTAGTTTCATGGGACCCCTGCATTGATGGATGTTTCACACCCTGGGATCCAGGACCATTAATTCTTTAAAGTCCAAGATTTGCGGGACAAGAGGCATAGCTTCTGCAGGTTTCTCCTCAGCAACTGGATTCAGGCCAAGCTGCCTCCTTTGCTTGATTCCTAGACTTGTGCATCTTAGTTATTGGAAACATATCTACTGGCTCTCTAGTCCAGGAAACCTCATTTCTAAGCTGGGTGACACCGTTCCTTCTTCTGTGGATCATTCCATTGCCCATGGAAGCACAGGGGAGTTAATGAGAGAGGCCCTGCCATCCCGCCCAACCGAGTGCTGGCAGCCACATTGGCAATGGGTGCTCTCAAGTGAGAGATGGCCCTGCCTTCATGCTCTCCATGCATCTGTCTATTCATCATCTACAGGCTCCCTACACCACTTGACTTTTAGCTGTGTTATTTTCACATGCTTAAACTATTGTCCCAGCCGTTTACCTCTCTCACGGGAAGCAGCTCAAGTCTACACCTCAGGCCGCCTCTCCTGTATTTCATCCCCACCTATGAACAGAGATGGGTGCAACAAGAGCCTATGCCCAGCTAACATCAGTATGTCATATCAGTCTGTATGTGGTTGAAGTTCTGGTTCTTTTTTCCTGCTATTGGACTTTCAGAAGAAGCTCCTGCTTGAGGCCAGAGATGCAAATTGAGGAAGAGCTTCAATAGATATTTCCAACATGAGAATCTGGGCCAACTGTCTAGCAGCAGACTGTTGTTTCTGGAGTCACTCAAGACTGACCTCAAGTCACCCAGTGTTGGACTGCTATTATTTGGTTATCGGGATGCTTGGCTGCATGGCTCTTCCTTTTCCTTTCAGTGTATGTGTAGGTGTGTTTATGTATGTCTGAATGAACATGCGTGTGGGTGTACATACACATATGTGCACACACATGGGGATCTAACTCAGGTTCTCATGCTGCAAGGCCAGTACTTTATTGACAGAACCCTGTCCCCAGCCCCTTATACATACATGCATATACATAATAAACATGTGTGTTACATACATTCGATCTTCAACACTCATGTAAAATCCAGGTGTGGTGGTGCACACTTATAAACCCAGCATTGGGGAGGCTGATACAGGACACTCCCTGGGCTCAGTGGCTCACCAGCCAGCTTAGCTGAGTCAGTGAGCCCCAGGTCCAAGAGAGGGAAGGGAGGAGAGAGAGAGAGAGAGAGAGAGAGAGAGAGAGAGAGAGAGAGAGAGAGAGAGAGAGAGAGTCTCAAAAATCCAAGTTGAAGGCATCTGAGGAACACCACAAGCATGCACTCACTAACACATGCACATCTTCATGTACACTCCCACACACATACATGAACACACACATACACAAATGTTTATATACCAATCAACACTTTTTGTCTCACCCCTAGTTATATGGTGATCTATTGGTCATTGATATGGGTCTCAAAGCTCAACCTCATGGCCCTGTCAGACTTGATACCAATTGTGAAAATTATGCCTATGTTGTGTCTTGTGACTTGGTATGTCCCTGGCCTTTGCCATCATACTGACCTCCATTGATGTGAGCGAATTTATTTCCATCTCCCATCATCGAAGCCAACTTCCAGCTTTCAGAGGACAGCCATTGTTGAACTTCCCAAAGAAGTGGACGTTGCCTTCCCAGACCTTCTCCTTATGCCTCAGAGAAGGGAATGTTTACCAAAGGCTAAGGCTATGAGAACGACAATCAACTTGCAAGGTTCCCACTCCAATGAGGTCACTGTCGTACCCAGGGCAAATGACACTGTTCTATTTTAACAAAGGTTAAAAAAAAAAAATCAACCTGCCTTCCAGAAACATTAGGGGGCTTTGGCCATCAAACATCTTCAGGCTTGTCTATGCAAATGTCTCTACACCAGATCAGAAGGCCCAGCCTTTTCCCTGTAGCAGCCCTGATTTAGATTAAGACACCTGCGTGGCTATGCGTTTGGCCCCCTTCCTGTCAGCTCCCCTTCTAACTAGATCCTGGGCTTAGCTTCCAGTCTGTCTTGTGGGTGTTCCTCAAGCTTTTACAAAGCACGGCTTGAGTGGGCAACCAGTCTTCTAAGCTGATTGTTTTATTCTTACAATGTAAAATGATGCCAGAAAAAGTCACCTGACCAACCCCACATCCTTGCGACAGCTGTCGCTCTCACTCTGAGCCGCTGGATCCCATAGAGCTTTGCTTTCCAGCGATTTCTCGTTCCATGAGCTGTGGGTGAAGCTTTGGGAACTGCCATGCTGGGGCTGGAAAGGTCGCTTTGCAGTTAAGAGTGTTTTTCTATTCTTCCAGAAGACCTTAGTTCAGTTTTCAGCATCCATGTCAGGTGGCTTACAACTGCTTTCTAACTCCAGCTCCTGGGCATCTGATGCGGTCTGCTGAAAGTTCCTGTCCTCCTGTGCATGCATCCACATCCCTTCATGTACATGCAATTAAATATTTAAAAAAAAAAAAAAGAATCAATCTAGCCGAGGTGACAACCAAGATCAGCCATCTCTGTAAGCAAACACCACCTCCTGCTGTCTCCTAAGGAGCAGGGACAACCTCCATACACTACAAGTAGCGATGCTAAGTAGACTTTCTAGAAGGGATGTCGGACTTGGTTCTTCCATCAATTTGTTTCAGTGAGCAAAGCCATGCCTGGGGGGTCTACGAGGTAGACTAGATGGAAATGCATAGAAGATAGGTAAAGCACACTCTGGGTGTTTTGTGAGAGTTTCTCTGGAAACAATTGACACATCAGAGAACTGAGCCAGGAAGCCACATCCTAAATGTGAGAAGCACCATCTGATGGGCTGTGAGCCGGTTCCAGAGAAAAAGCCAAGGGGGTTGCTTAGATGAGAGGGCACAAGCCACCCCTCTTGGTCGGTTATTGTTTGTTTGGGGGCCTAGTACCATCATCTGCAGACATCAGGCCCTGGATTCTCTTTGACTCTTTAAGGACTTTGGATTTGCATCAGTGATGCTCCAAGTTTCCAAGCCAGCTGCCTTCGTCTGGGGCTGTGGTGTTCACTTGTTCTGAGGTTCCCAGCTTCTTGCACTTGGTAATTTATTTCCTGTTTCTTAAGCCTGCAGCCAAACACTATGGGACTCTGCTGCCTCTGACTGTGTACACCCATCTAATAAATAAGCTCTTATTAGTCTGTTCTGTTCATTCTGCTCCTCTGGAGAAACCTGGCAGATACTCTTTAGTGAGGACCAAAGCCCCAGAGCAACAGGAATAAGGGAAAGAGAAGCAAACACAAGGTTGGGTGTTGTCAAACTAGCCAGAGCTTCAGATGTCGCTGCTGCTCTTTCACACCTCTAGGTCAGCTTCTGATAGGCCACATGGAACCAGCAGACTCCACAGCCAGGTCTCCCTTCATCCTTCATCTCTCCTCTTTCACTGACCCACGTTTTTCCAAGGTGGGGTGGTAAAGGCCTCTTGGTAAAGTTGCTCTTTGACTCTTGTAATTAGATACCGTAAGTCACAGGAGTCCAGAAAGACTGACCTCCCTGGGTCCTTTGATGACATGAAAGACCTATTACAGAGGAGGTCTTCATTCTAAGGGAGGTTGTAACATTCCCTAGTGTCAGATGGGCTAGGAAGCTGGGGACCAGGTGATTCTCCAGAGGTACATAGGTTAAGCCCAGAATTTAAAAAAACCAAATACCAACATACAAACCCACCCAGGCTTACCTCCAACTTGCTATGTAGCTAAGGATGACCTTGAACTTCTCATCTTTCTGGCTCTGCCTCTACCTCCTGAGTACTAGGACTGTATGCGGTTTATGCTGTACCTAGGAACCGATCCAGGGTTTTGTGCATGGTAGGCAAGCGCTCCAACAACTGAGCTACATACACCCCAGCTGGAATGTCTTAACCCTGTAATCAGAAGTTAGTATTTGTGAATCTTAGGGCAAGAGCTGTGTGATTCTGGCTAGGAACGTCTCTGGGCTGTTGTGAAATATTAGTTTAAGATGTGTTACATTCATTTATGCTGTAATGGTGCAAAGATGTGTTGCATTCTAGAGCTGAACAGCCAATAGCAAGGCAGGGGAAAGACTAGGCTAGGCTGCCAGGCAGAGAGAATAAATAGGAGGAGAAATCTTGGGAAGAGAAAAATCGAAGAACAAGGAGCAAGAAAAGGAGAAGGAGAGGAGGATGTCAGGGGCCAGCCACTCAGCCAGCCACTCAGCCACTCAGCCACTCAGCCAGCCAGCCACAGAGTAAGAAGGGAAGAAAGATACATAGAATAAAGAAAGGTAAAAGCTCAGAGGCAAAACCTAGCTAAAGAGAAATGGGATAATTTAAGTTGGAAAAGCTGGCTAGAAGCATGCCAAGCTAAGGCCAGGCACTCATAAGTAAGAATAAGCTGGGTGGCAGGCCCCCAAAAAGTTAAAAAAAAAAACAACCATATACTGAACTTTTCAAACAGAACAATAGCCTTAGCCTCCCAGGATTATGAGAACTGAACTTAAAATGTGACATAAGTAATATTTTCAACTAGCAAAGGGCTCCAGGTATCTGATGCTGTTGACTTAGCTAAAGACTGGAGTCCTGTACTGGGCAAAATATTCCAACTGGCTTAAGCTACATTTTCAAAGACATGAAAACATCCAGCATCATTAAATCCCAGCTGATGGACAGGCCTTAGTTCTAGCTTCGCTCCCCCTTCCACACTGACCTGGGAAGCTCTTTTCTCCCATCCCTTCTCCCTGACTGTAAAAGTACATGATTTATTACATTTGTTACTGTTGTATTGTGCCTGGCACCTACCGTGTGTGTGTGTGTGTGTGTGTGTGTGTGTGTGTGTGTGTGTGTGTGTGTGTGTGTGGCTATTGCACTGAACAAATGACTGGATTCACGAAGGGGCAAATGTCTCCACGTTTTTGCCTAAGGGATTAACAAAATTATTGACCTGTTCCCTAGGTCACTCTATCCTGGCAGGCAGTCTTCGCCCCAGCTTCTGTTCCTCTACTCTTCATAAGTGCAGGCCCCTCTTAGTGATAGTGGAATATCAAAGTACTGGCAATGATGGTGTTATTGGTTCCCTTACCTGACCCTGGGTTCTTGGAAGGGTCAAGGCCTCACTCACATCTGCTGTATAGAACTGGGCATCTGTAAGGCACACAAGTACCCCTGCCAGGCATGCACTAAGAAGGAAAGGCCTTGCTACATGCTCTGATAAAGGAAGTTGCTGAAAAATTGGTCCAAAACCTAGTTTGCAGAGTGGTTTATACTTAGGTGTGGGTTTACCTGGAGTGACAAGGGGAACTAAGTAACTTTTTTTTTAACCAGTGAGCTGTAGTAACTACCCTCCACTTTAAGCCACTGATTCTCTCACCCAATCCCCAAACAGGATTGTCCAGCTCTTGGGGACTTTGACTGGAATTGTCACACCCCCATCTCCACAGGCCATCAATCAGAGTGCTTATAAAGCGCTATCACCAGATGAGCAGGGCGCCTCTGTGGCGCCCGTGAAGAAGGTTCCTGTGAGGCAGGAGCTTGTTTGAAAGAGAAGTAACCAGCTCCTTCCTTCCTGAAGAACCGACTTGTTGATAATCTTGCTTCAAACATTTTGGGGATGGTGGAGGAAAAGTCCTGGAGAAAAGATTCTCTTGGGGTGTCGCGACTCCCCCCAAGACTCAGTGGAGTAATGAAGGAGAGTCCTAAGGTCATGTCTGCCAATCGGAGGGAGGTCAGAGACACTGCACTGGAGGGCTAGCCTGTACCGTCCCAGCCCTGCACCTTCAGAGCCTGCAGGGAAAGGGGTCCTCCGGGAGGATGGCGCACAGACAGGGGCCCCGCTAGTCTGATCTCACTATCACCTTCCGGCAGCCTGGGGGTGAACTTGAGGGAAGGGCAAGCCAGGAGCAGGAGCCACTGTCACTGGGAGTCCTCGGCCTCTAGGGTGAATAAATAAATTATTAAGCGCCCAATACACAATAGCCTCGCTAGATGGAGACGAGGAATCACTGCAGCGGCGCTGGCGGCCGCGGCGGCGGGGAGCGCGGGCGGGAGCGCAGCCCGGGAGGGAGGCGGGCGAGGCTCTGGCTCCGCTCACGTCTGTTTTCCTTTTTCGTGCATTATTTATTTCGCCTCCGCCCGCGGCCCTGCTGCCGGAGCGGGTGCTCCCGGCCGGCGCCTCTCGCCCGCTGCCTCCCGAGGGCCCCAGGCACCCAGCGCCCCGGGCAACCGCGCGGCGCCACCGGGAAGGGCGGGGACCCGGGCGGCGCAGGGACCCGCGGCAGGGCTGGAGGAGGGCTCCGGCGGCCGACTCCCCAAGGATCCGAGGACACTTTCCCCGCCCTCTGCCTGGGCAGTCAACCCGGGCCCCGGGCTCGGGGTGGCCGCCTTTCCTGGCCCGCGCGCGGCCAAGCGCAGCCCGGAGCCCCGTGCGAGCGCGCCGCACCCCGGGTCCCCAGATCAGCTGCCCTGGAGGCCCAAGCCGCGCGCAAACTTTTGCTTCAGCGCCCCGCGCTCTTCCTCTGCGAGTGAAGCCCCCGAGCGCCCGCGCAGCCGCCAGGGTGAGCTTGGAGGCCCCGCCTAGAGGGCGGGGGACTGGGGAGGCGGCTGGCTTTAAATGGGGGCCGTCCTGCCGTTGAGAAACAGAGCTGCTGTGAGGGGAACCCTGACTTCCCTTCCCAGTATAGACGATCGGTGGGGGTCGCCGCCAGACAAGGTGGCGTGAGGCACCGGAGGGGTGCGGGCGAGCATGAAAGCGTTCGGGAAAACCTACGCCTACCCGGGAGCAGGAGCTGGGGCTTGGGCGGCCAATGGGGGCGCGCACGGAGGTGCCTAAGTGGCAGTGTGCGCAGTGAAGTCCCTGGGGCAGAGAGATTGCACGCAGAGAGTGATTTGGTGGTACTGTGCATGCAGAGTCAAGGAGTGTGCGGGCGGGAGTCGGTGGCAGTGCATGGGGGCCACAGTGCGTGTGCGCGCAGAGTGAGTGGTTTTCGCTGGGTCTGAAGCTTACTCCTCGTCAGAGTTGTGCATGTCAGTTTCTGGGGCTGTATGAGGTTCAGTAAGTGTGTTTGAATGTTTCTGGAGGCGTGCATGGGATCAAGGTATGCACGCAGTATCCTGAGGGGGAGGACGGTTGTGCCAGGATAGGGTGTGAGTTCTGGGATGCACTGAGAGTGAGCAAGTGTGCACGCTGCAACGAAGATGAAGGCTTGCTTTTGCGCAGGTGCCCCAAAGTGCGGGGCAAGTGAGTTCTCACCGCGCTGGTACCTGAATTGATGCTACTGTGCCTGCGCAGTGTCCATCTGACTCAAGCCTTGCTCCCTTGGACAGTTCAGCCCACCAGTGGGCGCCGCGGGTCGAGATGCTACTCCGGGACCTGGTGCTGCGCCGTGGCTGCTGCTGGCCCTCACTACTACTGCACTGTGCGCTTCACCCACTCTGGGGCTTCGTTCAGGTGAGAGGCGGGTAGAGGCCTCCTGGGTAGGGGTGGGGTCACTTCAGAGCGCTCCCTATAGCCACCCACTGACTGGTCCTGGGGACAGTTGGGAAGAAAGAAAAGCTGGTCAACTACAGCATGCTCTGACCCCCAAAAGATAAACTTCAAAAGGAGCTTCAGTTGTGGCCTGAGGCCTACAGGACCGAACTTGGCATAGAAAGGTGCTGAGACCTCATAGTCATCTCTGCTGCAGCCTTTGGGAAAAGAAACGAACTTAAAAAGAGAAAGGATCCCACTATGGTCCTTTGTTTCCTACCAGATTCCATCCCTAAACTTCAAATTAGTCTTCCTACTGTCTTCCACCTGGGGTGGGGGCTGTCTCTTGTAAGTAGTGCCTGGGCAGGTGGATGAATTATTGCCACCTGGGCCATCATTCACACAGAACATCTGTCAAGACCACCAGAGGACAAGTCCCTCACCTTTGGTCCCCCAGTCTCCAGGGCAGAGGCTAAGCAAGAGTCCACCAACTGCAGTTACTCCTCAAGGCAGAGAGAGGCTTGGATGGGATGTTCTCTAGTCCCACCCAGAATCCCCATGCCCAGCTGTCCTCACCAGCCAAGCAACTGGCCAGCATACTGAAGCTCTCTGATCCCGGCTTTCTCCTTTCTTACTGCTATGGGGTCAGTACTTGTTTACTTGGTACTTCACCTGGACCACAGAAAACATGGTTAGAAGCTGTCCCTGCTGTTACTGGGATGTAAGGTGCTACCTGTCCTGCATCCACTGGGCAGATACCCCCATCTCCATCACTTTCTAGAGGCACCCCACCCCCAGCACAGTCCAATGCTTCTGCTTTCTCTGCTCTGGCCTGTCTCTGGCTTATGACTGCTTTGTCTGTGTCCTCAGGATTCAAAGAACACTTGGGCCATTGAGACTAGGTCCCTTGGTTCAACTTCTAGCTGGGCTCCATGGCAGAGCTCACCTGTCTATGCCTTTACATGCTTCGTTCTCTGTCTTCCCAAAGATCTTTCAGTTAGGACCAAGAGAGCACTGATAATATTGCCTTGAGACTAGAGTGCTGGCTGCCCTGCACTTCAGAGAGACCCTAAAGAGAAGAGTCACTGCTACCTGCCCTACCCTTCAAAGGACTAATAAAACAAAACAAAATCCATTCTGTGTGTCCCTACAGCCAGGCAGTTTTGACAAAAGCAATTGTGTGAGTGTGTTTCAGATTCTCAAACTCAATACAAATCAAGTCTCATGAAAATCAATTAGAAAAGAATCCTCCAGTTAAATAGAATGGGCAAGATCTTGGCCTGAAGCTCTGGAAAATTAATCTACAAATGATAGGGGCAGAGAGAGCAGAGGAAAGGAAGGGGGCTTGGGAATGAATGGGTCTTGTTTTTAAGCAGGAGAGCTGGGTTTGGGAAGG
Source organism: Peromyscus californicus insignis (assembly GCF_007827085.1). Taxonomy (NCBI): domain Eukaryota; kingdom Metazoa; phylum Chordata; class Mammalia; order Rodentia; family Cricetidae; genus Peromyscus; species Peromyscus californicus. The sequence goes on along the minus strand of NW_026294447.1, from coordinate 52,265,002 downwards.
AACACAGGAGAGAGGAAGAAGCATGCAAGCTCATAAGGCCATGTGTTTCTCTTTAAGTGGAGAGGATAAATCTGTCCGGTTGCAGGAGTTCCCTCAACGCAGAGAAAGAGCTTGGAGCCATCACTGCCTCCATGAGCATTCTTCCTAAGAATCCTCCAGAGGGTTGAAGGATAGGCCTGATACAACTGTCTTGTGATTAATGGGCCAGTTGATGAGACAAGAAACCTGGGTCCCTCGTGTGGCAGGTTCCTCCCCTGAAATTGGCGGAAGCCTCTGGCTATGGCAAGACAAGACACCGAGTTGCTCAAGTCCAATGACATTTTAATTGTCAAAGGTTGGTGGGGACATTCCTTAACCCCCTCTTTAATGTGTCTGGAATGGAGCTTTTGTGATTTAGGGTTCTCTAAGTTCACTTTAGTTGTGGTTGTGTTTTTTTGCTTGTTTTTTTTTTTTTTTTTTTTTTTTCTTGTAAGGGAAGAGGATGACAGGCTGGCAGATTTATTAGGTGTGACAGGAGTGTGTCTCATCAAGTTACTGTGGTGCTGGCCTATCTCCTTAAAAGATGCCAGAAGCCATCATCCTTGTGGATGCTCGTCTAAAGCGAGTGCCAGAGAGACAGGCTTGCATCTGGCCTTATGCATCCCTGTGTGCTGGCACCAAGTGAAGCTCTCCCAGACGTGGTGGAGCTGAGTCCTACACTCAGCTCCCTCGGCTGGCATTTTCCAGCAGCAGCACTGACCGGGCACCTCCTGGATGACAGGTTGTGTATCAAGTGCAAGGGGCTTAGTGGCCCCTGTCCTTGTGGCACTGGCAGGCTGTGCTGGCGAGGTCGTTAAACAAGTCATTGCAGGCAAAAGCTCTCAGGAGGAGCAAACGGCTCAGACCTGGAAAAAGAGTCCAAGCAAACTCCCACTGAGGTGTCACCACCGAGATGTGAGAGAGGCCAGTTCACACTAGATGGTGAAGCATCTTGACAGAGGGGACAGGCTGAAGCCAAGGGCAAGGATGAGGCAAGACCTGGGGAGAAAAGGAGCAGGCCAGCCCCCGACTGTCTTAAAGTTGAGATTTGATCCTGGGACTCACTCCTGGGGACAATGCCTCGGATTGTCACTTTAGACATCTCAACCTGGATTGGCAGGGAGGATGGATTCTGATTCCAGGGCACAAGACAGGGAGCCAAGAGCAGATAGGTGCAAAGCCTGTTTCCGCTTTTAGCATAAGTATATTCTGTACAATCCTGGGGGTATTTGTCAGATACAGTGTTGTTTATCCATCATTCAAATTTAACAAGGCTGTTTCCCCGAGCAATACTAGGTAAGAGGCAGGTGCTACTCAGTAGACATGGATACCTGGCGTAGGACAGTAACAGAGGGAATCGAGAGACGTAGGTAAGTTCTGGACATGTTTAGGAGGCAACATCCACATTGGATGTGAGAGCCACACAAATTGGCCTTGAATCTAACTCGAATTCTCAGAACATGGGCAAAATGCAGCCAAATTCTCAGCCAGGCTATCCCATGATGACCTCTAGCCATGTTCCCAATAAAGTCTCTGTTTGCCTCTGTCCACATTTATGTCTCTCTGCTTTCTGACATGGACACAGTGTGACCAGCCGCATCGGCCTCCTGCTGCTGGGTATTTCTTGCCATGATGGGCTGGCTGTCCCTGGAGCTGTGAGTAAAACTAAACTCTCCACAGCAGATGAGAAAAGCATCAGACAGTCACTGGACTCTGACAGTGTTGGATTGGATGCTGAGCCCATTATTTAGGCTGATCCCTTGTCTCACCTACTGTATGCCTAATACGCTTCCCATATCTGTAGTCCTCATGAAGACAGCATGTCGCTAACAGGGCTTAGCATGTCACTTGCTCAGGATGAATGCAACACATACCACCTACTTGTCTGTCCCAGGACACCTGTAGTTTTGCCTGAAGAGACAGGCAGTATAAAACAGCAGGGGCACTGCCCCAAAGAGGAATATTTGCAAGGTGAAGAGAAAGCAGGGAACAGGGAGGCCCAAGTCAGGCTGCAAGGACAGCTTGTCTCAGACGACTGTGTAAGAAAGGGCTTTGAAAGATGAAGAGAAGCCTGTTGGTGGGTATAGGGTTCAATGGAGGGAGGACTTAGCAGCTATTGGCTCACGCGGAACCAACCTAAAGGAAACTCCAGTGGGGCCCCAGATAGAGCTCACCCGTTGGCAAGGACAGTCAGCTCAGACTTGGCCCTTCTGTGAGGACAGGTTTTGTCTTTTTTTTTTTTTTTTTTTTCCAGAGCTGAGGACCGAACCCAGGGCCTTGCGCTTGCTAGGCAAGCGCTCTACCACTGAGCTAAATCCCCAACCCCTGAGCTAAATCCCCAACCCCGAGGACAGGTTTTTAAGCTGTTGTTCACTTGGGTCTCAGTGGAGCCTTCACATGAGAGCCCAGGATCCATTGATTTTTAAAATGCGAGCTCCTTCATTTCTTCCTCCTTCAGTCTTGAAAGTCGCTCTCAATTTTCTTGCCTGTCATTTCATCCTATTAAAAACACCCTCGTGGATCTGCACCCTTGTAACCTCTCACAAAAAAAAAAAAAAAAAAAAAAAAATGGGTCATCGTGTCAGGCTAGGTCAAACCAATGTGCTCTTCCTGAACGCTCCTGCGTTGAGTGTGCCTTGGAGACTGGAAAAGTAATTGCTCTGGCTGGGCATGGCCTGGAGTTCACATGCCCAAGCTCTGAGTCTTAGATGGAGATGGTATAGAGCAGGGAGGGGGGTCAGGCCGGATTGGAGGGGGGACTCAGACACATGGCAGAGAGTCTGTTCTTCTTACCTCCAGCTCCGACAACTGAGTCATGTCGGTGCAAGAACGAAAGACCCTCATTCTCTGAGGATGCACCCTTCCCTTGGGGACAGGGCTGCTTTCCAGGGTCAGAAACATAGTCAATGGCCCTTTAAAATTCCAAGAGGTGGTCTGTAAGAGCCTGTTGGCCTCTAAGGTATTAATTTGGGGCTTTAAATTGGTCCAGCCTCTCACTGCCACCCTGACTCCCACTTTGCCACCAACTGCACAGGGAGCACCCAGCCCTGTGCCCCCTCTCACACAACTGAGGGACTCTAAGGGACCCACCTGCAATGACGCACTGGAGGAAGTTGCAGGGACATTGCTATTCTGTGTTTCTATTTGCTTGCACGAAGCCAGAATAATTAACTGTGCTTCTCACCGAGGCAAGGGACTGCCCCAACTCCTTTCTTCTTGTCGTGGAGTCAGCTTTGGATTCCTGACTTTACAATCCTCTGCATATGGAGGAACATGGGCAATTGTCTAACACGTGGTTCTCAGGCTAGCTCTCTCTGTGTTTGACTGGGAGACTAAAGCAAAACACCCCAGGTCCAGATCCCCTGAAAAAGGCTCAGTTCACTGGTCATAGGTAAGGCTAAGGCAGGAATGTGCTGGAGCTGCCTGAGTGGTTCCAGGACACAGCTAGAGTGAGGAACCACTGTTGATCACAACCTCCTGTAGCTGACATCAAGAGACAGAGACCCATCTTGGGAAGACCCCAGGCCCAGACCTATGAGGCACAGGTTCTAGTCCATTCTTTGATGCTTGTTCATTTAAAGGCCGGCTCTCTGGGAGTGCTGGGCCCTTCCCTGAGGTGCTGGTTCTAATAGTGAGAGGGAAGCCAAGGCATAGCCCTGTCCTGGCGTAGCTTACAGTCCCACAGTGAAGACAGGTTAGAACGAAGTAACGGAAATGAGACCTGATACCAGGGAACCTCTGAGAAGGAGATTCAGCTTGGCCAAGGAAGTGACGGCAGAGCTGAATGGTGACAAAGTAGATCAGGTGGGAGAACATTCCAGCCACCAGGACAGCATATACAATGGCCAGAGATGACAGGAGGGTGGGGGAGGAAGAGACAGATGCATAGAGGCTTGCCAAGGGCTGCTTATGCCGTGACTTGTGGGCCATGTGGTCCTCTGAGTGGTAAGGAAGTACTTGGGGGCCACTGGGAGATTGGATGATTTGACCACGAACTACCCAAATGCTACCTAGAGAACATCAGGAGGTTACCCTGTCCCTTGGTCATATGAGATGCAGAACAAGGCCCAGCCAGGTAGCTTCCCTCTCCAAGATGGGGGGGACTCTGCCCCCCCACCCCACCCCACAGACACAGAAAGGCTGGATGAGCTGTGACGAGAAAGGTGAGGGTTTAACTTGTGCTGTCTAGCTGCCGCTCTTTGGGTATAACCCCTCTGGGGCCTAGCTATTCTGCCTGCTTTGGTCTTAATGAAGAATTCCAAGTTGTGACCTGGAAGGGACCTGGGGCAGATTCAGTTCAGCTTTTAGCTGCCTCGTGGCCTCCTTTGTCTCCTGGCTGTGTCCATATCTGCAGGTGACGTATGCTGAGCCCCAGAAGTCTTGTTCTAAGGTGACTGACAGCTGCCAACACATCTGCCAGTGCCGGCCCCCACCCCCTCTACCCCCTCCGCCTCCACCTCCACCGCCTCCCAGACTACTCTCCGCCCCAGGTAAGTGAAGGCTCGTTCATTGGTTTTATTCGGGGGTTGGGGGTTCCTCTCTATGTTTTCTTGTGCCCGGGAAGAGCCGATGAACAAGATGAGACGGAGGACAGCTCTGTCTTCTTTGTAATTTTCCACTGGCCGAGCGGGAGGGAAGCCAAGACCCAACTTTCCCCTGCAGTCTGCAGAACGCTCTTCCCCCAGAATGCTCCTGTGAGATGGAGAAGGATGCTTCTCCATCGGTTAATCGGATAAAAGTCAATCTCCATTTGATAAGTGATCCAGCCTGGAATGTTCTGAAGGCCAGATCTTTAAAGGGGGCAGCTGCTGGGTACGATCTTAAATACCCTACCCATACAGTTTTAATTTTCAATTCTGATGCCTGTTTAAGGAGGCAGTTAGGCTAGCACCAAAGGCAAAGATCTGGGAACCAAGATCCACTCTTGCCTTTTGGCCATTTGTACCCCACCTGCTGAAGCCTCTTGGGCTTGCCTCCTCCCTGGGTGACTGCATCTCTGAACAATGCAATTGCCCAGTCACGCAAACAAAGGAGCGTTTCTTTAGTCAGAAATGGCCTCAGCTCCGACTTCTGTACAGCTAAGTTTCCTGCTTCAAGTGGTGATTCCTGGGGTCTCTAGAGGAGATTCTGAGCTGTGGATGGGTCCCTCTAGGTTTGCTCTGTAGCATGCCTATGATCATGTCATGTGTCCACTGAATTAAGTGTGGGTGTGTTTTAAATAACCATGATGAGGCTCTATCCCTGCCAGGCTGTGTGTCCAGCCTCTTGGTACCTAGCTGACAATACAGTGTTCAGGGCCATCGTTGCAGTTTGTGTGGATTCTTTCCTTTTTATAGGTACCCCGCGACCCTCTGCTTCTAGGAGGGTAACCCCAAATAACCTATTCACAATCTCTCTAGCTTACTTTACATCTATGAGTCAGAGCCTTTGGGGTGGGGCTTAGCATCGTCTGAGGTCACTCAGCTGCAGGTTTGAGTGAGAACCTAATCCCATCAGGCCCTCTGCTCAGGCCTCTTTCTGTCCCTTACTTGCTTATCCTGAGAGAACCCTGTGCTAAGGGCTGGCCTGTGGCACATGTCCCTGGAGATGTCACCTTCCTTTCTTGAGACATCCTCTCTGCCCAGTCTTGGCCCCCACACTCGAATGCTGGGATCTAATAGCTCCACACATTCAGCCAGGGTCCCTGCAACTCAGTGTATTGCTACACACCTGCACTGGACACAGCGGGACTGTCTTGTCCTCTTGTGACCACCCAGGTCCACAGAGGGTATTGTATCAGCAACCCACAGGGTGGCCTATGAGAATATGCAAAGTGTTTGCCAGGGACACTGGAAATTCCCGAGTGGTTAGGCAAGATTCCACCCCTAAAATTCAAATTAGCCTTCCTACCGTCTTCCACCTGGGGTGGGGGCTGTTTCTTCTAAGTTGTGGCTGGGGAGGTGGATGAATTATCGCCCCGTGATTCACCATTCATGCAGAACCTGGTCTGTGAGATAAGTGGGCCTCTCCTGGGTTGATGTGGAGGTTGTGTGAAGACATCCAACAGAAGTACAGCATGGGCAAAGGATGGGAGGTAGGACTGTGTGAGACCTGTTTGGAGTATCACAGTCCTCCAGTGGGGTTGTCTTAATCCATTTCCTGTTGCTCTAAGGCAGTGCCTGAGACTGGGTAGTTTATAAAGGGAAAAGCTTTGTGTTGGCTGGAATACCTAAGACTGGGAGCAGCATCTGGTAAGAGCCTTTTGCTGTTTCATGCCATGGTGGACCAAAGGGCAGGCAGGCACGTGCAGATGTCAGAGGAACAAGGCTAGCCAGAACCAACTGCTCTTGAGGCTTGTCCATTCCTGAGAGAACCCATCTAGTGTCATGAGAAAGACATTAATCCCTCTTTAAGGTGTCACCTCCACATGTCACTGTGTTGGCAGCCAACCAAGTCTGAATATGAGTTTTGCTGGGGCAAATGACAGCCAAATCACAGCAGGGTTTAAAAGGAGCATCATAGGACAGATCTTCTGGGCCTGGGTGAGCAAGCCACATGGATCATAGCTCACCAGTTTCCCCATATCCAAGTATCACCTCATCTGCCTGCATTTTTCTGTGTATATTCACCCCTGTTGCCATAGAATGCTTTGTAGAAGCCAGAAACCAGAAACCAGGACCACTTGCTTAGATAGAAAGTGCCAGTAGAAACAAATCCAATGAAAACAAGCCAGTGCTTTATGATGTAAATCAGTAGGCTTGTAAGAGAATCAAAAGGAGCATGTTATGTTGATGGTGGTGCCACTGCTGGTACAGATTTTGTGTTAGCTCTCTGTCACTGTAACAAAACACCTGAGATAATCACCTTACTAACCAGAAAGGATCGTTTTGACTCAGTTTCAGAGGGTTCAGTGTATGGTTGCTTGACCCTTGGCTTCAGATATATGTGTTGGCCCACAGTCTGTCACGGTGGGAGTGAGTGATAGAGGAGGCCTGTTCATGTTCTGGCAGCCAAGAAGCAAGGGAAGTATGGAAGGCCTGGGATCACAGTATGACCTTCAAGGTCACAGCCCTAATGACTTAACTTCTTCCTACTAGGTCCCACCTTTTAAGTGTCCCATCTCTCCCCAGTTGTACCACAGACTGGGTATCAAGCCTTCAACACATGGCGCTTGGAGGGCACTCAGGATCCAACTGTAAGAGCTCCAGTGTGTTTGCACACTGTGTGCTGTCTGAAGTCTACAGTACTGCAGGGACACTGGCCCATTTTGGGGACACTGTCTGGACAGCAATGAGCCAACAGAGATGGTAGGCAGGTAAATGGCATATCATCGCACCTGCTGCTCAGAGACGTCAGCCGTGTCAACAGCTGGCAGTGGGTGTTGGGCTTGGTCTGTCAGACAAGAATGTGGGGGCATCTTGAGATTATTTGATGTCCAGAGCTCCCTGACACATGAAGCCAGGCTGGGTGCTGCAGAAAAGGGGGTTGAGGGCAGAGAGGGTGCCATGTGGTAGAGGGAACAAAGCCAAGCTGTGGGCAGGAAGATGTTTCTGGATGAGACGAGAGTAGTCTGGTTGAAACAGTAATAGCAGGATGCTTAGTTATAAAGAGCAGAAACGATGCTTCTGTCTGTAATGGATTCTGATTGTTATTGTCCCCCATCACCCTCTCTGGTTCCACCCAGCTCTCACTGACCCTCTTCTACTGCCGGCCAGTCGCATCCCTCCTTTATCGTCTTTTATTTTTATTTGTTGGTGCCCCAGTGAGCTTCATTATGGTTACTTCTAGAAGCACAGGTGAGAGGTTATTTCCAGGAACATAGGCAACTTGCCAGTGGCTACACCACTGAAGAAAACATCTCTTTCTCCCCCTCCACAAATATTAACTGCCCACAGATCCTCGGGGAAGAGTGGGACTTTGTGAGCCCTTTCCCCCTCTTTGACGAAATATTGACAAACCCAGTCTTGTGCAGATAATCACAGATGCTGGGAGTTCAAGAGTACCACAGTCATGTCGTGTCCAGAAGACAGCATTCCACAGCGCTGCACTCCTTTCTCTGGCATTTACGTTCTTTCCACCCCGCATGAGCCTTGGAGGAAGGGATAAAAATGGTTCATTGAGGGCCAAGCATTCAACGCTTATTCTCATTGCAATAATTGCTACCTATGGCAACAGAAAGCTTCTCCCAGGGGCATTTACATAAATATTTAGAAGGCCCTTGTGCTGGACATAATATCCATTTAGCAAAATGATAGCAGTAGGTTCCTCATGATGGTCTATGACACGGGCTTTTGACCAGGTACTGACACAGTACCAAACACTGTGTCCTTCTCGCGGAGCAGTCCTCAATTTCAAGCTGAAAGTGGTTGATCACCCTTTAACCGTCATGCCACCGTCACACTAGTAGGCACATCTTGCCTTGCTAGGTCAGTAGTGTAGCACGCAGGGTCCACAGCAGAGTAAGGGTTTGATGACAGTCCTTCCACAGCAAAGTCACAGATTTTATTATCCCGTTTTCATACATATGTGTCTTTGCACTTTGTCCTTAGTATCTCCCTCCCCACTGCCTTCTCTCTTCCTTTTCTTTCTAGAAATACTTCTGGGAGTGACTTGTGCAATGCAAAAGCTAGAGAGAAAGATGATAGCCTTTTAGCTCATGAATCAGAATGTTGCAGTATTAGATTTGCTATATTCATGGATGATCTGGGAGTCTCTCTCTCTCTCTCTCTCTCTCTCTCTCTCTCTCTCTCTCTCTCTCTCTCTCTTCCTGTCTTTCGGTCTTGGGTCTCTCTCAATCCCTCTGCTGTCCCTATGGCTCTAAGCTCCAGGATCCCCTCAACAGTGCAGGTTCTTCATTTAGAAAATAGGCTATAGATCACCCATGTCCCTGCCAACACACACACACACACACACACACACACACACACACACACACACACACACACGACCTGAGAACTCTCAAAGGAGAGAAATACTTCTGAATCCTAGCCAGGTGGTGGTGGCTGCAGCTCATCCCATGGAAATCATTTGTGAAAGAAGCTGCCTGAGGATACCAGCTAGACTCAGAGGCTGAAGGGATGCTACTGAGGAAAGAACATCCAATCCCCAAAGGGGATTCCCTGGTCACTCACATCAAGAACACTTTCTTCAGGCCTCAGCCCTGACCAGTGCATGGAAAGCTCCTGGCTTACAGCTACTAGTTGACAAGCTCTCTAAAGGAGATTCTGCCTTAGAGATGGGTTGGTCTAGCTTGTAAAATGTCTGTGATGGTGTCTCCATTTCTACTAGATGGGCAGGGAGGGAGATAGGACTTGAGGAGGAAGTTGGGAAGGCACAGGACAGGAGCAGCTGTCACAGAGGTACAAGGGTTGGGGAACATGTGCCTGGAGTAGACAGCACAGGGAGAGACAGCCCTTGGTGCAGACCCAGTGGAGGTAATGATCAGAAGCCTTTGCGGGGATCCGTGGGTGGCCTCCATGAGTGGCCTCCATGAGACTGAGCAGACCTCCCTCATCACTCAGACAACACTCAGCCACTTCCTGGCTGTTCAGGGTGATTAGCTTATCCCGGTTTCCTCAGGACTCACCTGGGCCCCCAAAGTCCTGCTGGGGAAGCTGCTCAGCTGTGGGTCCCTGGCAGAGGCAAGGTGATTTTAAAAGTTGTTTCCTGTTAGGTTCCTTTGGGGGATATTTATTGCATGTGGGGCTGGGGACGGGCCTGCCCTGTATTCGGTAGGGTCCAGCTCTGTGCCACTGTCCCAACACCCCTCACCCTTGCTGCCACTAGGAAGGTGTCTAGAAATAGTTGTTGTGATACAGAAGGTTCATGTGTGAGAGAGTGAGTGCGTAAGCAAGTGGATGAATGAGTGAATGAGTTAATGTGTGGAGACAGTATGTAGTAGTCCAGGCTAGCCTCAAATTTGAGATCTTCCACCTCAACCTTCCATGTGCTGTGATTATAGACATGCACCACCATGCCTGGCATGCCATGGAAGATTGTGGAATAGAATGTTTATTTGAGGCCAACTTGTTCTCCATGCTCTGCCCATAACCCCCACACATAGGGCAAAGGGGGCATCATTCTTTGTGCATGTTAGTGAGTTTGTGAGCTGTGGCTACAGGGGGGCCCAAGGCAGGGTCCTCAGAATCCCTGGAAAGCTGTCTTAAGAAGATGCTGGACCTGCTCCCCAGCATCCCTCCCTCACTAGGTCAGCATGGGGCCTAACAACCTGAATTCATCACTCACTTTCAAATGAGGGTGATTCTTAGTCACAGGGGCACTTGAAGAAGCAGAGTCCTAAAGAATGCCACTCAAAGGGCTTTGGAGCCCTCCAGACCCTTTCCCTCAGCTCTGGGACATCGGGCCAGCTGCAGTTTCTCAGGCCTCTGTTTTCTCCCCTGGGAAGGGCCTACTGTGAAGACTGGAGATTTTGCAGGCCACCCTGGGCAAACCCCATGCCACCCCAAAGGTGATGTCACAGAGCAGGGATGCAGAGCCTGGCTTTCCTGCCCTCTAGACTTTTGTTCATTAGACACATGAATGACTCGGGCTCCTGAGCTGCTGTGAACCAGGACAAGGAGCAATCCCTGTCACACGTGGGTATCACATGATCTCTATGTAAAGTGAACTTCATGGAGAGCCTGGAACCCAGTCACCACTCAGCAAGTCGCAGCTAATAAATGTGAAGGCTGGGCTGGTGCGATGGCCAGGCCTGACCAGCTGAGTTGGATCTCCAGGATCCACAAGGCAGAAAGAGAAAATGCCTCCTGCAAGATATCCCCTGGCCTCTACACATGCATAATCTCTCTCTCTCTCTCTCTCTCTCTCTCTCTCTCTCTCTCTCTCTCTCTCTCTCTCTCTCTCACACACACACACACACACACACACACACACACACACACACACACAAATGTAATAAAACTTTTATTAAGGTTGAACTGGGAATGATTGGTCACACTTGCAATTCCAGCCCCTGGGAGGCACAGGCAGGAATATCAGAAGTTCAAGGTCATCCTTGACTATAGAGTGAGTTCAAGGCCAGCCTGGGCTACATGAGAACCTGTCTCAAAAAGGGATTACTAAGGCTAACAGTTGTACTAATCTTAGGCCACTAACCATCAAACTAGCAGTGGTCTAGATAGGAGTCTGGAACCTGGCTAAGAATAAACTTGAGATGTAGTGGGCTCTTAACATTTCACAAATGTTAAGATTCCACAAATCTTCAGCACAAAGGAAAAAAGGACTCTGAGGCTTCCATTCACAGTCCTTTCCAGTCTCTGATCCTCAGAGTCAAGTGGGGGCCCCCACCGTCCATGATAGTATTTCTAGAAGGTGTTGAGGGACAATACCCAGGCAAAGCCCATGGCAGCCACCAGAACTGAGGGCCTGAGTTTGCTTTGTAAATGCCAGCTGTGGCCTATTGTCCCTGCCTGTGACTCAGATCACCCAGGTCATGGGAAGAAGAACTGTGTACCAGCCCTCAAGGAAAAGCGCGCACACCCCCTCTATGAGACGGGCCTCAAGGCGACCAGGCCAGAAATAGCTATGGCAGAGCAGAGGCGTGAGCTGGTGTGTCCGCAGAGCCCAAGGACTTCAAAGCAGGGGATAGATTTTATTTCTGCATTTATTTTATTCTTACAAAAATCATAAGAGAAGTTAAATGACTCCCCAAAGGCCACACAGCAGTGGCAGAGCTGGGAATGGGGTCGCTTGGGTCCCTTATGTGCCAAGAGCCACATATTAACAGAAAGATTCCAGTTAAGCTATGGAAGTTCTAGAATATTTTATTTTTTGAGGCAGGGTCTCACAGTGTAAGCAAGGTTGGCCTAGAATTGTAGATCCTCCTTCCTTCGGTCTTCCAAGTATTTACATGCATGTGCTACCCTGCTCAGCTAGAATTCTCCCTTCCCCTCTCCATTTTTGAACAGAAGAAATAAACCAATATTTAGTCCCCAGTCCTGCAGGCAGGAGCTCTGTGAGCCCTCAGACTCTCCTTTATAATAGGTGGCATTCTCTCCACTTTCTCCAAACAGATCAGAGCTTTAGAAGGGGCGAGTTACTTGTTCCAGGCTGCCCTGCTGGAAGGGCCAGCCTGCCTCTGAGGGGTTCACATTAATTCATGCAAATCTCACCTCACCCCAGCCCTATTCTGGTTTCACATGGCTACAGAGCAAGCTACCTCAGTTGATGACCCACAGATCGGTTGCTACCTCCCTCCCCAGATTACAGGGTCCACTGATCCCTCTGGGATGTTCTCCCCGTGCACTTTTTTATGAAGTTGTAGTTAACTGCCTGGGGCTAGGTTATTCCAAAGACTTGCTCTCCCAGGTCTGGCAGTTGATAGTGGCTTGGGTCACTTGTTAGCTGGGTCCTCGGCTGGGCCATCCTCTAGAGCATCTGCACATGATGTCACCAAGTGGTTCAGGCTTCCTCACAACATGGAGGCCAAGTTGCAAGGTTGCAAGGCAGGCAGAAGGTGCATCCCTTTTGATGGTGTGGCTGAGAAAGACATACAACACTATGCCTATTGTGTCCTGTTTCATAGAATCAAGTGGCCAGAGCTGGCTCATTAAGGAGTCGGGGTTAGACCTTACCTCTTAATGAAGAGGGTCAGAAAATTCACTTACTTCCTTTTTTCTTTGTGTGTGTGTGTGTGTGTGTGTGTGTGTGTGTGTGTGTGTGTGTGTGTGTGTGCATGTGTGTCTTTTGCTTTTACAGTGTTAGAGATAAAGCCTAGGGCCTTGCACATGCCAGGCAAATGACCTCACCCAGCTACATCCCAAGCCCTTGTTTTTTGTTTTGTTTTTGTTTTTGTTTTTGTTTTTGTTTTGTTTTGTTTGTTTGCTTGTTTTTTTAAGATAGGCTTAGACTGGTCTTGAACTCTCCCTGTAGCCCAGGCTAGCCTTGAACCATAGCTTTTCTGCCTCAGCCCTCCTCGTGCTGTCATTATACTACGGTTATGTTGGGCAGCCATGCTGTTCTTCAGCAACATGCACATACCAGCACATGCTCTGTGGCTTTTCATTTTCCTATATAACAATCATCCCAGCTTTTAAATATGTAATTGGTTGACTAGCGCTTAAGTACTTAGATAGGCACAATTGCTGAGTATCTTGCTAGGTCCTTAGTGACAACTCCAGCTCTTTAGCCCCTGGCCTCAGTAGTTTACTTCCCAGATATATTTGGGGTATCTTCTGTGCATCAGGCATAGGCTGGCTTTTGAGAATGTAGTGACCAGGACAGAAGGGTCCCCAGAGTCATAACACTTATGGTTTACTTTATATATTCATGAGGAGCTGTGATAGATAGTAAGAGACATACGTAGTGTAGGAAAATGGAAGATAATATGTACTGTGCTCTGAAGGGGTGCCAGGATGGCCACTGACTCCAGTGGACCTGAGATCACATGTATGCTGAGAGCCCACTGAAGTAGGAAGCTGAGAGAATGGGAGGAAAAACCTTCTTATCAGAGGGAACAGCCTGTGCAAGGTCCTCATGTGGGGCAGGGCTGTGAAAAAAGCCATTGTGGCTGCTGACTGCAGACTGTGGAAACAGGAGGGGCCTTAGAGGCATGGGGGTAGGACAGCACTACGGGAAGGCTGCACGGGGAAGCTGTAGGCTGCACAGGCTGCACAGGTCATCAGAGGCCAGGAAAGGAGTTTGGATTTTTACCTACGTGCAGCAGGGAACCTCTAGATGGTAAGGCCTCACACTTGCTTTTCAGAGACTGGTCCTGTGGAAGGGAGAAAGGAAGAAGGAAAGGGTAGAGGTTAGGGCCCAGTGACAAGGCTGGTGGTACTGTGGTCCAGCCAAAGATGGCGGTGATGGTGGCTGGATTAGACGAGGGGCAGGTGAGAGTGCTGAGCTAACTTAGTCTGATTTGAGACCATTCTAGAAGATCCAGGGCTGCTGGGCCTGAGGAGGAGAGAGGGATGCAGGGATGCTGCTGGACCTGAGGAGAAGAGAGGGATGCAGGGATGCTTCTGGGCTCTGAGGAGGAGAGAGGGATGCAGGGATGCTGCTGGACCTGAGGAGGAGAGAGGGATGCAGGGACGCTGCTGGGCTCTGAGGAGTCACTGAGTGGAGGATACCACTCACTGCACCCTATCCTGGTTTGTAATTTCGCAGTAGGATGGTGATGAAGATCAAGAGGGGCCAAGGAGTGGTGCCCCATTATTTTTCCTCCCTGCTCCCATCTTAAGCACTGAATTCCTCAGTACTAATCCAGATTTAGTGCCATGGAACTCTAAAAGGCAAAGGTTCCCATCACACATAAGCTAGAGTTCTCCTGGGTCATGATGAGTGTGAAGGGGGCATGGTCTGCTTGCCCTCAGTGTCACAGCAGGTGAAGTCAGTCCCCATCACCTTGGCTTCCCTGAGGGCTGCCAGACTCCCAGTAAAGGTCCACAGATGCCACTGATCCTGCTCTCGGCTGGAGGTGGTGTTAGCACCAGATGTAGCGAGGGTATCAGACACTCGGGGACTTTGAAAACTTCTTGCTTCCTGCTCTGTGTTGATGGGTAGTTGGTCTTCCCCAGGGCTACAAAGGTATATTCCTGGGACTTTTGCTGGAGGCACTGTTTTTATCTCGTGGTCACTGATCCACATTCCTGGTCTTGGAGGCAGGACTTGGAGGCCAGCTGGGCTCTGGCTCTTTCCAGCTGTATCCTGGTCACTCTGCCTCTTGGGATTCCTGTTTTCTCCATCTCAGAGATAGTTGTGGGAGCTAAAAAAAAAAAACATGAATGAGGGCCTGGCACTGCCCCTGGTGGGTGGCCAACTCTCCATAAGTAGGATTTTTGTCAGTATGAATCTTACTTTAACAAATTCCTTACCTAGGTCAGCCTCTATTCTTCTATCTGTAAAGTGGGCCAACTCTCACATTCTACTGTACACTAAGCCCAGGGCATCCCCAGCATGGTGCTGCAACCAGACAAGAATCTGAGATCTTTAATAGCATCCAGGGTTTCTGGTTATTAAATGTTTTTTTAACTGAATTTTCTTTTCTCTATTCAGTAAAGGAATTATTTCAGTCTTCCATTCATTAATTTGCATCTAGCAACTAAGAACACATTACAAAGTTCCGTTTATATTAATTTACTCCTACAATTATTAGTCTCGACTTGTCTGGTTTTAGAATCACCCAGGAGACACACCTCTGGGCACATCTGAGAGGGCATTTCCCGACAGGTTTAACTGATGAGTGTGAGTGGTACCATTCAATGGGCTGGGCTCCTGGGCTGAGTAACAAGGAAAAACTGAGCTGGGCACCAGTGTTCATCTCTCTCTGCTTCCTGGCTGAGGTCATAACGTGATCAGCCACATCAAACCCCTGCTAATGCTCCTTCCCCACCAGGATGCACTATGTCATCAAACCAGAAGTCCAGATAGACCCTTCCTTCTTTAAGCTACTTCTTGTTAGGTGTATGTTTATGTGTGTGATCACAGGCAAAGTGTGCTGTGGCACATTGTAGAGCTACATCTCTGCTTGTGCAGAGCCCCTTCTTCTAGGGGACTGCCTGAACCCCAACTGCCTGAGCCTGGCTTCCCATGCGCATCACACCAGCTTTCCAAATATCCTAATCCCATCCTGCACGGGCTCGGTGTATAGCTGCCCAGGTGATTCATGAGTCAAGGTGGAGGCACATGGCAGGACGGATCTACACCGGCAAGGGGAAAACATGGGTGTGATGGGGTTGGACTGGCTTCCTGTGTCTCTGGCCTTGGGGACATCACTGTTCTAGGCTCTCCAATATTGACTGTGGTGAAGGCACAGAGTCAGATTCACCTTGGTAGAGTCTGCCTGAGTTCTGCTTACTTCCCAGGCCAGGAGCCTGTGCTGCAAGGCACCTTTTAGACCATTCTTTCTGAGTCCACTTTTCATCCACAGCAGGGCCTCCTCAGGGAGGCTTCTCCCACTGGAATTTGTGACCCTGAACAAGTCTCCTCACTTTGTTGATCTCCACTTCCAGATGTGAAATGAGAACACAGCTGCTGCTAAACGCTGACGAATTACTGTGAAGATGAGGGAGCTAGCAACGAGTCGGGGTACAGGCTGCACCCGTGTTAATTCTCATGGCAGCTGCTTGTTTCTTTGTGTGTGTGTGTGTGTGTGTGTGTGTGTGTGTGTGTGTGTACCCATGTGTGTGCTCATGTGAGTAGCTTTGCATGTATACTAGAGTGCACATGTGTGTGTATACTTATGGAGGCCAGAGGTCAACCTCAGATGTTGTTTCTTGGGGGGCCATACACTTTGATTTTTTGAAGACAGGGTCTCTCTGGGCTGGAGCCCACTGGATTAAGCCATGTGGGCTAGCCAGCAAGGCCCAGGGATCCGCCTGTCTCTGTGTTCTCAGCGCTAGGGTGACAAGTGACCACCACATAGTCTGACGTTTTTAAAGTGTGGGTCCTGGGGATTCATTTCGGGTCCTCCTCCTTGCGTATCAAGTGCTTTAGCAACTGAGCCGTCTCCCAGTCTGAGTCAGCTGTTGACCAGTAGCGCATGCTTTCTGAGTCCACCCTCTGCACCTGTCACTGTTTGGAGGGTCTGGGCCAATACTGCAGACATGAGCTACAGCAACAAGACGATGAGCCGAGCCTCATAGCCATGCTGTGCACCGCTGGGCTCAGGCACTTGAGTCCATCATCTCTTCCTTTGTTTCTTCCGTGAGCTTACCTGATGAGGTATAGGCACCAGGCAGTGACAAGCATAGGTCATCAGACACCTTCTCCTTCAAATTGTCCCAAACATCTCCTTTGTTTCTTCGTGGGTCCCAGAGCATGACAAACTGTCCTCACCGAGGCCAGTAGGCTGGCTCCCTGATTTCTTCTGTTCAGCCCTCAAAGGGAAGAAGAGACTTAAGCTTTCTGCCAGGGTTCCCACTGGATGTAAATGGATTCAGTCCTCTTTTCCTTGAGACCTGAGGCCACCCTAGAATTTGTTCACATCTATTGAATCCCATGTACCAATACTCCACACACCACACTCTGCAGTATCTTCGAGGCATTGCAGCCTGTGCCAAGGCTGGAAGCACTCATGTGTGTGTTTACTGTGGCATACCCTCTGGAAGGGGGTGCA
Source organism: Peromyscus californicus insignis (assembly GCF_007827085.1). Classification (NCBI taxonomy): domain Eukaryota; kingdom Metazoa; phylum Chordata; class Mammalia; order Rodentia; family Cricetidae; genus Peromyscus; species Peromyscus californicus. The sequence continues at coordinate 52,247,928 of NW_026294447.1, read as the reverse complement.
AGGAGGGAGATGTGGCCTTGGACCTGAAGTGGCAGTTCTTGGATATCATCTGTCACAGGCACCCTAGTGGCGAGAGGCTAGCTAGCTAGTGTCATGTCACCAAAACATCTGTTAGTCCCTCTCTCCCAGCAAACCTGACCCCAAGAGAACACATTCTCAGAAGGCCCAAATGACTCTCTCAAAGTTACCATCAATGAGGTACCTGGGACCCAAACCCAGGCCCCTCAAGTCTGGAACTTTCCCAAGCAGAGCAGACATCAGGTGCTATGAGTATGTATATGTGGCTTGTTTTCAGTCCACCTCCAGGACCCATCGCCTTCCCAGCTTAGCACCAAGACAGATACGCAGCCACTGCAAACCGTTGTCTTAGAATCTGTAGCAACTGTGGCTATGAAAATGGCCCGGTTCCCTCTTTACACACTTCCAGGAAGCGTGGAGGAAAACACATGGTCCCGGATGCCAATGGCTTTTAACATCTTTTTTATCTGCTTCCTTCTGTATTCTATTTTATGTCCCTATCCTCGTTTTAAGTTATACAGGGGGGCAAATTAGAAACCAACCCGTTAGAATACATTACTTAGAGAGAATGTTTGCTGGAAAGAAACTATGAGCTGGCTTTCTTAGGTGGCCAAGATGCAGCAGGGGGTGCTAGGAAGCAAGGGGTACTGACTTGGTTTCCCCAAAGTGATTGATAATTGAGAGAGGATATGTGTGAAGGGGCATGCTTTCCAGAAAAAAACCCATCTATCTGGCTGGGCGGTGGTGACTCATGCCTTTAATCCCAGCACTCGAGAGGCAGAGGCAGGTGCATCTCTGTGAGTTCAAGGCCAACCTGGTCTACAGAGCGAGTTCCAAGATAAGCTCCAAAGCTACACAGAGAAACCTTGTCTCAAAAAAATTTTTAAAAAAAGAAAAGAAAATAAAAAGAAAGAAAAGGAAAGAACACATCTGCTTACTACCTTCAAGCCATTCCCAGGGTAGATTCTGCAAGCCAGGATCTGAACTCTCCACCCAGCACCAGTGATTTGGAACCAGGTGAGGCATCACAGCTGTGAGCCCCCCCCCACCTTGCATGGACCTCGTTTTTACTCATGGGGCAGTTGAGAGAGTCAAGATAATGCTTAGGCTGGAACCCATCATGGGGGATGAGGGAAGGGGTCCTGTCAGTGTGTCATCTCTTTAATATTATTGCAAAATTCACCTAGGATGTCCCACTCGTGTCCAGGACAAAGTCACTCGTTTAGCCTTTGAAGTGTCTGCTCCTATCCTCAGGTTCAGGGACTGTCTGTACATCTTTGTCCCCCCTGGTGGTACTGGGCTTGGCATGTGACAATTGCATGCATAAATGCATGCCTGAGAGACAGGATGATGCAGACAGGGGGCAGTTGTCCAGGAGAGAGGAGCAGAGGGGGAAGGGGGACTCAGGTTTTATCTGGTCCCACTTGTCACTTGGTAGCAGTTCTTGGGACTCTGTCTGATTTAGGTTTCTCCAGAAACAGATGCTGATCAAGGAGTCAAGTGTAAGGGGCCACTTGGGCGGTAATCCCAGGAAACACCTGTAGGGAGGTGAGGGTGAGAAGGACGACAGCCAGCCATGGTGGCTACTACACCTGACCCTGGAGCTCAGGGCAGTAGTACAGACTGGCACCCCAGAGCCACTGGTGGGGGTGGTTAGCTGTCATATGAATTAGTCACAGCTGGTGAACTGGAGTGTCGCTTGCTTCCCAGGGCAGAGAGGCAACATGTCCCAGAAACATCTGCCGTAAGTGATTACTTTCTTCGAATGGGACTAATGTGGCTGAGTTTGTCCCCAGTCAGACTCACTGGGTCTGTACCTTCTGGGGTCCCACCAGGAACCCACACCTCTCTCTCCTACACAGAGAAAGCGTGAGGGGTCCCAAGAAACCACACCATCAGTAAAGCACAAAGAACCGGAGTTTCATCTCTAGAACCCACATGGGGAAAAAAAAGCAGGGCATGATAGTGCATGCACATAAGTGTATATGCACTGTACCCACAAGAACAGACATACACACCTTAAAATCACACACATGTTGCTCACAAACATTTGTGTAACAAGCATTTCTAGAGCCCAGAGCCTGCCAAGTCCTATGCTGTGGCCAGCGGCTGAGGATGACACAGTGGAGCTGAGGACCCCACGGGGAAAGTTTATGGCGTTCTGTCTAGTCTCAGGTGGAGTTTAAGGAGTCTGTGACAGTGCCGGGAGAGTGAATATGAAGACATTGCAGGCTACTTCCTCAGCGTGCCCATCTCCAGGGTTAGCCAGAGAAAAGGGGCCTGACTGGAGCAGGTCACCTGGAGGAGCCACCAGAGGAGCAGAGATAGGACAAGAAGTCTCAAGTAAAAAGCCGGCCTTGGAGGAGGGAGGGGTGCTCCAGCAGGGATGAGGCAGGGGATACAGAAAACACGGGCTGAGTAGCAGGGACTGAAGGCCAAGCTTGGAGAGGAGGTGGTGGGCCAGGGCTCAGAACACAGCCCAGCCAGGCAGAGGTTGGAAAAGGGCCTGAAAAGTCACCAGGCCAGCCACTGTGGGGAAGGAACAAGAATTCCTAGATTATGGTGACTGGTGTGGTCAGGCGCCTCTTGAACAAGAGCAGTGTGCCAACAGAAATCTAAGCTCCAGGTTTGACACAGAGCCTTGAAGATACGATGATGAGTCTAAAGCTGAGGCAGATGTTTCCACTGGTACTGAGGATGGGCCTGTGGGCACCATTCACAGCGGTCCCGGAGCCACAGAGCTGACTGGGGAGAGTGCAGAGAGGGAGCAGAGGTGGGTGAAGACACAGCCTGAGGTTCGTGAAGACAAGGAGCCCGGGGAAGAGTCTGAGGAATGACCCAGGCATGGGGAGAGGAGCCAGAAGCCAGGAAGGAGTTGAGGACCAAAGTGTTTGCTCGAGCAGCAATGAGGCGTGTGTACACCACCCTTTATCAGTTTACCCTCAGTCATCCGAATCCAGAGATCTCAAACACTGAATGGAGAGGATGAAGGAGGTGAAGGCATTTGGAGCCAAACAAGTGGGTGTTTCCACTCAGGGTCCAGCCATGGGAAGCAGTCAGTGATGGGAACTTGTAGAATCCAGGGACTTGAAGGAGAAAGTGTAGCTCCTATGGGCATGGAAGGTGGGGAGGCATGAACTTGGCCTTAGAGAGGTATTTGGACCCTACAGAGATACACTGATCCAGAGTGAGGAAAGTGTGAGCCTAAGGGGGAAAAGCCAGCATGGATGTGGTCAGGACCACTCAAAGCCCCCCACAGATGTTCTGGTCAACGCATGTGCTAATGGAGGTTCTGAGGCTGGGCCCCGAGGAGCCCGATGGAGGACGTTTGAGAGTAAGCCAGCTTTCACTCATTCAAACATTTTATTAAACAGGTCTTCAGAACTTGAGATATGCTCTAGGACAGAATGGATGCAGAACTGACATTCTGGCAGGGGATAAAGACCAGAAGCAATCAATGTGCTAATCCTTTGAGCCAGCCCGTGGCAGGTGTGCTAGAGATAGAAAGGGCAATGGTGTGAGGGGGAGCTGGCTGGGGCAGGCCAGGTCACAGGAAGAGAAGACAGTGTCTGAGAGAGAAAGCGTGGAAGGGCCTGGGGAGAGGACAGCCAGGGCTAATGAGTTTGGAGACTCATCAGAGCAGCTGAACAGCAGCCCGAGGCCTGGAGAAGGGCAGAGAAAGTGGGGTCCATGAGCCCACTGTGAGGGTGTGGGGCTGGAGTCCAAGGGGATCACTGTCTTACCTGCTCCCAGTGGGATCCCTTTAGCTGCCCGGCTGTGGGAAGGATGGATAGAAGCAGGAAAACTCATCTGTTGCAGTGATCCAGGGGAGAGGGGATGGCCCTGGGACCAGGCAGCACCAGGAGGGTTCAGATTCTAGACAGGAGCCTGCTCTATGTACTTCTGGGCAAGTCAGGTGCTGCTGATGGGTGGTGTCCTGGGGAAGGTCAGGGACAGGACAGGGAGCAGAAAGAAGGACTGTAACATCGAGAGGGGATGTCAGGGTGGTCCAAAATGGTGGAACCAAGACCCTCCTGCTAAAGCACGTCAATTCTATCATAGCTTGAACTAAGCCCTCTGTGTGTGATCTGGCGGTGGCACAAAATGGAGAAGTCACTTCCACGTCTGCTGGGTGGGGGCATCAGGGATCCCAAGTGAGCCTAGGAGTCTGTCACCACTGTTAAATGCTGGGGTTGGGCAGCACAGTCTGGGTTGGCTCCAATTGCATCCTTGGGGCCCAGGGACCAGCATCCGCAGAGATGTCTTCCAGACCTGACCCAGGGCAGGGTCCTATGTCATCTCAGAGGGTAGAAGTTTCTGAGGACACAGAAGAGGTTTCAAGAATGCCTGTGTAGCAGTGACTTTTCTGTCCAAGCACCCTACAAGAAAAGAGAGAAAGGGCTTACTCAGTCTCAGACTTGGAGGGATGCAGCCCATCAGGGCAGGGAAGATGCAGGCTCTGGACCGTGGAACAGCTGTCAAGAAGCAGAGAGACAGTGTCAGTACTTGGCTCCTCTTTCATGAAGTTCCAGACCCCAGCCCATGGGATGAGGCCTGCCCCCATTTAGGGCGGGGCTAACCTCTTCAGTCAACCCTTTTTAGAAACAGCTTCTTAGCCACATCCAGGGGTGTGTGTTTTCACGGTCACTCTCCAGTCAAGTTGACAGTGATGATGAGCCACCATAGACCGGAAGCATCATAGCCAGGTGTATTCTATAGTAAACCAACAGAGAAGAATAAAAGGGAAATAACAGGAAGGCAGGAGAAAGGGCAGCCATGAGGGGGTTCCGGGGACTCCGAGGCAAGAAGGATGGAGAGGGGAAGAGAAGGAAAACTCATAACCCCCAATTCTTTTAAGTCAAGTTTTAAATAAAAGTAAAACCTAGATGTCCCATGGGAGGCCATCACAGATTTTTAAGGGTTCCTTTCACCTATGTCCCCCCGCCAACAAACATCCACTGAACACTTACTATGGGCCAGAGGCTGTGGTAAGAGATGGAGGTCTAGGAGGCTGGGATGATTCCAGGGTCAAAATAGAGACTACAAGGAGGGGCTTAGCTTCCATTGAGGGGCAGGAGACATCTCTGAGTAAGCTGGTCTTTGAAGGAACTATCTTGTGAAGTCCTGGGAGAGTGTGCCAGGCAGAGGGGGACATATGCAAAACCTTGAAATGGAACAGCCAGCGGTTTCAGGAAACTCACAGATCATGCCACTGGGCACTGTAAGCCATGGGGAAGGGTGGCTCATGGGAGAGGATGGCAGATAATGAGACAAGAGGGCCAGCACCAACTCATTCAGGGTCCACAAACCACAGCGGTCACATCGCACAGAGCTGGGTCCTCTTCAAAGTACTGTGGAGGGTCATTAAAGAGACACGGGGCCATGAGGATGACCTGAAGGGACCTGCCTCTTTAGATGATCATTGGCAGTGAGTAGAAAGTGGGGGGTGTGGACGAGGCTGGTTAGGAGGCTACTACTTCGTCCAGGTGGTAGACCCAGAGCTGGACGTGGGTGACTCAGAGCAGAGTGACAGTTCCCAGATGAATTTTGGGGAGGACCATGGGGCTGAGCACTGCATGGAGACTATCTGTCTCTCTGGGATGGAAGGAGGCCAGGCCCCTGGCCGTTTGTGTGCCTGTGTTGGGGACCTCACTGTGGCAACCGTCTCTTTCTAAGATTATGCTGAGATGTTGGCCTGGTTTGCAGCCCTGTTTCTAGGGACTTGATTTATGCTGCCCTCCCATTCTTTTCTCTAAATATGGCCAAACTACATGCAGGGATGTCATCTGCTAGCCTCTAGGGCCTTGCTGGGGTTTACCAGAACTAGTTGTGACCTGGCAGTGGCATTTGTGCCCCACTCTGTCCCTTCCAGGAAGAGCGCAGCAAAGGCTCGCATGTCTTGGGCCAGACTGTCTGGGAAGCTCCTGGTATGTGATATCTAAACTGTCGTCTGCCAGGGGCAGAGAGAGATGGTGAACACAGTCCCTTCTGGACACGCCTCCGCCAGAGCACCTCCCACCCCCCATGTTGGAAAGCTGGCACTGTGCACAGCAGACCAGTTAGAAATGCCTTACCTAGACTCCTGGGCAGGGGGGAGACCATGGAGACCATGCTGTTCCTGCCAGGCCCTTCCCTTCCTCAGTCCTGTTCTTAGTTCCTTCCTCATCCTCTCCTTATTCCAAGTTCACTGGAACCCCCAGCTTCAGGGGGTGCTTGCCTCCTCCACTCTCCTGGCTCTCACTTGAGCTGACTTTCCTGCAGTGGTTCTCCACCAGGGTGGCAAAGCACTGTCTAGGTGTATGTGGAACTGTAGGGATGGCTAGCTCCTGGCATCTGGGCTGGAGGGTGAGTGCCCCTGGCAGAGTGGGCAGGAGCCAGAGATAAAGTAAATGCCGTTCATCACAGAGCATGAATCTCCTACCTGCCTAGCTCAGTCACGGGTTGACTTTAGCTTGGCTAGAGGACAGGAAGGTGTTTAGCAGCTTCCCGTTCTGCTCTGTGCCCGTGGACAATGTCTCACACTGGACTCATACAGTTCTGTGTGGCCCACAGTGCTTTTATGGGTGACTTCGTTTTTCATCAGTCCTACTGTCTGGTTCGTTCTAGAGGCAGAGCTGGGCTGAGATGTTTCAGGTGTATGGGAGGGAAAAGGGAATACTCCCAGAAGGACGCAGTACGGAGGGAAGAAATAGACCAGAACAGGAATGGAACTTATGGAGCCAGGGTGTGGTTTCAGCAGGACACTCTAAGGGAGGCCACAGGAAGTGTGATGGGGAACATATGGGAAGTGTTCTGTCATTGGCTGCCTCAGATGAGGGAACTGGGGCTCCAGAATGTGTACCCCACATTCTTCTGGGAGTGAAGACCCTCCACTGTGTGTCTTCTTCCAATTCTTGGCTCAGACATGGCAAGATCCAATGGCACCAAGACCTGCTAAATTTTTCTTACTCTTTTTGACATTTTTAAAAGGTGGGCCCTCTATTCTCTGCTTTCACCCCCCTTTCCTTCATATTGCTGAACTCCTGCTCCATCCTAGATGGAGTCCATTGCTCCTGTATGCCAACCTCCCCTCAGAGTCCTGGAGAGCAGGAAGCATAATAACTCCCCATGGGGCCTTAAACACAGACAAACCACTGAGTGAAGTCCCACCCCTCCCTCCTCTCCAAAGTCAGGACCTGGATTCCTTCACAGTCAGAAATACACAAAGGATTTTCTTCTCATCTCTGAGAACATTCTGGGCCTTATAGCAGCAAAGCAGTTTATCTTCCTAGTAAACGCTAAGATGCTTTCTGCAGCCTGTAAGCCCTGTGGGATTAACCAGCTCTGACATTTCCACCCAACTGCTCATCTTTCTGTGGAAGAGTATTGGGAGTGAGGGTGTGTGCTGATGGGAATTAAGGGTGCTGTTCCTGAGGTGCAGCCCTTAGGTGAGAGGACTAACTCCCTTCCCTTCCTTTCCCTCCTAACACACATCCCGTAACTCATCCATCTTCCCTTCAGAAGTTCTCACATTTTGTGCTAGCCATGGGAGTTCTGTTACTGTTCAGGAAGTTTCTAGAGTCCTCTCTACAAGGGAAAGGACTTAAATGGAAGCAATATTTAGCAAAGCCGTGATAAAAAGATTAGGGTTCAGGCCATCTTTGGCAAGAAGCCTCTGGAAGCTATGCAGAACAGAGATGTAATGCATCTCATTTCGGCTGCTGTGTGAGGAAGAGACAGGGAGGGGTGGCATGGGCAAAGAGGAGGCCAGGTGGGAGGCGGTTGTGGCAGAGACAAACTTTAGGAAGAAGGGCATGGCTTACCGTTGGGTCACATGGAGGGAGGTGGCAGGAAGGACTCCCCCGAACCCCCTTTGGAATGGAGCAACTGGTGAGCTCATTGTCTTGTGTGAACTCTGAGCCTCCCCTGAACCATTTGAGTAGAGATGCCAATTCACAGTTGAACACAGGCCAGGAACTGGGCATCGGTTGGGTCTGGAGCTGTAAGTGTGGAGTTGGCCTCAAGCCAGAATTAAAACAGCAAGGCTGGATTGGTGTTTGAGGGAGAATGGATAGGGACAGGCCCAGCATTGAAGCCAAGGCTAGTAAGCATCCTTAGGACCAGAGGAAGCATGCTCTCTCCTTCCCACCTTCCGGGATGACAGTGGTCTTCCCTTATTCCCCAAGAGATGAATTAAAGTTTATCAGTCCCCAGGTCTGTGGCTGGGTCCTTGCCCCTAGGAAGTATTGTTTGGCAGCCATATGAGAAATGACACCAAATGCCCAGCCTGTCACATTCAGTCTTTCAAAACAGAAAAGAAAGTCTTGAACCGTCAGGGATAATTCACGATTAAAATCCTGCTCCTCGATTCTCTGTCCGAAGACCACAGTTTATGACACTGCCCAAGAGTGTGAGCCAAGGCCCAGAGCAGAGCTGATCAAGGAGACACGGGTGTTTGAAGAAGTTGTGGGGTCAGGATGGGATCAGGATGAGGAGGGCGGGGAGGCATAGAAGGGTGGGAGGCACCTCGCCAAGAACCAGAAGGCTTTGGATTTTAGAGAAAGCAATGGCATGTGTATACTATAGGTGAAATGGCAATGCTAGCTGTCCAGCATCCAATAATATTCCTGTCACAAGATCAGTCGATTTCCACAGGCGGGAAGGGGAGTTGAGAATACAGATAACCCAATTCCTGCTTGACTGTGGGTACCAAATTCCCTTTTGGGTTTGGAAATTACAGGTAACAACAGGCTGAGGTACCCTGCATCTGAAAATGGCCTCAGAAGGCTTTAGATGAGTTGTGGTGTATCCCACGGCATCCTATTCAGCTCTTACAAAAGGACAACAAAAATTGGCTCCACTCCTGCTATTTTAACAGTGTGTTCTGCAGAATGGGTATTGTAACACACGCACACCAGCATCCCTGGTGTGTACGTTGGGTACTCACACTTAAGAATGGCTAGAAACACATATATCTGGAAGGATTCATAGGAAAGGGGTGACCTTTCTGGACTAGAAAGTTCTAGAAACACCCAGAAGTTGGCCAGTAAGGGGGAAAGGGTTGGGTTACAGTGGAGGCTGCCTCAATGTTGGGGAACTGGCTAGTAGTCATGGGACAATACCTTGCTTATGCCTGGTAATTGGTTTTCTTTTCTTTAAGTTAAAAAATGTGTTCTTTGGCAATTGCATACATGCATATAACATATTTCAACCACACTCACCCCCAGTTTCCTTCTTATCCTCCTCCTCCTCTGACCCTCCCACGTCTTCCTAACACCCCCTCCTGCTTTTCTTTTTGTTTTGATGGCCTGCTGAGCTCCTTGCAGGAGCATGGGTGTGGGGTGCCATTATCTGCTGGATCATGGGGGACGCAGAAGCTGGATTTCTGCAGCTAGTGGACATAGTTGGCCTCTGAAGCATCATCCTGTCTGCAAGAGACGGTCTTCACCTCTGGGCCCCCATTAATGTCCCTGTCAAAGGAAAATGATGGAGCAGTTGATTATGGTGACCTGTGAGGCCAGCTGTCAGGAAAAATAAAGAGCAGATGGCAGGACTGGGTTGCTCAGGGGCTCAATGTCATTTGGATTTTAGACTGAGGTGCTTGGGGGAGTTCGTGATGACACTGGATTAATGAGGAAGAATTCCTTGTACCCTCCCACAGGGCTGGCAGTATAGCTTAGTGGGAGACTGCTGAGCATACACAAGGCCATGAGTTCAATCCCCACTACCAGAAAGGAAAAGAAAAGCTTTGAGCAGAGTGTGATGGCACACACCCGTAATCCCAGCACTCGGGAGGCAGGGACAGGAGGATCAGCAGTTCAAGGCTATCTTTGGCTACGTAATGAGTTGGAGGCTATCCTGGGTAATGTGAAATTCTGTGAAAAGTCACTTCTCCGTTTCTCTCTTGCTGAGCATTTTCATTCTCTTTGCTGTCACTCTTGAGGTCCAGAGTATGGATGAAGCAAACTTCACCTCCTAGAGTTCTGTCAATTGCTGTTGGTGCCCACAGAGGCCAGAAGAGAGCTTCAGATCTAAAGCTAGAGTCACAGGCGATTGTGAGTCACCTGAGTGGGTGCTAGGAACCGAACTCATGTCCTCTGCAGGATCTGCTAGCAATCTTAACTGCTAAGCCATCTCTCCAACCCCTCGTCTGCTCTTGGAAGGAGTGAGAGATTGGAGAAGGTCAGGGACACTCCTCATGGCAGTCAGAAACGTGGGACCAGGGTCTCTCAAGCAGTGTTTGAATCTGTTCTTCAAGCTGGGGCAAGGTGCCCTGGCTGAAATCGAGCACCTCTAGTCTTGTCTGGTTCTCAGTAGTGTGTGGTGGAGAGCAGGGACTTAGGGCTCAGGTCACCGAGGGTCCCAGCTTAGTCCTCCTCTGCTATTGACTTTCCTCGTTAGCTTGCTCTCACCTCTGCAAATGGGAACGATGAGAGGGATCTCTCCTGTAGGGTCAGGAGACTTCAGTCAGGTGATGTTTCTGCAGTGGTGTGTGACACACAGGGAACAACAGCTACTACTAGTGTGTGTGTGTGTGTGTGTGTGACAGAAGTCAACTTCAAGCGTTGTTCCTCAGGTACTGTTCACCTTATTTTTTAAGAGAAGGTCTCTCACTGACCTGGAGCTTGCCAAGCAGATGAGGCTGGCCAGCCAGTAAGTCCCAGGGATCCTCCTGTCTCTGCCTCCCCAGTGCTGGGACTGTAAGCACCCACCACCCCACCTAGCTTTTCACACAGGTGCTAGGGATGGCTCTCTGGTCCTCCTGCTTATCACGCAGGCACTTTATGGATGAGCCGTCTTCTCAGCCCCTTGCCAACATATCATTATTCAGCAAGTTGAACCTGTCAGAGCTCCTCTGTAACATTTTCTGAGACCTTAGGAACTTGCTGGCTTTTCAGCACATGACAGGAAACCAAACAAGTCCATGTGACAGCACAGAGACAGCCTAGTACACCCCCACGGTGGCACTCCTTGGCCTTTGCGTAAACATAAGCAGTGTTGCCTGAGACTTTGTATACACTGCAATCATTACTTCTTTATGTGATGGGAAAGAATCTGGTTCATGTTATAGAACTGAATTATCCTGGAGGTTGGTTGGTGCGATCGCACTGCCTGGGAGAGGTCCGAGACCCTCTGCTCCACTGTGGCTTGTAGTTATAGAGAAGGTCCTGTTTGGAGGGAGGTAGTGTGACCTCTCAGTTAGGGGAGGCCTGGTCTCAACAGCCTTTACAAAGACTTTACTTTGTTGGGCTTTCTGCCTGGGGAAGACGGCAAGGTTTTGGGTGGGTCAAGGAAAAGCATGCCTTGGTTAATGTCCCCCACCCCACCTTCTGTCAGAGAAAAAGGCACATGTGACGACCCTGCTTCCAAGTTTCTGTGTGACCCTTGCCAACAATCAGAAAAGGCCAGAGGCCACTATTCCCTCCCTCCTGCCCTGAGGCCTCCTGGCCCAGAATGAATGGGTTTCTTATTCTCAGATTCAGAATGAATTAGACCATGGGCAGCAAAGGCACACCACCCCCTGCCTTGGCAGAGGGGATTATGGGTATTGTGGAAGGAATGCCTAGTCTTCTTTCCGAATCTTGTTATGGCCAGTTCAACTGGGCAGCCTCTCAGTATCTGGGGGTCATTCTGAAGGCAATGGGCTCAGAACCTCAGGATGTCCTGTGGGAAGGCTATCAAGTCAGCCTCTTTGATTAGCCAGGGCTGGTGCAGTGCACACCAGGAGCCTGAATCTGACTCCTTCATTTGCTGCTGGCTGTTGGATGCACTGGCCTCTGCACTGAATTCAGGAGTCAGGACAGAGCCCTGGAAGAGCTCCCAGAAACAGTCAGTTGTTCATCAGAGCTGGGGAACAGCTGCCATTATCATCTAGTGAGTGGAAGCCCAAACACTGAAGAACCACAAGGAAGTCTGAGATGCCCGTTGTGACAGAGCTGTGGATGTTGACCTAGCCCCATGTTGCTACTCTCATTGGGTCTTTGAAAGCCAGGGAGACGTGGTGACTCACAAAAGTTCAGAGAGTTTTGATGACAGTACCAGAACCCAGGTAGCTGGGTGGTGTGACCTTCATCTTAAGAAGAAACTGCATGTCTAGGCAGAGGAACGGCCCAGGACAGTGCTTGTTGTCAGGGAGACCTTTCGCACAGTCTCAGCATCATCATGCTTTGGACAAACCAGGGGCAGAAGAATCATCTATGGGTATTGCAGTAGCAGGATCTTCACCATCTTGGGACTGGCCAATGTCACTACAATGGCCTGTCTGCCCATCATAGAAGGCTTCACTATTGTCTCAAAGGCATAATGACTGCTTTTTAGGTCCAGGCATCCCACTCACCCTGCCTTGTGTGCACCACGTGTGGGGTTAGAAGGTCCATGGCTCCTCCCTGGCTCATCAGAGCTGAAATGTTGGGAGGATGGCTTATGCCACTATACTCTGCTCCAGTGGTAATGGCGTGTGTGTGTGTGTGTGTGTGTGTGTGTGTGTGTGTGTGCATATGAAGGCCAGAGGTTGGTTTTGGGTGACATTCCTCAGGCACCATCCACCTGGGGATTTCTGGGTGTGTGTGGGGGAGTTGTTTGTTTAGATAGGGACTGAACTGTAAGCTAGACAGGCTGGCTAGGAGCCCCTGCTTGCATAGCAGATACTTTATTGACTGAGACTTCTCTCAAGCCCTTACAATACTGATCATTTAAATCAAGCTTAAGTAGTCACATGTGGATGATAGCTACTGTATTGGACAGCGTGCCCCTGGAAAATCAGCGTGGATACTTGTACTTCTAAGTATGGTTTTGTCTGAAAGCCACATACATGTCAGTTTTCTTCCCTGAATTAAACAGAGGCCTGATGAACATCAGGGACTTTCTCAGCATATTGTGCTTGTGTGGCCTCAGCCAGGACAGAACTGATCCTGGTGTCACCTAACAGAGACTTTTAAACAAGACCCAGGCTGTGTTCAGAGAACCAGAAAAGGGCAGGAGGTTTTGGGAGCTAGTCGTCCAGAACATAGAGTTCGCATGCACCTCCTTGGGATAGAATTTCATCCTCTAAGGCTGCCAGGGACTGTCAGCCCTTGGTGACCTCATGTCTGAGTGTCTTGATGTGGTACTTGTCCTTGGAACTTCCCATGAGGATTTTAAAAGCAGATGTTTCCAGGGGAGACTGTGGGGCCATGGAGGAGGTGGGATGGTATGAGAAGAAGCCAAGTTAGAGCACCGAGCACGGCCACAGGTCCCCAACTGGTGGCACCGGCCAAGCACTGGTTGAGGATGCCATTTGAGACTGAGATCCTCCAGGCTCCTTGCTTGTGCTTTGCCCCTGCCTCTCGAGCAGCCCGGCTAGGTGCCGCAAAGAAGGGCTGCAGTTCTGGGCCAATGGCATCCAAAGCAGAGTCCCTGCATCCTTGCCCCCACTGGAAGGTGCTTTCCTCCAGCCTCCCAGGGAAATGCCATCACTGCTTCTGTGGATGAGAACTTGAGGGCTGTGTGCTCTGGCTGAGGAATGACTTAGTGAGTATGATTTACCAAGTCAAGATGTGAACTGTCTGTCTTTCTGTCTGTCTGCTGTGCTTGACTGCTTATCACGTTGTCACTCTTAAACTTCTTAGAAAACAGAGCGCTCGGTGCCACAAATCTAGAGATTACACTAGAGAATTGGTGTGACATTTGGGAAAATAGTAAAATTGAAGAACCAGAATGCTCACACTTGCAATACAAATGAGATGTAATTTTCAGCGCAGACCCAGAATCTGTTAAGATGGATGAGGAATCTGAGGTAAAAACGGTATCCCTTAGAGGTAAGCAAACTTTTGTCAAAGGCCACGCAGTAGATATTTCCGTTAAAACCTTGTTTGTAGGGCAAGCAGCGGCCCAGAGTCAACCTTCAGACCAGACTTCATCACCACTGGTCCAAGGTGACCCTGAGACTTTCTTTTAAATAATTAACTGTTTAGAAAGAACTGCTTCTCCCAACCTGGGCATTCCCAAGGCCTCCATCATGGGCTAAGGGCCATCATGAAAGGGAAAAGCCATCTCTCACCTACTGATGCTGGTGAGCGCAGAGGTTCGGCTGGGCGTTTCCTAGAGACAGCAAGAACATTTCTCCATCCTTGGACCACAAGCTTCTCTTAAGCAAAAATGAGTTCAGTATGCTCTGTCAACTCCCACTGGTTCCCCTGTCATGGCATTACTACCTGTTTGTTCTATGGCGTTTGTCTCTTAGACACCGACAGGTGTCTGGGTGAGGTTGGAATCCCAGCCTGCATTTTCTTGATGACTATTGAATTAACGCCTGTTCTCCTCTGGGTTACTGGTGTTCTGAGAGCGGCGTCCATCCTGTCCCTAGCATCTATCCCTGTGTGCTGCACACTGCAGGAGTGGGCGCGTGGACTCACACTAGAACAGTAAGGAGATTGGCTCCGTGGTCACCCAGAGCTTTCTAGATATGGGGGCTTATTGTCACTTCTGGACAGGGCTGTGCTGTCCTCGAGCTGGCAAACGTGACCCTCTGTGCTGTGTTGCACCTGCAGCCTTGTTGGGGCCAGCAGGCATGGCAGATTTGAGAAGGGGACCAGAGCAGACAGGAAAAGGTTGGGCCAGGCTCCCAGAGTAACAAATCTTCACTTTTGAGGACCTAACAAAGAGGGCTATTTGGGTGAGAGACAAGGGAGGTCGTGTTTCTCAGTCCCCACAGAAGCAAAATTAATTATACCAGCTTGTGACCCACTGTTCCCAGCTCTTGCCCAGGCCTCCCTGTGATCTTTTCCTCACCCAAGAGAAGCTGTCACTGCCCCCCACCAGAGAGACATGAACTTGATTCATAATTTGCCTCTCCTAATTAGGCACAGGAATGAAGGAGACGATTATTAATAATGCATCCGGGTTTTTAAGTGCCCCACAGGAGCCGAGCCTTGAGAAATGGTGCTCTTGATGATAAACAGCCACACCACCACACTGGGCTCTGTGCCCAGACACAGGGCACAAAGACATTAGGGCAGAGAGTGGTCCATGGAGCATGGACTGCTGGCTGGAGTCAACAGATGGAAGAATCTCAAGCCCTTTGCCTAGAGGTGTGTGTGTGTGTGTGTGTGTGTGTGTGTGTGTGTGTGTGTGTGTGTGTGTGTGTGTGTGTTTGGGGGTGTCTAGTCTGCCTTTGCCACCCTAGGCCCATCCAGATAGGCCCTTTCTTTAGGGCTACCTCCTTGGCCCTTCCGTGTAGGACTAAGGGTCAATTTCTCCTGAGAGAGGGGGCCCTGATTCTCACAGTGACAGCAGCTCCCCTCCCGCACAGCATTGACTCCTCCTGCCTCCCTGTCTCATTTCCTCTAAAACATCTCCCAGCAGTCTCTGTACCTATAGACTTGCTTGACTGCTTGTGTTCTGTCTATTGAGGGGTCACAGGTTCAAATCTGTCTCGGTCCCGATTCTGAGATGAGGTCCTCGGGTTCGGTGCCATGGTTCCCTCGGCTGTCACACCTTGTCCTCCCTGCAAGCACCCACACTCGGCACTCCTTTCATCATAAGCCACTGGACAGAGCTGCTCTTGGCTTCTCTGCATCCCCACCTGTCCTGTGCAGTGCAAGGTGGCCTGAGCAAGACACATGACCTTGAACTTTGGGCTCATGATCTCAAGGCTCTTAGGGTCTTTCACCTCACGCTTCCCCTCACGACATCATCAGTCACTCACTCTTCTAGACAACTGGTTTACATCCCGCCACTCCCCCTTGGTACCCTCAGTACTTTGCCTTGGCTTCACAACTATTCCTGAAATGATTGACACATCCAAAAAAGAAGCACCCAGGCTCTACACACAACCACCCCATGCAGTAAAAACTTCCAGCCTACCTTTCCTACACAGCAGGGCTCCATCAGAGACCCAGGCAGGGACTCCTGATCTGGTGAGGGGGCGGGTGTCTTCTTCTGGCTGCCTCAGGGTCCTTAATCTTCTCCCTCTCTCCTAGAACACACCCAGTGGATTCTCTTTCTCCTTCACTGCCTGTCCCTCACATATGCACACACATGTGCTCTACCACACACCTGAAAATCCTTTTCTGGTCATTGCTTCCCCACTGTCTATGGCTCCATGGGGGCTCCTGCCTTCAGCAACAAAGCCCTGTATGCCTACTGTCTGCATCTCCTCCCACACAGTCCCTCTTACAGAGCCCTCAACAGGCTCCCTCCTTCCATCCCTCCGAAGCCTCTTTGGCTCCTTCCCTTCTGGCTGCCAGTTCTCACTTCATTGACTTAATGCTCAGCTGCCATAGGCACAGCTGTCTGTCTGTGGATCTTCTCTCATCCTGGTACCTCCTTGGAGGAGGTCCCGTGGCTTCTCCCAAGTTACAGTGGGTGAAACAGATAAAATCTAACATACTGAATAGCTTGCCCAACCCAGAGCTCAGACTTCAACTCCAGCTCCCAGTTCAAAGCCACTGTGGATAATCACTGCACTAAACTGAGCAGTGGACGCCCAGCGGGGAGGAACCTCTGGATGTGAGGAAGATGGGCTCACCTGAGCGAGTCAGAGATCAGGAGGGGAGCAAAGCAGAGGAAGAGAAAGAGGAGGGGTGAGGGTCCCCTGATGGCTGTGAGGCTCAGAGAAAGGAGCCCAGAAGGGAGAATGTTTGGTGTGGGGCTGAATCTGGATGGAGGCACAGCTCTTGGCGAGACTGAGGAGGACCCCTTACTGTTAGATGTCTCCAGCCTGGGCCAGGCCAGTGGTACACATTTGGGAGATGCAGTATGCACAGTGAAGCTGAGGAGACACTGGAGGTGGAGACATGGCTTCTAGGGCTACACTGAATGTAGGTCCGGAGTTCTGAGCATCCCAGCCAAGGTCTGGCCTGTCATCCCCTGTGTTTTGCAGCTCCATATAGTCCTGGCAGCACACGGACACCACACCCTTCAGAGCCTGAACAAGTTTTTATTCATATCATAGTGTGGCTGCCCTCCTGGTCCAGGTGCACCTGGATGACTGGGGATGTAGAGAAGGACTTCCATCAGGGCTACAGGAAGGCTGGCGTGCACAAGACAGAGCAGGCATGGCGTTACCTGTCTACATATTGCCCCCCAACGTGGGTGGGGACCTAGGATCCTAAGACAGTGTTCTCTTCACTGGGTGCACCCCTAGCAACTCAAGATATGAGGCCTGGGTTCCAGAGTGCACAAACACCAAAGCCTTGTGGTTTATCTGTGGTTTTAAGTCTAGCCCAACCCATGGTCTCTGGTGAGAAATGAGGAACAGCTCCACTCGCACACTGACCCTGAGGCCCCCGTGGGTGGTGGACACCCTGGCACAGGCCTCCCCATGGATGCCCAGTGCCTGTGAACGGCTAGCAGGGGCTGAGTCAGTTCCTTGTATCCATAGACAATGAGGCTCTATGTGGGGCAGGCCATGAGAGTGAGGTGGTGTCCCTCCCCATACCGCCTTCCTTTGTAGACATTGGGTCTGTGTCAAACTGCCCAGCAGTGCCAGGGCTTCAAGCACTGAGGCAGGGGAAGAGCTGGGAACTTGTAAGGGAACTTCTGAGCAAGCATGCTCTTTGGTTTTGGGCCAGGTCAGAAAGTGGGGCTCAGACTGCGGGGTTACTACACAGCCCTGGGCAGGACCCCCCCCCCTTGGCTACTCCAAGCCTCAGTTTCCTCCCTGGTCCCTAAGGGATTATGAAACAGATCCTGTCACCACTCAAATCTTTAACATAGCTCCTAGCTCCTCACTTCTCTTGGAAACCACTCAGGACCAGAGCATGTCCTAGGTCACTGGCTATGGCAGGGACAGGTTGTTCACTTGTCAATGTGCTCTGTGTCCTGTGTCCTCAAATCTTTCTTAGATAAACAGGACAGCTTCCACGACACCCTTATGGTGGAGAGTGCAGAGAGGAGCGCCACCCTGAAGACCAACGGTGCCATAAAATTGTCGCTTGAAACTAGGCTCTGGCACCTCTACCTGGTGGTGCTGGTAAGACCATGTAAACCCAAGATGTAATGATTTGGGACCCAGCCTAACCTTTGCCTGCAGTATCGCCAGGAAGCAGGTTCAGGGTCCTTATCCCTGGAGGGAGTAGGGGGCTGACCTCCACTGACCTCCACAGGGGCTGACCTCCACTGACACCCACAGTACCTAGACAAGCCAATGCTGGCCTGATTTGTCACTGTGTGTGAGCCGCCCATGGACCTGGGCTGCTCTGGAAGCTAGAAACAGGAGAGCGAGGCGGGTGGTGGAGGCCCTCCTCACTTGAGCGTAGCCAGCAGAATGAAGGCCAATTAGGCCCTCAACCCTTTCAGTTCCCAGGGAGTCAGCCGCAAACCACTGGGGCAGCCTGCACATGAGTCACCAAAGACTTTGAAATCAAGGAGAGATGTCTGAGGATGTCTCCAAGGCCTGTGGTGTCCCAGTATTGCCTGGCATTCAGGCTGGACCTCAGAGCAGGGTGCCTCTGGAGAGGGCCACACACAGGGTTGAGAAGTAGAGCACCAGATAAGGCCATGACTCAAGATGGAAAATGGCTGTACACTGCCCCTCACCGTGTGTGTGTGTGTGTGTGTGTGTGTGTGTGTGTGTGTGTGTGTGTGTGTGTACCTGAGGTCAACTTCGGTTTTCTTCTTTAATAAGTTTCATCCATCTGCCAGTCCCTGTCACTACCCGTGCCCCAGATCTGGAGTGACAGATGTGCCGCACCACAGTAACTTTTAATGGCCACTGGGGAGCCAAGCTCAGGTCCCCATTCTTATGCAGCAAGCGTTTTACCAACCAGTCCACCTCCCCAGCCCCAGAAAGGTGACTTTTAAACGTTTAAAGACAGGATTGCTTCCAGACCCCTCAAAGCCCCTGTGATAGTATCTCATCTATGATCTCGGCACCCAGAAGGAAGGCCTCTGAGCAAACCTATGAGAAACTGGATTGAGATTAGCCTCTGAGAATGTCTGTGAGGGGTTGTCTTGATTGCATTAATTGACATGGGAAGCCTCATCCTGATTGTGAGTAGGACCGTTCCCTGAGCAGGGGATCCTGGTCTGTATAAAGCAGAGAGGACACACTGAGTGCTAATGTGCATCTCTGCTCTTGACTGTGGATGTAGGTGACTCATTTTCTTAAGCTCCAGCTACTGTGACTTCCCACCACGATGGACCGTGCATTGAACTGTGAACTGAAATAGACCTTTGCTCGCTTAGGTTCCTTCTGTTGGGGTATTTCTATCACGGCAACAGGAAGCAAATCTTAGCCACTTGAGTTCATCCCTGCTTCACCTAGTTCCCTCCCACCAGGTTTGGGAATAGCCTGCTCTCTCAGCCTCCCTCTTAGCGCGTGTTGACTTGGCGGCAAGAGCTGTCACCAGGTCCCTGGCTCCGTGGCCTCAATTTCCCCACTGCTAACAGTGTAGCCATGAATATGGATGTGTCAGTGTGCCCATGGCAGGAGTTAGATTCCTTCAGTAAATCAGGCACTTTGGTGTCTGGTGCGTGTCTTGAAGTCTCTTGTCTTGAGTCCCACAAGAGGAGTTTCTAGTCTCCTCCATCTCCTTAAATACCCATTCAGCGGATGTATCTGAAGTGCCACACCTACCTGCTTCTGTTCCAGGCTCCTGTAAGATCTGCTGAGCCCTTTTCCCATCCTAGCACTTGCCACGTGTGTAACTGATGTCCTTGAAGCACTTCTGCTTTCCATTGGCCCTACTCTTCTCAGAACTTCCTAGGGCAGGGACCACCTCTGTCCCGGTCACTGCCTCGATTCCTCCCTCCTAGGCTGCTCTAGAAATTCCTTGAGGCGGAAAGCTGGGAATTACTGTCCACCATCACCGTCATCACCACCATCATCATTATCGTCATCATCACCATCATCATCATCGTCATCACCACCATCATCATCACCATCATCATCATCGTTATAGTCATCCTTGTCATCATTTAAGTTAGCATACAAGGCAACAGGCTTCACTGTGGCTTTTTCATACATCTGTGCCATTATACATTGTTCTCATTCATCCTCTCTCCCTTCCCCTCATTCTTTCCATCCCATCCTGCACCCCAATAGTCTTGCTTTCTGCTTTCACACCACATATATTTCACCATCCTCTCCTTTTCCCCACCCCTCCCTATGAGTGATCTCTTCCTCTCATCCTCTTTCTACTTTCCAAGACTACACTCATGAACATGTGTGGGTGCATGCATCCATCATACACACACACACACACACACACACACACACACACACACACACACACACACACTTAAATCTTAATTGTGCATCCAAGAGAAAACAGCATTTGTCTTTCTGAATCTGGTTTATTTCACTTAATAATTTCTGATTTCATCCTTTTTTTCCCCTAATGTAAATGTTTCATTTTTCTTTACAGCTGAAAAAAAGTCCCATTGTGTATATGAACCACATTTTCTTTATCCATTCATCTGCTGATGGACATCTAGGCTGGTTCCATTCCTTAGCTAATGTGAACAGTGTAGCTGTGAGTATGGATGTATAAGTGTGGCAGGAGTTAGATTTCCTTAGGCATGTACCCAGTGATACAGCTGAGTTATGCGGTATTTCTAGTCTCCGGTTTCTGAGAAGCATCGATGCTGATGCCCATGGTGGCTGCACCCGTTCTCATGCCCGATGAATCCTCGCTGGAATTTACTGCCATTTGTTTTCTCGGTGATAGCCGATCAGATGGGTATGAGAAAGAATCTCTAAGTCATTTGCATTTGCATCTCCTTGATGGCTCAGGATGTTGGACATCTTTTAAAGCATTTCTTTTGAGAACTCTCTATTTAGCTCATTGGCCCGTTTATTGATTGGGTGGTTTGTCTGTCTATTTTGTTCAGTTCTTTTTATAGTCTAGATATTAATCCCATCTGATGTGTAGTTGGTGAAGAGTTTCAGCAGGCCATCTCTTTTCTCTGACGATTATTTCCTTTGCTGTGCAAAAGATTCTTAATGTCATACAATCTCAACAGTCCATTCTTGGGATTATTTCCTGGACTCAGAGTTACCTTGCAGAAAGTCCTGGCCTGTGCCTACATCTTGAAGCATCTTCCTCTAATGGCTTTAGAGCTCCAGATCTTAAATTATTTGAAGACTACTGTCTTGTTTCCATTGCTCATTGTTTCGTATATTTGGAACATTCTGGATGTTTTAGGAGTCAGCCAGACCCACCCCATTTCTCCTCATGGCCTAGAAGCAGAAGTCCCAAAGCTTTTAACTGTGATGTCCAGGGCCTGGCCTAGGCTGGATATTCCCAGCCCTTTAATGCAGCATGTGCCGACTAAAAAGAATGAGACTCCCTTGCCACAGCAGACTTGAGCCTGGGCCCTTTTCCAGTGCCCTCCTGGCTGCCTGGTCCGTTGTCTGCACAGGGTCAGGAGAGCTGGCTAATGTGTCAACTTCACTGAGGCTCAGGAAACGGTGACATGACCCTGAGGATTCAGGACAGCTCCTGCCTTCCTGTCATGTTCAAAGGGAGTGACAGAGACAGCGGACACTGAGGCAGCTCTTTCCTGGTGCTTGACACTCCTCCGTCTGGTCTGGCCACCTGCCTGTCACCCGGGATTGCCAACTCAGTGTGCAGGTTGTCCTTCCCTTGCGTATTGGCAATCAGTGCGTGTCGCTTCTTCGGGAGATTGCTGTCTCCTCTTGCAAGAAGATCAGGTCTTAGTCAGCTTTATAATCATCCCTGGGCAGCTGGCGCCAGGTCTGGCAGAGGACAGCTTGTGTCTGATTCATCTCTGTACCCCCAGCTCCTAGCAGTGGGCACTGAGCATGCTCAGTACGTGTCCAGGGGAATGCATGCATGAATGAGCTCTATCAGAAAGCTGTCTCTAAATGTGAGCCTCTAGCCTGCCCACATGGTGAGCTTTCATCATCTCTGCAGAGGTATTGAAGGAAACTGAGGCAGTACCCAGGCTAGTGGGCAGTCCAAGATCTTGAGGTCCCCACTCTAGCCCTCACATAAGTTGTGCCAATGTTTATTTTCTTTCCTGAATGACAACACCCAGGCTCCCTCAAGCTCTGGCATTCCCTAATCAACTCAAGCAAGGATAAATATGAATGAAATCTTCCAATCTATCTCTGGTTTGTGACCAAAATCCATGTGTTATGCCACCAGGTCTCTTGAGATACCTCCTCTTCACAGATGCAGTGTTTCTGTCTTCGGTTGTTGCCTTCCACACTTGTGGTGTTCATCTGCACCTGCTGAGTCCCCCGGGCTCTCAGACAGAAGGACACACAACCAGAGCTAGCTGCTTCCAGTACCAATGCTTTGAATAATGACCATAAAAAGAAAATCCCCACCCCTCTAGCAGAGTATAAGGAAAGAGGCCCTGTCAAATTCCAGACTGAGCTTTGCAACCTGTCATGTGGATGGGATTTCTAAGGAGGCCCTTGCTGGTGTCTTTGAGGGACAGTTCTAACTTAGGTATATCACTGTTAACGCCCCTAGCTGATGGAATCATTCACTGCGGTGACCAAAGAGAGCTCCTTCCCTTGCTGTGCTTCCAAATGCTTGGGGACATTCTGAGGTGCAACCACTCACTGAGAACACACCCGCAGGAAGACTGCAGCTGCAACACACAGGGCAGAATGACCCTGGGGATGTGCCCAGACAGGTCAGAGCCTGGGGCAGACTCACAGACCTGAAAAAAGAGCTTTCTCCTCCACAAAAAGGAGGGGCAAACCTTTGTGGGTGCTGGAGCAGTGCAACCATGGGAGACTGCAGCTCGGGCAGGGCACTAAAGCTCTACTAGGTCACCCTGGGAAGACTAAAAAAAAATGTTCCTAAAGGGGAAGATTTCGAGTTTGATGTTATCAACAAAATCACCAAATGAGCTCATGGATGGGAGCATGAGACCCAATCGTCCTGCTGGCTCTCTGGCACTGTTCAGTGTCTGCGTGGGGACTGAGTACCTAAGGCCAGCTCCTGCCAGCTGACAGCAGCCTGGTAGTGTCCCTGACTCAACGGTTTCATCCAGAGTGTCTCTGGTGGTTCTGAGGATCTGTGGGGAGCTATGTGCTTGTTAATAGGCAGCCCCAATCCCCTGGGAGTCAGAGAACATCTTCCTGGATCCCATGATGTGTTCACTTCCTTCTCTCTATTTCCACTTCTCCTTCTTGGTTCTGTCTGGGCGGGTACCAGAGTGTGAACATCTGAGAAAGACATCTAGGTGTTTTCTTATGATGTTAATCACACACACACACACACACACACACACACACACACACACACACACACACCCCAGGACCATCCTATAACATGTGTTTGCCCAAGAGGAATATGAAACTGTCTACATAAAAGATTCCTTCACAGATATTTGTTGCAGCTTTTCCTAGAGACCAAAAATCTGCAAATAGCCTAGGAGTCCATCAGCAGATAAATGGACGGACAGTTGCAGCATAGGAAGATGGGAGTGGGGGGTGGGGTGGGGCGGGGGAATACTATTCATCAACAAAAAAGGGAGAACTACTAAATGATGCAGCTACTTGGGTGAATCCCCAACACTGCTAATAAACAAAGTAAGTGTAAAAGAAAAAAAGAATGTGCTTATTGCATGATTTGATTTATATGAATGCTAGGAACAAGTGAATCTTATCTATTATTCTAGCAATCTTTAGGATGGTTGCCCCAGGTTAGGGACTATTGCAGAAGAGACTCAAGGATATTTTGAAAGTGTTGGGAATAAGGGGCGTGGCTTCTGCTGGGGTAGAAATCTGTCGCGGCTGTCAGGTGGTATACTGACAGAGGGGAACCCACCCTGGACACATCCCAGTCTTAGGTCATCTTAGCTCCTTCAGAGTGCCTAGTGCTGAGCGGACAGAGCTGGGGACAGAGTTTTGACTCTTGTGCAGATCCTCACATAAACTAGTAACTTATGTAGCACTGTCTGTCTGTGTGTTATGTCCACTCCTCTCCTCCCTCCCCCTCCCTCTGCTCTCACGCCTCTTCCCCTCCCCTCCCCCAGTCCGTTTGTGATACCTAGCACTTTGTCCTGTCTGGTTCTTCCCAGGCCTCTGGGATGGGGCTGGGCTCTCTTTTTGCCTTAATCACAGGGAAATAAACAGTCTCTTAAGACCTGTACTCCAGGTGAGCACCAACACTGCCCCCTACGAGGGAACAGGCTTACCCTAAGGACTCCTCCTGGGTAGGGTGAGGACAGGAAGGTCTTGTGGAGTCAGGTGTCGGAAGCTGTCCCAGTCACACACCTTCCCGTGTTCTGGGCCCTTCCATGCACACTGAGAAAGCTGCTGGTAGCATCACCTGGGCCGAATCCAGGCATGAGGAGCGAGCCTCTCACAAGAAACTCAGTTCAGAAACACATCGAGGGGGCAGCCTCCCTCCTCCCTCCTCCTAAGTCCCCTGAGAGCCCGTCACCCCACCCCCAACCACAGACGCACCGGATTTAATGCCTTGACTGAGAGAATGAGATGTTCTGTTATTTTTCATGGGAAATTAAACCCGACCCTGCTGTCAGTTAGCTCATGCCTGGGAGGATGGAGGCCTGCTTAGCCAGGTGCTCAACCCCAGTTCTGAGCTTGCCAAGGCGTGATGGAGGCACTGAATGGGGGAGGGGCTGGCTGGGGGCCAAGCATGACGTCACCTGCTAAGGTGGGGGTAGAGAAAGCCAGAGAGGTCAGAGGGCCTTACTGGGGCTGATGGATGACTGTGAGTACCACTCCCTCACCAATATCACACAGACCCACCTCTCTCACTCGGAGACTCAGACCCTAGTCTCTTTCAGCTCCCAACTCTACCTCGTGCCCTGCGGAGGACAGCTGGTGGTCGGGGCTGGTGATCATCGTCGCTGTCGTCTGTGCCTCCCTGGTGTTTCTGACTGTGCTGGTCATCATTTGCTACAAAGCCATAAAGAGGTGAGTGTCCAACCACAGTGCCAGGTGGAGCCCCTCGGGAGCCCAGCTGGCCCGGGATGTCAACTGCCTGGCCACTTTTGTGAAGGATAGAAGGTCACATCGTTCAGGAGCAGGAAGGATAGGCAGGGGACCCTCTCCATCCCTACCCCATTTCATGCTTGCCATGAGTGTGCTGTAATGGCTCCAGGGGTTCCCTCTTTGTTCTTGTATCTTTAACACTTTAGAGTTGATCTCAGACCTACCTTCCCAGCCTTAGGAAGTTTGAGTCTGTCAGTTACACGTCTGTTTCAGCATAATACAAAAACCATGCAAGAACATTGCTAAGCACCAGAAGGGTAACAGTCACAAACAATATTTCTGAGAAAGGGTTTTTCTTCGTTAATTCCCATGCTCCAAAAGTTACTTTTAATTATTATTAGAATAATTGTTAACCTCTAAACTATTTCGTTTTTCCTTCTGAGCCCAATCTTCTGTGTAATTTTGTTTTAATAATTCAAAAACAAAAAGAATGGCAAATGAAGACTTAAAATGAGGGTGTGCTCATTGAGCACACAGGCTTCAAGCCAGGACACCTGGGCAGGAGAGGGGCGACATGCTGCACAGACCTGGGCATGCGCCTCCCTGGGGTACTCAGGGCCTCCCTGGGGTACTCAGGGCCTCCCTGGGGTACTCAGGAACTGACTAGATGCCTGGAGTTCCCAGGCGAGGCTTTGCCTTCGTCTCCCTCCCCTGTGTCCTTCGTCCAACTCTTCCTACCTTCTCCCCATGTGCTGTAGCTTTCAGATTAGGAAACTGGGTCTTCAGAGAGTTAGGGAGCTGCCTTGGTAGCAGAATTTGAATCCAGATTGGTGTGGTGCCAAAGACCACCTCTCACCATGTTGGGGTGCTCAACTAAAGTTTGGCATTGCTGATGAACCTCCACACTCGTGCCTGTCCCTTCCTGTGGAGTGGAAAAGAGGGACTGTGGGGATTTGATGTCTGTGCCCTGCTGGGTGGGGTCAGAAGGACAGACAGACGGGCAGACAGGCCCTGAGACCCAGCAACTCTAGATACAGACCTTGCTTTGGACACAAAAGTGGATGGGGTGTCCCACTGCTAAACTGTTTTGTGTATACCTACTATGTGCTGGCTCCATTAGCAGAGACAGGTAATGCTTATAAATGGTAAAGATTCTTTTGCCATAAACTGCTCACCTGACAAGAGGGTCTGGTCCCTAGGCCAGGGGACAATCTGCTGCTGTGGGTACTCAGAGGGGCTGCATGAATCCCAATTCTAGTTGACAGTACTTGAGCCTCGAGCCTGTGGGGCTTTCAGAATTGGAGAATTGGCTGCTATTCATTGTGTACCTTGGGGTGACTGTGCAGGTGCCACCCTTGACTGAGCCATGGAGGTGACATTTTTCTGGAGCTGACAAGGCCACTATTCAATATGGTCAAGCTTGTCATGTCCTCCTGTCCCAGTGGGTTGGGGCCCCTCTGTTTCATACATAGCTTTAGGGCTGGGATCTTGGCATGCTCAACTCTCTCTTCCCCATTCACCTCTTGTCAGTCTGGTTCCTTCCCCAAATTATAGGTTCAGTACATGCATATATTTTTGAGACGGGTTCTCATGATGTAGCTCAGGCTGGGCCTCAAGCCCTCAATTCTCCTGCGTCCACAGGAGGCCTAGGCCAAGAAGAGCTTCTGGAAATCCAGGACGGGTAATCCTGGACTGCCCAAGGTCATCTTGGGAACCAGTGCCCAGGAAGGGAGGGCTTGTGTGTGCCTGGTGATAGAGTAAAATAGATAGGGGCTGCTTCCAAGAACACAATTACCTTTTTGGTATTGTAGGTACCTACTCTGCTGGATGGAGCCTCAGAAAAGCAGGTGCCAAGACCCTCAGTGGATCAGGTGCCATATGGGCCTCCCACAGTCTCCTCCACAAACAATATTGACCCCTCATCACCATGTGGTATTCCAGGGGTTTACAGAGTACCCAGAGAGCCTGAGATAATCACGGAAGTTCCCTTTCTAGTATTCCATGTGTCACCTGGCAGTACTTTCTCCAGCATCCATGCTGGAAAGGGCTTCGTCCAGTACAGATCCTTGACTGCAGAGGAACAGTGCGCCTCAGAGGAGAGTCCCAGCCTGGGGGAGACCTTCCCCACTCCGCCATGCCCTCTACTGCTCCTCTTTCTGAGCATGTGCAAAGTCTCCCGGAGCCAAACCGGATAGCTGAAAGATGATGTGAGGAAGCTCATAGGCCACATCTAGGGCTCACCTTTACCTGGATGTGGAAAGAGAGGTACCCATGTACCATCTGCTTCTCCTAGTGACACCTTGGTGGCTGGGGGAAGCTTTTGCTGGCTGTGGACTCAAGGTTGGGGAAGTCTGTACTCTACGGAGGAGGCTCAAGTTGGGCCTCTGTGGAGTGTGTGTGTGTGTGTGTGTGTGTGTGTGTGTGTGTGTGTGTGTGCAGGGCTGGGTAGCACGAAGGATGAATGTGTGTGTGTGTGTGTGTGTGTGTGTGTGTGTGTGTGCAGGGCTGGGTAGCATGAAGGATGAATGCATCTTTTCCCCCGCTGTGGGCTGCTCAGGCTGCACTTCAGCCGCCCCCTCCTCGCAGAACAGCAGTTGAGGATGACAGTGTCGGCTCATTGCCAGCAGAGCCCTAGAGCCCAGGCGAAGGGATACCGGTGGAGGCAGTTCCTGCAGAAGCCCTTCTGGGCTCTGCAGCTGGAGCCCTGCACATGATGCTCCCAGGGGAGATCAAGAGCACCTAGTGGGTGGGGACAGAAGGTCGCCAAATAGAAAAGCCATGTCCCTCATCCCCTCTGCCCAGAAGCCAGAGCACATGGAGATGCTCACTTGCCTTCCTTTTGGTTTTAGGAACCAGACCATTTAAAGGAGTTCTCTGTGGCCTCTGCCTGGCTTAGTGGGATCAGCCCAGATTGGCCCACAGATTGGAGGATCAGGAGTCTTAGCAATGTCTGCTAGCTCTTCCAGAGCCTCAGAAGGTGCATGTTAAGTAGGAACTCTGGGTAGACTGGAGCACGGTATGATGGCCATCGCTGGCCAGCCAAGCAGCTCCCACCACACCTCTCTGACAGCAGTGCTGAGAGCTAACAGATACTTAACAGAGCACTTACTATATGCCAGACACTCATCCACATGCTTGATGTGCACTAATGTGTTTAATCCTTCCAATAAAACTACGAAGGGGACACTGTTATTATACCCATTTTATAGATATGGAAACTGAGGCTCAGAGAAGTTGCCTAGATTGCCTGAGATCATACAGGTAGAGAGTGGTGGAAAGCTGAGGTTCTTGAAGATGTGGCCTCTGCCCCTTAACATGGCCAGGGTCACCCATGAATGACATGTTTGGTGAGAGAATGGAGTCCAAGAGCTAGCTTCTGCTTTGGGAATAGTTCAGCTTTCACTGGCACCAGTGAAGCTCAAAAGGCTTTGGGAACAGCTAGGAACTCTGATGCCAGGAGGTGGAAAGGCTAAGTCTACGTATCATGAGGATCTTTTATGCCACCCTCACCGTGAGCTGGCATCTGGGAGCTCTTGGGCCCCGTGAAGTGGGGCATCTTGGATTAAAGTTAGGCAAGATGGAGTTCTTGGAAAGCTCAATAAGACTTTGAAGGATCTCCGGGAGGAGATGTAAGGACGCTTTCCCAAGCAGCTGGACTGCAGAGCCCACTCTTAAGAGAATGCCTGCTGGGCATGCTGGCCTAAAGGGACAGCCAAAGATGATAGTCCAGGTCTTACTGCAATGCAGCTGGGGCCCTTGGCAATCAAAGCTTTCACTCAGCCTCAGTTTCTCTCCCCACACCGCCCCATGAAATGACTGTCTTAACTCCAGCCTAGCTTCTTCAGGAGACCCTAAGGAGGGACAAGAGTTTCTCTACCTGAAAGCAGGACACACCAGGAGAGGAAGTGTGGATTTGATCTTGCCTTTCCAAAAGCCACAGCGGCTAGGCTCAGCCATCTGGGGTGATTTCCTCTGTGAACAACTTCTGCTACAAGAAAGGGGAATGTGAATAGACTTGACCTTAGTGTGTCATGTGAGAAGTCCTGATCGTCTTGTGACTCCACTGACCACCTGCCTGCCTTCCCCTCTGCTGAGGTTTTGCTGAGTCCATCCGAAGGTCTTTGAACCAGTCACTAAATACCATGCCTGCTCATCCTGTCTTTGCGGGAGACTCTAAGGGTGCTTGAGAAGGCAGAAGCAATCAATCCCTGAGCTTTTGAAGATGATCATAAATGTCTAGATAATACTTAGCAAGAGCCATTCATCCGGGTACCTCTGAGAACATAGGAGGTGCCTGAGCTATGTGTAACTGGAGTCATCTTTACCTAAGAGACAGCAGTATAGTGGTGTGAAATACAGATTGTACAGTCCAGCCCAGGAGTTTGTAGATACTCAGGGTAGAGGCCAGAGACCCCCCCGAATGACTCAAAGGAGGAAAGAGGACTTCAGCCAGGTGAGGAAATAGCACTGTGATTTTTACACTCTCAGCGAGTAGACTATACCGTTTTCAGGACCTCCCTCTTGGCTTTCCTGATCCCTGTGTACATAAGGGGAATGGATCTTGGGTTCAGTGGCCTCTAAAATGAGCTTCAGATGGTTCAATGAAAACTGTTAAAGAACCACTGGTGTGTGCTAACTCAGCTTGGGAATTCTTTATCATTATCACCACCACAATCATCACCACAATCACTGCCACCACTACCACTATCAACCCAACCATGACCACGGCTATTATACCCCACCATCGCTACCATAACCTCCATCTGCCCCACCATCATTACTACCACAACTACCAAGACTATCATCACTTCTGCTATCACCACCAGCATTTCCATCTCCTCCTCCACCGTCATCACCACTAACATCACTACCAACTCCTCTACCATCATCCCCTCTACCATCACCACCAGCATCTCCACCACCATCATCATCATCATCATCATCATCATCATCATCATCACTAACATCACTAACTCCTCTACTGTCACTACCAGCATCTCCACCACCATCATCATCATCATCA
Source organism: Peromyscus californicus insignis (assembly GCF_007827085.1). Taxonomy (NCBI): domain Eukaryota; kingdom Metazoa; phylum Chordata; class Mammalia; order Rodentia; family Cricetidae; genus Peromyscus; species Peromyscus californicus. Next base: position 52,218,040 of record NW_026294447.1, on the reverse strand, counting down.
TCATCATCATCACTAACATCACTAACTCCTCTACCGTCACCACCAGCATCTCCACCACCACCACCATCATCATCATCATCATCATCATCATCACTAACATCACCAACTCCTCTACCATCATCCCCTCTACCGTCACCACCAGCATCTCCACCACCTCCTTCACCGTCATTATCACATTATCATGGTTATATCAGCATCATGCCCTCTACCATCACCACCAGCATCTCCACGGCAACCACCACCATCATCTCTTCTACCAACACTAACTTCACTAACATCTCCTCTACCACAATTATCACCATAACCAGCATCACCTGTACCATCACTACCATCACCAGCCAGCATCACTAATGCCACCCACCACCCTTACCATTCATTCATCACATTTACCATTGTTTTGATTGCACAGAGGCAGGATGCAAAATCCAATTACTAATGCCGCTCCTTATGAACCAACTGCTCCCAAAGGGATCAATCAGAGCTTGATCATACTAGGCTGACCACACATTTTGGGTTGTCCAGAACAGTTCCAATTCAGACTTGTCCCTGTCCCATCTTTCCTTGTCAATAGGCCCTGGTTTGTATATGAAATTATATGGTCACCCTAGTTAAGAGTCTACTTGGCTTCTGATTGACCCCACAGAGGTGCTAACCTGGACTCTGGTTTGGAGGTTACACTATCACAATTGCTTGCAACTAACGATGTCCTTGTTCCCCTCCCCAATCCTTTCTAGGAAACCACTGAGAAAAGATGAAAATGGCACCAGTGTTGCTGAATATCCCATGAGCTCATCCCAGAGTAGCAAAGGGGTGGATGTGAACACTGCGGTAGTATGAATCTGCAGGCCCTGGACCCACTGGCTGGAAGGGCACCTTGGTGGCACTGTTGGACATGGGATGACAGGTGGACATGAGCTGACCCTGGGCCTGTCCAGGACTTCATGCTTTACGGGCCTCGGGCCTCCTGAAAGAGAAAGCATCCTCTTCCCAGGCTAGCCCTGGTCAACCCCTGGGGGTGCAGCACAGACACCAGGCTTGAGCCAGGCTCCCCTGCATGTGGCCCCTAAGCAGCAGCACCACCCAGGGCTCTCCATACCCTTCTTCTTGTCTTGTGTTGGGCGCACTAACTGTCACCCAGTTGCTAGAGAAAGCACGTACTCCAGTGAAAGTAGAGGGTCTATCTGTCTGTCTGCCTGGGGCAGAAAGACACCCCACTTTAACCAGAAGAAAGGAGATCCAGGGACTACTCCAATCTGGAAGCTTCCTCTCATGCAGGAAGCTCACCTGCTTCTCTGTGGACATTCTAACAAAAGCCATCACACAGCCATGAGACAAATGTCCCCTTCCAAAGGTGCTTCCCACATCTGTCCATAACTGTATCTGCTGTGGTCTTCCGTCTCCAGAGCCCGTGCCACCCTCCTTTGCCCACCCACAGCCTAGCCTGTGGCTCCTGACTGCATGCCTGCCTCAGGAAGCAGTGAGCCCAGCCTATATAGTCCCCTGGGAGTGGACTCAGTGTCTCCCATAAGCCCAGGCTGAGGGTGTCCCAAGAAAGTCAGAGGTTCCCTTTGCACCTGCTCTGACACCCCACATCTGGCTCTTCAGGAAGCATCAATGTGAGCCAGGCCCTGCCTCACCAGGCAGAGGTCACAACTTGTGCCAAACCCATGTGGGCACTCTGTGCCAGGCCGATGCTGGTCTGGTGCTATGTGCCCCCTACTTACCCCCAACAGTCCCTTGAAACCTCAATTTGGTACTCAGAAAGTTCCCAGGAGAAGGTGGCTTTCTTCTGTGTCTCCCAGAAGTGGCTTTCTGTGGCCAGGGCTCTAAAGGCGCCAAACCCTCCCAAATGTGGGGAAGGAAAAGTGGTAAACAACCATCTAGCCTTGCTAACCCTCTGCCCACAGGCTTGTTTCCCTGGAGGCCACCCACACAGTGAGGCACATCCCTTGACCTTTGTGATTTTATGTTCCTTGGCCCCCCGCCCGGCTCCCCTCACCAGCCCCATGTACTTGCCTAGAAGGAAACTGGCCTACTGGAAGGCAACACCCCCACAGTGTAGAGATTTAGCTGAGTTCATTAGCTTCCTCCTCAGCCACCAGAGATCTTCTCTGGTGGGTGTTTGTGCTACATGAGAATTTCAAAGCCAGGTAAAACTGAGGGACAAAAAAAAAAAATCAGTCCCAAGTGGATGGGTACCCTGAAGCTGCCACTGCCCTGCTCCTGAGTCAATAGGTACAGGCTAAGGGGTGCAGGCTAAGGGGAGGTCCAGGGCATGCCTCCATTAGTTGACATTTACCCTCCTTTCCTTGAGGACATGGTTTTGGGTTGGGTTTGAATTTCACCTTCACAGCATACCTTAGCTCTGGCATGGGGTTGCCAAGAGCCTTCTGTGGGGCTGCCCTCACCTCACCCAGGGGGACACCTGGCAGTCCTCTTTGGATGTGGTTCCAAGTGATGAAGAAGCCAGAGGAGGTGGATCAGGGACAGGCAGACAGGGGTGAGAAACCTGGCAGGCTCCACCCCAGTACCCTGTCTCCCACCTTTACACACACCCCACCGCCACCTTGATCTAAATTGAGAGTAGGGCCACAGTCTCCCGGTGCCTGTGCCTGCAGCAGACACTGGATAGATAGGAGAGCTGGGCCTTAGTTGTAAACACACATACACACACTCTGGAGCCTCACAGGAGAGCATAACACTCCCCCACTCCCACCTTGGGCTCTCAAGGCCCGGGAGTGAGGAAGGGACCCCTGTAGCTGGAGGGGAGCTCCTTGCCAGGGGACATGAAGGGCTGGGCAGAGTCTGAGATTTCCGTGCACCCACGTCCTGACCTTGGCTTAAATCTAGAAAGCCCACAGTGTACATGCTATTAGCCAGCAGGGACCATAGCTGAGTTTCCAGGCAGGGACCATAGCTGAGTTTCCGCTGTGCTTGGCTAGTGTACATGTATATTCTTTTTAGTGGGGTTGTACCATCGCATTCTACAATTAGGGGAAATCAAGGGAAGGGCCCAGGTTTAAAAGGGTGTCCCTAGAGAACAGCACCCCCAAGCCCAGGACTGGCCATTGAGAGGACGCATCTTACATCACAACAGAAGCCACTAGTTTTTAAACCCACATGGCTGAAACATAATCATGTCAACCAAGAGTGTGAACTTAGAGCATCATTTCAAAGGACCCCACAGCAGCTCCACTAAGACCAGTTCACCAAGCAGCCTGAATGCAGAAGTCAGGTGAAGCGTCCATGTCCACATGTTAACCCAGATATTTTACACTGTTTTCAAGTCATGTCAGAACTCAGCGGCATTTAGGATCTCCCAGTTACCAGGTGTTTCTACAAGCCTGCTAGCAGACATTTTGGATGAAAGAATAATAGATGTAAAAAATAGGCATATTATATATAGTTATATATATTTAAAGAGATATCTATCTATACAAATATATATATATAAATACTGTACTCAAGTCTGTATAAATATGACCTAAACAGCCCAGGTAGTGTGAGACCTGCATTGCATGAATGTAAATCCCCTGACCTCTGCCTTCTTAGCAATGCGTGTGTATGGGAGGTGACCGCGCCGCTGGTGTTCTGTCTTGGCGGGCAGATGCACACGTCAAGACTCAGCAGCTCCTTCCTTGCAAGGAAGGAAGCATTGAGATTTTTTTATTGTCAATAAAAATATACTTATAAAGGTGGCTGTCACGGTTGTCTGTAGCGGGTGCTTGGCCCCGAACATGCATGAGAAAGAGCAAGCATGCTGTTGGGAACCCAGGGAGGGCTGCGCCCCTTGAAGGTACTGTCTATTGATTTTTCCTAAAGTCATGGGAATGTGTTTTTGTTTATTTCATTTTTGAAGATTTGGGTTTTGTTTATTTATTTGTTTGTTTGTTTATTGTGTGTGTGTGTGTGTGTGTGTGTGTGTGTGTGTGTGTGTGTGTGTGTGTGTGTGTGTTGTCGTCTGCATGTGTGTATGTGTACCATGTGTGTGCCTGGTGCCTTTGGAGGCCAGAAGTGGGTGTCAGATGTCCCTGGAACTGGGGTTATGAATGGTTGTGGGCCACCCAATGTGGGTGCTGAGACCAAACGTGTCCTCTACAAGAACAGCAAGTGCTCTTAATGAAGCGCCATCTCTCCAGCCCCAGGGCTGGTATTTCTCAGGCCAGTCCTGTCTCTCATCCTCTCACCCACCACCTCCATCTGAATTGATACTAGAGCCACAAGCCTTTCCAGTCTGCCTGAGTGGAACCAGTTCAGACCCAGGACTTCTAAGACCCACATCTGGAAAGCTCCAGTAGAGTGGTCTGACCATGCTGTGGGCATCCAGGATGGAGGAGCTCCTGTGCATGCTGGAGGAGGAGTGGGGTTGAGCCTGTAGCCCGTGTCCTCGTACATCCACCCCTTCCTGGATATCAAAACCTAATTCCCTGGCCTGACGTGTGCTCCAGCAAAGGGACCTCAGGAACAGCAGGTCCACCTCAGATTGTCCCGAGCCTGGAGGAAGTAGGGCAGGAGGCACTGAGGGCTGTGCACAAATCCAGGCCCCACCAGGAAAATTTCACCAAGCTTCCATCTTTCTGTGGATGAGGGGGAGTCCTTGCAGATGTGCCAGGATGTTAGGAGAGAGAATGCCGTTATCCTCATCTTCAAGTAAAAAGATGAATCTGAGAAGGGATTCTGATGGCCCCTCACAGAGACTAGCCAACAAAGATGAGGCTAGGCTTGGAGCCTAAACATTCAGCACTAGCCTCTGCTAATGACTGAAGGGACCCCCAACATAGACCGTCTTCCCCATCATTGAGGCACAATTGTTTCTTCCTACTCCATCAGGTTCCCAATCTTTCAGTAACTTCAGTAACGGGGGGAGGACAAAAGAGCCCTCCATGTCCTGAACTCGGGTTGGGTGGCTCCCAGATGGCCCCTAGTCTAGGAGGCTGTCCACTCAAGACAGGGCTTTGGGCAAGGATCTGCATCCCAGGCACCAGGGAAATGAGAGGAGTTGTAGAGATCCCCACTGAGCCAGAGATGTTTTTCTCAGGACATACCCTTCTTGATACATTTTCCCAGCATCACCGGGTCCTGATGAGCTGCCATCGATGGAAACCCCCATTCCCAAGCAGGCCCACAGTGGAAGGGCCATCGTTACAGTTACTGTCCATATCGTAGTCAGTGAAAACACCCAGGCCACCCAGGCTTTTGACTTGGCTCCTCTACCTTGGTAGAAACACCTCAAGCTTCACACACACTCCTGTGCACCCCAGATGGGGTTCCACAGCCACAATCCCGGGACCAGCAGAGGACAAGGCAGAGAGCAGCCAGCCTGTGTGTAAGGCTCTGTCCCTTTGTGCCCAGGAATAGGGCTCCAAGGCTAGACTGGGAGATGAAGAGGGGCAGGCCATCAGCAGAGAGCAGTGGCCACCAGACTCCCCGAGGTGTCTCGTCCCCACCCTAGCTCTCCTCTCTGGGGTCTTCATTGCTGGTTTCAGCTCCAATGATCAACACCGTACACTGCTCTCACCAGACAGCAGCATGTCCTGTGAAGGGGGCCTAGCTGCCACCAGCAGATACGATAGCAGTGTCACCCACAGGGTGCCTGGCCTGGCAGCTGGAGGAGAGACAGAAAACCAGCCTTGGGCCCATGGAAGCAGTGGTGGCAAGCCACTTTTTCTTCCTCCTTCTTTCTCTAAAGTGTGCCACTTAAACACACTGAGAGGCACCTGGAAGTCAGTCCTGCCCAGCTGCTGTACCCCAGCTGGTCCCCTTACTATAGGTCACCCCACCCGACTGGTGCCACATCCCAATCCAAACCTCAGCTCACAGGCCATCTGACAGTTCCCTTGATGGGTCACCTGCAATGCTGAGTCTATCCAGGCCCCATCCCTCTCTCCCGTATTGGGGTGGGGCACTTCCCAAGCCCTGTCCTCCCCTTACTGCTGGGGTCCCCCCCCAACAGGTGTCATCCAGCTCCTTCTCTCTTCCCTCTCTCTCCAAAGAAAGGGACTCTGCCACTGCCCAGGTGCCATGCTGAACACAAGTCCAGCTTTCCCCACCTGAGTCCCAGCTCCTGGAATGTGCCTCAGTCTTTCAGTGCCTCAGTCTTTCAGGCTGCTCTTCAAGCCGCATCCATGTTCCCAGCTCCTCCCTTCCAGCCACCAAGTCCAGGTCCCATCTCACTTCAGGTCCCTTTCTCCACCCAACTGCAGTTCTTCCTTGATCTACCATCTGCTCCCCTGCCTTTCCTCTGCTGCATCCATTGGCTACTGTGGCTCCTTCCCTGGCCTTGGTCTTCAGTCTTGCTGCCCCGAGCCTTGCTGCTTCCCCCCGCCCCAGCTCGCCCCCACCACTCACTCCCACCCCTAGCTCGATTGACTGTGTGCCTCAGTTTGCTATCCTCACTCCTTGGCCAGTCCTGGTCATCTGGCTTGCCTCCCCCTGCTATCTAACCTGCCAGCCAGCTCCCTCCTTGAGGCTGCCTCCTTCCTAAGCCTGGAGCACTCGCGCATCCTGCCCAGAGCCAGTCACATGCCCCTTTAGTCCCCATGTGTAGCTCTCATTTCCTGTCCTCCCCTGTGGGTTCGACCTCTCATATTATCCTGCCATGTGACCCTGTAAGCCCCTCGATACTCTTGACCCACCCATACCCATGCTGTGTCCTGGGGATACAGAAGGGAACAGACCGGGCTCCATCCTTAAGGAGCAAGCTGACGGTGGCAATGGGTCCTTAATGTGCAAGCAGGTAGCCGGTGATGAGGGAATGGAGGCAAGGAACACCCAGGGTCGGCTTTCCAGCACTTCTATACCTCAACTTGAACCCTCCCCTTTAGCCTAGAGACCCAGCTCTTTTATAGAGGGTAAACTAAGCTTCAGAAATGTTAAGGGGCTGCCAGGGCTCAGAAAAAACAGCAAGGAAGCAGAGATGTAGTTGAGACCCAACTCTGCATGGCCACGAGTTTCAATTCTTCCAACTTAGATGGGCTCACAGATTGCATAGGGTCCATCACACACACACACACACACACACACACACACACACACACACACACACACACACACACACTTCTTCAGACCTTAGGAAAGGGGCAAATCTTTTAGCCATCCCAGCCTCTGGAAGCTGGAGCTAGCAAAGATCACTGCACAGGTGACCTCGGGCCAGGCTCTTCCCTCTCAGAGCCTCAATTTTTCTCACCTGAATGGGGCAGAATAAGCTCTGACTGGCCCTTCCTCTCATCACCCGTGGCTTTCTCTGACCACGGCCAGCTTCTCTCCATTCTATCACCTTAATCTAGCTTCAGTATGGCAATCCTGTCCACCTAAGACTAATTGCTGGTTTGTGTTCATGCTTCCCGCTCAAGCCCTGTTAGAAGGCGTTCATACAGGAACAGGGGCCTTCTCTGGGTTTGGGTCTTACTCATTACCAAATCTCCAGCCCTCCAAACATCCTAACATGCCTGAAGTTGGAAATATTTGTTAAATTAACCGGTACACAGTGGTTTACAAATTTCACACAGTATACACGGGCATAAAGAAGAGAGCATTTTATTTTGTATAAACGCCCTCCTGCAGCACACAGTTGGGTGTAGTCAAACCTGAACTTATACTGGGGGATAGTGTGTCCCCCCATTTCACTAGTGTCATTCAGACAGCTTAGTTTCCTGTGGCTAGACACTGTGGCATCATTCCAAGGGCCACTCCCCTCTCGAAGGCACCAACCTGAGCCACTGAGCAGGTAACGGTAGTCATGGATACACAGCAGCTGGCCTTAGGCTGGAGGGTTTTCCTCAGTGGTCTCCATTCTCTGCTGCAGAAGGGCCAGCTTGGCTGCTTCGTGGGATGATCAGGCTATGTCTGGCTCTTCTAGCCCTTGGGGTCACTAGCTGACCCCCAATGTTCATACTATAAATGTCCTCCTGATGTGTCTTATTTTCTTAGCCCCCAGCCCTTTGGGGATTTTGGCCTCTGATCAGGCACTGGGCCAAAGAGCTGTAGACACTTCCAGGACTCCCAGGCACACGTCTGGCTTTGCAACTCCACAGCCTCTTGAGGAAAGATACAGACATATGCCCTGGCTTCCAGGCCCTCCCTACTTCCTCTTCCTTTGGCTGGCCATCCACCAGGGTCCAGAAGAGGTGGGCTCTCTGCTCTCAGCCTGTCCAACCAGAGCTTTCCCCACATACTGGTCTCCTCCTGCCCACCATCCACAGAAGAGACTGAGTCGTGCTGTTTCCTGGAGAGGATAAAAAAAACATATGCAGTTATTATTTTCAAAATATTATCCCCATTACAAACACTGTGCTGCACTCACGCCACGTGACTCCAAATGCTGGCAGAGCATGCCATGTGGAGGAGGATTCCCCAGTTGCTCATTCAGACTTGGAATCGTGGGGAGCCTTGAGTCAGCACATGGAGCTCGGCAGCGTGGGAACAGCACACTGAGGAACGGGAGCCAAGTGCCCATCGCAAGCTGTGATTGCTCTTCAGCAAAACAGCAGCTGTCGCCAGCATTACAGACTGAAGAGTATGTGGTGCCATACAGACCCGGGATGGGGCAGGTCCCAGAAGAGCTCATCCTGGTCTTACTAGCAGGCTTTCTCGGTGCTGAAGATGGACAGCAACTCTTCGTGTACTTTTTATAGGGTTGGGGCACTGTCACCTCCATTCTACAGCTAACGGAGCGGAAGCTTAGGCATCTCACCTATGGTCAGAAGGCAGGAGAACATGCAGGTCCTGAACCCAAGCCAGCTGTAAAGCCCATGTCCGCACGATCCCCTCGGATCACCATTGAAGCCCAGCTCATGCCCCACAGGTTGAAGACCCCCATACTCTGCTATCTGCCAAGTACTCCTACCCCATCTGTCTCCAGCTCTGCAATTCCCCCTCCCCTGGAAAGTGTGACTGTCCTCACCTGGAAAGTGCAACCATCCTGTCCTTCAGCTTGATGATCCACGATTCCTCTCTTTTCTAAGTGGCCACTTGAAGGGGTGGAAATCAAGGTGGCAGCCAGACAGCCCCAGGAGGTACCCTTCTCCACTGGCCCACAAGGACCTGTCTAGGCTGTGTAATTAAAAAGCCATTTGTTCCTGAAACAACCAAAGACTCAAGTCACATGTGCACCTTGCAGAGTGCAGCTTGTGCCCGGGGCTCACCTCGGCATACCCACCTGACCTCAGCTTCCCTATGGAAGAATTCAGCATGGTGTGGGGTCGTTGGCATCCCAGAGCTCACAGCAGAGGAGTGAAGCCAGCCAAGAACAGGAGGGCCAATGTGACGCAAAGAGCACGGTCTCAAGCCCTGCTCTGGCCTTTGCCCTTTGTCCCTGCTGGCCAAGGGACTCTTGGGACCTATAAGCTAGAGTTCAGTCTAAGCCGAAGGTAGTAAACCCAGAGCCTGCAAGGCAAGCAGGTAAACAAGGGAAGGTTGCCAGGCCAGGGACTGGCTCAAAGACCACGGGATTTCTGTTCAGAGGCTGAGGTATTGGTTCTGACCCTGAGGTCAGAGCAGTGGTGGGAGCTACACCACGTGAGGCCAGATCAGTGGTGGGAGCTAGACCATGTGAGGCCAGATCAGTGGTGGGAGCTAGACCATGCTGGAGACCACATGATCTTCAACCACAGGTACTCCAATCAAAAGAAGGAATAAAATTGCAAGCTCCCCACACAAAAGGCACTATGACAAGGTCAGCCAGCAAGCTGTCCACTGGTGCCTTTGTGTCTAAATAGTTCTAAATTGTCTTGCAGGTCAGATGAGTAGCAAAGGACCTTCCTAGTGTCTAGCTGCTAGTTTCTGTAACGCACACGACAGAGGCTGCAGGAGGCAGACACTTGCTGCTACCTCACTGAGGGACTCCTGCAAAGAGCCTCCTTTTCTTGTCTCTTATGTAAGGCTCATAGTTAAGGGATTAGGGGTGCCTATTTCCCATCGTCGTGACGGTCAGATGACATCATTACATCAAAAGCATGTGACATGTAGTAAGCCCTTGCCACTGCTATCTGTGGCTGTAATTAATTCGGGGCAGGTCTTTTCAGAACTGAGTGAATCCCATTCAGTAGATTCCAAACTGAAGAGCTCATCACTGCAACCTTCAGTGTGTACAAGTTTATTCTTTTCCTTATTATTAATTTTGTGGCACGAGGGATTGAACCCAGGGCCTTGCATACACTAGGCAGACATTCTACGATCAACCTACACCCCAAGTCCTTTTTAATTTTTATTTAGAGACAGGGTTTAAGTTACCCAGGCTGGCCTTGAACTTGTGATTCTCCCGCCTCAACTTCTCCTATAGACAAATTCATTCTTTTATATAATATATATATATATATATATATATATATATATATATATATATATATATATTACAGTAATTAGGGAAACTAAATGAGATTCAAGTTGTGATCTATATTTTTTCCACAGAAATTAATTCCCAAAGATAGAGGGAAAACACCTTTGTTGTCAGATGAGGTGGCGCTCTCTCTCTCCTCTCTCTCCCTTTTGAGTACAAAACAGAGGACAATCAATGAACAGAAATACCTCAGGAAAGTCCCCAGACTTCTCTAGCCCATGCTCTGACACAGCTCAGTCAAGGAGAAAACAAGCGATTTCTAGTGAAGCACTGACTTGGGAGCATAAAGCTTTCAGTGTAAGCCACTGCCAGCTCATGGCCCAGAGCAGGCACTTAACTCAGGGGCCCCGAGTAGCCCAACTGCAAAAATGGGAAGACTCTCACTACCCGTCTCAGGCAGGAGAGTCAGGCCAATGTCTAGAAGGGACTTGGAACCTTGTAGACACTCAATAGACAGTGGCTGGTATGAATTCCCTTGAAGGTCCTTCCTATAGGCCCACTGCTTACTCCTCAGTTGTGGGAGCAGCTGGCCAACTTCTCTTTTAACAGCCCAGACATCATGGTTCATGGGTCACCCTTCATAACACCCTGGTTTTATACTGTGCAATGAGTTCTACCCATTCCATTCTGCACAAGAGTCATTATTGTCAAAACAGTTCATTTGTCCAATATACATATTTGCAAGTCAATCCTAGTAGAGAAGTGTAGTACAGTGTCTGCACTGTCCAATGAGTGCAGTGACCCTCCAATCCCAGCTCATCAGAGTCCTGCTGGATGACCCATCTTCTCTGACCTGATCCCGACTGCTTTGCTCTGTTGTCACTTGACAGTGGAGATGAAGCTGTTGTGACCACTTGGCCTGAGAGGAGGCTCTTAAGGAAAGAGATGGCTGGAGACGTCTCAGTGTATGGTGGAACGATGGGCTTGCAAGGAAGTGACAAACAGTGGAGTCTGGGAACTGTTGACTAATGACCACATTTTGGCTCCCATGGTCTTGTGGATCTTGACTCAGATGCACTGGCTTGAGGGAAAACCTGCAGCTGTGAGCCGTCCTCTTCCATGTCTTTGGTGGGTAGCAGCAGTCCTCCAGAGGTTCGTGGATACTCGTGGTCTCCCAGCAGCATCACCGTCCCTGCCCGCTGGGACTTTCCATCACCCCAGGATTGGTGAAAAGACCCATTTTACAGAAAGGGAAAACAAAGGTCCAGACACAATAATTTGTCCAAGCCAGCTAGTAAGAGGCATGACCACTGTGACACAGCATTGAGAACAGAATCTTTGTATAGGAAGAGTTGGGCCTGTGACACTCTCAGGCACCTCAGAATGACCTGATGACACCAAAACCAGTAAACTTCTCCAATGGAAGGAAAACCAAGGGACTCCTTGACCTTCTAAAAGCCACTAGTGCTGGCCACACCTGGGTCAGGTGGCATCTTGCCCTTGCTTTCACAGCTGTTATCTGGCACTGGTGTGGGATATATGTAGCTTACGCTAACATAGGAGATGGTTGGTTGGGAGCATAGTCCTTGGGCTTGGGGACCAAGTTTGTCTCTGTCCCTTACAAGCAATATGACCTTGGATGAGTATCTTTACCTCTCTAAGCTTTAGCAAGAATAAAAATAATAATTTCCTGAGTGCTCCAAGCTTCATTAAAATTTGTATCCTTTTATCTTTTTTTTTTTTTTTGCATTAAGAACCCTATGAGGTAGAATGTGTCATTGTTCCCATTTAACAGGTGAGGAAACACTAATAATGAAATCACAAGCCTCCTGAGGTAGTGGGGTTCCAGCTCAGTGCTCTTTGGTGGCCTTTACGAGGGACAAGGGTCAGCATACATTCTGAAGGACCATGTGGTGTCTGCATTAAGAAGCTTTCTGGCCTACTGTATTTGTGGCAACTTAGCTCTGCAAATGCAACACAAGATTAGCCACAGTCCACATGTGAGTGGTAGCTATGGTTTGTCCAACCACATTTGAACAGGCCATGGATAGCCTCTGGCCTGTGGACAGTGTCTGGTCCATGGACAGGAGCTAGCCTGTGGACAGTATCTGGCTTGTGAACCACATCTTACATCTAGCCTGTGGACAGTAGCTAGCCTGTGAACTACATCTTACATCTTGCCTGTGGACAGCATCTGGCCTGTAGACGGCATCTAGACTGTGACTTTAGTTTGTTTGTCCTTGACCTCTGTGGGGCAATCCTGTTAAAATGTCCCCAGTTCTTCCTGTCTCCTAAGCACCTGAGCTCAGTTGCCGGAGGGCTGACATAAGGTAACGGGGAGTGGAGGAGTGGGGCGGGGGGTGGGGGGGGTGGAATACTGGCATCTGTGGATACAGTGTAAGTTGGGTCATTTATGGATCTCTGTCAACCAGGGAAGTGGTAGTATATGACCACAGGGACAGGGTCAGTGTCAAGCTGACAATAAAAAATGATCACAATCCTCAAGTGCAAGGAGATAGGTGTGTGGGTGCATACCTGTAGGTGGTAACAGATTAAGACCACAGGGTCCAGACGCTGAGTGTAAGGGTTCATTTCCAACCCTCACTGAGGATACAAACAAAAGGGAAGTAAAGGCAGAAGCTTGTTCAAGGAATTGGAGCAAAGACAAATTGGAGAAGAAGCGGGCATTGTCTAAGGGTAGAATGTGGCCACTAAGAGCTAGGTTGCCTGGGGCCTACAGGTGAGCTTGGATGGGGTAGTCAGCAAAACAACTCCCCAAGAGAGCAGTTAGAACTGCCTCCTCCAGTTGGTAACCCATCCTAGGAATCTTTGAACAGAAGCAGGATGTCATAATTCAGCCCCGGCTGAGCCCACTAGATAGCAAAAAAGAAAAAAAAAAATGCATTCAATTAGGCAGATGTTATTAAACACGTACTATGTGCCAAACTCTGGGGATGGGGATGGTACATGCCCCCAAGCCTGTCACCATTTACAAGCAAAATATATATGTGCACGACTTACTGTAACATAGAATGGTCACAGAAACACAGCCACTCGTGACCAGGGGCAGAGGAGGGTTTTGATTGCCCAAAAAGGCCTTTTGCAAGACCTGTCAGATGGTACAAAAGCGTCACTTTGGTGCTCCTGTCACAGGGCCCAGTAGGTTCCCTGCAGGTTCTCAGAAGCACCGGGCTCTGTGGTCCTCCCTGGAGCACTCACACCCCGCCAAGGACTCATTTCCCCCTGAGAAGCACATGGAACTTCCCAGGAGAAAAGAGGAGACTCTTGATAAGCAACTCATTTTAAAAAGGGGTATTATCTTGTGCTTTCAAAGTCCTCCTCAAGAGAGTGGAGCAGATAAGAAGGGAAACCCTTGTCTCTGAATAATTGCAGCCTTAGAGGGGGATCTATAAAAGTCCTGAGGAGATGGTTGCCAGGAACTGAACGCTAGTGCTGGAAAGTGACTTTAAAAAGCCCCAGGCTCACAAAGATAATAAAAATGCATTTAATAGTCTGCCAGCACACAGCTTAAACGTATACTGTGTCTTCTCTCAGTCAGCGCATTACAGGTTGGAGAAGAGAAGTTGCTCTGGGTAAGTAGTCAACTGCTACAGTGTGAGTGTACCCAAACCTTGGTGCTCTTACTCATTTTATGAAATGTAACTTCAGGAGGCGGTGCTCTGGACCAGTGCAGGGACTTCTCTGGTCCACTGTGCAGTCTACAGTTTTGAATGGAGTCCTATCCAAGTATTAACAAAGGCATAAAATCCATCACGCCCAAATCTGAAAAAGTTATCATAAAGCTTATAGGAAAGCACATCCAGGAACTAATGAGTTGAAAAATTAGTTTTAAAAACAATAAGACTTTTCTGGGTGTAGTGGCACATGCCTGTAATCCCAGCACTCAGAGGGCAGAGGCAGGTAGATCTCTGTGAGTTCGAGGCCAGCCTGGTCTACAGAGCGAGATCCAGGACAGCCAGGGCTACACAGAGAAACCCTGTCTCAAAAAAAGAGATAATAATAATAATAATAATAATAATAATAATAATGACTTACCAGACAGTTTTGGAAAGTGTATTTAAAAAAAAAAACAATTGGCACAGTTTAACCATCTAATTTCTAAGTGCACTTTGTAATGTTCCTTACAAGCTGCCTCTTTTCCAAAGATAATGACAAAAGCTTCAGTCAGGTGTCGTCACTGGACTCTGGTGACTTTTGTTTGTTTTCGTTTTGTTTTATTGCATTGTCAAGAGTAGAGTTTTAAGAAAAAACACTACAAAGTTCTCAAAAACCCTATTTATTCTCTATCATCAAAAATAGCAACAGGGGGACTTTATACAACTTTTCTGTGAGTACCCACCAGTCTGTTTTTTTTTTATTTTTTCTTAAAAAAAATAGAAGTTAGATAAAGAAAAATGATTTGGTTTTTTTTTTTAAAAAATAATGTAAGGAAACACTTAATCAGATAGCCCAAGGAGTCATCAGAAATATGTGTAGCAAGAAAGCTTCGTTTGTGGCCCTCTCCGGCCTTTGCACGTCTTTATACTAAACTAGAAAGAGAATGTACAGTACCAATGTTCCCCAACCTGCGTGGATCAAATGGTTTGTTTTTTATACCCATTATTGCTAAGCCAGAGTGTTGACACTGGAGCCGAGGAGTCCACTCATAGAGGATAAAATTGAGAAGCTGCTTCCGAGGACTGGATCTCCACCTGGGCCATTTTGAATTGGGTGCACTGCAGCCATTTGCGGAGGGCAGCCAGGCTAGCACTGCTCTGGCCCGAGCCGGGCAGCGTCCTTAGGCTGTGGTGGTTCACGTTGTTCTGAATGGCCTGGAGACGGAGCTGGAGGCCGGCGGATAAGTGCTGTTAAGGAAAGGGTAGACAGTTCAGTTCTTCCCACTAAGTACACATGTCAGGTAGGGATGGGCGTGGCAGTCAGTCTACAGGTAGGGATGGGCGTGGCAGTCAGTCTACAGGTCTGGCCTGAAGCAAGCCTGCCTTCAAATCTGGCAGAGCTGGAGGTGCGGGTGGGGATGGGGTGAGCCTGCTCTATGTTACTACAGTTATCCTGGCCCAACTCCATCCAAATACTGATGAGCTCATGTTGACTCACTGCAATGGGAACGTGAAGCTGACACCCAGCACCTGGCCTGACGCATTGGTCCTGAGCAACCACTCATATTCAGCACAGGGGCCTAGAACAGTGGTTAAGTGTTTGGGCTCTGTAGTGGAACTTCCCAGTTTCAAATCCCAGTTCCCCTGGGGAACTGTGGGAACAGGGTCTATTAGTCTGTATTAAGTCCCCCCCCACCAGGTGGGGACATATTTATTTCACAGCTCTCTAAGACAAGTGAGTTAACAGACTTTCTAGAAGGGGATTTGGCCCATAGCGGATGCTCGGTACATTTTAATATTGTAATGGTCTCTCTGTGTCCATGACAGTTGTTGACACAGGAAGGCCATGTCAAAGCTCCTCCTTCCCCGGTTCCTCACCAAGCCCTCCTGGTCTGCCCTCTGTACTTGATGCCATGTGAAATTGCCACAGATTAGCGCAAAGCAGGTGAACTGTGGGGCTGGCAGTTTGGAATGCCTCAGGT
Source organism: Peromyscus californicus insignis (assembly GCF_007827085.1). Lineage (NCBI taxonomy): Eukaryota > Metazoa > Chordata > Mammalia > Rodentia > Cricetidae > Peromyscus > Peromyscus californicus. The sequence continues at coordinate 52,202,165 of NW_026294447.1, read as the reverse complement.
AGGAAGGCTAGTGGCTCGGTTTGATAGTGAAAACCGGAACCGGAGTAGGTTCTAGTGGTCTGTACATCCCTGCCCTGTGGTCTGTACATCCCTGCCCTGCCGGTGGCCACAGCTAGCCAGTCAGGATGCAAAGGCTGTCCACACCGTTGACAGCTGCCCTGCTGGCTTTTAATATCCCAGGTGTCTGGAGTCCACATCCCTCTCCTTCCAAACAATATGGCTTCCCAACCTGGGGAAGCAGATATTGCCAAGAGTGTTGCTGCCCTCTTCCCCTCCCCCACACTCCAGGTGCCGCAATCAGGCACCAGATGTGGACAGTGCTGTGTTTGGCTCTCCCATTTATTGACAAGCCTCACTATATTTGTCACTAAGGGGTATGTGTCAAAATGTCACCCCCCAGTGAGACCTGGCATTAGAAAATACATTCACCTGGGGACCTCCTTCCAGGACCTGGGGTGCTATCCAAGTCACTGTTCTTTATGGTCCCAAATTTCCTCACGTGTAAAATGAAGAAAGTGGGTTCTTTCTAGCCATTCCTTCAGTGTTATCCTTTTTTTTTTTTTTTTTTTTTTTTTTTTGGTTTTTCGAGACAGGGTTTCTCTGTGTAGCTTTGCGCCTTTCCTGGAACTCACTTGGTAGTCCAGGCTGGCCTCGAACTCACAGAGATCCGCCTGGCTCTGCCTCCCGAGTGCTGGGATTAAAGGCGTGCGCCACCACCGCCCGGCCAGTGTTATCCTTTTTTAATGGAATTCTTTCCATCCCAGAAAATCAATCTTGGTTATCAGATGACATCACCGGGTAAGCTTGGGCCAGACTCCACAGTTATCCTCCTTAAATAGGGTTTGTTGTGGACTGAACCTGCTCAGACCTAGAGGCAGTGCCTCCTCCATTCCTGCACCTTCATCCACAGTGAGCAGTGGGACCAGGGCTCCTAGTGATGCCCTCTGCGGGTCCCTTACCTGCCACAGGTCTCCGGTATTATCGACCCATGAGACAAGGAGTCAGCCAGAATCGTTCTTTCTTTATGGCCAAGGGAGTAGCAGTGTCCCCTATGGATGCTCTGAGATTCACTGGAGGAAGCAGACCTTCCAGACAGCGCAGGGGACCACTTACCTTGGTATTTGACTGAATCATTGGCAACCACATAGGGATGAGCTGTGTGGAGAAAGACAGGAGGCTGGTTATTGCTGTCTCCCATTCTCCCACATCTGCCTGCATTGCTGCATGGGAACGCAGGCTGCTCCGAATGCATTCACCACCACAAGAGATGTGTGCTTGCCACAGAGCCGCTGATATCAGCAGCCTCTTTCTCAGGCCAAACCCCACTGAGATGGCACCATTCGGAGGCTAATAAGCACCCCACGAGCGCTTAAAGCATACACTTTAGAGTAAATGACTGATGGTCTCTTGAAAGCTACCAAGCACGGGAAATTAAATGTGTATTTATTTAATTAAATCCCCACTTTATTGAAATGGGATTTCCTTGTCAGGATCTTTAGAGCCAAGGCTCTGAGAGAAGGGTGACTCGATTTGCCTGTAGCTCGTGAAAGAGTATCACAGGGCAGGGTTCAGAATACCATTGGGATACAGAATGTGTGTGTCTATGACAGGAAAAAGAGAGCCCCGGAGGTGCCTGATTAGGGTGGGAAGCAAGACAAGACTCACGCACAGCTCCAGGGAGCGTGCAGAGGAGGAGAGGAGGAGGGAGGCCAGAGGTGCTGGGGGCAGGTTCAAGGGAAAACCCTGGAGAAAGTTTAGAAGGCAAGGTGGAGATGGGAATTTTTAAAGTGTGGGTGCCCACAAGACAAGAGCTTGTTTCTGTTGTGCCTCTGAAGTGCCCCTTCCTTGGGGTCATATAACCCCATGACAACTGCCTCCAGCAGCAGCAGCTCCGCACTCTCTGCGTTGACCTTTTGGTCACATGTCAACCCAGTAAAATGTGAGTAAATGTTCGTAGCTCCATAAATCTAGAAGTCAGGGAGAACACATAATGTCCGTTTTCTGATGTGTCCCCAGAAATCTCATTGGTGACGCGTAAATGGGGCCAGAGATGACCATCCAGTAAGTTTGGAAATGCTGGTTTATTTTGGCACTTCTCAGTACCTTCCTGCACTGATTGGCACAGCGACACTTCCCTCTGTGTTCCTAACTGTCACTCCAGCACAGCAGTGGGGGTGTTATGGATTAAATTGTATTTCCACAAAATCTGCATGCTAGTCCTAGCCCTCAGTGACTCAGAATGTGGCCTTATTTGGAAATGGTGCTGTTGAAGATGTAGTCAGTAAAGATAGGGTCATACTGGAGCAGCAGGGCCTCAATCCAATGCAGCTGGCATCCTTATGAAGAGGGGAGTCTGGACACAGATACCTGGAGAGAACACTATGAAGAGACAGAAGTAGAGGGCCACAAACCAAGCGATGCCAAAGATCTGCCAAAGGCTGGGAGAAAAGCAGGAAGTTGCCCTCTCACTGTCCCCAGAAAGAGCCAGCCCTGCTGGTGCCTTGCTCTCAGCCCTCCAGCCTCCAGAACTGTGCAAGCATATGCTTCTGATATTTAAGTCACCCAGCCTGAGGTCCTCACCATGGTGGCCCCAAAAAAGAATACAAGTGCTTTGGGAAGAGATAAAGCATGGATACAGCTGTGGGAGTGTGCAGAGCAATAAGAGGTGGGAAGGACTCATGGGTACCGACAGGAAAGATTCTTAGAAGAAAGTCATGAAAAAGAGGTTTAGAAAACAAAGGCGGAGCAAACCTCCATGAGCCCACAGATGACCTTAGATGCCCCATTAGGGGAATTGGGCCTTATTCCAAATTCAGAATGCCTCCCAAAATTGGGGCAGAGTGGCACCCCACTCACCATGAGCAGAACCATAATGGAGACAAACTCAGAATACCTCCCAAAGAGGGGCAGAGTGGCATTCCATTCACCATGAACCATGATAGAGACAGTTGAAAGATGAAGAAAGACATGGAAATTGGAGTCAGTCCAAGCAGAGACTGCTCGGTGGTCCAGGTGAACCCGGAGTGGTTTCTGGGCATGCAGGGAGAGTCTGCCTGCAGAGGCAGCCTGCAGTGGTCTGAAGATGAATCTGTTATTCCACATGGCTGAAGTCTGCAGGGCAAACTGGAGGGGAGAGCTGCACAGAAAAAATGGGGAAAAAAGAGCTGCACACAGAGACAGGATGCCACAGATCCACACAGGGTCGGTCTCCCTGCACTTCAGCTGGATACTGACCAGTGCACATCAGCAGGAAAAACACCCAGCACTGAAGACACAATAATGCAAAGTGACTCGAGGGAAATCTCCCTGGCTGGCCACACAGAGAAAGAAGAGTCCGTGCTCACTGCATGGGTGGGAAGTGTTTACATCACAGACCAGGTACCCATAAGGATGGGGGCTATCTCTCATGGTGCTCCTGAAGAGGTACCAGCCATGGAAGGTGTTGCTCCCATCTCAACTGACAAAGCTGAAAAGCGAGCCTAGGAAAGGTTAAAAGATTTGTGAGTAATTTAATTATGTCACTGAATGAGCCCAAGAATGTACAAATGAGTATTAAAAACAGCCAACACCCCAAAAGTCAAATCCACAATGTCAAGAATCCAATTAAAAAAAAAAAACACCCCACCAGACAAGGCATGCAAAGAAACAGGAAAATGACCCACAAATGAAAAGACCAGTCAACAGAAGACAGACCAAAATGCTCAGACAATAGAATCAGCAGACCAGAATAGTAAAAGAATTGTTACACCTATTTTTAATTAAAAACAGTTGTTGGATAATTGTGTATGTGCATGTGTACGTGTGTGTGTGTGTGTGTGTGTGTGTGTGTGTGTGTGTGTGTGTGTGTGTGTGTGTGGGTGGGTGTGTGTGGGTGTGTGCATGTGAGTACTGTGAGTATGGATGTGGAGGTCGGAGAGCAACTAGCAGGAATCTGTTCTCTCCATCCACCACATGGGTTCCGGGCGTCAAGCCCAGGTCATCAAACTGGGGACAATTGGAGTGTCTGCGTGCTGAGTGTCTTACCAAGCCTACGATGTCTATTTCCAGGAAGACCGGAAAGAAGAAAGGCTGAGACTGTTGAATGGAGGCACTGAAGGTAACAATCAAAGAAACAATGAGGATGCTTCCCCGAATTTAAAAACAAAAAACTACAACTATAGCGGATGAGGAAGGATAGGAAGTGTGCAGAGTCCTGCTGGGCATACTTTAAGCAAGCAGACAGTGGGTCACTGTAGCACGAATCTTAAAAGGTCTTATTAATAAAAACAAACCTGGACCCAGGTATTGGGGTGAATGCTGGAAGTTCAGAGAAGCAGAACAAACCACATCCAAACTCACCTCGCCAATTCCTCAGCTGATCCTGTTTCCTCAGACTAGAAACCTCTGAGTCCTCATCCAAATGGATTTCAGCTGAACTGCTGCTAAAAGCCTAAAAGCTTAACCAGCTCTAGTCCCTGATCCTCACGCCTTAAATACCTTTCTGCTTTCTGCCATCACTTCCTGGGATTAAAGGCTTGAGTCACCATGCCTGGCTGTCTCCAGTGTGGCTTTGAACTCACAGAGATCCAGACGGATGTCTGCCTCTGGAATGTTAGGATTAAAGGCGTGTGTGCCACCATTTTCTGGCCTCTATATCTAGTGGCTGCTCTGTTATCTAACCCCAGATAAGTTTATTAGGGTGCACAATATTTTGGGGAACACAATATCACCACAGGTCACAACACCTCTAAGCTACTGGGTGACTGTGAATCTAGAGCCCTGTACCCAGGGACACTGGATTTTTAAAGCATTGCAAACTGGGTGCTGTAGTATAAACCTGTATTCCCAGGAACAGAGGCAGGGGGATTACTGAAATTCAAAGCCAGCTTGGTCCCATATAGTGAGACCTTGTCTCAAAGTACAAATAAATAAATATTGCAAAATGTTTTTGAGACATAAAAAGTGAAAATAATGAATTACCAGCAGGCTCATGTAAGACATGTTTTTTTAAAAGTGGAAATGGGATGATAACAGAAGGTAGACGTTTAAGTCTGAAGAAGTAGAAAATGGCCAACATGAGGCCTGGAGAGATGGTAGCAAACATAGGGCCTGGAAATGGCTCAGTGGTTAAGAACATGTCTACTCTTATAGATGGCCCAGGTCCAGTTCCCAGCACCCATGTCAGGTGGCTCAGAACCGCCTGTAACTCCAGCTCCAGGGGATCAACACCCTCTTCTGGTGTCAGTGAGCACCCACACACATGTGGCATATGCTCACACAGCCACACACTCATACACATAAATAAAACAAAAACAAACCTAAAAAAAGAAAATGGCAAGTAGAAAATATAGTAAATTTAAAACCTATTTCAAGTCTCTTTAAGAGATTGTTGATTATTTAAGGCCAAAACAGCAAGACTGCCTAGGCAGTGCAGACCTGTGATCTCAGCTACTTAGGCGATGCTGAGTTAGGCTGATTGTAAGTTCAAGGCTTACCTGGGCAACTTGGTGAGACATTATATCAAAAGGCAGAAAGTAAAAAGAGTTGAGGATAGTTTCATGATAGAATCATGTCACATTGGATGCTTTTTAAAAGACTTGCCCAGCACGCACAAGGCCTTAGTTTCAAACTCTAGTATATCATCATCATCACTACCACCACCTCCACCATTACCATCATACTTATCTATCATCTTTATAATGTGTGGTTTGGTTTATATAGAGAGAGCCAGAGCTCTATACATGTATAGAGCCAGGAGGTAGAAATGGATACAGTGCAAGTACAATACTACTTGAAGATCTTGATAAGTTAAAAATATACACTGTAAACTCAAAATCAACCACTAAAAAATAAAAATGGCATAGAGCTAAGAAGATAATTTAAAATACTTCTAAAAAAATCTATAGGTCAAACAAGAAGATAAAACAGAAATTAGGAAGTGTTTTTAACTCGGTGAAAGTGAATGTATACTTAAGCAGCATCTAAAAGGAAACTAACACTCTAGAGCAGCAGTTCTCAACCCTCCTAATGCTGTGCCCCTTTAATACAGCTCCTTGTGATGTGGTGATCCTCGACTATAACATTAGTTCATTACTACTCCATAGCTGTAATTTTGTGACTGTTACGAATCATAATATAAACATCTGCTATGTGACCACTGCTCTAAACGCTGGTGTTTGAAAAGAAAATTCTCAAATTGATGGCCCAAATTTCCATCTTAAAAAAATGAAACAAAAGAAAATTATAATCAGAATCAAATCCTAAAATTCTCAGTTAATCTGAAGAAAGAAACAAAAACGGAACAGAGGGAAAAAACAAATGAGAAATACAGAAAACAAGTGAAAAGCGGATACATTTCAACCTAACAATGTGACAATATACATTAAATGAAAACAGCCTAAAGACTTTAACGAAAAGGAAGAGGATATCAAATTGGATGCTTTTAAAAAGACAATACACATTGTCTGTAAGAAATACACTTTAAATATAGACATAGTTAAAAAAGATGGAAATAGATTTACCATCCTAACACTAGCCAAGAAAAATCTACCCTGCTTTTATCAACATTAGACAAAGTAGCTTTTAGAGGGAAAAATTGCCAAGGGTAAGAGGTGACATTTCATAGTTTCAAGTCATTAAGGAAACACAATCCCAAACATACAGGCCTGATAAGGAAACTTTCCAATTATTATAATACATCAATTCAAAACTGATAGAAGTGGAAAGAGACAGAGCAAATCCACAAATTACAGTGCTATCCAGAAACTCCCTTCCCAGAGAGTTCGTAGAACATGGAAACAGACTCGGAAGGAAGGACTCCAATGGGACAGAGACTTGATCAACACTCAACAAGTTTGCACCAACTGACAGCAAATTCCACACCACCACAGCAGGCCCATTCTTCTCTAGGGCATGCAGAGGAATGACTAAGACATATCATATTCCACACCAAAATCAAGTCTCAGAAGTTTAAGATGATTGAAATCACAGAGAGTATTTTCTCTGCCAAGAAGGGAATTAAGGAGAAATTCACAATGGGAGGGTCTCTACAAGTAGTCAAATATCTGGAAACTAAACAATTTACACCAAATTATCAGGGATGCCAAAGAAAGCAAAGCAAAAGAGCAGTTAGAACATCAACCTACATGAAGTAACACGATGTACAAAGTCATTTTGGTGGTTCACCCAGAGCTTTGAAGGAAATTTAGAGTGCTAATAACTGATCATATATGCTAGAAAAGAGACAGGACTGAAATCAGTGAGTTGCATCTCCCCCTAAGACACTAGAAAAAGAAGCACAAATTTAAGATCAGGTTTAAAAGAAAGAAGAAAAACAATAACAGCAGCTACACAGTGAGTTTCAGCTGAGCCCCTTGAGACCCAGCTCCTACAACAAAAGAGGGGTGGGGAGTAACAAAGAACAGAAAACAAGAGAGGAAAATGGATCCAACCCAAGCAACAGTTACCTGTTGTTTCTTAATCAATACTCAATAAAACTGGTAAGTTTCTAATCAGACAGATGAAGAAAGAAATAAAGGCACATGTAACCGGCAGCTGGAATGAGAGTTAACAAAAGTTGCAAGTGAAATGGGCACACTAGGAACTCTATGGACCAAGTTGTTGACCTAGATGAACCGGAGAAATTAGAAAGACATTGCCTGAATGATCAGGAGGAGCAGAGTTGTACTTGAGTAGCCTCTATCTGTTTCTAAAGTCCATAACTTAAAAATTCATCCTCAAAGAAAACAATATGTCCAGGTAGGGCCGCTGGTGAATTCTGCCAAATATTTGAGGGGAAATAATATCAATTCTATACAAACTTTTCAACAGAGGAATACTTCCTAATCCGTCCACTAGGTTGTTGTTACTTGGTGCTAAGGCAAATACAGTCACTAAATGAAAACATTTAGTCTCTCTTTATAAATATCAATGCTATCAAACTGAAAGATACAAAAAGGATTTTTCGAAGCTGCCACAACTAATAGAATTTACCAAGCTGTAGGGTCCAGGCTCAACAGAAAAGTTAGCTGTATTCCTAATACTAACAATGAACAATTGGGAGTTTAAATGCAAAACAAAAGTCACAATAGGACAGAAAAGTGACCTGTTTGTGGGTAAAACTGACAGACGTATGATACAATTGTTTTGGAAATATTTCTGAGCCATGCGGTACTTCTGAGAGAAGATGAACACATACAAACATAAAGATAGAGTGTGCTTGTGGGTCAGGAGACTCCATATTGTTAAGATTGTAATTTTTCCCAACCTTGGGACTCAACGAAATCTCAACAAAATTCCGAGTAGTCTTATAGGAATTGACAAGCTGATTTTAAAATTTATCTGTGAAGGCAAAGTATAAATGTCAACCCACTTTGAAAATGAGGAATGAAAGACCATGACTGCTGTGACATGATGGTCATGCACAATGCAGCATGGAGGTAAGGAGAGCAATGGACCCAGGAAGCAGGGAGAATAGGCTTCTGAAGTCATCCTCTGACCTCCACATGTACTTCATAGCAGCACACTCACACATATACACATGCACATGCACTCCACAGTAGTACACACAGACATACACACATATGCACACATGATCACACATGCACTCCATAGCAGTACACACCCACACATACACATATGATACTAATGCACATCATAGCAGTACCTACACATATACACATGCACTTATGATAAATAAGTAATTGTGAAAAGAAGCAAAAGATGTCAAGGCTCATCAAAGCACACAACTTAAATATGTCCAGTTTGGCAGGTGTCAATCATGTAAATTACACTTTAAAGAAACTGCAAAAAAAAATAACATCAGGTCGGAGCATCCAGCTGCTAGTTTTTCTCACACTGTTGACTTTTTCCTATGTTGAGCTGGGTAAGACATATCTCTCCCATTTGAACCAAAGACAGTGCAGTGTCTGGTATCAGCTGAGTATTCCCTGCAAATGGGCTGCTTTTCCCCGGCACAGCCCAAGGGTCTTTAGCGCAGAGTGGCACAAACTAAGAGAAACAACTGTGCCTTTTGCAGTGCGGTGGTGGTGATGGAGGCCAAGACAAGAAATGTAGAGTGGAAGGTAAGAAAAGAGGTGGTTGGGAGGAGAAACCATCAGCGGGATATAGAGCAAGGATGACAGCTACAGAGGAGAAGGAGACGCTGGAAGTGGGTGTAAGCTACTGCAGATCTGCCTCTCAGGTTTGACTCCCTGTGGTACAGGTAGCCATGCTCTTACCAGGTTCTCCTTACTCTTTAATCTGACATTATACTCTGATGTTTCCGGAAAGATGATGAATGCATGAATTCTCTTCTTGTCCACTTACTGGTTTAAAATATCAACACACAAGACTATGTCAGAGAGAGCAGCATGTAGCAAGTCAAGCAAGTGCACGGTGATTTCTATGGTTTTCTGGATGGCTTTTGCCAGATGAGGCACTACCACCTGACTGGTCATAGGGCTGTTTCCAAAGCAATGTTCCCTATCTGCTTTCACTCCTGTGTACAGCAGCCATGGTCTGACATAAAAGAATGCATCGCAGTGGTATAGTGAGAGCAGACACAGCAGAACAGCCACGTGGGAAGATCCTGCAGAAGCCATAGCCTCCAACCATAGCCTCCAACCCCTCAGGTTCCCACACAGTTAAACTGAACCCGTTCTTCACCCTCTTTAGACCACACATTCAAAACAAATCCATATATATTTTTTAGCAGTCTGAAATGATCTATAAAAATCGTAGGTTTTTCCTACCTTGACAAAAATGGTTGAATTGCATTCTTGCAATGCCTCCATTAAACTAATCACATGGAGACACACCATTTCTACCATCTGAAACAACAAACATCAAAGTCAATTCCATTCCCGGGAAACTAGAAACCTTGTAAACTCATCATCAGTCACAGAGGACTGGTACCCTGCACCCAGAAGGTCTCCCTGCTTAGCGACTGGAGCCCACAGAGTAGTTTCCATTCACCTTCAAAACCTTACACTGGAAACAGACTTTCTAAAGAGCCCGAGGCTTTGGAACCGTGCTTCCATCCTCCCTCAGAGCGGGCTGCTGTTGGAGCTCAAGGATGACTCTCACCGATTTGCAGGACACCGTGATTCCCGTTGGGGACACAGAGCTTCACCTTCATTCTCTGCACCCTTCAGGGTCATCATTTCTCCATCTTGATCCTTTCTCCACTCACAGAGACGTCTCTCAGGGAGTGGCTCAATGCACCCCAGATCTGACTCTCAGGTCTCATCCCCCATGGTACCCGTAGCCATGCTCACACCAGATCAGACAAGACTGTGTCCCTCCTTGGAAATTCTTAGGGATGGATTTTAAATCCCAAGGAGGTTTTACTAGAAGGCTTTACTGGGTTGGATAAACGTTTCAGAAAAAAAAAATAAAATTCATATGTAACATTATATGTAAAAAATGCTTTGGGGGCATGCTCATTTATAACATTTGAATGTCAAGAGGGATTTGGAGGAGAGCATTGACACCAAAAGGCTGACGCTGAATGAAAATGCTAATCTCTCATATATCCATGTAACGTGGAAAGCTTCAGTTTTGGTTTCTCCAAAATAATGTAATAGCCGATCCCTGAGTTCTTTTTTGGCCACAGAACTGTGACCCAATAAATGCAATTATCTCCTTAGAACCAGGAACTGTTTTTGAACCCTAACATGAGCATAACCTTCCTTGACTGAACCAAACGTCCCTCCATATGTAAAACTGTAGTACTGTCTAGAGAGAACTGCAAAGGCTTCAATAAGGAAACTGCGTAGTCCTCCTTCCTTCCAAAATGGTAGCAGAAAACATTCCTCAATTAAGACAGCATACCCAAATACCTCTGTGGCCCGGGCAGCGTGGGGTCCTGGGCGGGTGGCATGGGGTCCTGTGCACACTGGAATGTGCTTCCAGCTTATGACTCTTCACAGATTAGCACTCTACCCATGGAGCCCTTGTAGCCAAGACACTGGCTGCTGTCCCTTCAGCTGAGAATCCTCCAAATACCAAATGAACCCCAGGGTCTCTCACAAATAGCTCCCACACACCTCCAACTGGCTTCAGGGGGACCATCCAATTTTGTTTAATGAAGTGGGTACAGGCTAAACATTGTTCAGATGTTTCCAGTGTAATCTGGAACAGGCCCTCTCTTGGCTTTGAGACTTGGGTAGAAAGGACTTCCTGTGGTTAGTCCGCTCTCAGACTACACCAGAAAGATTGCCTAGTGGTGGAAGTTCACACAGATTGCTTTGGAATCCAAACCTGACATGGCTTTTTCTCCTAAGGATCTGTCTTTATATCATCTTAAAGGTAGAAATCTCATACAGAATTCATTTAGTGCTAGGTAGAAAAGACAAAATTTGTCCGCTTTGTATATGTTTTTTTTTTTAAATATTCATGATCTACAACATGATGCTTTGATATAGTGGCATGGCTAAAAAAAGCCACTTAACACACACATTGTATTGCATACTTATTTGTTGGTTTATGACTAGGAGGGGTTTAGACATTTTGAGTTGTTTGTTTGTTTGTTTGTTTGTTTTTCCGCTCAGAAGGATCTTCACGGACTCACCACTTTGTTGTGGGCCATCAGCTGAAGGATGCTGGGTGTCACCCTGCTCCAGAATTCTAGTGCTGTCAGTATTGCTGTGAAGCTGAACTCGTTCTGATTTTGGACGTTTGTGGCCACGGCGCTCTGCTCGCAGTACACCGTCCAGAGCTGAGCAAAGGTGAAAGCGTGGAAGAGGGAACACATGTGCAGCACACAGGTCTGGAAAGGAAGAGGACGGCTGTTGCTCTGTGCTCCTGGGAGCCCAGAAGCACAAAGGAATGACCCCAGCCACCGCCTCCTGCTTCCCTGCCTTGGATCGGCATTTCTCTGTCAGCGCGAGTGTGCCTGGAGAGAAAGCCTCTTTTCCAGGAGAACACGCCTAAGTTTGCAGAGTAAATCTACCCACTGCCCTTTCTTTTCATGAGACTGACGTCTCCCTCCCTAAGCTGGGTTAGGAAACTAGCCATCCTATTTTGCCATGTTAGCGTGTTTCCACATCTATGAAAAAGGGATAATAGTAAGACTGTTGAAGGGGTCAGGCAAGGAGTAAAAGAGAGGCAGCCGAGACCTTCTGCTCTGCACTTGAAATCACATGGCGGTGTCGATGGAACACCTATCCATGGAGGGCACATATTGCCACAGCTCCTACAATATGGAGGCTCTCCACAGACCACCTCCACGATTCCCTAGCCATCCTCCTGTCTACTTTACAGATCCACACTACTGAAGCTGAGGACAGTTAAATAACTTCTTCATGGTCACCAATGTTGGGGGGAGCAGAGGGAACCCTGACTGACTTAAGTCTTGAGCCAGTGTGTGTTATTGACATGGGCATGGCAGTGTCAAGGAACATAGCCTCAGATCCATGGGAAAGCAGCAAAGCCTTCCCCCTGCGGTGAGGCTCAGAGGGACAGCAAAGCATTCTTCTGTTTGGTGTGCAGATGTTGATAGTGTATGCACAACATATCCACCATATCTCCCTGTCCCCAGATGTTTACAGCCTGAAGACTGCTCCCCTTACAGAGACTGTTCCTACTGAGATTAATTAAATGGGCCTCCTTGTCCAGCTGCAAACCACAAACCAGCCTCCATGTTTATCTGTACGTAATAAACACGCCTCCTCATTCAGGTATATGCAATAACCCCGCCCCTCTATTCGACTCTATATGATAAACACACTGCGCTTCTGGGAAGTGTATGCTTCTCTATCAGATAGTCCAGTCTGTCTGATCCCAGCTGTGTATCTGTCTTTTCTTAATTCCCCCACTATCCCATCAAGTCAAGTCCCTTGAGCCATGCAAGGATGGGATTCAAAGGTACAGTACCATCCTTAAGGCTCAAACAGGTCTGGGTGGAGAAACCAGTTCCTTTCGAAAGCCTCATGTGGATCAACTGGGTGGGCACTCTTATTTTCTCACAGAGCTTGCTCTGGCCTGTCTCAGCTTCTCTTAAACCCACTGGGATCTCCTAGAGCTTGCCTAAGCTCCGGGACTGGCCCTTGGCTCTGGGTAGCTGACTCGGGGTGTCATGACTTAGATCTGCCTGGGCTTTCCTTTATTCCCTTAAGGCTGCCATCTGTCTCTGCAATTTGCACACTTCCTCTGTGTGGGTGATTCCACTAGGCTTCACTGAGCGCCAGGCTAGCCTTATTTCCATGCTGTGTGTTCATGTGTCTTAAGGGATTTGAGTTGAAAAGATAGTACATATTCCCCCCACCTTTATCCTTGGTTCTGAAAACTGAGCACAGAATTTTTATTGTATTTGTAGCCTGTTATTTCTCTATATTGTTGTGAGACAAAAATGCCTGGGAAACCAACTCTTCCTTGCCTCTATAATTTATCTCCATAAAAGTAAGCCAGAAAACAATTTAGGGGGAGAAAAGACAGCCTGGGAATTTAAACAACTTTAAATAAGGCATTAGCACAGAGTTACTTTCCTAACAGCCACAGGAGGGTGAGCTAAAATGCCTTTACTTCTCAGAAGAAACTAATTGGCTGATAAGGGTCTCCATTAGCAATTCCAATGCACTTGGTCTGAATCTTGCAGAAATCACTTACCTTTGATTGCTCTGGAAATCCAATTAGGATAACAATAAGGTGGTCTGCAATGTGGGAGCCTGCATCCAGAGGTATGGGAAGGCAGGGAGAGGAGGCATTGGGACAGACCGCATTATGTGTGAGGGACCCCAGGAGCAGCCAGGACAGCAGACGGATGTGGGAGACACACTCGATGAATTCTTTAGGTCTGCCAGGGAAGAAAGGACGTATTAAGGGAGACTTTATGTTTTCTCTTTCCTTCAATGCCCAGTGAATATTTAGTGGAAGAAGGGATTAAGGTGTGGTCTCGCGGGCAAGTACATAAAACAAAACGCCAAGGCCAGAGTCTTATCTATTTGTCTTGCTTTCTACTCTAATCCTGTATTTTCCCTTCAGGAAGGAGCAGCTTTGGTGGGACAAGATTCAGTATTCTTCAGCCAGTCCGGCTGTCTCCCTGGCCTCTTTTTGAATCCTTTTCTTTCTTCTCATCAGAAAGTTCTCCCCTGGCATTCTCTCTAGGGGGAGAGCGAATAGAGCAGGAGCAGACAACACATGACTTCCTGCTCTGGCTGGCCACTCCCATGAACCTTCAACACGGCCATGAGCTCCAACTGAATCTCAGGGACCCAGGAACACTTCTGCTTATTTGCTCGGCCCCATTTTAAATTTCCTTCATATATGTGGGTGTTTTGCCTCAGTGTGTGTCTGTGCACGATGTATGTGCAGGGCCCACAAAAGCCAGAAGAGGGCGTCAGATCTCCTGGGACTGGAGCTATAGACAGCTGTGAGCTGTCCTGTGTGTTCTGGGAATCAAATCCAGGTCCCCTGGAAAAGCAGCCAGTGCTCTTAATCATGGAGCTGTCTCTCTAGTCCCCTAGCCCTTTAAAAATAAGAAGTGCCTCACCCTTGTTGCATCGCAGAAGGAGGGTGGTAGAGCCAGGGCAGGTAGCGGACCACAGCTTTGTTATCTCGGTGGTTGCCCCGGGAGATTTCCATAGCTGCGATCTGAGCTAGGCCCACTTTGAGATGGCCACCGAAGGTATCCTCGTGCAGAGGCTGGGAGCACGTCTTCATGTGGCTCTGTCAAATCAAATGACACTTTGGAGGTCAGGTCATTCCCAACCCCCACCCCATAGCACTCCAGGCACGCAACCTGCTTAACTTCTTAAATGTTTTCCCACTGTTCTTAGGCTATGAGCTGGGGGTGGGGGTGGGGCAGGACGGGGCCAGTGGGACCAACCAGTGGCCTATAGAGTCAGAGTACCTGTTGTCAGGCCTCTGCATTAGTCCACTTCCTCCATTCTGGGCTCCCTTGTGCTGGCTCCGCTGCCCACTCCCATCCCTGTAACTGAAACACTACCTTTCTTTTCTGAATTGCTCAAATGTAGCTCATGTATCATTTTTCTCAGAAAGCCTTCCCTGAGCTGCCTGGCCAGGTCCATGCTACTGTCTACTGCTTCTTTCTAGCAACTGTGAAAGCCACAGTTTTATTTCAGCTTATATGAAATATTCACTAAATCTGGCCTCGTAGCAGACCATGAACTGAATGAGGACAGCTGCTGTGCCTGTATCTGGTGTTCGCCCATCCATGCCATCTGAATACCTACGACAGTGCTAGGTAGAATACAGACACTCAATACATATTTGCTAAGTTAATTTTGAAGGTTTCTTTTTTGCTCAGGGACTTGAGACATAGGTTCTAGAGCCAGTTCTATTCCGAGTAGCCGATGACTATGGATAATAAGCCAGTTGGCACTTAAGAAAGCGATGCTGGAATCTGCCGCTCTGGCCAGAGTTCTCTGCAGAAGTTCTCCTCTTCCACAGACATAGTCAGCTCGGAGACATTGTCCAGAGCCCCAGCTAACAGACTGCCCAGGGCAAGGAGCCCTCATCTGGGAGAAGAAACTCCATCAAAGGGGTATTGTTGGTCACACACACACACACACACACACACACACACACACACACACACACACTCCTTCCCTGCCTCCTGCCTGCGAATCAGAGACCCTGGCGGTGTGCTTGTGTTATGACACATCCTCCATCCTCAGAGAGGTACCCCACTTCTGCAATGCAGACTCTGAATCCTCTCTTCAGGGGTCCCACCATGTAATGTATCCTTGGTGCTAGGCCCTAAACTCTTCAGAGCCACTGCCATGCTCTGTCTGCCGGTCTGTCTGACCATAGTATTATTAACGTTCCTACTAAACTCCTTGCTTCCCAGGAGTTCGTCTGAGCACCCCCCTTGAAAGCCCCTGTCCCAAACCCTGTAGCTCTTTGAGGGCTTTGATGTGCTCCCTAATATGAATTAACAGTCAGAGGGTTGGATTGTATCAACTTTTCAACTATCACTGATGTTTGTGAATATTGCTTTCAGCAGTTTCTGTAAAACAACCTCAAAATGTTTAGGCAATTGTTGTCGTCTCTTTTTGTATTAAAGTCTTTAAGTTCACGTAACCGGAGCCAGTGACTGGTGACCAGGATATGACTAAAGGACAGGGCGCTCACTCCAGAATGGCTGGGTGTAGACCGGGCACTTCCCACCCTTGTCTGCACTGTTCTCCTCATCACCGTACCAAGAAACACCCTGGCTGCCTGAGCCTAGTGAAGAAGCCAGGCTCTCAGCTGGTGCTCTCCTGAGGCCACAAGACTACTGTTTGTCACAAAGGGAATCGTTCAGTGCCACTCTGGACCGTGCTCGGCTTACCGTCTGCCCTTGTCCAGAGCCTCCCTCAATTCTTTCAGACTATTCATCTTTTAGCTCCCTGGTAGGACCATGGCAGAGGAAGACACTCACCTCAGTTGTTTATCTCACCATGACACCCCCTTGCTCCACAACCACACCCCTCACCCCCCACCACACTTCTTCACTCCACCCCATCCCCTCTTCCCCCACCGCACCCCCTCACCCTCTACCACACTTCCTCACTCCACCCACCCCTCTCCCCACCACACCTCCGCACCCCCACCACACCTCCGCACCCCCACCACACCTCCTCACTCCTCACCACACCCTGTCACCCCCACCACACCCCCTCACCCCCACCACACCCCCTCACCCCCACCACACCCCCTCACCCCCACCACACCTCCTCACTCCTCACCACACCCTGTCACCCCCACCACACCCCCTCACCCGTCACCATACCCCCTCTCTCCCACTACACCCCCTCACCCCCACCACACCTCCTCACCCATCACCATACCCCCTCTCTCCCACTACACCCCCTCACCCCCACCACACCTCCTCACCCCTCACCATACCCCCTCACCCCCACCACACCCCCTCACCCCTCACCACACCCCCTCACCCCACCACACCCCCCCAACCCCACCCCACCCTTCTCCCCCCCACTACACCCCCAAACAATAAGTTCAACAATGCACTGGGATTTTGTTCATATGTAAATTGAATTTTGTTCTATCCCCTTCATTATTTTCTTAGAGAAGTTAGCAGATACAGACAGTCACCGGCTTGTGTGTGTGCAATGGGCCACATCTTCCTGTGTTGTTTGATATCTATTTTGAGCACATTAGACAAGGGAGGAGCCTGCTGACCCCCTTGGCAAAGGAGGAGACAGAACTGGAGGTGTCGAGGTAGCTCTGGCTGGGTAGAAGGGGAATCCACTGGGGCTCACAGCAGTCTGGGGCTCAGCTCTGATGTCACCACTTCTGAGGAGCGTGACCTTGACAGCAGGACCACATCACTCAAGCCTCAGTTTCCACATTTTTTATGGGGCTTGTATTAAATAAGGACATGGTAAGAAGGAGCAAATATTTTAAAAAACTAAACAAAAAGCTGACACCACGAGACTTCTTTTTTTTATTTTGCAGAACTACTGGACCCCAACTCTTCAGACCCCCAAGAAATGGGCTCATTCCACAGTGCTGCAGCTGCTTCTGCGGGGACCAATAAATTTCCTTGTGGGTCTACATCAGAAAGCCCTCTGGGCTTTGTGAGTCTAAGGGGCGATCGGGCGGACACCGGCTTACCTTGAGCTTGGTTAGGGTGTGCATGTCTGCCATGAAGTCCAGCACTTCACTGACGTACTGCCGGATGCATTCCATCGCAGCTGTCCCGCACTGAAACACAGGGACACGGCTCGGCCACAGCCCCACTTGGGACTGTCACCACACTCTCTCTCTAAAGCTGCTTCGTGTTCTGTTACCCACCCCACACACACGCTACCCTCAGTACAAAACTGGTTTAAAAGTTTGGGGTAGAGACTAAAGAAACTGGAAGCCTAAAAGAAATGAAATGAATTGCTATTTCCACCAGGCGATTGAAGTGATGCTTGCTGGCTTTTAAACTGGTATAAACACAAGAGTCCGCCTAACTGATGCTACCAGAGCCTCCAGGGAAGTCTTGGATGCACGTGAGATGTGCCCCACCAGGGATAACACCGGCATAATCTTTTTTGCCTCCCCTGTACACATGTCATATCGTGTTCGCAGAGTCAAAAGTCCTTTTCAAATCAAGTCATGGCTTGACTTCATATGCACAGTAGGTGTGTTATTAAATAGATACTTGTATTCATTTTGAGTTCTTCCTAAGCTAGACAAGTAGAAGAGAGAAGTGAGACGGCACCTCCTTCCTACACTTCGTGTTTGGTCAGTTTCAAAAGAAAAGAAAAAGCACGCTGTGTGGCAGGTTATGGACTGGCCGAGACCTGCTCTCGGGGAGCAGTGCAGTGAATCTGGGATTCAAAGCGAAACAGAGGAAAGTGGATGGACAGCCTTGCTGCATCAAAGCTGTGCCTGTGAGAGAACCCACATGTCAGCTGCATAATGCGGATCAAAGGCAAGCAGGCTTTGAAGCCCCATGAATACCCTGCTAACGGCCTCTCTGGGTTTCCTTTAGGAAAATCTGGAACATTACAGACTTAACTAGCTCACCCAGAGACTTGCATTTCCCCATATTCATGTAAATCTGCACAGCGCTGAACTGTATCACCTCCCCTCTCTTCTAGAATGTTCCGCTTGTCAGTTCCTCTGACAGGATAACAAATGGTAAAATAAGGTCAGTGGCCAGTCTGTCAGTGTTTTCCAAGCATTTCACATGTTCTAAGGTTTTCTCCTTTTAATTTAAATCCAGTGAAAGAATTATAGAAGGGTATTGTGCATCGGCTTTTGCAATATGAATCCTTCGATGCAAAAGCAGGACTCCCCCCACCCTCGATTTATTCCACTCTCTCTGACCTTTCATGTATCATGTAAATAAGAGGAGAGCCTTGGCTCTTGAATTTCTTGAAAGGGATTTGTTTCTTTCATAGGCAATATTTTATACCAGTCCAACTAGGCAAATGTCACTGAAAAGAATCTCTAGGAATATTATTCAATATTTACCATTGTATAGTTAGCTCGTTCCAGGGGCAGCGACTACATCCAGCCTTAAAACCCACCTTAAGCTCGGGAAATCTTGGGGAGCCATCTATACTTTAAAAAGCACAAGCTGGTAATTGCCAATCCCTCTTTCCTTTGTAAGACATGGCTGTATCTTTAAGTGTGTCCCCAGAAAAAGACAGAACACGGGGCTGTGCTCTGTCCATTTCAGAGGGATCTGTCTTGCTCTGGCAGGAAACTGGTGACAAAGGAGCTGGGCTCTCACTAACCTCAAGTGAGCTGAAATCACTCACACCCAGCTCTTCACAATTCATCGGCTTTAAAAGCCGTATTTCTTCCATTATCAAAGCAGCACAAGTTCATATAGAAAAGTGGAAAATGCAAGGTGGTAAAAAGAGCAATTTCAAACCCCATGATCCTAGACCCTGCCTTTCTTTTCTGCAAAAGCCGCTGCTCCTATTTCCTCTCCAAGACTCTGCTGAGGAAACCTAACGCACAAGGAACTGCTGGAGGACTAACATGGCCTTAGCTCGGTAGCCCTTCAGTTACACGCATCACAAGCGTTTCCTGATGGAGTGACAGTCTTTGAAATCTTTGCTTGACATCCACAGAGCCCTGGCCCGACTTCAACTAAACAGCGGGGTGATGCTGGGCATTCCCCGTGTTTCGTGTTTTTGTTATTTTAAACGACACATCGAAAATTATACTTGATTGTAAGATATCTAGGCCCCTTTGGTTCACACATTTCTAGAAGTAAATCACCAAACTGGCCTCCCCAAGGTCAGCTTCGCACCCACCAGGAGCTTGTAAGAATGTCACCTGCCCTTTGCCATCAGTGAGTTTAGTAATCAGGAATCTGTTGAGGAGGGCGGAATGGGAGGCCTTGGCCAATGGGGACGAGGTTCCAATGGAGTGCGACTGGGCAACACCAGTGCCTGCAGCTGGCAGTGCTGGTGTACTTTTACACTGCGGGTTGCTCTTACATGAAGTGTTATCACAATAGTGAGATCTTGAATAGATGACGCACAGGCATAGGCTCTGGCGAAGGCGCCATAGTGTCAGCTCATCTCCTAATCTGTCAAGTTTCTATAGCCTCTGACATGTTAATCAAACCGTAAGGTTCTTTTCTTAAGAGAAAGAGCAACATTCTGCTGATTAGCCATTTTAATGTTATCTTTTATATATTATTTTTATTGTACTTGAATTTATTTATTTATAATTCATTGGTGGCAGGTGAAAGTAGCAGGTGCCTTTTGTGGCTGGACAGTTTGGCTCAGTGGTTAAGGGCACTTGTTGTTGCCAAGGACCCGGGTTTGATTCCCAGCACCCACATAGAGGCTCACCACCTCCTCGGGGACCAAGCATGCATGTGGTGCATAGCTGTACATGCAGGCAAAACACTTATATACATAAAACAGTCCAAATAAATCTTTAAAAAAAGATGTCTTTTGAACGGCCTCGTTAGTGTCACTGGAAAGGGCTCTGGAGGAGGGTCCTGTAACTGCTACTTTGTGGGTGGTGGTAGATCTGCCTTCTTTTCATTGATTCTGACCAACTTTTTGCAGAGTAGGGGCGCATTTCTTATCAGTCATCTAAGTAGCAAATACAACCCTCTAAGAAGTTAGTCAACACAGGCAGAGAGTGTTCAGAGCCGCTGGCTGCCCAGGTCCACTTTTCTTCCTTGGCATATCACTGGACCACATTTCCCATCCTCCTTTGCAGCTGGTATGTCCTTGTGTAAGGCAAGCAGAAGAGATATGGAGTCTAGACCTGACCTATAAAAGCCTCCCGTGTTTGGATTTGCTTCTCTTTCCCTAATTTGATCCCACCCCTCCTCACATTATACTGACATCTGTTAAAAGCCCTTTAAAAATGGTGCAGTAATTCTCCTCCCGTGAATCTATCATAAAGGAAGAGTCTGAAGTATAGACTCCGTTTTAAGAATAAAGATGTTAACTGCATCTCAGTTACAAAAGCAGCACACTGAAAATAAAACACCCACAGGTTATGTTTGTTAATATTATTTTGTTGCTGTTGTTTTTAGGGGGTTTCTAAGAAGCCCCCCCTGGTCTGTCACTTGCTATAAAAGCCACCATGTCCAGCATTAATAAACAACATTTATTTGCACAATGTTTAACATACATTATCCCAGTCAGTTCTCAACATATACAATATCCTGTTGCATTCCATTCCATGGGTGACAGAAAAGTGGGGAGCCACAGTTTGACTTGACCCTAAGGTCATCACTAGTAAATGCCAAGCCTCAAACTCGGATCCCAGTCTTAAAGCCTACATTCCTAAACACTGCTCATTGACATAGGAAAACACAGACCACAAACTTGGCCAGGACTTACCCCAGGCACGGAGGCTATCATCTGCTTGCTCAGGATGGTGGATTCAGCCAGCTTAGTTCCAGCATCTGCACAAATAAACTAATAAAAAATTTAAAGGTGAATTATTTTTAAGAGCACTCAGTCATAACTAACTTATAATCCTGTTAACAGGATTTAAATTCATTCATGTTTACTTTCATTATGGTCCCCCCCCCCTCCAACCCCTGAAATACCAGAGTTACTAATCATGACGGTCCATTCTTTTCAGTTTAGAAACAGCATGAACATGTGTATCCTAACTTCATGTAAAAACCCAGGACTGAATCAAGGGAGAATGCGGTGGTGGTGGTGGTGGTAGCTCTCAGAGCTCCCAAGGTGCTCAGGCCATCCTGCAGCCTGACAGCTGCTGGCAACATTCCTGGACTTTCATGATGTCTATCACAACAGCACAATTCAGAGAGAAAACAGAAAAACAATGGGTGTCAGAGCGAGCGCTCTGTTTCTCCCCCTCCAAGGACTCTCCATGTCCATCTTCCTCCCTCGGCTTCATTCATGAAAACTTGTTTGTGCTGAGAGTGCCCGAGTCCTGCCCCAAGCACCCACCGGGCTTCCACACACTGGCATTTCAGCTGCCTTCCCCTCAGACTGCAATGACCAACCGCTTGCTTCTCAACCTGCTAGGAGCTCTCCACAAGCACAGACCTGACCTGACCCTCCCCAGAGCTAACCTGCTGTCCCAGAGCAGTCCAGGAAGAGCTAGCCTGCTGTCCTAGAGCAGCCCAGGAAGAGTTTATGAATCAATCAGTCAATCACAACTTAGGATCATGATGAGGATGGACTTGCCAGATTATAATTCAATTGGCTTTCATGATAGACTTTGACAGGTGCTTCCTACTTAATCTAACATTCGGCTATTTATGGTTTTAGGGGGGAAAGTTAAATAAAGCCCAGAGATCGCTGAGTAATTAACTCCTGTTTGATTTCTCTTCTTGGCCTCTGGCCATCTATCCTAGCAACTTTGGAATCTGCTGTTTGCAGAATTCAGGGGCTCCGAGGAGGTTTTGACAGAAAGCTGCAGCTTCCCCTGCATTTGGAAGGTGTGGGGAACCTGGGTGGGTCCAGACACTGGAGTGGAGCTACACAAGTTCCATCTTGTCAAACTGGATAAAGAACCAGCAGTTGGAGTCGAGCAGAAAGGCTCAGGGAGGCCTAAGGAGAAAACCTGGGACAATGGAATAGAACACTGGGTGAACTACTCAGGGGTCCAGATCTGAGCATGTCAATTGGCTGCAGGTTTTGGCTAATAAGGCGGGGCTCTAAATCAATGACCTTCTGGGGCCCAAGCTGAAGGGCCAACTAACACTGTACCTCAAGTGTGGGAGGTGCAGCCATTCATGAAAGGAACTTAGCTTTAGTACCAAGCTGGGGTGGGGGGTGGAGAGCCGTCCTGAGGACTGCCCCGCAGAAGTGCACACAGAGCCTGGTATTTCTCTGTCTGCCACCTAACCTGCTCAGGTTTAAACACCAGAAAGCCTTTAACTTTGGCCAAAACCTGTAAGCAAAACAAACAAACAAACAAAAAAAAAAAAACAAAAACAAAAACAAAAAAAGCCAGTGAAATGGGAAACATTTAGCAGAATAATGGAGTATAGAAGTGAGTACTCCCAACCCATCTCCTGGCAGATGCTGCATATTGTCTCACAAAATGACTTTTCCAAAGCTGTCTGAGTTTGCAGTCTGAGACGGATGATCTACAGCTAAGTTCTAAACCCGTCAGAACATCAGCGTGAGTGTCCATTCTTACATAAAAAAGAGACTCAGCAAAGAGGCCACGGTGAGATGGAGCCCCGCCTAACGTTGGACATAAAGAGCAGTTCGAGTGGCTTCTCAGGACAGCAGAAGGTCCTGGTCCTCAAAATGCATTTGTATGGCCTAGTGGCCACCGAGCAAGGCAGGGTCAACACAGAAGCACAGATGTGACCACTAGGATCCACCTCCAGCAGGTACCTGCCACACAGTGTGCTCAGATTCAAATTGTCATGACTCATACAGGTCAAACTAAAAAAGAAACTTTCCTTGTAAGGGAGTAAAAGTGCACGAGCCTCTCAAAACCCAGGTACCATCATCAATGTACTTCAGTCTGGTGCGTTTTTACAGCATCTGAACAACTGAACTCAGTAAATCCGTCATTTTATTGTAGCTGCCAACCACAAACGGGCAAAGCCCTCCACTGTAACTGCATAGAACTGCTCAAACATCAACACACAACAGAATCGGAGGGAGTGAAGTAAGAACTCTATACTTGCATGTAACAGCAATGAATAAAAAAAAGATGCCATGAATTTGAAAGAGAGCAAGGAGGAGTGTATGGGGGGCTTTGGAGGGAGAGGGAAGGGAAGGGAGAAAGGATATAATTATATTATAATCTCAAAAACAAAGTTCCAAAACAAAACCATGAGAATTCTATGCTTTCAGAAAGGAATACACCACTGAAATATGCACTCCTCCATAAGAACAAAAGGACACAAAGAAGTGCACCATCCATTATGCGTCATTACTAAATTCATCATCACCAAAAAAAAAAAAAAATACCCAAAATAGCATGTCTATGTCTCCTCCCTCCCATAGGGCGGTTATTAGTAACTTAGCTGGTATTAACAACTCGCTCAGCGGTATGAATTAGAAACAGCAGCCATACCTTTGTTCTCAGCCCACAGCTAACCTATTTTTAAAAGAGAACCTTTCACCAACATGATCCCTCAGCACTTAGATGTGCAGGTATCCCACAGCGTGGGAGGGGAGCATGCCAATTAGCAGAGTGTCTACTCTCCACACAGAGGAGCAGAGGAAACCCATTTGGATTTGAAGTTAGTCTTTCCAGTGACTTTTAATGAGTTATTGTTCTATTAGGGAAGCTTTCTTTTAGTCCTCAAATATAATGGCCTATCTATCATACATCAAACATCCACAGTATGGAGGGGAGGTCCCCAGGATGCCACCAGCAAAAAAGAATTTCTAGGAATTGTGGAATAGACCAGTACTGTGACTGCCTTGAAGTAGGCAAGCGTTCACTGTTGGGTAGGAGTGTTTTGGAATATTTGTTTAACTATGTAAAGATGTGTTGCATTTGTTTAATTATGCAAAGAAGTGTTACTCTTTTCCCTTGCCTGTCTAAGGCACCTCACTGGTTGAATAAAAAGCTAACTGGCCAATAGTGAGGGAGGAGGTATAGGCGGGACTTCTGGGCAGGGAGAGTGAGGAGGGGGAGGAATTTAGGCTCTGGGAAGAACACCAGGAAGACGCCAGGGGTCAGGCAGACAGACACAGAGGAAGCAGGAGAATAGGTCATACAGAATGAAAGAAAGGTAAAAAGCCTGGAGGCAAAACATAAATGAAGAAAAACAGATTAAATTAAGTTAAAAGAGCTAGTGGGACAAGCCCAAGCTAACGCTGAGCATTCATAATTTATATTAAGTCTCTATGTCTTTATTTGGGAGCTGGTTGGCAGCCCAAAGAAAATTCCAACTACATAGGAGTCTTTGGTATTGCCATCTTATTGAAACACAATTAAGGTATGTCCTACCCTTGGGAAGAATGTAACTTACCCCTCTAGTCCTACCTCATCTGGGATAGAACCCCAGGATAGAGGCGAAAGCTGCACTGGCTTTAAGCCACACCTCACTTTGACTTAACTCATTACTAACTAGAGTGATTTACTCTACCAGTTTTTAGATGAGTTAAGTCAAAATGGCATGATGTTTAATTTTTCTTTTTCTTTTCTTTCTTTCCTTTTTCTTTCTTTCTTTCTTTCTTTCTTTTTTTCAAAAAAGGATGAAACATTATTCACAAAGCTACTCCTCCAGGGTAGGATATCAGTGTTTCTTGAACATCTCTTCAACATGAATAGTTTCTAAACTTAATGATTCAGTGTGTGTGTGTGTGTGTGTGTGTGTGTGTGTGTGTGTGTGTATGTGTGTGTGAATATATATATATGTATATGTATATATATGTATATATATATATATATATATATTGTTTGTTAGTTTGGAAATATAATCCTGGTACTTGGGAGGCTGAGGCAGGAAGCACTGAGGAGTTAGAGTCTAGCCTAGACTACGTGATGAGACTCGGTCTTAAAAAAAAAATCTAAAAATGTCGTATTTGTAATGGCAGACAGACATTCCGAAGTCACTTTTAGAAACGTATACATTCAGCCTTCTTTCTTGTTAACGCAAATTTGTTTTTGTTATTTGTCCACCAAACGGAGATGCGGTAATCACCGTTTTCGCGGTCGCCGTAAGCGCGCACTGCGTAATTGAAGCAGTCACTGATTTTTCCGCTGTCTCGTGACAAGCGCTTATTAGGGCTGACTCATGGACTTCATAGAAACCAGGCCGCAACAGCTACAGTGTGAGGTGCCAGACCCCAAGAAGATCGGTCACACAGACACACCTGCTCAAGACCGGGGGCAGTGAAGGGACATCATCCAGTGCTATGGAGGGAACCCAGGGACCTCAAGCTCGTTTCCTGCCTGTATTGTTTGAAACCTTTCAGTCTCTGGCTACCCGTCATACCAAGCAGATGCTTGTCCTTGGTGACCCAGCTATAAGGACAAGTCACCAATAAGTTTTCCCCTGATCACACACTACACAGGAGGGAATCTCTCCTGCTCACAACTTCTCTCAAGGACTTTCCTTATCTCTTTTTTCTGGCACTAGTCACAGCCTATCTTGGAGGTGTAAATGGGCCTGCCTAGGATGCTGTGAAGGACACTGGAGACAGAGGGCTTGAGCCCCTCACCTGTAGTATCGGGAAAGAGTGATCCTTGTCATTAACTCTCCAGTGCTTGCCTTCAAGGCCTCTGCCTCAGTGGAGTCATGGGAACTGGTTCTCATCTTCCACCCCATGGACTCAGCATACCCTGCCAGTTGCCTGTGTTTGGTCTGGCCCATCCTCACAGACATGGAAGATTCTGGGGCTTGTCTGTGCTGATTGGACCATGCAGGAAAACTTCAGCCTGCAGCCCCACCCTTGGCTCCCTTAGTCCCATCTCTGCACTGTTTAGCAAACTGCCTGCCAACTGATGAATTACACATTTCTTTTCTTGTGTGTGTGTGTGTGCGTGTGTGTGTGTGTGTGTGTGTGTGTGTGTGTGTGTGTGTGTGTGTGGTGTTGGATATCCTTGAGCTGAACTGAGCCAGATATGGGTGCTAGGAACCAAACTTGAACCACTGACCATCTCTCCAGCCCTGAGTTACAAGTGTCTTGATGACAAAAATTATTGTTTTATTCTATATTTTTATCATTCGTAAAACTAGGTCCACACTGGGACAAAAAAAATGACTCCTCTTTTGTCTTTTTTAGCCAGTGGAAGTGCCAAGTGCACTGTTAGAGTGCCACCCCCCGACCTTGACAAAGGCTTTGGCCCCAAGCACGCGCTCCAGGCCTCCGTAGCCTTTCCCCAACACACACAACGTCATGAGAAGGTTTGCAGATGCACGCAGATCTACCTGGACAAGAAGCAGGAGGTTTGTGTCTGGCAAAGGAGACTTGAACTTCAGGGCCTGGAGAAGTTCCAGAACAACACTACGAGACAAGTAGAATTTATCCCGTTCCTGAATAAAACAAAATAGAAGGGGGTCAGTCATTTTCAAAGTTCAATTCACGTGATCTGTGCCAAATAAGCTTCAAAAATTTACAGATCAGAAATTCAAAATGGTGTTTAAAGTGCAACGAGTTTCCTTTCAGAGATAAAATTAAAACTACAAGAAAGAGTCCCGTGTGCAGAATGAGCTCCCTGCTGCAACCAGCACACATCACAGAATGGATGAGGAGCAACAGAATGTCTCTTAAATATCAAAACCACGGGATTTGTTTCTGAGTCACAGGGAGCAGAGTCCAAGAGCTGCACAATCAAACAAGACTAAAGGATACAGAGAGAAGCAGGCACAGCTGTCTGAAAAGCTCCGTGGTCCCTCCAAGACGCTCCTTTTTTGACATGGATGATTTCAAGTGTACAGAAAAGCAGAGAGAATGGGACGCTTCATGTACCCACCATCCCTTTCAATGTTTCCTCCCTTCCTGAAAGTCCTCTCTACTCTGAATCTGCTGCTTATTTTGTGTTTTCATATTTTGACTACACATGCGTACCTCTTTCGTAAAATTGGCTTTTAGCCTTAGTACTCATACACTGTGCATATCTTTTCTTCAACTTAGAATTATTTGTGTTCTTTAATTAGCCCTTGATACATTTAACTCATTGTTTTGAGTCTACAATTTACTAATATTATGTTGTATGGCTGTGCCACAATTCACCAACGTCAATTGTACATTAGATGGACCTTCTTTACTATCAAACACAACACACATGTAGGAGAGTGCACAGTGTGTTAAGTGTACAGTTAAGTGAATTAAAATGGGCTTAGCTCTCAAGTAATGAGCACTTAGGACAGGACAGCACACAGCCAACACCTGAGGAGCTCTGGAGAGCTCTGTATTCATTTTCACCCACTGTATCTGTTTGTATAGCTGGTTACTGTCAAATGTGTGATGAAGGCTTTCTCTTCAAAGTTACATGTAGAGATAATGTGCTTCCTGAACTGTTCTCTTCCCTCATAGAGCCTTCTGCTTGTTTTTCCCTGGTGTGTGTGGCCCACACTGGCTGACCACAACTACCTTAGTACACAGAAAGTCTTGTGGATTTAACCTCAGAGCCAACACTGTGCTGGGTCCAACAAAAACAAGTTTACTCTGGGCGTTCTTAGTCTGTGGTCTATAGACAGAGGTATACACCTGGAGGATGTGGAATCCAGGTCTCCAGTCTGATGCTAGTCTCTCTACCCTCATTAGCTTCTAAAACCACAGCTCAGTCTCTCAGTCACATTATCCACACACTGATCAACATTCCCAGGGGGAAACTGGCCTTCAGGGCCAAGTTCACCACCCTGCAACCTGCAGGGCCAGGCTCACCACCCTGTGGAACTCAACTAGGCTCACCACCCTGTGGCCCCTGGCCTCATGATGTCTGTATATTTGCTAACATATTGATGCTTCCAAGAAGCTTTAAAGAAAATAGCTTGTTCATTTTTTAAAAATTCAATTATTAAAAATCTGTGTGTGTGTGCGTGTGCACACACACTCTGCCCTGTGAATGCAGGACTGCACTGCCGACAACAGCTCAGCTCAGACTGTGGCGTGCTAGTGATTGTGGTCTTCTGTTGTACATACAAAGGCTCTGCTTTTACAGAAATACACGGTTGAGCTGTGGAGAAGACTTTTAAGATTGTCCCACCGTGATTCCTGAGCATGTGCGCACCAAGTGAGTGTACCTCTGAATCATAGAGTTAGAATGTTTGGCTTTAAAATTGCTTTTTCAGCTGCTGAACTATGTTTCATTTTTTTTAAATTGCTGCATAAATTTTAGCTTGGGATTAGGAAAAAATTTCCAACAATTTGAGATGGTCTTGAACATGCTTCTGCGATTTTTGTGCTACATATTTATGCAAAGCGTGGTTTTCAGCCTTGATAGGAATAAAATAAAAACACCAAACAATTCTGAAAAACATTAAAGATAGCATACTACAGTATCAAATATTCTGGCAATATTTGATTCTTTATATAAAAATAAACAAGCAGGTCCAATTCATTAATAAGAATTTTTTAAATAAAAATTTAAAAAAATTTAATGTGTTTGTGCAGGTATCTCTGTGTGGATATGCACCCATGAGTGCAGGTGTCTGCAGTGGCCAGAAGAGGGCATTGAATCCCCTGGAACTGGATTCATAAGCAGCTGTAAACCACCCAACATGAGTGTTGGAACTAACTTGAGTTCTCCGCAGGGGCAAGTATGCATTCTTACAAATGAGCCATCTTTCCATTTCTGAAACCTTCTTTTACCTTTAATAAATGGTAAAAGTGTATGTACACCAAATAATTGTTCTAAAATAAATGTATCCATGACTCATTAGTAGGAAATGTTTGGTTGTATACCAATTTTACAGTCCTGTAGATCCCAGCTGGCTCGCGAGGCTCTCCTTTTAACATACTGATTTGTATTGTTCATCAGGAATTTTTCATGTATGATGGACACTGGTCTGTCATCTCCTTCCCCTGCTGCCCCTGTCCGGCTGGGGTCAGGAGTCTGCTGCCCTCTTAGAATGTTTGGGCAGTGCTCCCTGTTTCTGCCCTCTTAGTGTGCCAGTACAGGTCACTGTGTTTCTAAACACTGAGTGGACATCGTCACCAGAGTTGCAATGGTGTTCATTCAAGGGAGGCTTTGAATTTCCAACTCTGTTTTTTCACCATTTAAATGTAATCAACATTTTCTTTTTCTCTTCTCCCCTGGTTGTTATGCATTATGTTTCTAGAAAACTACCCCGATTGTGTAAGAATTCAAGGTACTGGCTCGAAGTTGGCTGTTTTAACCCACTTTATCTGTGCTGTTTATCACTTTCTTGGTCACCGAGGTTAATGGGTTAGCCACGGGCCCTGTGCTGTGTCGCTCCTCTGTGGGTGTGTGTGATGTCATCTTTGTTACCTCCTTTTTCTTGTCATGTAAGTTGGCCTGTTTAGTTCATTTAGTGTTTCTTTCTTCCTAGTAAAGTACTTAGGACAGGGGGCGGGGACGTGTTCAGCTGGTACACCGCTTGCTGTGTGAGCATGAGGACCTGAGTTCACATCTCTAACATGAATAAAAAAAGAAAAAAGAAAAAAAAGGCAAGCATGGCGGTGTGTGCTTGTCATCCCAGGTCGGTGATCTCTGGCTCACCGGCCAGATCTGTGATCTTCAGCTTCATTGATTGTCCTTGTCTTAAACAAACAGAGTGGTGAGCCAGGGGAAGACACCCACATCAACTTCTGGCCTCCATATGCACATATGTGCACATGTATCTGTACACACATACAAGTATGTAAGGCATTAAATGTGCATCTCCACACGCTGTGGCTATAAAGCTCCATTTTGAAGGTAGTATTTTCATAATTGATACTAAATAGTCTTCTAAATTTTCCTAAACATTCTTTTGATTTTCGATTTATTGAAAAGTATATTTTAGCTGCCAAATATAACAAGGCTCAGGTACTACTACCATCACCTTGTAAGAACAGGGAAAAGTACATACGCCCACACGCATTAACACAGGATTGCAAAGTCTGTTTTCAGAGCCTTGCCAGTCACTAGTCTCAGGTTGTGTGCATCCACTCACACAACCTCCCATGCCAGACATGACTCACTCTACACAGGGGTGCACTCATGCAGATAACGTGGTGGGCTGTGGATCTGACAAGGAGACAGGATCCATGTACCTGAGAATAGGGAGTGGTCAAGAAAAGAATCTCATAGATTTCTCTAAGTAGCTGGGAGAGGATACACCTACCCTTGTACCAGTGGTGTGTGTGGGGGGGCGTGTTTGTGTGTGTGTGGTGGGTGGGTGTTTGTGTGTGTGTGTTTGTGTGGTGTGTATATGTGGGTGTGTGGGTGTAGTGTGTGTGTGTGTGTGTGTGTGTGTGTGTGTGTGTGTGTGTACATGTGTATGCACATTCACTCTTCCCTGTTCACAGGGCTCTGAAGGCTGATAAAGCCAAATTTGCATGAATAGCAAGCACTTCTTCCAACTTATCTAGGGGTAAAGCAGGAAGCCCCAAATATCTATTCTTATCTCAATACTCAATAAAATGTGTGACTGTGAATTTATCAATCTCATTTTACAATTATATTAATTTTTGAGGCTATGTTCTTACTCTACAGAGCTGAAGAATTATCTCATTTTTCTGATAGACTTCCCTCTTTCAGTATACAATGATGTTATAATTCTAACATGAAAATTCTAACTTAAAGTCACCTTACTGTCATTTTTCCCCATTAATATTGTCTACATATCAGCTATTAGTTTTCAGACTTTCTTGGTGTCTTTAGACATATTTTATGTGTGTATTTTACAGATGACATGTAATTGTTTTCTAGTGAGCATAATACACGTTCATTTTGATTCCTGCCGTGTTTGGGGTTCACTTCGAGTTCCTTAACTGAGCTGGCTGCAGCTTCTTCTGTGTCTTTTGTCACGATTAAGTTTTTCATTCCTATTTTAGTCTGTACTTGTTTGGAACTTACATGTTGTATTTCTAGCCTTTGGAGTTTACACTTAAAACGCTGACATGTATTCTTAAGAGTTTAAAGTTACTAGTAATCCCTGTCCTTGTGAACAGGACCTGTGAGAGAGTGCTTTAACTCCAGCCCCCAACTGTTCACACACACACACACACACACACACACACACACACACACACACACACACACATACAGACACACACACACTCACACACAGACATACAGACACACACTCAAAAACAGACACACACACACACATACAGACACACACACACAGACACACATACACAAAGACACACACACACACAGACACGCACACCCTGTATACATATTATTGTTAGGTGGTATTTTATTATCCTTTTGTTTTTCTTAGTTAATATTATTACTATTGTTGCTTTATATTGTCAATGATCACTTAGATTTATACATTTTACTAATTTCTTTGGTAAATTTCCTTCATATATTTAAAAACTTCTTTGTTGGCTCAATTTCCTTCTTATTGTAATACATCTTGAAATATTACTTCAACAAGAGTATATTCACATTTTCAGGGGTTGGGGAGATGTCTCAGCAGTTAAGAGGAAGTATTGCTCTTGCAGAGGACCTGGGTTTCGGTTCCCAACACCCACACTGACCAGTTCATATCTGTAACTCCAATTCTGTAGGATCCAATGCTGTCCTCTGGCCTCCTCCGGTACTAGGCATACACAGGGTGCACATACAGACATGCCGGCACTCACACATACACAGAAAGTAAAAATTAATGAATCTTCAAGGGAATTAATATTTTCTTTTCTTCCTCATGAATACCTCCTTAGCCTCCATTGTTAAAAGATGTCTCAGCTGTAGAGAATTCTAGGGAATAATTTTTCCCTCACATCATCTTAAAGACCTTTCCCACTGGGATCCATTTCCCTCTGGGGTTGCATTGTGCTGCTGTGAGGTTTGCTATTAAGTCTGTTCTCAGAGTGCTTTTCTCTCAGTTACTCTTAAAACATTGTCTTTTTCTTGCTTGTTCCAAATCACAGCTGGTCATAAAATGTGCCTGTAGGAGCAGATGCAGGTGTATGGGTACAGGTGAGTGGATGCAGGTGAGTGGGTGCAGGTGAGTGGATGCAGGTGAGTGGATGCAGGTGAGTGGGTGCAGGTGCACAGGTGCAGGTGACCTGGTGCAGTGGAGCAGGTGAAGGTGAGCGGTTGCAGATAAACAAGCAAAGGTGAATGGGTGCAGGTGAGCATGTGCAGGTGAGCAGGTGGTGAGTGGGCACAGGTGAGCAGGTTCAGGTGAGCAGATGAAAGTGAGTGGGTGCAGGTGAGTGGGTACAGGAGAGCAGATGAAGGTGAGTCAGTACAGGTGAGTGGGTGCAGGTGAACAGGTGCAGGTGAACAGGTGAAGGTGAGTAGGTGCAGGTGAGCAGGTGAAGGTGAACAGGTGAAGGTGAGTAGGTGCAGGTGAGCAGGTGCAGGTGAACAGGTGAAGGTGAACAGGTGTAGGTGAGTAGGTGCAGGTGAGCAGGTGCAGGGGAGCAGGTGCAGGTGAACAGGTGAAGGTGAACAGGTGCAGGTGAGCAGGTGCAGGTGAGCAGGTGCAGGTGAATAGGTGAAGGTGAGTAGGTGCAGGTGAGCAGGTGCAGGGGAGCAGGTGCAGGGGAGCAGGTGCAGGGGAGCAGGTGAAAGTGAGTAGGTGCAGGGGAGCAGGTGCAGGTAAGTGAGTGCAGGTGAGTGGGTGCAGGTGAGCAGATGCAGGTAAGTGGGTGCAGGGAAGCAAGTGCAGGGGAGCTGGCGCAGGGGAGCAGATGCAGGTAAGTGGGTGCAGGGGAGCAAGTGCAGGGGAGCTGGTGCAGGGGAACAGGTGCAGGGGAACAGATATAGGTGAGTGGGTGCAGGTGAGCTAGTGCAGGGGAGCAGGTGAAGGTGAGCAGGTGCAGGTGAGTGGGTGCAGGTGAACAGGTGTAGGTGAGTGGGTGCAGGGGAGCAGGTGCAGGTGAGTGGCAAGGCTGAATCTATACTACTTTTGGACACATTTTAACCCAAGTCATAGAACTGATGATTTTCATTAATTATGGAAATGATAAAAGCCTAGTCTCTTTTTCTACAGATTTACTTAATGTGTATTAGATCTTTTTATCTCTTTGTCTGATTTTTATTTAGATCTGTTTTTCTGCTTTCCTGTGTCTCCAATTCTCCCTTTAAGCTTTGTCTAATTTGCTAGTTAACTTGTGAATTGAGGTTTGTTTGTTTTTGTTTCGAGGTTAGTGGCTATTTTTCACTTTTTATCAAGCTTAAATTAACCTGATTTTTTTCTAAAATGACTAAATCTCTTTCTAGTATTTTTTTTTAATTCTTTGTGTGCGTATAGTATAGAGTAAACTCTGATAGCCCCTGTCTCACAGTCTCCATATTCTTGACAGAAATAATATCACTATTTATTGACTCTACCAATTCAGCCCACGGTAGGTTGTTTTTACTTGGGAAGCATGGAGTTTAGATTACTTATGCTCATCAGTGTTTTAGCCTCAGGAATCATAGTGGGGCTGGGCTGCAGGCTCATCTCTGTAGACATGCCTGAGGTTTGTTTCTGAGCTTCCTTCTGCAGAGATGCCGAAGCCGAGCCACTGTTGCAGTGCAGCATTGGTGTCATGTGACTTCAGCTTGCATGTACTGTTGTTCTCAACAAAATCACAATCATTCTATTGTACCAAAAAAGACCTAGGAGCCAGATGCTGGGGTGAAAGCCTGCTAGCTCAGAGAGGCAAAGCTGACCTTCCTCCTCTGCCATCATCCCCAAAGTCTCCTCTCTCTCCTACTGTCTCAGACAAGTCTCCTCCAACTCAGTGTCCCTCCCTTTTATTTCCTGGGCATCTCTCTCTCCGTCCTCCTGACTCCCTCCTTACTCTCTATGGTTTTTTTTCTTGTTTACTTCCTGTCAACTGGTTGCTTCCTCTGCCTCTTGACCAATGGTTGACTTCACTTAATCCTATTTACAATATTCAAGCAGAAGCTCTTGGATTAAAGGTGTGTGCTAGGGTTGAGCCACACCACAACTAGAAACAGGTTCCTCCAGTAAATAACACAATCTTGAGGTTCACAGTGTGATCAAATATACTGCAACAAGGTACTGTAAATTCAAACCATTAATCTTTTCAATGATCAGCTATGCTTACTAATTCTCAAGGGACATCATATTCTTCCTCCGTTCAGAAGCTAAAACACATAGCATTGCTTGTCACTGCTACGTTACAAATGTATTCCTCTGGAGCTACCCTTTTACCCAGGGTATAGCTTTTCAATGGTTCTGACCTCCTGGGGGAGATGACTTGGCTCCAGCTCCTGGCATGGAACTGTCGTAAAATCATCATCCCCTTTCCTTGTGTGGACTTCAGCACTCAACCCACCCCATTGCTAAGACAGTGACCCCCTACACAGACCTGCTTATGTGCTTACATTTGGTTCTCAATTCCTTCTTCTTTTGCCCTCTGTCATTCTTATAATATTAATCGTACACTAAAAGTAAGCATCATAAAAATATTTTAAAAGTAAGTGTTATTATATTTCACCCAGAATCCTAGTCTTTTCAGTGGGGGTGGTTCTGGATTTTCTAGACTGCCCAACTTCCAAGAAAAGATGCCACTAGGACTTTATGCATTCTCCTGTCTTTTCACTGGATTACATAAGGAGACGCTGTTAGATACCACTACTTTCAAATAAAAATAAAGCAATTTGCTGTATTTGGTGCTATATTGTAAAGATACACTCTTTTAAGCATAAAAGAAAAAGAGGGTTAAGTTACTTTTCAAAGGGAATGTGCAAGGGAAAAAACTTGAGAGGTGGAAAATGTGTGCTCCAGGCAGGCCAGTAAGCGACTTAGAACGTGCAAGGCCGGAGAGGAAATTATCCTGGAACACTTAACATGGCAGAGTGGATGCACGTTGGTAAGAAAGATGACCGCAGAGCGTTTTATAAATAGAATGAAAGCTTTGTTGTGAAATGAGAGTTTATGGGGGGAAATAAAGGGCTCATAGAAGGAGGGGACATAAATAAAGAGCATTCTGAATGTTCCGGGGGGGGGGGGGACTCACAGAAACAGAGGCCCCATTGAAAACAAGCTTAGGACACTGGGCCTTGGAACAGAGCATTTGCAGTGTCCCCAGGATGGGAAGGAGCCACTTTCCCTGATGCCTGCATTTCCACGAGGCCAGCGCCTGCTGGCTCCGAGAAGGTGGCCATATCCACTGGATAGGACGTCCTTTTCCATTTTCTCAGGCTTGGGGAGAGAGGTGCTAAAACCAACCCAGAGGAAGGAGCCACGACTAAGATTCTCCTCTCAGAGGCCAAGAACCCATAGCTGGGGACATAAACACGGGAGCATTAAGGAGCACTCTAGAAGCTTGTACAAGTAGCGAGCTATTTTTTCTCCTTTGGCTATAAAAAAAGGACACACAGTGGTGGTCTGCCCACTCATGAAGCTATAATAAACTTGAAAAGGTCTTTATGAGGTCACCTAGACCATTAACTCGCTCAAAGTGCCTCTTGTTTTCTAAACCGTGTGACCTCAGTCTCCAAAGCTGCACATTACAGAACCAGTAAAAGTATGCATGTGTGAAGCATCCAACAGGACTCAGTATAGCCAACCACTCATTTTAACAGTAAAGCAGCTATGCTGATGTGGACTTGATGCTGCTATCTCTGGGTTCCTGGGAACACACAGGGAGGTTTACCTTAGTGAACGCTCGATAACACAAGCCACACAGCTCCACCAGGTAGGCCAGCGTGAAGACAGCATTCTGAATGACAAAGCTGAGGAGCTTGGAAAATGGTTCCAACAAACTCTGCAATGAGATTGAAGCCAAATAAATTGCTTATTCCTTCATTTGAAAGAAAGCACTGGTCTTATTACACTTTAACCGCTAAGAGTTGTTTGTTAGAAATCTGATGCAAGGTGCTATTAATGGCCACTCTGTTGGTCTAAGAAATCCACACATAATTCAAAGAGAATGATTCAGTCACTTTATTGCTCAGAAAAATTGAACCCCTTTTCCCGTGTGGCATCATTTATAACCCCCCTAAGCACACTCCTGTCTTCCTGCTAGGCTAAGCAATCCCGCCTTTGTGAGGCTGTGTTGGGGTCCCCCAATCTGTTCCTCTGAACCCTCAGGTGTCAGGTCCTCAGATTCGTATCCACCAGCTACACTCTGAGAAGTGCCCTATGTGTGTAGCAGCAAGTGCCTTGAGCTCAGACATAGTTCCTGCTGCCCAGCCTCCTGCACATATTTATTAGAGGGATGTTGTCTGTTTCCCCTTCCAAACCCCACTAGGGCTGTTTGAGTCTGGCAGGCTCTCATAAGTCACCCAGAAATGTGTTGTCAGCACCCACTGAGTGTCAGGCAGAGCTTGGCACTTCTGTACTGTTTGTCCTCTTCAAACTTCTCCTGGAGCCCCAGGAGCCAGGAAAGAACACAAGCTCCTGCCTGTGATGCTACTGTTCTTAGTGGGAGTCTTGGATCTTGATAACAGATACAACAATTCATTCTCTTATTGATAATATAAGAAAGTAAAGTGTGATATAATCCTCCAGAGCCATCCATCTTGATAGCCACACTGCAAGTGCCACCTCGGTAAACATGTCTGCATGACATTTTCAGTTTAATGTTCTTCCTTAGCACAAACTTCCAGAAGAGGACTGACCCAATGAGAGGATATGAACATTTCAAAAATATCTACTTTTTGTGTGTGAGTGTGTGAGTGTGTGTTTGTGCCATGGTGCATATGCGGAGGTCGGAGGACAATGTCGGGTATCTATCCTCACCTTCCACCTTGTCTTAGGCAGTGTCTCTCTAGCTGTTTGCCACTGTGCAGCATCCAGTCTTTATGTGGGTTCTAGGGATGGAGACTCGGGTGCTCACACTTACATGCCAAGTGCTTTTACCCTCCAAGCATCTCTGAAGCTCCAGGAATAAACTCACTTTTAAAGATTTATTTTATTTTTACGTGTGTGTGTGTGTGTGTGTGTGTGTGTGTGTGTGTGTGTGTGTGTGTCTGTGTATGTCTGTGTAGGTATCTGAGGAAGCCAGAAGGGCATCATAGTCCCTGAAGCTGGAGTTACAAGGGTGTGAGCTGCCTGAAACCAAACTTGGGGTCTACAAGAGCAGCAAGTACTCTTAATTATGGAGCCTTCTCTTCAGACCAGATAAAAAAACTTTTTGAGGGGCTGGAGAGATGGTTCAGCAATTAAGAGAACCGACTCTTCCCCTAGAGGTTCTTAGTTCAATTCCCAGCACACACATGGTGGCTCACAACCACGGGTAATGAGATCTGGTGTGGTCTTCTGACCTGCAGGGACACATGCAGGCCTAATATTGTATACATAATAAATAAATCTTTTTTTAAAAAAGAAACTTTTTGAGATTCCTTTTGTATTTACATGAAAATCAGTTCATTACCTGTTCTTTGCCCCCTGAGAATGAAGGTGTTATTGGACTCTTCTACAGAAACCTATACTGTTCTTTTTATGTAGAAAACCTTAAGGAAACATTGAGATGGTGCCTGTAGATAGAAAGCTATATTCGGGCCTATTTGGAAACACTTCCATCTAAATAGCAACTGATGGGCAATAGGACACAGCAGAAAAACCTGGGAATTTGTTCTCTCATGACCTATATCCAAGTTTCAGGCCATTGACAAACTAGCTACGACCTTGACCAGACATGTTGCTTCTGAGTCTATGTCTTTATCTGTACAGGTGCAGACTAGTTCATCTCTCTTTGCAAATTGATGGCATGAACTGTGACTCTGTGAAAATGTAAAGGTAAACAGTTATAAGAAATGTGCATTGTTGGCAGATGAGCTGGTAGTTATGCATCACCATAATACAAGCTCTTGTACTGCTGCACAGAAGACAGCCAAGATATGTGAGCAGGGAATGAGACACAGTCATGAACATCCCACACAACTCATGGTCTTACTGGGGAACCTGTAGGACACTGTAGGTGTTAATACTGAATGCTTGATCAAAAAAGTGCTTCCTACAGATAAAATAAGTATTTGGGAGTTTTAAATGGGGCTTTGAAGGATGAAGTGTGGGTTCACACTGACAAGGGTTTAAAGTATGTCAGGCAAAGGAAAGAGCTTGAGCAAAAGTGAGGATCTCAAACTCAATAGGATTCTATGTGTAAGGCATGAGGCGCAATACAGGATCATTCAACAGAAGGTGTCTACTGTCTTCATGAAGATAGTGACACTAACCTGAAGATGCATGACAGGCTTGGAGGGGCGGGACAAGCAGCAGAGATTAAACTGGAAAGGTGGGCTAGTGAGAAGGGATGAAATTGTATGCTACATCAAAGAATTTAGATGTTATTCTGAAAGAAACCAGAAGTCATCAAAGACTTTTACCTAAGGAACCAACACAACCCTACTCAGAAGGCTCAGCTAATTGGTAATCTGGATGGAGCGGTAGGCTTGCCCCAGACCAGGATGAATGGTTACAAATGGTAACATTGCAGTGTGTTAGATGCTGACCCAGCACGTTGCTAAAGGGAGTCATTCTGTAAGCAGCAGCCATGTCTTCAGTATTGCTGTCTTCCTGTCTTTCAGTTAGAAGGTAATCAAATAACCAACCAGGCAGCTTTTCTGAAACATTTTTTTTAAATACATACCCTCGTGGCATTGGTAGAAGGGATCTTCAAGAGGCAAATCATAATTCTCAAACTGGAATCTAACGAACACTGTGGACAGATAGGAAAAGGTAAAGATCAGCTTCCTTCTCGATGTTTCTTTTGTTTCAAATATTTCCCGCAAATATTTTGCAAAAAGCTGTGGAACCAGGGAGATGGCTCCATAGTAAAGGGCTTGTCACACAGGCATAAAGTCCCAAACTTGCTCACAGAACCCATGTGAAAGAGCTGGGTGTGGGGGCCATGAAAGCAGGGGCATCCCTGGGGCTCACTGGTCAGCCAGCCTGGCCAACTCAGTGAGCTCTAGAGCAGGAAGAGAGCCTGTCCCCAAAACACAGTGGACTGTGCCTGAGGAGTGATACCCAATGCTGACCTCTGGCCTCTATATGCCTACATACCCATAGGGATTCACACACACACACACACACACACACACACACACACACACACACGCCCATACACACACAAGTCTTACTGTAATCACCTCTCTATTTCCTATGTCTATCAAAAACAATTGTTTTCAGATTTAAAATCTTTAATGAAACAATTATGCAATATTAAAATAATTATTAAGTAAATTAAATAAACACAGCTCTGAAACTATTTCTCAAAGATATAGTTCCAGAATTAAATGATATAGAAAGTTGGAAAAAGAACTAGATGGATGGATGGATGGATGGACAGGCATATAGGTAGATGGACAAGTGGCTAGAAAGATGGACAGATAGACACATAGGTTAAGAAGGCAGATGTTAAATGTATACCAGTCTAAAGAAGTATAACTAAAAGTTAGGAAAAGCTATCTTAGAGGAAAACCTAATAGAAATCATTGGTCCAAATAAAAACCAATTTCATCGACCTTCCTCTGGGATTTGTTCTTATTTTAATTTTTCACAAGGCTAAGGATTAATCCTGGTCCTTGTGCATAGCAAGAAGGTGTGGTACCACTGAGCTAGGCCTCCCCAGTTCCTAGGTGGGAATTCACCTTCCCTTTGTCATGAAAAGACATGGCCCAGAACCTGGAGAAAAGCAGCAAGACTTCTCTCTAACATCTATCTGAAGAGAAAAAAAAAACACACTTTGCAAGATTCTAGGTCAAAATATTCTTTGAAAATCCCTGAGTTTTCAGGGGTTGGGAGGAAATTGGCAGCACAAACATCGAGCTGTCATTTACTATTGCGAGCGTGTTATCACAGCCACGGACCAGCCCCTACAACTGGACAATGACCCCCTTCAACACAGTATAAACTAAGCCGAAGGGTCTCCTCACAGATCCCGGGACCTGCGGCTTGTCTGCCACCTGGCCTCTCTCCCACCAGTCACAGCCCTCTGGCATTAGCAGGGACAGTGGTGCACACTGAAGTCTGAGATCTCCTTCAGTGACGCATCTCCAAGACAAACAGCAAGATTTTCAGTGGGGAATATTTCCTAAGAGATTAAGGACGAAACAGGTTCAGTTTTTGGATCTGACTGAGGAGGGAACTTCCTTACACAAATCCTGACAGTATTTTCTAAGATTCTTACAAAAGAACCTCGGCCTGTTTAATATGCCAACGCCCTTCAGAAGTGACATTTACTTACTTTAAACCAGGAGCTGAAAACCAGCTGCTGATCAGGCCAAACCCTGGTGACTTAAAAACCAGGAAATGTCATCTTAGGGGGGAAAAGAGGCAGGGGGACCCATATGCTGAGGCTTGTTCCCGTATAACTACCACCAGCAGGAGTGGAAGGACCTCGGCAGGGGCTGTGCATTAACACTGTCAAGGGCCTCAGTTCTCCTCATTTTCCTACCTTGCACGGCTCTACTCATTAACCTTTTGGCCAGGTTCCCTGCAGGCACAGTTGATTGTCAGGAATTCGCTTACCAGTTGTTGACAGCAGCAGCGCTCCCTGCTGGTCAGTGTCCGAGTTCAGCCATTTCACTATTACATTGGAACCCATGCTTCTGAATGTTCCTGGCTCATCAGCAAAGGATGGTCTAAGGGGGTGTGTACTTGGTGTGTGTGTGTGTGTGTGCGTGTGTGTGTGTGTGTGTGTGTGTGTGTGTGTGTGTGTGTGTGCACATATGGATGTTAGAGAGAAATCTTTGGGAGTTCTCTCCATCCACCACGGGGGACTTGGGAATCAAGCTCAGACAAGGCTTGGTGGCAAGCACCCTTCCCTGAGCAATCTCACTAGTCCAGGACTAGTCCTCTTCACTTGGACTTATTCATCTACTCTAACTTGTGGGCAAACAGGTATCACAGAAAGAGGTGATAAAGGAGCCTTCTTGTTGCTCTGCTTTGCACAGTTACTTTGAACCCTAAGCAGCACTCAGCAAGCGATAGGCTCTGAATTACCATCCTCACAGCATCCTTGTTAGCATCCGCCAGTGCGGCAACAGTGACTACCACGGTTAGTTGACCTTTGCAGCATGTTGCATACATGCACACATGCAGAAGCACCAACATGTGACTTCACTGGTCAGATGAACAAGTGATTCATTTTTGTTTCAATTTAAATCATTTTATCTGTGAGTTGCATTTAAAAAAAAATAACAAAATTCTAGTGGAGCGAGGTTCAGAGGACTATCTCTGACAAGGCTAGCTACCTCCTGGCCCCTGGCTCTAGAGACACAAATGTCCACACCTTTCCTGCTTTATCACAGTGTACAGTTCTGCTATATAAAGAGCACCAGACTGTGAGTCAGGAGATGCGGTCTCTAATCTCCCCACCCTGTGGAGCTTTACAAATTACACTACTCTCAATTTGCAACTCCTTGTTCGACATACAAAAACAACACGTTTTATTGGTGTCTCCAGCTTTAACAGGATAGGCTCCTGGGTTTGGTTTGGTTTGGTTTTGCACTTAACAGGACCATATGATGATAATGATCCTTGGACCACAAGATTAACCAGTTAGGTAACACAATATCACCTTCCCCACCCCGTGTGTGTGTGTGTGTGTGTGTGTGTGTGTGTGTGTGTGTGTGTGTGTGTGTATTCTTCCCAGGTGCCTTGTGTTGATCCAAACACTAAAAGCTGTCCTGTAGAATATCGTCTTGGTCTTTCCTGAACATTACTAGAACATTATCCAAAACCACTTGTCACTTAAAATAATTCTCTAAAACTAACACTTTACCTGTGTCTGGTAAATTAACTAAAATTTAATAATTTTAAACAAAACTATTAATTCCCTTGCCTATTTGATATCCACTCGAGAAAAAAAAAAAAAACTTCTACATTAAGACAATCCAAGGTTCAGTGGTAGAATGTTACTCAGCATGCACAGGATGCAGAGTTCTAGCCCCCTCACTAAAAATGAAAACAAAAACAAATTTAGAAAGAAAGACAGATAGACAGAAAGACAGACAGAAAAGAACAAACCATAGTCTACCGGCACCCTTTTATTCAACTAAAAACCATGTGGTCACTGGGTAGCTTCATTATCAGTGGGTAAAATGTCCACCCCCGCTGCTGACAACTTGTAATGTTGCAAACTGACTGACCTAAACATTCTTACTTCACTCTGGCTGACAGATTTCCCAGCTCTTTGGGATCTGTTGGATCACCTGACCATGCATCATGTGTTGGTCTCTGTAAACAGATGGACAGAGAGCGGTGGAGGCTAAAAACTTGGGCTGTGCTCACCTTCAGAGGTAAAACACAAGGCAGCTTGGCAAAAAATGTCTGAAACTGGTTGCTGATTGTGGTCCAGAGGCTACTAGGAGAATCCATGGGCAGAGCCTCCATGAACGTGGCAATGTTTTCCAAACAGCGTATCATCGCGCCCCCTGCTGGTAAATTCTTTTTGTTATTTAGACCCTAAAAACACAAAAGCATAAGCAATCAACTGCTGAAAGCAGCACACGAATTCATAAAGCTATCCAGTGAAAGTTTGTTTAGAAATCACATATTCACACTATAAACACGCTGGACAGCCTGCTATACAGGCTGATCATCCCAACAGGCAGGAAGAATACAGAAGAAAACCCAGCTACATTTAGAAAAACTGGGCAAAATTTGTGATCTTTAAATCCGTGAGGTAAAATTGGGTCATGAAATAAGAACTATGTAAGGATATAACTGGGGTGGTTAGATGTTTAGAAGACAGTGAATGATGCCTGCTGGAAAGAATCTTCCAGAATAAAGACTGGGGCTATCAATAACAGCAGCAGCTGCTTTCTTCCCAGCAACAGCAAGCCTACCTCCAAGAGTTGACCAAGGGCAGCAATTGAGCTCAGCTCATTGAAGTCCATGAGTGATGTGGCTAAGGTCCGTAAAAAAGTCCCATCTGTAAAGCAAACAGTCAGAGTCAGTGGTGTTTTCAGGGAATGGCCAGGCTTGCAGTGTCTGGGTCCTCGGGGGAGTGAGTTACCTTTGATGGCACTCTGGAACAGCTGGGGGAAGATGCCGTTGGGGGCCAATTGATGGAAGATGCAGCGGAGGAACTGCTTGGCCACACCTGCCGCGTTGCCTGGAACCATCATGCTGCATTCAAACACAGAGGAGAGAGACATAAGCTGTGGGCCAATGAGCA
Source organism: Peromyscus californicus insignis (assembly GCF_007827085.1). Lineage (NCBI taxonomy): Eukaryota > Metazoa > Chordata > Mammalia > Rodentia > Cricetidae > Peromyscus > Peromyscus californicus. The sequence goes on along the minus strand of NW_026294447.1, from coordinate 52,158,627 downwards.
TGGTTGTGGAGTGACTTAGAGTTCAGGCTTTGAACACCACAATTTTATGCTATATCTCACCATTTCCCTCAGTGAGATGAAATTACCCATCGTCAAACCTAGTACTTCATAACAATTTTTTTAGACAGATCCATGAAGTTGCAAAGTGAAAGCAGAATTATTCCAGGTCTCCCAAAGTACAGCTGAGTATTCCAAAGCCAGTGACTTGCAAAGGTCACGTGTCCAGAAGTGGGCGAGCATTATCAACAAGGTCATACTAAGGAAGTGCAATTGACCAAGAGAGAGAGTTGCCCTGAGGGAAACACAGTGTGGTCTTCTTCACTTCTTTTGGGAGACCTGGGATGTGTTCTTGGAGCATCTGAGCTAGTACTTGTGGTAAAGACTGACTTAGGCAAGGCTTCCCTTCGCCTACCATACACTCCCAAGTGGCAAAAGGGAGCCAGGAGTTTTCTGTGGTTCTGCCTTATAGACAAAGGCACCAGAGAGGATAGTTTCTGAGGTAGTTGGGTGGGAGAGTAAGTTACCAGAAGGAAGAAATCAAAGATCACAACTGGATGAAGAGCAAGAAGTTCTCCTAATCTATCAGCTCTGACCTCATGATGCCAAGTTCAAAGGTTTATACCAAAATGGCCTTCTGGGGAAACAAAGCCCCAAACTTACAACTAATTTAAGAAAACAGAACAAGGGAACCTTTCATTGTTTCATGAGGCTCCCATAGCCCTAAAACTGACATCAGAGAAAGTGCTATCTAAGTAAATAAATAAAAGCAAAGAGGGAACAGAGAGAGAAAATGCAGACCAGTATTCCTCTGTGTACTGAACCCAAATGTAGATTACAAGGATAATATATCATGACCCAGTAGGGCTTATCCATAGAATATCAGAAAAATTTCACAATCAGTGTAGTGGCTGGGGAGAAGGCAAGGAAGAAAACCAGAGTTCAGATCCTCCACATGGGCACAGTGCTGCCTATAACTCCAGCCTCAGAAGATGGAGATGGGGGAATTCCCCAAGTGAGTAAGCTTTCTCTCCAGACTAGTCGTATCAGCAAGCTCTGGGGCTTGATGGAGAGCCTGCCTCAAAGCATAAAGTGAAAAAATGACCACGGAAGATTCCTGATATCATCTTTGGATCTCCACATGCCAATGCACACACAGCTGCACACACGTATACCCCACACATGTACACACATACTATACACATAAAAAGATACAATACATTAAAATAAAGAAAAAACACACGATTTTAAAAAACTAACATATTGGAAATAGAAGGAAACATCCTCAATTTTTAAAAAATGTGTCTGTGAAAAAAACATGGCTAACATATAACCAGAATGAGATGTTGAAGGCAGGAAACAGCAAGACTGGCCACTCCCACATCTCTTCCTGTGCAGGTGGGTCCACCTACTGTGATAAAATAGTAAAAAGACAAAAATCAGAGAGGAAATAGTAAAACTCATTGTTTGCAGATGCTACGAAGTTTTGCCAAACAAAATAAAAAAAACCCTAAGGAGTCTACCAAGGAACTTCTAAAGCTTGTGTGTGAATTCAGCGAGGACACAACAGTAATCTAGAAAATCCAATTTATCTACCAGGAAAAATTTGTAAATTATTTTCTTCACAGTTCAATTGACATTGAAATTAAAAAGCATAAAATTCTTAGGGATAAATTTAACAAAATGTAACCAAAGACTTACAAAACCACTACTAAACACTGCTTGAGGACTGGCTTGACAACTCAGCCAGGACAGCATTTGCCTTCCAAGGTCAAGGATCTAAACTTAAACCTGAGTGTCCTGGAAACCAGGAAAGGTGTGGTAGTGTGCACCAGGAATCCCGCATTGGGGAGGTGAAGACAGGGGATCACAGGGGATCACTGACCCGTCTAGTCTAACTGGTGAGCTCTAGACCAATAAGAGACCCTGTCTCAAAGGAGGTGGACAGTATTCCTAAGGATGACACCCAAGGTTACTCCACGCCTCCACTCGTGTGCATACACATCTACGCACACATTTCAAAAACATGGCTGAGAGAAATTTAAAACATAATGAAATGGAGATATATGTCATGTTCATTATTTGGACAATCCAGCATTTTTCTATGAGTAATTCCCAAATTGATGTACACTTTCCATTTCAGTAAGCATTTTGTCTAAACAAGGCAAAGCTTTGGTGTGGTGTGGGTGTGGTGTGGGTGTGGGTGTGGTGTGGGTGTGGTGTGGTGTGGTGTGGTATGGTGTGGTGTGGTGTGGTGTGGTGTGGTGTGGTGTGGTATTGACACCTAATATCTCAGCACTGGGGAGACAGAGGAAGGAAAATCCATCCAGGGCTCACACAAGACACTGTCCTGAAAAGCCAAGGGGGTGAAAAAAAGAGGAACTAATTTGAAAATTTAAAAAAATCTAGATATCTAAACAAAGCTTTAAAAAAAAAGACACTAAAGAAGAGGGCCCCGATATCTGTTGCCAGGACTCACCACTGTAATCTGGATTGTGTGGCACTCAATCATTGGTTCTCAACATGTGGGTCACGACCCCTTTGGGGAGTCAAATATCAGATATTTACACTACAATTCATAACAGTAGCAAAATTACAGTAGTTATGAAGTAGCAACGAAATAACTCTATGGTTGGGGGTCACCACAACATGAGGGACTGTATTACAGGGTGGCAGCATAGGAAGGTTGAGAACTGCTGAGTTAGACTGAGGATTGGCATAAAGACTAAAGGAACCAAGTGGGAAGTCCAGACAGCTACCATCTGTGGTACTTGGAGTTTACAGCAACGGGCCAATGAGGAGAGGAGTCTTTAAAACAAGAGGTGCTAACATAGCTGGGCATTTGACGGGAATAAAAAGAATGTCCCTACTGCAACCCAGCACTGTATGTAAAATTTCATTTTGATGGATCACACTAAGTGCTAAATCTAAATGCTGAAGTCATGACGTGCCCGGGAGAAAACAGCAGAGAACATGCATGAGTTGGAAGTAGACACGTTTTCTTAGCTAAACAATAAAAATCCATAACCACACACACTTTGAAGCTTGGATAAATTAGACTTCATCAAACTTAAAAACTTGTCAGCAAATTATAGCATCAAGAAAATGAATGAGTAAGCTCAGCATGAGTAAAGATATTCTTAAAACGTATTTATACAAAGAAGTCCTACAACAACAGAATTAAAAGAAAACAGCATGATTAAAAAGATGTAAAAGATTATTTAAATAGACACTTCAGGAAGGAATATATAAAATAGTTGATGGACACTTGAAACAATGTTAAAAGGAAGATGCAAATTCAAACTACAAAGAGATAGCCACCACAAATCCACTCCGTCTCTACAGTTAAGAATACCAACAATGTCAAAATCTGGCAAGGATGTGGGACAGCCTGAAGTCTCACTGATGGTAGGAATATAAAATAATACAGCATCTTACATAAGAGAAGTAGCATAACCCTCATTTAATGTTTACTTATGTGTCTATGTGTGAGTATGAGCACAAGTGTTCAGATGCCCTCAGAGGTCAGAAGTCAACTGGAGTTACAGGCAGCTGTGAGCTGACTGACATGGGAGCTGAGAAACAAAGGCAGGTCCTCTGGAAGAGCAGCAAGTGCCCTAACTGATGAGCCATTTCTCCAGCACAACCATTTTTATACAATGTGTATATATTTACGTAAGAGAAATTCTGATTTCTTATCTTAAAAAAAATCAAACCATATATCATGTGACCCAACAATTCCATTTCCAAGGGAAATAAAGTATTTACAAAGAACTTTGTATAAGAATGTTCACAACAGCAAAGGAATCACACCAAACTGGAAATAATCCAGATACCCTGATCCGTGGTCAGCTTTGACAAAGGAACAGACTAAGAGACAAGCAAGCAACAGCATGAACAACCCTCAAAGCATGGTTACCTGCAGAAGCCAGACACAAAAGACCACAGGCCACAAAATTCAACTCATGCAAAGCTCTACAGCGGGCAAAAATTAACCTACACTTGAAGAAAACAGTGTTTCCTTCCATGCATGGAGGGCAGCTGGAATGGTGCAAGATGGACCTTTCGGGAGTCATGGTTAAGTTCTGTGTCTTGACAGGGCCTCAGGTATGCAGGTAAAGCCACCTGTTAACACTCAGAGGATAAGTATTTGTGGTTTGTGTATTTCCTTATGTCAATTTCACAAAAGAAAAGCCACACTAAAGTACTATATGGTGTCTGTCAACAAGAATGCATTATACACTCAAACTCTGCTAAGGCAGAGGGTCTCCAGTGTTTTAAGGCAAAGCATGCTGGCCCTCCCTTTTGTACCCTGCGCGTTCATTAAAAGCTAAACCCCTTGCAGTGACCTCCATGGCGCTACCTGGCCTAGGTTCCTCCATCTTTTCCATTTCATTTTCTACCAGGCTTTCCGTGTTCACTGAAGCCACATTGGTCTGTCTCCAAATTTACCACCCTCTTTCCCGACTGAAAGCCCTTATCCTCTGCTGTGCCCTCTGCTGGGGTATTCTCTCCATAAACTGCTGTGTAGACCACTCTCCCCACCTAGATTTTGTTTAAATAGCACTTCTTCCAAGAGGCTGTCCTTGGCCATTATGTCTACAGTACTACTTCTGGGCCTCCTCTATCACCTGGAATTAATTAATTAATGTTCACAACACATTGCAGTAAGTGATATTCAATCACACTGTCAATTTCTTACTGGTTAATTGCTTATTTTCTGCTTCTTCGACTTGAATGTAAGTTCCATGGAAAACAGGATTTGACATTTAACCACTCTGGCCAGCTGGGCTGGGCACTAACTCTGTAGATAGTCACTGAAGGGTCTCTAACAGTACACGGCAGAGAGGAGACAGGAAGGTCCCTGAACTCACTGGCTAGCCATGTTAGCCAGCTGGTGAGTGCTGGGTTCAAAAGATAAGGTTGAGGAAGACACTTGACATTGACCTCTGACCTCCACACTCACCGCACATACATGCACACCCACGAATGAATCAACACGGGAAGAATCAACATTATGGGAGTCTATTTTCTTCACAGCACGTAGCACAGTTACTACGCATTTTTGTGACTATTCATTCACGTTTGCTGCCTTGGTGAGAATGAAAGCCCACCAAGGCTAGGGATCATTCCAGTTGTTGCCTTTATGAGCTGAAGCAGGGCTCAGGTGCAGCTCTGCAGTAGAGCTTTTTCCCAGAATGCTTGAGGCCCTCAGTTAGGTTCCCAAGATAACACACAACAAAAACTAAAAACAACAACAAACCACTTAACTAGTGCAAGTTGGGCTTAAAAGTACTTGTTGACTAAAATGAGTGAATGTGTAAATTCACAAATCCGATCAGAAACCAGTGAAGCAACAGTGGACCAGCAGCTTCTTGGAGAGCACCTGTCCGTGGCCATGTCAGTGCCATGTGGACATGCACAGAGAGAAAGAGAAATGAGACCCACTTGAGGTTCTTACCTTTCCGCTTGATTAGAAAAGGTGGTGCTGGATGCAAGCCTAGGAAATAAAGTAAACAGTCACACAGTATCTTAGCTTTCCCCGGTGAAACTCATTAGCCTTGAGCTAGGGTTGTGGTTCAGGTTTGGGTGGCGAGAATACAGCTACTGGCAATACCTTCGATGGGCATCAGAGGGTGCACTACGAGGTCATGTCCAGCGTTACACTCAAACCCACTCTCCCAGACCTGTCTTCTGTGTCAGTCACAGATTCCCAAGGAAAAGTTTACTGTTGCCCACCCAACCTGAAAAAATGGCAGTTGTAGTGCAGTTGGACAGACACCAGAACCTGTCATCTAGTGACCCCTGCATTAACTCAATTTCATTTCTCTGTCACCGACCTTTGAAACCTGACTCCAAGCGAACCACACATTGAAAATACAGCCCTCTACCACAACAGAACAGACAGCAGAGGAATCCTCAGCTTGCTGTTGAGTTGGAGTGGTGAGAAGGGAAAACTGCCTTTTGGAGATGAAAACTATGAATTAAATATGCAAAACTGACCACATTTTGAAAACTATAGTGTGCCTCCTTGGCCATGGACATATGCTCTCTCATGACAGAGAATGAACCAAATCGGTGGATTCAAAAGCACATACTATAATCTGTAAGTTACTGAAGACACCAGGAGAATGCTACAAACTATTTTAGTAGAACAACTGAAGGGACCAAGAGCTTCGGAGAGGGATGGTGGCTCCAGCAACTGCCATAGCAATATCGTCCCCAGCTGCCTTGGCTGAAGGCCCTTATGCTAAAGATTTTACGATGGAGAAAGAAACGTTGGCAACCCAACTAAACCATAATCAAGGGTGTGGGAAACATGAACTTAAAGGATTCACCTGAAAACCAGAGGACTGAAGCTTGAAGGGATCTAAGCTGACAGCTCTATACGAGACGGGAAACATTTGAGGGAGAGACGAACAGGCTGTCTGTGTTGAGCTTACAGACTCCTAAAACATCCAGAGGATGCTCTGTGTAGTGGTCCCGGCAGCGTGCTAAAGCCACATTATCTCATCTTGTGTTCTTCACAGTGAAACTGGGACATGTAAAGAAAGCTGCATAGATGATTCCAGAATCTGCTTTCTTGGCAGCTTGATGGTCAAGATTAGGCTATCAAGAGTCACGCCAATTTGCACTAAATGTTTTTCAGTCTCTTGCTAGTCTACCCAAAGGAGCTAGATAGTCAAGTGTGCGAATGTAGGTATTTAAGTGTCTACCTATGGAAGTATGTGAATGTGTGTGCTACTGTTTTTCCATGTTTTTCTTCAAAACACGTTTCCACCCTAACAGTTGGTAGTAATCAGGACACGGATTATATACACTTTAATATTACACCTCACAATCTCCTCTCTGTGTCCTCTGTGGCTTAGACCAGCTGTGCCAAGATGGCCACAGAGCAGAACCACAACTCTACCTGCTCTAAAACTACAGAGTGGTGACAGTAGGTACTGTGGTCATGCCTTAATCAAAACCGTCAACTCCATGGGGTAGAGATAGAGGACACAGCATTTATTCTATAATTACCAAGACTGAGTTCAAATCAACGGCTTGGATGAAGCCATCTTTTCCTTATCTCTTCCAGTTCCCATATTCATCACTTACTTCTTATAATGGCTTTTGAATTTTGGTTACACTTAACTTTATGCAGTCTCTAACTATGTAACTCTAAAAATACTCCAAAATCATCAGGGAGATCTGGCTGGGGAGATGGCTCAGTAGGTAAGAGCACTTGTGCAAGCGTGAGGACCTGAGTTCAAATCCCTAGCACTCATGTAAAAAAAGTTAGGAATGCTTGTATATGCCTGGAACCCAACACTGGGAAGTGGAGACACTTGGAATTTGGGAGCTCGTTGCCAGTCAGCCTAGCATAATCAGCAAGCTTCTAGTTCAAGGACAGACCCTGTCTCAAGGGAATAAGGAGGAGAGTGATAAGCAAGACATCTGAAGTCCTCTGGCTTCTGCATATGCAAATAGGTGTGCCCACACACTCACACATACCATACACACACATACTACACCATACTACACTCACACACACCACATACATACCATACACACATACCACACCATACTATACTCACATGTACCACACACATACCACACACACACACACACCACACCATATTACACTCACACACACCACACACATACCATATACACCTAGACCACACCATCCTACACTCACATGTACCACTCCATACTATGTTTACATATACCACACACATACTATGCACATACACACCACACCATCCTACACTCACATGCACCACTCCATACTATGCTCACACACACCACACACATATTATACATACACATACCACATCATACCACAGACACACACACCACACACATACCTTACATACATATGCTATACCACACCACACTCACACGCACCACACACATACTTTACATACATATACCATACCACACCACACTCACATGCACCACATATATATCATACATATACATACCACACCATATTATACACATGAATTGGGGTGGGGAGCAAATAGCAGGATTATATATTTTTGTGATCAAGTTTTTAATGTTTTCCTGTTTAACTCGACATCAGAATTACTACTACTGTGTAAGTGTGTGAGTGTACATGTTGTACATGTGTATGTGCCCATACACGCAGACGGTGTGCACAGAGGCCAGAGGAGGCTGTCAGTGTCCTGTATTCTTCTCTGCCTTCTTTCCTGGAGACAGGGTCCCTCGCTAAACCTGGAGCTCGGCTGGCCAGGAAATTCCAGTGTTCCTCATACCTCAGCCCCCAGCAGCACTGGGGCTACAGATGCTCACCTGTGCATGCCTGGCTTATTATGTGGGTGCTGGGAGTTTGAACCCAGGCACACACACTTGCAGAGCAGATGTCTTACCCGCTGAGCCATCTCCACAGCCCCTGTTCTTACTCTTTTTTAAGTTAAGTTTAGGAGCATTGAGGCTCCTTCTCAGGTGTGTGCTGGCACACGCCCATAAGCCCGGCACTTTGGAGGCAGGAGGATTGTTGGTTGAGGCAGCCTAGGACACAGAAGTTTTACTTAAACACAGATAAACGTGCACGTGAGTCATCACTTGTTCTTCTTCATCGTACAGTTTGGCAATGTTTGGTGGCTCTGACGGCCAGCTGGGCTGCTGTTTCCGTGACAGTTTGGGGTTCCTGGAGGAAACCCTGTTAGAGGCCAGCCTACGCTACATAGTGAAACCCTATATCAAAAGCAAAACAAAAGATAAAAAAGAAAAAAACCCAAGGCCACAAACCAAAAAGATTGTCTTTCGCTCCCTGAAATCCCAAGTATCTGCAGGTTCTTCCTCCTCCAAACAATGGGAAGCATTTCCACTCTCGGCTTCTCGAGGTGCTTGCCTAAGCCCTGTCTTGTGTGGCCACCCAACGATTTCACACAAAACTGTTCCTTTCAACAACCAAGCCATAGCCAAGCATGGTGGCACACATCTATAATCCCAGTAACTAAGGAGTCTGAGGCTGGAGGATCACAAGATCAAAGCCACTGGAGCTACAACACAGCAAGTTCAAGGTCAACCTGGACTGCACAGCAAGACCCTGTCAAAAAAACCAAAAGGAAACAAACAAAAAGCTCCACAGATTACCTGAACATAGGATCTAGGTCTTTTTTTTTATAATATTTTTAATCTTTAATTTTATTTTATGTATATGGATGTCTGTTCACTGTGTGTATGCAGCACCCTCAGAGGCCAGGCATCCCATCCCCTGGGCCTAGAGTTAACAGACAGTTGTGAGCTGCCATGTGGGTACTGGGAATTGAACCTGGTCCTCTGGGAGAGCAGCCATCTTTCCAGCCCCAGGAGTGAAGTCTTAATGCTGATGGTCCAAGGCACCTAGCACTGTGCTGGCAGAGATCAGAAACTTTGCAAGTTCACCCTGAGTCTAACTCAGTCTCTGTGAGCTACATAGTTATTACTGAACTGGAATTTAGTCATGGGCACAAAACACATTCCTCTTCTAATGTCTATACATAAAGGGAATTGCCTTCATATTAACCCTCAGACGGAAGGTCCTATTCCCACAACATGTGCACGCTTCCTTTATCTGAGTCAGAACTGTGAAGATGTAGTGTGACACACAATGATACCCTGAACTGAACAGTTAAGTGAGGCTCCCTTGAGATCACAAAAGAAGTGTCAGATGACCACAAAACAGGAGAAGAGAGAGAACAGGATCATCGTTATAATGGTTAACACAAAGCCTACTTTGGACGGACCATCCGAACACTGTCACACATAATAGCTCATGCAGCTCTAGGGAGCGACAGTCAGACTCTGACCTTGACTCATGACCTGGTACAGCTGAGAAATGAAATCAAAAGATGCTTCCATCCATTAAAAAAAAAAACTAGTCTGAATTGATCCCACAGGTACCAGGCATCTACCAGGTGACTGGGTAGTTCACTTTCAAACTGATGGCTCCGACTTCAAGATCTGCTTAGCGGATAAAATAGAGGCTAACACTCACCTTCCCACGGACTGCATGATATCAAGCAACAGAGGGGCCGCCAAGTCCGGGCTCAGATGAATGAACGTGGAGAGGACCACGATGGCCAGCCCCAGGGTTTCTTCATCGTATTCTTCGAGAACGGCCCCACAGTCATGGCATCTGCAAAGGAAAACAGAGGGCAGACATGCTAGAAAGCCACCGTGGTTTCAAGGCAGTACACAAACACAACCATTTGCCGGAAGTCTTGGGAGACTCCAGTGCCACTGTCACCGTAAGACGGGGAAGAGATTGGGTGGCAGGGATCATGGCCCTTCCATTACCATTCAGCCCACAAGCTTCTGGCCCCATGGGAGTTTCTGCTCCTTTAGAAAGAGCTTCGGATAGACTAACAGCTTCTGGGACTTCAGGAAAGTGAAATTACATCTAAGAATAGTCAGTAACTAGAGTTTTCGGATCTGTTTTTGCAGTTTTACTTAAACACAGATAAACGTGCACATGAGTCATCTACTTGTTCTTCATCGTACAGCTTGGCAACATTTGGTGGCTCGGACGGCCAGCTGGGCTGCTGTTTCCGTGACGGTTTGGGGTTCCTGGAGGAAACGCTGTGAGTGATCTCAGCACAGTCAGATTTGCTCACATCAGGTCTTCCAGATCCTTGACGCGGTGGACCAGGAACTTCTGGAAGCCACCGGGTGGTCTGTGCCCAGCTTTCCTGTCCCATAGCCAACGCTAGGCCTCGGGATCTGGCCCCTGAATCTCCTTACACCCTGTTGCTGATGCCTCTGGGTTTCTGTCAGATGCACTTAACTTGGACATAGTGTTCTGACTGGTACAGGATAACCTTCAGGGTCCTCTATTTGATGATCTTGGGCTGTATCAGATGTCTAAGGGCAGCCACGATGCTGTGCAGGAGACGGCAGCCACCTCACAGGCAGCACCAAGGATGGAGAGGGGATTGCGATAACTAGATTAATTTTCAATTGTCAAAGTGAAAAAATGCCTAGCCATGGCTAGAAGCCTTCAAAAGATGTCCCGTCTGTGGGGAAAAGACAGAGGACTCAAGTGAACCTGGACACTCTAGGAAGCCTGTGGCGCTGGCCAGTGCCTCTTCTCCACTGCTCTCTTATACCAGCTTTGTGAATGTCTAGTCCCGCTAAACTAATATGGAAGAGCAGTGGCATCTGCTTTTAAGAAACCCACAATGTATTGCTCTTTGCTGTGTCCTAATATAGATTTCACTCAACCCAACCAAAGGCAGCTTTCTAAAGTGAAATTGAGAACTAAAAATAACTCAGGGACCAGAGCTATGGTTACTGCACCCTTTCCATCTGAAATGCGCCTAAATATGAGCCAAAGAAGAGAGTGTCTTAAAGTTAATTTAACATTTAAAATTCACATTTGGAACTCTAGAGACAGCACACAAAAGGAACCAAAGGGCTAGGACAGTGGCTCTGTTGGTAAAGGGCTTGCCATGCAAGTATGAGGACCTGAGGTTGAGTCCCAGTACCCAAGTGATAAAGCTGGGTCTGGGGCAAGCGCTTGTAATCCCAGCACTAGGGCTGACCTCTGACCTCCACACATATGTTCACATAAATGCATGTGCATTGGAACACACAGAAACACACACACACACACACACACACACACACACACACACACACACACACACACACACAACCAGAAGCAACTAAGAAAAACGATAACTTAAAGTGGGGGGGGGGGCGTTATGACACAAAATGGAGAAATTATACCAAAGCTCTGGGGACATTTCTAGGTAGTTGCACAAGCCAGACACATCTGCTTCTCAAGTATGTGAGAAGAACTGTGCCGACTAGTTTTTATATCAACTTGATACAAGCTGGGGTTATCTGGGAAGAAGGGATCTTAGCCGAGAAAATGCCTCTATGGGCTCAGTCTGTAGGCAAGTCTGTGGGGCATTTTCTTGACTCATGATTGACATGGGAGGGCCCAGGTCACTGTGGGCAGTACCATCCCTGGGCAGGTGGTCTAGGGGTGTATAAAAAAGCAAGCTGAGACAGTGATGGGGAAACAAGTCAGTAAGCAGCATTCCTCCATGGCCCCTGCATCAGTTCCTGCCTCCAGGTTCCTGCCTTGATTTTCCTAAATGACGGACTACAAGTTGTAAAATAACTTTGTTTGGGGTCATAGTGTTTAGTCACAGCAGTCGAAACCCTAAGACAGCCTTCACCTCACTTCTGACTGCACAGTGAGCAACACTATGTGGATATCTGCACCATCCTTTCTACCTCGCTTTCCTTTATTAGACTGTGAGCCCCCTTTATCCAGGAGCCTGTCTAGTCCCTGGGGTCTGTGCGGGTTTGAAAATCTCCAAGCCTCATTTTATTTTATCATACACACTAAAAAAATATTGGTGTGCCAGGCAAGACATAGGGTACTTAGGGCACAAAACACAGAAGAAATTGCTCTCATCCCAGGGAACTCACGATCTATTTTATAACATGCACCTGTACTATGTAGACAAAGAGATAAAATACAGTGCTACAAGTGCTGGGCTGGAGATGGCCCAGAGGCTTTGGGAAACTGGAGAAGGGTGTGACTAATCCTTTCCCTCACAACCAGGGGAACTTTGCCTTCTGCTAGATTTTAAGTGTGCAATCCGAAGTTCACTAGGAAGATCAAATACCAAGAAAGAACGCCTCGAGAATGCTCTGGAAACAGAGAAGGAGCTTAAGAAAGAGCAGTAGGGACATTCACACACTAGAATGCCTTAAGCTAAACATGTGGGCTTAATCCTAGAAGAACTCAGGGCTATCAGCAACTGACAGTCTGGGAGGTGATGAGCCAGTTTGAGATGCAGAGAGTGGATTGTACTTCCAGGATGGAAGAAGAATGAAGCCAGGCAGTAGTGGCACATGCCTTTAATCCCAGCACTCTGGAGGCAGAGGTAGGCGGATCTCCTCTGAGATCCAGGCCAGCCAGCGCTACTCAGAGAAACCCTATCTAGACATCCCCTCCCACCTCCCACCAAAAAAAAAAAAAAAAGAGAATGGAGTCTCTTCTTTGTTCCCAGTGTAACAACTGGACATTTCCAGGCTGAAGATTTTATGAGTGTTAAATTATTTTTAGGGGTAAGTAGGATTATCTGATTCTATCCAAATTAAAAGGGGGCGCTGCCAAAGCATAAACAAAACACTACTCATAGTGCATACATTTCTAAACCTCAATTGTGTACAACACAGCTTCAGCCCTTTGAAAAATCAGGTGTGACTCAAATGCAAAGTGCACTTCCTCACCTGGGGACCAAACTCTAACTCTATAACCAAAGCACAAGAAAAAGCAAGCAAACAAACAAACAAAAACCAGGGAGCTTACTTGTCCGTCATCACCGTTGGCTGCTCATCCGTGAACTCTTCGGGTGCGGGCACAAACATACTGGCTATGCTGGGTGCTGACAGCAGACTGGATTTAGTGGCACCTGGATAAGCAGCAGAGAGACAACCGTGAACACAGTTTCTGGAACCAGGACAGTCTCCACTCGGCATTCATTAACTCTCAGAAGATCACATTCATGAGATCACAGACATCCCACCCGGGGCATGACAAAGACCTGAGAGGAAACTAAGACCAAGGAAGAACTGGATGCCCTACCTCTCTCACTTCATGACTTTAAAAAAACCAGAAAATTCAGCTGGGCCAGCAGGGTCTAAAATAAAGATGGACTTCCTAGCATTAAATGAACAATATGATATTTCTAATGCACAAGTGCATATCATCATTAAAGTGGGCTTCTATGAGAAGGCAGTGAGACCCCAAACTTCATACACTTAAACAAGAGGGGAGGTAGTGAGACCCCAAACTTCATACACATGAACAAAGGGGACACTAGAAAACTAGTTCAGTATTCTGCTTTGGAAATTATTATCATAAACACTAGAGCGAAAAGACTTTCCTGTCAACTGAAGTATTTGTGAATGCAGAGTCAGCTACTTCCCTTGATGACTTGCTCTGCTTCACTCAGTCAATACAACAGTTTCAAAACTTTGAGCTTAGATCTTTTCAAGGAAATCCGAGGCCAGAATCTTAGCAACCAGCACCAACAGACAGTGAATGTGGGGACTGGAAAGATGGTTCAGCAGTTAAGAGAGCCTTCTGCTCTTCCAGAGGACTCAAGTCTGGTTCCCAGTATTCACATCAAGGCAACTTACACCTGCCTGAGACTCCAGCTCCAGGGGCCTGACAGGCTCTTCTTCTGGCCTGCATGGGCACCTGCATGCATGTGAGTACACACACACACACACACACACACACACACACACACACACACACACACACTATAAATCTCAAAACATAATGTGGAGAGTCAGGAGGGTGTTCTCCATTAAGAAGCCACCAGTGCAGGGCAGATGCCCTGGAACTGTGTAAATGAGACCTCTAAGATGACCCCCAGAGTGACAACGTGAAATAACAGCATGCTCTGCTAAGTAGTAACTATCAATCTGAGTTCTTCAAGCAGACAAAAAAAAAGCGCATAATAAAATAATGATCATTTAAATAATCCATTTCTCATCATGAAACACATAACTTGGTCCTGAAAAAAAAATGTATTATTTCTCCTCAGAAAGAATAACAAGTGAAAGAATGGTCACTAAAGATATGAGAATACAAGTCTTAGACATCTAACCTGGAGGGCGATGCTGCCGTCTGAGGGGGAAATGGTGTTGAAGTTCTCGATAACACGCTATAGACCACCTCCCCAGGTAAAGTTTCTAAAGCATATTTCTGAGAAGCAAGTACCAACTATCTAAAAATATCTTCACCTTCCTGAGATCCCAATTGGGAATACAAACCTTGCTACCATACCTATCAGCTGTTTCTGAGCTAGCATTCCTCCCCAGGGATATCTAAGTGTATGGTTAACAAAGAATGTCTGTAAAAATGTTGCACAGTGTCAAAGACATCAGCAAATCGACAGTAGAGTCGGCAAAAGCACAAGCCTATAAACAGTTCTCCACGTCTCATGATCATTGATAGGAATACTAGCCAGAGGTGAAACTGACTATGCCAGAGCAGAAAAAAAAAAATCAGTCCAAAAATATCTAGTAATGTGCCCACAATCTCACTACAAACAACTCCAAGATTACAAGGTTGTCAAGATTACAACCCAAGGAACAAGAAGGACTCTGGCGTTTCTGTGGCTTCCCAACAAGCATTACCTAAGGGGAGGTGTTTTTACAGTAGCCCCATGAAGTTGTTTTTCTCTAACGACAACACAGAAAGTATGTTGCAATATTTATGGCAGGCATCTATCAAAGCAAATAGGTTAGGTGACTGGGCATGGGTTCTTATAGGACATCGTTAGCTGAACAATGGATTGCTAAATCCTGCTAAGTGGAACCAGGGAGTAATGTATGAGAAGGTGAGAAATATGAAAAAAGAAAGCCACAAACCTCAGCAACTTTTCCTTGTACGTGATCCACAACTAAGTCAGCAGTATTAAACTCAGCCTCTGTTTCTGTCCTCCACTTGCTGGCAATAACTCTGAGCCCACCACCACTGCTGCCTGCCAGAACATCCAGAGTGCCTCCGTACAGAACCGTAACAGAGAGCTCTCCGAAACTTGAACACAGAGGGGACCATCTCCAAAGCCTAACTTCAAAGCTGGAGATGCTGATCAATGTCTCTTTTGGGATCTCAGAGACGGGAGAGAGACTCTGAGGATGCACTTGTCTCAAAGCACACATCAGCTGCGCAACTGTACCCATGGACTCTCCCACTTGCAGTGAGAGAGAGACTGAAAAACTGTGCATCACCTTGATGCTTCCACCTTTACCTCACCGTGGTTTTGGTAGGTCACTTAGATGACTGAGCATCACACTGATGCTTTCACCTTTATTTCATGCTGGTTTTGATAGGTCACTTAGATCACAACCAAGCACCAAGGATTTGTTTCAACCACCCTGACTTACGAAAGCATTTATTAGCCTCACAGACAAGTGTCTCATCTCATCTGCTGGAGGGCCAGAGTGCTACTCATTACCAAAGAAGTGTCCAGGAAGCTGGACACAAATTTCCCCTCAGGCTTTAGAAAAATTGAAGAGTAGTTTAGCCTAGCAACATAGGTTTGCCTGATTCAAGAGACTACTTAGAAAACGTGGTCAGAATTCTCTCTTTCTGTCTTTCTTTCTTTCTTCCTTCCTTCCTTTCTTTCTTTTGTAACCAATGATAGGTTCATCAGCCTTCTGAATTTTAATAACAAAGGTAATAATTAACTAATTATGTAGTTAAATGCATGGGATGAATTTGGAAAAGAAAAATTCCAATGATCTTAGTGCAGATGCATACTCATTTTGTTCCCACAACTAGAATAAAGTGTGTAGTTTAATACATAATTCAAGATAGCTGAAAAAGAAGCTGTTTATCCATAGTCTCAACATTCTAGAAAAAATAAGGACAATCTGAACTCTGCTCAGGAAAAGAATATAGGGTGACATGGGAAACTGATGCATCTTGGGAGGAAGGCTGAAGAGTCCAGGGATGCCTGGTCTAGAAATAGCTTAGGGACATAATAAATGGGCAGTTATTTTCAAATGTCCAAAGTGTGAGGTGAGAGATGCTAGAATTGTCTTGTGTGGCCCCAAGCTTTAGAAAGATACTCTATGGCAGGGCTTTTGTTGGACACATTCAAGGATGAACTGTCATGAATTCCCCAGCCCTGGAGGTATTTTACGGGTTGGGAATATGTGAAGCTGTTGAAGAAGAGTTTTGCACCTGCTGGGTGGATCTGTGAGGGACACAAGGTCCTTCAGTTCTACAGTCTGAGACCCTGGGACTCAACCAACCTCTTGTTCTCAGTGGCTGTCCCTCCAGGTCAGGGTTTAGGCACATTGGCACATTACACTGGCGTTTCCCGGGCTGTACCTGTTCTGTGGATAAAGAGAGCATTTCAGTCTTCAGTGTGGTTAGTTTAATACCAGTCACAGCATAGTCACAGCACAACCAATGCAGCAAACCTTCACATGGGGCCATCTTTGTCATGGCTACTTTATTAAGACATAAAAGTGAAACCTGCAGGTAGGGTTAGTCACAGTTTTGTTACAAACCTGTCACTCAATTAAATGGGCTGCATCTGAAATGGTAGAGGACCTAAAACTACTTTTTTTTAAAGTTCTAGTCCCACTCTGTTTCAAAAGAATGAAAATCCTGTGTCTCCTGATAGGAAATGAAGGGCCAGTGTCGTGGCCATGAAAGAATGCTTTATGCAAATCAACAAATACATCAATGATACTCTGGAGTAATGGCTAGACAGTTCACACGGGAAACACATGGACCAGGTAGAGAAAATGATAGAGATTCGGCTGAGAGATGAAGAACAAGAACAGGGAGCAAGAATGGAGTGACGCTTAGGGCACGTTCATTCACACAGAAGATGTGGACAGTGGAGAGGAGGCAGACTTTCTATGAATGGGCTGGTGCATGCTGAGGCGAATTTGTCATGACTCAATTTAAGCTGTCATTCTCAGTGTGTCTACATGACCATAGTTGTTCCTGGTGGGAACTAGAGCGTCATGGAAGCAACGTGTGTGGTTCAAAGTGACATGTCACCTAACATCATATTCCATGTTCACAGACTCCTCCCCTGGGATCAGGTAATAAGCATGAGAACACCAAAGCCGGGTGTAATGTAGGCTCAACCACAGAAGGCTGAGGCAAAACGATCACTTGAGCCCAGATGTTCAAGGCCAGCCTGGGTGGTAACAAAGAAAGATCTTGTGTCCAAAGCAAAACAATCAAAAAACTTGAGAATAATGAGTTAAAGCTTTTATTAAGGGACTCAGAGATAAGTGAACAAAGTTGGGGAGTGGATAATTAAAAAATAAGCCCCAGCTGTGTTTAGTGAGAGAAATCTGGACAACATGGAATCTTAAGTGTGAAGCCAAAAAGACGAGAACCATTAAGTCTGGTTGAAAAGTAAAAAAAAAAAAAAAAAAATATGGCTAAATGGGTTATTTGGCATCATGAAGCGTTTTGTAGCTTAAAGTTCAGATCAGAAATTGAGGTCAATTTACATATTCATAACTCTACTTAATCAAATTAGATTATAGTTGTAGTCAGAATCTACAATGGCTGAGGCTGCACTACACACCGAGCTACAACAGCGTGTAGCCCAAGTCAGGGCCCCAAAGTCAACCTGAGCATTTAGTACCAAAGATCTAACTGAGCTGCGCTTCTCAGGTTCCATGGCTTCATCTCTGGAGATGGGGGTACAGTCCCCCACGGTACAGAGAAGGGAGCCAATGCTCAAACCAAATATATTCTTGGGGATGGCTAGCCAGTGTCTTTCCCCCCTCTCTCTTGTCTGTTGCCCCTTGGCTACTCATTACTCACTCCTGTATGCCACTAAATGAAACCACCAAGCCTTTGACACGTCAAAAAAATCTTCGAATTCCGGGAGTCTGAAGCTGTCTGTTACACACAAGGGTGGGTGTGGTATGTGGATCTCTTCTTGAAGAACAACAAAGATAAATGGGAGGACATACATACAATCTGAAAAACAGCCCAGGATTTTGGTTGTGTGCACACCATGATTCTGCATCATAATGAATAAATTAAAAAAAATCTCACTGTTGGAGTCAGAAAATAATAACCAAAATAATAAAGGGCACTCCCACAGCATGTTGCAATAATCAGCCCTCATATTTTCATGGTGTATGCACACTTCAAGGTGCTTTTGTGTCTATAATCTTGTACCTCAAATGACCCATTTAATTTAAGAAGGAAAAACTAAGACAAGACAGGCACTTAAAAGAGGACCACTGCTGTACAGTGAGCTGAGAAGGCAGTGTATATAGAAGATGTGATAAGGTTCAGGAAACACAAAGCGGTCATATTTAAAACGGATGTGCCACAGCAGTCAATTCTTACTGTACAACAGCTTAGGTGTAGTTCTGGCTTATGAACATGAAAGTGTGTGGCTGCAGCCTGGTGACCCTGCTGGCTAAAATACACAACTCGTTGTCAGACTTGGAGACCATGCCATCACCAAGCTGACATTTGTTATTAAACTTCAGTACTTTATAATTTATGAATGAGGGTAATGATAATCTGGTGCCTTTAAAACTTTGTACCATGAAATCATAGCTCCACCCCTCCTCCCCAGGCAGATAATCTGAGATCTGAAATCTGGCTCTTACAGGAATAAAGAGTTGGGCATGCCTAAATGAGACCCGTCTAAACAGAGACAAGCCTAGATGGGGATCAGCCTAGATGTAGACCACAATGCTCTAGAGCACTTGGAAAATCTGAATATATGTTCATTACTTCCAGGTTATTAAAAAACTATTTTAACCAAAGAACACAAGAAGCGGACACAGAGAAAGTGGTGTTAGCTAATCTGAGAGGCAAAGAAGAAGAAAAGGCTTGACCCACCAGTGTCCCAGCTGCTGATGTTATGGGGGGCGCTAGACTGATGCTCCAGCTGTCGCTTCATTAACTGGCTCATTGTCAGAACTCCCAGGGATCCCCTTTTCATCTGCCTATACTGAGCTATATGAAGGAAATTAGGAGATGATTACTGGGGGGGAATATATTTCCCGTCGCACACATAGGCTCTATACATCCACACAGATCTTAATTAATATGCTCCTAATCAAGTGAAAAAACTTAAGCCTTCTGTCATTTCCGGTGTCTCTGCGGTACAGGCAATAGCACTCCTTAGCATTCATCTACCAACTATGCATATTTACTCAATGAATGCAATATGCTCATTTGTGTTAGCTTTTTTACTTATGTGCTCTGCCACATTCTAAAAAGGATTCAGAACAAACAGTGCTACCTTGAATTGAATCGAAAGCTACTGAGGTAAGCCAAAACATTGATTTAAAAGCCTGCACTATTTCCAAGCTATTTGAGTCCCTGTCTACTATTTGGAAAATGTGAATTAAATAGCACTCCACAAGTACGCTCTTTGTTTGACAAAACAATGGTAACATTTCTGTCCCACAATTCAGCCTTGGCATGATTCTCAGCAATGAAAAGCTGTAAGCTTTTCCAAACCAGAGACCATCCAAAGCACACTGCCAACTGTGTGCTAACTTAGAAAGTCACCCTCACCTTTGCTCCTGTTCCCCTGTGCGACACTCCATGCCTACACACCAGCCAGTGTGAGCACTCAGCCTCACCAAGATGACTGTAGGCCTGACCCCCAGGCACCCAGATGTTGACAACTTGGGTTCCCCCACCCGACTTACTTGAAAGGGCAAGTTCAGAAGCCAAAGCTGTTGAACTGCACACCCTAGAAAGGAATTGCAGAGACCAGAATGTCCACTGACTAGCCCCTGGGCAACTCTGAATGATACGTATAGGTTTCACAGTCAACAATGAGACAGCAGCTACGTATGAAGTGAAATCATTTATAACATCATTTCTGGTATAGTCCGCATGCTGTTTGATTTATGGTGGTCATGGCATGTTTAGTTACAAAACAATCAACCAGCAACTTGAGCCAGAAAGGAATGGGGTGGGATTCGTGTGTCTTGGAGCCCATAATCACTAAATTTGTGGGAATAGCTAACCGACTAAATAATAAACGTTACTGATTTGTTTATTGATTAGTTAACTTTACAAGTTTGCAACTACTTGAAAAGTAAAGGTTCAAGAACAATTCAAAAGCAGAAATATTCTGGGTTTGAATCCAGAGCCTTGCATGTGTAAAGCAAGCCACCTTCTGACTGAACTACATGCCAAACTAAAAACAGAAATCTTTTAAAGGATTTTAAAAAATTAAAAATAAGTGGCATCTTGCAGACTCAGTCAAGTACGGATATAAATCCTCTAGTGTTGAGATGATTTCCCCAATTCTTCATTTTGGTTTGGTTTGCAGTGCTGGGGATGGGACCCAGACCCTCACACATGCTAGGCAAGGGCTCTGCCACTTTACTCCATTTTCCCAGTCTCTCAAATGATTCCAAAGACTGCAGAATTCCTGAGAGCAAAACCAGTGGATGAGGTTCCTGGCATTATGCCTCCAAGAGCACACCACCGAATTCTATGATGATGCTTTTTATGACAAGAGCGGGGAAGATGGGGTGCTAAACTCACCCCCAAAAGGCTAGACTCAGTCATGACTATGAGATCCTGACCCCCTTGACACACTGGAATTACAGCAATTTCACCATTCTGTCCATTTCTAATCATACTGCTTAGAGTTCTAGGAGGGAATTCAGTGTCCTTTTGTTTTTAAAGATGACTCATGTAAATAAGGAAGAGAAAATATACTATTGTGATTTTTGTCAAGTTATCAAACCTTCTTCATGATTAAAAAAATAAACACAACACTTAGTTTTAGAACTAGCCATTCTATTTTGCAACCAAAGGCAAAATATATGCTACTTAGAAACTATTTCTTAAAACTTTTACAGTCATATAATATAATTGATTTAGAATTATTCAAAGACTGTGTGGAATACTAAAAATAGTATCGACTTGAAAATCTAATAGATCAAAGTATCCGTTTCTATCTCTATCACTTGGTGGCTCTGTGACTTTAGGCAAGCCATTCAGCCTTTCTCCTCTGTCTGCCATGCAGTGCGTATGTAAGGAGTGGATCGAGATCATGCTGTGTGTGAGCCATTCATCATGGCGTCAATACAGGAGGAGAATCAAATAAATGTTATCTAGGATCATCATTAAGACTGTACCCTCCTTGGGGAAAAATGAGGTTCTATTTATTCACCTTTGATCCCCAATGACAAGCACAATACCTGGCCCCCACCAGATAATGCATGGAATAATGAATGAATAATGAATGAATGAATGCGCAAATGGATAAGAGAATGGTGACAATGGTTCTTTTCCACACAACCAGACCAGCATTTACACTAAGAACTGTATCTGGCTTTTCAGACCATCCTCCTTTCAAAAGATGGTCCATGAAGACTCACTAACTCTTCAGGCAGCATCCATATGGAACACAAGTTTATTAGGACATGAGAGAAAGATTTCCAGAA
The DNA here is from genome assembly GCF_007827085.1 of Peromyscus californicus insignis. Lineage (NCBI taxonomy): Eukaryota > Metazoa > Chordata > Mammalia > Rodentia > Cricetidae > Peromyscus > Peromyscus californicus. Next base: position 52,136,670 of record NW_026294447.1, on the reverse strand, counting down.
AGTACACTTCTATCTGTCTGGGTCACTGATTCCTTCCAAGAATTTCTTTCTGCTGAAAATCTCCTGACACCACTGACTTGGGGAAACACCTTGATGGAACAGTAGTGGAGCTTAAGATTCTCGTGGTAAAAACCTAGCTCCCAAGAGCAGGGGGAAGTTTCAAAATACCTAATGTAGACTTTGTGATGTGTTGGACCGTTTTTATTTTCAGCAACTAAAAAGAGCAGATTTAGTTGCACCTATAGGATCATGGTACATTTATTTTAGGATAACCCAGATAAAGCTGTGCTCATGATGGAAGGTAACTCAGATTTAACCAAGTAAGGTTCTGCCATGAACAAAGCTTTGCATGTACCACATGACCAGTTTTATGTTCTATGGTCAGGCTAGTAGTGATGTTTACTTTGTTGAATGATGAAATTTGGTATTTATTCCTTAATAAATTAGGATTCTTGGACAAGCCAACATTTGAGGAATGGACTAAAGCAGGCCATGCTAACCTCAAGAGTTTCATAGAGTGCACAACAGTGTATCATTGAGGAAGCTATTGAAGCACTATTTTTTTTAAGTAGGAGGGTTAGCAAAACTGAAAGTAATATGTATAGGTCATGTTCCAAAACTGACACATACAGAAACCGTCACTGAGAAACACTTACTTGATATTGACGAGTGACTGCCTGTTTCAGGTGCACCTGCTTCTAACGTAGGGGCAGATGAAGATTCCCGTGGCATTTCCAGTGTTGAAAGTCCTTTAGAAGAGGGATCTACAAATGGAAATACTGTTTAAAATTAAGGACAGTGGTGGAAAGTCGTTGGAGAGCCTTTCTGGGTCTTTCCCCCTCTTGTCTACACTGTCCATTCAAATCTGTAGGCACTTTCTGCTCTAGCGATTACCTTAGAGAGATTACATATAGTCTACATCACATTCTGTATGCGCTGCCATGTCCCTTAGGAGACTGAAGCTTGCGTAGCTGTAAAGCTAATGCCTGAAATGTCCATGGTGCTAACTAGCTCTGAACACTTTACCGTTCCATATTTGCTGCTTTTCAGCTAACACCTAATATTCCATTCCACCTATCTGCACCTTTGTCTGAAAGTTTCCTCTCTTTCATTTATATTTCAATCTTCAATAGGGGATTTCACATCCAGGGAGGCTTCCAAGATACTGTTTCCCTCCCAAAAACTGAGTCAGGTGACTCTCTTATGGAGCATTTGCCCTTACATTTTCCAAACGTATCACACTGTAATGTTATTATTTACTTATTTGCCTATAAATGTTACTAAGCTGAAAGCAATTTAAGAGCAGGATCTTTGTCTACTATGAAATAAATAGCACTAAGTGAGAGTCTCGGTTTCTTTAGAGCATTGGTTCTCAACCTTCCTAATGCTGCAACCATTTAATATAGTTCCTCGTGTTATGGTGATCCTCAACCACAAAATTATTCCGTTGCAGAGGAGGAGTGGATATGGGGGAGAGGAGAGGTGAAGAAGGGAACTGGAAGGAGAGGAGAGAGGGGAAACTGCAGTCAGGATGTAATATATGAGAGAAGAAAGAAGAAAGAAAAAGGAAAACATTATTTCATTGCTAGTTCATAACTGTAATTTTGCTTCTGTTATGAACTATAATGCAAATATCTGATATGCTGGATATCTCAACCCACAAAGGGATGATGACCCACAGGTTGAGAACTGCTGCTTTAGAGGGACACAACCTCTTTTTTTTCTGTTGAATAAATGTCCCCCCTGATGTGAAGTATTTTATGCCTATAATACTGCCTTACTAATCTATCAACATTGAGAAAGAAGCCTTCTTACACCATTCTAGATAACTGCACAGTAACCTCTCGAAATTTCTCAAAGGATCGTCATGTCAAACCCACAATTCTTTCCAGCAGCACTGGGCAGTGAATACACTGAGCCTCTTGCTGGCTCAGAGTTGCCAGTGTGGGTTTCCATGACTACACTGCGCTGTGAGTTAGAGATAGCCCTCCCAAGTGGCTTCAAGCTCTTAAACTCAAAAGGTACCATCGCGTCTTTCTCATAACACCAACTGCTTCTTCTTGCCCCAGAGCAATCCACAATATTTTATAATTAATGTTTGCTGCTCCAACACTAGATGCCATTAAACCTGTTAAGGTGTCAGATATAAAAAGTCCCAGGACAGAGTCTGGGACAAAGTTTTGGGACAATGGCTTTGGAATGTCTACTTTTCAGTTTTAGAGGTCTTTCTGATGCATAGATGTAGTTGCCATATTAATAATTTCATGTGTGTCCTGAATGTACATGCTCATGTGGGTGTGTGTAGGTGTGCCGGGGTTTGATGCTGAATGTGTCCCCTGATCAGTCTCTACTTCTTTTTGTCTCACTGAACCTGGAACTCATAGATTCAGCTGGGCTGACTGGCTAAGGATTTGCAGCGATCCGTCTCTCTATGCTCGGCCCCATCCCAGCCCCCAAACACAAGGGCCACAGACAGTGCACACTGCCTTCCTTGGCACTTAATGGTTGCCAGTTATCCAAACTCAGTTCCTCATCCTGTGTGGCAGGCAGTTTACCAACTGAGTCAAATCATTACTAATAACTTCAGGTATTCTTTTTTTGTAAATTTATTTATTTAGCGCTCTCTCTTTCTCTCTCTCTCTCTCCCCCCCCACTGTGTGTGTGTGTGTGTGTGTGTGTGTGTGTGTGTGTGTGTGTGTGTGTGTGTGTGTGTGTGTGTGTACAGGCATCTACAGAGGCTAGAAGAGGGTACTGGATCCCCTGGAGCTGGTGTTACAGGTTGCTGTAAGCCACCTGATATAGGTGTTGGGAACCAAACTCAGGTCCTCTATATGAGCAGTATGCACTCATACATTGAACCACTGCTCCAACACCCCCATCCAATAACTTCACCATAACAAAACAGTATACCTGCTGCAAATTTCCCAACACTCTTAATACTGAGTAATCATTTGAAATTACTTTAGTCATCAAGATAAAAATGTTAGGTATTGTTTTTTCATAATGCAAAATTAGAAAAGTTATAAAATTACCTCTCTTGCCCTTATTTACCTGCCTTCTCTGTGTGCTACAGCTACAGATTATGGTCCACCAATAATATGAAATGAGGAAAATGAAGTTAATCTTCAAGAATCCACTGAAAAATCATTGTAACTATCTTTCAATGATAGTTACATGGGGTTTTGGGTGTGTGTACTTAAATATTGACTGTACTTTAAACTTTAAAGAAACTGTACCTGATGACAGTTACTGAAGACCTAGTTCGCATAACTTCTTTAGACTAGGCAATCTTTTCTTAGTTCTCAAGCATTTTCTGAGGCCTCTCAGCCGTACACAGTTTAAAGCAAATATTTGAAAAGAGCTACCCACTTGTTTTCAACACCTCTGTACTCAGTTTTCGAGAGTCATGTGCAGAAAATTCAGTGACTCCCCTTCTAGCCACACGTACCAGTGCTCCCTTAGTCACTTAGGATATAATCAGGAAACCAACACAACAAAAATACTGCATCTCAGAACTCTGGTTTGATTTGATGGGGAGAGCCATGTGGAAAAGTGAATGAAGTATTACGTGTTGGATAACACTAGAGAAAGGAAAGAGAACCAGGATGCCAGCTGGGGGTGTGTGACTAAGCTCAGGGCAGGCCTCAGTGGTGAGAGGGAGCGAGAGAGTGCGTCGAGTGGGTATTGGACCACTCAAGCCTTGGAGAACAGCAGGTTAAGGCCCCAGACTAAGAGTGTGTAAGAGGGAGTCAAGAAATGGCAAGAGGCCAGTGTGACCATGTGGAGAGAGCAGTGTAAATGAAGTGGGAGGGCGTGAGGAGACAGGGATGCTGGAGAACTCTCTAGGCATCTGCAGAATTCAGGTTTTTACTGTAAGAGATGTAAAAGGCCCTGAAAGGATTTAAGCCAGAAAAATAAAGATAGACTATTCTATCCTAAAGGATCACTCTGCCTGCTATATAGAGAGGAATGGAGGTAATAAAGGAAGGCAGTGGAAGATGAGTTAGGAGATGATGGTAGTTAAGCCAGATAGGCTGTATTGACCCCTTGAACCAACAGAGACTACAGAAATGATAGGCATAAGAAGGAGGCGGTATATGTTATGTCTTAAAGGAGAGTAAAGTTGCCAAATGGGACTAACAGTGCTCAGTGAAGGTTTAACTTCTGATGAACAGCAAGAGATCATTTTATAGTATGACTATGTCCTGTCCAATGTGAGAGATGAGACTCCACGTTCCCACTGCTCCCTGAGCCAGCCCCTTTCACTGAGTGACTCTGACATTCCTCCACTAATGAGGAATGTCTATTTCCCCTTGGTTTTGGTTCAGTTGTGTGATTTACTTTCCCTAACGAAGTGTTTGCAGGCATTCTGTGACTGTCCTGGTAAGATGTTAGAGTCAAGTTGATACAACCTAGTGTTACCTTGGATCACTTGGTGTTGTCTGGGATGAGAGAACCTCAAATGAAGAATTGCCGTCACCAGACTGGCCTGTAGGCATGTCTGTGGATCATTTTCTTGAATGTTAACTGATATATAAGAACCCAGCCCACTATGGTGGTAGATCCCTAGGGAGGTGGGTTTAGGCTGTATGAGAAGCCTAGCTGAGCATGAGCCAGAGGGAGAGCAAGCCCATAAGCAGCATTTCTCTATGGTGTCTGCTTCAGTTCCTGCCCCAACTTCCATCAATAATGGATTATGACTTGGAAGTATAAGCTAAATAAACCCTTTCCTTCCCCAGGTTGATTTTGCTCATAATGTTTTATCACAACACCACAAACAAACATTGACTTACGCTTTGATAAGTGCTTGTGCAATCAATCTTGTTCTCTGTAGCTATATATATATATCCTTAGATTTCGTGGAGCACAGAGAAGGTTGGTAAGAATGAGAAACAGAGCTTGGCCACCCATCCAAGCTTGGTCTAGCTTAGTTCATCTCTATATGACCAAGACCCTCAGAGTAGATAAAAGCTTATTGCTGTATGCTGGTGATTGTTGTGACATGACATTAGTTCAGCAATGGGTAAATGATAACTTTCTTGGTAGATGAGGTCACCAAGAAAGTGGATGTCCCCGGAGGTGGGGAAAAGACCAGGGATGGTACTCCCTCGGGAAAATGAGGAAAAACTAACAGGAGAGACTGAGACGCAGTGGTCAATGAATAGAAAAGGAAAGCCAGGGGCATGCAGTATCCTAGAAGCCACTTTAAGTAGGATTCATAAATTATGTCAAATATTGTAGCTATGAAGGGGATAAGTTTCAACAGCTGATCATTGGATTTAGCAATGGAGGTCCTTGATGATATTGAAAAAATATAGTTTTGTTGTTGTAGTAGGGAAAAATGAAAGAAAAAATACCATTGAAGAAAACTGGAGCGAGTGGTAATTGTTGGATCCATGTGGTGATCTGAATGGTAAATGTCTCATTGACTCATGTATTTGTGTACTGATCACTTGGTCCCTAGTTGGTGGCACTGTTTGAGGAGGATGTGGAAGCTTTAGGAGGTTGAGCCTTGATGGAGGAAGTGTGTCTTTATGGTTTTGGGGGTCTATAGCCTGGCTCCACATCCTGTCCCCTTTCTCTCTGACTCCTGTGTACAGATAAAATATGGTCGGCCAGCTTCCTGCTGCTGCCACCATGCCATGCATTCCCCACTGTGAAGGACTCTAATCCTCTGGAACCATAAGGTGAAATAAACTCTTTCTTCCTTTAGTTGCTTTTGGTCATAGCATTTTTATTACAGCAACTGGGAAGCAAACCAAAACACTGCCTTTACAAGCCTTTTTATTTTTAAGTAAAGAACAAAATAAGATTATGTCTGCATGTTCAAGTTAGAGGTCCTTTAAAAGAAAACATGGAGGGTAAAGGGTGGAGAATGTTGCCTGCATCCCAGGGTAGATAAGAGAATCAGGATCCTGACAGGAACCGAAGTGTTCAAATGTAAATGCCAGAGGAGGAGGCAGAAGTAGTTGTGGGAAGCATATAACAGAAGAATGGAAATTCCCTATGCTCTTGTCTGGTAGGAAGAGTTCTTGACCACTGAGGAGAAAAGTAGCTATGAAATAGTCAGGTAGGAGAATGAAGTGTGGATTTGGAAAATACTGTGGAACTGGTAGATAACTTCCCAGTTAAGGTTTGCCACCATGAGTTTAAAATGGTAGAGTCTACATTATACATTTTTAGCTAGACATAGTCACATGATAGGAGCAAGTGCTCATGCATGGAAGGTTTGACTTCAGGGAGGACATATTTATCCAAGCATGTTTGGAAAAGGAAATGCCTGAGAGGATAAAGGCAGGGATGAGTTATGCTGGCGGATTTGAATTTAATTAAGGTAGGAAGGAGAAAAGACAGGAAATGGGAGATACTAAAAGACAGTAGAGTCAGGAGAGAGAAAGAACTGGTAATCAAAGAATAGTAGATATAACTGAAGTCTCAGGAGGGCTGTAGTTGTTGGTAATAATAAGTCTGTGATATGATTACAGAAATGAGTAGCTGAGCTAAGGTAGAGGATGAAAAAGTGCTGGAGAAGGTCAGTTCAAGAAACTGAGATGCCTGGGCATCAGAGGGCACCAGAAGGCATCCACACGGATTACTGGAACAGGAAGAATCAAGACAAGAACGTGTGTGTTGATGGGTCAGAGTCAGGGAGTAGTAATGAACAGTGAGACTGTGTGTTTGACGGTCTGATAACAACAAAATCAGAGCTGAGGGTCTTAGAGGCAAGGAAATAATGGTCCGAGGGGAGCCAGGGTGAGCGTGAATAATCCCTAATCCCTGGCCCCAGTCCAGGGGCACATGTCAGTTACGTGGGCTCTCGGGGAAGCTGCATCCTCAGGAAGAGCCAGGCTTCCATTAGATTAGGAAGGGGAAGGAAATGAGAGATAGACAAAGGGTTTTGTTACGAGGGACCCATGAATTTCTGAGGGTGTGGGGGAAGGTACCATGGGAATTTTTTTCAGAACTGGGGTGTACAAGGTCTTATGGAAATCTAGTGAGGCAGATGAAGAGCAGCCCAGCCCATGGGTCTTCTCACAGTGAGTGACACCAGCAGAGAGGTGAGCTCTATCCTCTGGGCAATTAGCGAGTGAGGCTGTCAATGGAGAGGACAAGGAAAAGCGGGTGTCTGGGCCTCTCTCGCTCCCCCTGGTAGAAGCAGGAAAGCCTGAGCCATACACTTACGGTGTGGGCCTCTCCTCCTTCCAGTGCTCCCAGTAGGGAAAGATATGTATGTTTGTGGGAAGCGGAGTGCTAAAGAGCTAACTGACAGGTAAGAGGCACTATAAAAACTTTTTTCTCTTGTTCTGGGATCAAATGTATGACTACAAAAAAAAATGGTTTTCCACTGGTATCTTGGGGAACAAATAAATATAAGGAAAAATGAAGAAGATAAAGTGTATGCATATACTAACACATCCTGCGAGTTATATACAGCCTATTTATTATAAATGTTTATCATGCACAACTCATTAGTTTGTTAACCTCCCACGATACACCTATACAGTTTCTGGATCAATTCTGTCCTTCACTTAAATACAGCAATTTTTCTGGCCCCAAACGAGATAAAAATGTCCCAAGTTTCCCTCAAAACCTTCTTAGCTGGTTAAACTTCCCTGATATGACAGGACCCCACCCATGCCTGGCTAGAACCTGACCCTTTCCAAACTCAGCAGTTTCCCAGTGTCTTTGAGACAAACTGGAAATGGGTGTTGTCAGCTGGAAGGCGCATGACCTCAGAATCCACAGGCTAGACTTGAGGTCACCTCCAAAGTCTTTACCAATTTCCAACAGTCTCTGGTTTCTAAGTAGACTGGAATTACCCTAGCCTTTCTCACATCTTTTGATTACCATCATCATTCAGAAAAGGAGAAGGAAGCACCCCCACCCTGTTAATGTGACAGACAGGAGACTGGGTTGGGATGAATGAGGTGGCCAACAGAAGGCCACCTTTTAGACAACATCTTCTTAGAAATGGTGCCTCAAAGAAAACGTAGGAAATGACACTTAAGGCTGGAAATGCATCAGAGGGTGTCTGAGGATCAGAGTCTAGATTGTAGCTGGAAACTTGGGTTTCCTGATGTTTGCTCAGTGTGCTGACCAATCTGCTGTAGCCCTAAATGATTTTACAACCAGTTCATGTACTCTGCATTGGGACTACGTAGAACATAAACAAGAGGGTAATGGCTGATTTTGGTTGCCAACTTTACATTACATACCTGGGAAGAGGACTTGCCAATTACATACCAATCAATCAATTGCCTCCATCAGATTACTCTGTGGGCATGTCTGTAAGGACATTTTCATAACTACTCATTGATGTAGGAGGACTCAGTCTGCTCTGGGCAGTGCCAACCTGAGGAAGGTGGGCCTAGGCTACCTAAGAAAATTAGCTGAGTCTGGAAACAAGCCAGTAACTCAGTAAGGTCCTCCATGGTCTCTGCTTCAGCTCCTGCCTCCAGGTTCCTACCTTGAATTGTTGCCCCGACTTCCCTCAATGATGGACTGTGACCTGGAAGTGTAAGATGAAATAAACCCTTTCCTCCCCAAATTGTTTTTGGTCGGTGTTTTATCACAGAAACAAAAAGCAAATTATAACAAGAGAGGAAAAAAATGAAAGCAAAAATAATGCAAAATTAATCATTTCTGTTGCTTTAGGAAGGCCAAAGTTATTTTTGAAATATCCAGGTATCAATCACTTAGCCACCGTCTCTTATTGCCCAGACAGTCAAGATTGATAGTAAAAATTAGAAACAACAAACATGAAACATTGATGGAGCCAGTAGAGCCGCATCAGAATCCAGCACACTGTGGTGAGCAGGATGGATTCCGAGTGGTCGGGAAGCAGTTATAATGTCAGCCCTGACATTATAAGATTTCCAGTTTGGTGCATATTTTGTGTCGAAACCCTACCAAGTAAGATGTGCAAACCTGGAGGTCTGGAAGAAGAGAGACAGGCTTACCTGGGTCCTTCTGGTCACCCAGTTTGTCTAGAATGTTGAAGGAGATGTCGAGGTACTCTCTCTGGATAGCGCTGACAGCAATCTTCCTTTGTTTCCTCTGCCTGGGGACAATCTGAATCTTAAATTCTGATTCCTCAGCCCCATCCTCCTCCACCTTCTTTTCAGGGTTCTGTTCCGTATCGGACTCAGCACTGGTGTTGGGCTTTTCGATTTCTATCGGATTCTCGGCATCTTCAGGAACTTTGAGGAGTACAGTTTTGGTCCCTGATGTTGGTGTCTGCCCTGCCTTTTCCTCAGCTGGGCCAAGGTCAGGGCTGTAGTCCACTGACATCTCAGGGACAGCGGATGACTTCTGGAGGAGGTCTCGTTTTTGCTTAAGCGTTAGCGGACTGCCAGAGGGAAACTCCCTCAGCTCCTCTGACTTGGACAGCTCTTCCGAGTCTGTGAGATCGTCTAGAGCCGTGACCGTAGAGTCTCCATTTCCTGCTGACTGGTGGTTTCCTGAGTCCTTAGAAGAGAAGTCTTTGGAACAGTCCTCCACACTCACCTGCACAAGCGGGGTGGTGCTTAGGCTGAGGACCGAGGGCTGGCTGGGGAAGGAGGGCGAGGAGGCAGCATTCTTAACCAAGGGACTATCATTCCCTTGGTTCATCATCTCTTCCTCTTCATCACTTTCTACTATTCTGAGAGGCGGGAGGGGCTCAAATACAAGAGAGTCACTGTCCGATGTTGAGAGTATAGAGCGTTTCTCTGGCCCAGACGTTGAATCTGAGGACAAATCTATGAGATCTAAATCCTCTTTAGGAGCAGGTTTTCCCGGGGAGTCAACTCTCACTTCGAATGTCTCCATGCAGTTCAACCTAACTTCTGGTATCACAGGCCTTCGTGTTTCTTGAAAACCTTCACTCGATGGATTCTTGGGGATTTCAGTATTGTCCGGCCTCGTGGCAGAATTCTGTCTAGACCGTCCGTGGTGGTCATTTTGCCGCTGTGTGATACAGGCAGCTTGGGCAGGAGGCTTATCTATGTCACACCGATCTATGCAGGACTTCCTACGATGCTCATCTAATGTGAACAAGAGGGAGTCTGCATTCCCTATATCAAGAGATTTTTGTTTTAAAGAGCGTAGCTTTTTTTTCTGAATGCTTTCTTCTCTCACACAGTGCAGAACGCTGTCTTGTAACGCACCCGATTCTCTATATTCAGCCAGTTCTATTTCACCTGATTAAAACAGAAAGAGCTAGTACTATTTCCCTCAGAGTTTACCATTTTCCCCTCATACTTGGGTACACAATTGGCACAAATCGTAATTATAATCCCAGCTCTACCAGAAGGGAAAACTGACTTTCTGGCCATGTTTTTATAAGATTTATTCTGATTTCAAGAACTGGGAAAGTTGGGTACAAAAGAAACCCAAGCAATGGTTTAAGATAGGATTTACAAAAAATCAAGCTTGGAGGTAGCTCCTCAGCTCGGATAGTCATTAAACATAAGAGAGGGGTTTGTTTGTTTGTTTTGTTTATTTCGTTTTGGTTTTGGCTGAGGCAGGTCTAGGAACTTGTATTCAAATTGTGTGGAAGAGAAGCAAACATTTTGCAACAAATCAAATCAAGCAATGGCCCTTGAAGACAATCATGACATTAATGACATATCTGTCAACTCACGTATATATATATAAATGTGTGTATATATATACTGTTTGTGCATACATATATATAAAATCAACAATATCAAAATATATGGTAACATAATAAAATTAAGATTTCACCCCAAACAAATGGTAGAGTACAACATTTCTGCATAAAACTACTAAGAGGAAAAATTCATACTTCTCTGAGCATTCATTTCAACCGGCTGGTATTTCACCATTTTGCTGCCGCCTATCCTTTTCAATCTTGCAAAAAAAGTTTGAGACTCTTTATTGCAGGGTCCAGTAGGTGTATCATGAATATCAGATTCATCAAAAACACTATCTTCTTCTAATTGGGGAGAAAAAGTCAAAATTACACTTAGGAGGTTACTCTCTCTTAGGCTGTGTCTACACAAGCATTCAGTGAAAGCATTCTCGAGCAGTCTAAGTGCTTTCTGCACCAGCAGAGTTTAGCTGTGGGTCTATACTCCATCCAGATCATCCAGATCTAAAGCAAGCAACCGGTTACAAAGCTGCCCATCATCTTCTGAATGACAGAGGGCAGCATTGTGAGAAGCATCTCAGTGGTTCACAAGAGCCTTCCTTGAGTAATATGCCCATTACTCTTAAAACCAAATGATATGCAGATGTCAGCACTCTATCCAGGATTCTGGACATTGCTTGAATTTGTCTGTTATTTTCAGGCTAATTTGACAACAAGGACACTAACATGAATGGGGCTTGACCTTTCTAAAATTATATGCCTTCTTGGGATCTGGGAACTGGCATAGACACAGCCTAACAGTACATGCACCTTATACTTTGTGAATGCAAAATACTGTACTCTACACTTGGTAATGAAACACACAACACACAGAGAAAGCTTAGAGAAGGCACTTGTCATCTCAGAAGCTCCACGGATGATTATGAACTGAAAGAGTAAACAAAGGAAAAATCAAACAGAAAATCCCATTTCTTCCTATTATAAGAAGACTCTTCTCTGAGGCATTTACTGTGCATCTGTAATAGATGGTATGGATCCTGGGTGGGGGTGGGGAGAACCTTTGGCTCTTGTGATCCTGGACTCCATAGCCAAGTTGGTTGCTTAGTGTCTAAGTTTGCTTACAGGTCCTTTCTCCTATCCCAACTTGGCTGCGCTTAAGTCAAAATAATCCAAGTAACATATAAGTGAAGAAAGAACCATTCTGCTACAAACCCTCGTGTTTACTTCCCCACGTTTCCTCTCTCTTCCTTTCAAAAGGAGAAGGCACATAAAAGCAGTGGGAGAAAGGACAGTGAAAGGCACTTCACAGCACAGAACATGAAATTGCCTGCTGTCTGAGGTGAGTATCCCTGGAACTGTAATGTTTGAGCTTCATGGATACCTACATGTGACAAGACACGACCCAGGTGTGACAATGGTGACACTGAGTCTTGATTTCTTGAGTCTAGAAAAACTGTCAGCCCTAAAGTGTATAGACCAATCTCATCCTAACGTACAAGAGTCTAACAGTGAATGAAACCGTTAGTTGATGTCACCACAGAAATCTGTTTAATCAAATAAAAAACATTAACAATCAAAATGGATACAAAGCTCCATGTGTGCATACACAAAGATAAGGCATTCCATCAAATTCCCATGTTTCTGGGGAAATGCATTAACATGACCTATTTAGTTTCTGTTTTAGAAAAAAAATACCTTTTAGAAACTAGTTTTCTAAGCAAATGGCAATAGCGACTTGCATTCATAATTCTGGAATAACTCTCAAAATATACTGTGTTGTATGTTAGAGATGAGAGGACAATGAACTGTCCCTTCTACCCAGAAAGCCATCTGAGGTTGGGCCTGTCCAGACACTAAGCACACTGAAAACGCCATAGCTTAAATGAGTCTACGGAATTTTCCAGAGACCTAAGCTGACAAACACCACATTCTTCAAGAAGGAAGTGAATGGTCCCAGAATCCTAGCTGGTCCTCTGCTTCATCTGAAGCCAGCCAAGTGCCTTGGGACTCACAGTAATAAACAACGGATCACCAGCCACTAGCCAAGCTCCTTCCTGTGGTCGCCCTACCAGTCCCAGCTGCTCTAACACTACAGGGTCAACGGGCACTTGGTTTTCTCCCACGATTTGATTCAATGATGGCATCATTTATAATTCTAGTTACACTGTGACATTTATCAAAGATACAAACCTTGGCTCTTCATCTTTTACCTGTAATTTCACTCAATTTAGCATTTCGTTCTACGGTTGCCTTTGAGGAAAAGCTATCAATGAAAAAGGCATTCACACCGAAAATAGTTCAAACCTATACACAAAAGCTTCTTCACGTCCATCACCTGCAATCACTTCATACTGAATAATAAGGCTCAGAAAAGGCACTTCAGAAAATTGAGACTGAATTCAAAATCTGTGAGCATGAAGTTCAAGGGCAAACTAGAGACACTCAAGTGATGGTTCCACTGACTGCCAACCCAGACAGGTCATAGCCCCAAGGCAAGATGTTTCCAGCCTGTAATAGGAGGCTATGACAGCTTATTAATCAGATGGCAGAAAATAGCATACCTAATATTATTATTATTTTGAATCTCAGAAGTATGCCAACTGTTTCTCCTGCACACTCAATTCAAAAAGTGAAAGCAGCAACATTCTTGAGATTATTGAACAATTAACCAAATAGGCAGTGACGGTTTTGGCTTCGTAAGAATATATAGGAGTGCTCCTCTACCTCCTTAGACAATGTAAAGGCTGCTGTCTGGAAGAGCATCCTGTATCCCAGCTAAGTTCAGGACAGAGTTCTGTCTGGAGAAGTACCTTTTTCTTTCTCGCTGTATCTGCTTATGTTGCTGTTGTCACTGTACAGCGTCCTGCCGTGGCATGGGGCTTGCAGCTATGGTACTGCGCATTGAGTGTATTGACTGTTATGTGAATCAGGTGTAGCAGGATCTTGCTGACATCACAGTCTCGGTAGGGATACTGTCCAATGGGGAGAAAATACAAGTGGTTATTCCAAAGGATAAGTTTTCCCAGGGATCTTACTGGTAGTTTCCTTATATTTCTCATGCACTAGAAAAACACACACAAAAGTAACAACATAGGTTCTGATCAGAAGCTTGTCTTTTAGGGTCCCTGCCTCTCCTTGCACCAAACCACTGACAGCAACATTGGCTAGACCATAGCAGATGCCTCAGAGAACACGGGCATTGCTATTAGATAACTATAATTTTAAGTATCATCTTTATTTTCTGAAAACTAATCAATACTTAGATAAAATATGAGATTCTGAGCATAGAAGTTAATGACTATTTTTAAAAACATTTTTGAAATCCTACATTGGCATTCCCTCCTGTTTCTTTTCCATTCTAATAACTCTTGGCCTCTCAGCACTGATTACATTTCTTCTGAAGGTCAAATTTTTTATCTCATGGAATCCTCATCCGTTAGGGACCCTCCTAGCACTGTACTCTCAAAACAACCTTCCATCCCAGCAGAGGAAGCACAGCCACTCACCTTGTAAAGGATGACGAGCAAGGCCTTCAACCACATCTGCCTGATGTGAGGCTTTAAGGACCAGAGGGAGCAGCGAGGTGGCTGTTGGAAATAATGCCGTAGTTGAGGACAAGAGCAGTATTTGAGCACCTGGACCACGAGGGGGAGAAGGTGTTTGCCCAAGTTAATGTTATAGTCCATAACCTGAAATAGAAGAATATTAGTAACTGAAAGAAAATTATAAGTGTAAGTAAAAGGAAAAATTTGAGCCATCACAGCATACATAGAGGCACTTCACAAAATATAAATATGAAGACAGTATATATGAAGGGGAACTGTTCAACCTCATGGTAAATTTTAGTACTTGCAAACTGATAGTTTTTATCTAATCATCTATTTATTTCATTATGTGTTAAAAATAAAATTGAACCTATTAAAATATGTATCACAACAATTAACTAGGTCTAGGCTAGTCTAGGTGAAAATAAAACCTTGCATTAACCACATAGAGAAATGAGACTGCTTGGATGCATCTGGCAAGGCTAGTAAGTGGTATAATTTCTAGAATAGAAATTTAGCAAAATGCATTTTAAACTAAGAGAAAGTATACATCCTTTTTTAGCTAAATGGATCTGAAGAAACCAGTCAGGCAAGTGTTCTATTCAGCATGGCTTTGTCGCCCCAAATTGAAAATTATTTCTATATTCAGCCATTAACTAGATATTATTTGTGCCATGTATGGTGGTTCATGCCTGCAATCCCAGCACTCAGAAGGCTGAGACAGAAGGAGTGTGAAGCCAGCCTGGTCTACATAGTGAATCCTGGGTTATAGTGTGAGATCCTGTATCAACAAACAAACAAACAAATATGCAAAATAAATAAAACATTGTTTGTATAAAAGTATACTTTGCAGCCATTAATTGGGAGATGATATAATCTTATGTCTATAATACAAACTTCATAATTATTAATTTGGTTTTTTAAAGCTATTTTTATAACAATATCTATAATGGTGCATATACTTTATTTTTTTTTTTTGAGATAGGTCTCATGTAGCCCAGGCTAGATTAAAACTCATTATCCCCCTACCTTTGCCTCCTAAGTGCAGGGATTACAGGCATTATAATCTTACCCAGTTTATATATCTATATATAGAGATATATAGATATATAGATTTTTTTATTGTTGTTTTGGTCTTTCAAAACAGGGTTTCTCTGTGTAGTCCTGGCTGTCCTGGAACTCACTCTATAGGCCAGGCTGGCCTCGAACTCAGAGATCCACCTGCCTCTGCCTCTTGAGTGCTGGGATTAAAGGTGTGCGCCACCACACCTGGGTAGACACTTTTATAAAAAAATGTGTCAGGCCAGTGAGGGGGTTCAGTCAGTAAGAGTGCTTGCTGCCAAGCCTGATGGACTGAGTTCAATTCTTGGAAAGTACATGGCGGCATAAGAGAATCAGTCCAGGAAGCTGTCCTCTATCCTTCACATGTACACCGTGGCACACAAAAATAAAAGGATAAATGCAAAAAAAGTTGTCAAAGTAAGCTTTAAAAAATATTCCTAGTTACAAATGTGTGTGTGTGTGTGTGTGTGTGTGTGTGTGTACACATACATGTAGGCATGTGTATGTGTGACACAAATTCAGGAGGAGAGTTTTACAGACTTTTTACTTTTAAAACTTATAATTTCTAAAGTAAAAGCACAATGTGGATTCAGAGAAGAGAAGGGAGAAGGGGAAGCGGTGTTTGTTGTCGAAAATGACACACATCCAGCTATCTGCCTCAGCGAGAGGAGCTGCCTCGGAAGAGGAGCTGCTGCAGGTCACTCCTGCTTTCTTGTTGTGTTCACTCTATTCCAATCTGTGCGGGCAAACTGGTAATAGCTGCTGCCTGTTAAGTGCCAGCCACATGACAGACACTGAGTAAGATGTTTTACAATGTGTTAATTTGGCAGTCCTCACCAGCCTGTAAGCGGGTGAGAGAGCTGCCTTCAGGCTGCACAACTGCCTCTGCCACCCACTGGACTCTGGCCATCCAAGACCCACTCCACTGCCCAATCCCATGCACCTAAACACCCTCCCCATAGTCAGCCCTCCCTGCAACCCCAGCAGGCTACATATATGCACAGGCACAAACCACACCAGTTGGAAAAACAGGTCAGTGACTGGTCTCCCAGCTGGACTTCCCCAGAGTCCAGACCCTAAACCTCAGGGCACATCCTGTGCCCTTCCCTGTCCTATCCCAGCACCAGCAAGGTACCTGGGCCCTGCTCCCAACTCTGGTGGAACTCCACTGCTCTGGTGCAGTCTCCACCAGCCTTCAAGCAGGTGAGAGACCTGCCTCTAGGCTGTACTACCACCCCTGCCATCTTCTGGACTCTGTCCCTCCAAGACCCACTCTGCCACCCAAATCCATGTACCTGAACATCTTCTCCATGGCCCACCCTCCCCTGTAACCCCAGATGACTACACAGGCACAGATGCAAACCACACCAGTTGGAAGAACAGATGAGTAAATGCCAGTGTAAGAATACATTCAACAACTGAAAGAACAATATGGCACCACCAGAACCCAGTGATCTTACAACAGCAACACCTAAATATTCCAAGGCAGCTGAAACACAAGAAAACGACCTTAAAAATAACTTTATGAGCATGATAGAGGCCCTTAAAAAGGAAATGAAAACTTCCCTTAAAGAAATCAAGAAAAAGACAAACAAAAATTGGAAATCAAAAAGTCCCTTAAAGAAAGACAAGAAAAAACAATCAAACTGGTGAATGAAATGGTTCAAGACTTGAAAATTGAAATAGAAACAATAAAGAAAGCACAAACTGAGAGAATTCTGGAAATGGAAAATCTGAGGAGGCAAACAGAAATGACAGATGCAAGCATCACCAACAGAATACAGGAAAAGGAAAAGAGAACCTCAGGCATTGAAGATATGACAGAGGAAATAGATTCATCAGTCAAAGAAAATGTTAAATCCAATAAATTCCTAACACAAAACATCCAGGAAATCTGGGACACCATGAAAAGACCTAAGATAACAGGAATAACAGGAATAAACCTAAGAATAACAGGAATAGAAGATGGAGAAGAATCCCCGCTCAAAGGCACAGAAATCATGTTCAATAAAATCATAGAAGAAAACTCTCCCAACCTAAAGAAGGACATGCCTATAAAGGTACAAGAAGCTTACAGAACACCAAATGGACTGAACAACAACAGCAAAAGTCCCCTTGCCACATAATAATCAAAACACTAAACATACAAAATAAGAAAGAATATTAAGAGTTGCAAAGGAAAAAAGGCCAAGTAACATACAAAGGCAGATCTATCAAAATTACACCTGACTTCTCAATGGAGACTCTAAAAGCCAGAAGGTTCTGGAAAGATGTTTTGCAGATGCTAAAGACCATGGATGCCAGTCCAGACTACCATATCCAACAAAACTTTCAATCACCATAGATGGAGAAAACAAGATATTTCATGACAAAACTAGATTTAAACAATACCTAACCACAAATCCATCCCTACAGAAAGTACTAGAAGGAAAACTCCAACCCAAGGAAGCTAGCTACACCCACAAAACCAGACAATAGATAATCCCACATCAGCAAAACCTAAAGAAGAGAAACACACACACTACCATCACCACCACCAAAACTGAAAAACAACAGGAATTAATAATCACTGGTCATTAACATCTCTTAATACCAATGGACTCAATTCGCCAATAAAAAAGACACAGGCTAACAGAATGGATATAAAAACAGGATCCATCCTCCTGCTGCATGTAAGAAACACACCTCAACTTCAAAGACAGACATTACCTCAGAGTAAAGGGTTGGGAAAAGATTTTCCAATCAAATGTACCTAAGAAGCAAGCTGGTGTAGCTATCCTAATAACCAACAAAATAGACTTCAAACTAAAATTAAATCAAAAGAGATAGAGAAGAATATTTCATATTCATCAAATGAAATATTCATCACAATGAAGCCTCAATTCTAAACATCTATGCCCCAAATAAAAGGACACTCACATATGTAAAAGAAACATTACTAAAGCTTAAACCACACATCAAACCCCACACATTAATAGTGGGAGGTCCAACATCCCTCTTTCACCAATGGACAGGTCTGCCAGACAGAAATTTAACAGAGAAGTAGGGAACTCAATGTTATGGTTCAAATAACTTAATAGACATCTACAGAACATTTAACCCAAACACAAAAGAACACACCTTCTTCTCAGCACCTCATAGAACCTTCTTTAAAATTGACCACATACTTGGTCATAAAGCAAATATCAACAGATACAAAAAAATTGGAATAACCCCTTGTATCTTATTGAATCACCATGGGTTAAAATTAGAGTTCAACAACACAAACTACAAAAAGCCTACAAACTCATGGAAACTGAACAACTCTCAACTGAATCACCATTGGATCAAGGAAGAAATAAAGAAAGAAATTAAAGACTTCCTAGAATTCAATGAAAATAAATCCACAAGATACTCAAACCTATGGGACACTATGAAAGCAGTGCTAAGAGGAAAGTTCATAGCACTAAGTGCCTACATAAAGAAGTTGGAGAAATCCCACACTAGCAACTTGATAGCACACCTGAAAGCTCTAGAACAAAAAGAAGCAAATTCACTCAGGAGGAGTAGACAGCGGGAAATAATCAAACTCCAGGCTGAAATCAATAAATTAGAAACAAAGAGAACAGTACAAAGAATCAATGAAAAAAAAGAGTTGGTTCTTTAAGAAAATCAATAAGATAGACAAATCTTTATCCAAACTAACCAAAAGGCAGAGAGATAATATTAAAATTAACAAAATCAGAAATGAAAAAGGGGCATATAATAACACACACTGAGGATCCAGAGAATCATTAAGTCATACTTCAAAAACCTGTACTCCTCAAAATTGGAAAATCTAAAAGAAATGGACAATTTTCTTGATAGGTACCACATACCAAAATTAAATAAATACAAAATAAGCAATTTAAATAGACCTATGACCCCTAAGAAAATAGAAACAGTCATTAAAAATCTCCCAACTAAAAAAGGCCCAAGGCCAGTTGGTTTAAGTACAGAATTCTATCAGAATTTCAAAGAAGAGCTAATATCAATGCTTTTCAATTTGTTCCAAACCATAGAAACAGAAGGAACATTGCCAAATGCTTTTTATGAGGCTACAGTTACCCCGATATCCAAACCACACAAAGATGCAACAAAGAAAGAGAATTATAGACCAATCTCCCTCATGAACATTGATGCAAAAATACTCAATAAAATACTGGCAAACTGAATCCAAAAACACTTCAAAAAAATCATCCACCATGGTCAAGTAGTTTTCATCCCAGAGATGCAGGGATGGTTCAACATATGAAAATCTGTCAATGTAATCCACCATATAAACAAATTGAAAGAAAAAAAACCACATGATCATCTCCTTGGATGCTGAAAAAGCCTTTGACAAAATCCAACACCCCTTCATGATAAGGGTCTTGGAAAGATCAGGGATACAAGGAACACACCTAAACATAATAAAAACAATATACAGCAAGCTGACAGCCAATATCAAATTAAATGGAGAGAAACTCAAAGCAATTCCACTAAAATCAGGAACAAAACAAGGCTGTCCACTCTCTCCATATTTATTCAATATAGTAACTCAAGTTCTAGCTAGAGCAATAAGACAATAAAAGGAGATCAAGGGGATACAAATTGGAAAGAAAGAAGTCAAACTTTTACTATTTGGAGATGATATGATAGTATATATAAGTGACCCCAAAAGTTATACTAAGGAACCCCTACAGCTGGTAAACACCTTAGGTAATGTGGATGGATACAAGATTAACTCAAAAAAATCAATAGTTTTCCTATATACAAATGATAAATGGGCTGAGTAAGAAATCAGAGAAACAACACCCTTCATAATAGCCACAAATAATATAAAATATCTTGGAGTAACTCTAACCAAACAAGTGAAAGACTTGCATGACAAGAACTTGAAGAAAGAAATTTAAGAAGATATCAGAAAATGGAAAGATCTCCCATGCTCATGGATCAGTAGGATTAACAGAGTAAAAATGGCAGTCTTACCAAAAGCAATCTGCAGATTCAATACAATCCCCATCAAAATTCCAACACAATTCTTCATGGACCTCGAAAGAACAATACTCAACTGTATATGGAAAAACAAAAAACTCAGCATAGCTAAAACAATTCTGTATAATAAAGGAACTTCTGGAGGTATCATCATCCCTGATTTCAAGCTCTCCTATAGAGCTATAGTAAAAAAAAAAACTACATGGTATTGGCATAGAAGCAGACACATGGATCAATGGAATCAGATTGAAGACCCTGATGTAAATCCACATATTTATGAATGCCTGATTTTTTAAAAAGAAGTCAAAATTACACAATGGAAAAAAGAAAGCATCTTCAACAAATGGTGCTGGCATAACTGAATGTTCGCATGTAGAAGAATGCAAATAGATTCATATCTATCATCATGCACAAAACTCAAGTCCAAGTGGACCAAAGATCTCAACATAAATCCAGTTACACTGAACCTGATAGAAAAGAAAGTAGGAAATAGCCTTGAATGCATTGGCACAGGAGACAACTTCCTGAATATAACACCAGTAGCACAGATGCTGAGATCAACAATTAATAAATGGGACCTCCTGAAACTGAAAAGCTTCTGTAAGGCAAAGGACACTGTTAATAAGACAATATGGCAGCCTACAAAATGGGAAAATATCTTCACCAACTCCACATCTGACAGAGGGCTGATCTCCAAAATATATAAAGAACTCAAGAAACTAGACATCAAAATATCAAACAATCCAATTAAAAAATGAGGTACAGATTCAAACAGAGAAGTCTCAACAGAATAATCTCAAATGGCTGAGAAACACTTAAAGAATTGTTCAACATCCTTAACTATTAGGGAAATACAAATCAAAACTACTCTGAGATACCATCTTACATCTGTCAGAATAGCTAAGATCAAAATGCTAATGACAGCCTATATTGAAGAGGGTGTAGAGTAAGGGGAACACTTCTCCACTGCTGGTGGGAGTGCAAACTTGTACAGTCACTTTGGAAATCAGTATGGTGATTTCTCAGAAAATTGGGAATCAATCGACCTCAAAACCCCGCTATACCAATCTTTGGCATATACCCAAAGGATGCTCAATCATATCACAAGGACACTTGCTCAACTATGTTCATAGCAGCATTATTCATAATAGCCAAAACCTGGAAACAAGCTAGATGCCCCTCAATGGAAGAATGGATAAAGAAAATGTGGTACATTTACACAATAGAGTTTTACTCAGCAGTAAAAAAAAACAATGACATCATGAAATTTGCAGGCAAATGGATGAAACTAGAAAAAATCATCCTGAGTGGGGTAACCCAGACCCAGAAAGGCAAACACAGTATGTACTCACTCATAAGTGGATATTAGATGTAAAGCAAAGGATAACCAGGCTACAATCCAGAGCCCCGGAGAAGCTAGGTAACAAAGAGGACCCTAGGAGGGATGCATGGATTTCCCTGGGAAAGGGAAATAGATGAGATCTCCTGGGTAAACTGGGGGCAGAATGGGGGTGGAGGGATGGAGAGATAGGAACATGAGGGATTGGGTTGGTCAAGTTGGGGGCGGGACAGAGGGGGAGAGTAATAAAAGAGATATCTTGATAGAGGGGACCATTTGGGGGTTAGGGAGAAATCTGGTGCCAGGGAAACTCCCAGGAATCCACAAGGATGACCTTAGCTAAGACTCCTAGCAATAGTGGAGACAGTGCCTGAACTGGCCTCTTGTAATCAGACTGGTGACTATCCTATTTGTCATCAGAGAGCATTCATCCAGTAACTGATGGAAGCAGATGCAGAGATTCACAGCCAAGCACTGGGCCAAGCTCCAGGGGTCCAGTTGATGGAAGAGAGGAGGGATTGTATGAACAAGCAGGGTCAGTATCATGGTGGGGAAACCCACAGAGAAAGCTGACTTGAGCTAATGGGAGCTCACAGACTGGATCAACAGCTAGGAAGCCTGCATGGGACCGACCCAGGCCCTCTGCATGTGTGTGACAGTTGTGTAGCTTGGTCTGTTTGTGGGGCCCCTAGCAGTGGGATCAGGACCTGTCCCTGGAGCATGAGCTGGCTTTTTGGAACCTATTCCCTATGGTGGGATGCCTCGCTCAGCCTTGATGCAGGGGGAGGAGCTTGGCCCTGCCTCAAGGTGATATGAGATGCTTTGTTGACTCCCATGGGAATGGAGGAGGAGTGGATGGGAGTGGGGGATAGGCAGGAGGTAGGGGGAGGGAACAGGAAGAGAGGAGGGAGGGGAAACCGTGGTTGATATGCAAAATAAATGAAAAATTTTAATTAAAAAAAATGTGTTAACTCTAATCTCCCTATCCTCAAAAAAAAAAAAAAATCTATTACCAGCAAGAAAGCAAGCATAAGATGCACACGGACATAAACTAATAACAATGGTAAAAGCTGAGCTCTACACCCACACCTTTCCACACCTGTGCAAACTGCTGCAGCCAATCATGAAAGTGAGATTTCTAGCACCGGTCTAATTAGCCACAGAGCCCATGATCCAGTAATTCTCCTCCATGACTCATATCCCAAAGCAGTGATCAGGATGGTCAGTGAGGTCTGTACAAGGATGTCCATTGCTGAGCTGAGTTGCTATACTGGTGCAGTAAGGAGTCCAGAGCGCATCACCAGACAGAAAGCATGCAGGTGACGTCCACCACGGCACATAACACAGCAGACACACACGGAGAAACCAAGGGTGACGGTGCAATGTGAAACACATTACATTAACTCAGTTCTCTCCATCTGGGCCCAAGGAGAAGAGTATTTGAACAAACAAACAAAAAAAAGGTTTATCCTCTCATGGTTTACTGGGTATAGAGTTTTAATTTAAGAAGATGAAAGGGCTAAGAAATGGATAGTTGCCGGGCGGTAGTGGCGCATGCTTTTAATCCCAGCACTTGGGAGGCAGAGCCAGGTGGATCTCTGTGAGTTCGAAGCCAGCCTTGTCTACAGAGCAAGATCCAGGACAGGCACCGAAACTACACGGAGAAACCCTGTCTCGAGAAAATCCAAAAAAGAAATGGATAGTGGTAGTGACTGCGTAATAATACAAATGTTCTTTTTTAAAAAAATTTGTGTGTGTGAGTACATGGTGTGTGTGTGTGTGTGTGTGTGTGTGTGTGTGTGTGTGTGTGTACATATTTATACACATTTTCTGAAAGGGTGTATGAGGTGTACATGTTTGTGAATGTGCAAATATTTATACAAGTGCACACAATCATGCATATGTATGCAAGTGTGTGCAGACCTAGGCCACAGACAATGTCAGGTGTCTTCCTCAGCCTCTCTCCACCTTATTCTTTCCTACTTCATATTTCTGCAACTTGCAAGATTAGACAGGATCTCTCATCGAATTTGGAGTACACCAATTACATAGGCTGGCTAGGCAATGAGCTCCAGGAACTTCTCTGTCTCCACTGCCCCAGCGCTGGGGTTTGAGATGCACACTTCCATCTCCACCACCCCAGAAACAGGGTTAGAGATGCACACTTCCGTCTCCACTGCCCCAGCAGTGGGGTTAGAGATGCACACTTCCATCTCCACCACCCCAGAACCAGGGTTATAGATACACACTTCTGTCTCCACTGCCCCAGCACCAGTGTTATAGATGCACACTTCTGTCTCCACTGCCCCAGTGCTGGGGTTAGAGATACACACTTCCGTCTCCACTGCTCCAGCACCAGGGTTAGAGATACACACTTCCGTCTCCACTGCTCCAGCACCAGGGTTAGAGATGCACACTTCCATCTCCACTGCTCCAGCACCAGGGTTAGAGATGCACACTTCCATCTCCACTGCCCCAGTGCTGGGGTTAGAGATGCACACTTCCGTCTCCACTGTCCAGTGCTGGGGTTAGAGATGCACACTTCCGTCTCCACTGCCCCAGTGCTGGGGTTAGAGATGCACACTACTATGTTTTGCTTTCCACTTGGGCCTTGAAGACTGAACACAGGTTTCTTATGCTTGTTCCACGGGCATCTCACTGACTGTGCTATCGTATTGCCATTGTACACTTAAAGTGCTTTAATATTGTGTTACATATATTTTAAAAACATTTCCTTTATAATACAAAGCTACTAATCTCTACTCCATCTTTATACTCCCCTTTACAGACTCCTGCCTAATACCAAATAATTT
This sequence comes from Peromyscus californicus insignis, assembly GCF_007827085.1. NCBI lineage: Eukaryota > Metazoa > Chordata > Mammalia > Rodentia > Cricetidae > Peromyscus > Peromyscus californicus. Next base: position 52,112,322 of record NW_026294447.1, on the reverse strand, counting down.
CAACAATCTTTTACACGCAACATTATCTAAATGGAATGGAATACCTTGTTTCTATCAAAACCCGTGACAAGATTCCTGGAAGCACTATTACACTTACTTGGGCAATTCCTGCAATAAATGCATTAAAGCACGTTGACAGGCGCATTTTTTGGGGTGCAATCATGAAGCAGCCTTCCTGTTGGTCGTAGCCGAGTAAGACGTAGAGGTGCCTCTTGACCGTGTTGAAGGCCTTTGCACTGCTAATGTCTGACTCAGCACTGCTCTCATCCTTGGCCATGAACTTCATGAGCACTGTAATCAGCTGGTGAACTGTCTGGTGGTCAATGCCAGCATCTTCTGGGAGCAAGTCCTTGATGGTGTTGTCGTTCTCAGGAGACTGTTGTCCTGTCAGTGGAAGGAACACAGTCAGCGTGCAGTTATGTCCCCTCATTCGAGTTCACATCAAGCTGTCACCTGACATTGACAAATTTCCCTCCTTTCTGCTCCTACTACGCACGTAAAAGTTCTGTTCTAGACGAGAAAGGGAAGGCTCAATATGGCTCCTAAGCAAAACGTCATTCCTGGGGGTGGTAGCTACTGTCTCCATCATTAAGCAAGTTACTCAGGAGTGAGACAGGAATGGAAGTAAAACTGAAGAACTATACAGCAACACTATCCTCAAATTAGACAAATAGCTAACAAACTTTGCACTTAGCAATTCTTAGTACAGTGGCAAAGTTGTATCCTCAGTGATGGGGACAGAGAAGGCTCTGTCCAGTTTGTACACTGTGTTTAAGATAAACCCCAGAATAAGAGGCTAAATTTCACTAAGCATAAAAAGATCCACTGGGGGATTTTATTTAAATTATTGTCTCAATCCAATAATGTTCATGAGTCAGCTGTGGCAAAATAATGTTTTTTTCCAAATGTTGAGAGATTCAGCAGTGTGTAGCCTTTGAATTACAAATGGCCAATGATAAGTCCTGCAGTATGTAATGAGACACAGAGGGGAAGGAGAGAGAGCTCTCAAAAACATTAAAAAACAAAGCAAAATAAAAAAACACCACAAGGTGAGCTGAGAGGTCACATGGAAGAAAAAGCACCCTAGTCCTTGGCTTCCTCTTAAACTCCTGGTTTTACCTGAGCCGCACACAGGCCTTCTAGCCTGCCCCACCTCTTCCACTCGGTGGTTTGGTTTAGGACTTCCAGGGAAGGAAGAATCTTATTTACTCTCCTGTATTTATTTATGTTTGGGAGATTTTTCAAAGCACTCTGCAGCCTGTCCTTTTGACAAACGAGTAGAATTTCTAAATTAAAATTAAATTTAAGTTTTTATGTAGTAGGTTATTAGAGCTGGACACGAGCATCCTCATCTCTTCATGCAAGGAAAAGTCCAGCAGAGTGAGAACAAGCACTGGGCGCAAACTTTCACAAACCTAGCCTTGGTTGCATCTATTATAATTATGCAAATTATGTAAATTTTGATGTAAAAAATGATGCAACAGAGATCCAGGGAGTGATCTATATCCACTAGTGCCTCAGTTAATTTGGCAAATTCTGTCTTTCAGGGTCCCACGAAGAGAAGCAAAATAGAAGCATTGTTTCCTTATACTGCAGAACTGGTCTGTCTAATGGCCACTTTACTGTGGGACAGTGGCACCAATCTGTCTAACGGCCACTTCGCTCTGGGACAGTGGCACCAATCTGTCTAACGGCCACTTCTCTCTGGGACAGTGGCACCAATCTTTTTAATGACCACTTCGCTCTGGGAAAGTGGCATAAAGTAATGCTGAATCAAGTTACCAATTACACGTCAACATGGCCTGCGTAGGTGGTAGCAAACTTGGTCAGCTACTTTCCCTGTGTCTTCAGAAGGATGTTGATCTACCCACAGATATACGAGGAGGAGGTAGTTGAAGGTCAAGAGCATGCAGAACCAACTAAGTCTAAGGGGAACCTTCTGACACTTGTCATTATGGCCCCAAGACATTAACATTTTCTGTCTCATCAGTCTGTCCACAAAGGCATGCATACATGCAATATGCATACATGCAACATGCCTTAGGAATTTTCCCCATTAAAATCATTTTTAAAGCACCTAAGAATTTGTTTCACACATGAATAATCCATAGCATCATTATACTGAGGTATTTATCATGAATCAAATTATGTGGAACACCTTATTTCAATGAAAGACCAGAAAGGTCCAATTTCATCCCATATTACAGTTAAACTGAATGTTTGTAAGATTTGATCAAAAGCAATTCTTATGTAAATCTCTGAAAAACAAAACACACACATATAGAGAGAACTCTTTTATCTTTTTGGTTTTGATTTTTTTTTTTTTTTTTTTTTTTTTGGTTTTTCGAGACAGGGTTTCTCTGTGTAGCTTTGCGCCTTTCCTGGGACTCACTTGGTAGCCCAGGCTGGCCTCGAACTCACAGAGATCCGCCTGGCTCTGCCTCCCGAGTGCTGGGATTAAAGGCATGCGCCACCACCGCCCGGCTTGGTTTTGATTTTTGTTGTTTTGTTTTTTGTTTTTGATTTTTTTTTTTTTTTTTTTTTTTTTTTTTTGTAGCCCGGGCTGTTCTGGAACTCACTCTATAGACCAGGCTGACCTCAAACTCAGAGATCTGTCTGCCTCTGCCTCCCAAGCACTGGGATTAAAGGTGTGTGCCACCACCACTAGTGAGAGAGAACTCTTTTTATCATTAAAAAGTTGAAAAAAAACTGTCTACTTTGTGGGGTTAGAGATTTGGCTCATCAGTTAAGAGCACTAGCTGCTCTTGCAGAGGACAGGGGTTCAGTTCCTAGCATCCACACCATGCAGTTCACAGGCCCCTGTGACTTCAGACCCAGAGACTCTAGCTCCCTCTTCTGGCCTCTAAGGCACCTACACACATGTGGTGCACATGTAAACAAGCAGGTATACACACACACATAAGTAGAAAATACATATTTTTAAAAACTACTTTTGATTTCCCCCTTCTGGGGTATTATTTTACAATTAGAATAATACTATTGCTTCAGGTAAATTGGTTTAAAAAAAAGGTGTGACAAGTGCATGCATCTAGGTTCCATGTGGGTCCAATGTCACTACAGTAGCAGGCAATCCTGCTGGGGCAGGGTTTCAGCACTCAATTTCTTTTAGCTCTGGGGTGCAGGCTTTAGAAGAGCACGCATCTCTCAGGCCTGCCTGGTTCCTTCATGTCTAGCATAATTTGACTCCTAAATGGAAGCAGGGATGGTGTAACTACTTTGATCTTAGTCCTAATACTCTAGGGACATCAGAATAGAGAGAGTCCTGCCTCCATCTCATTCTGTCTCAAGTCACAGGCGAGAAAACAACTCATCAAACTCCATCTTAACTAGTTCAAAACTCTCCTTCCTATTACAAGGGGCGTGATTTTTTTTTAATTCCCAGCAAATGGTATTTTTTAATAACTGAATATCATTTCATATGTGTCCTCATTTCAGTGATCAGTGCTTCGGAGTGATGCTTGCTGCTTTTAGTCTGCCTTCCCTCAACAGTCATAACGAGAGACCCTTAACAAGTCATTGAATGTACTTATCCCCGTGCATATAGTAAAACACTATTTCTTATTCCATTAATCTGCCCCTCTCACCCTGGACATTGCAAGTCTGCATTTAGCTCATCATCTTCCATTAGAATAGAGTGGACTTATGACAGACACACACTTCTTAAGGGAAACTGACCCAGGTCAAATCCCTATAAAAAATAAACTGTACAAACTGGATGGGCTGTTATTTATTACTACTTGAATGATCTATAAAAGATGTACAATTTCCATTTTAAAACCAAATACCTACAACTAAAGGCATGACAATTAGAGCACCCGTTAGTTTTCAATACTAATATATGTGTTTTTTCCTTTATCTTCCTTAACCATAGTGATTCATGTTAAAAGGTTTGACTTTATTTCCGTAAATGCAAGTATAGACATCATTGTAATTCTGGAGGCAGAGCTAGTCTACCATAATTTAGTGTGGACTGGGTTCTCCACAGCTCGTTCACGGAGTGGAGTAACTGACTGAAACTCTGAAGCAGAATACAACATCACAGATTCAGGTTATTGGCACTAGGTAGAATCTGCTTTTTCCAGATGTATCTCCTAGCCCTCCCATCCTCCACTTGCCCGAATGCTCAGCACTCCCCCAAGCTGGGCTACTTATGGATTTCAGAAGAGCCAATGCTAGCCCACCCTCATCTTTGCTCACAGTGATCTCGGTCCATCCACTCCCGTGTTTTGTGCGATGAATCTACTTCCCAGAAGCCATTCTTATCCCTATGCCCACCCACACTCCCCCCAGTAATTGGACATGGTCCCTATATTCTGTTGTGTTTCAAAGATACGAAAAGAGGGGAGCTAGAGGCAGGAAAAAAAGAGGAAATTTTCCTTTAGCATTTCCCAAATATCTTTTATGCAAGGCAGAACTTTATCTATCCATTGTTTATTTTCCTTGTAAATACATACATGACTTGGAGGTATGTGCTATGTCTTATCCATCTTAGCAGCCTTCACAGAGCACAGGATGCTATCCCACATGTAGTAGATATTTAATGTTCACAAGTGTCTAATATAATATTCCAGCTCTTGTCTTCTATATAAGAGAAAAATTGAGGTCCCAAAACAGAAAAAATAATGTGGGAACATGCCTCTGTATGAACTGACTCACTGACCTTTCTTTCAAGATAATGCGTGACAATCAGGCAGGGAAAGTGGAGACCATTTCCATGAGTTTGTTCCTACATTTGGCCCAGAAAATTCAAGGTCAAATGCTACATTCCAATCTTATTTCCTCACTTATGTGTCAACTTAAACCTTTCTCATAGCAGTTCCAATGTGTGTGTGTGTGTGTGTGTGTGTGTGTGTGTGTTCCTACTACTGCAGAAGGGCTGGGAAGCTGACCTCATAGTTCACACGCTCCTCCATCCTGCTCTTGCCTCATCCTAGCCTGTGTCCTATCACCATGTGTTTATACTCTGTCCTGGTTATGGGTTTTTATTTTGTTTTGTTGTTTGTTTGTTTGTTTGTTTGTCAACTTGACACAAGCTGGAGTCATTTTAGAAGAGTGTCTCTCATCTGAGAAAATGCCCCCATCAGATTCCTGTAGATAAGTCTGTGGGGCATCTTCTTGATTAATGATTGATGTGGGATGCTCCAGCCCACTGTGGGTGGTGCCATCCCTGGATAGGTAGTCCTAGATGATGGGGAGCAAGCCAGTGAGCAGCACTCCTCCATGGCCTCTGCTTCAGTTCCTGCTTCTAGGTTCCTGCCTTGAGTTCCTACCCTGACTTCCCTTCATGATGGACTGTAAGCTGTAAGATGAAGTCAATCCTTTCTTCCCATGTGTTCAGGCACGGTGTTTTATCACAGCAACTGAAGACAAACTATGGCAGTGTCCACCCGTGAAAACCTGGATGGAAAGCCCCCTGTGGCTTCAGCTGATGAAGTGCCCTCCTGCTGCATCTGATGAGTAGCACTTTCGCTCCAACTAAGCACTCTCTGATGGTCACATTTATGCCCCTTACTTGCCTATAAGCAAGTTGAGATGGTAAACATCTCTCTGGATCTTTGTGCTCTGTGCTTCCTGGTAGAGTAGATGGAGAAAAGTTTGTTCAGTAAAAGGTACTTCTCAAAACTATTATTGTAAACACAAGCGTTCCTATAGAAACAACTGGTACCTTAGTGGTCAACAGGCACTTTGCAAGTAAGTGAGCTGAATAGTAAATCATCTGCAGGACAAGAGAGCTCAGAGAAGTTGTTTGAAATTCCAGGCTAGGCCACTAAAGAGGAAGCAGGACAGGCCAATGCAAGACACTTTCACCAGTTCTAACTAGCATGAAGCAGCTTTTCTTTTAAGTGTAAGTATGAGTAAGGAGATTTCCAAATTTCTCTACCGGCTGGAAGAACGCATGCTCTGAGAGGACTGACGCAGCCTGGGAAAGGACTTTTATATGGACACTGTAGCAGGCCTGAATACCAGGTCAAGCAGATCAATGTCCTCATGTGCTACGAGGCCGAAGCCCACAGAGCCAACATCAGGAGGCCCCTCCTGTAGTGGAAAGCAAGCAGCCGAGTCTTGTGTGTACAACTACTAGTCATGTTCCAAACTGATGTGATCTTAAGCCAATCACTAAGCAGAATTATGGAATACTACAATGGTTCAGTTTTCTTGTCTGTACATAGAGTGGAAAAAAAAAAAAAAACTTACATGTACCCAAAGGTTCGGTAAAGTAAAAGTTAGGCATTTGTGTAAATACACTATAGGTGAAGAGACATAAAACATGTATGAAATATGTTTATATCCTCTTACTTTCCAGTTATTCATCTCAGGGGATGATAAACACGGTAGGACTGAGCATTTTATATTCATGTGGTTGGCACTGTTCATTCAGTATCGATCGAGCTTATAGACCTTGTGAACCATGCACCCCACTAACCTTCAGTGGGCATTGTAGACACACAAAGCTGAGGTGCTCACAGTATTAGTGAAAATACACCTTACATAACTGCACAAATGTCAGGCCAGCAGTTATGGAGTCTGACATCAGAATGAGTTCCTGCGTGCACTGGCCACATATGCCATAGAAATAGGGAGTTCAGGAACTCTGGGTGTGAGACCCAGGTCTGTCACCAACAAATCTGTGACATCTATCCCTTTATGAGAAACTCAGTTTCTTCTCCTATGCAACGGGAATGTTAGGGCACCCCCAATGTTAGCTATCACACTCCATGAGTATTATTTATATGCACAAAAGATTTGGTTTGGCTCCCATACATTACAGAGGAATGCAGCTTTCTACAGGCCTTGCAGGATATACTGTCTATCTATAGAAACCTTCTGCTTTATTGGCTGTAAGTCCTATGGAAAGGCTAATCTTAGAAAATCATACACTGTAAACCCAGAGCCCCAGAGTTCAGCCTAAACACCAACTAGAAAGCTCTTTACTGCATAATTAAACCACACCTGGTTTATGTCAGGCCTAATCACTAGCCAGTCTGCACAGAGGGGCTCACTGACCAGACTAAACAGAAGTCTGTTTGTTAAGCAGCAAGCTCTTCTGTTTCCCTCTACCCTGCTCCGTCTTCTGATGGAGCATTCCTTCGCTTCCAAGTGAAAAACATCAGGATCCTGGCAAGGATAATTTAAAGATGCAACAGTAGTTCCATATGCCTTAAGAGCTAGGCCAACTGCTACCAAGCTAGGCAAGTTTTCCCTGCCCTGTTATCACGTGGGTTCTCTCCACACAAGTCTTTTTAAACACAGATGCTGTCTGCCTCTTGCCACCTGGTCCTTGGCGGGATGATGCGCTGCTTGAGACTTTCTTAACCTCAGCAAACACGTGGACATTTTCCTACAGAGATGTGAGGGGCTCCTTTGGTTGAATTGTTTAAATAGATAATAATAAACAAAGACTGGACTTTCAAGAAGTGTGGACCAAAAGACCAGCCTCAAGATAAAATGGAGGAAATATATAAAACTGCCTAAGAATTTTCTCCAAAAGGCTTCACTAAAGGGGAACCAGATGGACCTCACCTTTCTTTCTTTAGAAGATTTATTTATTTTTTATGTGTATGAATTCTTTGCCTACAGGTATATAAGTGCACTGTATGTGGCCTATGCCTGGTGCCCTAAGAGGCCAGAAGAGTGTATCAGATCCCATAGAATTGGAGTTACAGACAATTGTGAACCATCGTGTGGGTGCTGGGTATTGAACCTGGGTCCTCTGCAAGAGCAGCCAATGCTCTTAACCACTGATCCATCTCTCCAGCCCAGATCTCCCTTTCTAATGACACTGGGTGCCACTAGATCAGAAGTTCTTATAAATTCCCCTCTCTTCTCTCTCTCCTCAAAGAAGAGACAGGTATAAATCAAAGAGGGACTCAGCCACATGTTTGCCATTCTGTATCTTTAGATCCCTTTCAAAAAAGAAAGGAGACTTTTTTGCCCCATCTACTTCCTGTATTCACAGTCTCTGGGACCTTTTCATCTCTCCAACTCCTGAATTTCTGTGTTTTGAGTGTCTGTTTTCTAATGTGCAATACTCATGATCTTCAAAGTCTCCTTATTTAAATCTTTTCTCAGAGTGTCAGTCAATACCACTCTAAAAAGTTTTAATTTAAAGTCATACTCAAATAAAAATCCAAATGTTTGTAGAACGATACATAGGTGAGTCACTGAGGTTGATGTGCCAGACATGCAGATGTTCAGAAACTCACAGTCCTCTCAGTGAATGTTGGCACTGTGTGGACAGCATTCAGTTAGTAATGTCCTTGCCAATATCTGCTCAACACTTGGGATACTTCATGCTAAGTTATAACACAATAAGGAATGTGACATGATAAGTTACGCTATGTCACCCTAAAAAAGACCTTCAAATCCTCCAAACAACGGAAATGCTCCCAAGGGACAGAAATGCACAGACTTGCAAGGAATAAGAGCAGCTACGAGGATGAGCAGATGGTGGTTCAAACATAAAACCTTTCAAAATGCAAATGAAGTGTATGTTTTACCTAAAGAAAACTCTTACCTACGAACACAGTGTTTCTATGTGTAACTTACACATACAAACATAAGTCATATAGTAGCAAGGAGCACAATCCTAATCACACCTGCTGTCTGTGGGGAGGTGGGCAATTAGATGCTTCTTACTGGACCAAGAGTCAATGGGATCAGAAACCATCTGCTTAGAAAACGATGTAAAGATTTGGCACACCAGCAGTTCAGACACTTGAGCATTGAGAATGAGACCCTTTTGAGGCTCACAAATCCTAACATCACTCTGGTCCAGTGAGAAACACTGCGTTCTTTACCTTGGGAACCTATGATAAAGACACTTGTGCACGGCCCTTCAACGTCAGAAGTACCCACCTGGCGTCTGTTCAGGTGTCCCACCGAGAGCTGGAGCAGACTGCTCATGCCTGGTCAACCTCACAGCTTAAAAATCAACAACAACTCTATTTAAATAAGCATTAAACACAAGTTGAGCCTAGAAAAATACTCAGTGCTGGCTGCTCTGGATAGCAGAAGCAAGCTTAGTTTTCTTATTTGTAATTAACATCACATAAAAGATGTTTACTCCAAAATGTCTGTGTTTTGTTTCTGATCTCAAGAAAACCCCTTAATGTTATTTGGATTCTAAAAGCATCAAAGAGGCTGTGTGAATTAATAATAAGGAATACCGATAAATAAAATGAATACCCCAAACTCATCAGTTAGGTTATTAAAGGGCTGGAAAACTGATATAAAAGTTGCAGTTAATTTAACTTAGGGTAGGCGCCCTCCATCTAGCAGCAGCTTCTCCCAGGGCCACTATGAATTATTCCTCAGTGTGATTCACTTTGCTCCCTAAGAAGCTAAGGCTATTAATTACTTTAAAGGCTTTCAACCGACTCTTCTAAGATTCAAAATACCACATACTCAGAGCTTGTCATAAAAAAGAAAAACGTAGCAAAGAAAATCAAATCATATTTATGATTAACATGATTATGTTATATAAAGCTGTTCTCTAATAAATGCCAATGAAAATGCAAATCTTTCTGCTTTGGACAGGAGAAGTGTGCTTAAGGTGTTCACTTCATGGGTGTTATTTAAGATTAAATCATCTAAATATACTCATTCATCCATAGTGATTTAGTTCTGCAGGCTTTATTATTTGCCACTTATGTGCTGCTGTTAAACACTAGTATTTATCCAGTCATTTGGTTATTTAAGGAAGTGTACTCTCTTCAAAAATATAATATAAAGACCTTTATAAAATAAATGTGTATGGTCTTTTTAAATAGACAAAAAGCTTATTTACATTTATAAGTTATCTGAAGTTGAGTAGAAATCCAACTTCTCTTCAGCATGATTTTTCTTTTGCAAAAGCCACCATTTTTACTGGTTTTTCTGGAGGCTTATGTGGTTGCTCCTAGCACTCATAAAATGACAATCATTCAAAGTTTGAACACTGCCCCTTTAGCTGCATGGCTTTTGTTATCTAAGTCTCATTCAGAAAGCCCCAGGTTCCCAGGCTGCCCTGCTGGTCAGCCTTGAATTGTAGTCTAACACGCAAAAATCAACGTCTCCTCTAAGGCTCCCACCAAGCAGCACTGGATCTGCTTCCCTCTATATTTCATAACTATTGCTATACCAGTCTAGATTTTGCACCCACAAACTAGAGAAAGCCACCCGTGACTTTTACGTCAATGGGGTGATTTTTCCCAAGACTTTGAGGGCCAACCTTGATGGACAGGCTCAGTTTGCAAACTGTGCTACTTTCTGTGAACATTTGACAAGACACGTTAGCTCAGAAAGACATTAAGCAGACATCACAGGAGGAAGAAGGAAGATACTCAACGGATTTTGGAAGTCAGGGTCTCAGGGAGGGAGAGTGCCCTCTTGGATTCTGCGGGCCCCTTAACGCTGTCCCTCAGAGACCGCACGCTCTTCTGACGGTTTCTTGCAAAGCGTGCCCTCTTGATTTTCCACAACGCAGCATCACTGAGGTTGGCAACGTTGGTTCTCACAGCAGTGATGGCTTTGCAAAAAGAATGAAAGACGTTATTCTTCTCCTTGGCTGGCCATGTGATTCAGCTTTTTTTAAATAACCCATCTGAGTTTCAGGATAAGAAGACATCGTTCATGTGTGCATGAATCATTCACCGCCCTCTAAGACCATGACGTGTCTTACCGTAAAAAATCATGACTACTCTCTATCATGACTATCATTTTCCTGTTTAATTCATGAGGTTTGATTATCTAATTTTGTTATGTTTTGCTCATAAATTTAGAGCCACAAGCAACTGAATAATAAGCAGATGGGAGTTTGCACAGTACAAATGTGCCTCACAAAACTATTCACAGATATAATCAACATAATAACTACTTAATACTTAAGACATTCACAGATGGTTACTATGTGTCCTCCAGAAAGTGAGAGAAATTCACATCTGAGACCACCGTAACATATTAAATCTACAGATTAGCATCATAAGCACTCAACAGTTGAGGAACTGAGTACATGAGGTCAAGACATTCTCTTTCATGTGGAAAACAAGCTACATGCCAAGTGTCATCTACTTACTTAGCAAAAAAAGAAAAAGAAAAAAAATGGTGCTGGGACTGCTTACAGCAAGTCTTTTGTCTCACTTACTTGTAGGAAAAGGAAATTCTTTGTTACAATCCAAGTGTAGCTGAGCTTCTAAAGAAAGTGTCTCAAATCTGTTGACAAAGAACTCCCAGCTCAAAGCAGGAATATCTTGCTTAAGGAAATGCAAGAGTAAAAGCTTGCTCAGGATGGTGGGTCGGTCTTTAACTACAGTGTCAAACTGGAAGTCAAGGCAGAGACAGAGACCCTGGAAAAGAGGGATCAGACAAACATCTAAGAGCCGTCAAAGAATGTACACCAGGTAGTCGATGGAACAAGGCAATATTCCCCAAAGCAAAATTACCCGTCTGGAATCTTTCTGATCACAAGTATTGAAAGGGGGGAAATGCACAAGAGAGTTTCTCCTGATTTCAGAATACCTCTTCAATTTGGTCCAGAAATATCAACTAAATGTATGCCACTTATTTTCTAAATACTAAATAACATCCACTTATTCCAAATACCAGTGCTTCTTTCAAATATCTGTATCTTTTACTGAGAAGCATACTTTCACCATTATATTTTATTCTATTTGTGTGTGTGTGTGTGTGTGTGTGTGTGTGTGTGGCCTTGGAGTAGGTGTGTCCTTGTTGGAGGAAGTGTGTCACTGGGGGTGGGCTTCAAGGTGTCAGAAGCTCAATCTAGGCCTAGTGTCTCACTGTCCCTTTCTGCTGCCGGAGGATCCGGATATAGAACTTTCAGTTACCTCTCCAGCACCATGTCTGCCTGCACACTGCCATGTTCCCTGCCGTGATAATACTGGACTAAATCTCTGAACTGTAAGCCAGTCCCAATTAAATATTTTCCTTTATAAGAGTTGGCCATGGTGTCTTTTCACAGCAATAGAACACTAACTTAAGACAGGATGGAACATCTATTTCTTTAGTCAATGACCTTTTCTTTTAAACTTATTTAAATTTAAAAATGTAACTTATCCAGCCATCCCGTTCATCCATGCTACCATCACTTAATGAGTAGCCCTAAGCAAAGGAAGGTTATCAACTGCCTGGAAAGTCAACTGGGAAGAACTATCTAGAGGACAGCTGAGTTTCATAGGCACAGTGTGCCTTGGGCAGCACAGCCAGATCCAGATCCTACACAGATGATTCTTTCTTCTTGCTTGGTCTTACAACAAATGAAAACTCTTTCTACTAGAGAGAATGAGGGAAGACAGTAAGGGAGAGAAAAAGAAGGGAGAAAGGAGAAAAAGTTAAGAACATGGGCTTTATTACTAGTCAAACTGGAGTCTGTTTCAGGGTCATGACTCTGAAAACTGGACTTTGCCTTCCCAACCTCCAGCTTCCCCAAAAGTAACCATGGGAACATACAAAAAGCTATTCTGAGGGTTAAGGGAGGTCCTGCATGACAGGACACCCCTACCCCTCCCTGGCAATGGAGTACTTGCCTGGCAAATGTTAGCTCTTGCTATTGTTATCAGTTTTGATAAGAACAATAAAATTCAAACCAGTATCAATGTAGAAGAACAGTAGAGACCCTAGTCCTGGCTGGCACTAATGCACTGTGTGCCCTTTGCTAAGTCCTATCATCTCTCTGAGGTTTGCTTTCTTATTACAGTAGAAGGTTATCACAGAAGATAAATCACAACCCTCTCCAGGTCACCTCTACTATGTCTCTTTGGTTTTGATTCACGATATTTCGTGTGGTGGTATTCTTACCCTATTGTACTTCACTTCGATTCCATTTAGCATCTAGCCTCTAACAGCAGCTCCAGGCCAGAGGCCAACTGGATAGTACGGAATGAACCAGCCTACTTTAGAAAATGTGCTCCTCGACTTCCTGCCACATACAACAATTACATGTGTCTACAGATTTTATCAGCATGTGGAAAAAAAACATTTAAAAAAGTTGTATCAGTAAATAAAACAAGCTACCTTTAATAAGATATGGTTCTGGGAGAGTCTGGGGTAAAATAGATCTCTCCTTGTTTTCATTATAACAGAACAAGCACACATTGGAACACACACAGATCTCTGCTACCACCATCACCAATATCACGAGTTTGCATGGTGCTATAGTCTGAATGTTTGTGTCCACTCCGCTAAAAGGTTCATTATGCTGAAACTCAACCACTTATGTGATAACATTAGAAAGAGAGTTTGGGGGAGACGACAAAGCCATGTGGCTAGATTCCTCACAAATAGGATTCTTGTCCTTAAACAAAGGCCCAGCCATAGTTAAAGGCATCATCTATGAACCAGAAAGTAGCCCTTACCAGACACTGAATCTACAAGCGCCTTGATCATGGACCTCCCAGACTCCAGGATTACACTACATAAATTTCTATGGTTTTATGAGCCACCCCGTTTATGGTATTTTGATGGAGCACAGCTAAACAAGACAGTGACAAAGTCAATGAGTTGATAATGTTGACAGACAACATTATCAGAGAACACACATCCCCCATCACCTGCAGGGCTGGCCTCTTTATGGTGTCGAGCAGGAGACCTGCTCTGGTGGCCACTGCGGGGTTGACATCCTCCACAGCTGTCAGAAAGCAGCAGAAGGCATGTGCTAGTGAGTACTTCAGCAGGTGGTTTTTGGTCACTGAGTGAATATCCAAAAACCTACAAATGACAGCTACTTTTTCCACTGCAATATAAAATACAGAGGACAAGAGGTATAAGTGTATATACTAACATATATTGAAAAAAATTTACACTTACTTATTTAAAATACTATTTCACTTATTTACTTGCAGGTGAGGCATGTATGTGACACAGAGCATGTGAGGAGATCAGAAAACAACTGTGGGAGATGGTTCTCTCCTTCCACCATGTGGTCCCAGAGGACTCAGCTCAGCTCCTCAGACTTGGGGCAAGTACCTTTACCAGCCCTTGCACCATCACACTGGCCATGTATTGACATCTAGTTAGGTCTCATAAGAACTGAACCCCATAAGAAAAAAGTAAACTTGGGGCTCCTACATGGAGATTTTAAATATCAGGAATGAAGCCCAAAACAACAGTTTCTAAACTGAACATCTGGTCTACCTTATGACCCAGGGGATTTTTTAACAATGGAGAAGTACCTGCTTCAAACCTCATCTTCCAGTCTTTGCTGTTGAAGTTGCCGTTTATGATTGTCCAGAATATGTCAGCACCATGAGGAAGTGACAGAGCGTGAAGAAGGAGAGGTACCGCCAGTGAAGACAGCTGAGAGAACTCAGACTTGACGACTCTCCACAGGCTGGGAAATCAAGCAGCAGCAAAGGCATTATAGTCATCTCCACTTGTTCAGAAGGAAAGAGTCTAGTCTCTTAACTCAGTGGTTCTCAACCTGTGGGTCTTGATCCATTTGGGGGGGAGGGTCAAATGACCCTTTCACAGGGGTCACCTAAGACCATCAATTTACATTATGATTCATAACAGTAGCAAAATTATAGTTATGAAGTAGTAAGGAAAATAATTGTATGGGTGGGGTGTCCCCACCACATGAGGAACTGTATTAAAGGGTTGCAGCATTAGGAAGGTTGAGAAGCACTGTCTTATGGTAGGTGTAGACAGTAGGCGATGGTAGGAAGTACTGGGTAAAAGGGCTCCCATCCACAAGACTATAATCCTCCAACAAACATCTGTGTTTAGATCTGTTAATGTTTTCTGAAGAAATTACTTTTACGTAACAATATTGAAAAAAATAACAAAGTTTTAATTCCATCTACAAATTCAGCTATATAAATGAATTAAGTAATACAGAAAAGTAAGTTATATTAAGATGATAGTGTGTGCCGGGCGGTGGTGGTGCACACCTTTAATCCCAGCACTTGGGAGGCAGAGGCAGGCGGATCTCTGTGAGATCGAGGTCATCCTTGTCTCCAAAGAGAGTTCCAGGAAAGGCGCAAAGCTACACAGAGAAACCCTGTCTCGAAAAAACAAAAACAAAAACAAAAAAAAGATGATAGTGTGATAGGTGGATTTAAAATTGTTTCTTATGTGAATAACTAGAAAGTTTCCTTGTTTATTTCATTTTTTCTGCCCAGTAGCCTTTCCCCTCTTTGAATGGCAAAGAATAGCTCCGTGTCCACTAATGACAGCCTTTCCAAAAACTGTCAAGACTGTCACTCAAGGGCTCCCCCTTTTCCTGTCATGAGGATACGCACAAAGCAGGTTTACCAACACACTTCACCGCCTTGAACTGAGTGAGTAACCTACGAGCCAGCAGGCATATGATCCAAACTTAAGGCTATCAGAACCCTTTTTTCAGGTCACGGTGTGGACTCTGAGAGACAGAGGTCTCTCCTTTAGAAACTTCATGATTGAAGGACCCACCTCCCATGGTCAGCTCACCTAGGAAGAAGCCGACATTTAGTTTATTCTAACAAGCTAAGGTGGAGCTGGGCTGAGTGATAGAAGGTTGGGAGAAAGAAGAGGGGAGACATGACTGAGTACATCCAGTGAACACGTTTTCACCTCTACACCCCTCAGCACCAGACAAAAAGAAATCCAAATGCTGAAACCACCCACTGAAAGCGGGTTAGCGCCCTTCGGCGGGGCTCTGAAGATGCGGCAGTTCTTCGTTATTTCTTATTGACTCCCTCCTGTTGGCTGTTGTATAATTTCTTCCATGTTCTTGGGGCTCCCAACCCAGTCTCTAGCTTGTCTCTCTGGAGAAGTCTGCTACACTTACTCTCCTTAAGGCTTAAATCTTCTATTAAATCCCCCGAAGACATTTTTTCTTTGCTTCTAAAGTTATCTTTCCTTCCAGCATTGCTGCCCTTCTCCACCAGGCCCTTTATCATGCTCTCAGCCTGCCTGAGCCTGGCTCCGCTAACACTTGGTGCCACAATTCTCTCCTTCGGCCTGTTTTCCGTTAATCCTCCCCAGGGACCGTGAATCTATCCAGACTTTCTTTATCAGCCCCCCAAGTCTTTGACATCCACTCCCTTGCCTGTTTCTCTTCCTTTACTAACAAACTTTTCAGAGAAAGGCTGTTCTGTGTTACTTTTTTTTTTTTTTGGTTTTTCGAGACAGGGTTTCTCTGTGTAGCTTTGCGCCTTTCCTGGAACTCACTTTGGAGACCAGGCTAGCTTCCAACTCAGAGATCCGCCTGGATCCGCCTCCCGAGTGCTGAGATTAAAGGCTTGCGCCACCACTGCCCGGCTCTGTGTTACATTTTTACAGCCTGAGTTCTGGAAACATGTTTACAGAGGGTCCTCTCTTCTTCACACTTTCCAGTTTAAGCCGGGTGCTGCCTCTGCTCACTTTGTACTACTTCTGGATCTCCACCCATCACTAGAGAGTCACTGTCGTCAGGACACCTCCCACTTGGACCCTGGCACACTTCTCCAGCCACTGTCCCTTACTCCTCTGAAACCACAGCTTACACACTGCAACCTAGGATCACCTCACTAGTGTTTCCCATTTCTTGCCCCCCCCCTTTTTAGCACCTCCCCCATCTCTTTGTCCTTGACATTCTTGCTTTCCAAATATGTCCTATCTATATTACATTCCTATTAAAATCCCGTCCCATAATGCTGATTCAGATGTACCTGCTGCTGAGCCCTGTCCCAATCATTGGTCCAGAATGGTGCATGTCTACCTGTGACCTGTGCATGACACTTATCACATGACACTGGGTTATTTGTGACTGGGGTGTACACAGGACAAAGTTATGTATTAGTTTACGCAAGATACTACTCTTGTTTATCATTTGGAGATTGTTATAAGGCTGTCTTTTCCTTCAGTTCCCAAAGTAGACTGATTAATGATGCAGGTGTGTGTGTGTGTGTGTGTGTGTGTGTGTGTGTGTGTGTGTGTGTGTGTTCGCAATTGCACAACCATGTTTGTGAAGGTGGATTTGCCCATGAGTGAAGGCCAGAGGTTGTCTATAAATGTTTCCTCTGTTGCTTCCCCTGTCTTCTTGAGACAGGGTTGCTCAATGGACTTGCAGTTCATGATTTTAGCTAGACTAACTGGTCAGCAAGCCCACAAGATGAACTCATCTCTGCCTCCCAGAACGCTGGGGTTATAAATGCCATGCCTAGCTTTTATGTGGATAGTTGGGGATCCAAACCAAGGTCCCCATGATCACATAGCAAGCACTTTATCCTCTGAGCCATCTCCTGAACCCAAAAGTCCACAAAAATAAACAATAAAGTGTTTGGTCACCCCTTATATTTATTATTCATCCCTTCCCAGACTAGATTTTAAAAATCCCCAAAGTACTAGAATAGTATTATGATAAATAAAAATAAAAATAAATCACTATATTTGTTGAATGAATAAATAAATGAGAAATAAGCAAGGGCAGAGCCTCAACTTGATTTTGTTACAACGCATGAACAAGCCATTTTAAGATCAGACTATCCTCTTACATATAAAATGATCTTTTGCTGGCTTGCCTCCAGGAAGACTATAATAGCTATTTGAAGAGTCTCAGAAAGAAAGCACCATACACCTAGGGCACTGTTTTGTTATTATCCTCAAAATGCCTGTATCTCTTAAAAGCAAGGCTGATGGCACCCAGAGGGGTTCAGTACCCGCCAGCATCTCTAGTTCAAGTAAGATTACTATCTTACAAAAACCACACTCGGCAGCATTATTCGCCACTGGCATTTTTCTAGGATCTACTATATTCATAATTCACCTAACAATCGAAAATCATAGAACGATCCTTATTTTACCTGTCTGACCCCACACAATCTAATAAGCAAACATTGCTATCTTCCTGTGGGCATACTTAGACAAAATACAAGAAAGTAAAGGTGAGTGTGGTCCCTCACACCTTTTATCTCAGCACTCAGGAGACAAAGGCAAGTAGGTCTCTGTGAGTTCAAGACCAGCCTGATCTAATGAGTTACAGGCAATCTAGGGATACACAGTGAGACCCTGCCTCAAAAACAAAAACAGGCTTGGCTGCTGTGGGATGGTCTGTATGTCAAATGTGTTGCTGATTGGTCAATAAATAAATCACTGATTGGCCCGTGGCCAGGCAGGAAGTATAGGCGGGACAAGGAGGAGAATAGAGCTGGGAAGTAGAAGGCTGAGTCAGAGAGACACTGCCAGCCGCCATGATGAGAAACAACATGTAAAGATGCCGGTAAGCCATGAGCCATGTGGCAAGGTATAGATTAATGGAAATGGATTAATTTAAGCTGTAAGAACAGTTAGCAAGAAGCCTGCCACGGCCATACAGTTTGTAACCAATTTAAGTCTCTGTGTTTACTTGGTCGGGTTCGAGTGGCTGTGGGACTGGCGGGTGTCAGAGATTTGTCCTGACTGTGGGCCAGTCAGGAAAACTCTAACTACACTTGGCAGTTGCTGGTGCATGCCTTTAATCTCAGCACTCAGGCAGATCTCTGAGTTCGAGGCCAGCCTGGCCTACAGAGCAAATTCCAGGATATCCAGGGCTACACGGAGAAACTCTGTCTCAAACACCCCCTCCCCCCATGCCTAAAAAAAAAAAAAATAGGAAGGAAGGAAGTTTCTTTATCAAATTACTGTTCTGGGAGAAAAAAACAAATGAAATAAAGTAAGTCATACTCTCTCTTTAATTCTTACAACTGAAGCCCAAAATGTAAACAAAAATGTGAACAGTACATACCTTGCAATTAACATGTGGTCCTGAATGTAGGCTAAAAATTGAGGATGGTCTTTCCTCGCAGTATATAAACACTCTCCGTGCAGACAGAGAATCTTTAGGCAATTGAGCATATTAAAAAGGATGTCTGGCTCTTCAAACTTAGCCATTTCCTATGCAAAGAACACACAGTTACCGCCTTTTCCAAAACAACAAATAGTCCCAAAGCCAAAGCAAGTATTCAAATATTTCAGAAAATCTACCTGGAAAATGGTATATATTAGTCTCAATGTCACTGGAAGCTGTTGGTAGCAAAATTTTCTCTCTGTATCGTTCTTTATTGCTATGGAAAAATAATTACACAAAGGTTAGCCTCACTCCTTTCCTCCCATCAGTCTTTAGTTCATCAAAATCATAAAACCAGAGAGGGGTGAAAAGGTAGAAAATGCATTACATGTGTGTAGAAGGTTTTCATTTGTTTTTTATATTACCATGTGCCCACTGGGCGTGGTAGCTCACGCCTTTAATCCCAGCACTTGGAGGCAGAGGCAGGTAGATCTCTGTGAGTTCAAGGCCAACCTGGTCTGCATAGTAAGTACCAGAATGGCTAGAACTACACAGTGAAATTCTGTATAAAAAAGAGAGAGAGAATACCCTTAGCATGTGCCCTTCTATGAAGAAATATAGGAAACTTTCTAAATCAAAGATTCTCAGCCTCCATTTCTCACTGCAGAGCCTCCACGTTATCCTGGTGTCTTTGGCTGCTGAACCACCCCAGCTTCGGCCTGTGCTCCTGTGGGTGAAGGAACCTAGGGCTGGCAAGGTGTGCCCTCGTAACTAAAAGGAGATAGGAAGGCATGGAAGAGAGAGGTGCAGATTGAGTACCACCTAAGAAAAGGTTATGATACACGCTGGCAAATAAGGCATTTTGCAACAGATGAGCGTTTCCAAATGAAAACACTGCTCATGGATGTCTCTTCTTGTTCTCCAAACTCTGTCTTGCTGGGTGGTGGTGGCGCATGCCATTAATCCCAGCACTTGGGAGGCAGAGGGAGGCGGATCTCTGTGAGTTCGAGGCTGGCCTGGACTACAGAGTGAGTTCCAGGAAAGGCGCAAAGCTGCATAGAGAAACCCTGTCTCGAAAAAAAAAAAAAAAAACCTCTGTCTCCACGGTGGGGCAACACTGCAGTGTACATCCAGGCATGCTAGAGTTACAAGTTAGCCAGATATCAAAACTAGTGGAATATTATAGCATAGAGATAGGAGGGGTTCTCAAGACCCTCACTCCTAGCTGAGGAGCTTTTGACATTTGATGGCTTGGGGTCAGGGGAGAGTCAGTTTTCTGGAAGAGTGTGGCCCTTGGTAGGTCTACCCTACTCCAGCGGATGGTCTCACATGTGAATACATGCCCAGCACAAACTGGAGTCTATGAAATATTAAAAAAAAAAAAGTTGGAGAAACTGGGAGGTTGGGGATGGGTTTGGGAGGAGTTAGGAGGAGTGAGGATGAATATGATCAAAACACATTGTAAGAAGTTTTCAAAGAGTTCATAAAAATATTATATATTCTTTAAAACTACTGCAAGATGGGCAAAATAATCTATGTTGTGGCAATTCCTAGGGTCAGAGACAATGACAACAAATCGTCTTGGCTGATACATCAGTCAGTTTCTTGATGCTGTTCTACTCAAAGGATTTTACACACTGCTATCAGTGCCCAACTCTATTTTGGTTAAGGTGAAAGTGTATATACAGCTTTGGTGATAGACATAGCTGGTATCTATAAGAAATACATATCTTCCTGCAAAATGCAGAAAGAGGAAACAGGTAAAGGATGTGGAAATCACCGAGTCCATTCATGCAGCACCCAGGTTCCTTGAATAGGAGCCAGGGACCACCACTGATGACCACAGGGTACAAGAAGCTCCAGTTTCAGAGTGGCAGAGAACATTGGTCTAGGAGAATGTTACAGGAGAGGTAAGTTATTCTGGTTTTTCCATATCTTACAATATACTCCAGAACAGCTCAGAACCTATGATTCTCCTGGCTCAGCTTCCCATGCGCAGGCATTACAGACATACTCAGGAGAGAGTTTATAACTGCATTTTACAAGGAGGCAAAAGACCAAAGGAGGAAATCAGGCTGAGGCTGTGACAGGAGCCTTGAAGTAGGACCTGGGGGAGGGGAAGGATGGGTCAAACGTTTTCAAAGGCAGAATTTATACTAGCTTCATACGTGGCCTCTGTAGCCACAGCTTCTGCATATACAGACTCAATGAAGCAAGGCTCACTGGAGAGTCAGGCTGCATCTGCTCTGAACACACACAGATTTGTTATTCTTTTAGGCCATTATTCTGTAAACAATATGGGGCTTTAAAGTAACTCAACGGTAGAGCCCTTGCCTAGCATGCACAAGGCGCTAGGTTCAACCCCCAGTGCTGCAAAACAAAATTAAGTACTACAAGTAATCTGAGGCTCGATTAAAATAAATGGGAGGATATGTATAAGTTACGAACAATTACTATCCCATTTTATATCAGGGACTGGGGCACTTATAGAGAAGAAAGAGCTGTGTCCTAGAACCGATATATTAGAAGGCTGAGGCAGGAGAATTAATGCAAATTCAAGGCCAAACCTGGGGTCCATGGTGTGTTCCTGTTCTGCCTACATAGTGAGTGTCTATCTCAAAAACAACAAAAGGAAGTGATAATTACTTGAGGTGTGTGCTGTGAAATAAAACTATTTCCACAGAAAGAGTATAAACTTTTGGATCCTGAGTGAAGCCCTTGATTCCTTTAGGTATAAAGCTTAATAGAAACGTAACTTCAGCCCTGTGTGTCAGCAGCTGCAACCATAAGGCAAGGTCATTGCTTCTAAGAAACCAGGAGGCCTGGCTTCCAGCTGCTGCCCCTACTAACTCTACAGTGTTTGATTTCCTAAGTCTCTGGCCCTGCCCACTATAGAATCAGAGGTAGAGGCTAGAGTCCTGTTCATTTTTTTTGTATCCATATTGAGTATACATTATAAATGAATTACATAAGCCATTGGACCATAGGCAAGTCACTTAGCCTGTCTGGAATTTGGTTTTTCATTGTTGAAGATAGATAGATAGATAGATAGATAGATAGATAGATAGATAGATAGATAGATAGATAGATAGATAGAAATTATTTATATAGGGAAAGGCAGATCACGCTAGTGGAAGCTGAATGAGAAGCTTCTTCATTTGCTTTCCTTTTCCCACAATTTCCACCCCAATGGAGGAGGTTGCAGAGGAAGTAACACAGAGCCTTTACTATTACAGAACCAGTAAAACATCACCCACCTCCTTCCAGCTCTAATTTTTCATAGCGTTAAACAGTGTGAGTCAGATAGTCAGAGTCTATTAACCATTTATAGCATCCATCCATGTAGAAGCAGTTTGTGATAGCAAGAATTTTTTAGTGATAATGTCATTATCATGAACCACAGAAAACAGTCCCCTAAGAGTGTTTGCTGATCAACAAAAGGACAAAGCCCATGCTTCCTGATTCTCGAGTGGATCTTCCAGCAGCAAGACAGTCTAAGACAGTAGGAGTAGAAATTCTTCAAGGCTGCCCAGATCTGTCCCAGGTCTTGTATAAACCCCCAGAGTATCACTGTTCAGATCTAGGAATGAGGCTTTCCCATGCATGAGGGCACATCTTAACTCCGTCTGAGTGTGAGGAGTGAGGGAATGATTCTCCAATCTGTCTGCAATCTTGGTATCCTCAGTTCATGCATCAATAGCCCTTAAAGAAAATATAAAGAAGCTGTCCTCCCAGCCAGAAGGGATGACCAGCCTTGGAGGGCAGCTAGGCAAGGTACATCTGTCTAGGGTCTTGGCCAGTCTCCCAAGATGCAGATGCTGTGTGGACACAAGTTCTGTTGCCTCTATCCAAAAGCACTCAGCTTTGACCACACGCCCCAAGTAGCTATTAAGACTGTTAGCATCCTCCACCTCAGCCATTCTCAGCTACTACTGCACAGAGCATACAACGGACTGTAAACTTCACATCAGCTCTCCATACAACAGGATGAGTTTTACTAATAACAAGATCCTGGGGCCAGGAAGAGACTTGGGGACTGGCATTCCCCTGGGGCCATAACAGAGCTGTTCGCTTCCTTATGTGGTAGGAAATGTTTTATCTGTACAGTCTACACTAAAGAAGCAGCATTGAACTTCTCCAAGTTGCCGAAGTTGTACAAAGCAGAAGTGTATACTCTGTACTCCCATCAGCCAAGTGCACCTACCAGCATGTTCTGAGGGCGCTGGACGGGTGCCTGGATTCTCTCCATGCTTGGATGCTGAGTTCTCCTCCTCCTCTCCCTCAGGCCCTATAATGAACTCTGGTCTGGAAGAAAGGAGGCTGTCTTCAAGGCTGTCTGTGGGCTCCTGCAATAAATACAAGCAGCTATGTGAGGGGCCGTAAAGAACAGCTTGGTTTAAGTCAGCCAAAGTGGGTCAGCCTGTTCTACCCAACTTTGTGCTAGCCAAGAGGAGAAGAGCCTGCGCCTACACTGAGATCCTACTACTGAGAGATGTGCAGCAGGGGCTGGTGAAATATTTGCTTTCATTTGAAATAGAGACAGGAAAAAAAAAACATGGAAAATATTGCCTGATCTCCTTACACAGCCCCTCTCCCCCTACCTTCCTTTAGTCTCAGAGATCAGTATTCCATTCACAACTTATTTAGGAGTTAATGTTTTCAGACATAATGCCAATTCTGGCTACTTGGACAAATCAATGTTTTAGGAGCAAGAAGTTGCTGCAATGTGTGAGTTAAAGGGAGCAAAGATGTACAACTCAAGTGTCTATCAACAAACAGATGGATCAACAAAATGTCTATCCCCACAATGGCTTGTTACTCAAGTTTTACAAGGAGATACTGATGCATGCTACACCTCAGAGGAAGCTTGAGGGCATGATGCCAGGTGAGATAAGCCAGTCACAAGGGACGAATACTGTAGGCACTCATTTAGACATCTACAGTAAGCAAGGCAGAGGACTACATAAGGCATGACTATTATTTAAATATCTAATCTCTAATTATTCTATCCTTTTTCTTCCCAGTGTTATCTTTAAATATCCTCTTTGGAAATTGTCCTTCTAGCTGACACTTTAACCAACAATTGTTCTTAAGGAATTATTTGACAGTCATTTCAAAACAAATAGACAAAGATTCAATGAAGGACATCAGAAGGAAAGTAGTACTAGGACAGTGCCTGACAGTGTGGGTAGGGATCAGACAGATTGTGGGTAGGCAGACAGATAGAAAGAGAGGCTACAAACAGATAATGAAGATGGGAAACTTCTGACTTTTTTCTCGTACTCCTGAGACAAAAGCCTAAAGGTCTGGTGGGCTTCTTTGCCCACAATAGGGTCCCCTTGCTGTGGACCAGTTGGACAAGTCCAAGGCCTGGTCAGGACATGTTTATGCCAAAATTTGGGACCCATCAGCTTTCCTATCTTTGTTTAAACTGACCAACCCTATATTAGAGGGGGAAGATCCCTTAAAGTCCCTTGAAGTCTCCAGCTCTCACAAGCCCTTCTCTGCTTATCTATGTGTACCTCATGAATTTCCCCTTCTCTCTCTCTCTCTCTCTCTCTCTCTCTCTCTCTCTCTCTCTTGTCTGTCTCTGTCTCTCTGTCTCTGTCTCTGTCTCTGTGTGTGTGTGTGTGTGTGTGTGTGTGTGTGTGTGTGTGTGTGTGTGTGTGTGTGTGAAAGAGAGAAAGAGAGGGGAAGGGAGGGAGAGTGTATATTGTGTGTTTCCTCACCTCTAATAGAAGCCTTCCTTTACCTGCTGGTTCTCTCTGCTGTGTCTGAGATTTCCCCGGCTGTCACTTGCTGCACTGCAGAATTTTTCTGCCTTTTAATTCTTTAACTGGCAGAGAAAATGAACTCGATCAAGGTCTCTGGAAAGTACCTTTGCCAGCTCACAGGTTTCCTGTGGCTGGCTCTGTTCCAAGGCCACCTATAAACAAGCCTGCCAGTCACTTTGTAAGCTGGGTTTCACACAGACAGTTGTCGGCTGTTTGCTGATATATCTACAAGCCTCAGGAATCTACAGACCTGGTGTTGTGATGGGACTGGTATTACCTGCCTTGAAAACTAGCCCAAGCCTTCTGCCAGCCCATCCTCTGTGGGCTCATCTCCCTGTGTCCTCCCCTTGACCCAGGAAGAGGAGGAGAGACCTAAGATGGCCAGTCCAGGCAGTGGAGACCATGTTCCAGGACAGATATCTCTCTTACTCAAGAGAGCTTCTCTTCCAGTTGAATTTCAAAGAAAAACAGAACCCTTGGCTTCATCTCCAAATTTATATTAAGGGCTCAACCATCGTGAGAACATTAGAGACATGAAGGGTTGTCTGGGATGGGTCAAGTTCTCTAATTATGCTTAATTTTCCTCTTTGGCTTAGGTGACCCAAACCCACTAGGATGAGAGCCCAGGACAACCCCGTGTGGCCTCTTTCCCTTACAGTTCATCCTCCAAAGAGATGTCTAGGATTCAGACAGACATCACTCAGTTGGCTTGTTCTCAGACTGCCAACTACTGGAATCTGCCTTCATGCCCTGGCTACCACCATCTCCAAGGGCACAAAGGACCCTCCAGCTTCCGAATTCTCTGGGCACTTTGCTTTTTCCTCTCCTCGGAATGTGAGGTTTAGTACTCCCTCCTGTTGGGCACTGTCTCTGCCCTGGCTTCTTTGCTACCACGCCTCTCAGGTTTTTTCCTCACAACTCTGGCCTCTTTTTGAGGATTTGCCTTTGGTCTTCTCTTCCTCTCTTTTTCCCTCTTAATTGTTGATTCTTCCCAGAATTAGAGTACACTACTCCAAAGCATTTCTTTCTTTCCAATCTTTCTCTTAAGAATGAGATCCAATATTCATGATGTCTGGCAGCTCTTCTTGGATATTCAAGCTGTGTGCTAGTTTATTTAAACCCTGTTGAGATTGTGCCCATTGTGATATTGAGGTGGGCCTTTGACAAGGTGATTGGAGCTTCTCCACTGACAAATGAATGCCCATGCATCATCTGGGTGAAATTCTCTAAGTCTGAATTCTTTTCTGCCTCTTCATCGTCATCAGCTTTACTGTGACTCTAAACTCGGGCCTCATCTCCCTCAAATGACTCCTGGTCCCATCACCCTGAGGCTAGTCTCAAGGTCCCTCTTCTATGGCCCCACAGCTACTTTGTTCAGATCTTGCTGCAATACTGTCACACTGGCTTCTGGTTTTCCATTTACTTAAGTGTGCTCCCCATAAGACTCTGGACTTTTTGGTTGTTTTTATCAGTGCTGGAGATAGAACTCAGGGCTTTGTACGTGCTAGGCAGACACTCTGTCACTGAGCTATACCTCCAGACAGACCCTACCTAGATTTCTTGGCTTCAATCTCTATTTCCTCACCATCTGTTACTGTGACTGGTTTTGTTTTGGTTTGGTTTGGTTGCTTTTCAATTAAATTAAGTTGACAAGGATGAACCTGGAAGACGTTATGCTATGGTAATAAATGAGGCAGATCAAGCAAACATAACCTATTCTCACTTGCATGAAGGATCTAAAACGTCTAAGCTCACAGTGGTGGATAGTAGACAGAAGTTAGAGAGAACAAGGGGGGAGGGGGAGAGCGTGTTTTATAGTAACTTCCCAATGGCTGTGTTAAGATGTAATATTATATTAAGACAGGACTAATAAGGTCAAAAGACTGCAGCTGAAGGCACGTTTTATTGCTGATATGTGATACTTTAGAAAGTGTTGGATCTTTTTAGAGAAGTAACTTTTGACCCTAAACAACTGGTGAAGAAGCAGAAGGCAGCAGATGGTGGCTTGGATAACTCAGTGTCATCTACCTCTGATGGCCTGAGGGTATTTTGCTATTATGTATGTCCTTTAAAATATGCTATACAGAAAACAGCTAAAGTACGGAGTCACTGAAGCACGGCATCCATCAGTGGTCAATTCTTTATGTGATTTTTCCTGAAAGCAAAACATGAACATAACCAGAAGAGAGAATGGGTTTCCTTCATTGTTAATGAAGTTGGTGAATTACTTGGATCAGTATCCATACACAATCTACTTTATATTTAATTGTATAATGTACTATGTCCATTTTCATTCAAACTTCATAAAAGTAAATGACTGATAAAAATCCTTTAGGGATACCAGCAATGTTCTGTATTTGGGAAAACTCTGTGAGTAGGGCTGCTGCCACTCAACTTTGGCCACTTACAAACATCTGTATCCTGCACCCCATCTCCTTCCTAGATATCAGTTAAATATCCCCATCACACCGGCTTTGCTTATCATGAGTCATCTCATTTCTTCAGCTGCTTACCACCAGACGGCTTTCATCTTTGGGTGCTAGTCTCTCTAGGAGTTCACAAGCAAGCTGGTAGCAAAGGATACTAGACTGGCATAAGTTACATTCCTTTGCCTTTTTGTCCTTCTGGCAGCTGTGGGAGCCCCCCCAGGGGGCCTGGAAGACATTGTTGATGATAGAAATAATGTCCTTTGACAAACTGTGCTCTAAACCCATCGTGATGCCATCATCTTGTAGCTCCATCTGAAAGACACACAAAAGGACATAGAGAAAGAGAGAGAGGAAGGAAAAGAAGATAGTTTGGTCCTTAATCCACGATTCTATTGGCATAGTACTTGTCAATAATTAAATTACTTTAAAACAATATATGCTTAAAAGCAACAAAGATACACTGCTTTCTAGCACCCGTCTAAAATTAGTATAAATACAAGATAAAGTATACAGATTATCCTTAAAATCATGTGTGTCATTACAGATGGTTCTGAGTCACCATGTATTTGGATTCAAACCTGGGTCCTCTGGAAGAGCAGTTCCCATAGCCATTTGTTGGTTTGTTTGTTTTATTCTAGAACAATCCAAGATTACTTCATTTGTTCCGTTTTCTAGTCCCCCCCCCCCCCCTCTCTCTGAAGCACGATCTCACTATATAGCCTTGTCTGGCTCAGTACTCACTACGCAGACCAGGTTGACCTTGAGCTTGCAGCAATCCTCTTGTCTCATCCTCTCACATGTTGGAGTTGAAGGCAGGTGCCATTGTGCTTGTTGAGACGGTGACTTTTCATGCCTGTGGTGCTGGCAATTGCACTTAGGGCTTCTCACACAGCTAGGCAGGCTCTGTTCCACTGAGCCGCGTCCCCAGACCTTCAGTCATTCTCTAGAATAGTTCCTTGGTCCTTTTTATTCCTGACCCTGATTTGTTTTGAGAATATAGTCCCACTATTTTATAAAACGTATTTCAAATAGAGTTTGTTTTATTTTTCCATATGAACTGATTTGAGCCATACATTTGAGAGGGCAGAAAGCTCACACATGTGCTATTATAGTTGGTTATTATATCAAGAGTCAGGGGCTGTAGAGATGGCTCAGCACTTAAGAGCACTTGCTGCTTTTCCAGAGGACCTGAATTAAGCTCCTAGCACCCACATCAGGCTGATTACAACTGCCTGTAACTCCAACTGCAAAGGACCCAGTGCCCTCTTGTGGACTCCAAAAGCACATATACTCACACTGCCTCCCCACCCAGACACATACACACATAATTAAACACTTTTTAAAACCTTATATCAGGAAGCATAGGGAAGAATTACTGATGAGCGCTTGTGATCTCATTAGTCTCTCTACAGGAAAGTTATTGCAATGATGCATTGTATCCCAGGGTGCAACTTCTGCATATCCAACCACAGCCAAGGACAAAAATAGTTGGAAAAGACCATTGCATCTTTCCTGAGCATGTACAGACTTATCTTTTTCTTGCCTAAACCATGAAGTGTAACAGCTACTCACATGACACTCACATTGTATTAGGTGCTACAGATAACAGATCTATGATTCAAAGCATGGAGTGTATATAATGTTATATTAGTTAGTGTTGTATACAACTCCTGTGTCATTTCCTATATGAAACTTTAATATCCATGAATTATGGTGTCTGTGGATGGTTCTGGAATCTCCTGAAGATGCCAAGGGAAGGCTCCACTTTACCTTCTGTAATTATTACTTAATCTATGTGATTTCTTGTTTTTTGTCAGAATCTCGGCTACTAGATTTAACCTGGTGGATGGTTCATGCCTGAATCAATCACTATTACAATGGCTTTAAAATGATAACATTCCAAGTCCATCCTTTTTTCCTGGACTTGTTATTGTGTAGTATCCCACTGGAGGAGTCCTTGTTCCTTCTCTACTGCTTACATGCTGTTCATCTGATTATTCCTGTGCCTGTGGACTCATATAATCTGCTGCTCTGATTAGTCTGTTGCTCAAGCTACTCCATGTTTGGTTAGTGCGAACGTCTTCAAACTGGCTCTATTTCCTTTTAACACGTCCACACCATTCTCTTTCTTTCTTGTTTGTGGTATCGGGACTCAAACCCAAGGTTTTGCTTTTGGAGGCACCCAACTCTACCACTGAGCCTTCCACTTTCTCTAAAATAGTTCCTTAATTTCTGTCAGTGTGAGATTTTTCCAGACTCTTCCTTGTCTCAACTCTGGAACTGGTCATTTGTCTAAGGAACCCTGGTTCCTTTACTTGGAGAGCAGTATTTAGAAACCAAACTCTGGACAGGAGGTGAGAAATGACATTTTTCACATGTGTGAAATCACACAAAGTAATGAGTTTGAAAAGATATATCTTCTTAAACACTCATGCAGGTAACCCCACACAATCAATCAATCAATCAATCAATAATAGGTAGGTAGATAGATGATAGGTAGATAGATAGATGAGAGATAGATAGATAGAGTTTTAAATTCGGCTGAGTTTATTTTCTGTTTTACTATAGATATGACAGTTATATTAATTCTGAAGTGTAATTTTCTGTAAGTTAGATAGTAATCCTTTCTGATTTTGAATATACTCTGAAGTGTGGACACAACAATTAATTAAGAAAACAGGGTCAACAACATCTGAAAAATTTGAGAGCAGGGTGTTGAGGGTTCTTTGGACTATTCTTATAATTTTCTGCAAATCCAAAATAATTTCAGTTTTTTAAATTACAAGGAAATGTCTTCCTCATCAGAGCCTTTTCAACTTTAAAATTCCCTTCAGAAATCAGTTTATAAAACATACCTAAATTATCCCCATCACTACAAAAGTCTGCCGTGCTTTTCCCAACAATAGCAGTATCCAGTTTTTTCATCCAACTTATTCAACCAAAACAGTGTTTCTAAGATTCTGATCCATTTTCACATGTCAACGATGGTGCAGATAGTCACATAAGTCACTTTTAGACTCCTAAGGAGACTCCCACAGAGTCTGAAAACATCTTACTTGATGTTGCCCCACGTCAATGAGAGCAAAGAGGCCCACCCGATAGACGGAATCACTAGGACAGGGTCCTCTTATGCCCAACCTCAAGGGATCTCATGCTCCACTACCTGCTTTAGGAGAAGATCAAACATCAGGATGAAACAATTAAGATTCATGTCATCATCTTCACAGTCAAAATCAATAGTCCTTCCTCCTGGGTGTCCAAAATTCTTGAAAGGGCTACGAAATGGACTACGCATGGGACTCCGGAATGGACTCTGGAAAGGACTATGAAACGGACTCAACATATTGTGCTGACCTCGCCGACCAGGATCAGAGGCGACACTCACCTGGAAGAAAAAACAGCAGCAAATGCAAATGACCTCAGGAGACTCCAAAGGCTCTGCGTGCTGCTGTGTGAGGACCCTAGAGAAGGTGTCTCCTGCTCTCATAATGGCTTCCCAAAATCATGTGAACCTCCCCATAAAATGTGTAAACAAGGAAGGAAAACATCCACGTTTTCATATTAGCTGTCTGGAAATGAACTGGAACCCTGAGGAATGAAGGCGTCTGCCATCATTTTCATCCCATCAAATGCTGCCAGAATAAACTACTAAATATGGAAAACATGTTGAAAATGAGAAATTATAAAGGTAAAATAGTTAAGATAATTTTTAGAATGATAAATGTAGACTTCTAGATCAGAAAGACTTTAGAATGGCCCCCAGATTATAATGATCAAACTCATGAGAAGAGATACAATGGACCTGCTGCACTGGATGTTTCCCATGTGCCCACCCAAGCCCCTGTTGAGGTCCTCACTTTTCTACTCTGCTCTCTACTGTGTCTCGTCTGGCTCCTCTGCTGCCTGGTGTCCAGGTGGGTTCAGCCAATGGTAGGCACCGGAAGAACAGGGCTGCAGAGGCAAGCGGAAGGGATATTTCTTGCCACTTCTGCTTGCTCTGTGGTGCATCTGCGGTCATCATTCTGTGGTGACCTTAGTCAGTCACCTAGTGGAGTTCCAGCTCCACGGTGGCTGCTGGAGTTCCTTATCCTTCAGCCCTGCAGGTACAGTGGCTTCTGTCTGAGCTAGCACTGACTGTGGGTGCTTCGTCATCCTTGTTGTGCCTTTGACCGTTCTCATAACTCCACCAGCAGAATCCCCACCAGAACCTCCCCTTTTTACCAAGGGCGATAAATTCTGCGGTGGAGTCCTGTCCAACATGTCATGCTCAACTCCTATTTAATCCCGCAAGGACCGTTGTAGCAATCAGGAAGCACAGCAAACGTTATTCAGTTCCAGGTAAAGACAATCACCCCTTATGAATCAGAATGCGTGTTTATAGTGTCACTTCACTGGATCTAAGGTTTAGCAACTGTAAAAATGAGGATGATGGGGTCTTACAACTCTGTGATGTTGTTCAGTGTTAACACTACACAGAATGCAGGGCCGTGCCACCTGAGCTTGCCCTACAACCTTTGAGTTGCCAAAGGAAGAAAACAAGGTGGGCCACCGGTTCCTACCAAACAGGTAAGCAATGATCCTTTTCAAAAAAGCACTGAGTATAACCTATGATCCCATGACCTCATTAGGGTTTCTGATCCCAGTGTCAGTGGAATGGCTTTGGGAGCATTCTGGGAAGCACCTTGTCATGCAGAGAGTTGAGATCATTCACCTCTCAGCAACTGCTCATGGTCTGAGAACATCCCTCCACTTACAGAAACTCCTTCAGGTCCTCCATGGACATGTTATAAAGCACACCAACCATGCTTAGGCACTTTCTCACCCACAAAGATGAAATAAAAAGGTCTCAGCTGATTTATAACACAGTATCACTTAAAGTCTCCCTGTCTTCCCCAAACACAAAACAAACAAAAAAAAAGTCACCCCAATTCTTCCATCAAAGTGAAATACTGATCTACCAGTAACTAGAAAAGAATTTCTATTTACCAGGAAAATGCCCTAACCCCAGAGGAAGAATATAAGTAGAAAAAAAAATTACTCTCTTGATCTCTCAATGGTAAGAGAAGGCAAAATTAAATTAAAAAGAAATGAAAACAGTAACTTACTGATTAAAGGCTCTATCAAGTCTGTCTTTAACAAATGTTTTCTTATTTAATGTAATTAAAAGATTAATGGAATGGAACATGATACAATCTTCCCAAAGAGATTTCTAGTGATGCTACTTTGGAGGCCAGAAGAGCTGGCAAAGGTTCCCCACGCCTTAACAAGTAGGACAAGAACAGTCATGGCAATAATTACCCTTCGTGCTGCGGCGTTCCCTGACAGGTCATTGGCTCTTGATTTTCTTTGATTTGCCAATTCTTTGACAGAATTAACACCATCAGAAAACATACTTATCAAGAGTTGAAGTGGAACTGTGATATCTAACTCCGATAATACCTGAGGGGAAAAAAATCACACACACACACCCCAAAAAAAGTAAATTTTCAAACTCAGAAAACTAAATTAACATTTTTCTCTATGTAAACTACTGAATGGAAGGACAGTCAGCACCCACATACGAGCACAGTCATTTTCACTTTTTCACACCAAGGACGTCAGCCATCTTTGGAATTTCCATTTTCCCCTCCCACTGTCCAGTGAGCTGCTGTGTTCTTTCCACTGCATCCCTGGATGCTGTGTCCTCTCTAACATGCTCTGTGGAACCTTTTCCCTCGACTAGCATCATTGCAGCCCTCGCCCTGGCCCACTCCTACTCCACCTGAACACCGCATGCTGTCTTGCTTTCTGGTGCAAGCTCGCATCCTTTTGGGGCTATTTGCCCTTCATCTACACCTCATCTACACCTCATTCTGCAGTGAACTTTCTGGAGGTCCATGTTTCCTTTCTTCATACAGAAAAAAAAACCCATCCTCTTCTCCTCTTAGACCTCCCCTCATGGTTTTCTGGGAACAATCACCACTTTCACTGAATTTAATGACTGGTACCGTTCTACCCACTGTCAGCCTGAAGGAAGAAAGAATGAGAAAAAGTCTGTTTCTAACCCAGTCTTTATCCAACTGTATACTGCAAGAGATCAGCAAGTGTTCCCACAGCTAATTGTCGTGAGTCAGTTTTGAGCCCCATCTTATCCATTCTCTTCAGTTGCAGCATACGCCTTCAGAACAATGCAGAAGGCCCTGAGTTCGATCCCCAGCACCACAAAAGCAAACTTAAAAAAAAAAAGGTATCTGTAATCATAGTTAAACTATGGATCTGCCCTCATTTTGTGAAACTGCTTAAACTTCATAGGGCGGTATTCAATTTCACAATTTTCATTTTTTTTTTAAACTGAGTGTTCATTAAATAAAATACATATCCAAATGCTAGGAGGAAAGGCTTGGCTAGGCCATAAATTTAAAAATAAGCTGTGGTCCCTGAACTTGAGGGGTTTGTAAGTAGAAGGAAAACCAAACCAAAAAAAAAAAAAAAAAAAAACCCTATTAGAGAATTCACAAAGAGAGCCTGTCAGATGCTACAGGAAAGAATAGGATCTGGGTAGACTGAGAGCTACAGAAAACTTGAGAGGAGGTAATTTGCGAGGCAGGCTTTTAAAAGATTAAGTTTGTGCTCTTTGATGGAGACAGAAGAGGAAATCATCCCAGGCTGATGGGACAGCACAAACCATTCTCTCCGTGAGTACTTCTCAGTCTTTCCAGGAAAAGGCAATTTCTCTGTATCCCGGACACGTAGCCAAACACAAGGCCTAAAAGGCCCTATGAGTTTGGTAATATTACTGAGGACATTTATTCACTACAGCTACAGCTACGTGTGTCTGAAATTCAGCCACTTATCTCCACACACATGACACCAGCCCGCAGCACACTTTCATAAACACAAAGATTTGGAGTCTCTGCAAAAGCTCTTCCCCCTTCCTTCCCCTAGGCATCTAAAGCTCGGTGGCCAGAAGACCACTCCAAATGGTGGCATCGTTCACTTACATGAAGCCAGAGTAGTGCTTGTTCCTGCACGGTGGAGGGGTATCCTGTAAACCGGCAGCTAATAAAGCCAAACATCTCTTCCATTGAAAACGGCAGAGGACACAGTTCTATGTCAAACATTTTGCTGGAAAGCAGAGCAACAAAGGTAAGTGACCGATGGGCACACACCAAAGACCACTGGTGCCACGGAAGTATTCCTAACTCTAACCTCAGAGAGCTAAGGCCTTTAGATTAATTACCTTGTATTCTCATCGGGCATTCACATGTTTCACTACTTTAAGAAGCACGTTTCCATCATTAAATAGAAACGATTGTATGGTTGTGACAACATTACATTAGTGTTCATCCCCATGTGGGGCTTAGTAGAAGAAACTGCCCCAGCATCTAAAGACATTTCCCTTTATACTTTCCCAACATATCCCAGCAACTGTATCTGGAAATAAACAAAGGAAATGATAGACATTTACTGCTCCATGAGAACAAGCCCATCTTAGCTCAGTTTCTGGCAGCATTTTATCCGAGCACTTCACATCACTCCACAGGATGGTTAGTTATAAAGATTACATAAGACAGTCAGCAGAGTGCCCAGTATTCAGTACATGCTCTGTGAGTGTTAGATATCGCTACAATTAGTGACTTCATTAAACTACTTACCCACCTTAATACTTCCCTGAATTCCTTTAACTGGTTATCAGGGACCTCTGTTCGGATGGCTTCCAGCCATTCTGGCATAATGCACTCCCACACAGACTGGCTGATCACATTGTAAGGGATCAGGCAGAGAATCCTGTTGAGACCTTCCTTTAACTGAGTCACTGTGCTACAGGACTTATCCCAGTATCCGCCAACCTACAAAGGCAAAAGAACAAAACATACTCCTTACAGTTATATTCAAGGACTTCTTAGAAGGGAATAGGCCTATTACGAGTCCCAGGCCAAGGGTCTTCAGGGTGAGATCTGTGGGAATCTTCAAGCCATCATTAAGATCCATCAGTGAGCCCTGTCTCAAAAAAAACAAAAAAATTTTAAAAAAATCCATCAGTGAATATGGGAGTCTCTGCAGGAGGATATTAAGTGCTCTGGGGAAATGCCCAGCAGTGGTACAGCTGTATCATATGGTAATTCTATTTCCAATCAAGACAAATTGCCAAAGAGGCCGAATGGACTTCCACTCCCACCAACAATGCATGAGTGTTCCCCTTTCTCCACATCCATGTCAGCATTTGTTGCCACTTATATTCCTGATGATGACTGTTCTGACTGGGGTGAGATTGGATTTTTTTTTTCAAGACAGAGTTTCTCTGTGTAGTCTTGGCTGTCCTGGAACTCATTCTGTAAACCACAAAGATTCACCTGCCTCTGCCTCCTAGCTGCTGGGATTAAAGGCATAGACTACCACTCCCAGAAAGACTGAATCTAAAAAGGTTTGAATTTGCATTTCCATAATGGCTGGGGCTGTTGAGCACTTTTTAAAGTGTTTACTGGCCATTTGTGTTTCTTCTTTTGAGGACTTCATGCTAAACTCCACAGCAAAGAAAGAAAAAAAACACAGTTACAGGTAGATACAGATATTGATCACGGACTGAATTTGAACTATTCTGCTGTGGACTTCCAGAGCCCATGTGAGTTGTGATTCCAAAGTAATACTCCTAATGTGATGACCAACAATGAAAAGTCACCCTTTCCAAAGCTGGGTCAACGTGCAGTTTCTCCTGTCTGCAGAGAGACACACTTCCTCCTGCCACACTCAGTACTGCAGATTTTCCTTTATGGACAACAGTGTGGTCCAGAATGCTATTTCTCTCTACTCTTCAAGTTCTGCCACAGTCTTTTTTTTTTAAATAGGTCTAAGGTCTAGCTGGGTGGTGGTGGTGCACGCCTTTAATTCTAGCACCTGGGAGGCAGAGACTGGCAGATCTCTGAGTTTGAGGCCAGCCTGGTCTACAAAGCAAGTTCCAGAAAAGCCAGGGCTACAAGGAAAAATCCTGTCTTGAGAAAACCAAGTCGCAGGTGGCCTACAGGGCCACATGTGACTTTTAATGTGAGTTCCAGTGCTTTGAACTCAAGTCCTCATGGCAAGCATTCCACCACTTAGCCATCTCCATAGTCTGTTTCTAAATTTCCTCTCACCCTCCTGTCCCAGCATCTACAGAGAACTAAATTCAGTTGACCATATTCTTATTAAGATCGGGTATTCTTGGGCCAACAAGATGGCTCAGCAGTTAAAGGTGCTTGCTGCCATGCCCAAGGCTAAGCTCCACCTCTCAGACCAACAGAGTAAAAGAAGGAGAGAATGGACTGCAACAGGTTGTCCTTGGACTTCCACAACATACCTTTGCTTGTACAACCCTCCCCCCACCACACAATAAACAAATAAAGGAAAGATTTTTTTTTTTAAAGTATTGGGTAGTCTTGCCCCAAGGCCTACAAGCTGATGCTGGATGACTCAAGCTTCAAAAGATTTATCCACAGAAGTTCAAGTCCCTCGGGAAATGCACCAAATACCCACAACTTTCACGTTGCTTACAGGAAACAAGCATCACTGTAACGCTAACATCCTCATTTTGCTACTGTCTAGACACTGCCATTCCTGGCTTCTCGCCCTCAGAAACAAGGTCCATGATCTATCCAAGCACGGATCTCTGCTTGTGGATTTGTTTCCTCGGGCCAGCTCTATTCTCTGCCCCCCTTTATGGGCTCCTAATCGTGTACGTTCTGACTGAAGCTCTCTGCCTAAAGCAGAGGATTTTGAAAACGCACATCCATTTACCCCCTCCAAAGAGAGTGTCCTGACAATTCAGCCACTCTGAGGGAAGCCACTTCTTGTGCTTAGCTTCAAAAAGCCAGAGCCATGTTGAGTTTGGTATGGAAATCTTAAATCTCTTCTAATTAACTCATTATTCTCTTCTAATTAACTCATTATTGGTTCCCTTGTAGGACCCACTTTGGAAGAGGAGAAGTTTTACTGACAACATATCTTCTTATCTCCCAGAATCACATCAAACCAGCCTCCTAGAAGAGAAATAATGGGAGCATACCAACACAAGAAAATCCAACAACTGGAAATTGTCCATCACGTAAAAATGCAATTTTACAAATGAGTCAGTAGGTGGCAGCAAAGATGAGCGGAGCGTATCCTATCCCATAACTGCTCAGCCATCTGGATCGTGGAATCCAAGCTACTCCTGCAGATGGTCTGTATTCTGATTTATCCTCAAATGTCTCATTTCAGCACAGTTTTAAACTGAAGATTATCACAAGGTCTTTTTGAAAGAAAACAAAATATTAAAAATAAAAATAAAACCTAGAAAATACTTTGGAAATAAAATCACGTATTGCTGCCAAAAACTGATTCTGGGCCTCCACTTTTCTTGGTTAGGCACAAATTATATTGTAATGAAGAAATATGGGGTCTTCCCAAGCTAAGCATCTGCAACTAGTGATCCACTAAGGTAGCAAGAGGAGAGACAGAGAGAAACCTGTCCTCCAACACAAGGAGCAGGCATTCGGCAGTTCTAGGAACCATTTTTGGTGTTTTTAAAAGTCACAGAGTAGACTCCCATTGTTACTAGAGTCTTAGATGAGAAGCTGATTTAGGGCAGCTGGAGTGGAGGAGGATTCCCAACCAATCAGATCTGTCCACTCATCCCAGAAATCAAAGGAATGATTGAAGACCAAAAAGCAGTTTGATATCTAGGATGCCCACACAGGGAAGTGAAGCCTGTCTTCCGGAATCCTGGCAAAGTTGGAAGTGATGTGAGGAAAGAGGAAGTGAAGTGTACACAGTGGAGCAGTCTCAGTCAAACAAACTGTGGTCTGGTTGGCCATTATCTCAGTTCTGTTCACACAGAGTATTATTCCTGTTGAGAAATTTGCCCCAAAAGAGAGGGAAGGAGTGAGGCAATCAGGAGGCAGCTATTTCCATTAGCTCACAGGTCATATATCTAATGGACCTGTGATGCTGGAAGCAGGGGTGACCTGTTTCCCGTGGGATGTCTGTCCTGATTGAGGGGTGGCAGTCTATCTCTTCACAGGATGATCCCCTGCAAAGATCAACTCTTCCTGGAAGGTGTGCAGTAATTACTGAAGACTTCAAGGAACCATCACAGAGGTCTGAAAACAGGGCACCTTAAAAATTGGTGGTTGACCAATTTTGAAAATTGAAAATCCCTTTGAGTTGCTTTTATCTTAGCGTCTTTACCCTCCCAGAGGGCTAAATAATTGTTATGCCTACAGGCACAGCTGAGCAAGTAGGCATCTGACCCAAAGAGGACATACAGAAAATGAGGCTAGAGATGCCACGCTTTGCCTGCTTTTAGTGACCCACTGGGCATGTGCAGGCCCAGGTGAAGATCCATTGCTTTTAGTAAAGAGTTATCTCGGAGGCATTGCCATTCTGTCATCGAGAAGTACACATGAAGCTGCAGAAATTCTCCTCTTTGGTTGCAAAGGAAAGAACTCAGCCCCCAAATCCCATAGAAACTGTTATTATTTCTTTCTTATTAAAAACAAGCGACACCAAGAATGAACATATAAGTTATTAGAGACACCTCATTATCGCATCATGCCATGCTTCCCCATCCCAAAACCATGCCAAAATGGCACATCACCAAAGATGTGGGTATTATACTAACCACTCTGGTCGTTTGTTTGTGTAGATTTGGCTTGGATTTTTGAGAGAACAAACCACACTGTAGCCCTGACTAGCCTGGTACTCACTGTGTAGCCCAAACCATCATGGGCCTCAAAGCAATCCTCCTGCCTCAGTCCCCTAAATTCTAGGATAACAGGCACATGCCACCACACCCAGATAAACTAACCGTCTTTGGCTGTTGACACAGAGAGCAGGACGGTCAAAGGTGGCATTTTCCCCCAAGTTCTCCCCACAGCAAAGTCCAAATGAATGACCTCCACTTACCCTGGCGAACTCCATGGGTTTGGGAAGAAGGCACATGACCATGACATCGAAGCGGATGTCACATACTGTCTTCAGCCACTTGGTGACAAACTGAGGCTTTAGTTTTTCCACTAAACTTCCAACTTCATCGTCCATCATGTATGCCGTGGAATGAAACCACTGAAATACCATGGCCACCAGCCGGGCCAGGCTCTCCGTGGGTGTGTTCTCACTGGGTGTGCAGAGGCTTACCTGGGGTGGGCAGAACAGACCTCAGTCAGGCTCCTTTAATAATAATAAGCTTTACAAACTTATTACAAGTATATTTAAAGATAAATTTTTTTTTAAAAAAGTAGGGCGGGGTCCAGATGATTCAAAATCAGAATGTTACAAATGATTATCACCTGCCCAGAACTTGGATCCTTTCTAGAGGCATGCATTGATTACCACAGTAACATCCCCTAAGCATCCAATAAGCATTGCTTTCCTAGTGTAACTCTATTATGTAACCTGAACTAGAAAAAAATTCCAAAAGATTAAGTCCATGAAGTGATATTTCACTAATATCTTCAATGAAAAAACATCCATAAATATTTCAGTTCTCAAAAGATCAGATTCAGGTTAAAAAAAAAAAAAAGCTTATATCAGTAGTAATTCTGATACCCTAGTGCCCCTCTCAATTTACCATATTATAAGTCATTTTTTAAAAATCTACTCATTAGAAACAATATTTTATTGAGCACTTGGCAGAGTCCAAGAAGACAAAGTTAATTAATTAGTTAGTTCATTAAAGCATTGCCCCTGCCTTCTAAGAGTTTTCAACAAAAGGAGCCACTGTGCCCCTATATAATAAGTCTTTGGAAGAAAGACATGTAGAATCAACGATTAATTCTCAGTTTGGCAGTCTTTTTTGTTTTGTTTTGTTTTTCAGAACTGTGCAAGCACAGAAGAGAGTGATCGCTGTGGAGACATAATCATTGACTCTAGCAGGCAAGGGGGGAAAGCCGGCATCGCCGCAGAACGGACTCATTCAGCTGGGTCTTTGCCATGTTTGGTCTCCATTGAATGAGTGGCATGGCTGCCTCACTCTACAACAGCCTGACTACGATTCCTCTGGTATACATAGACCCTCCCTTAAATACACACAAAAATTCCTTGTGTACATAAACGACGAGATATAAATCATCTGTGCCACATACTGAACCATACTGTCCAGTCTGCGCTAGCAACTCTCGCATTGTGTCTCGGGAGGGAGGTGCACTTCAGTCGGCCAAGGCCTCGGCACTGTGGTCTCGCTGCCTACTTGTTTGGTAGAGACAAATTCGGTGAGCACTGACGATCATAAAACTAAAATATCGACCCACTCTGAAAACCTCAAAGATGTTCTGCGTTCTGAAGTATAAAATATTCGCCCAAAATTTAGTTGTTTGCATAAAAACTAACAGGCATATCTGTCTCATTATTATATAGCTTCTTTCATCTTTAATAAATGATAAAATTATATGTGTACCAAAATTTGGTTGTAAAATAAATTTCTTTATAATTAAAAAGAAAAGTTCCCAGGAATCTGGAGAGGAATCTGCACATAGTGACTTTCCAAAAGCATTCTTGGGTGAATCTAACAGAGCTGAGAATTACTACTCCCTGCACCCCACCCCTCAGGGAGATATACCACTCCGTTCAAAAGGTTAATTCTTCACTATTGTCTCCTTTCAAAAGAACGGGAGACTTTCCTCATCAGATACAACACAGAATGAGAAAGAGGAAAGCAAAGAGTGGTTGGTGTCTTGTTCTTACTAAGAACCATATTCCGAATTGACTGAGCAGCCTCTGGTCATGCTTATCATCGTCCTTGTTATCAAAATCCGCGTTGTCCAGGGAGTGGTGGGAGGAGGAGAGGCCCAGCTGCCGCCGCCGGTTCAATTCATGTTCTCTCTGCTCCGCATGGAACTCCGCTTCTTTCAACAAACTGCCCAAGAAGGGTGAGTTCAAGTAAGACAGAGGAAAAGCACATCCCAGATTCCGGCCTATCCGGAGCAATTGCCATGTGAGCACTCCAGTATTGTGACCACCCTCCTCTAAGTCCGTGTCATTTATCCAGAAACCCTAGTGTCGTTTTCTTACTATTCTATGTTACCATCCCAAAGATAAGCCAAGAGACTCCTTCTTCCAATTGGTCACATGGAGGTTGATGTAATGCCTCTTTCCTCCGGCTCCCGACCACCCCTGAAAGGCGAGACTGGTCATTTGCCCCCAGATGGAAGAAAAGTCATCAACTAGTGTTCAAGGCTCTGGAAGTGAGGCAGAGGTTCCTCTCTGAGCTTACTACTAAGCAAGTAGCAGATAAAAAAAGTAATATTAACTAATGTTGGCAAGGGATCAGCAAAAACAAGTGACTTCATACACATTGTTGGTGGTGTAAACTGACACTCATGCTTTCAAAAGCGATTTGGTAACATATTATGAAAACATCTAAACCTTCTGACCAGCTAACCCACATCTGAGACTATATAGCAAGAGCCTTGTGCCACAATATATCAGAGTTGTTTATAAAATATAAAAAAGTCGCCGGGCGGTGGTGGCGCACGCCTTTAATCCCAGCACTCGGGAGGCAGAGGCAGGCGGATCTCTGCGAGTTCGAGGCCAGCCTGGGCTACCAAGTGAGTCCCAGGAAAGGCGCAAAGCTACAGAGAAACCCTGCCTCGAAAAACCAAAAAAAAAAAAAAAAAAAAAAAAATATAAAAAAGTCATCTAAATATATGATGGCAGAGAAAAATAAATTATAACTCTCTCTCTCTCTCTCTCTCTCTCTCTCTCTCTCTCTCTCTGTGTGTGTGTGTGTGTGTGTGTGTGTGTGTGTGTGTGTGTGTGTTATGGTGTATACATTCACTCGGGGATATGAGTATGTACACCTGTGTATGCACCTGCAAAGGCCAGAGAAGGACCCTGGGTGTCTTCCTCCAGCACTCTCTGCTTTATTCTAGTTAGAGGGTACCCTGCTGAACTGGACGCTCACCATGGTTAGGCTGACAGGCCAGCACACCTTCAGGATCTGCCTGGCTCTGCTCCCCAGTGCTGCAGTTACAAGCATATGTGGCCAGGCCCAGCCTTTTACTTGGTTGCTGGAATTCAGACTCAGGTCCTCATGCATGCATAGCAAATGCTCTTACCCATCGAGCCATCTTCCCAGCCCACCCCGTGGATTTTACATATGGACTATGTGATAAAGACAAACTTCAGCACAACATGAAAAGAGCAGACTGAATGCTGGCTCAAAAAGAACCAGCCATAAGTTCGCTGTAACTACGATCATATAAACAAAGCATGTATTGACAACAACTAGGCAATGTACGGAACTGTACGGCTGCATCTTGACCTTTGTTTTCTATAATGCTGTTTAGTGTCATTGTAATTCTATTCTGTGTTTGCCGCTGGTAGAAGAAATAGAAAAGACATAGTCTCCTTAAAATGGGCATTTGGAAGCCGGGCGGTGGTGGCACACGCCTTTAATCCCAGCACTAGGGAGGCAGAGCCAGGCGGATCTCTAGGCCAGCCTGGGCTACAGAGTGAGTTCCAGGACAAATGCAAAGCTACACAGAGAAACCCTGCCTCAAAAAAAAAAAAAAAAAAAAAAAAAAAAAAAAAAAAAAAAAAAAAAGGAGGGGGGCATTTGGATAGTATCTGAAAAGAGGGCAGATCTAGATGTTGTGGTGTGGAATGCTGCTTTTCCCTCATCTAACAGAGCCCTTCAGCAGTCTGGAACCCAGGGCCATCTGAATCTCTCAGCCTGGAAGTGCCCCCCAGCACCTCGCCACCTGGCTCTCCCGCACCTTCTTCCTAACAGGCAGGAAGAGTGGCGCATCTGGTCTGGGCAGTCCTCCTCCTGGCTCATATTGCCCAGGCTCAACCCTTCACGTTGATGGGAGCCTCCACTTCCCTGCCCTGACACTTCCCTGGCCCACTGCTCCCCTGCACTCACCAGAGCCTACCACAATTTCGGTTTCTCTAGTCCCCGCTTAGGTAACTGAAGGGCACTTGTGTCTCCCAAGTACCTAGCACAAGGCCTTGCACATAATTGTCATCCAATCAAAATATTTATTGAATTCATAAATTTTATTAAAACATCATCATGGCAAGGCAGCAGAGAACATGAGAACTG
The DNA here is from genome assembly GCF_007827085.1 of Peromyscus californicus insignis. Lineage (NCBI taxonomy): Eukaryota > Metazoa > Chordata > Mammalia > Rodentia > Cricetidae > Peromyscus > Peromyscus californicus. The sequence continues at coordinate 52,069,344 of NW_026294447.1, read as the reverse complement.
GAGTGAATTTGCCCATCTCTGGTGTGAGCAAGCAGAACCTCAAAGCCCCACGAGGTTACCTGATCACTGCCTCCACGGCGCAGACCAGCTCCTCCGCCCCACACTCCCGTGTGTTGATGGGGGGTGGAGAGGTCTGGTAGAGGTGAGTCTCTGCCGTGGCCCCCACCTCGTTATTGTGGTGATTGGAGTGGCATCTTTTGCAGTACCGAACAGGCCTGTTTCCGTGACGACCACAGCACCCTGCGGAAAAGCAGGTGACGACTGCCCTTCTGACATGGGAGCTGCAGTTCTGGAAGCAGAGAAAGTCGAGCCAATTAAAGCCGGCTTCCGAGACAAACTCGGATAAAAACCTGGAGCAAATGGAACCTCAAGGGGCCACCGGAAGTGACCGAGTTTCAAAAATGTAGGGTATTGTCTAGCCACTCAGAGGTGTTTTATTCTAGTGGAAAGGGCAGATATGGTCTAGAAAGCAATGGGACTGAGATAGGAAGCTAGATTATTCGAATTTAATGTTTAAGATTTTCTAACAGAAATTAAAAATAAAAACCTAGAACCGTGATGCAGAGAAAGCACACCATAGCAGCCCAGAATCAGGAAGGAAGAATTTCAGCTTCCAGCATAATCCTTTTAGAAATTAGTTTATCTACCGCTCGCAGAGTAGATTCCCCTGCAGTTCGTCTGTCCTTGGCATTCAAGGACAGACGGAGGTTAGACTATGCCGGGCTGACAGGCCCACAGCAGGGCCATCTCCACACCACCACTCTCTGAAGGCTTAGCTTAAGGACTACACCACACCACACCACAAGGACACACCAAAGCCTGGCTAGACCGAGTCCCAGAACTGGCCACTGACAGCAATCCCAGCAGAGGGCACCACAGGAAGTGATGGGAAGGAGAAAAGCCACGTTGCATGAAGGAGATGCCTTAACCTGGGGTGGGGTAGGGCCGGGGCCTGCTGTCAGCACTGGCCTGACCAGAGGCAGGGGAGTGAGGCAACATCTCTGGGAAGCAGTCTGGGGAGCTTCGAGGGAGCAGGAAGCACCCTGACACCAAACACCACCATCAGACAAAGCCCGCATGCTTGATACGAGCACCCCATGGGCAAGCAATACCCTGGGCCTTATCAACTCAGAGTTTGTGAAGAGTGGAAAACACTCCTGACAGAAATCCCAGGGGCATCAGGAGGAAGGCTGCAAGCACAAACCCTCCATCAACACATCAACGATGCAACAACCTGTCGGTAGGAACTACCATTTCACCTCTTTAGGACACTAGTGTTAGAAAAAAAAAAAAAAACCTTTTTTTTTTTTAAACTCAGGCCAACAAACCATCAGAACAAGACAGGGCTGTTTAAGTCTTTATACTTTCCACAGCTGCAGCTTTTCCAAAAGACAGCAGCTCTGTGTTCATTGTCGTTGAGTTTAAACTATTTATAATATGTTCTTACTAATTTTTTAAATAAGCGATTGAGATGTCTTGTGATTCTCCTATTAAAATTCCTTGTGGTTTTTCCTCTTTTTCGGCATTAGGGTCAACACTGACTTTTTCTGTTTATCAATAATATAGAGCACCGTGGTTGTTGGAGCATACCAGCCCTTGCCCTCCTCAGAGCAACTGTGACTGCTTGAGAGCCTCACAGAAGGGGACATGGGGAGTCACTAGGCCCTGACCCGAGATCCTAGCTTCTCCCACCGGCACTTTCAGCCAGCTACAGGCAATTCTGCCTTAGTTCATGCGGCCTCATGGTCTCAGAAAACGCTAGAGTATAGAGAGTGTGGAATACTAACTGAAGAGGGGACTCCATCTATGGGGGGGTGGTCACCCACTTTCTGGTGGTGCTGCTGCTTTGGGGCTACCCATGCTCCTTTAAGTGACCTCTCACCATCTCTATAGGTAAGCCTTGGATTTTGATAGGATAGTACTTTGGTCTTTTGTGGGTGCCCTGTTTGGGGAGAGGAGACATTTGGGTTTCCCTGGGAAATGTTTGCTCAATGACCTTTCTCTTTCGGACACTGAGTTTCACTCGGTAAGCACATGAGTTCTTACTAGTTTAGGGTCCCCCTGCTCACCCACCAACATCATTTTGCCAGCAGAGTAGTATTTCTCAGCATACATTCTTGGTGGCCTTTCTCCCCTTAAAGCTATCGCTATGATACTTATTCCAAACCCCACCCCCAAATTCCTCATGTTAAAATCTTAACCTCCACATGATAGTATTAGGGGGTAGAGTCTATGAGAGGTGGGTAAGCTAGGAACACAGAGCCCTCAAAAATGGAATTAGTGCCCCTTTGAAAGAGGCCTAGGGAAAGCAAGCTATGAAAATATGACACAGGAAGGTGTCACATTTGAAGAGCAGACATCAAATTTACCAATGCCTTGATCTTGAACTTCCCAATAAATACTTGTTTGTAAATACCCAACCCATGACATTTCGTAGCAGCCTAAATGAACTGAGACAATTATAATTAGCTTTATGTTCTTGGGGATTTTCACATTACATAAATAATAGGCTGTGGATATGATTTCATTGTTAGCCATAATACAGTCCTGAAGTTTAAGGTCAGCTGTTTCCCCAGCCTACTTCCAACTGTCCAGATGCTCCCTAAATGCTGGCATCATTTTTAAGTTTTCTGACTTTTTGCTGTAGATTTCTTGGTCCACTATGTACAAGAAAGAAAAATTCACTTATCATGATTATCTCTGCTCAGTATGAGATTTTTCTATGGTTCATATAGAACATAACAAATGCATTTAGATACATAGAGGAAGGAAAAGATACTCATGATCTCTCCGGCCATTCAGCTGTATAAACAACATGGACAGCAGTTACACCAGGCAGAAGCTGTCGGATTCAGAGCCATCTTGCAAATGTAACAACAGGACTTGTAAACACCCACTAAACACCTGTGTAATACCAAGTCCTCAGACAAGTGCTTAGCTGTATGGACTATTGTCAAGGACTGACTGTCACCTTCTTTTTCCTATTTCTTTCCTGTAGTCAAACCCAGACACATAGAGACACTTAGCCTGAGACCAGACTCTCCTCTCCAGAGGCCTTCTAGTTCAATCTATTAATAGGTGGAGTCTTTTCCCCCACACTGGAACACTGTCACCTCAGGAACCTCAACACACAACATTCAGGAGGTGTCCAGATACCTAATATCCTGGCCATCCCAGTTAGTCCAGCTGGGCAAGACAACAAGGAGGGCAGGGAGCAGCCCTCCTCCAGTTTTCCACTAACTGTACTTCTGTGGACGTGGACGGGCAAAACCAGAAGAATCGCCCAGTCAATCCTAGGCCAAATTACCGGTGACTGCAGACTGTAAACAAGTAATCATCGTACAAAGATGCTTTGTTTTGCTAGGCCATAGCCAAGATGAACATTAACTCCGGAAGTGGGAGGCTGCCATAACACACACTGAGAAGGTGGCATTGGGGCTGGAGCCAGGCAGGAGGTGGGGGTCTAGAAAAGCAGCCAAGAGCTAAATGGTGCAAACTGAAGGAGGCTGAAAAGGCAATGGGGGGAGAAACTGTCTTTGAAAGCTGCAAAAGAGGTGACCTAGTAGGGTGTTTGCCCAGGCATGAGCAAGGTCCTGGGTTCCATCCCCAGCATGGCAAGGAGAGGGAAAGCAGAACAGCAGGGAGGAGGGGGAGGGAGTGGGAAGGAGGGGCAGGAGGATGGGGAAGGGGGAGGGAGGGAGAGGAAGGGAGATCTATTTTGTTCTATTTGTGGCAGAGAAATGCCAGAGTTAACCGCTGCTGTAATACGCCTGTAATAACCGCTGTAATAACCGCTGCTGTAAGGCACCTCATGAGTTTGAGGATGTGACTGAGGACATAGCCAGGCAGAATGGTGAAGAGTCAATTCATCTGTGTTAATTGCACCTGGTAGGGTATGAGAGGGACGTAAAAGGGACAGATTCATTTGGAAAGGAGGTGCTGGAGAAAATACTCGGAAACCCAGAAGCGGCATCGGGGACAGGGTGGAAGGAGCCGATGAGAGTGATAAATAGTCCTCAGAACACTTGAAAACAACCCCAGAACTGACTTTTCCTATTTTATCCTGCTGCATAATAAACCACTCAGAACCTCAGCCATGTGGGCATGTACCTGGATTCTCCAAGTTAAAGATTCTCACAGGACACGAGCAAGGTGGCTCTGCTCTGTAATATTAGGGGCTAAAATGCAATGACTGCCGGGAACTGCCGGGAACCAGAAGAGCTGCGCCAGGGAGACCTTCTTCACCATGTATCTGATGCTGGCTGGGGAAACTGAAGGACAGGCTAGGCTTTCTCACTAGAGCATCTATACTTGTCCTCTCCGTATACTTTGATGTATCCCTTCATTTTATGTTGCTATGACAAAATACACATGACTCCCATTATAAAGAAAACAGGTATTGTAGCTTCATATTATGGAGGTTCAAGGGCATGGCAGAGGCAATAACTGGGCTCTGATGAGGACCTCTTAAAAGATAGTCTCCAAATGGCAGAAGTGCTTGAGGGGGTGGGGAGATCACATAGCAATCCAGACACCAAGAGGGGTCAGATTTGGTCTTCTGTAACAACCCATTCTGTGGGAACCCACTAAGACCTATGAAGAGCTATGCAATCTGTTCCAAAGGCTTAGTACTGAGTGATCTCCCCCTAGGCTCCATCCCTTAACATTGTCACCCTTGGGACCAAATTTTCAATACATGAGCCCTTAGGGAACAATCTGCATTCAAACCATAGCACCTGGGTTCTCATAGCACACCAGAAGATTCTAGAGGGACACCCTGGAAGTGTGCGCTCAAGAGGACCAGGAGTAAGATGTGTGACCTTTTGTGACCCAGTCTAAGTCACACAAAGTCACTTCTGCTACCTGAAGACAGTCACATGTTCCCAACCCAGGGGAGGAAACATAGGCTCTACTTCTCATTGAGAGGAGAATCCAAGAATGGCATTCTGACCATAGCATTTCTGTTCCTCCTTGCATGAAATGTACTTCCCCTCCAAGGAACCCCCAAAGACTCACTGTGACTATTGTCACAAGTCATCTCTGTCACACACTGTTTGAGTCTTCACCCAGAGAATCCAGGTCCATCACTAATGCCCCTACCTGCCACTGATGTGGAGTTACTGCAAGTTTGGAAGAGAACTGAGCACCTGGCAGTGTGGTGCTGCCATGAAAGACAGTCCACACTGAGTGGCTGGTGTGATGGACAGTCCACACTGAGTGGCTGGTGTGATGGACAGTCTACACTGAGTGACTGGTGTGATGGACAGTCCACACTGAGTGGCTGGTGTGATAGACAGTCCACACTGGAGTGGCTGGTGTGATAGACAGTCCACACTGGAGTGGCTGGTGTGATGGACAGTCCACACTGAGTGGCTGGTGTGATAGACAGTCCACACTGAGTGGCTGGTGTGATAGACAGTCCACACTGAGTGGCTGGTGTGATAGACGGTCCACACTGGAGTGGCTGGTGTGATAGACGGTCCACACTGGAGTGGCTGGTGTGATGGACAGTCCACACTGAGTGGCTGGTGTGATAGACAGTCCACACTGAGTGGCTGGTGTGATGGACAGTCCACACTGAGTGGCTGGTGTGATGGACAGTCCACACTGAGTGGCTGGTGTGATAGACAGTCCACACTGAGTGGCTGGTGTGATGGACAGTCCACACTGAGTGGCTGGTGTGATGGACAGTCCACACTGAGTGGCTGGTGTGATAGACAGTCCACACTGAGTGGCTGGTGTGATAGACAGTCCACACTGAGTGGCTGGTGTGATGGACAGTCCACACTGAGTGGCTGGTGTGATGGACGGTCCACACTGGAGTGGCTGGTGTAATAGACGGTCCACACTGAGTGGCTGGTGTGATGGACAGTCCACACTGAGTGGCTGGTGTGATAGACAGTCCACACTGAGTGGCTGGTGTGATGGACAGTCCACACTGAGTGGCTGGTGTGATGGACAGTCCACACTGAGTGGCTGGTGTGATAGACAGTCCACACTGAGTGGCTGGTGTGATAGACGGTCCACACTGAGTGGCTGGTGTGATGGACGGTCCACACTGAGTGGCTGGTGTGATGGACAGTCCACACTGGAGTGGCTGGTGTGATAGACGGTCCACACTGCGTGGCTGGTGTGATAGCTCGGGTGGGTCAAGCGCTTGCTTTCCAAGAATCCGATGCCCAGAAGCTATGTAAAAGCTGGGTGCAATGGTTTCCATAGCTAAGACCGAGATCTGGGGACAGAAGGGAGACAAGTGGACATTGGAATCTTGCTGGCCAGCCAGTCCAGCTGAAACCACAGACTCCAGATTCACTGAAAATCTATCTCAAAACGCAAGGTATGGAGTGATGGAGGAAGACAACTCATGTCCACCTGTGGCCTCCGCATGCACATGCACAAATAAGCGTGCACACACACACAGAGAGAGAGAGAGAGAGAGAGAGAGAGAGAGAGAGAGAGAGAGAGAGAGAGAGAGAGAGAGAGAGAGAGAGAGAGGAGAGAATCTGAATAGAAGAACGAATCATTCTAGTTACAACTAGAGTTTAAAGAGAAAATATTGCACCCAGGACACTCTTCCTAGTCAGTGGTTTAAGATTCTCAAGGTAAGAAAAGATTCCTGGGTAAACACCAGATCCAGGGCTGCATCAGGAAAATGTGCTCTCAGGGGAACAATGATTACAGGGTTAGATATAAAGCCATTTGTTAGGACTCAGAATGAGCAGGACGGTGGTGGCACATGCCTTCAATCCCAGCACTTGGGAGGCAAAGGCAGACAGATCTCTGAGGCCAGCCTGGTCTACAGAGTGAGTTCCAGGACAGTCAGGGCTACACAGAGAAACCATGTCTCAAAAACCAAAAAGAAAAGAAAAGAAAAAAGACTCAGAATGTGGTGTATTACATCATAGTCTCTTTTAGGCAAACAAAGACCTGGAGATTTTAAGGGCATGCTTCACTATCCTCACCACTAAATAATAAAGTGCTGAGACTGCAAGGCATTATTCCCAGAAGCTCTGAGGAGAGTTCAAGGTATAGCAGGGTTTATCTCACAGAGATGTACTTTTAACTTGTGTTTAATGAAAGAGGTTTATAACGGACACCTAAAAGCACACGGCGTTTCTCGTGGATTCTGTCAGGGTGGACTGAGAAGAACAGGAACAGCCTGAGATGAAGATGCTTTCAGGCTTGCAGGATTCTGAGGGCAAAGAGGGAACTGCTAAATCTGCTTATCCTGGCCAATTTTATATCAACTGGACATAAGCTAGAGTCATGTAGAAGGAGGGAACCTCAGTTGAGAGAATGCCTCCATAAGATCAGGCTATAAGGCATTTTCTTAATTAGTGGGAGAGCCCAGTGTGGGTGGTATCATCCCTGGGCTGGTGGTCCTGGATTCTATAAGAATGCAGGCTGAGCAAGCCATGTGGAACAAGCCGGTAAACAGCACCCCTCCATGGCCTCTGCATCAGCTCCTGCCTCCAGGTTCCTGCCCTGTTTGAGTTCCTGTCCTGACCTCCTTCAATGGCAATAGCAATCTGCAAATGTAAGCCACCCTTTCTTCTCCAACTTGCTTTTGCTCATGGTATTTCATCATAGCAACAGTAACCCTAACCGAGACAAGTTGGTACCAGGATTGTGGGATATGGAGGCCTAGCTTGTGGAGTTTTAGGGGAAGTTTAAAGACTCTATTGGGGTCATTTGTTATTGTGAATTAAGATTCTGTGGTTCTGGTTAGCTGGGACTGAAGAATCAGCTGTCATTTACAGGATACAGAACTACTAAAGTGAAACCTCTGCTTTGCTGGGATACTCGATGCTGGTCCGCTGGAGCAGAGAAATTAGCAGTGATTAAGAAGAGACCAGCTCCATTGAGGTGGAATCTTCTGGGAAGTGTTTCTAGAGAGTCGACACACAAGAAGCTGTGTTCCAGAGGCCACCAAGGTTGTACTGAGTGCTGGCAGTCAAACTTGGTAGTGTAAGAGTCACCTAGATAGTACTGGTTTTGATGGCATGAATGAGTTCATGGAGAGCAGCTGAAGCTTGGCACTGTGAGAGGACAGGAGAGGCCATTGGTAGATACAGCCTTGGTGGCCCAGGACTGAAAGGGTCTTGCACAGAAGTTGAGGCTTGGCACCATGAAGGGGGCCTATGAGAGGCTATTGGTAAAAGTGCAGCCCAGTTGCCGCAGAAGACCCCAATTTTTGAAGATGCCAGAACCGTGGGAAGACCACCAAGGACACAAGCAGCTGTGGAGTGGAGCCAGCCGGAGCCTAGAAGACAAGCTGTGTGTGCTGCAGAGGGCAGAGCCGGAGAAGTGACCCAAGCCCTTTGGAGGGGCCAGAAGATTGTGAGTGAATCCCAGATAGTGGACATTGCCTTATTTACACTGATGGGATTTTGGTTTGACTTTAATCTGGTTATGACTGTGCCCTGGATCTTCCCTCTTGAAATAAGAAAGTATTTAACTTATTTTTTATTTTTCTGGAGCCCACAGCTGAGAGACTGAATTTTTAAGGAGATTTGAGGTTTTAAAAAAGACTGAATTTTAAAGTGTTTTAATTTTTAAAGACTGTGGGGTATTTTAAGTTTATAAAATGTTTGATGTTGTGATGTTGATGTTAATTTGTGATCTTGGGGATGAACAGGAAAGGAGAGGTTATGTCTTAATAGTGATATATTTGTGTGTCAAGTTGGCAAGAGTCAATTGTCCTGGTTAATTTTATGTCAGCTTGACACAGCTAAAGTCATCTGAAAGGAGGGAACCTCAACTGAGAACATGCCTCCATAAGATCGGGCTGTAGACAAGCCTGTAGGGCATTTTCTTAATTAGTGATTGATGGGGAGGGCCCAGTCCATTGTGGGTGATGCCATCCCTGCTGGTGGTCCTGGGTTCTATAAGAAAGCAGGCTGAACAAGCCATGAGGAGCAAGCCAGTAAGCAGCATGCCACCATGGCCTCTGCATCAGCTCCTGCCTCCAGGTTCCCGCCCTGTTTGAGTTCCTGAGCTGACTTGCTTCAACGGTGAGCAGCGATCTAGAAACGTAAGCCACCCTTTCCTCCCCAATTTGCTTTTGTTCATAGTGTTTCATCATAGCAATAGTAACCCTAACTAAGACACTGTGTTAATCTGTTGCACAGACTTCTGTATTCTGTGCTGACCTTCGAGTTGCTTTACCCAGTGACATGCAGCAGAACTGATGGTTTATGACTTCTGAGCTTCTGTCAAAAGGGGCCTTGCAACCTCCTTTCTGGCTCTTCCAGAACATTGCTGTCTGTTCACAGGGCCAGCCTAGCCTCCTGGAGGGTGAGACTTCTCAGGGAAAGAGGGAGGCCCTGATACCTCTGTCGTCTCAACCATTCAGCCAACCCTGCTAAGGTCCCACATATAATATGTGATGATGAACCATCGGTTATCAGCCAATCGTCATTCCCTGCATTTCACACTCTGTGACTCCTCTACTCCACCCCACCCCCACCACATACCAACAACAACCTAATGCAAGTGCATAAAGGAGCCTAGAGGAGTTCGTTAGCCAAATTGCCAATTCACAAAATTGCAATCAATTGATTGCAATAACTGATTGGTGCTGGTAACCGCTACATTTCAGGATGGTTTGTTACATAGCAATAAATAAGCAAGACAGCCTTCAAAGGTACACATTCAAGATCAACCTCCCAAAAAGTTTAAATGAATGGTACAAAATTCAAATAAGCAGGAGAGAGTAGAGTGAACCAGAATCCAGGTTCCTTGACCAACAAGTCAAAGCTTTTGTCATACTACCGGGCTGCTTCCTGTTACCTTTTCAACTACCAAAAAATAAAAGAAAAATGGAATGGAATGACCTAAAGAAACGATGTAAAATGGCAAAGGGAAGTTTTAGCAGAGGAATATTTAGCTAAACATGTCCTTCAACTTACACCTAAATGAATATTTTCTACATGTATTTGATCTGGGCATATTTTTGACATATATTAAACTATATGCATCAAGTTTCAAAACAACAAAGATTTTTAGCACATAAGAAACACCCTTTTAAAATGAAATCACATGAATTGCACTATCATCTGCAGTTTTTGTGATTAGACTCTCCCCCAGAACTGCACGTGTGCTTCCATTTCAGAGTGCTGAACAAAGACACTGAGCATATGACGGTGAGCAAAAGCAGCTATGGACATGGAGACCATGTGGACGTCACAATCTTACATGCGTACAGCACTCCCTCTCCTCCTTCACAAATACACTGACATGTGCACAGTGGGAACCCATGGTGCAGAAATGAGGCAGATGTCAACAGATGAGGTTACACACGAACACAGGGAATCATGCCCCATCACACAGAAGGTGTGCGCTTACCTTTTTCTGACATATAGCAGATATTTCAGCTGTAAGGGGAAGGTACACAAAATATCAACAAAGAAAGAGCCCATTTTAAATAAGGGCAACCATGAAGAGTAAAAAAAAAAAAAATACAGTCTTAGTAATGCAAACCAATAGACTTCATCAAAAAGATTTGGATTTGCCTCATAAATTGTCATCTATATTTATTGGCCTCTATTTTCCCCCAAAAGCACAAAGTATCTCTTTCTTGCTAACAGTTTGAAGTTTTTATTGTGTGCTGTAACTATGTCTCCTATTCTCACATCTAATTTAACCTTGTCAAATACGTTAAGGAAATCAGTCAAGTTAAAGTCATACAACTTTGATCTCATTGGACAGTAACACTCAGAAGACTTACTGGGGATCACTGAAGCCATCACTGATGAAGCCATGAGAGCAGCTAAGTTCTCTGGGCTTCCTGTTTCTGCTCTTTCCATGACACTGCTGTGGAGGGATGGGCTGTGCTTACAGCATTATGAGATGGTCTGAAATGTCAAGACTATAGGAAACACTTGTCTTGGTCTACTCTGACTTGAGCTATCAGTATTAACTAGTGCAAAACAGCCTCGTGATTACTTATGAAAAATCCCTTATCAAACATGAGGAGATCTATTGGAGCAAGGCAGTCAAACTGCTGTCTGCTAATGAGACCGGCTTTAATATGTGCATAAGAATTCTTTTCAGTTGCCATACCAAGTGTTTCCATGGAAACTGGTATCTTGAGAGTAGTTGAAAATAATTTTTCCGAGAATCTATCACTATTTTCCTTAAAATAGTAAGGCCCCAAGAAATGGACTGACGCTTTATTTATAGAATAGTCTGTGTTACACTAATTCAAAAGATTAAAGGAAGGTGTTTCCCAGACCCTGCCTATAAATTAGGAATTGATACAAAAATCAGTAAAATGTATAACTTGGTGTTTAAAACTCATTTTATATAACCTTTTGATAACCTACTATATGTGTTAAATAATTTGACGTGAACCAAAAGCTCTATCAATTCTTCCACAGATGAACATCATCTAAAAATGAAGGCCAGAGTTCAGGAACAAGTCTGATATTTAACAGGTGCTTGTATCTTAGAAACTGAACATTGACGCATGCTCCTATGGAGCCAGCTACTCAGGAGGCAAGAGGCTGCTTGAGTCTAGGAGTTGAAGTCCTACCTAGGCAATATAGCAAGAGCCTGTTGGTTATGAAAACAAAATGAAAGAAAAACAAGCCGGCCAGGGTGGGGCATGCGTGTTCAGTACTCAGGAGATAGAGACAGGAAAATTTAGGGTTCAGTGCCAGTCTGAGTGACATTAGTAAGACCTTGTCTAAAAAGAAACCAACAAAATACAGTAATGTATTTCTGAATGTGACTCTCCAACATCAGAGAGCCAGAGGCTCACTAGAAAAGTAGCCTGATGTATGCCTCTGTCCACATTACAAGCCCATATCTTCCTATAGATAAAGCAAATTTTCAAAATTTCCCTGGAAGGAAATGGAGACTGACAGCATTGCTCTGTGTTAGGGATAGCACTCATTAAATTGATTCCTCTCTTAAAGTTGAGATAATCTAATATTAAAAAGTTGGATTTCAAAGAAGTAGTGTAATCTAAACAAAAAGAGGAGTTCACGGCCCTCGTCAGCATCAGGCTTCCCATGGCCTCTCCTGCTTGTCCCTTCACTATCTGTGTCTGTGGTCACAGTCTGTGCTGTGTGTGTGTGATGGGGGAGGGGGGGGGGAGTCAGTATGCCTGCAGCTTTCCTACCCAAGTCTGTCCTCAGCTTTCCTGAGCACTTTTGCTTTTCGATACAGCCCTGATAAGGAAGCTGGAATAGCCACCTCTCTGTGTACGGAGAACTATCAACTCCTAGCAGACTCTAATGGACTCCAAGGAGCATCACACATCTTATCTTTTTATCACAGTACACTAGATATGCTTTATCCCTATCTTATTGATTGGGAGACAAGCTCTCAGAGCAATTAAAGGGCACTGCCCCCCAAAATACAGAGCCAGTAACAGTAGCAGGAAAAAGGGACCATGGTTCCCTTTCTGATCCAGCACAGAAACACGTCATTGGTAGCATCTGTTCAACACACAGAATATTCCTCAAGATACAACTCAGCAGGGCTTAAGTCATATATAATGCTGATTGTAATATCCAACCTTAATTTTTGGTAGAATTGATAGCTCCTTCCCTTGTCATTAAGTGTTTAGACAATATTATAAGCAAGACATTGATATAATGCTGCAGGTCAGTGAATATTCCTAAAATATGAGGCTTTGGTTGCTGTCTTTATAAAATAGCACAAAAGGAGATAAATCAACCATGTCATTAGTCATGATTACTCATTATTCATCCTTTCCCAAGAACACCTTACCTTGTGGCAGGAGAACATCAATCAACCACTCGCTGTGGTCCCTAGGAAGAAAAATGAAATTGGTTTCTGAGCTTCACTGGAATGTTCATGCACATCTGTGTGTTATACACTACTGCTCAAAGCTTTTCACGGGGAGTGGAATTAAGAGCGCTATCATGATAAACTTTTAAAGCATCTAATGCATTCCAGTAAATCTATAAATTACAGGCATTTCCTCATATTCAGTTGTCTTTCAATGATGCTTTCCAGATGTTAGGTACACCAGCCAAAACATGGGCCATATGCACAAAGCCAAGTGAGACCTTGAAGGACAGTTAACAAGGACAAAGAGGCCCCTAGAGTGATGACATGCAGGCTTTAGAAACTCCAGTTTCCTCCAGCATGGCTCTTTCTCTGCAACCTTCTTAAGGGGGGCTGCTTCAAAATCAGAGCTGCTCCACTACATAGCATTGCCTTCCTGTGTTCTCTAAAGACAGACGTGACAACTTTTCAAAGCTGAAACAGCCCAAATAACAGCTCACTGCGATAAACATCAGACAAACTAATCTCTCAAAACCACAGCAAGGCTGGCAGGGAAGTTGAGTGACCAACCTCCTCGGTGGTGCAGACCACTTCCCTTGCTGTCTGGTAGAGGGGCTCATACCTACCCTGCAATCCTCTCGCTGCATTCTTCGCAGAGATACAGTGGAGGTGGCTTGTCACCCAGAGCTACCGACAAGGAAGGGTCTATACACATCTGGAACAAATGACAATGCAGAGTCACCGTTCCTGCTCCCGCATATCACATCCCCAACCTACGAGACGCATACCGTGTGTTGACAATGACAGAGTTTTTTTTTTTTTTTTTTTTTTTTTTTTTTTTTTTTTGGTTTTTCGAGACAGGGTTTCTCTGTGTAGCTTTGCGCCTTTCCTGGAACTCGCTTTGGAGACCAGGCTGGCCTCGAACTCACAGAGATCCGCCTGGCTCTGCCTCCCGAGTGCTGGGATTAAAGGCGTGCGCCACCACCGCCCGGCTGACAATGACAGAGTTTTAGTGTCGAGCTAGAATAAACTGTTTTAGTAAACCCCACCTGCTCTGCTGAGGAGCCCACACTGGGGATGTAAATGTGGCTGCCAGGGTTCCTCTGTCTGGCTATTTGCAATTCAAGTATCAAACACTGTCAAGAAATCTTCCCTCCTGCCACAAAGCTGAAAAATCCCCTTGTTCTCAGGCTGCTCAACTGGGTTATATGGGTGACAAGCCCAGCAATCTCTCTTTAGAAGAAGGAAAATCCATCGTTAAGATTTCAAAATCATTAACTGACATCAAAATGCTGACAATAGAGATGTCTGCAGGAAATCTAGCACTGAGGGGTTCCTTTCCTGGCTCCTGAAACTCAACTTGGACTCACACATTCAATGTTGCATTTTCACTTTTCTCCCCGCCCCCAACCAGCAGCTCATTTACACCACCACCCCCCTGCACACACACACACACACACACACACACACCTGGCCTTGTTGTCTGTGCCTAGCACAGAGACACAAATGTTCATGTTACAGTGTCAGGATGTCTGGATGTTTTCAATCAGGTCAACAGTCAGGTGACTAACTGTGCTTAAACTTTCCATCGATTAAAGTTTCCAGTATTTCCAAAAGCCATCCTGCATTCTGTGTCTGTGCTCATGAATAACATGCCTATGATTTAGCTGAGTGCCCAGGTAATATGACTGGTACACAAACGCTTCTGGAATGTCACTGTCTTTAGCTTTTTGCACTGATTTAAAGGGGAAGAATGACCTACATTTACAACCCCACCTACAATTCAAAGCTAAAATCTTGAGACGTTCTAGTGACAGGATCAATACCAAAACTGCTAGATTTAAATAACTAAGCCAACAAAGCTCATAAATTGCATATTAGCTGATGCTAACAATCTACTGTGAAATATTTCCTATGTAAATTTCTTGATTCTTTAGACACAGTGAATTAACTGTTTGGTCTGTGAGAGTGGCAGTTTTTCCACAAATGGCTGAAGAGTAAGTATTGTAGGTTTTGTGAGCCAAATAGTCTCTGTCACAACCACTCAACTCTTCAGGTGTTGCATAAAAACAAGCACTCCATAAGCAGATGAACAAAGCTGCATCCCAATAAAGCTTTATTGACAATAACAAGCAGCAGCCACATTAGCAGTGGCCACATTAGTGGCGGTACATGGTTTGCTGACCCTGTCTTACATAATTCTCTGGGCTTCAGCCAATTTCATAAAGTGAACTTTAAATGGAACCAGGAATAACCAAAAGTGGAATGTGATATAAGACTTTAAGTTCTGACTTGTTTTCAGCCTTATCCCTATGGCAACGGTCGGCTCCTACTTAAAAAGTGCTGTTCCCTGGGACAAATCATTAAAGCCTCAGACTGCAGAGAGTCGATGGCAGAGTAGGCTTTGCTGAGGACTCGTGTTTCCCCAAGCATCCCCATGCAACCCGTGTAGATCTCCTGAGCACTGTTACTTCACTCTTTCCCAATAAGTCATTGACATGTCCGCCAGACAAAGATAAGTTTTCCATTCCACTCAAAAGGAAAAATTCCTGGGATGTTAGAATGACCATCATTAGAGACTGGTTGCCTGACTTTTGACCTGTTACGTTACTTAATTAATATGCATGATCAGTTCTGTTCTACTAATATGTTTGTGTCTGGTTGTTGCATTAAAACAAACAAACAAACAAAAAACAACAAAAAATGATTGTTTGTAGGCCAGGCACAACACTTTTAATCCCAGCACTCAAGAAGTAGAGGCAAATGGATTATCTTGAAGTTTGAGGCCAGACTGGTCTACATAGTGAGTTCTAAGCCAGGCAGGGCTATTTAATGAGACCCTGTCTTAAAAAATAAAAGAGCGTTTATAATCTATGCCCAGTGTACAGACTCAGGAAGACAGATAAAGGAAAAATTTCAAATAGTTCACCTTCCTTCATTCTGTGATGACATTTTTATGGGTATTGCTGGCTGTTTTTCAACTCCAATGTGAACCTGTATCTAAATACACTGAATCTGTATCATACTATACAGTCTCTCAGCTTTCCTTTCCAACAAGCATCGGGCATTGGAGACCCTGCATCTGTGTATTCTGTGGTGGTGGTGGGCCCTTAGGTGCAGCCATGCTGTGAAGAGTAAACCCCACTGAGGCAGGCCTGCTATAGTGCAAAACATGGCCCCACACAGAAAGCATTGCCCGGAATGTTAGTTTTTTAGAAAATGAAACACTGGTGCTCAAAAAAAAAGACTTGGCAGGAAGAAGTATGCAATGAGGATGTCTTCTGGGCAGATCTAGGTAGTGGCTGCAAACATCTGAAGGTACTGAATGCCAACTGTTTACTTTCAAATGGTTACTTTTACATTTGAACAATTTCTATGTGGATTTCCTTACAATAAAGAAAAACTACCAAAGGCGGACTGGTTGCACCTGGCCTCTAGGACTGGTTTTTTGGCATAAAAGTAAGGTCAACCCAGATGAATGGGCTGGGCTGTCTGCCTAGAAGAGGAGAAAAATCTAATTTCTCCTTTCTGTGATTAGATGGCCAGAAAGCATTTACTAACCAGGATGCCAGAGGACTCTAGAGAATGCAGTCTGGCATAAAAGTAAGGAAAAAAATAACTGAAGAAACCTGTAGCAGGCAAGAAGAAGGAAGTAAAGATACAAAAATAAAAGTGGGAGCCATGTGGGTCTCCCTGCTATGAAACGCCACCAGCTCCGTGAAGCACATGGGATCCACTATGTGTTTGCTTGAACACCCTCATACAAAGAAAGACTTGGAGCCCCACACCTTCTTAAGCTCAGAGAATATGCAGTGCATGCAAAGCCTGGGCTTCCGTCCATGGCTCACGGTCATCTGCTCTTGCTTAGGAGTCATTCGGCTTTCTGTCATTAAAGGCAAGCATCCACTTTAACGACACAAGGAAATCCTCTGATAGATAATGCATGGAGATGGCAATGCTACCATCATCACACAGCGTGTTGTTAGTTACCGGGTCTCACTTTACCTGTTCTTTGTCCCTATCAGTGACAGCGCTGGTTTTCTATTACTTAAGCACCAACACAATCTGCCTAGACAAGGTAAACAGACTCCAACACCACCAGTTTCTCAAGAGGACCCATAAATGCTCCTAACTTCAGCCAGCACCCACTGCTCGCAGTGCACACTCACCCGTGCAAATCCCAACCTGCTCAAGCCACCCGTGTATCCTGCATCCAACAAATAGACTCCGAGCAATTTTGTTTGTTAAGACGTGTGATTACTCTTCTGAATATCCAACTTCTAAGACTCAGTTGCAATAGGATTGAACAATATGTACAGAAAAGAATGAAGCTGAGAGTTAGGGTACCCAGTTCTGTCTCTAATTTTATGCTAACTGCACATTGGCACCATGAAACAATTTCCTTACCTCTAGTGTGACCTATTGTGCGCATGCTATGCAGACCTCTCTGTTAGCTATCCACATCCATGATTTGAGCTAGGACTTAACAACTTTGTCTATTCTGTTTTACCATTCTCAAATTTGCATAGTCACATAGCAGACCCTCTGAAGTGATAACATATAAGGAACGGAGGTGGGGGGCAGGTTCTGAATGTATTGGCTCAGATAGAAGCCAGTTAAGACAAGGTATGTGTTCATCAGCATTCTTCTGATAATTAGCTCAATGTCATACCACACTTGGCTATGAATTCACAGCCCCAACTCACAGACACCATCATTACTCTTGCCCAAATACAATTCTGCATTGAACACAGAAGAGCCTGAGATCAACCACAGAGCTACGGAGATGCATGCAACTTACTCCGTTCACTCAGCAGTTTACTCTACTAACTGAACCACCAAGAACCAAGCTTGGGAAGCAGTACCTTCACAGCCGGCTTGTTAATTGCATTGTGGCATTCGATGTGCTGGCAGTGGATGGGATTCCAAGCTGTAAAGCAAAAGAGAGCCAATGAAGATCTCTCACTGAAATTGTTTATGCCCCAGTAAAAAACACAGTGGATAGTTCACTTTATCCTACATAGAAACATAATCAGATGGTGTCCTAACAGAATCAATCACCTACGAAAAAAGTTAAAATCAGGCAAAGACATGGCAACTCTATCTACCTTCCCTGGAAAGAAAGCCAGTAGCAGGTGAGGTACTCGGGACCATAATACCTCACAATGTTATAGCATTGATGAGTTCTCAGGGTGCCCCAAGGATATTTTCACTGGATTCCCCAACAGCTCAGCAGGTAGGTATGGCAGATTCCTCAGCTCATGTCATCACATAAAAATAAGTTAAATTTTAAAAGATTATTTTGCCCGATATGGTCACAGACTGGGTAAATCCAAGCTGAGACTAGAACTTGCAACACTAGGTTCTCGACCCTGGCTCACCTCACTATGGAGCGCTATGCAAACAAAATGTCCTATGCTTTTAGCACTAGGAGCTTTTCAAATGGGTAATGACGTGATGGGTCAGAAGGGATTCTCCACCATTCCAGTTCCCACCCCCTCTCCTTCACAGGGGACTGGAAAGATGAATGTCTTGCCTGAAACACTGAACCTCAGCTAGCCTGCTGATACCTGTACCCAAGTCTCTAGCCCAGTATATATAAAGAACAAGGGAAAACATAAAGTGGCTTGAGATGGACCAGGAAATACTCATAACCAGAAACTTCCCTTTACACAGTCTAATGCACTGAACAGTACGCTGTCATTTAAATGATGTAAAACATTTGTACGCTTAAAAGTGTACCCTTTCTGAATGGCCGTGTTCTCATCTTATGGTAAAACAGGACAATTAATTTTATAAGGGGACAAGAAGTATTGACTAGAAAACAGTCCTCTAATCACAGATTTGTTTTGGCTTGCTTTGAGGGAAAAAGAAATGAGTAAATGAAGAATCATTTGAGTACAGGTATTATGTAATCAGATTTCTCTCCAACGTGTAGTGAAAGCAAGATGTGGAGACCGGCAGCAAGTTTCCTTCTGCAATGGGAGAAACTTCACAACTGCCTTTAAACTGTACCCTGCTGCAAGTACATAGGACAAATGCCCTATTTCTCTAAACTATACTCATGAAAGACATAACTAATCCATTACAGCATTCTTCCTGCTGAGTTCATAATGAATCTTCAATCCTTCTTCCCCCTGAACTCTAGTCACCACAAGTCAAAGCAGGGTTGGCATACACAGTGGCATCTGCTGACCTCCCTGAACCCATTTTTTATGAGAATAAGTCATATTTAAAACATGTCCACTACCAAGGCACAGGCACAGATAGATCAGCATATGCAATAGCCGTGACACGGTATCAATGTTCTCATGACTCCTGCTCTGTGGGTGAGAGAAATGTATGAAAGGACCAATTCCTTTCATTTTTTTTCATCCATTTTACCCATGTCATTGAGTTAAGAACAGGCTCTAGGATAGTCCACTTCAGTTATTTTTCAACTTTGAAGAAACTTACTAACCTAGAAGCTCAAGAAGATCCTAGTAGCTCAAGAAGATCCTAGTAGCTCAAGAAGATCCTAGTAGCTCAAGAAGATCCTAGAAGCTCAAGAAGATCCTAGAAGCTCAAGAAGATCCTAGTATCTCAAGAAGATCCTAGAAGCTCAAGAAGATCCTAGTAGCTCAAGAAGATCCTAGTATCTCAAGAAGATCCTAGTGGCTCAAGAAGATCCTAGTAGCTCAAGAAGATCCTAGAAGCTCAAGAAGATTCTAGTGGCTCAAGAAGATCCTAGTAGCTCAAGAAGATCCTAGAAGCTCAAGAAGATCCTAGAAGCTCAAGAAGATCCTAGTAGCTCAAGAAGATCCTAGAAGCTCAAGAAGATCCTAGAAGCTCAAGAAGATCCTAGTAGCTCAAGAAGATCCTAGTAGCTCAAGAAGCTGTTGTCAAGACACAGCAAAGGAAAAGCACATCCAAATTCATTAAAATCAAATTGATGGAAAACTTTTAAAAGCAGCCATTAAAAACAAAAGAGACATTACTTACTGGAGAATAAAGATAAGAAAGATTGCTGATGTTTTCTCAAAAACAGTGCAAACTGGGACATAAGGAGGTCAAGCTAACACTGGTCTGGAAGTTTCCTGCCTCCTGGCTAGCCTTCACAGTGCTGGGAGGTACTATGCAGACTGCTGGGGAAAACTATCATCAACAGTGCTACCCAGCCCTAGGCCTTGTGTGCAGTACTAACCAGCCAGGCACAATGCAAGGAGTGCAGCCTCTGCTAGAGTGTAGGTGACCACTCTCTGGTGGCATTTAAGGCCACTCCACAGGAGGGCAGTCATGTCTGCTACTATAAACACAGTCAAAGCCTCAAGCAGGGAGAGTGAGGCGGGGGATCATAAGTGCTAAAAGGGAAGCTATCTTGTTGTTTTGCTAAATGCACATGATGTGCCCATCCAAGTGCCTTCTAAATACCTGTGTTTATCTCTATAGGTTAGTGCTGCTATCAGCTTTGATTGGAGATGCTTTCATTTGCAATGGACAGAAGTCATTACAGAGACTCATAACCAGTATAAGTGATGAGAAAAGGTGACTGTTGAATGCTCAGTTATAAATGGAATACTACACACACACACACACACACACACACACACACACACACACACACACACTCCAGGCTCAAGGAACATCATGAAAGAAAGGGCAGAAAGAATGTAAGAGCTGGAGGAAATGGGGGCATGGTGTGGAACACTGACTTCCCGGCACAACATGGATGGAAGGCACAACAGCTGTGATTACCCGCTTGAGAAAGATCTGCACAAGCCCTGTCAACAACCTCTCACGGAGAGGGAAGGGACCCATAGGGCTGAGGATTTACACAGTTAATGGTTGGCATGGTTGGCAGTACAGGGAAAAGATTTTCTGATTGGTGGAGTCACTGGGAAGGTTCCTGCGCTCCTGTAAGCAGCCCCTCCCCCATGCATCTGTAAGTAACCCTCCTGAACTCACTAGGTCATCAAAAGAAAAGGCTATGAAAGTAGAAGAGGGTCTAGCAGGGAAAAGGATGGAAAACAGTGGCAGTTGGTGGAGCATAAAGAGATGGTAGTGGGGTGAATGAGATGGAGAACATTTGCACACATATGAAAACACCATACTAAAATCCACTATTGTGTATAATTAATATATCCTTTAAAACATTTTTTAAAGCCAGGCGGTGGTGGCACACGCCTTTAATCCCAGCACTCGGGAGACAGAGCCAGGTGGATCTCTGTGAGTTCGAAGCCAGCCTGGTCTACAGAGCGAGATCCAGGACAGGCACCAAAACCACACAGAGGAACCCTGTCTTGAAAAACCAAAAAAACAAACAAACAAACAAAAAAATTTTAAAATGCACAGTAGAAGACA
This sequence comes from Peromyscus californicus insignis, assembly GCF_007827085.1. Lineage (NCBI taxonomy): Eukaryota > Metazoa > Chordata > Mammalia > Rodentia > Cricetidae > Peromyscus > Peromyscus californicus. The sequence continues at coordinate 52,048,242 of NW_026294447.1, read as the reverse complement.
CTAGAACCACATTTTCCATAGACTAAATGAAAAAAATCTCAGCTTAGAACTCTATATCTAATAAAATTTTCCCCCGAAATATACATTAAACAAAAGCTATCTGAGATAAAGAAGAAAAGGAACAAGGGCCAAGCGAAAATGCATTCCTGTATCAGCATGTGAGTCAGTACATTATCATCTGAAGGGAGACTGTGAAGTTAACGGTGCGCAAGCCTTAGAGAAAAAAATTCAAATAAGTAAAAACTGTTGATCCAATATAGAAATAAAATTGAATATTCAAAAATTAATCCCAAAAGTTGAGATGTTGGTAAAGAACAAATGAGCTAATCGTAAAGCCATGGGCTGAAGATGAGCCCACCCCCTCAGCAATCACACTGTGAGTGACCTGGACAATGGGTACATTGCACATAACTGATCTAAAAGGCAGAGACTGTGAAATGAGAGTCTTTCAAAAAGCTTGACTCTATTATACCCATATGAGAAACACTCAAAATACATACACAAAATGGATAAACAGAAAACTATGCCATGTAAACACCATGCACAGAATCTGGAGTCTCTATATAAAGGTCAGGCAAGCTGAGCCCAGGACAAGGAATATGAACAGAAAAAAGAATGGTATTCCATAAAGATGGAAGGACCAAGAGAGCAAGGCATGGACCAACCATGAAGGCAAGTGCATTTATTGAACGAACAGAACCAACGAAAGGAGTCCGTAATGACAGCTATCAATTTCAACACTCTTTTCTCAATTCAGTAATTGATGAAATAAACAGGCAGAAAATCAATAATGTTGAACAGATGAAACAAAATTCTCACACAATAATTAATAATAAGAGGATTCTCTGTACAAATCACCCTGAATACACAGTATTTTAAACCATGCGAGTAACATTTACTAAGATGCACGATAAGAATCAGAACTTTAGATGGAATTACAGCACATAGTGTTCACAAGTTCTTTGATGACCCTGGAATTCAAGTAGAAAGCAACAACACAGAAGTTTCTAGAAAAATCCTAAGTATTCACACACTTTAAAATACTTCTAAGCAACACCTGAGTTAAAGTTCCCCTTCGACTCATGCTATAATTCATGTAATTAACACTCACAAGACATGTTAGAAAGTATTCAATACCACGATATAACAAATTCCTGACATACATAACAATTTTGTGAGATACAATGGAAATAACACGAAAAGGGAAATTTATAGCTTTAAATTCTTGTGGTAAAAATACAAGAGGACTAAAAAATATTTATGCTGTTTCTTTATAAAGATGGAAAAATACAAAATCAAGTGTAATATTAAAAAGAGGAAGAAAATAATATAGATACAGACAGAAGTTAGTAAAACTGAAAACAGAGAAATAGTATAGAGAACGAATAAAACCAAGAGCCAGTTCTTTGGGAAAAATCAATGAAACTGATAAGCTTTCTAACAACCTGGTGAAGAGGAAAAAAAAATTCATGAGATAATATATAAGTTACCCACATCTGAATGAAAGGTAGGGGGTCACTGCAGACCTATAGACACCAACAGATCTATGAACTGGACGAAATGTCCATATTCTCCAAAAGACACATTTTAAAAACATGTCCCAATGAAAACTATCAATTCCAAGTAACCCGACAACTGTCACAGAAATTGAATTCATAACTTAAAATCTCCCCGTTAAAAAACAAACAAACAAACCCCCCCTGAGTCCAGATGGCTTCAGTTGGAATTCAGGATCCCATGGAAGAATAACTCCTATAGAGACTTGGAAAAGAGAAGTGCTTGAGACTCTTCTCAACTCATTTCATGAGACTGGAATTGCTCTGTCAACAGGGCCACATGACACATGGCAATTAAAAAACTATAAACCTTGCCCCTCACAAATACAGCTTCAAGAACACTTCACAAAAATTTAGCAATAAAATACAGCATGACAATATGGACTTTATCCCAGTAATTCACAGTTGGTTCAAAAAATGCAAATCAAATCAATGTAATTTGCCACATTAGGAGCATAAAAAGAAGAAATCATATGGTCAGCTCAGCAAAAAGAGGAAACATTTATCCCAAACTGACCTTCATTCATTAACAATCTCAGTGAAGAACAAACAGGAATTGCCTTAATCTGATGTTCAAGAAAAGCATCTGTGAAAAAATTATTGCTAACACCACGTTTAATGGTAAAACCTCAATACTCGGCCGGGCGGTGGTGGCGCACGCCTTTAATCCCAGCACTTGGGAGGCAGAGCCAGGCGGATCTCTGTGAGTTCGAGGCCAGCCTGGTCTCCAAAGCGAGTTCCAGGAAAGGCGCAAAGCTACACAGAGAAACCCTGTCTCGAAAAACCAAAAAAAAAAAAAAAAAAAACCTCAATACTCCCCCTGCCACAGCTGGGGAGGGCAAGGATGTCCATTCTCAGTGTCTGTCAGACACTTGTATGGTCCTAGGTAGCGCAGAAGGAAGGACAGAAAAAGACAGATGCAAAGGATGAAGAGCAGGGAGAGTGGCTGAAACAAAGACAGAAAGATTAAAAAGGAAATGGAACTTAATAGCATCCTTATTGGGCCCGAGGAGAAGGCTGAGCAGTTAAGGCACCTGCCACTCAAGCACTCAGGGTTCCATCCACAGAGCTCATGTAAGTAGGGGTGTAGGCGGGGGCGGGCACAGCGGCCAGTCTGTAATGCCAGGCTCGGAAGTGGAGACGGGGGATCCCTGAGGAAAGCCGGCTAGCAAGGTTAGCTAGATCAGTGAGCTCTCATTTAGACTTAGGGACCCCACCCCAGTAAAAACCAGGAGGAACAACTGAGAAAGACTGAAGAAAACCTGGGGCCTCTGAACTAAGGAATACACATATGTACCCACACACATGTGAGCACACATACAAATGCTCTAGCACAACACACAGAGAGACACGTGAAGAAAGGGGGGAAGTATCTTTATTTTCAGAGCACATAATTTTTAGCACGTGACTGTATCAAGGGTTCAGGGCTCAAAATCAAGTCATTTCTATACATTAGCAACAAACAAATAGAATAAGTGATGGCATTATTTACAGTAACAACTCAAGCTATAAAACATTACAAATAATTTTAACAAAATAACTCTAACATCTATACACAAAAAAATGAGCAAACATTGCTGAAAGAAAAATTTAAAATACCTAAATAAGGGTGACATGGTCTGTGTCTATAAATTAAAAGGCCCAATACTGTAAAAATATCAATCTTCTCAAACTAACCTATATATTCAATATTTAAATTCTTATTAAAAAACCCAAGCAGGTTATTTTATAGAAATAACAAGATCCATGAAGATGTGAAGGACATCACATGATTTCAAAATATACTTTATTATGTGGGGTGTATGCATGTGTACATTTCATGTGTGTCTGCACATGCACATACATGAACACTCAGGCGTGTGTGAAGTCAAGAGATCAACATCAACTGTCTTCTTCAATTTTTTGTCTCCACTGTATGTTTTGAGACAGGGATCCTAGAGCTCACCAATTCAGCAAAACTGGTCAGTCAGTGAGCCTCAGATAGTCCCCCCATCTGCCTCCCCGATACTGAAGTCACAAGTATGCACTTCCATGCCTGACTTTTTACATGGGTGCTGGGAATTGAAACTCAGGGCCTCATACTTACTTGGGAAGCATTGTACTGACTAACCATCTCTACAACCCCTCAAAACAGGGGTGATAGGATGTAGTTATGGCACTAGAAGAGAGAGGTAAAAGAAAGACACCGTTTAGAAATAGACCTGAAAACGAGGTGGTCAATTACTCTCCAAAAAAGAAAATCAAAATCAATTCAATGTGAAAAAGATAATATTTTTCAACAACTTGAGCTGGAATAATTGAGTTTCTTTAGAGAGAAATTCACTGTTCCTTCTCACACTGGTCCTAAAATCTATTCCAAATGGATCATAGTGTAAAATAGCAAACTTCCAGATGCACAGGAGAATTTCTTGATGTGTCTATTGATGCAAACTTATAATCTTAGCTACCTCAGGAGGCTGAGAGAGGAGAAGTTCAAGGCCAGCCTAGGCACAGAGTGAGTTCAGACCAGTCTCAGTGAGGCTATGCCCCTAAATACAAAGCAAAAGAGGGTAGGTGTGGTTCGGGATGGCGATCTCATCTGACACTCACAAAGCCCTGGATTTGATCCTTAATACTATAAGAACAGAGAAGAAAATGAATTTCTTTACAACCTTCATAGAGACAAAGGAAGCATTAAAGAAGACACTGATCAATTTTAATATATCAAAACGTAAAATTCCTGTTTAGGCTAGAGATATAGCGGCCTTGAAAACCTGGACAAAAAATAAAGATCAACCAGAAAAATTACATTAAAGGAAACATGCCAAAGACTGGAGGAAACATATTTGAGAATTTTCTACTCTATGGATGAGCACATGAAAGCTGTGTGTGCCAGAGCACATGACCTCTTCAAATCAGAAGTAAAAACACATAGAAATTCAAAGTCTCTGGGGAGACGAACAGAGTGGGACAAAAATGGAGTTGGGTAAGACATGGTTAAAATGTACACAAACTAAAAATAAAACAGCAGTATTAGAAATCCTTGCTTAAAGAAAAAAAATATTTGTTGTTGTATCCCAGAACTTGGCCTCTGCCTTTGTATGTTGGGATAACTGGGTTGCACCACCACAGTAGATTATTGGAGTTGATGCTGGTTAGGATATGGAGTAAGTTACAGAGTAAGAGGCAGTGAGAAGCTAAGAATCCAGAGGAGAAATAAATATGTGAATTAGTGATAGTAATTGCTACAGATTACAGAAGATAACATTTTGACAGCCAGGCAGTGGTGGCGCACACCTTTAATCCCAGCACTCGGGAGGCAGAGCCAGGCGGATCTCTGTGAGTTCGAGGCCAAACTGTTCTACAGAGCAAGTTGGAGAAGAGGCCCCAAAGCTACACAGAGAAACCCTGTCTTGAAAAAACAAAACAAAACAAAAATTTGACATACATAACAATCATTGGTATTCCTGAGGAACATGCCTGAATAATTGGAAGAAAGGCAATAATTCACACTTCGTTAGAAAAAAATTCTTGAAAAAGTACCCAAATTTTGCACTGAAAGGGCTTCACTGGGAGCCAGTGAGGTACTCAATGGGTAAAGATGCTTGTCACCAAGCAGGAGGACCTGAGTTTGAGCCCAAGCACCCACATGGAAGGAAAGATTCAAATTTCACAAGGTGTCCTCTGACTGCCACCTGTGTGCTCTGATACATGTACACATGTACACATGTACACACCTGCAAAATTAATAAATAAGTGTAAAAAATAAAAAATGTGCTTCACACTACAGACAAACATCAAGGAAAAGATATTCAACCTCAAAATGTTCATGAAATTTTTAAAAACAAATGAAGAAAAACAAGGAGATTTCTATAAAAGACAAAAATCACAGTGGTCTAAAATTCTTTTTCTATAATTCTACATACCAGAAAACAATGGACAAATATTTACATATCTTCCATGGTGAAGCAGATTTTTCATGTGTAAAACCATAGGAAGACTTTTTAAATATACTCAAGCTTTAAAAAAGACATAAAAATCTCTTTCATTGCTGAGAATATTTTCTTTACAGTTTAGCGGCAAGGATGCAGTCCCAACACTTGGGAAGTGGCAAAAGGGTGATCGAGAGATCAAGGTCAACCTCGACTGGAACACCAAGTTCCAGGATTACCGGGGCTATATGAGACCCTGTCTCAAAAAACAACACGAAAGGAAATAAAAATGCTATGAAGCATACAAAAGACCCAGAAAATGTAACCCATAACAGGAGGGGAGGGGGTGAGAACAAGGAGACTTAGACCCGTTCAGAATTAGAAACAAGGATTTTAAAATAAGTACTTTAGGTTTGTTTAAATTTATAGACAAGTAGATTGTTAAAATGAGGACTCCAACAGAGAAATGAAAATTCTATTAAAAAGTACTAAAAGAAATGGAACATACAAAATCAATAATTCAGTAGGTGGACTTTTAAAAACATTGTACACAGCAAGAAGAAAGCAGGGATCAATGGGCTGAAATACAAGTCAGTATAATTCTCACGGAAGTACAGCTTGTTTTGTGTGCACATGTGCTGACATGTTTCTGTGGGTGAGTGTGTGTGTAGGTGTGGGTGTGTGGCGGATGCAGGTGTGTGCGCATGCATGCAAATATGGAAGCCAGAAGTCAACTTTAGTGTCTTCCTCGGTCGCTCTTCAGCTCAGGCTTGGAAACAGGGTTCCTCCCTGGAGCTGGAGCTGGAACTGAGCCCCTCATGCCAGGGAGTTCCTGTCCCTGCTTCCCCAGCACAGGGGTCACAGATTTAGACCACCCCACCCAGCTTATCATGTGAGTGCTGGCATCTGAGCACAGATCCTCACACCTGTGCAGCAAGCACTTTCTCGATTGAACCGTCTGTCCAGCCACCCGCCATCTCTTTTACTCAAAAAAAAAAAAATACAGAGGCTATAAAAGCTCTGGAGGTAATTAATATTCAATACCTTTGAGTCTCTGGACAAGAAAAGGAAAGACTATCCGGATAGAATGGCACCCAAATTCTTGTGATACCAACAAGATGCATAAAGCCACATGCCCCGAAAGCTCAGCAGATCTCAAGTAGAGTAATTACAAAGACAACCACACTCCAAGCATAAGAAAACCATTAAATACCAAATACCAGGAAAGATGAAAAGAAAAATGCATTACTTGAAAAGCTGCACTGATTTCCTCTTAGAAACAGCAAACTGACATAATTAAATAATGTTAAATGATTACAATGAAATTAAGATAAAATTTTTAAGATAGCTGTAACTCAAAAAACTTAGAAATTAAACAATACTCTCCCATACACCACAAAGATCTAGTGACAAAATTTTTAAATATCTGAATGAGTATTAGTAAAAATACAACACATGAGGGGTGGAGAGGTACCTCAGCAGCTAAGACTACACTGCCCTTTCAGAGGACCCAGGTTCAATTCCCAGCACCTACATCAGGCAGCTCACAATGGTCTGTAACTCTAGCTCCAGGGGATGGCTGCCCTCTTTTGGCTTCTGTGGACACCAGACATGGATGTGGTGCACAGACATACATGCAAGCAGAACACGCATACACATAATGACAAAAAAATTTACAAAAACATTTATAAAAATATAGAACGTCAAAACCTGTTGGATACGATGAGTATAAACCTTAGAGTAAACTGGTGATTTATAATAGATAAACAGAAATCATTTTAATGTTAAAATCAATAGTCTAAGCATCCTCTACAAATCTTTTTAAAAGAGAGAGAGAGAGAAAATAGATAAAATTCAGCTCCAGGAAGTATTAAAAGATGAAATCATAAAAGCACAACCTTTATCCATGCTCTCTGGTTTTGATTTATTTTAGTTTATATGAACATTACGATAAAATTTCAAGATAAGGGCTTTAAATAACTGGAAATGAAACTTCCTGAAATCAATCAATAGATGCAGATCCCAACAGCTGACATGGTGGTGAAATACCCCTGCAGTTAGGAACACGCTACGGTGTGTATTATTCTATATCTGTGCCCCAGACCATCAGCTCTGAGGGTCTCGGACCAGGAAACAAGAAGGAAGGATGGTACTGAGTGGGTACAAGGATTGGAAAGGACTGGCAGGGAATGTCTGTATAAGAAACCCAGGCAGGGCCACAGAGGTTCTTCCCAAGCCAGCCTGGCGATCTGAGATCGATCCCCAAAGCCCACGTGAAAGCAAATGGAGAGAACGAACTTGATGAAGCTGTTATCTGATCTCCACACAAAAACTACGGCACATGAGCCCGTACACGCTCATCAAACGCATACACATGCAATGATAATACATTTTAAATTTAAAAATAGTTAATCACCAACTACTATACAAACCACTGAATTGCATAAGATGTTCATTGTAGTTTCGCGTCTATTGGCCCCAAGTTGAAAACAACCCAAATATTGATAAAAATAGGACATTTGGAGAATGAAAAGAAGTAATACTTTTAACAATATGGATTAAGCTCAGTAATACTGTGTTGATGAGTGAAGTCGGACAGGAAAAGTATATAGTCTTCCATCTTATTTGCATGTATACCTGAATTAGATGATTACATGAATTCTATTAAAATTGCACCAGTGATTGCCCATGGGTACAAGAGGGGTGTGCTGATCAGAAGGGACGTGCTATGATTTCCTGCTTTGTTATTGTTATTGCTGTTTGTTTGTTGTGTCCTCATGGTGACCACAAGAGCATCACACATTTACTAAAATTGATGCAGCAGCACACTCAATACCTGTCATACATATAAAGTGCACTTTCATTAAGTACTATTATCACAAACAACACTGGGATAAAACCCAACATTTCTCAAAACTGACAAGACATCAAGTGTCAGTTAGAGAAGTCCTACGAATTTCCCTAAAAAACAAGTAGAAATAACAGAACTTGAGAGGGCATAGCCAAGTAGCCAAAAAAAGGGGGGGAGTTGTTACCTCTAAATTAGCAATAACCAATAGTGTGTATCCAAATAGCAGCAATAAAAATAAAGTTCATAAAATGCTTTCAAGGTGTATGAGTAAAATGATTACCAGTTTAGAATTATATACATAAAGAAAACACATTTAAGAGGATCTCACATTCTAGGCTAGTCTGATGTGCACAGTAAGAACCTCTCTCAAAAAGCTAAATAAATAAGTAAAGTCAAGACAATGACATTTTTCAGATAAATACAAAGTGAGAAAACTTATCCCCAGTAGATTAGCATTAAAGGAAACACAAAAGTGTATTATTTTAAAAATTCAATTCCAGGCAGGGCAGATGGCTCCGTGGCTAAAATGCTTGCCAAACAAGCATGAGGACCCCCAGAATTCATGTCAATGCCACTCAGGTGGGTGTCATGGTTACAGGTGTGTAACCCAGCACTAGAAAGATGGAAATGAGGGCAAAATTATACCATACAAACACTTGCGAAACTCTGCATAGCTGTTTGTTTGTGACAAAGTAAATCTTAACACAAAAAGAATCATGAAAGATAAAAACAATGCATTTCAAAAAATAATAAAAGTTTCAATTCACCTGAAAGAGACTGAACTCTAAATTTGCATATACCCACCTACCTATTAACATCATCTCAAAATATAAATAGTAAATAAATCAGAATAGGAAGGAATTAGACAAATCTACAGATTAGAGTAGAAGAAAAAACCCTTCGGGGCTTCACGCTGAAGACAGAGAAAGTGAGCAAAATTTACTGACAGGCTGGAGAGATGGCTCAGTGGTTAAGAGCACTTGTTGCTCTTGCAGAGGACCAGGGTTTGATTCCTAGCACCCATATGGCAGCTCACAACTGTGTATAACTCCAGCTGCAGGGGGTGTGAAGCTCTCTTCTGGCCTTTTTTGGTACCAGGTAGGCATGCGGTACACAGATATACACGCAGACAAAACACTCATACACATAAAATATAATAATAATATTTTAAGTTCAAAAAATGCAATGACAATATAGAAGGATCGAACCAGACAAGTAATAAATCTAGTCTATTTCACATAGACTACTGTACAAGTTGTCTTAGCTATACTGAAATATTTATATGTTCAGCCCTAAAAGAAAATATTAAAAAAATAAATAAATGATGTTGAACTGCGGAGATGGATTAGTCAATAAAGTGCTTATTATGCAAGAATAAAGGTCTGAATTTGATCCCAGCACTCAAATAAAAAAGCCAAACATAGCAAAGTGTGCCTGCAGTTCCAGAGCGACAAAAGGACGCCTGTCAGTCAAGCCAAATCAGAGTTTCAAGTTCAATGAAAGACCCTGTCTCAAAAACTAAGGTAGAGCCAGGCACTGGGGCACACATCTTTAATTCCCACACCTGGAAGGCAGAGGCAGGTGGATCACTCTGAGTTTGAGGCCAGCCTGGTCTACAAAATGAGTTCCAGGTCAGCCAAGGCTATTTAGTGAAACCCTGTATATTAATTAGGGTTTCTACAGCTATGATGAAACACCATGACCAAAAAGCATGTTGGGGAGGGAAGGCTTTCTTTGGCTTACACTTCCAGATCACAGCCCTTCACTGGAGGAAGTCAGGACAGGAACTTAAGCAGGGCTGGAACCAGGAGGCCATGGAGGAGTGCTGTTTACTGGCTTGTTTCTCATGGCTTGCTCAGCCTGTTTTCTTATAGAACTCAAGACCCCCAGCTCAGGGATGACACTATCCACCATGCGCTGGGCCCTCCCCCAATGATCAACCAATGTAAGGCACTGAGAAAATGCCTTACGGCTGGATCTCATGGAGGCATTTCCTCAACTGAGGGTCCTTCCTTTCTGATGACTCTAGCTTGTGTCAAGTTGACACACAAAACCAGCCAGTATACCCTCGTTCAAGAAAAATAAAAATAAAGTGGAGAGTGATTGAGAAAGATACCTGGCATCAACCTCTTGCTTCTACACTCACATACATATGTGAGCACATATAGACACATATGAGCATTTACACATGCACACACATAAACATGTACATATAAAATGTATATATTATATAACACAAATATGTCATCTGACCATGGAAGAATGAAGCTATAACTTATCCTAATCAATTATCTATAGGTCAAAAAACAAACCACACAGAACTTAGAAATCAGCACAGGAGGTTTAGCCTGCGCAATGATGAGAGAAAGGCAGGGATCACAGCATCATCTCATGAAAGATCTTTGACAAAAGCCAAACCTCCTTTGTGATTAAAAACTATGAAGAATGCAGGAACCGAAAGACAATATCTCTGTGTAATTAAGGACACTTACGACAGACCTATAGCCAACACTACACAGAGGGGGGAAATGGAAAATGTTTCATCCAAATCCAGAAATGAGATGCAACTTTCCTTCATCGTCTCTCTTACTACAGTGCTTACGAACTCAACCAGAGTGATAGACAAGAAGAAGTGGGCACAAACAGGAGATGAAGAAGCTAAATTATACCTATGCTGATATAACCCTCCTCTTAAAAGACCTAAAGAGTCCACTCACACAAAAATCTCTTAGATCTGTTATATACTTCCATCAGTCACAAGGTGCAAAAATCAACATTTAAAAACATCAGTTGCTTTATACACCAATCATGAACTCCTAGAAAAAGAGATTGGTTAAACAGTAGCTTATGATAGTAGCTTCAAAAACTAAAATAAAATACAGAAGTATAAACTTGACCAATGATATCACAGTTCCCTACAAAGAGAACTATAAAGCATAAAGAAAGATATTATATAAGACATTTGAAAAACGAAAAGAGCTCCCACAGATCTAGAAAAAAATAATCCTAAAATTCATATCTTAACACAAAGACCTATGAAAATAGCCAAGGCAATCTAAAGCAAAAAGAGCCATACCAGCGGCATCACAGCACTGATTTCAAACTACACTACAGATCCATAGTGACAAAAACAGCACAGCATTGGCACAAAAAACATTGGAATAGAAGAGGAGAATTTAACCCAAAGGGCTCTAATTACTTCATCCTAGAAAAAGATACCAAAAACACACATTGTCTAAAGAAAAAAATCTTGAACAAGAGATGCTGGGGAAAGTGGATATCCACACGTACAAGGACTGAAACTGGATCCCGACTTCTCATCAGTACAAAAATCAACTAATGCTCAATCATGAGCTTTAATGTAAGATGAGATCATTGGAATTTCTATAGGGAAACATGTTAAGCATTAAGGATAGACAATAACTGTGATGGTTTCAATAGAAATGGCCCCCAGAGGCTTGTATATTTGAATGCTTGGTCATTAGGGGAATGGTGATACTTGACAGGGATTAGGGCATGTGGCCTTGTTGGAGTAGGTGTAGCCTTGGAGGAAGTGTGTCACTGGGGGGTGAGCTTTGAGGTTTCAAATGCTCAAGCCAGTCCCAGTGTCTGTCTGCTGCTGACCTGGTAGAGGTAGAACTCTCAGCTACCATGTCTGCCTGCATGCTGCCACACTTCCAGCCATGACAATGGACTAACCCTCTAAACTGTTAGCCAGCCTCAATTAAATGTTTTCCATTATAAGAGTTGCTGTGGTCATGATGTTTCTTCACAGTAAAAGAACGATTGACTAAGACAATAACGTTCTGAAAAAAATGTGATAGATTGGCAAATAAAATGAGACTTGCCATTGTAAGCACATGTAGCAATGTCCTGCTGAAAGCCCTCTGTACGATTAATATGACTGACGTTAAATTATGGATTTAAAAGAATCCATAAAAGTCTTGTGGATTAGAAAGGAAGTGTATTTTATTGTTCTAATAATTATATGATATATAAAAGAATGTTTAATGAAGCTAGTACTGTAAATACGCACTCCTAATGAGAGTGTGGATTAGCATAACTGAACTGGGAAGCTGCTTATCACCTATTAAAGCTGAGTACACATGTGCCTCTTACTCAGCAGGCTCATTCATAGGGATACATTCCACATCAAAGACGTATCAAAAATGCTCAGAGTAGCATTATTTCAACAACCAAAAATTAGGAACAACCCAAATGTCTAGTAATAGTAAAGAAGATATAAAAATTGTGGTACATGAATTTTGTGGACAATGTGTAACAATAAAGGTAAACAAACAACAGTTATCCTCAGCACACAGATAACGAATTTACACACACACACACACACACACACACACACACACACACACACACACACGTAATGGATGCTTCCATTTTTATAAAATTCAAACTCGGGTAAAACTAACCTCTTCAACATCATTTGAAAGGAGAGGGAGGCCATCACTCAAGAAACACAGAGTGGGAAGGGCTCCACACACACTTATTTGTGGTTTCATGTGTGTATATAACTGCACCAACAAAATAGTCTTAAGAGATTCTAGTTATATAGATACAAAATCAAGATAATTCAAGGGAAGAGTGAGCCTGAGGACGGGAATGCACAGCAGAAAGGCCTGGCTCAACCTCCTCATGCACATGTCTCAAAACCCAAGTGCTCTAACATGGGTTAGATATCCAATAATCCAGACCACACTTTGCCTTATCATGCACCTCCCATTCTCTCTGTTCTGTGCAGAAATGTGACCTTATGGTGTACCTGTGTCCCATAGTTAAATGGAAACTAAATGACAACCCTAAGTCATTTACTATTTGGTGTGCTGTAACAAGACAATCACTCTATTGTTTGTTTCTCTTTTGTTTTATTTCATTTTATTCATATGGGCGTTTTGTCTGAATGTCTGGCTATGCATCACATGTGCTCCTGGTGCCCACAGAGGCCAGAAGAGAGTGTCAGATCACCTGGAACTGGAGTTACATATGGTTGGGAGCTGTCATGTGGGTGTTGGGAACTGAAACCAGGGCCTCCAGAAGACCAGCCAGCGCGCTTAACTGCTGAGCCATCTCTCCAGCTCCTGCAATTTTTGTAATAAAAGGTGGGGACAGCTGGAGAGGTGGATGGCTCAGGCAGTGAAGTGATTGCCACACAAGCCTGAGGTGCTGAGATCGGATCTCCAGCACACATGTAAAAAGTCAAGCAGGGCTGCATGAGTCTGTGATCCTGCGTTGAGAGGTACAAATAGAAAGATATGACAGGATTGCTGGCCAGCCAAACTACCAGTGGCATCCAGGTTCAGTGAAAAAGCTCGTTTTAGACAATAAAGAGTGGGAGAAGAGGACATCTGGCATTTGATCTCTGGCCTCCATACATACAAGCACTCACATACACACCACACACACACAAACACACACACATGCATTAAAAGTGAAAATAGGTTAGGGAACCTCTTTGCCTGATAAGTAGCACTTACTCATTAAAAAAACTTTTTTCAACAGACAGTCACATCACAGAATTGGTCAAAATACAGAGAACAAACAGGTCATGAGTTGCCTAGCTTCAGCCAATACATCTGTATGACGATCCCTGCACGTGAGCATCAAGGAACATTTCAGAAGAGAGAGATGAAGTGTAGAAGCCAGAGGCCCCAACGTCTGATGTGATAGTGTACCTCCTAAAAATGTCAGGGAAGGTACACCTCAACAATATGGCTGCCTAATCAAGACACCAGTACACTAACATGGAAGCAGGAAATGCCAAGGTATAAAGCTACAAGAACAACATCCAACAGGCATCTGGTGCCAGATGCCCAGCGATAGAGACCACAGGGTGACTTTTTCCTGTGGCTCTCTGTCCCCCTCATGGTCTGTTAGAGTGGGAATGCTAAGAAAGCCCGTCATCTGTGAGGGTGGTGCCCGACTACCCGTAGCACTTGGGACTGAGCAGTGAACAAAGGGAAGCCAGACTCGTGACTGCATGGACAGACCTCCGAGTGATGGCCCTAGTCAACTACCTCTCCATCAGTCCAAGAGAACAAGAAAGGATTGCTCTGATCTTAGCATGCAAATGCTGAACCAATCTTACTAAGTACGCGTTGGTTGGTCCTTGCTAGAGGTTTTGGCTACCCCATAAGTGGAAATGACTTTCAGCTTTGGGGATTGTGGGATGCTCTGGACAGTGAGTCTCACCAAAACTTATATCAGGAAACCCCCTTTGCTGTTGGAAAACAGCCCCAACTCTTCCACAAGCATAGCTAGCCAGCCTTCCACTGACGTCCTCATTCCACAGAGCTGTCTGGTCATTTTCCAGTCCCTAAACACCACCAAGCTGTCTGTTGTGTCCACCTCACAAGCCGTTCCTTCTACCTTAAACTCATGTTTTATGCGCTCACGGTCTCCTCTGTCTGGTTACATACTTGTCACTGCCTCAGCTACCAGCTAAAGCTTCACTCACTGGAGAACCTCCCTTAACAAATGCCTCTCCCCAAGACTTGTCTATGACCAGGATGAGCTAGTAGCCCTCCCATGATTCCCACAGATCTCTTTGCTCTACCTTAGCACTAGGAGCCCTAGGAGGCAGTCTCTGGATATTCCCCTACGACTAGTGTGGAAGCTCCAAGATGCTAATGACTACAAGCTGCTTTGTTTTCCTCATTGGTACACAGAGAAATGCCTGGCCAACAGCATTTGGCCATAAATATTTGCTGAATAAAATGAATTTTCACATCTAGATACCCTGTGAATATTTGCTGAATCAAAATGAATTTCTGAATCTAGGCTGTATTCAGTTTAATGAGGTCTGTTTTTGTGTAGAATCCCATATTAACAACAAAAATACAGAGCCTGGAACCCAGTTGTCTCATCAAATATTATCATATAAGTAAATCTCATTGGTATCAGTCACCCATCCACACACCACAGGGGGTTGACACTTAGGTCAGGAACCCTATGAAAAAAGGGTCGGTGTCAAGTATTTCAGCCATTTCGCTCTTTACTCTACTGACATGCTAAGTATTTGCTGGGTTTTTTTACATTCAAATTATTCAGCTAGCAACAGTGAAACACTCTCTGCTATTAACAATACAAAATATCAATAAAGAGCTGTCCAACTTTAAAGAATTCTGTCTACCTTCCCTGCATTAACATTGCTGCCCCTTGTTATCCTAGTATACATCCACTTGGAATCTGCCTTTCACAGTGTAAAACACATGGATAATACTGTTGAGGGGAGGAGTGTGTGGACATCAGAAACTCCATTAGCCACTGGAATTTTCTTATACTTTATGATATATAAGCAGCAACCTAGAACCCTTGTGTCAGTCAATCCTTCTGTCTTTTTTTTTTTTTTTTGCAAGTTTCTTGGTAGACATCTGTCACTATTTTTTTAAGGAGGGTTTCATATAGCTCAGGCTGGCTTTTAACCCACTGTGTGGCCCAGGCTGGCCTTGAACTCCACAGAACTCACTTCTACTTGCAGGACGCTGAGGTCATAGGAGTGGGCCGCCATGCCCAACTCTGTCATTGTATTTGAAGTTACTGTTTCGTTGCCATGATGAAACCCTTCTGGTAACACTGGAAATGTGGCCAAGAATCTTACAAGAACAGAATTAGGTAGCTGGGGCTTCTCATAAGGAGAGCAAATCTGTAGTCTCGTTCCCGTCCCTTATGGCTTTGTAGTAATTCATCTTAGCAGTGGGCAAGATGCAGGCCCTTTGGATAGCAACTGGGATAAGGGCTTAGGCAATCTGCTTTGATAAATTGGTATGATTATGGGTTTTTTGCTTGTTATCCTTTGGTTTGGTTTGTTTTGTTTTGAAACATGTTTTTCTGTCGTTCATGATGACTTCAAACTTGCTATGTAGTCAAGACTGACTTTGAACTTCTGATCCTCCTTCCTCCTCTCCCCGGGGGCTGGAATTACCACATGCTTGCACCACCACACTCAACCGTAGATTATCTTAAGAGATGGGATCTTGCTATGTTGCCTTGGATGGTCCCCAAATTCCCAGGCTCGGCTGATTTTCCTGCCTCAGCCTCCCCTAATAGCCTGAATGACTGCACCTGACTAATTACCTTCTTTTTAAACCCAGTGTCAGAAAGGACTCGTGACCATATCTACCGGTCTAGTATGGTCTTCTTTAACATAGGGTGAGGCCTGGGTGGCACGAGAGAGCTGAACTCGGGCCGCCAAAGCTCTTCTTCTTACCTGTGTACTGCAGCCCCCTGTACTCGCTTATTGCCCCAGGGGGCTTTAGGTTGGGCCAGTAGTGGAAAAGCATCTGCACCGCTGGGGGTTTCACCTGTGAAGGCCCATATGCAATCACATACAAAAGGTCCTGCAGGAGGAAAGAACATCCCGACTCAGCGTCATCAAATAAAAATAAAGATCGCACAACCCAAGACTACCAAAGCAGTAGAAATTCTAATAGCTTAAGGTGGGTCGTTTCCCTGGAGACCATCAGGCAGGTGTACTCTTCAGATTAAATTATGTTAGCCCATCATTTTCATCATTTATTCATGTGTCTGTTTATATGTCCTGCAAATGATGCCCCCAAGGAGAGTTCAAAAGTGCACTGTCCATTAATCCTTTAATGAGATTCAAATCAAAGAATGATTTTTTTTACAACAGTGTATGCCCACATACCAAACACTGAGTTAAAAAAAAAATGTTTCCCTAATCACATTTCTTAACAATAACAATTCATATCTGCCATTTGAAAAAAAAAAAGAAATTCTCAAGCAATTTCAAATTAAAATTATACTTGTCATGCAATATAATATTTGCCTAATTCAATGAATAAGATACATTCAACTATTCTGTCAAGACACTCTGTTCTTAAAGTTTCATTTCTGTTCTAAGTGATAATTTTACAAGTAAAAATAAAGTACAGGTTTACCACATCAAAATAATAAGACAGGTACAAATTTGATCAAAACAAGTTATAATATGTAATTTTTACAATTTATATAAATTAAGTTAGTGAATATGAGTCAATATTAATCTAAAACTTACTTTCCAGACTTCTTGCTTATATTTCATGAGACATTCCAATAATTGACAATGATACACTGTAAGGAAGAAAATACAATTTATAATAAAATTTACCAGGAAAATCACCCTTGAAGATATAATAAATCATTTTAGTAGTCATTTTTCAATTTAATCATTAAATTAGAAAGTACTTATCACATTTCTAGACATCATATCAGCCCTTAGCTTTATCAAGCTTTATTCCAAAGCCATTCAGAAGCACTTTGCAAATTGCACTAACAAAGGAAATAATGAAAGTCTCTAGCAATTTATACTTATATAATGTAGACTTGGACTGCTGCAGCTAAGAACTCCATGAGAGGGTAAATCCGCACCACATGAGGTCATGTACAAGCTCATATTTTGGAGTGAACCAATTCTTTGTCAGATGTTGCACTGAGCATTCCACACACGTTACCTCACAAGCGCCAAGCTGCAGTTAGGAAACTGAGGCCAACTTTCCTATCCTGCCTAAGGTTGAAAAAATACCAAGTGACACTTGAATTGGACTAAAACAGTAATTTTAGTGCTTGTTCAGAAATCCATTCTTCTTGTCATAAAGAAAAAGTGGACCTCAGAAGCCCCCTGTAGATTTACTGGCTAGAACTGAGTCCGAGTTATAGGAGATTTGTATTTTGGTTTTTCATTTGTTTTAAGTAAAATGTTTTATTAATCCTTTGAGAATTTTAGACAATATATTTTGATCATACTCACCCCTATGTATCCCCCTAATTGCCCATATCCACTCTTCACTTCCCATCCCCTCCCAACTTCATATCCTCTCTTTTTTTCATAATAGCCCCAAGAGTCCAGTTTTTACTGTCCATATACTCATGGGTGCGGGGAGATCCAGTAAACCAGGGACCACACCCTTAAAGAAAAGTGACTCTCCCTCCCTAGAAGTCATCAGTGGTCAATTGCTCCTCAGTTATGTGCTCCTCACCCCTCCATGTTAGAATGCTAACTGGCTTGATCTTTTAAAAAGATTTATTCATCTCTGTTTGTGTGCATGCAAGCACGTATGTATGTATGCATGTATGTATGCCATGTATGTGTGAGATACCCACAGAAGCCAGAAAAGGAGGTCAGAGACTCTGGACTGGAGGCAATTGTGATCCATCACTTGCGTGCAGAGAAAACCAAACCTGGGTCCTCTGCCAAAGCAGTGGATGTCTTAACTACTGGGCTCTCTCTCCAACACAGCTGGCTTGGTCTTCTGTGAGTTGATGAATGCAGTGATCCTGTCACATCCAGAAGACAGTTTCAATCCAGTCCTCCCTGACCTACAGCTCCTACACTCTTTCCTGTCCCTCTTCCATGACAGTCCCTGAGCCTTGGCAGGGAGGAGGATGCAGCTGTTCCAATCGTAGCTGAGCACTGCATTGACATTTGTTCTCTGCTCTTTGACCAGTTGTGAGTTTCTACATTACCCACCATCCACTACACACACACACACACACACACACACACACACACACACACACACCCCTGATGTCTAAGAGCTGCTCTGATCTACAAGGTATAGAAATACAAATTCATAGGGCAGTATGGCACTATGTCCATTTAGCAAAATAATAGTTTTGCCTGGGGCCTGGTAGTCCCCTAACCAGCTATCATTAGCCTGATTTACAGTACCAGGCATGAATTTCCTCCTGTGTCTTAGGTCTTAAATTCAATCTAAAAGCAGTGGGTTACCTCCATAATATTTGTGCCACTGTTTCACCCATGGGCCATCTTGCCCATTATTGAAGTACGCAGGGTTCACACTGAGTAAAACCATTGATGATTTTAACCCCAGCAGCCTTCAATAGTACCCTCTGGTACTATAAAAGCTAACCATAGAGGAAGCTTCATAGTCAGTATCAACTTGATTTCTCCATTTCCCGTGACCAAAGTGTATAGTGTCTTTGCAATAGGGTCTTTAACAGGGGACTGGTTAAAGCTACACAACAGCAAGCTTCTTTGATCGCCTGTGTTCACTTGCAAAGGACAATATTCATCTTGGATAGATTAGTGTTTGGTTCTTTCCATAAACTACCTTCCCGCTCCATCCCAAAACCAAAGTTGATGCCCGGGTGACCTTTGTATCATTCAAATCCTGTGGACACGTTTCATCTGAATTTCCTTGACTCTTCAGAAGCATTTGGCACCTCTCTCTCCTTTTTAAATCTTTCTCTTCTTCTGGCTTTATGATGCCATATGACCCTTTTCTTTTTGTCCTCTGTGGGGGACACCACTGTTGTTCCACTGCCGACCAAAGTGCCCTTTCTTCCTAGATATCTGCCAATACACAGCCTTTCTCAGACTCTGCTGGAGCTAGACGTGGCTATGGGACATTTCTATGACAAGAGCCTGCTGGGGAGGTTCCAAGCTGTGCTTTTTCTCTCTCTGACCTTTTGGAACTCTCCACTCCTTTTCTTTCTGCTTTGAGACGGGGTATCACACTATATAACTCAGGCTAACCTAGAACTCAGGGTCTCATACTATATAACTCAGGCTGACCTAGAACTCAGGGTCTCACACTACATACCTCAGGCTGACCTAGAACTCAGGGTCTCACACTATATAACTCAGGCTGGCCTAGAACTCAGAGTCTAACACTATATAACTCAGACTGACCTAGAACTCAGGGTCTCACACTATATAACTCAGGCTGACCTAGAACTCAGAGTCTCAAAATTTTATGGCTCATGCTGGCGTGGAACTCAGGGTCTCACACTATATAGCTCAGGCTGGCCTGGAACTCATGGCCTTATACTATATAGCTCAGGCTGACCTAGAACTCAAGGTCTCATACTATAAAGCTCAGACTGACCTAGAACTCAGGGTCTCACACTATATAGCTCAGGCTTGCCTGGATCTCATGGCCTTATACTATATAGCTCAGGCTGACCTAGAACTCAAGGTCTCATACTATAAAGCTCAGACTGATCTACAACTCAGGGGCTCATACTATATAGCTCAGGCTGGCCTGGAACTCGCCGTATAAGCCCATGCTGGCTTCAAACACGTGTCTCTCACTACAGACATTCTCTAATGACTTGGACCAGGCTGTTTCAGACGTAGTTTTGTGAGGATATACCCTCCACTGTGGTGGCCACTATGCAAACACAAGGGAAGTCTTCGAGAAACAAGATGCTGCCTCAGCTCCTGATATTACAGGCTACAGTTAAGAATTCCCATTAAGCAAACCACAAATGTGTTTGCAGTTTCAAGTGTACATAATCAGCTATACAAACACAACCTCCATACCTCCTGGGCAAAGTCATCCTCCCCCACTGACCAACTGTTTTCCGGATTTCCTCAGGCCTGGTTCTAGCACCCAGATATCCTTGATTCTCTATTCTCACACCCACTCCTCTGCAGCTCTACTACATGCAATTTGGTGAAGATCACTGGACATTTGTGTGGAGGCTCAAAGTTCATTAGCACCAGTTCAGAGCTCTATTCTGTGTCAAGACCTACAACAACAACAGCTAATTGCTATTTTCTTCTCAGTGTCTCAAAAACACCTTAAAACAAAGCATGTCCAAAATAAATCTCAGACCTTGTCTCTTGTGATGGCTCATCTCCACTGTCAACTTGACTGACTTGAGAGTCACCTGGGAGGTACATCTCTGAGCATGTCCATAAGGACATTTCCAGAGAGGTTCATTGGAAGAGGTAATACCCACCCTGAATGCAGGAGACACCATTTCACGGCTAAAAGAAAATGAGCTGGGTAGCAGCATTCGTCTCTTTCTGGTTCCTGATTGTAAATGTAATGTGATCATCTGTCTCTGATGATGAGCTGTGTCCCCTCAAACTGTGTCCCCTCAAACTGTGTCCCCTCAAACTGTGTCCCCACAAACTGTGTCCCCACAAACTGGGATCCAGAACAAAGCCTTCCTTCCCTGAGTCGCTTTGGTCAAGTGTGTCATGGCAGCGAGAACAGTAACTGGCACACTTCAAAGCCTGATCTTCCTATAGTACTTCCTTTGTCATTACTGTCACCGCGTTCAGTCAGTGCAAGCCAGAAACCAAGTCCTAAACATATTATTTCCTAAATAGCTCTCAGTGGACACACACTTCTCAGCCTCAACTGCCCTTACCTTTGACAGGACTCAACAAATGCAGTGATTTCCCTAACAGTCTATCTACATCCAATAACCAATTCTGTACTGCAACTATGCTCTCTCTCTCTCTCTCTCTCTCTCTCTCTCTCTCTCTCTCTCTCTCTCTCTCTCCACTCTTTACACACACACACACACACACACACACACACACACACACACACACACACACACACAGGATTTCCTGACTAACAGAGTCCACAATCCCCTGCAAGTTTTCTAGTCTGACGTCGTACCAGGCAGGCAGTCCTCACTTACAGTCCCAGCTTCACCAGTCTTTATGTCTCACCAGCTCGACAGGCTACCTCTTGAGACACAAGATCCCTCTGCCTGAACCCCTAACTCAAAATAGTACTCATTTTTAAGTCCTCAGAGTGAGGGTGCTTTCTCAGAGAGGCCTCCTTGACATCCATAATAAATTTAAAATCTCCCTTTATAGAGTCTGGTGACAAGAGAAAATAAAAACAACAAAAAAGTCACAACTGGAACTTTACACTTTATTTCTAATTGTTTGATTCATTATTCTTCGTCTCCTCCAACCATATAAGCTTCACAAGATGAAGACAAATCCATTCCGCCTTGCTAGCCAGGGTTTCCTGGACGACCACTGAGTAGCCTTTGTCCTTATGCCAACACTGAGTGGTCAAATGTCCCAAGATACTTGGCCTTACACAATGTCTGATCTTTTGCAGCGTGAATAACTCGAAGCCTGTTCAGAATCTTCCACTGACTGTCCCATGAAAAGACCTGAAACTTCAACTGCTTCTTCAAACTGCTTCCAAAATGCCCCAATTAGCCTTTCGAGCAGAGCTTGGTCCATATTTTCTCTGCTCAAGAAGCAGGACGCTGTCCCTGATTATTTCAGCTCCCAGAGTTCTCTTCTTCAGATGAAGTAATGGTAGTTGGTGCTTTGCACACATTACCCTGTGTTTATTGTTGTTGTTTATTCTGTGAAAGATGGCTCGCTCGGTGGTCCCTGGAGGCCTGGAATTCACTCCATAGCAGGCTGGCCTCAAATGTGCAGTGAGTGATCCTCTGCTTTCCTGATTTTGGGATTGCAGGTGTGGGCCACCACACCTGACTCCTCCACATTGGTAAGGATTCGTGGGAATATGCCTCATATTCCCAAACACGGTCCCACAAGCACCACCCTTACTTTTCAGTGTGGTTTCCACAACACCTAGCAGAAAGTCCTGCACACAGGAGTTACTCAGTGAACGCTAGCTACATGAGTAAGTGCCCTTCTCTTCTTTAAGATGAATTTTATTTTCAATTATGTCTACAGATGGGAGGGATATGCACATGGGTATGCGTGCCAGTAGAGATCAGAGGCATTAGATCCCCCTTGGAGCTGAAGTTATAGGCAACTGTAAACCCCCTGGTGTGGGTGCTGGGAACTGAACATTGAACTTGAGTTCTCTAGAAGAGCAGTGTGTGCTCTTAACCACTGAACCATCTCTCCAGACTCTGACCTCTATTCATGGTACACAATCAGCTACAGAAACCAAATGACCACTTGCTGTTTCTCTACCCCTGTCCCATTCCACCAAAATTTAAGTCGTAGAATGATAAAGCTCACTTCAAACCTTACAAGACGGGTTTCCTGTGGGGTTGTTCTGTTTAGTTTGTGAACTGATTACAACAGTTCTCAAACGTGAACTTGGGAGATGGCAACAACATCATCGGGTCAAACTGTCAGAAGTTTGAACGTACCAGCATGCATTTGATCCCAAAGTGACCCTAGTGGATCCTACACTTAACTGTTTCTCATGTGACTAGCTTTGAGTCAGAAATGTACTCCCCAATACAGAATAGTTAGTTGGCTATAAACATTGACCTGTGAACAGATTTGAAAATAACAGAGGTGATTTTTGTAAGATCAGGGTAGTTTTCCATCAATCCAAGTCCAAGAAGAAAATGCCAAATTGTAACCGTTCACATTATTTACCCAGCACTTATGATGTGCCAGTCAGAACACCAAGGCCAAGCAAGTATGTGCACACGTGTTTTCAACTTAATTTTAACAACGTTTTATGAATAGCAGGAAGAATTGTCCCATTTTACAGGTGAGAAAACTTGGCCTCGAGGCAGAAAAGCTTTTTCGGGGTCTCACTGACCGATCATTTGCAAATGAGCTCGGGAAAACTCAGTCCTTTGGCATGCCCTCGGAAGCCCCCAGAGCTAGCTCAGGTATTAGACAGTTTGTCTGGGCCAAATCACAGTCACGTCATCACAGATCTCTCCAGTACTGATACTGAGGGGGAAAGGAAGCAAATCCGGTAACTTCCATTACCCACGGTTTACTTAAACATCACTCATTTAGAGGCTACCCAGGCAAGGAGGCCAGCTTCTCGCTTTTTTTTTTCCTGGAAATGATACTTCTTCATGTGGATTATGGTAACAGTCGCCTGAGTCACTTCTCAGAGTCATGAAGGCCAAAACACTGACTCCTCACTGTTGGTGTCTACTTGAGTAACTGGTAGAGATAAAGAGGCATGGTGTCCATCTTCATGATGTCTATCCTCTCTTCTGCCTTAATCTTTAGGTCAGATCCTATACATGGATATGTTGACCACTGGAGAAACTTGTGTCCAAAAATATAATACAGGGTTATTTAACTTGGCCTGGACTTGCCTAGCCTCTCTTTCCTCCCACCAAAGCTAAAGACATCTCCAAGCCCCCGTGACTGGAACCACCAGACCATGAAAAATGTAAAAAGCAGTGCTAATGAAGGTTCTGGAAGGTCAGCCTCGTCCCAGAAAGACAAGAATATTCCCTCCTTCTATGACCCCATTTCCATCCATCATTACTCCTGTCTTGTATCTGGAACCCCACTCTCCTGAGGATAAAAAGCTGTTTGTGAGCACAGTCTCCCTTCTTCCTCATTAT
This sequence comes from Peromyscus californicus insignis, assembly GCF_007827085.1. Taxonomy (NCBI): domain Eukaryota; kingdom Metazoa; phylum Chordata; class Mammalia; order Rodentia; family Cricetidae; genus Peromyscus; species Peromyscus californicus. The sequence continues at coordinate 52,023,874 of NW_026294447.1, read as the reverse complement.
TGGCCATTGAGTAAAGACTTACTTCCCCCTACCATTCACATGTTGGTCCTTCCAATGGATGAGGCCCCAGACCCAGGTCCAGGAACAGATCCACATACAACTAACCTCAAAATATCCATCCACTCCACCCTATTGCTGCCTGACTAGAGTTTCCTTCACTAGTGCTAAATGAAGAATCCTCTCAGAACATATATCATAAACGTGAGTTGTATTTTGATGGTCTTTTAAGGTAAACAGAGTGAGATATGAGATTATAGCTTGCCCTAAAATAAATATTTTAATTAAATTCACATAATTATTACAGAAATATTATATTTGAGGATGTTGTAGACAGAATGTACCCGTCAAAATCTACATGTTAAATTCTAATCCCCAGAGTGACATCATTGGGAGGTGGGGTTTTAGGATGTGTTTAGGTCACAAAGGCAGAGGCCCCATGAGTTGGTCAGTGCCCTTGTTTCTAAATATTTTATTAGTAGTGATAGTATTATCATTATTAAATTATGTGGATGGAAGGTTGTACATGTGAATGCAGTACTTATAGAGGCCAAAGAGGGTGCTAGATACCCTGGAGTCGAGGTGCCCAACATGGGTGCTGGGAATTGAACTTGGGTCCTCTGGAAGAACAGTATACACTCTTAACTTCTGAGTTATCTCTCCATCCCCCTCACCCCAGTGCTCTTACTTTTTAAAGGTCTCCCTCAAAAAATCTTCTTGCCTTTCTGCTATGCAAAAGGACAGAACAAATGAGTTCATCTATGAGCCAGGAAATGGGCCTCTACCTAGCAAACCTATGGACAACCTTGAACTTGAACTTCCTAGACTCTGTAACCACGAGAAATGAACATTTAATGCATATAAGCCACTCACGTTGCATTATTTGTTAAGGTATCCCTGTCACAGCTAATCTTGACTAACATGTGAGTGTGATTTAAAATTACCTAGCAGACAGACTACTACACATCTCTGAGGATGTTGCCAGAGACATTCTACTGAGAAGGGAAGAATGTGGGAGGCACCGTTTTGTGGGATGGGCTCTTATACTGAGTGAAAAGGAGAAAGCAATAGGAACTCCAGCACTTACCTCTCTCTCTGTTTCCTGACTGTGGATATAGCATGGCAGCTGCTCACACTCCTGCCACCAAGCCTTCCATGGCAAGGGGTCAGCACCCCTTACACTACAAGTCAAAGCACACCCTTCCTGCCTTGAGTCGCTTCTGTTGGATACTTCAAACCCCAAACAGACTGAAACAGAGAGCTGGTACTGAGACATGGGTGCTCCTGGAACAAAGGCCTAAAAATGGGGAAGTCGCTTTGGCATTAGGTAATTGTGGGGATTTGTGAGGTACATTCTAGAAAAGCCACTATTACTATGAACAGACCTTTAAAGACAACTGTGTGCAGGCTTAGGAAGAGAAGAGCAGGGAAAGGCTCGCTCTTCTTGAAGTGTGCTGAACTGAATGTTGGCTTTAAAAAAAAATACTGAACGGTAGAGGTGATTCTGATGAGGTGTCAGACAGAAATGGGGAACATGGGATTGCAAGCTGGAGGAAAGGCCACCCTTGTCATAAAGTGGCAGAACTTGGTCACATTGTGTTCACGTCTTGGTGTACTATGGAAGGCAGAGTTTGTGAGGGATGAAACTGGCTGAGGAAATCCCTGGGCAAGTGCTAAACGAGGTTAGGGTTTTTTTTTTTTTCTGTTTCTGTTATTGTTTTCTGAGTATTTACAGTAAAATTGCAGAAGAAAGAAATGACTTCCATCAGAATTGTTCACCAACGAAGAAACCAATTGGAAGTTTGGAAACTCCCCAGACTATCTGCATTGAAAGGATGAGAAAACCTGGGAGGAGAGACCACTGGGTGTATGACCAGGGAGCTAGGAAACACATTAGTCAACCCTCACAGGAGAAGCCACACATTGTGGTCCAAGAATCCCAAAGACAACTTAGAACTCATCACAACTGCTCCTCCCATCAGAGGCCTAGAGAACAAGGAGCCAAGTACAATATGGCTTCAAGGGGCCACCAGCAAGTGGAGTATCTCACCGCAGGCTATACCTAGCTCCTTCACTCTAATGCCTTATTCTTTAGCTGCCAAAATGAAGCTCTTTGGGTCCCAAAGTGGCATACACCACACACAACAAAGCAGTAGGTGCATTGATAGTTCCACTTAGCATTCAAAGGATACCCTGAAAAGCCATGGGCACCAGACCCCACTGCAGGTGGAATTAAGGTAGACACAGAGACAGTCACCATAGGAAGCCCCACTAAGGTAATTCCCAGCAGACCAACGGAAGCCAGGTTGCCTAAAGCTTTGGTGGCAGGACTACTAGAAGCTTGGGGCCAAAGCAACAGAGGAGACAAGACTGTCACCACTATGGGTCTAGAAAGATCAAGTCGAAGAAGAGTATGTACAAGGTTGAGGTTTGATGGTGAGTTTCAAACTCACCCTTCCTCCTTTGGGATGGGAATGCCTATTCTCTGGCTGGCCTACCACTGCATTTTACTGTTTATTTGTCTGTTTGCTTTTGTTTAAGGATTTAACCCTCAAATGCCCCTATGCTAACTAAGCAAGTGTACTACCACTGATCTGCAGCCCCAGCCCTCATAGCTATATTTTGGAAGCATGTAACATATTTGTTTTCATACATTCACAGCACAGCCAAAGAGCAGATCATTCTGGGATAAATCAAGCCTCCAGTCTGACAGTTATGGATTTGGATTGTAGGTACATGAGCTGTTGGACCTCAGAGTTTTGAGTTGATAGTGGAATTGGTTGTCAAGATGGAATTAGTATATTACAGGTGTGAAACGGATGTAAAATTAGGGAGATAAGGTAGGATGCTGATAAATCAAATATCTGTGTTCCCAAAAATACATGTTAGATCCTAGCCTTGATATGATAATTTTAGGAGATGGAGGTCTTTAGGAGGCACTGAGGTCCTGAGGACAGCATCCTCACAAATATGATCAGTGTCTTTGTCACAGAAGCTCCAAAGAACCCATTTCTCCTTCCTTTGACAGAGGAGACAGCACAAGTATGGCCATTCAAACACCAGGGAGTAAGTCTTCACCGGACAGTGAATCTGCTAGGACCCTGATCTTAGACTTCCTGGCCTCCAGAACTCTAAGAAACAAGTTTTTGTTGTCTTAAGCCTTCTTATGGTAGCCCAAGGGGACTAAAACAGAAGAAAAGATAGCACCTTCCTGGATTCCAGGGACTTGGGAGGCTGAAGATGGAGAACTGACTTACCCAGGAGGTCAGCCTGGGCAATATAGTAAGACTCCATCTCAAACAACAAAACTACACACACAGGACGAGTCTACGACTACGACGTATTAGTGAATATGAACAAAATACATTGTACGAAATTCTCAAAGAATTAAAATATTATGTTTATTTTTAAATAAAAGTTTTCAAATAAAAACTCAATTATTATGCTACTTAAACAGACTAAAAACAATGTCATAAAATTTTCTTACTTCTCAAACAAACACAATGTGAAAATAAATGGCAGAGTTCATATCTTAACACACCACTTCAACAGTGAGCTGCCTTTTAGGTCAGTTCCTCCAAATCAATTGGCAGTTACCCTGACCAACACAACCAGAGTACAGCATGGGCAAACCCATCCAACATCACAAGGGCTCTCAGACACAAAAACAAAGGTGAACTAGTGTTCTTCAGCTACTCAAGTCGAATACAACTTTCATGATAATGCTAAGTGATACGTCACCATGAAACAACTGTTTTCTCTCACACAATTAGAAGAATACTAAAATGTTTCTAACCCATTAAATCATGTATCCCTTTTCATCAATTTGTCCTATGAAAAACCTGAAATTGGTAAGAGATTTATGTTCAGAGATTTCTATGGCATTAGCAAAGCAAATTTACCCAAATCGTTGATATAGTTGCCATTAGCAGTTAATATAGTGCAGCAAATATATATCATATATGCATGTATGCATTAGTCAAAACAAGTAATATACAGTGTGTGTGTGTGTGTGTGTGTGTGTGTGTGTGTGTGTGTGCGTAAGACAAGATCTCACTCTATAGCCCAGGTTAACCTAGAAATAATGACAATTTTCTTGCCTTATCTTCCCAAGTGCTAAGAATATAGGCATGAGCCACAACACCATCCTTAGTCTCTCTCTCTCTCTCTCCATATATATATATGATTTTTTGAGACAGAGTTTCACTGTGTTGTGTAGCCCAGGCTATCCTGAATCTCACTGTGTAGACAAGGCTGGCCTCGAACTCACAGAGATCTACCTGCCTCTGCTTCCCAAGGGCTGAGATTAAAGGCATGTGCCACCACCACCTAGCTCTATATTTTTAATTAAACTTCTTCTATACAGTCATCGATTTCCAGGCATCTAAAACTTCATCATCAAACATTCTAAAACATTCCCTAGCAAACCAGATCACTACTACTAACTATAGATAAGTTTATTTTAACTCCGAAGTCCGCCTTTAACACATCAATTGTCTCTTCTGCCAGAAGAAGCTCCCACATAAAAGATTCTATCTTGTCTGCTAGATGTCGCAGTTTGGGAGCTGCTCAAGCTGCCAGGTTCCTGCTTACCTGGATTAGATGTGTACTGCATTGCAATCATTAGCATGGCGGATGCAGAGAGGTTCACATGGGCTGGGACGCTTTCTCTCCTGGAGGAACCCACTGAAAACAAAATTTTCTGATTAGATACAAATTAATTTCTAGATATGAGCACATACTTGCTACCTTACATAGAACCATGAAAGAGCTTCACGAGAAAGTTCCAACTGAGCTGGGAGGACTGTTGACTTTTCTTTCCTCCTTTTTTAAGATGGTGTCTCATGTACCCCCGGCTAGCCTTAAACTTTTTATAGTCAAGATGACCTTTAATTCCTGAGCGTCCTGCCTCCACCTCTCAGAGCTGGGGTACAGGCATGCACCTCTACACCCGGTTTATGGAATGCTGGTGATCAAACCCAGGGCTTTGTGCTTGTGAGGGAAGCACTCTACAAACTCAGGCACTTCTCCATCCCCAAAGCCAATCGAAATTCACAGAAATAAAACCACAGCACTGTTCCTTGCATACAAACGCTACCATCGTGTGCCACTGTAAAAAACATCTAGAGCACAGCCACACGGAGGAGGTACAAAACCAGAATATAATGGCTTTGTCAGAGCTGATCTCTATTCCCAAGATGTTCGTATCTATAAAAGAAAGGAAGGAAGCAGAACCTTCTGCGGGACCAAATATGAAGGGTACATAAACATGTTAGCGGTTAACCTCACAAGAAAGTAGAAGATTTCAAAACCAACTAGGACATATTAACACTTGGAGAGGTAGGCAAATAAGACTCACATAACATATAACTTCTTGTTTAGTTGTACATACAAATGTTAAGTCACATATCATGAAAATTATCACATTGGTTTTTAAACAGTTTTCAGGGACTACACAGCTGGATTCCAACCTTCCATAGAACCCCATCACTGTCTCTATTACCACAGGAAATCACTTGCCGTTTCCAATCTACCCTCACATTGATCTGATTGTTTAGAACAAAGCGCTCCTTTGAATCTGAATAACTGTGAATCACGTTTCTCCTTTGGCAACAAATGTCCAATTGCAATGCAAGTAGGCGCCTTCAGCATTCACCTAATGACTGTATAGTCGTGATATCCACTTGCACACTGATTTAAACGCATCTTTAAGTGGCGTGTTCATGATGACTGACATCAAACTATATAAAAATTGTGTCTATTTAATGGAAAATACTAGGTAACTCCATAAGTATTCAAAACTACCTCTGATGAAAGTTATTTGGTATAACATGTTTTCAGCCAAAGGGTATTTTTATGCCAGCAATAAGGGAGAGGACCCCCACAAAAGGAAGACTTTTATTAAGATTTAAATACAAAATCAATTCCTTTTTCCGTAAAGATAATGGAAGAAGTAGGAGAAACCTCTTATAAACACACTTATATACCAAGCTGTCCAACAGGAAAAAAAAAAAAACAGCATACAGAAGGTAAAGACTCACCAAGTCAACACTGTTTTGTACATACTAAAGACCACTGATGCAGACAATCGAAAGCAGATAACCTCAGACGCTGCTTTATTTTATATTGTGTATATATATATATACAGTGTATGGGGAGCACGTCTCATTTACATCTAAAAAGAACAAACCAGTGCAACAAGGCTCTCAGTAAACAAGGCTCTCGGTAAACAAACACTGAAGCACTAGAAAGGAGTTGCCATGCAGCAAAGACAGGAAGTTTAACAGGATTCTATTTTGTTTCCACGTCAAGAACTTCTGATGCTATAAGGGGCAGTGGTCTTTGCAACAGGTTGAGAGACACAAACCAACATAACAGGTCCCTAACTGAATTCCACTAGCCGGAGTATGCGTTTATTAATCACCCATGGCTGTGTATGGAATTCACAGGCCTGGTGGTGTTCAGGGACATAGTCTGTGTGACTCTACACTATAAACAAATGCTGATCAGGAGACAAGGTTGATCCAGAGAGCAGCACACTGCCCTGGGGGGGGGGGGGGTGAGGAGGACTAATCAAATGGGATAAACTGAGGAAGAAAGAATTTGAACCACATGCTGAAGAACAAGACCCACTGCTTGCCATCTTCAGCCTTTTCAAATTCAGCTTCTTAGGGTCCACACCTGGAGATCCTAGCTCAGTCAGTGTGGAAAATTGGAAACCCTCTGTTAAATTAATAAGCACATGGCTGGCTCTCGTGCAAATCGGCCTTGGATATGCCTTTGAGAAATACTATTAGAGAGATGAGAGGTAAGCAAGGGGACGCCTAGTCCAGTTCCCAGGGCTGGGAAGAGTGAGCACATATACAATATTCCTGTGCCCTTTGTTGAAGAAGAAAAGAAAGGAATGCCTACTCCAGCATACTCAACATCAGGACTCTCTCTCTCTCTCTCTCTCTCTCTCTCTCTCTCTCTCTCTCTCTCTCTCCTCTCTTCTCCCCCACCCCCGCCCCGCCACATGTATATTCTTTTGGTGACAAGTATTTTCACCTTTATTTAAATTTAACTCAAACTTTTTAATAATAAGCATTTTTCAACAATGAAAATGGTCAGAGAGGCTGAGAACCATTATGCCCAGAGGCCTTTAAAAATGGGAGAGATGCCCAACTGTCTCGGATGATTTAAGTGAAGTCTGTTTGGAGATCTGCCCAGATGGCTCAGCGACCTTTGGATGTCCCTGTTACCTCTGCAAATCTATGTTGTCCCTCAAGTATGGCCAACCATAAAGCCAAAGAGTTCCCCTAGGACACAAGCCCCAGGAAATTGGCTCCAATACTTATATAAACAGACGGTATCTTGCAATTTCAAAGCCTTCTACAAGACCGAATAAAATCACCATGGCTGTAATTTAATAAGCATGCACAAGCACACATCATTTACTGAATCTTGTTTAAAAGGCATGATGTAAACAGATACGCAGCTCGATCCCGTGAGAGCACAAAAAAACAAAACCACATACAATTAAAGGGAAGAGACTATTGTGCTCAGGAAATATAATTAAAAGTTTCCAGGCCTTCCCCTTACTCCCCCAATAGCATCAGAACAAAACTTACCATCATGCCTTCCTCCCGTGAACATGTGCCTGCATATGACAATTCCTAATGTGCTAGATGTGCAGTTCTTAACATGATTCTTACCTTTCGGAGTAAGCAGATGACAGAAGCCATTTTATAAGTGAGAGATGAACTAGCTGCAGGAAGGCACCAGCCTAATTACTGGGACAGTGACAGTCCAAGACAAGTACATTCATAGCTAATGCACCAATCATTTGGTCACACACTACTTTTTCATAGAACTGCACCAGGAATTATTCTGGGCCCTTGCTTACAGCAGTAAGGAAGATCGTTGCCAGAGCTGGGTTATGCAATGTGGTGGCCATTAGCTGTGGGTGGCCGTGTCTATTAGTTAAGATTAAATAAAATTTAAAATTACATTCCTCAGCCTCACTAGACACATCATATGTGCTTAGTAACCCTAGGTGGTAGTGACTACAGCATGAGGCGGCATAGAATTTTATTTCTGTTTCCATTATCAGAGAAAGTTCCATGGACAGTGCTGTTCTACAGAAAAGGGCAGGCATTGGCCATTGGAAAAGCATGAATCTGGGCAAAGGAACAAAGATACGATGGAAGGTTCTGTATTATATTAGAAGGGAAGGCAGCTCAAAATGTGTGGTCCTTAGAGTGTCCAGGAGACTGGCTCAGGGGATAAAAGCGCTGGCTGCAATAGGCCTGACCAGCCAAACTCCATCCCCAGAACCCGCATGAGAAGCTGGATGCCATAGCAGGCATCTGAAGCCCTGGAACTCTGAGATAGGAGGCAGAGACTAGAGAACCCACCAGTAATCTTGGGCCACCTAGCCTGGAGTACACAGAGCTGCAGCAGAAACACCAAAGGACATCTTGCCTCAACACAGTACAGAAAACTGACTCCCAAATGTTGGCCTCTGTATCTCTCTCTGTTTCTCTCTCTCTGCCTTCTCTGTCTCTTTATCTGTGTGTGTCTCTCTCTGTGTCTGTCTCTTTCTCTGTGTGTCTCTGTCTTTCTCCTGCATACATACACACACACACACATTTTTTTAAAAGATGTGGTACTTGAACTGAGACCTGAAGGAAACACATTATGAGACCATTTAGACAGGCTCTGAGACAAGGGAAACTGTATAAGCACAAAAGCCTTTGTAATGTCGCAGAAAGGCTGATGCAGACATGCAGAGTAGTCCCATGAAGAAGCAGTGATGACAGTAGTGAGGCTGGCCACAGCCAGAGCACAGAGAATCATGTGAGCCAAGTAAGGTCATTGAATTTGGTTGTTAAGAGTGACAAGAAGCTAGATGGTTTGGAATAGGGATGTAACATAATCTAATCCACGTTTGGAAGGCAGCTCTGGGTTTGGGGTAAAGAACAGGCAGCAGGAAGCCTAACCAAGGAAGTAGAGAGACCAGACCTGAAGCTATTGGTCTGATCCGAATGACCACCATAAGGTATAGTCTAAGATAAGATAGGTTGAAATAAACCCCATTGCTGTGGGATGTCTTTCTGTATGCTGTGAATATGTGTTGCTCACATTGGCTAATAAATAAAGCTGCATTGGCCTATGGCAGGGCAGGATGGAGCCAGGTGGGAAAATCCAAGAGAGAGAGGGAGAAAAGAAAGGCAGAGGGAAGGGGACACCAGCCCGCCATCAATGGAGCAACACGTAATGGGACACAGGTAAAGCTGTGGAACACATAGATGCATGGCGATACATAGGTCAGTAGAAATGGGTTGAGTTAAGTTATAAGAACTAGCTAGCAAGAAGCTTGAGCCATAGGCCATCCAGTTAGTAATTAATATTAAACCTCTGAGTGATTATTTTATAAGCAGCTGTGGGACCGCGGGTGAGAGAAATTCGTCTGGACCACGGGCCAGGAGGGACCAGAGAAACTTCTAGCTACACTCTATTAGCCTTATAGCCTTCTAAATGATAAAGATAAGGAAGTCAACTAGGGTGAAGAAACTCCTAGTACATGTGATAGAGCCACTTCCTACAGTTGGTCAGATAGCATTATCTGGCTAGAGAAGTGGCCTCTCCTTTGCAGGCTTTGGGCTTGTACAGGCAGAGATGGCTGTGCTCCATTAGGGAAGGTTTCTGTTAGATAGAGTCATGACTTCAGAAGGCATCAGCTAAACTAAAAGACAATACCAGGATCACATGACTCTAAAGTCTATGCCACATTAAAATCCTTGCTGGTTTGGTTAATGAAGCAAGATGTCCGACTTCACAAGTACTACGAGTGCAAAACCTGCTGTGGTTTTATGTGAACTATCACATAAGTGACAGATTAAGGCAGGGAAGGTCCGCCTCTCCTGGATGGCCCTTTGCCTCAGCAGTGTGTTTAAGAGGGAAAATCTTCAGAACAACATAAACAATCTCAGTAGAGAAGTGTCAGGATCCATTGCAATGTGATTTAATTAATATGTCTATGATTTGCCTGTGCATTTGCTCCATTATGTATTTGCACATCATTGAATGTTCAAATTCCAGTCCCATATGGCCTTCATCTCGCAGTCTTCACAACAAAGACAGAATGTAGAGAGAGCAAGTTATAATTAATGACAATCCTGTATCTAAGAAAATAAAAGTTGAGTGAGGGAGAGAGAATTGTGAAAAGCCAAAGGACTATAGTTCTGCCCCCAATGAATCCTGGTACCAAACATTATTCACAGTTCAATAATAAAGCTTTTACAGCAACACCAACCTTGTGAATACAATCATTAGCAAATAAGTGGACTATGCATGATAATGGTTATTCAAATATCATCAAGGGCTTGTCTTGTATTATTTTTTTCTGTGTAAGTTTAGTCTTCATAAGACCATAGAACTCTACCACGTGTTCCATGTGGTAGCCAAAACAAAACAATAAAAACCAAAGCCTAGAACCAGGTATTCAGTGAAGTCATATGGTTGTTTTTAAGTCAACACTAAGATTTGCACGAGCTTTGCTTTTTCCTAACAGTCAGTGACTGAGAAAATCTAAGGTAGTGAAGACACTAGATTAGACAGAACAGTCCAGGATGCTGCAACTCTTCAGCATTGTTTCTTTCTTCAAAATAAGACAGCCTACATTAATGGATACTTATTTAAATTACATTAATGGATGCTCATTTAAATTATATCAAACTATCATCTTCCAAAGATCCATATTTCAATTTGGACAACAAATCACAAATCCTTCATTAGGAAAAGACAGGTTTCCATGGTGATGTGCAAATGATTTGTTTTTTCAGTTCTTAGTAACTTTTAATATACTTTCATAAACAACATAGATTCCACATATATGGAACAAAGAGAGCTACATTTTATTCATGGAAGGAGTTACTATGAAAAACATGTCAAGGGTAATTTTTATAATAAATTGGTAAGTTATTTAAAAGTAAAAGCATAAACGATTAGTGTGGTAACGAGGATGGCATAAGCGGTATTATGCTACACATCCAATGCTTGGTTTGAAGAATTGGATCCACTTCAAAGCTCAAGACTGCATCATCTAAGTAATACAGACAATATGATCAGCACTTATATAATCAGCAATTATATAATCATTAGTGACACTCATTTAAAAACTGAAAAAAAAAATCCATGCTTTACATTGACTATAAGAATACCACACCAAAGAGAGATTTTTTTTTAACATCTTCCTGTCAATTTTGTTTTGTGTTGTTTGTTGTTTGCATCAGGGTCTCACTGGCCTTAGACTTGTAGTGATCCTCCTGCTTCAGCCTCCCAAGTGCTAGCAGTACAAACTTGCACCTTCAATGCCCCTGTAGGTCCTTCTGGCAAAGACCATCAAGCATTTAGAAAATGCAACATCTTTTATTCTAACATCTTTGTACTGAAATAAAAACATCCTGGACCCAGTTAAATGCCCCTGTCCTGTTTCAGTTTGAAGCTCTAGATACTGTAACAGCTACCAAAAATAGAAACAGTGTGGATAAAATAATAAAGACCTACATCCTCACCCAGTCCATTTTAGCACAAATCTGAAAGTCTATCCCTTCTGTCTTTAGGTCTATGTAAAAGAAACAACTCAATAATCTAACAGCCAGAATGCAGACTCCCACTACAACTCATTTCAAAGATGACAAAGTTCAGCTACTATTGAACTACCAGGAGGGTGCTGTGAAGCCAAGTCCAAACTAACAGACTAAAACCAGAGTGACCGAATAAACATATGAGCCAGGTCTACAAATGGGGTAGACAAATGCATATGCCAATTATATAAAATAACATTGATGTTATTCAACCTAGCATTATTAAGCCAGAAATAACCAGGGATACCCAACTTGTTTTCTGAACATGCCCCCCCTTCTAAAGCTGAAAAAAAAAAACTGTCTCAGAAACATGAAGTAACTTGCTCATACCTTCAAGTGAATATCGAGTCATTCCGCTAATAAACACTGAAATTCACACAAATTTTTTTAGATTTGTATCACTCATTTTTAGTACTCAGTTGCTTCAGATATTTGTGTAAAGCAAGGATTTTAACATGACAAGGTTTATGTCTGGGAATCTCTATTTCTAATTAAGGAAGAATTAGTCACCAGCTCTGAAAAAAAACAAACAAACAAACACACGAGCTGACAGTACCTGATCAATCTTCAGTGCATTAGTGCATTAATGCAATCTTCACTGCATTAATGTCTCCCCACAAATTACTAACTTATTCCTAAGGACTAGGGACACAGTAAGCTAGATTATTGTCAGGAAGACACAGTCTCGCCGTTAGTCTTTTTTTTTTTAAAGATGCCTGTTCATTTGCTTAACAGTCAACATTATTTATTTAAAAATAAGATCACAAAATTCTAAGACTATATCCACAAGGGAGCACTGGTTCCTGAGATCGCACAGGTGAGACAGAGTGAAATGAAATATTCTACAACTTGGAATGACATCATCAGTCTGCTCATTTTTCCCTGTTGCTAAATAATTAGGATATTTTAGCAAATATTTGATACTTAAATATTTGCTAAATATTATTTTAGCAATGCTAAATATTTAGCAATACTAAATATTTTTAATTATTAGCAAAGAGTCAGACTCTTTGCTAAAAAGACATGAAAATTACAGTTCTATACCTAAATTAAACTCAACTATAAGAAAAGCCACTATAGTCCAAAAGGTATACGTGTTTGCTAGTTGTTGACACACACCTTAATAAGGGCTTAAGTACATAACTTAATGTGGCTAGCACTGATATTATGAGTTAGACATAACCAATAGAGCTACTTTTATTTTTAAAAAAATCAAGAGAAGGGAAGCAGATAGGACAGTGCACACCTATAATCCCAGTATTCAAGAGGCTGAGGCAGGAGGGTAGCCATAAGTGACATAATAATGGACCAACCAGGGTACATAGGAAAACCCTATTTTGAGAGAGAGAGAGAGAGAGAGAGAGAGAGAGAGAGAGAGAGAGAGAGAGAGAGAGAGAGAGAGAAGTGAGTAAGACCTACTGCACAGCAGGGTCCGTGGTGGCACTCTACCAATGTCCCAGGCTAATTATGCCAATCCTTGACACCTCAAGATACAGCCACAATGACTACTTGTGAGGCAGCTAAGGTTACTTTTCACAAAGGAGCTGTGATTGTTTGCGAGGAAGCTATGATTACTATTTGACAGATAAAAATCAAAGATTTAAGGCACCTGCCTAAGTTCACACAGCCAGCCAGTGGCAGCGCTCAGATTTGCCTCTTGATCTGGTTGAATTCTAAAGCCGTAATTTTTTCAGATTATTCCCTGAAACACTTCTAAAGAACACTTTAGAGACTGTGATCACAGAAGCTACAATTCAGCATTGTCTTCTTTTTGCTTTCATGTCTGAGAAGGCTGCAGAATTATGTGGATAAAAGTGGAAAAGAAGTCAGGTATGGTGGCACACACCCATAATTCCAGCCCCTGGGAGTCCGAGACAGCAGATCAAGAATTCAAAGACATTCTTGACTACCTAACCAATCACGTTCCAGGTCAACCTAGAGTAATGAAGCCCTGTCTCCAAAAATGTTAATAAATAAACAAACAAGACTGGACCCAGGCTTGCGACTATATCTTGCACAGGAGTCATGGGCGTTGGCTTTTTTTCAAAGCATCTCATAAATTTTGACTCATTTTGTCATTAAAATATTGAGCAGGCCGGGCGGTGGTGGCGCACGCCTTTAATCCCAGCACTCGGGAGGCAGAGCCAGGCGGATCTCTGTGAGTTCGAGGCCAGCCTGGTCTACAAAGTGAGTTCCAGGAAAGGCGCAAAGCTACACAGAGAAACCCTGTCTCGAAAAAGATATATATATATATATATATATATATATATATATATATATATATATATTGAGCAGGAAAGCTGATCTGGTCATCAGCATCGAATTAGATTTCAACCAAGTGAACTGAGCTACACAAAACTCCACAGCCACCCGAGATAGAGTCTACCTTTCCCCACTCTCAGCTACCCTCTCCATGCCCCCCCCCCCCAAATGCCTTCACATGCAGAAGAGAGCAGTCTCCACACCAGGTGACAATCTGACCAGGTGACAATCTGTCCACCTTCTTTTCTAATGTGGAAAAAGACACTGTAATTCATAAAGCAGGAAACAGAATGCTTTGATATTCTATTTCTATTTCTATCATACTATCAAACATTCTGTTTCCATCATACTCTTCCTATTCCATGGAGGCAAACTGAGTGAATAACACGATGACTCTAAGGTATAATCGTCTTTCACATCATTGACTTCCCATGTAATGTAAATGCTGAAACAACACAATTTAATCACAGCAGGTGTACATATCAAGTGATTCCATTACAGTCCTGAAAGTTAGGCACCTACAACAGTAAACACAGTTTCCATTTGTATAATATATAAAGATTATTTTAGGATTAGGTGAGATTGAACTTACATATGGCCATTGGTAGAAAAGATGTGCTAAGGTATTCAATAATATCCTTGTGAAGAAATGGAGGAAAGGTAGCTAGCGTGGAGATCATCGTGTAGGGCAAAGTGCTCAGAACATCATCATTGAGAAAGGGTAGCAAACATGTGGTTGTATAAAATATTGACTGTCCAAGATCTACAAAACAAAATTAAGTAGTCAGCCTCTGAAGATGGTGCCATTAAAAAAACATGCTAGTCTTATATTTTCAGTTTTAATAAGCTAGTTTAAATTATAAAAGTAGCTATTGCTCCCTTCCTACTAAGAATTCAGAAAAACACTGCTTAGTAGAATGTGGGATACACACAGCAGTTAGTTGGTGAATATATTAAGAAATAAATCTGTTCCATGAGTTTCTCATCAGTGTATCAGTCATCTATAAGCTTCACTATTCAGATGACCCTTGATCCCATTAATCTAAGCGCTTTTCAAGGGAAAAGTGAATTCTGACATCCCTCCTTTTTTCTTTTCTTTTTTTTTTTTTAAGCTCCATGGCATTTCATAAAGATAACTGAAATACAGTGATGTGCCCACTAGGATTTTAAGAGAAGTCTAGGGCAATATTAGAAATTAAAACCTGGCCATTTCTGCTATACCAACCAAGCCACATTGGTACTACACCTGAAGTCTCAAGCAGCACAAGGTAGTCTGCAACCTCCAGACTTGGTGTGCTTTGAAAAAAAGGAAGCTATGAGCTGGCATTGCACAACTCTGTGCATTTAGTTGTTAACTGCCAGGAAAGATGGCCTTCCTCAAAATAATTTCTCAAGGCTTTAAAATGCAGATAATAACAATACCTACCTGGCTTCATAGGAGTTTAGATGAAATAAATACAAAGAACTCAGCATAGCATAGCATGTACTCCAAAAAACAATAGCTATTACTTATTGCCATTAATATTACTATCATTGTTACCTGCATGAAAAGTAAAAATAGAGGACCTTCAAAACAAACCACGACTATTTAGCTTTAGAATGTATGAAGAATAAATCCATTACATTCAGTGTACATTGTGATATTTCTGAACCTCTCAAAATATAGGCCATCAGCCAAGGCTTGGCATGAAGATGGATCACTTCTGTATTTATTAAGATATCGAAGTCTCAGACTCTGGTCTGCTTTGGCCCTGATTCATCTTCCAGAATCACGTGTATTCCTCAAATTATTTCTAATAGTCATGAGCATTAACAATACCATATCAAATGGCCTGTCAACAGACAATGTAGTCAACATGCAACCTGGGGGGCCAAGGTCCATCGCCTTTGAGCTCAGACCAACAAGTGGAAAATTCACAGGTGTTTTGTGGGAAATCCATGAGGCTGTGCATAAAATACCTCAGCTATGTTCACTGAGCTTTTTTTTAGTCTTAGGCTAAAAAGCTTGATTACAGATTAACAGCACTGAAAGTGCCTGTAAGTCCACCTGGGGTATTTTCTACCCAAGGAAACTGAGATCTGGAGAGAGTAGTGTCTGCCAAATCACAGTTCAGCCATAGTTGAATTACTCCTGCTCATTCCTATAGGCCACCTGGACCCGGAATGAGGACAGAGCCTCTAGCCATGGAGCACTCAATTATTCTCTATCTCAGTTCACAGAAGAGGCTTCACAAGAAGCTCGCTCAAAACATCGGCTGCCAGGACCACTCCTCAGTAATTCTGGCTGAAAAAGTGCACGTTCCAAGTTCCCCTATGATAGCTCAGGCTGTGCAGAGAGCCCTGAGAGAAATGTGCTGCCTGGTCTCTCTAAACCATTCACTGGAACACTGGTGAGCTCTATTCTAGCTTCTAAGCCATATTATGCAGAAGAAGAACACAATAAATAAATATCAAGATAAGGTCACAAGGCAAGCATAGCATGAGAGCAAAAACATAAACCATCAATACTAAAATTGTCAAGATTCACATGTTATGTGGATTTCCATTTACCAAGTTAAATACCACAATCAAGAAATCTTAAAAATAAAGGGCATCTACTCTGGCCCAGGAGACCTCCACAGGAACATGTGAGTCCACTTAGGACTGGGTACCACAGAGCACAGGCACAAATGAGTCTCCGCAAGTGTCACTTGAGGCCTGCAAGCTCCCACAGTCTGCCTTTCCAGTTTGTCTCATCTAGGTTCTGAGCTGGGAGAGGATTGCACTACGAGAGGCTTGGTCAGTTCAAGACAGCAAAGGAGTTCAAGATAAGCAACTTTACAGACTTCTACACTTTTATCTTCACTACACTACAGCATCGTCAACACAAGAAAAGCAAATGCAGTAATAGGCATTTCATCACTTTATGAAAGGAAACTATTTTTTAACATTTTAATTACAAACACTTCATACTAAATCAGCCATTAAACATTCTTTTAGGACAGACAGCCATATTAAAATATAAAATAATCCCCACCACCCACATGTTTCCAAAGCTCGCTTTTCCATACAATGAAACTTCGGTTATCACACTTCCAGGGACCAAATGGCAAATGTTTTAATGACAGCTCAGGTTTCTAAAGTGCATTTAAGGAACAAACTTCTATGCCCCACACAGTTTTCAATTTTAAATTTCCTCCAAGTCCATATTGGATAGCTAAACGAACATCACTGCACTCTATTTGAAAGAACAGAGTGGGCAGCCAATGGGAAGACACAGTCGGATTGGGCCATGAGAGAAAGCATGCTCACCAGCTTCCACTCTAGACATCGCCATCACACCATGGGCTGTCATTCTTGCCCCAGCATTTTGCAGTAAATGCTGGAAGAGTTCTTAGGCATTTATTTTACCAGGAAAAATGAGTCCTGGAGAGAAACTTGGATTTGCCCCCAAAACTCCCAGAACAGTCAAGGATTAGAGCCTGCTCTTCAAAAGCAGCCTCTTATGTTTTCTGGGGCAAGCAAGGTTTTAAACTCAACTTCTCAAACGTGGCTTTAACAAGAGTCCCCATAATACACTGATCAGGGAAGGGAGCTGCTTGCTCTATCCCCCTGTCTCCAGTCCATCATCTCCTTCTTCCAAACCCTTGAATAACAACCCTGGGCACCAAGACAGTGTGAAACAACTGGGTGGGAACCACCATTATTAAGTTTCATTGTCAGAAGGCTTCAAACACACAAAACCCTTCAAGAGATTTACAACAGTAACAACATTCTTTAAGCCTGCTGCTCAGCATCGTAAATATTCATAAGCACACATGGACATTTCCAAAGACTTCAATAAAAATGCTCACCGTGTTGGCCATGCTGTAGTAAAGGAACTAGATCCAGGAGAGTCACCAAAGTCACGTAGAGGCCTTGGTAGTCCAAAGAAGGGTAGTCTGACAACTGAGCATCACGACTTTGCGGGCCGCGTTCTGAAGGAGCATCTCGCAGGACGCTGTAAAGGAGGGAGCGAGTAACAGTAGGGTTGATGGAACTGACCTGCGGTCTTAGAGATGGGGTGAGTGGGAATGGCACAGGAAAAAGACACATGGTCATGGGCACTGTCAAATTGGAGGCATCTTGGTTTTCCTTCTTCCCTGTGCGGGACAAAATGCTGTTGGGGGGACAAAGAAAAAAAAGAGACAACAAAGACACAAAGAACAGCACATTACATTGAAATGACACTCTAAAACAAATAATAAAACACCAGATACATCCCACATAAGATGCAATCGCCACCGCAGCACAGTCGACAGATCTGGTGCTGGTCGCACAGCCGTGTGCTCAGAGATATCAACAACACAGGTGGACTTTGTGGAAGTTGCATTGCATCTCATGTGTTATCTGGTTTATAAGGAGCAAAAATATAAAAATGCATGTTTCAGTGCCAAACCCATGTTTTACAGTTTGTCAATTTGGTGAAGGAGAGGTTTCCTAGGAGGAACGCTGCCTTGACTTTATCTGTGAGGGCTCTCATTCCTAATTATAAGGAGCTTTCAAAGCAACATAGTCAGCAATACTATCTCATCATGTAAATAGAAACTTGCAAAATATAGGTATGGCACTTGCAGAAACATGTTTTAGCAAAGAATAAACATGTGCGTTTATTAAGAAAGTCTTAAAAATCACATGTTTATTGCATCAAAATAATGTCTATATGTATATTATGATACTGTTTCATGACATTCTGTCAGTATCATTTGAGATAATGAAGTTTAAACAGGCATATGAACTTAGAAATAATACATATTTCTAAAGTGTTAACTAAACTACATTGGAAAAGCTATAAAATAATATGTAGTAAATGGCCCATAGCGTGTCAGTGAACTAATGATAATGGGTGTGTGTGTGCATGTGCACGTGTGCGTGTGTATGTGTGTTTTAATTTGGCATGTTGGGGAGGCAAGTTTTATTTTATGAATACAAACAGTGTTTTATTAAATAGTTACCTTGAAAACTCTAAAAACTAAGCAAGCATCATCTATTGTAAAACTGTACAGCATACAATGAGATCTCATATGCTATTGCTGTTACTTACTGTATTATTCAACAAAACTCACTAAAAACTAGAGAAAAGATAATTTAGAAAGTTAAAAAAGTTTAAAGGGAATAAAAGTAGTCTCTAAAAATAGTTTTACTTTTAGTCTCCATTTAAAATTATAAAACTTTTAGTAAAAGTTATCAAGCAGAAAAGTTGTTGGTTTAAAAGTCAAAGAAATTGCTTCTTAGCCAAACGTTTAGGTTTTTAAAATTAGATTATGCTATTTATCAGTAGGTTACCATATGCGTTATAACATCTATAGCACTTAAGTGCTTTTCTATAGTATGCTTATTTGTTAGCCAAACTAGACAACAGTGTCTACATGCTTCATTTCATAAAAATGACCCTGTTTTATACTTACTCCATGTGCAGCCAGCATTACTAAATTCTCAGCTTAAATGTGTGACAGCCACAGTGTCACAGTGATGTGAGGAACTGGTTAGTGTCGCCATGCTTGTTATGTCAAGTTGACATTGATTTGTTTTATCTACTCTTAGCGCAGAAATATGTTACAATGTAAAAAAAAAAATGACTACATGCTTTTTCTTTTCTATGTGCCTAATTTACCTCGATTTCCTCTGTCTTCTGTTACCCAATGTCCAGGGAAAAACAATTGATAATAAAGATAATTTCAGAATAGTTATGTAATACTTCTTAGCAATAAAGAACTTAGGAGTTGCTGTATTGTTTTTGTTAAAGGGGATTTAATTTACCTTTTTTAGTGTGTGTCTATTGGGCTTTGTAACCTTAAACTGCGCAATGGGATAACAGCATTCCATCTCTCACCATCTGCCTACGTCTATTATAGAGAACATATATTTTTGCATCAGACTTTAGAGTTTCCCACAAAACTAAATTACTCCTCAGATTACCATCTTTCCATGTTGTATTATTGATAAGTTCAGTCACCAACAATTTGTTTTAGTCCTATAGGAGTCTATCCCCCTGAAGTCCCTTTAGAATCACAAAATGGATATGTTGATATATTTTCCCAAATTTCAGCATAAGCTGGCTAGCTGCCAGCACCTTCTCAAGAAGAACAACACTGTCCCTTAGTCAATTAAAAAAAATAGCTGAATATCATAAATGCATGATATTTAAAGTATCCTTTAATTCTGAACAACCACCTCCTTGGTGGGGGAAATAAAACACTTTATTGACTACACGTTGCTGTTGTTCCAAAGCTGGGTAGACTGCAACAGCACTAGTGAATCAACTTTGGAAGCTACTTCTGTGATATTTTTCCCTCCTGCGCATATGTGATTCTCAGGTGATAGCAATCACAGTATCCTACATTCAGGGAGGGAAGAATGTCAGCATTGAAACAGTAAAACTTTCTTTCTCTGCCTTTAGATTTAGCAAGTAGGTGAAGTTGAGAAAAAAAATGGCGAAAATGAGTTATCCATGAAACCAGTTTTAAATTGCCATTCATGTCTCAATGTAAGGAAATGTGTTCATTTGTGGAAACTTAAGAAGGGCTCATGAATCAATGTACAATGCATTGTGATTTTATGATGTTTTGTGAAGTTTATTCAGAGAAAAAAATTACTTATTTCCCCAACCAAACTGTTTAACTTGGGAATGACCAACAACTTCCACATCCATCTGAAATTCTTTCCCAAAGGTCTATGTACAGATTCAATCAAAAAGAATATTAAGAATGCCCTGTCAGAAGAGTCAGACATTGCAGCCAACTTTTCACCTCTCCCTTCCCTCTGGAGACCCTCTGTGTGAGCCCTGGCTTCCACTGTCAAGGAGAGAGAAGACCCTGTGGGGTGGGCGAGGAGATTGAGTTTCCTGAGGTCTTCCTTGCACAGAAAGTTAGTCTATTGAATCAACTTTCTACACGATTAAGAATTTTGACATTTGCACAGCATCTACACACTAAACAAACTGACTGTGCTATGCTACGCTTTAAAACTATCCTGCGGACTTCAGATTGTATGTGTGTGTGTCTGTGTGTGTGTGCATGTGTGTGTCTCTGTGTGTGTATATATGTGTGCATGTCTCTGTGTGTCTCTGTGTGTGTCTGCTGTGTGTATATATGTGTGTGTCTGTATGTGTGCCTGTGTGTGTCTGTGTGTGTATATGTGTGTCTGTGTGTGTCTGTGTGTCTATTTGTGTGTGTGTGTCTCTGTGTGTGTCTATATCTGTATGCATTTGTATGTGTGTGTCTATGTGTGTCTGTGTATGTCTGTCTGTATGTGTGTGTCTGCATATGTGTATCTCTGTGTGTGTCTGTCTGTGTATGTATGTATGTTCTGTATGTGTGTCTGTGTGTCTGTATGTGTGTGTCCTTAGAAATTCCTGTTCTTTTAAGAATATTGGGCTGAGACTAGAATCTCTATTTAAAACTTATTTACATTTTCTAACAAGTTGGTAGTAAATGTAAAGATTTATATTCTAGCAGCTCCAAGAACACCAAAAGAGAGGCACAGAGAAAGATTTCCAACAGCAAGTCTGAAACAGGAAGGAAACTAGGAACCGATAAACATCAGTCACCAGGTGAAGGCAGATCCTTAAAGACCTCAGATGATGGAAACGTGACCACAACATGCCTCTAGTATGAAGTGAACAAACACTGAGCACTTGGGGGTTAACTAGACCATCTCCGTTGCCACCCCTAATGCTAAGAGGCAAAGAAGCACAACAACCTCTGAAGGAAAGTCTGTTAAACTGTCCCTGCCAGACATGGGACCTAAAGTAAAATGATCACAACTCAGCATGAATTTACAATCCCACCCCAGACCGCCAGTCACTGCTTGATGCAGGAAAGGCTTCTGAAAGCTCCTGCCCTGGCTGAAATTCGACAAAAGTCAATTCAACAAGCCTTTGTAGATCCCTCGTTATAGGAAAAAAGCTGCTCTGGGGCACAAGGGCTGGATATGACCAAAGACTTCTCAAGCTAGAACGGAGAGAATCTCAGATGACTATCTTCTGAAGATGTTACATAACTGTTATAACAGCTGTGGTAACATGTCTTCTCTCTCTTCCTGTGGACCAAAGTGACTGACAGTCAACATCTGGGCTAACCTCAGCCTGGCCATACAAAGCTTTCCTGAATTCAGTGAGGCTACATGAATACCTAGACCCAGACAACTAGCATTCTAACCATGTAATCCTAATGCAAGTAAAGGCACTTGAATGTTGCAAAATGGTGCCACACAATCCTGCCCCATGTCTCATTCCTCTTGCCTCCAACTCACTAGTTTAGAGACTTTCAGACAGGAGCCACAGTGCCCAGCTCTTTCTTCCTATTTCTTTGCAAGAACCTGAGTTCTGGAAGCAGCAAGTAATTCTGGATGTAAAAATTATATAAATGCAAAGGGAACCACCTTGTTTGTGGTAGAGATATTTACTGGTAATAGTCAAAAAGCCAAAGACAAGCCAGGCAGTGGTGGCGCACGCCTTTAATCCCAGCACTCGGGAGGCAGAGCCAGGTGGATCTCTGTGAGTTCGAGGCCAGCCTGGGCTACCAAGTGAGTTCCAGGAAAGGCACAAAGCTACACAGAGAAACCCTGTCTCAAAAAAAACAGAAAAAAAAAAAAGGCCGAAGACAGTCCATCTCGTGTGGCTTAAACTTTCTACTAGCTTTTTAAGAGGAAGGAATGTAAATATGATTGGAATGTATGCAGCTGCCAACTGCAAAGGGGCTTCTAACATAGTCCAATATAGAGAACAAAAGTTAAAAGTTTTGTATTTCCAGTTTTTTGAATGGAAAAAAAGCTTCAGTAGGCACAGAGAAGATAGAAAATTCATATGGTTCAGACCAAATAGTTTACTTGTAAATATTCCTATTCAAGTCCGATCCATGATACATTATATTCCTCCACGTTCTTTCTATACCTGTATGTCCACATATACTATGATTACTATGCAGGTATGCACAGAGTCTGTCAGCCCTGCTCTGATCCACTACCTGCAGCTCCCTTCTGAGTGGAAGGTGGAACTGAGACATCTGTGAACTGCAGTACCATCCCCATCACCTCCATACAGCTCAGTTTAACCAAAGTTCTGAGCGGATGCCAAATCTCTACACTAAACTCCCTTTCTTCCCTTGATTTCACAGACAGCCCAAACTACCCTATGGCTTTGTATCAGATGCTAGCATTCCCAAATGCAAAATCAAGTTTTTATTAAAAAGAGGTATCCCTGTTGTGTGACAATAACTAGAGGGCAGCACCATGGCACGGGTGTCACAGTGTGTGTTGTGGATTTAGATCACCAATGACCTAATGGCTCCAAAATTACTAGATACGTAACATTGAGCAACATATTGAACCACTCTGTGACTTAGTTTCATCATCTGTGAAATGTGTACAGTAGGACTCTTATCTAACTACAAGGGGTTAAAGGAAATGTCACACTTAAAGAGCTTAGAGCAGACTTGATGTAAAGAAATATAGCTATCATAATATAATGTTGCTGTGGTGACTATAGCTATTGCCACTGTCACCATTAATAGCCATTGATATTGACACCCCTTTAAAGCAGACTATGCTCAGTTACACAGATCTTCCCCTAACAGCCACTAGAATAGACTACCTGAATGCCAGTTTCACCATGAAGATGCTGTTACCCCTGACCTCATTGTAATGATCAAAACAGAACCCTCATGCCTTGCAGACACCACTCAAAACAGCATCATAAATTTCTTAACTTACTGGCACAATTGCAAAGCCCTGAGTGGCACGCTCTGAAGCCAACAAAGGTGTTGCCATTTCTTCACAAGTGGAATCTACAATGTTTCCTACCACAAAAGCGTCCCTCACTTTGGGTTCCAATATGGGAAAGAGTTTCCCTTGGGGGTCCCCAGTCTCAAAGGTAAAGGATAATTTAAAAGAATGGATGCCTCGGTTCACATGTTCACCTGATTATTACTGTGAAAACCTGGCTAACTATTCTATGCCCTTCGAAAAGGGGAAAT
The DNA here is from genome assembly GCF_007827085.1 of Peromyscus californicus insignis. Classification (NCBI taxonomy): domain Eukaryota; kingdom Metazoa; phylum Chordata; class Mammalia; order Rodentia; family Cricetidae; genus Peromyscus; species Peromyscus californicus. Next base: position 51,999,993 of record NW_026294447.1, on the reverse strand, counting down.
GGCCTGCTCCAGGGTCCTAAACCAACTGTGTAAGCCTAACAGACATCATGAACCTGATAAACAGAATTCCTAGTGCTCTCCACACTAGTACAGAGATACTAAGGATTCTAAAGATGAGACAATATCCAGAGAAGAAGCATGTTAGACAGCAATGCAGAAGACAGTGACTAGCTGTGTGCAGGATGTTCCTCTCTGTAAATGGCCAGCCTGCCTGCACACAAGTGTCAGACCACTGGAAACTCCAGGGCCACTACAGTCACTCCGAAGTACGTCCTCCCCATACCTGATTTAAGGAACTCTTGCTATTGTCTAAAGAACAGAAATGGTGGTGAGTCTAGAGACAGATTCAAAGAGGGGTTGTGGCAATGAGGAGACCAAGTGTTGGGGTGTAATGGTGAGTGAAATATTCTGAATTCTTCAACTCTATTTGTCAAAGACAGCTACAACTGCTGGAAAATGATCGTCTTTGCTTGTTTGTATTAGTGGCGAGTGTAGAGGGGAATGCCTCCTCAAGTCTCTGCCCTGTGGTAAAAACAATGTAAAAGGAGCACCTGAGCTGTTACTCTCTTGTCCTCATGGAACTTAATACCAGTTGTGACACATTCCATCGAAGCAGCCACTATTACTGCAGTAATCTGAGAACCAGGACGTACTAGCAACAAGGCTAACTTGCCATGTAACTCTCAATTTTCTTTAGACTCTAAGTGCTCCCTGCTCTCAATTTTAGAGACTCCAATCTCACTTTCCTAATCTTGAGCTATTCATGTCAAACACACAACTTTTTTTTTTAAATCATTTGTAGATTTCCCAAAAGAACACTCAACTGGGGAAGCAGGCCACAACCAGGCTGCCCATGTTTCCAAGGAAGCTAAGGGCTGATCTGTTAGACACACCCAGAGGGTGGGAGTCCAGACTCTTCTGACAGAACACTAGAAAACTAAGGCCTTTCAAGACTTTTAGTTCAGTGTGAAATTAGGTCCCAATAAATTCAGCGGTACTACCTAATAGTTCTCTCGAAGTCAGGGAATTGAAGGCTTACCTTAATAAGGTTTGGGAAAAGTACTTCAGGGTGTTTGCGATATCTGTTCCTGATGGTACGGGATAAATGTTGTGGAGAACTCGATTATGATAGTCCTGCAAGTACCGGATCTTGGAAGCAACTAGATAAAAGCAAAAAGAAAAAAAAGAAGAAGAAAAAGAAGAACCTTCTTGTAATATGTATCAAACATACAGAAAATAATTACATACGAGAATTCAATTCATATTTTTAAAAACACATATAAATTTTTACTGAAACTCCATGATAGAAACACTAATACAAAACACTTGATGTCTTATAACTGCATTCAACAATTAATATTATTTTTACCTATCTGGATTAATAACCCTACACAAACTGTCTATTTTCTTTAGGATCACTAAGGAAAGCATTATTCTAATTGCTTTCTAATTATCTCCATATTAGCTTCCTGTTATCAATAATACTAAGTATAAGTCTCTGTAGAGTTATAGTTAATATGAAGGAAGAAAATTCAAAACTCTAAAATTCCCTGAAAAAAAAAAAATGTGTCCATTGTATAATGGCATCAATTAAAATCGGGGTTTTCTTTAACTCAGTAAGTGATGATGCAAGTGTGTTTAATGAATGCTTAACTGTATGAATATGTTAAGTATATTTACTGGGTATCAAGAATACAATGATTGCGTGGTGATAAAAACACAAACAATAAAGATCACATTTTTCTTCTAAAGAATTGTGTAAATTAGGAACCACCCTAATAGCTTTCTGAGATTGGCTTCCCAGTCTTAAGACAGGAGGGACTAAACACATGTAGTTACCCTCCTACACCTACCTGGAGTCACCAGCATTGTCCACATTCCTGACCTGACCTTTGACCTGGCTGTAGTGAATGGCCCAGTTCTAGTCATTCCTCTTTGCAAATCCCAAGGAGCCATGGTGATCAACGTCTCTCTGGTCTCCTCTTCCACAGAGTTCTCAATACTGTCCGTTTGTCCTTTCAATCTTTAAGGGTACCCAGGGAGCCTTTTAGGCGGTATGGCTCACTGTCAGCAGTTAGCAGAAGACATAGGAAGTCCCGGAGAAGCAAGGCTTTGCTGTTCCCAACAGCCAATGGGAATATGCTCCTGGATGGATCTAACTGAAACGCTGGCTTAAGCAACTTAAAGAAAGTCAAAATGCTTTTGACAGGTGTGGGATGAAGAACCACAGAACAAGAACGTATCAGAACATGGAGAATCTTAGAGCCCTTTACCCATAACCACCTCATTTTAAAGATGGGAAAAAATGAGGCCCACGGGCAGATAGTGGTAGAACTCGGCTATCAATTAGTTCTCCTGACTCGTGATCCAGTGCTCTATTCACCATGACTCACTCGAGAACACAGTTCTGAGACTGAGCCAGCATGCACACAGTAAATGTTCGTTACACAACATCACAGCAATTGTCAGCAGTAGTTGGGCTAATCACTATTCTAAAGTCTACATGTTCCATTTATTGGACTTGCCTTTTCTCCTTTCTGCTTCTGGGCATTCTCCCAAAGAAATAAGTTTACATTGCAGATAGATGGCCTTGGGCTTCTACAACACATCATCTCCAAAGACAGCAATAACTTTAATACCTACTGTTTCATTTAACCCATGGTATTTGGTTATAAACAATTTTTCTGAGATTAAACTATAAATAGGTAATTCCTGAAAAATATATCAACTATATAATCAACAGAATTCATTTTCTTCCAAATGTCTTTGACCTGTCACTCATCATAATTTTTATAATGACATTACAAGAAACACTCACGTTAATGTATAGTTTTAAGTTCCAAATATCTGAGATACATGCCAGACCAACTTACACTTTCTTGTGTACTATCACAATGATGTTTTATTACTGTGACTTTTCTCAACTTTGAACACTCAGCAGGTCTATGTGGAGAATTTCAGGAATATCATTCCTCATTCTACTACCTAAAAAGGAAGTTGGTGATAGTACAGAGTTTGGACAACAAGCTGAAATGAGGAGAAAAGTCAAAGATCCCCCAACTCAATGACTTGCTCGTGATTCAAGAGTTTTAAAACCATCATTACACAATGATTGCAAGCATTCAAACATGTTTATGAGATGAATGGATTACTTTTTATAGTAACTTTCATTAAAATGCAGTAACAGCTCCTTTCAATGAGTTTCCAAACTTGCATGGGAAAGCAGACACTACTTTAGATCTTTGTACGGTTGACAGATTCTCGTAGTGTTATCTCTGTTTACTTACCTGTTTATTTTTCCACATCAAGGTGGGAATTTGTTGAGAAGCATCTTACTAATGTTTCCACCCCAATAATCTTAAAGATGCTGCCTAATACCAAGTGGGTACCCAACACAGTCAAAAGATATAAGTGAACAATGAGTTAATACTTTAATAACAGCTTTAGTACTTGGCTCTGTGTGAGTGTGTGTGTGTGTGTGTGTGTGTGTGTGTGTGTGTGTGTGTGTGTGTATGTGTGTGTGTGTGTGTGTGTGTGTGTGTATAACACATATATATATATATAGTACTTATGGATTCTTTATTCTTAGATCCCAGGCACCTAGTAAGTACTCAGAAAGTTACCTGTGACTGAGGTGGAAGAAAGGAAGAAAGAAAAGGGTCAAGAAGATTTCACGCACAATCATGAAGGACAGTTTAAAGAACAGGTTGGAAAATGCTCACACTGCTTTCTATATTGGGGAACCAACAAAATTTCAACCCTCATAGATTTAATTCTCTTCATTTCAACTACTTGAAAATAATCACAGGGCTGGAGAGATGGCTCAGCAATTAAGAGCGCTGGCTGTTCTTCCAGAGGACCCAGGTTTGATTCCCAGTACCCTCACAGCAGCTCACAACCATCTGTAACTCCAGTTCCAGGGGATCTGATGGCCTCTTCTGGCCTCCATAAGCATTAGGTACACACATGGTACACTTACACACATTTAGGCAAAACACCCATACATTTAGAAGAAGAAGATGAAGAGGAGAAGGAGGAGGAAAGAAAATAATCAACAAATAGTAACATGTAATTCTGCAGAAAATATGAGTAAAGCTCATTTGCACTTCAACCCTGTACACAGAAGATGATGTTTTGGCTGGCCCAGGAGCCCAGGAGGACCAAGCACCTCATCGAAGCACAGAAGTCTTACTCTTTACTCCACACATGTATCAAACTATTGCTGCAGACTCAGATAACTGGCAGACTGGATGCTTGCGATCATCTCCAGACATGACTGACCTTAGGACTACATATGTCTAGCAATCTCCCACTCTCTCCTATTCTAGTTACATCTTCAGAATGTTCTTGACTACCTCTCCTAGCTTTATACCGTGAGAAGTCATCTGTCATAAATTGCGTTCCCCAAAATTCATAATTGAAACCCTCACCTCAAAAAGTGAATATACCAAGAGATAAGGCCATTAAAAGAGGTGACCAAGTTCAAATGAAGCTGTTACAGCAATGTGCCTCCTAGTCCAATCTTCCTTGTGTCCTTGTAAGAAAAGATTAGGACATGCAAGAGACACCAGGAATGCAGGAGCACAGAGGAAAGGCTGAGTGAGGACAAGTGAGAAAGTGGCCATCTGCGAGGCAAGGAAAGAGGCCTCAGGAGAAACCAAATCTGCCAACACCTTGATCTTGAACTGGAAGTCTTCAGAACTGTGAGAAAATAAATGTCTGTTGTTTTAGCAGCTCCATCTGTGATGGTTTATGGAAGCTGGAGAAAACTAATACACCATCACACAGGAAAGTCTCTAAGTAAGAGAAAGAAAGGTATGAGCTCTGAATTAAGACCTCGGCTATCCCTCTCTATTAAAGGTCGAGTCTCTCATCTGTAAAATGGAGAGGCTTCCGTCAGTGAGCCTTTTTGCAGTCACTTAGCACAGTAACTAGCACACAGTCACTTGCAGTAGACAACAAAAGCCGACTTGTGTCTCTTTCCTCCTGCTACCAAACGCCACGTTCCACGACAGCCCACCATCCGCCAGCTGTCCCTCCAGCGTCGTTAATGTCTCCCTCTTTATTAAGTCTATTAAGTCACTCTCATTAACTAGGATCTCCTTTGTTGGAGGGAAACAAACAAACTAAATACCTTCCCCTAATCTTCCTACTCGGCTCCCTCCAGCTACTGGCTTCTGCCTTCAGAACTTAGATTATTAAGAGTTATAGATATAGTCTCCCCTCTACCTGTGTGTGTGTGTGTGTGTTTCTGTCTCCATGTGTCTCTGTCTCTGCCCTTCCCCCCCCCTTCTTAGTCTCTCTTCCTGCACTGAATCTGGCTTTTTGACAACTGTCTCCCTCTACAGCATCCTGACTACCACATCCAAAGACACTTCCCAGTCACCCATCTCATTACTATCCCTTCCAGCTCTTCCCAATAGTCAGTCCATTGCTCCCAGGTTTTGTTTAAACCCTCTTCCCTTGGTTTACCTAACACCATATTCTCTCGGGCTTCTACCTTTGAGAGATATCCCTCTTAGAGTGCTTTGTCACCCCAGGCTACTAGAATGTTGGAATTTATCAGGGCTCACACTGACTCCCTTTGTCTCTCTCAATATCCTCTCCCTGGGCAATCCCATCTTCCCATATGGCTGCCAGTACTACCCATGGGCCAGACATTCTGAAACACACATCTGCATTGCAGGTGCTTATGTCACTTGAGTAACAGACCTCATCTCAATTTTTTCACAGAGGAATCTCACATGGATCTCAGTAAACACATCCAATGCTAAATAACCCTCCCCCACCCACCCCCAAATAAAGCCTTGTACCATCTGTGCAATCTACCAAGTTCACACAAAGGATGAGCAACATCCTCATACTGTTTGCCTCTATCCTGATCCATTGCTATCTCCTAGAAACACAACCAACAAAATCCACCTCCTAAGCATCTTCTTTCTTCCCCATCGATGGCATGACTTGCCACCATCTCCAGATGGACTCAAAACACTCCCAGCTCACCTTCCAGATTCTCTCTTACCACACCCCACTTCTTTCTCCTTGGAGCAGCCTAAGAGGTCTTTTAAGATGCTTTGCATAATCCTCTGTGGCCTATTACCCTTTGAGTAAACTCCAAACTTCTTCCCACACTCTTCCAGCCTGATCTTGTACCCTACAGCCACACTAGTTGCTCTTGCTCAGTTTGCCATGCAACTCTATTTCTTTTTGCATGAAAACCTTTTATGTGCTCACGCTCTTCCTTCAGTTCTTGCCCCTCCACATTTTGTGTGACGAATGTCAACTCGGACCTCCTAGGTGGCTTTGCATGCCACTTGCTCATAGAGGACTTTGCCAACATCCTCATCTGAACTGATTCCTTGATCCATGCTCCCATTTTTCTCTAGATAATAGACTATTTCAGGGTTTTTCTCCCCATGGCAAACACAATTTGCAATTGTATATTTGTTCGAATAGCATTCACTGCCTCTTCCAAATGGACATGCTCCAAGCACCCTGTCACTTGCTCGACACTGCAGAGCCCCAGGCCCTGGCAAGAGCTGACTATGCTGAGTTCCAAGTAAAGAGTGAAATGAAGAGGTGGTCAGCAAGATGTTGGCTGTTCTCAGCCATTAAACTTTGTGTCCTTACACCCCCAAAGCCAACTACCAAAGCAAGAGGAAAATGAATGAAAGCCAAAACGGCTATGAGATGTTCATCACACACAGAAGGTACCAGTTTTCATTTGCACATACACTATCCAACCTCCACTCCCTGCTACTTTACTTCTTGGACACTTCACTACATCTTCAGAGACAGAACACAAAAGAAAAATTCAGCCACAGACATAAAAGTGATCCAACAAAACTAGGATCATATAACACACAGGTTTAAAATCTGCTCTTTAACCTTAAACAAGCTCCTATGTCACTGAATATGTTTAAAGTGATCCAATACTATTTTCAAATTTTTAATGATACAGGCTATCAAAAAAGTAAAAAACAAAAATCAGATAAGCACAATGAAGGATATAAAAATCATGTAAAGACTGAGGTTCAATCATACATTACATTTTAGTGTCTTAGCCTTCTTGAAAATTTTTTCTGCATAGCTAAACATCATATATACATAGACATATATCATTTCAGAATTCATTTTCCCTATCCATCGGAAGTAGATTTCTACATCATTTCAATTGCTCTCTAAGTAAATCATAATTTATTTCACCAGTCATCTATTGGTGTTTGTAAGGTTTGGGGTGGTTCCACTGTTTTGTGTAGTGCAATAAAGGAGCTGGAGATATGGCTCAGTGGATAAGAACCAATACTGCTCTTACAAAGGACCTGAGTTGCATTCCCTGCACCCACATCAGGCAGCTTGCCTCTAATTACAGGTCCAAGGCATATGATGCCCTCTTCTGGCCTCCTCAGGTACCTACACACACATGGCATACACATTTACACATAATTTTAAAATAAAATAAATCTCTAATGATGCAAAGAATGCTCCTTAATATCTGACCACATCTTTTTATTTCCTTAGAATAAATTTTCAGCGAGGAACTGCACAAATATGAAATTCTTCATGATGATTTGGGGAAGTCAGATGTGGTAGTGTGTACCTGTAATTCAGGCACTTGAGGGGTGCAAACAGTAGAATCAAGAGTTCAAGATCAGGGCTGGAATGATGTCTCAACAGTTAAGAGCACTGGCTACTCTTCCAGAGGACCCAGGTTCAATTCCCAGCCCCCACACAGCAGCTCACAACCATCTGTAACTCCAGTTCCAGGGGATCTGACACTCTTCAGGCCTCTGCAGGCACCAGGCATACAAGTGGCGCACAAACACACAGGCAGGCAAAACCCCTGGACACACAGGGCCATCCTAAATAGGAAGTTTGTGGCCACCCTAGGCTACATGAGACACTGGATCAAAAAAAAAAATGAAACAAAAACAAGCTCTTTCAAAAGAGCAAGTAAAACTTTTTAGGATACTTGATAAACCATTCTTCCAAAAGATAGTACACATCCTTAGCATGAATAATACCATTGGGCACCCACAATCACGTGTGTTTTAATTTTTAAATCTTGCAAAAGCTTTTGTGTTGTATCATTTCGAATTTACAGTTTACTAAACCACAAAAGTAGTGATCTGCCCTTAGACACAAGCTGGTGCGTAGTAGAACTGGTCATTTAACCGACTGGGAGCCATGCTCCTCCCCAGACCACACTGTTCTCTAATTGCATTTAGTGCTTTCCATGACATTCAGCCACAGGGATATGGCAGGAAAGAATACTTCTCTAGTCCTATTGTTTGCAATATCTCACTAAAGAACATGGTAGCAAGTAGATGAACTATTAGACTAAATTCTCAATATATTTGTTAGAAACACAAAAACAAATAAATTTACTTCACTAGTCTGTCTTTTCCTTGAAAAATCAGATTCCTTCCATCCTTCAGGACCTAGGTCAAGACCACATCGTCAGATCTTAAGTCTCTTCCCATCATTCCTGGAGCCTTCTAATTGGCTCTAGACATTATCAATCACTTCCTTTCTAAGCATGCAGAGTGCTGCTATCTGCTTTTTAAATAGACTCACTTCATTACATGCATATACCAGTAATTGCAAGCGAATCTAGATGGCTCCAATTAGTTTCACGTTTGCAAATCTGTTTTCCCTAACACCTTGAGGCCCTTGAAGATAGACCTGTCTTTTCATTGAAAATCCCTCAGAATACATCATGATGCTAGGTGCATGGCAGATGGCCAGCAATAGGAGTAGCTGAAAAGACCAGAAATCTAAAAGTGTCAACTACCCTGTGTCCTATATATACTCTAAATTCTTTAAAAAGTCTGCTATTAGTTGTACAAATTATTTCCATATACAACTTATTATGTAAATTACATAAAGAATGCAGTATTCTTTTCCATGGTTAATTTCCTTCCCTTGTTCCAACGGAACCTAAAAAAAGAACTCTCTTGATACTTTTTTCAAAGGTTTTGTAAGTTCTTTATTATATTTTAATACTCACTCTTCTTTTTTTCTGACTGGCCATTCTGGTTCTAACAGGCTGAGTATCCTGGAGTTTTTGTGATGCCCTGCAGAGAGCCCTAGATGGACTATGGGTTCCCACTTACAGCTATGTATGAAGACAGGCAAGCCAGTTAGTACCTTGACTCTCAGGGGTTCTTGCTTCATTGTGTTTGGTTTTTACCAAGTGAGAATTAAAACAGCATTTCCAGTACATTCTTTTGCAAATGTTTGTTATTAATGTGGTAGACCTGGTAGTCTGTGTTCTAATTCCACCTTAATTTTAATCAGTTTCTTCTTGTATTATCTAAACTCACTGATGGATTTGGCATGGTCCCCTTTTAAACTACCTTCTTGTCAGCTTAATACTTCATTAAGGAATAATAGACATGGGGCTGACAGGATGGCTAAGGGGGTAATGTCACTTGCCATCAAGCCTGGAGACTTGAGTTCAATCCCCAGAATCCTTATCAAGGTGGAAAGAAGGAACAAAACCAATTCCACAGAGTTATCCTTTGGCTTCCACACATGTACCATGGTACACACATGTGCACATACACAGAGAGAGACACTAAGTAAATAAACAAGTAAGTGTAAAACATTTTTAAAAGAAATGACAGACATGAGGAAAAAGTGTCTGGACACATTTCTCAAATTGGATACCTATAGTCACTCACCACAGTGGTTTAAGCAACAGTCATGCCTGGTGTCTTATTTTTCTCTTGGTCAAGCATGGGCTATAGAGTCGGACGTCCTCCTTCATTACCACCGACTATCTGTCTTTATTCACTCTTCTTGCATTAATAGAAATGGGGTTATTTGGTAGTCTTATTGGCTCTAACAAGAAATCATCTCTCAAGATCTATTTTCTTCTTCCTCACAACATCGCCTGAATTAAATTTTGCACAACCCTTTCTGAGATGAATTGCCATAATAACCAGGCTGGTTGCACTCTGATCCTTTTTCAATGTGACATCCACAGCAATCTTTCCAGAATTCAAATGTTTTTCTGTTCACTGAGATTAAGTTAACATATGAAGCTCTGGAAGAATAATCCCCTGCCTCCCAGTCAAGCTTCCTCTTCTGTGCTTTCCCTGTGTGCCACACCCCAACCACTCTAACTTGAGAGACCCTAACTGATGGTCTTACTGAAACATGGTTTTGTTCAGAAATGCAATCCCTATTTCTCTGCCTGGTCTCCAAAGATTCCTCAACTTTCAGGTCTAACCATGTCTCCTGTGGACAGCTAACCAACCCCGGCATACGCCACCTTCGCTGCACTTCTTATGAATGTTCACAGCCCCTGGATTCTCTGTGCTACTTATCACTCCATGATATTGCCAATAACTCAACAGCTGTTTCCACACTGGACTATCAGAAGCATCTCTTTTAATCCTGTACACTCAGTATATAATAAGTGCCTGGTGCTGAATGAATTATTTGTTGAATAAGTGACTGGATGTAACGTACAACTCAGTATGACAAAGCAGTTCAAAGTTTATGGTCCTTTCATGAACTAGATTTAGATCTCGGATGCAACTAAGGCTTCCCTTGCCTCCCCTTCCTACTCCTCATCGAAAGGATCCCTTGTATCACCTTCTTCTCAAGGCCCCTAATTCCATCACCATCTGTGGGCATGGACACAATCTGACTGAAATAATGGGGAGTGACACAAGCCCAAGAGACCACCCATGGGTGCTGCTGTTGTCAGGGCTGCAGGGGCAGGGCTACCCCAGCCCACTGCACTGCACATCAGTGCACCTCAGGCCTCACATGCTGGATGTGCAGCCTCAAGGTTAGAACTCTGTTTGCCCTGCGGGGCTCCAGTCTTACTTTAATCCAACACTCCCCAGTTACACTCCTGTCTCTTCCTTTTGAAACAAGAATGCAATGTTTACTCTGTGCCGTTAGATACTTGGAAGTGTGTCATTTGTATTTGGGTTTTTTATTTATTTGTTTTTACAGTGACTCACAGATAAGAATTTGCTTTGAGTCTGGCCTTTTAAACAGTTTGGAACTGGGCAGACTACGTGGACGTCTGAAGTTGTCACTGAATGCATTTTACCTGAACCTAATAGTAACCAGGGCAAAATGCTATGGTTTGAATGTCCCTCCCCAGGCTTTGTTTTGCTTTGGGTTTTGTTCATTTCTTTGTTTGTTTGCAATAGGTTTCACTATGCCTCCTGGTTGTCCCGGTACCTACTATGTAGACCAGGCTGGCCACAAACCTGCACCAATCCTTCCACTTCTGCATGCACCAACTCCAAGCTCATCATTTGAACACTTGGTCCCCATGCTGCAGGCAGCCCTTAGGAAGGAGACCCTGGCTGGTGGAGATGTGACACCAGAGGCAGGCTTTTGAAGATGCTGCACACCCCTGATTCCTGTCCTGCACTCTCAACCCTCCAGTCCTATGCCCCGTGACAAGCCTTCACTGTGCAGTCTGGCTGCCAACAGCCAAAGCATTCACATTGCCTTTCCCACCATGATGCTCTGTGGTTCTTTTGAAGCCAGACACCAAAATAAACCCCCCCTCCCTTGAGTTGCCACTATCAGATGTTTTGTTATGGTGATGAGGAAAGCAACAAGACACCTGGCTTTGCTTGAATTCTGGCTCCCTATGTACTATCTGCGAGAACACGGGCAAAGCAATAAACTTCACTCAGTCTTAATTCCCTAGTCTATAAAATGAGGACAATAGTTTTTTATCTCACAGGGTTGCATATATCGACATGCAGCGCAAGGACCGGCACACAGTAAAAAAAGCTACGATCCTAATTAGCTACTACAGATGGTTTTCTCTTCCCCTTCCCTGTTCTGTCTGCCCTTTAAATGGAAGATAATGCACAAGCGTAGCTAATAATGAAGATATTCAGAAACTAAAATGTAGGGGGACAAAGCCACAAAGCATTGTTTGAGGGCTCTGGTGGATACGCAGGGCTCTCTGCAAACCCTTGATCAAAGAATGTCACTCCTCCTTTGAGAAAGGTCATCCCCACAGAAAGCCAAACCTCACAGAAGATACAACCGAAGGGTAGCGGCAAAGGACACAAACAGGCAGAGAGCCAAAGCTGTCCACAGATGTCAGATGCCGTGTACCACCTCATCGAGCCCTTCCAAACGCTTCTTCAGGCAACTGAAGTCCCAGGTGGCAAACTTTTACCTGGCATTTTCAGCAGACAAGAAAGGTCAACAGAGAACATCCCCGTTCCTCGTCAAAGAACTGCATCGTCACCACCACCATCATGATCATTATTAAAACATCACATTTGTTTAATTATTTACATTCTTCAAAATACTTCCACATACACTATTTGGTTAGGTTTTGAGCATTTAAGTTGTAAAAAAAAAATACATTGGAAGTTTTAGGGAAATTTAGATATCACACAACAAATTGAGCACAAAAGTAAAAGACCCAGTGCTCTTATCCATTCATTAACTAAGGACTTCAGGATACTAACAAAGCAACAACTACTGATACACAATCCCCGTCCTCTAGAAGGTCACAGAAAAGCACAATGGTGATTCTTGATTCGAATGTGCACTGCAGAATGCCAGTCAACATGAAAATAATAGCTATATTGCTCCCACATTTCCGGTGAGAAAACTGCAGTTGAGAGAGGCTTAGTAAGTCGCTCTGAGGTCCCATGAGAGGTAAACAACAGAGCCACTTTCTGTTATGCCATCTAGTAAGAGACACTGGAACTAGCTGTGGTCCATTGCACATCTTTAGCTCATTCAAAGTATGCAGCTGCATAAAAATCACTCAGTGAGCTTTCACGCATGAATTAGTAAGACTTAACCTCCTATCTGGAAAAAAAGTATAAACACAGAGACATTTCACTTGCTGGAAATGAGGCACTTGCAATTAAGGAGGGCGGGGTCACTTGTTCAAGGTTGCCAAGTCAGTTCCAGAGCTCTGCTGGCCACGAGAGCTTGAACGAAGAACCCTGTGAGTCAGATTCACCTCGTGGTGTGGTGGAGAGAGCAACACAGGAGGTGCATTTTCCTCAAGCAGAGGGTCGGCTGTCAGGGAGTGCTGAAAGGCAAGAGCCCTGTCCTGGCTAATGCAAGGACTAGTTAGGGACGCTTGGCTTGCAAGTGAACTAAGCAGCCACCTCAGATCAAAATTTTCAACTTCCAAAGCATCGAGTGACTCAACAGCTGTTATTCCTAACTGATGTGACAAGACACCTAAATACCATACTTGAAGTTTCATGGAAGAAAGGACAAGAGCACTACTGGTCTACCCATAACAACACAAATTCACAAATACAGATCTAGCTGGTGTGGACACTCCATGACCAGTCGATTCAAGCTTCAACTGCTTTGACTTCCCCAGTATGGTGCATAGAAAAGAAATGAAGACCTCCCTTCAGTATTGTTCATCTTCAAAGGAAAATAATGGTGCTGAAACAACTCTGCCCCCTAAAAAGACAAGCTCTCCCAAAATTGTCTAAATAAGAAAACTAACTGCTGCCACCATTGTCCTTGAATATCTGGCCATGTGGACAACCACTGGGAATATTCGGAATCCCACTTTCATGTGGAAGCATACTGTCTTCTACGACAGTGCCAAAGTCCAAGTGGAGTGCTATGATCAATGTGGAGTTAAAATTCAGATGTGCCATGATTCGGGACATACAACACTCAGGAGTAATTCACACCATCACGTGGGGAAATTGTCTTTCACTCTATCAAAATTGAATACCAATTAAACAGAAGAACTCAGCTCATTGAGGGCTGTTTTTAAGAGTGTTTAAAAAAAACATAACTAGTATTTCTGTAGCATCCCCGTGTACCACACAATGTCCGGAGCACTTTGCCCTTTTGACTCTTGTAAATTTCAAGACAATTCTATGAGGCAGGCCTTGGCTTTATTCCTCCATCCTTATTTTTTATTTTTATTTTTATTTATTTATTTATTTATTTATTTATTTATTTATTTTATTTATTTATTTTTGGAACTGAGGACAGAACCCAGGGCCCTTATTGTTTAACAGATAAGAAAACTGAAGAAATTGTTCTCAGTTTTGAAAATACATGCGATCCACATATACTTTGTTCTATTACTCGGGCACCAAATGTTTATTAAGGTTCAACAGTACATAAGATAGCTCTCACCTTCAACCTCATGAGCAGGCAAAAAAGAACAAAAGGTGAAAAAAAACCAAGACAGTGTTTTAAAGGCCTATAAAGAAATGTGTAAAGGACTAACATAGGGAATAAAGACAAAGCTAAGGCATCTCTTTTACACAGAGTGACTTTGAGACAGACTCTCTGAAGAGATGATATTTAAGTAAGCCTTAGAAGAGGAGATGACACCAGACCCGAGCGGGAGAAGAATGTCCTGAATTAAGATGGCAACCTGAAGACGTCATCTATCATGCTCACTGGAAGGTCACTCCAATGCAATGTAAGGATTTTTTTTTTAGTATAAGAAAGAGAAAAGAAGGGAGATGACACAAGACAACAGAATTTGGGGAGCTCGAAAGCCAAAAGGTAGGAAGCATGTGATTTGGCAAGCCAGAGGAAGTTGGGTCCCAGGGCAGCCTCGGTGAAAATGAGGAAGAGCAAATACGCAGCTCAGAATTCACTAAGGCACACGCTGGCCACGGCCGAGAGCTAGAAAACTAGAGATGAGGGAAAAGAACAGGAGGCCAGGCAACAGTTTTTAAAGATATGATAGAAAACTGTTAAGAGTAATTGGAACCCTAAATTGTCTTCCGTACTTAATGTCTCTTGAAGGACACCGATCCCAACCCAGCGGATCTAGTTCACCATCTAGAAAAAGCAGGCATCTGAGGACTCTAATGGAGACCACAGACCTCTGAGGGCGGGTAAACCTACAAAATCCAAGGTGATCTGCCCACTAGGTGAACTGTGAATGCTGACCACAGCGCTAAGCCAGCTCTTGTTCCTCAGCACCAATGGCCTCAGCCTTCAGGCTGGGCCTGAAGGCCTGCTTTTGCACCTCCTCCTGCAAATCCAACCAATCAAAGAAGAAAGACCTAAAGACAATGACACCAAGGGATTCCCTGGTATATGGCCCACTGGCCTGCTCTTTCAACATCTTGATCCACCCTAAATCTGAGTAGACAGCAATACACAGGCAGCCACCTAGAGAAAGCCTCTAACATGTAAGGCAGAGAGGAAAGGACAGAAAATTACCTTGAGGAACAGAAACCTAAGTAGAAGAAGAAAACCATGTGTGTGTGTGTGTGTGTGTGTGTGTGTGTGTGTTATATTATAGGGGCTGGGGAGATATTTACATGGGTAAAGTGCTTGCCACACAAGTGTGAGGACCTGAGTTCAGATCCTAAGCACTCATCTAAAAGCCTGGATTGGTATTGCAAGCCTGTAACCACAATGCTTGGGATTAGGAGGCTGAGACAAGCAGATCTCTAGAACTTACTGACCAAGCAGTCTAAACAAAAATGACAAGCTCTCGGGTCCATGAGATGCTACCTCAAAGAACACAATAGAGAGCAATAGAGGAATAATCTGAAGTTGGACTCTCACCTCTACACCGGCCTACATAGATGAGTGGACCCCCTGAGCGCACGACTGTTCGCACATGCGTGCACACATGTGCACAAATACAAAAAAACAAATAAATAAATAATGTAAAAACTATTATAAGGGGCTGAAGAGATGACTCAGAGGTTAAGAGCACTGTCTGCTCTTCCAGAGGACCTGAGCTCAATTCCTAACAACCACATGGTGGTTCCCACTGTCTGTAACTCCAGTCCCAGGGATCTGACACCTTCTTCTGGCCTCTGTGGGCACCAGACATATACGTGGTACACATACATACATGTAGGCAAAACATCCATACACATAAAATAAGCAAAAAATTTTAAAGACTGTTATAAATATCACAAAGGGCACTCTGGTTACAAATAAAATATTGATGAGCTTTCCAAAAGTAATACACACAGAATGACAAGAAAATAGGGCTATTGAATATTAAAACATAATTTCAGAAATAATCAACAGAAAGAATAAAATACACAGTTGAAAAAGGTTTCCCCAGAGTACAGCAAAAAGAAAAAGGCACAAAATGAGGGAGATATGACAGATCCAGGAGGTTGAAATTAGAGCAGAAATACCAGGAAAGGCGCACAATACCAGAGGAGGTAAAGGCATTAAATGAAATTAAGGAATGTTCAGGTAAAGGCAGGTTAAAAGGGCCCATCACGGACTAGCAAGATGGCTCAGCAGATAAAGGCATTTACCATAGAAGCCAGGGAACTCAAGTTAAATCCTTAGGACTTCTACTTGGGTAAAAGTGGAAGGAGAGAACTGACCACACAGAGCAGTCCTGTGACTGTCACACATGTGCCCCCACTCACACCACGTACACACACACACACACACACACACACACACACACACACACACACACAATAATAATAAACAATTTTTTGTTTGTTTGTTTTTCGAGACAGGGTTTCTCTGTGTAGTTTTGGTGCCTGTCCTGGAACTCACTCTGTAGACCAGGCTGGCTTCGAACTCACAGAGATCCACCTGCCTCTGCCTCCCGAGTGCTGGGATTAAAGGTGTGCGTCACCACCACCCGGCCCAATAATAAACAATTTTAAAGGGACCCACCACAACACACAAAAGTAGACAAACAGTGCATATCACTACACGATGTCAGAAACTAGAGACAAAGAAAAGATTCTGCATGCATTTAGATATTTCTCAAACTTTTGCATTGCTTAAGAAAGATGCAAGATGAAACGGCTTCGGACTCTTCAAAAGCAGTACTGCGAGCAAAACAAGAAGGAAACGATGCATCCAGAGTCCTGGCAACAAGTTACCACCAGAGCAGAAGTATATATTCAGGCAAATTGCAAAGCAAGACCATATGTGTTTGGACATTTGTGGATGCATCCTTTCTCCTGAGAGGACCAAGAGCCAGTAGTGCATCAGGTATGGGTGGCCACCTGTCAAGGTCAGAGGACTATAGCTAAGAAAAGACTGGCAGAAACCGTCATTACTAAGAGTCCCCCATACCTTATATACTGTGTTTTTAACCTAAGAGAGACTGACTGACTGGTCAAGCATGGCCCTGATTTTCATTTGTTCTTAGGCCAGTGAAGTTCCTACCCTCTTCCACAATGTCCTCAAACAGCTAAGGACACTCATTTACCCCACAGAAGTGTTCTATTTTGAGCTACCTCTAAGAGCTAGAGGTAACTCTGTTTGGGCTTAAAGAAAAAGCACAAAGCACCTCTCCCATACCAGAGCACTGCAAAGCCCCAAGCAGGGTGATCTCTCTTTAAAACGTGTTCCTGGCTTGTTTAGTTACTTCCCAAGGAGGGGCTCAGTCCGTGTCCCAGAGACTACATTCGTATACCTCTGTAATATGAGAGAGGGCATACAGTTACGAGCACATACATCCCCATACAGCACCCAGATGAGAAGACAACATCTCTGCCCCTTCTGGGAACCTACCTACGACTTTGTCCTCACTCACCATTAACACCATTTTCTAATCATCCTGTTCCTTGTTCCCTGGCTTCTCTTTACCATTTCGTCCTGAGTATGTGTTCCTCAAACCTATATTAATCAATTTAAGATAGACCTGGTGGTGTAAAGAAGACACAACAATACAAGTGTCTCCTGCACAAACCAGTTTGGTGCATCATTCTTTTATTAAAGAATGAAGGGCTATTGTGGCTTCCTTTGGACCCAGAAACAGGAGTGAGTGATTAGGCATAAATCTAGTTCTAAAGACAACTGCTGTTTAGTCAAGAAAAAGTATTAAACACCAGAGAAGACATCTGAGCATCCAGAAAGTCCATTTAAATATGCCAGAGGATACGAGTTCTGGGAAGAGGGTCCTGGCAGCAGCACCAGGGTTTCAACCCGAAGTCTTCCGTTAAAACCAGGCAGACCAGTGGAGGTAAGAACAGCCACCACCAGTAACAGAGTGCATCAAAGTAGGAGAGAGTGCAATCCCAAAACCAAACGCACAGGGTAAGGACAAGCTGCTGACAGCTACACGTGTGTATGGCATCAACACTCATACAGGAAGACACAAAAAAGAGGTTAACCGTCCTCAGTACAGGAACCCTCCCAAACGGTCAACAGGTACCATTGAAAAATGCGGTTGGTTGATCTGAAAAGAGCAGTCAGGCAAAGAACGGTTCTTCAGGTGGTAAGAGGTCAACGCCAAGGGACAGACTCCCAATCCACGCATTAGCAAGCTGAAACCCACCCTCAGAATCCAGCTCTGCACGGAGGGCAAGTCCCTGGGAGCAGCACGCAGGTGGAGAGGTGTAATGACACTGCACTCGAAGGAAAAAGGAAGCACAGGCGGAAATGAGCAGAAAAGAGAACTCGGAAAGATACGGGCAAAAGTCAACAAGAGTGGCTGGAGAGGTGGCTCGTTGGCTAAGAGTGTGTGCTGCTCCTCCATAGGACCTGAATTCAGGTCCCAGTGCCCATGTCAGGCCGCTCCAGGGGGACCCGTTGCCCCTAGCCTCAGAGGGCACCTGCATTTGCGTTTACAAAACCACACAGAGATACAGGTATACACAAAATTAAGAATAATTTTACATTTTTTTTTTTTTTTTTGGTTTTTCGAGACAGGGTTTCTCTGTGTAGCTTTGCGCCTCTCCTGGAACTCACTTGGTAGCCCAGGCTGGCCTCGAACTCACAGAGATCTGCCTGGCTCTGCCTCCCGAGTGCTGGGATTAAAGGCGTGCGCCACCACCGCCCGGCAATTTTACATTTTTTTAAAGGAAACAAAAAAATCTCTCCTCCTGAAATTGTAGGAACACTTATTTAACCTAAAAATGAGAAACAGAAAATCCCATACATTAATATGTATAAAACAATAAAAAATTAGGAAATCATAAAAAATAAAATCCCATACAACTTCATGAAGAGAATTACTATTTCATAGGGAAAAAAAGGTGTGAGGTAATACATATGCTAAGTAGCTCCATTTAAACATTCCACAATATATTTTTTAATTTTATGTTGTACATATTAGTTTTACCAACTCAAAAACCAATAATTAAAAGCAAGGGAGCAGTGGAGGTATATCCATTAAGCAGATAAAAAAAAACTAAAACACAATCTAATATTTCAAAACAAGCCCCAAATAATTAAGAAAACTGCTAGATCTATGTTATTAGAATTCTAAATTAGGTGACCAAATAAAAGAGAGATGGAAGAGTGAAAAACTCTGAAGAGGAAAATAAATATTTCACTACTGAAAACTCCATCAGTCAAAATGTAAGACTGAAAAACACCAGGGACAGTGCTTAAAAAAACAAAGCATGGAAAAGAGAAATTCCTTTTATTTCATTTATTATTGGGGTGTGTGTGTGTGTGTGTGTGTGTGTGTGTGTGTGTGTGTGTGTGATGTGTCTCTAGGCACACATACCAGAGCATCTGTGTGGAGGTCAGAGGACAACTCTGTGGAGTTGGCTCTCTCCTTCCACCTTCTGTATGTTCCAGAGACTGAACACCAAGTTTGCTCTGGAAGTGTCTTTACCCACTGAGCTATCCCACCTACCCCAGAAATTCTTAAAAATTAAAAAGAAGCAAAGTGGCTTCTGGTTATGACCATCTATATCTCTACCAAGGAGCCCACCTCTCCCCACAATAGATAGATAGATAGATAGATAGATAGATGGATGGATGGATGGATGGATGGATGGATGGATGGATGGGTGGATGGATGGACAAACGAACGAACGAACGAACGAATGAATGAATGAAAACTCACACAAATAAGAAAGCAACAGAACAGTGGGCCAAAGTTGCCAAGGAGGACTGGAGAAGGAGATAGGCTAGTCAGTGCCCATCTCCTGGCACTGACCTGGAGTCAGTCTACACTGTGTGGGCAGACAGATAAACTCACAATCTCCCTGGACTTGAGAATTAGAGAAAGAACACTGGCAAACTGTAAACACTAAAACAAGTGGCAGAACGGTAGACGGGGGAAGCCAGAGAGGCAACCTCCAGCCCTAGACCTCTACCTCTGTTGTTGACCTCTGCAAAGCGGACTGAGGGTAGCTCAGCTAGAAACCAAGACCTGACCTGAGCAGAGTAGGAAGCTGCTGAGAGAACAGGAGAATCTGCTGTTCAAGTAGAGTTTGGTGGCTCACACCAGCACTTTGGAGGCTGAGGCAGGACGACTGTCATGAGTTCAAGGACAGCCTGGGCTTCAGAATGAGTTTTGAAGCAGCCTGGATTCCAGAGTAAGACCCTGCCTGCCTCAAGAGAAAATAAAGTAAAATAAAGGATGGAGAGGGAGATGGGGAAAGGAGGGGAGGGACTGAGACTGCAATTCAATCCCAACTGAATATATGACCTACTAAAATCAACAACATTCATCTGCAGGAAATAAGAAAACCCAAAGTCTTCACAACTTATTATTCATGAGCTCCAGCAAATGCTTTAAAATAACTGAACAAAGAAGCAGGATAATGACATAGGAAAAGAAAGTCAGTCTAGTTCAACCCTGAAAGGGAACAACCGTCAAAAGTGAAACACAGACTTCAGTTCAATCTCTACACCTGTCCTGTCCTAGATGAAATAAATCATGCTTTCAATGCATAAAACTCTCATCTGAGAGATGGGAAGTCTCCACAGAAAAGGTTAACAAAAGCACGCTAGCAAGGTGGCTGGGCAGGCAGAAGCTCTCAGGGCTGGCAATAAGAGAGAACCAGCTCTGGAAAGGTGTCCTCTGATCTCCATGCACCCACTCACACAGAAACAACAATGGTAAGTAAAATTCAAAAAAAACACTCTTAAAAAGTAAATAAAAGAAAAACGAGATCAAAATTCTAGAGCTTCTGAAAAATTTAACTTTGTATATTGGGGCCTAAAAAAAAAAAATCACCAGATGGGCTCAGCAGTTTAATACACAAAACAGAGGGATGATTAATAGAAAGTATCCTAGGTGAAAATAGGGGAAAGATTCGGGGGTGGGGGTGAAGAACTTCTGAGGCCTGCTGGATAATACTGAAGAACGGGATGTATGTGCAGGGAGAGTATCAGAGGGACAAACAGAAACAATGCACAGAGGCATCTGAAGCACTAGTCATCAAGACTTCCCAGATTTTCCGAAAGACAGAAATTTGCAGACACAATATACACACAAGAGTAAACACATTGTGAGCCCATGCCAGTGGGAGCCACATGGTCCCCACACCAGTAAAAACAAAGATCAAGAGGTCTTGAAAGCCCCAAGATGAAAATCATTTTACATCAACTCCATAAACATGCACCAGGCAATGCTGATCCCCTCTGCGACCATGATGGCCAGATAGAATAGCATCTCTATTGAAAAGAAAACTGCTAAATCAGAATGCCATATTCAGGGGGGAAAAAACTATTATAGAAGATTGAGAGCAAAATAAAGATCTCTTCAGATAAAAAGAAGTTAAGATATTTGGTCACAAGCAGACCTATATGCAGCTAGAGTTTTCCTGCCTGGCCCACAGTCAGGACAAATCTCTGTCACCTGCCAGTCCCACAGCTGCCCCGACCCAACCAAATAAACATAGAGACTTATATTGGTTACAAACTGTATGACCCTGGCAGGCTTCTTGCTAACTGTTCTTACAGCTTAAATTAATCCATTTCCATTAATCTATACCTTGCCACATGGCTCGTGGCTTACCGGCATCTTCACATGCTGTTTGTCATCATGGCGGCTGGCAGTGTCTCACTCACTCAGCCTTCTACTTCCCAGCTTTATTCTCCTCCTTGTCCCGCCTATACTTCCTGCCTAGCCAATGGCCAATCAGTGTTTTATTTATTGACAAATCAGAGCAACACATTTGCCATACAGACCATCCCACAGCATCTATACTACAAAAAAAAAAAAAAGTCAAAGCAGTTTGTTGGGCAAATAAGAAATAAGATCAGGTAGAAATTTGAATCTCCAGAGCAAGAAGGAAAAGTTACTCCCCCAGTTAAAAAAGAAAGAAAACAAGGGAGAGATGGAGGGAGGGAGGGAGGGAGGGAAAGAGGGAGGGAAGGAGAGAGGGTCTCAGCAATTGAAAATACTTTTCCAATAGGAAAGTCTAGAATATTGAAAAGAAGTGGATGGAAAAATACATCACACAAACAATAAACAAAAGCAGGCCATAGTGGCAATATCAATATCCTATAAAGTAGTTATGAAAACTAAACACATTAACAGGCAAAGCACAGGCTTTGTAATAGTGAAAGAGACATGAACAGGAAAATATCACATGCCTATGAACCCAATAACACAGCTTAAAACACACAAAGCAAACGCTGATAGGTTTAAAGAAAAAATAAATCACATAAACATATGTAAAGATTGCAACACACTTTAACCAATAATTGATTAGGGAAGCAAGGCAAAATTTATTAAAAACATGGAAGAATTTGCCGGGCGGTAGTGGTACACACCTTTAATCCCAGCACTCAGGAGGCAGAGCCAGGTGGATCTCTGTGAGTTCAAGGCCAGCCTGGTCTATAGAGTGAGATCTAGGAAAGGCACCAAAATTACACAGAAAAACCCTGTCTTGAAAAACCAAAAAAAAGAAAAAAGAAAAAAAAAGAATTTAACGTATTACTCAATTGCAAAATGCATTATCTTCAATTATATAAGGAATGTTTATCAACACAGACCACATTTGGGATCATAAAACAAGTCACACCGAAAGTGAGAAAGTGTCAAAGCACACAAAATATGTTCTCTGTGTCAGAGTGTAATTATGTTAGAAATCAAAAATAATGGAGTAACTGGGGAAATCCCAAATATTTGGAATTAAGCTAACCACTAAAGAAACCTCGGGCTCAAAAATAGGTAAATAAACAAACCAGAAATGTTAGAGAATATTTGGAACCAAACAATAATGAAAACATAACCTATGAAAACTTGTGGGCCGGCATGGTGGCACACACCTGTAATCTCATTGTTCAGGAGCCTAAGGCAGAAGGACTGCCTCATAGTTCACGTTCGAAGTCAGCAAGACGCTGTCAAAACCAAGCAAAACACAATAGGATGACAGGATACACTTACAGTGGGGCTTACAAGGAAACATGTGGCCTTAAAGCTGCTCTACACAGTAAGGGAAGTAAGGTTTCAAATCAATAATATAAGCTTCTGCTTCAATAAACTCAAGAAAATTAAGTCCAAACCAAACCAAAGGACAAAAACGGAATAGCTAAGAAAAGCACCAAACCAAACCCAGGCTTTGGGGACCGGTGAAATTCATATCCTCTAACCAGGAAAATCAAGATAGACAGCACTTGTCAAGATCAGAAATAAAGGAACAGGTTTGAGGACACAGTTTAGAGGGTAAAGTGCATGGTAGTTAAGCATGAAGACCCATGTTCAGATCTCCAGCACCCATGTGAAGGCCAAGCACTGTGATGTACATCTGTAACCCCCAAGTGTGGAAGTGCAGGGACAGGTGAATCCTTGGGGCACAATGGCCAGTCAGTCTAGACCAGTGGCTCTTAACCTTCCTAATGCTGCGACCCCTTAATCCAGTTCCTCATATTGTGATGACCCCAACAATAAAATTACTTTTGTTGCTACTTCATAACTGTAATTTTGCTACTGTTGTGAATCACAGTGTAAATATCTGCTATGCAAGAAATCTGATATGTGACACCTGTGGCAGGGTCATTCAACCCCCTCCCAAAGGGGTTATGACCCTCAGGTTGAAAACTGCCTATCTAGAAGAAACAGTAAGCTCCAGGTTCAGAGAGAGACCCTGTCTCAAAAAAATAGGCTAAAGAAAAAAAGAGGAAGACACCCAAAATTAGTCTTCAGTCTCTATGTGGGTGAGTATAGGCAAGTGCACATACACACACACACACACACACACACACACACACACACACACACACACACCACTTATATACAATATAATAATAGCAAATTTTAAAATACAGTAAAAATTCTACAGACCAAAAAAAAAAAAAAAAAAAAAAAGGATTGCCACAAACAACTGTATGCCAATACATGGACACCTGGACTAACCTGCCAATTGCACATGGAACAAATTCCTTGAAAGACACAACTGACCTTCGATAGTATGATGTATATTTGGGGGTTTTGTGTGTATGTGTATACGCTTATATGTGTTTGTGCAGGTATGCACACAAAAAAATGTGTGCATGTTTTATTGCCTAGGCTGGCTAGCCATTGAGATCCAAGGATCCTCCTGCATCCACCCCAGTGCTGGGGTTACAGATGTGTACAGCCTTGCCAGCTCTTTTTACTTGGGTGTGGGGATCTGACCTCAGGACCTTGAGCACGCACAACAAGCGCCTTACCCACTGAGCAATCTCCCTAGTCCTACTGGAGGAGATGTGGGCCACAAGTCTTGGCTTCTAACACCCTGGTCTTTGATCTTTCCAGCAGCCTAGAGCAGCAGTTCTCAACCTTCCTAATGCTGCAACCCTTCAATACAGTTCCTCACGTTGGGTCACTTATGCAATGAGGTCTCACACAAAAGGCAAGGTTCTGACAGCTTCCAGACAGCTCAGTACATGGAGGATTCTGGAGGGTGGTAAGCTCAGCAGGAGCATGGGAGCCCTGCGCTCCTTCCCCTGTGCCTCAGCCCTGGGCATCCATTCATCTGGAACCTTTGCAATGTCCTTCATAAGAAACCAGCAAGCATGTTTCACTGAGGTTCTGTGACAGGCTCCAGCAAACTTGTAAAAACTGAGTAGAGTTTTCAGCATTTAATTTGTAGTTGGCTCTCTGGAGGCTCAGGTGAAGTCACACAAATATTTCCCAAACTTTAGGATCTCTAGGTTGACAATATCAAAAAGGGCCCCAATGGGAGAACACCCAGTTCACATCAGTGCAGAATTAACGGAGTGCCCTGTTGGGAAGAAATCCGTATCCCTCTCAGGGCACAGAAGTGATCTGTGTTGTGGCCCTACAGCAGCAGAAACGAAATTTGAGTTCGGTTGCGTCCATCCTCTCACCCCCACCAAAGAAAGAAAGAAAAAAACATGGACAGCGCTAGCCATTAAAGAGTTGAACTTAAAATTTTGAGAGAGAGAAGCAGAAAGATGGAGAGGGTGCCGTCAACTCTTCACAAACTCAGAAAAATATGAAAAAGAAGAACTCTTCTCAACTCATTTCATAAGAGCAATTTTGCCCCGATTAAGGGGAGGGGTGAACTATGGACCAGTATTTTTTAGACAGGACAATCCTTAATAAATTATTAGCAAGTTGAATTCAACAATGATTTAAAAGGACACAGATTCTAACCAAAAGGGGCTTATTTCAGGAATACAAAGGCTGGTCTAACCCTGAGAGAGGCTCAGAGCTGTCAAAGGCAGAGAAAACAGGCACACTGTAAGAACACCCGCCCATGTTGTTTTTACTCAACCTTGTTCTCAGGGTCCTAGCCAATGCAATAAGGCAATTAAAAGAAATAAAAGCTGGGGTTGGAGAGAAGGCTCAGTGGTTAAGAGCACTGGCTGCTCTTCCAGAAGATCCAGGTTCAATTCCCAGCACCCACATGGCAGCTCATAACTGTCTGTAACTCCTATTCCAGGGGATCCAACACTCTCACACAGACATACACACAGGCAAAACACCAATGCACATAAAAATTAAAATAAAAATAAAAAAGAAATAAAAGGCAACATAGAAAAGATGCATGATCGTGTCTATTAAAAACCTCCAGCAATCTAAGAGTCAACCTGCTAAACCCAGTAAGTAAGCAGGGCCAGGGTGCCAACAAAGACACAAACACACACAAAACTCAATGTTGCATATTTATACAACAACCACACTTAGAAAACGAAATTCTAAAGTTAACATTTTTATTGTTGGCTGGTGCTTTGCTATTGTTTTTTATATGTGTTTTGTGTGTGTTTGATTATGTGTATTCATGTGTTCATGTGTGTGTATTCATGGGTGCATACATGTGTGCACATACACATTCTTATGCATGCATGTGGAGGCGAGAGATTAGCATTGGATATCTTCTCCAATCTTTCTCCACCTTACTTGACTAGAGTTTCTCACTGAACCTGAGGTTTACTAATTGGTCAAATTGGATGGCCAATAAGTACTAAGGATCTCCCCCATCTCTGCTTCAACAGTACTAGGGTTACGGGTGTGTGTCACGAGGACCAGCTTTTTACACACGTTAGAGATTCAAACTCAGCACCTCCTCCTTGTGTAGCAAGTGACTTACAGACTGAGCCGCCTCCCCAGCCCCTTGGCAGGTTTTGTTATTGTTTTCCTGCATTTTGTTTGCTTGGGGGGGTTGTTTTGTTTTTTAAGATAGGACTTCATACTGAAAGTGCAGGATGGCCTGGAGCTCACAACGTAGCCCAGGCTAGACTAGAAACTCAGAAGCCTCCTACCTTAGCCTTCCTAGGGGTGGATAACAGGAATGGGCCCCCAAACATGCATGTACCAGGCAAGCACTCTACCATTGAGCTCCATGCCCAAGGCCCCAGAAATGAAACTGAGAAAAGAATTACATTCATCAAAGCACTTAGGAAAACATCTAATTAAATATGCAACATTGCAAAGGGCAATTAAATAAGACTTCCATAAGTGTCTGTGTGTATGTATGTGTGTGCGAGTGCATGTGTGTGTTCATGCATGCATGTGCATGTGTGCATGTGTGCATGCATGTGTGTGCTTGTGTGTGTGTTCATATGTGCGTGTGTGTGTGTGTGTGTGTGTGTGTGTGTGTGTGTGTGTGTGTGTTTCCCTAAAGAGCAAAGGACTCAGGTTAAGATTTTAATCTTCCTCAAAATTATCAAGAAACCAAAATGCAAGTATTTAAAAAAAAAGACTTTGATTTTAAAACCTGTATGAAACAAATTTTAAAAAGAATGTAAGACACAGAGTAACAAAGACAGTGTGTCTTGAAATAGAGGGGTTTAAATGGATAAACAGAGTAGAGCCCTGAGATAAATCTACACGTACACGGTTCACTGGTTTTCAGCAAAGGTCCTAAGGGACTTCAATAGAGACGAGATGGTTTTCATAGCAAATGGAGCCTGAATGAATGGATATTGTATGTGGAAACAATAAGCCACAAACCTTACCTCACATTACACATGAAAATTAACTCTAAAGTATTCACAGACCTAAAATTTAGAGGCAAAATAATTTGGCTTCTAGACAACATCAGAGGAAATATTTGTGACACTGATCAGAAAAAAAATTATTGAATAGGATAACCAAAGCACAAATGATAAAAGAAAAATTCCATGATGAACTATGAAGTTTAAAATGTCTCATTTTTGAAGTCATAGTTAGGGGCTGAGGAGATGGCTCACTTGACAAAAGGCTTGCTCACAAGCTTGAGGGCCTGAGTTCAGTCTCCAGAGCTTATATAAAAATGCCAAGTATGATCCCGGAGGCGGTGGCGCACGCCTTTAATCCCAGCACTCGGGAGGCAGAGCCAGGTGGATCTCCGTGAGTTTAAGGCCAGCCTGGTCTACAGAGCGAGATCCAGGACAGGCATCAAAACTACATGGAGAAACCCTGTCTCAAAAAAACAAAACAAAACAAAAATGCCAAGTATCGTGGCACATGCTTGTGATCCCAGTGCTGGGGAGGCATAGACAAGTGGATGCCTGAAGCTCCAGGCTGGACCGCTGAGCCTAACTGGTGAGCCTCCCTGTCTCAAGGGAACCAAATGGCCTGAGCTGACAGCAGAGACTATCTTCCACACACTAATACCCACTACTTTGCACACGTGTGAACACACACACACACACACACACACACACACACACACACACACATACACACACACACACAAACTCATTTTTTAAAATTCACAGAATAAAACACAAAAGTAAGCTACACATTAGAAGCAACTTTTTTAGGAAAAAGTGCTTGAGCCTAAAGATTACACAAAATTCTTACAACTCAATAAAACCAAAAATTCCAATTAAAATGGGCAAAAGACTGGAACAGGCACTGTCCAGAACATATCCAAACAGTCAATAAGCATGAGAAAATATGCTGCACATCACAGGTCCTCAGAGAAATACTAATTAAAACCACAAGAGATTCCATTACACCCTGACTAGGAAGATTACGATTCAAATGGTGAACATCGTCAAGTATAGACAAAGATAAAGGACACTGGAACCCTCTCCTACATTTCTGGTGGGGGTGCAAAACACTACAGCCACTTTATAAAACACTAAGATAACATTTTTAACATTAAATATTCATTTATCATAATATCAAGCAATTCTATTCCAGGTATTGAACTTAAAGGGTATAAACAGGGAGTAGAGGGTATGATTCAGTGTATGCATGAGGACCTGAGTTTGAATCTCTAGCACCCACATAAAAAGCCAGGCATGTCTACGTGTGCCTACAACCTCAGCATTGAGAGTGGAAACAGGAGAATCCCAAGATCTCACTGGCCTGCCAGACCAGCTTCCAGTGTGGTGAGAGGCCCTACCTCAAGGAAATAAGACAGAAAAATAGAGTTCACCTGATATCCTGCTCTGGCCTCTACATGCGCACACACAATGCATGCTTCTGTATAGTCACGTACCACATACAAACACACACAAGAAGTAAAACATAGGTCCAAAGCCAAGCATGTGGGCCATGTCTACAATCCCAGCACTTGAAAAGCTGAGGCAGAAGAAACACTGTAAGTTCAAGGCAAACCCGGACTATAAAGTGAGCTCTAGGCCAATAAGGAATACATAGTGAGATGCTACTCAGAAAACAAAGAAATGAAAAAAAAAGAAAAAGAAAAAGAAATCCCACACGAAAACAGATCTGCCAGCATTCCCAGCAGCACCATTCATAAGGTCTAAAAGCTGGAAATGATCTCAATATCTACCAAAGGGTGAATGTGTAAATAAAGTGCAATATACACATGCCACAGCATGCTACAGAGCCATAAAAGTGAATGAGACATTAATAAATACCATGACATAAATGATCCTCAAGAACATTGTGCTAATTAAGAGCTTCTGTATTTTGGATAATTGTCCCCCAAAGGCCCATGTATAAGAGGCTGCACACCAGCCTGGGGCGCTTTCAGGAGGTGGTGAGACCTTCAAGGGGTGGAGTCTAATGGGAAGAACTTAGGTGTTGGTATGTCCCTGAAGGAACTGCTGGGAACCCAGATTCTCCTCTCTCTCCTTGTTCCTTGACTGCCATGAGCTAAGCAGCTTTCTCAGCTACACACTCCTGCCAAGGTGTGCCGGCTCACCGTGGCTCAAAGACAGCCACAGGCAAGGACCTTTAAAACTGTGAGCCAACATTACACTTCCCTCCTTATAAATTGATGATTGTCTCAGCTCTTGTCTGGATGAGACAAGAAAAGAGAAAAAAAAGACAAACGTAAAAGGCTGAGTGCTGGATGACTCCATTTATGCGAAATTCTATAAAAGACAATACTTCAGTGACAGAACACAAAGTGTCTTCCTGGAGCTGGGGTAGGAGAAGATTATGGTCAAGGGCACAAGCAATCTTCTAAGTTGAGGGTCCTATCTCTCTGACTGTGATAGTGCCTACATGAACGTATGACTTGAGGAAAATCCATCCAGTTACATTTTGAAAAAGTATTGATTTTATTATATGTAACTATTTTCATAATTGGAAAACAGAACAAAACATAATGATATAGTAAAATGCTGATGATTACACATTATAAGCTTATACATATAATAAGATGGTAATCATGAGAAGGCAATATTCAACTAGATGGTATCAATTTTGTATTTATGCTTAACATTTCAAACTAAGGGCTAAGTAAATATATTCATATATATGTGTAGAATCACCATAAATAGGCTAATTCAAAAATGACTAATAAAGGTATACTGTGTGAGTAGCTTTTTTTTAAATACAGGCCTGGAGAGAGAGCTCATCAATAAATGTTTGCTGGATAATCAGGAGAAATAGAGTTCAGATCCCAGCACTCACACAGTGTCCCTGAAAACACTTCTAACTCCTCTGAAGCAGGCAGAGACAGGAAGATCACTGAGGCTTGCTGGTTCCAGCCTAGCTGAGAAAGGACATGCCCAAGGTTCAGGGAGAGACCCTGCCTCAAAGGAATGAGTGGAAAGTGACAGAGAAGGACACCTGAAGTCCTCTTCTGGCATCCGTGCACACAGATACCTACAGACTCACACAAGCACATACTAGATAGATAGACAGACAGACAGGCAGACAGACAGATAGATAGATAGATAATGTTTTTAAAAATAAAAATGTATAGATTTTAAAAACTTAACAGAGCCAGGCAATGGTGGAGCACATGTTTAATCCCAGCACTCAGGAGGCAGAGACATACAGATTTTTGTGAGTTTGAGGGCAGCCTGGTCTACAGAGCTAGATCCATGACAGCCAAGACTACACAAAGAAACCCTGTCTCAAAAATCAAAATTAATTATTTAATTAACTAATTAATTAATTAATTATTAAAAACTCAACAGAAAATTATCTACTCAGAAGGTAATAAAGAAAAAAGATGTTCGGGGGCTGGAGAGATGGCTCAGCAATTAAGAGCACTGGCTGTTCTTCTAGAGGAGCCAGGTTCGATTCCTGTCACCTACACGGCAGCTCACAACCCTCTGTAATTCTACTTCCAAGGGATCCGGTGCTCTCCTCTGGCCTCCATGAGTAGATATGCACATGGTGCACAGACAGATGTGTGGAAAAATACTCATGAAACAAACAAAATTTTTAAAGAGGCACATCCATAAGATATGGATCATGAGAAAATGCCAAAAATAGGACAAAACAAATATCAAAACAGTATTTCCAACACATTTTCCTAAAATATCTTCAAATTGAATAGTGAAAGGCCACACAGTAATGACTTCAGCAATGAATCATGTTGTGTTAAAGCTACTTCAAAGAAAAAAAGGGTCATTTGGGCAAACAGACAAAATCAGTAAGCAAGAAAAGAGGAATAATACCACAATGTGACTATTTACCAATTCTTAAGCCCCAAAGAAAAGAATAGACCAAATTTAAGGCCCTTGAGTAAAGGAAATATAAGCTAAGGGACTTATATCTACCCAATCTAGCCCTCAAGTACAAAGCTACAAACAAACCTTTATAAACCTGCCAAAACACAGGGCACCTTGGTCCTGTGAGCCCTTCAGATGGAATCTTAGAAGGAGGAAGTGGTGGGTACTAACTAACTAACTGTCAATGAGCCAGTTAGAAGAGAGCAGATGCATGGCTATAAAGAGAACATAGCAACAACTGTACAATTATTAAAAAGCAGGAGAGCCTGGGGAATAAATAGTGCATGTAGATATGACTCACAAATAGGCATTAAATATAAATAAAGGGATATTATTTTATATCAGATATTGGAAGAGGGGAGACTATAGATAATTCCAATATAGAGAAATTCATTGTAGAGAAATAATTAGCTGTAAAACACATGAGCTAATTATCCTTATATAAAGGAATTAATATATATTTAATGAATAGAACAAATAAGAAAATTAAAACCCCACTGCATGATGAAAATAGCTTTGATATAAAAGATATATTTAAAATGACAGAACTAAGGTCAAACATTAATCATATCAGCAGATGTAAATGGGCTTAACTGACTTATCGAAAGAGATTTTCAGATTAGCTAAGAAAGAAAAATCCAACACTACACAGAATAGAAAAGGCATACCTAAAACCAAGAGACTCCAAATTTGAGTTAAAAACAAGATGTATCAGATAGACATAAACACAAGAAGAAGCAAACAGAAGCCATACTCTTGATGCCTGACAAGGTCACAAAGTATTCCTAGATGCAGATGCGTACAACATGATGCTTAAGGCTACATTCACAGCGAAGGTGTTAGTCACTGATATTTACACATACAACAGAACAAGAGTAACTTCTGTGAGCAGTAACACACAATGATGCAGGAAATGACAAAAACACACCAGCGAAGGAGATCTCAACATACCTCCCTGTGGTGGTATTTTACTTGTACTGAAATGTGATTTTAATTGTATGTTAATAAATAAAGTTGCCTGGGGGTCAGAGCTATTAGAGCCATAGCAAGTGCGTGGCGGTGGTGGCGCACGCCTTTAAGGACCTGGAGGGTGGTACATACAGGCAGTGACGAGGCAGTCACATGTTTGGGTTTACAACCAATGAGAAGGCAGAACAGCTAGAGTATATAAAGACATACACACAGGAAGTAGGACCCTTTCGGAGAGCTCTCTTGGCTGAAGAGGATCCCTGAATCAGGAAGGGTGAGGCTCTTAGCTCTGACCTCTTGGCTTTCTTCTCTGAATCGGCTCTGTGTTTCTTATTTAATAAGACCGTTGGTTACATCTACACCTCCCCCAAACCAACCAACTACACTAGTAATGAGTACAGAGGAGCTAATCAACATAAATAAGGAATCATCTTAGACTTAAGATTTAAGAAAGTTAAGCTA
This sequence comes from Peromyscus californicus insignis, assembly GCF_007827085.1. Classification (NCBI taxonomy): domain Eukaryota; kingdom Metazoa; phylum Chordata; class Mammalia; order Rodentia; family Cricetidae; genus Peromyscus; species Peromyscus californicus. Next base: position 51,967,590 of record NW_026294447.1, on the reverse strand, counting down.
TCTGTCAAGTGTGATATTCTGTATCAATGATAAACATTACAACTGTCTTTCAAGTGCACATGGAACATGGACAAAAATGAGAAAACTTGAAGGTTTTAAGGAATACCAGCAGCACATCATCTTCAGAACACAGCACAATAAGAATAGAAACCAACAAGACTGAAAAACAAAATGCACAACCACATTGGAATTTACACAGTAAATGACTCTTGGCAAAATATGAGATTCTATTGCAGAGTTTCTTAAAACAATGACAATAACGTCTCAAATCTGTGACCAGAAATCTGTAAGCTAAAGGGAGCATCAAACAAAAATATATTATATGAAATTCCTATGTTGATAAGAGTTAACTTAATAGAAACTCAAGGAAAGAAATAAAAATAATAAATGAATAATTTTTAAATGACAGAATGAGGAATAAGAAAAGCTGAAATTATTAGGTAGGAGGCCCAGGGGAAAAGTACTCATGACACTAAACACACAACACTAAAAATGATAAAGAGAAGTAAACATCAAACTAGAGGAACTTTTTGAATTTATATGGAGCCTCTGCATAGTCCCATACAAACAACATTGAAAACTTACATGAAATGTATTATTATTGTTCTGAGAAATAAAACATTCCAAATTTCACCTGAGTAGAACAAGCAGGAAGTCTAAATAGAACACATGTCATAAAACAAACAGAAAAAGAAGTTTAAAAATTCTATTTAAGAGAAGAGCCCCAGCTAGATGGTTTCATAGGGGAACACTAAGTACATTGAAGACTGAATAGTCTCAATGCTACTGTACTGCAGAGTAAGACAGATCATCCCAAACTCACTTCCTATACTAAACAGAAGATTGTTCCCAGATCCTGACTAGAACTCACCCCCACTCTACCTCTTCCAAACCCCGCAAACCAACCAACTAATTACCATCAATACAAAATCTCTCAAAGTTTGCCAAAAATCTAGTCCAGCATATTAATAAGCTTAAAAGGCATCACATGGTCACCATGGATACAGAAAATGGCTTTAACTCAATACTCAATCATGCTAAATAAATAAATAGATAGATAGATAACAACTTCAGAGACTGGATAGATGACCCGGGGGTTAAGAACACTTGCTGTTCTTGCAGAAGACCAGGACTTTTATTTCCCAGCACCTACATGGTGGCTCACCTGGAACTTCAGTTCTAGGGAATTTAATATCCTCTTCTGGCATCTTTGGGCACCAAGCACGCAAGTGGTGCATGTATATCTATACAAGCCCTCACACATACACGTAAAACGAGTAGTTTTCATTAGGAGAAAGTAAAAAATTGATAGGTAGATACTTTGTTAATATATTACCAGGATCTAAAAGAATATTTTACGTAACAGAGAAATACCAGTGTGTTCTTATTAAAATTAAAAAACAAGACGAGAAATCACATGTGTTGGCACATGCCTATCACCTGAGAGGTAAACACAGAATGGCAAGCTCTAGGCCATGAGACCCGCTTCAAGGAAGAAGACAGACAAGAACACCAGCTGTCTGGGCTGTAATTGACACTACTGTTTTAAGCCTCCCGGGTTCTGGTAATTTCTTACAAAAGCCACAGGAGATGGAGATATGGAGCCTTTTTTTTTCCAGCTGCACTGGTAGAGAACACAGGCAAATGGGCTTAATGGTTATTCCTATGGAACACAGCTGGCGGGTGTGGTCGACCAGTAGCTTGTCAGTATTATGAGTCTAGCTAAAAGAATATTCACATTTGGGAGAAGATCCCTGTGCTTTGCAGTACCTACGTGAGCACGGGTCATGAGTCCTTTTACAACTCCACCTTTGAAGGAGGAGGTGGGGAAGATATAGGATGCACTTGGGTGTAAAAAGGCAAGTTTCTGGCCGGGCGGTGGTGGCGCACGCCTTTAATCCCAGCACTCAGGAGGCAGAGGCAGGCGGATCTCTGTGAGTTCGAGGCCAGCCTGGTCTACAGAGCGAGATCCAGGAAAGGCGCAAAGCTACACAGAGAAACCCTGTCTCGAAAAACCAAAAAAAAAAAAAAAAAAAGGCAAGTTTCTGGGAACTTCGTTATGTTACCAAAGAATAGCAGCTACCCTACATATGTTCCAATATTCGACTGCTTAGGAAGTGCTTGCTCCATTCTCTAAGTCAGAGAGTTCTAATACAGGTCAGTGGTGATGGGCAGTACCTATGGGTTTTAAAACTGAGGACAATGACATGCTGGTTTCCATATTTTTGATGGATCATCCAGGCCGCTATATGACAATAGATTTGGTGGGAAGAAAAGCAGTGTTCTAGTTTGTTTTTTTATTGCTGTGATAAAGCACTTACCTAAAAGAACTTGGGGGAGGGGAGGGTTAATTTGCCATGATGGTACAGCCCATCATTGAGGGAACATGAGGCAGGAACTCAAGCAGGGGCCTGGAAGCGGGAACTGAAGCAGAGATCACAGGGGAACAGAGCCTACTGGCATTCTGCTCTGGCTTGCTCAGCTACCTTTCTTATAGCACAGGCCTTCTTGCCCAGGAATGGCACCCCCCACACTGGGCTGGACCTCCCCGCATCTCTCATCAATCAAGAACATGCCTCCCAGGCTTGCCCACAACCCAATCTGATGGAGGGCATTTCTCAAATGAAGTTCCCTCTTCCCAGGTGTGTCAAACTGACAACCAAGATCTACCATCAAGCAGACAAGGGAAGTACATTAGAAGGCTGTTGTAATAGAGAAGTGCTATGCTCAATTCCATAGCTAATTGGCAATGGCAAAAACATATTTAAGCATATTTAAGAGACAAAACCAGAGTACTAGTATAATAGGCCTTCTCTCTCAAAGCTGACATTGGAATTGATATATACCAAAGTGCCTTGGGCATAGTAGGCAAAAACAATAAATAGCTAATCTTCCCTGTGAAACGTTAAGATTCAAATACACATAACTAACTCGCTTGTGGGCAGAAATGGGGAGACCATTGTGTACTCACGTGTAGGAGTGCATGTGGAGGCCAGAGGACAGCCTCATGGACTGTTCCATTAGAACAGTGGTTCTCAACCTTCCCAATGCTGCAACCCTTTAATACAGTTCCTCATGTTGTGGGGACCCCCAACCATAAAATTATTTTCATTGCCATTTCATAATTGTAATTTTGCTACTCTTATGAATCGTAATGTAAATATCTGATCTACGGGATATTTGATATGCAACCCCTGTGAAAGGGTCATTCGACACCTCCCTCAAAGAGGTTGAGACACACAGGTTGAGAACAACTGCTCTAAAGTGTCATCCGCTCTGTTTCTCATTGACCTGGAGCTCACCAAGTAGGCCAGGCTGCCAGACCAGTAAGCCCCGGAAATACACCCATCTCAGCCTCTTCGGTGCTGGAATTAACATGCAAGCCACCTTGCCTGGCTTTCATCTTATTTTATTTTGTGTGTGTGTGTGTGTGTGTGTGTGTGTGTGTGTGTGTGTGTGTACAAGCATGCACCACTTCACCCAGCTTTTTTATTGTATGGGTTATGAATGAGCCCAACCCCAAATATATATAACTCTTAATGCCAAATTGTTCATATCATTTTGAGTTATCACCTTTTTATACTTTTAAGGCAAGCCAATTTGTTCTTAAAATTAAAGTAACACCACCTATACATAAATGTATATGTGTACATACATCCTTTCAATTTTATCCATGTGTCAGTCAGTCTCTGGAATGGGTGAAAAGGAAAGATACCTCAAAATGCTGAACACCCCTCTAATTCTAATCCAATGCCAACAATAAAATGAGACTCATGATGATCTATGTGCTGTTGAAAGGGTCAGAGGGAGAGACAACCAAGACAGAAATAGAATGCTTGAGATGAAAGAAGCTAAGAACCCCGCATAAAATGGCTGAGCTTTCCCCACCACAGAAAGCTAGACTATTGGTGAGTACATGTTAGCTAGTTCTCTATACTTTCTGAAGCAGTAAAGTTCATGTCTAAACCAGTATGTCCTCATTTCCAGGGAGCTGCCACATCTCCTCAGAGTATAACAGATAAATGTGCATGAATGTCTAACAGTGGTTCTCAACCTGTGGGTCACGACCTCCTTTGGCAACCCTCTATCTCAAAAAAAAAAAAAACTTACATTATGATTCATAACAGTAGCAAAACTACAGTTATGAAGTAGCAATGAAAATAATTTTTTGATTGGGGGTCACCACAACATGAGGAGCTATATTAAAGGGTCGCAGTATTGGGAAAGATGTGAACCACTGCTCTAACACATCACAACTGCATGCAAGAACTCAGCATCAGTCTCACACACGGCTGGACAATCTGCGCATAGAACTTGAACAGGATCCATAGGAAACTACATCTCAAAGCATCTCTGACTTCTAATGTGTTGCCACTTCATCTTACGAAAACCAATTCGCTGGTTGAGGACTAAGACAGCCTTCCAATTAGGAATCATAATTATTATGCTAAACATAATAAAAGGGAATTTTAGCTAATTAGAAAGAATCAAAACCACAATCAATATATAATAAAAGCATAACTTGTTATATAAACACTATAACATTTGAGTAAGCAACTATATTCTCAAGTATTTTTGACAATTATAAATCTATTTGAAAAACATACATTTTATGCAATATTCACATTGGAGAGAGAGCAGAATTTCATATTAATCAGAAGTAAAACATAAAACTACATTCAAGAACTTGATTATGTAATCCTTCCATACAAAGAAAAATTTCATCCACCCTCAATCATTTTTATTTTTTTCAAGAAACATTTTTTGTGTGTAAAATGTGCACCAGCAAAGTGACGCATCCAGGAGACAACAGATATGAACACGATAGAATACACCAAGTAAGTTAAGAGAACTAATGATAACATTAATTACTGGAATCCGGTGTGACATCTAAGTACACACAGAGGAGATGGGCAGTAGGGTGGGGCATCCAAGCTAAATATTCAGCATTAAGTCGACATCAGCCACACTACAAAAAGGACCACGGAGAGAAAGAGCATTTCAGGCACAAAGCATTGACAGAATTAAATAAGCATCCCACTGCAGGCACAGTGAAAATATAAAACAGATATGATGCCAGATGAGCTAGAAGATGAAGGGCTTCGAGATTTGTTAGATAGCTATTGTGAAAAGTGGCAATCTTGGAAGACTCATAATTTTTTTTGACTTGGATAATAAATAGGTAGTTCCACCCACTGAGATGAGCAACATTTTTTGAAAGTATCAGTCTGAGACAGTACAGTGAGCTTGCTTATCTGTATATAGATGTCTGAAGAGATATGGGGGCATCTCGTTCAAGATACATGTTTAGATTAGAAAATTATATTTGGTAGTAATATACATGAGGGAGACAACTGGCACCATTGGGGAGGGGAGAAGGAGACTGGACTAAATATGGAATCTTGAGTAAATATTTTAAAAACAAAACACAGCCCTACAAAAGGTAAGTCTGAGTAGAAATAGTCAGAAACATGGCAGAGTTTAAGGAACGCATTAACGAGTGTCAGTAACAGAGGAGCCATGTAAAACACGAGCCAAAAAACCAGTTTGCTTTACAATCACAAAACATTGATTGTTGCTTATATGACGAAAACAAGCACTTCCTCTGTAAGAAGCTATTCTGTGGTGTTATGCAAAGGCTTTTCAAGACTAAAGGCAACAGTCCTGTGTTTAAAGGAAGAGTGTTTTCTATCCTGGTGACTTTATCATGTGCAAAAAAAAATATTTTATTGATTTATCCGTCATGACCCTTAAGTTTGCATAGGAAGGAACAACTTCAACCTCAAACTACTAAACAGATACAGTCTTAAAAGAATTTGTCTGCAGCCTGCAAGATGGCTCAGCGGGTAAAGATAAAGGCCACCAAGCCTGACAACCTGAGCTCAGTCCCTCTAACTGACATGGTGGAAGAAGAGACTCCTGAAAGTCATCCTCTGACCTCGACATGCACACCATGGTATGTCAGTATACACGTGTGTGTGTGTGTGTGTGTGTGTGTGTGTGTGTGCGCGCGCGCGCGCGCGCGCGCGCGTGTGTGCATGCGCACATACACACAGGTGCATGAACACATATAAATGTAACTTAATTTTTCTAAATTTCTCTAATGTAATTAAAATTACTTTAATTATTAAGGCAACAATACTCAGTTAATCAGTTAATGAACACATTAAAAATAATACATACTCACATTTCTATTATATAATTAGGTATTTTGAACTTAAATTATTAGCTGTTGATTTCCAAGTTTGATGAACATTCTGATGGGTATTCATTCATAGGATATATGTTTACCAACTGTCACACTGTCATGATAGCACAAAAGATGGCAATTAGTCAGCTCATGCCTTAGAAAGTTTCTATGTAGGTAACCAGCCAGTATTTTGCCAGAAATATCAACTCCAGGGGTCCCTCAGCAGAGGAGAAAGGAATGTAATCTAGTCTGATAGCCCATGTCTTGTTTAAATAATATCACTTTTTTTTTTTATTTTGTTGCATTCTAGAAAACTAGACTCAAACTTTATACACATCCCCATTTTGGTAGCCAGCACATGGTTGTATTCGTGATGATAAAAGCCACATCTAATTAACTCCATACCGTGTGCTAGGGTTCTGTGCTAAGCACTTTTCATAGACCATCTCATTTTATCTTCACAACTGCTATTACTAGCTCCATATTAGAAATGATTCAACCAGGCTCAGATGAGTTAAACTGACTTGTTCAAGGTCACAAAGCTTGCAAGAGGCAGAGTTAGGATTCAAACCAAGGCCACAATCTGTTGTTAGAGCTCCAACTCTTAACTTTTACTGTTGTCAAATACAAAGATTCATGTTAAAAAAGCATTCTCAGCATAGTCCAGGTTGGTTAGCATTAACTACCAACAGAAAGAAAAATTGGGGGGAGGGGAGGTAGAATCCTTTTCAGAAGTCCAAATAAATCATGAATTCTTATTTGAATCATTTTCAGTTCTGCATGTGCTGCACAGACATCTTCACTACAATGAAGTCTGTAGCGGGGCGCAGGGTCACACAGACGAAAAGGAACTTGGCTTTTCTGCAGTCGCCTGAGAGACTGCTAGGGAGCATTCACCTCCAGTTAGCAGGCAGACTCTGCAGACAGCCCAGAGACTGACGGGATGTTTCACACAGGCTCCCCACTACATCTTTACTAAAACTAATCTATCTTGCATTACTATTGTTTATTACATAAAGGAAAATGTTACTGCATAAAAAAATAAGCCTCATTTGTCCTAGCTCTGTGATACACTACACTTCAGAGGTAAACATAATCTGTTTGGGTTGAAATGCAAGTACTTCCTCTTGCTGCTTCAACCAAACTCTATCCACTTCCTGTATGTGAAACCTTCACTTCTCAAGAGGCTCCAAGAAAAAGAGTAATAAAATAATCTTGTTACATTATATTAAGCCTAATCCTCTCGATACTTGGTCCTTAAGAAAGCTGTACATGCTCCTAACTGCAGAGGAGAAAAGGACTCTCTCGTCTCTCCTCTTCCCTCTGGTGATCTTCACGCCCAGTACAAGAGAAAAATCTTCCTTTTGGTTCTTTCTTCTTTCTCGTCCCCAAGTAGCTATACTCCTACCAAGTCCAAGGATAAACTGTTTGCAGTCTGCAACTTCACTTTCGTAAAAAGTATTTACCGTCATCCACTATGCAGCTTTTTAGCTGTTGCTCTGTTTTCAGGGGTGCACACCACAGCCATTCATGTTAGTGCATAAAGGAGGAAAAGAAAATATTCCTAACTCTAAATTTAAAAATGTCTACAAGACCCTTTCACGGCCTCCTTTTATTTATCCCCTTTGCCCTCCAACGATAGCTATTACTGTTACTCCCTACTTTATAGATGGAATTCTAAGGCACAAAACTATTAAGCTAATTGACCCAGGTCTCACAGGTCATCAGAAGGGCATGCAAAGCTCAAGTCTACATGTTTTAGCCCCAAATACAGTGTCCAGTTCATTCTCTACAGATGAAAACATCTATCTGTTTTTGTGAGCGAGTCTAAAATAGTTACATTTAAGTCCATAAATTGCAGTACACAGCCAAGCCCTGGTCTAGATTTTTTTTTTTCATCCTGGCATTCAAATGCCCAGGAAAGAAGCAAAACAAAAAATCAGGCAGACATCAAAATACAACACAAGGGAGAGAGAGCACAGTAAGAGGACAGTGCTTTTCTCTGGCTTTAACCTGAAGTCACTTACATAATCCGCAACTACAGAATCCAACGACAAGTGGTGGGGCTTCTCAACAACCAGAGTACAATAAAATCTTCAGGGGTGCTAATGTCCTCCAGTGGAAAGCTCTGCGCTGCTTCTAACTATGTTACAGCTACTCTAAACTGAGTGCATCCAATGTTTTTGAAAGTCTCTGTAGAAACAGGATTTAACTCTGAGGGCAGATTTGACTTTTGGAAACAGGCACACACACACAAAAAAAAGTCACAGAGGACTTTCTTCACTATTTAGAAGAGATAGACAATTGAAATGAAACTGCTTGTCGACACTATAGCTATCATGTATTAGGTATATGCTAGGTGCTGGGTTCATGTTATCTTTCATGTGTATTTTCTCATTTATTATCACAACTACACTATCAGCAGCTTCACCCTGGGTCTACAGATGAGGAAATGAAGTTCAGAGGGGTCAATTATCTTACCCAAGGTCAACAGAGGCGGGACTAGCTTGAAACCCAGATTTTCTGGATCCTGAAATCACTGTGAAAGCTCTGGTGGAAAGTGGACACACACAATTTCTAAAGAAGTGTCAGCCTGGGAATTGTGTGATCTTCAGCCTGTTCAGTCTTAGGTGGTGGATAAATGGCATACTGCATTTTATCTTACACATTCCAAAACTGGTGTTAGTATCATTGCAAAGAAGAATTACACAGGCTTGAGCAGGGACAGCATTATCAGAATAAATTATCAAATAAATGCTTTGGGAGAAACAAAGAATCATTTGGAAGAATAAGTTCTAGATACGCTTGTTGGAAATACCAACTAATTGCTTAATAAAAGGATCATTTTATTTACAGCCAGAAGCTCAAGTTCCTGAATACCTCAAGTGCACTCAGGTAAACTATCATATCAACCAACCCACCAAGTACATACCCAAGGCCTACTAGTGTGCATTGCAATAGGAGACACTATGGGGACCATGCTGGAAACGTTCTCCGTCCACATGGAGTTACCATGTTGTTTCCAGCCAAGCACAGAGTCAGTCATTATTGGTACAACCAAATTCCTCCTATGCTATTAGAGTTTGTGTAAGCTGCCCTACAAAGAAAGCCTGCTCTTTGGAGAAATCATTAGCTCAATTAGATCATTTTCCCAGCGACCCTTTCACTGTCTTGGAAGTCCCACACAGTAGAGGTTAGTTTTAGCATCAGTGTTGCTATTCATGAGTTAATTTTCCTTATACTGAATGCAGAATTCAGCCTGCTCCCTGCTCCCTGCCCCCCTCTCTCCCTTCTTGCCTATTCCACCCGAAGTGGAAACTGCAGACTCAAACTCCCCGATGGCTCCAGCACCAAGAACTGGGCATGCTCAGAAGGCCGGGAAGGCTTTGGTTGCAACTGACAGTTCCCCGCCCCTGATTTGCCGCTGCCCCCCTTCCCCCACTCCAACAAGAGATACCGAAATGTTTATCTGAAAGATACGAGGCCTCTTTTTTCCCGAGAATGACCCCATTTTAATTTCATCTCGCGGGGTCTTCAGTCTGGAGAAACCTACGGCTAGCCCGAGAAGACCGCATTATTTTTTCAGCACCGGGGACAGCGCCGCGCTGCCTCCGCCGTCCACCCTCCCCCACCTCCTTCCACCCCCCACCCGCCACCCGCCCCAACCTCAGCCCCCACCCCCGCACCAGCACAATGCCAAGGTCTCCCAGCAGCCGCAAACGCCGCAGCTGCGATAGCTCCCAGCCGGAGGCCGGACCGAACGCCGGGCCGGCTGCTACTTACACTGCTCCGCTTTGGTGGACATGGTGCTGTCCAGATGGAAAGGCTTTGCCCCAAAATCTGTGTCGTGTGAGCTCCCTCGCTCCGCCAGCGATGTTGCGAGGAAAAGAGCGCATACCCCCCACCCCCCCACCCCCTCGCTTTCCCCCTCCCTTAGGCCCGTGTCGCTACCATTCGGACAAAACGCACATCAAATTGCAGAATTCGGTCCCGGAAGGTTAGGAAATCGCCCCCGGAGAAATGGGTGGGATTTAATGGGCGGCCAAAGGCTTCCTGTCCGTCCCCTCCTGGAGCTGCCCGCGTGGATGTGGGCGGGGAGACCGAAAGGAGAGAGCGAGCTGCGGCTCCTGGTGAAATGGGAAAATGGGCTCGACCGGGGGAGGAGTATTTCCATTCATAAGGCGCACGGAGGGGCCGGGTGTTTCCCAGAGAAAAGCCTCTTAAAGTGCCGGAGTCCCCGACCATTTGGATCTCCCCATTGGCGTTCTCCAGGCCCGTAGATCCTGCGGGCGCAGCAGCCCCCGGCGCCTCGACGCGGTGACCGGAGAGGAGCACAGGTGCGTCCCACGCGCGTCTCAGCCTCCGGGAGGAAGGGCAGGGAGGCGGATCCGGGGCGGGCTGCACACAGCCGGGCCGGAGGGCGACGACGGTGCTCCCGAGGACTGCGAGGAAGGAAATGGAGAAGTAACACTCTGCATGGCTTCCCGGCGTGCTGCGCTCCGTGCCCTCTGCCTCCCCTGGCGGATGGGCTCTCCTGCTGCTGAGCAGCGATGGGAGGTCCCACTGCCAGGGGGCTGTGAGAAGACTTGAGGGGGTGGGGGTTGGAGCTAGGGAAAGGAGGAGATTTCCATAGATGGTGAAGCTGGAAGGTCCACAGAAAAGGAAGAGGAGAAAGTGGAGACAGGAAGAATCCAGGTGTGCTCCTTGCAGCAGTCCAGCCTGGGAGCAGTAGGAAGCCCCTTTATCTGCTGGGAAGTAGAAACCAATAGAAATGGGAAGCGATCAAAAGGGCACCATGCATATTAATAGGAAGATGCCTGGAGAGTCCACCTCAAAGTAAGGAAGGCGTTGGAAGCCCAGACTTAGAAGACCCAGATCCCAGACCCAGGCCCCATCGCTTACTCCCCCAGCTGTTCTTCGCATCTCCCTAAGCCTGCAGTTCTTCGTCATCTGTAAAATGGGAACAATAAAATCCATCCTGCCACCCAGAATTAGTGGGCAGCCAAATAACACAATGGAAGTGAGATTTCTTTTAAAACGGAAAACAGCAACGAACTGCCAGCCATTTAAGAACCATTTTTCATCCAAGTCGTTCAGTTGGAAAACTGAGGGGCAAAGATCATAGCAAACTTATTTAGCAAAAGCAATAGGAACTGTAAGTTGATGAGTGATTTTTAGTATCAATAAAATCAGCGTCTTTCCACCTCATGAAGAATGATCTGCAAGTTATGGGAATTAATAGTAAGTTCTTTATGAAATATACTAAATATCCAGATCTTTGACTATTAAGAAAAAAATACTGTGAACAATTATCACAGTATTCCAAGCCGCCAGGAAAAAGAGACGTGTACGGAGCTGTCCATGGTGCACACACGGCAGAATTGCTGAACCTCACATAAGGGGCTGGAGGGTGTGGGAATGATTTGGCTCATGAGGAAGCCCTGGGACTTCGTTCTTGGTAGGTAGGTTGAGCTCTCTGCCCAGGCTATCTTCCTATAGCATTGTTCACTCCCTAAACCACAGTCCTGTCTTCAGGCAAAGATAAAATGATTCTATGAAGAATGATGGTGAAGAGTTAATCTTGAGTAAATAAAATAAAATAAATGGAAATCGTACCGAACAAAAAATATGAATATAATGAACATTTCTGAGAAGAAGGCAAATGTTTTGTGTGGTTAAAGGAAAGCTCAAGGATTTATTCCAAAATTTCTGGGAAGCTTGAGGCTTTTTTTTCTTTTTAATAAAGAAAACAGGAATTGAAATTTAAAAGGGAAAAAAAGTGTCTTGGAAGAACACCAAAGGAGGAAAGAAGTATGCATTGGAAACTGTCCTCACCCCCTCCTCTGCCCACTGTTTCTGCTGTTGGTCACTGAACCTCCATTTCCACACTGAGAACCGGCTGCTGCTGAGATCATGGCTGCCCAGGTTAACCTGGATCATCTGGGTTTCAGACCTGCTCTTTGTAGTCCTGTTCAAGTCCTTTCACTTTCCTATGACTTGATTCTCTCATCCAAAGAAAAAAATAGTGACATGGCAGTCATATCAAAAGTCATTGTCAGGACTAAATGAGCATGCTTGTGAGAGTCCAGAGCAGCCAGCACACATGGACAGTAGTTGTTGGCAGCACTGTTCTGAATGCTCACATGCACCCAGTCCATTCAGAGCCTCAAATCATCCACATCATCGACACTATTCTCAGCCTCGGTTCTCACTAGTTCAGCCTTCTGACTTGTGATTGAGTGGGTTAATTCATAGCCTGGACCATCTCCACACCCAGTTTCTCCATGCCAACACATGGCCTGATTTAGTTTTTCGGTGAGACACACTCCTCTTCTCTTTGTCTCCTGCCTGGGTCAATCTTTCTTGCTGCCTTTTTTTCCATTGCAGAAGCTGTGTCTCTTCTCCTTGCCAGATAGAATGCCTTTGCTTCTTAAACCCTGCCTGTAGTTATAAATGCTTCCATTTGTTCTGGATAAGTGAATATCCAGCAAACAGAGAACTTTTCCACCCTGGAAAAGCTGGACTAATCATCCTACTGAATAAGCAGCCGGGTCTCTACCTACCACCTGCATTGACTTATCTACCTGCTGTTCACTCCTGCTTGCAATAGATGCTTCCAAGAGTCGTTAATAATTCCCTGCTACCCAATTGCAATTATTTTACCTCTTGGAGCCGGCATTTGAAATAGCTCCCTATTCCTTTTTAAAACTTCCTCTTCCCCTGACTTCTGTGGTGCTCATTGTTCAAATCTCTCTGCTTCTTGCTTGTGGTTCAAGATATGAACTCTCAGCTTCCTGCTTCTGCCCCATGCCTTTGCTCTGCCATCATAGACTCTAACCTTCTGAACCCATAAGCACAAATAAACACTTTCTTCTAAAAAAAAAAAAGTGGTAACTAATAACATGAAAACTAATATCATTACCTAATCCCACCAGATCTTAATATTTTGTTATACTATCCCCAATGTTTATGTTTTAGAAATAAAATATTTTATAGACAGTAGAAGCCTTTATAAAAAATTAACATGGGGCAAGAGAGATTGCTCAGTAGTAAAGAATCCATACCACTATTCCAGAGGACCCAAGTTTGGCTCCCAGGACCCACTGCAGATGACTCACAACAAACTGTTACTCTAGGGGTATATCATGAGCCAGACCTACACGTGCACAACACCCTCCCCACATAAGCATACAAGCAAAATGCAATCTTTAAAAAAAAATCTTCTGTACATAGATCCACAAAGATATATGTTTGGGGGCTGAAGAGATGTATTCTTAGTTGTTAAGAGCACTTGCTGCTGTCCTCACAACCACCTGTAACTCGAGTTCCAAGGGACCCAAAACCCTCTTCTGGCATCTACAGACACTGCACGCATGTGGTGCACAGACATACATGCAGGCAAAAACACCTACACACATAAAACTAATTTTTTTTTTAATTTTTGAGATTCAGTTCTCATGTCTGCATAGCACATGCTGAGCAAGCTCTGAGCAGTGCCCCCAGCTCTGTCTCATAGATATGTAGGTAGGGAGATGATAGATAGGCAGATTTAGTTTTTTCAGACAGTCTCATGCATATCAGCTTGGATTCTAACTCATAAAGTAGCCAAGGATGACCTTGAATTTCTGAGACCCCAGCCTCCATCTCCTGAATGTTACAATTATAAGCATGTAATGCCACACTTGGTTGATGTAGTGCTTAGAATCAAACCCAGGGCTTCATACATGCTAGACAAAAACCGCCAAATGAGCTACATACCTAGATCTTATTTCCCATATTTTAAGCTTACATAATTATTACCAAATTATAGATATATTTGTAAAACTTTCTGTTTAACATTGCATTTTTGGTTAATCATGTCAATTAAGCACTAGTTTATTTATTCTTTGTGTGACATGTGTGCAGGTGGGGTGGGGAGTCAGAGGACAACCTCTCAAGTGTGTGTCCTTTCCTTTCCACCTTGTTTGATGTACATTCTCTCATTGTTCACTTCTGCTATGTCAGTCTATCTGGCTCACAAAGTTTCCAAGGAATTTCCACCCTGCCTCCCATCTCACCACGGGATTACAGGTATGCTACCGCAACCAGCTTGACATGAGTTCTGGCAATTCTTTTTTCTTTTTCTTTTTCTTTTTCTTTTTGGTTTTTCTCTGTGTTGTCCTAGCTGTCCTAGAATTTGCTCTGTAGACAAAACTAGCCTCGAACTCAGAGATCTACCTGCCTCTGCTTCCTGAGTGCTGGAATTAGAGGCAGAATTTGGGTTCTGACACTTGCATGGCAAGTACTTTACCCACAAGCCATCTCCCCCAGCTTGTTTATTCATTCAGAGAACTATCCCACAATTAATTTACTTATGATCTTGCTGATGGAAGTTTAGATTATTTGCAATATTTTCTATTCAGAAAACAAAGTTCAGTGAACATTCTGACATATGTCCTTATGTACAAGGACAACTTCAATTTTTCTAGATATTTTCAAGTCCTTCAGTGAAGTGCTTGTACCAATTTAGACTCCATCCAGGTTCCATTTCCATTATGGCCAAATAAATGATTCTATCAGACCTATCTTCCCACAAACAATAATTATAAGCCCTGGATAAAAGACCAAAACACTCCCGGAAAGTATTGGAGAGATTCTCAAGAGGCATCAACATTTGGAAGGAAGAAATGGCTCCAGATGAGTTTTCATTGCTTGTGGCTCAGGGCTGCTACTCATGACGGCTGAAGACTCCACTAACATACTCACAGCACTTCTTACCAGAAATAGCAAAACCCGTAGATGAAAATAACCAGAGCCTCTGAAAAGTGAGGGAAGAGTTACAAGAAACAGCCAGAGCAGAAGATGCACAAAATATGTTTCTCTGCCCAAATCTCTAGCTGATTTCTAAACCATATCTGTGCAGAGCTACACACAAACAACCACCACCAAACTGGGAACAAAAGAGCTAAGCAAAGGTTACTGTTGCTAACCAAGAGTTAGCTTGTAGTTAACTCATTAAACAGCTGCTTTTTTTTTTTTTTTTTAAGAAATCAACTTATTTTTCTTTGGCTCTTCTTCTTCTTCTTCTTCTTCTTCTTCTTCTTCTTCTTCTTCTTCTTCTTCTTCTTCTTCTTCTTCTTCTTTTCCTCCTCCTCCTCCTCCTCCTCCATCTTCTTCTTCTTCTTCTTCTTTGTTTTGCCCTATTCTGGTTCTTATTTTATTTTTATATTATGTTTTAGATGCCTGTTTTTTTTTTTTCTGAGAGAGAAGAAAGGCTGTGGATTTTGGTGGAAGGGAAGATGGGGTGGGGCTGGGAGGATTTGGGGAAGGGTAATCTGTAATCAGAATATAACAGAACACAGATCCTCTACAACATAATAGTCACAATATGTAGGCTAAAATCCAAAGTTATTTGACATATAAAAAAACAGCATGCCACCAAGCAGTAGTGGCATACACCTTTAATCCCAGCACTAAAGAGGCAGGTAGATCTCCAAGTTTGAGACCAGCCTGGTCCACAAAGTGAGTTCCAGACAGCCAGGGCTACTCAGAGAAATCCTGTCTCAAAGATAGATAGATAGATAGATAGATAGATAGATAGATAGATAGATAGATAGATAAAACAGGATACTGAGAGTTTAGTGCATGCCGATGGTTCCAAGGCTGAGACGGTGGGATTGCTTAAGCCCAGGAGTTTTGGGAAAGGGGGTTGTTTTTGTTTTTGTTTTCAGGCTCCTATGTAGCCTAGGCTGATGTGGAGCATAGGACCCCTGTGCTACCATGCTTGGGGATGGACAGAATAGGAAGAGTCTATTAAGGAAAGAAAGGGGACGGTAAAAGAAAGGAGAAGAGGAGAAAATAGAGGAAGGAAGGGAAAGTCGGAAATATGGCCCACCGTGTAGAAAGGGGAAAAAACTGAATGTGGAATATGTGCTTGTAATCCCAGAGCTAAGAGACTAAAGCAGGAGGATCTGTGAACTTAAGACATGCCTGGGCTACTACAGTGAATTTGAGGACAGTCTGGTCTAAATAGAAAGAACCTATCTCAGAAAAGCAAACAAAAGAAAAGAGAGAAAACAGAAAGTGAACTCAGGATGAAGCAGAAGTCATAATCAGCTGGCAAGAGCTTTAAATTATCTAATTCTGTCAGTGAGGTAAGAGAATATACAATGATTGTATAAACAGAGATCCTAAAACTACTTTTTAAGCCTCAAGCTTTAGAACTTAAAAATGCAATACTTGCCGGGCGGTGGTGGCGCACGCCTTTAATCCCAGCACTCGGGAGGCAGAGCCAGGCGGATCTCTGTGAGTTTGAGGCCAGCCTGGGCTACCAAGTGAGTTCCAGGACAGGCGCAAAGCTACACAGAGAAACCCTGTCTCAAAAAAAACCAAAAAAAAAAAATAAAAATAAAAAATGCAATACTTCAGGGACCAGTGAGTTGGCTCAGTGAATTAAGGTGCTTGCTTCTAAGCCTGATGACAGGAGTTCAAACTCCAGGACCAAATAATAGGAGGAGTGAACCAGTTCCCACAAGTTGTCTTCTGATCACATGGTGTACATGAACACACACAACAATTAAATGTAAAATTTTTAACACATTTGCAATTGTAAAATCCAATGAGATTAATGATAGACTACAGACAACAGATAAAGTAAAGAAGTTTAAAGAGGTTTCCATAGAAACTATTCAAACTGAAGGGGATAAATTAGAACAAAATCAACACAACCTACAGGCTTGAGAAGCAACTGCAAAAGTTGTAGCCAGCATCTCTGCATTGATAAAAGGAGAAAAATTAAAATGTCAGAGAAGCAGTTTTCAGGGCCTAGGGGTACAGGCATGAAGACGCCAAGTGCTCTATCTGCCTGGGATGTATAACAAGACTCAAAAAAAATCAGCAATCAAGCAACAGCAACAAATCTTGAGGGTGAAAAGACAAATGTATTTTCAGGCAGAGGAAAAGAAAGATGTTCTATTGATGCCACCTTGTACTACAAGCGATGCTCTGCTTTCCAGGCTCCACTATTTCCAACTGGGAGTGTCAGTTTTCTCTGTGTGCCTTCACAACATCTTACAATCATTTTGGTTTTCCTCCATTTGAATTCAATGTGCCCAGGCTTGATTTTCATTATGTATGTTTTGTTTGAGAGTGTACATTTATAGGGAATTATGAGGATTCTCTGTATATCCTGTTCCTTTATCTATGAATTTAAAACTGCTCAATCCAAGTTGGTACCAGACTAGAATCTCCACCCCTACTGAATAATGACTATAGTACTAGAAGGTACTCTGCATACAACCACAGAAGAAAAGGAATCATTGAAATCACCCAGATACATACAAACTCAAAACGTGCAGCAGTAACCTACCTGCAAGATATACAGGTGCAATAATGGCACATTGTTATGGGAGCGACCAACCACTTTCTGCTTGGTTTTAAGGCCTACTCCATGAGATAGAATCCATACCTGACACTACTACTACAGTGGCCAAGAGCCTGAGAATTGTTATGTCATGAGTCTAGAGGGAAACCTAATGCTAGTATTCTGCTAAAGGAAAATTGCAATAAAATGACTTCTAATGACATACTGCTATACCCATAGATCAGTGCCTCACTCAGCCCTCATCAGAGAAGCTTCTTGCAGTAGATGGGAACTACCACCGAGCCCCACAACTAGACAGTGCACAGAGAGAGACTTTGAAGCACTCAGCTCTAAATGGGATGTCTTTATCAAACTCTACCTCAGAGATCTATATGAAAGAGGAGGCAAAAAGATCCAGAAGTGAAGGATGACTCCAAGGAAGCAGTGTCTTCCAGACACAACAGGACTGATAACACATGTGGGCTCACAGATACTGTAGCAGCATGCACAGGGCTTGCACAGAATCAAGACTGACAGGATCCCAGCCTGTAAGGGGGAAGTAGACATGGGGTCCAACCTCTAACCAAGGAGCTATTTGCAATTGATACCCACTGGTAAAGAGAAAATCTAAAGGAGTTTCTCTGCTGGAGTGTCACTGGGTATATCAGTCACACTTCGGGTCAGGCTCCATGCCCAGGAGTAATTGACCAACACAAATCAAACTCAGGGGTGTTTTGGTGGATTTTTTTGTTTCATGTTGCTTTGTTTGGGCATTTTTTTGTCTTATTGTTCTTTTGTCTGCTTTGATTATCATTTTTGTGGGGGTTTTGTGTGTGTTTCTTGATTTGGGTCTTTTTTTGTTGTTGTTCATTTATTTGTTTGTTTCTTAGGTTGGGGGGAGGGACTGCTTTTTTATTTAAGAGAAAAAGAACATAAAGTTGGGTGGTTAGGGAGGTGGGGAGGATCTGGGAGGAATTGGGAGAGTGAAAAATTAACCAAAGTGTATTTTATGAGAAAAAAAATTTTTCAATTAAAAAAATCCACTAAAAAAAAACTCCTTAAATATAGTCTTAAAATTTTATATGAGGGGCTAGGAGTATTGCTCAATCAGTAAAGTACTTGCCGTGAAAACATGAGGACTTGAGAGAGGGTCTCACTAAGTTACCTGGACTGGCCTTAAACTTGTAATGGTCCTGCCTCAACTTCTCGAGTACCTGAACTGCAGACCTGTACCACCAGGGCCAGTACCATAGTGTCTTAATAATCAATTTTATAGTTAATATTCATAAGGAAGGTTGATTTTACAATTGATGCACCAAATTACATGGAAAAAGTTGAAAGTTTTACTGATATTTAGTTCAATTTATAAACTCGTTTAGAGGTAGCCAATGTCTTGAGTGTTACCATCTTTGAATATAATTTCTCTTTCCACATGTTTAACTTTTCAATCATTTGTTGTAGATTTTTCCATAAAAGACCTAAAAACCTGTTAGAGGTTAATTATTAAGCAGTTTATAAGTTTTATTGCTATTTTGAATACAATGATATCTCATACTACATTTTCTAACTTTCTGTTTTGATTTATTTGAGATGAGTCTTGATGGGGGATGTCATTCTGTATGCTGTGAATATGTGTTGCTCTGATTGGTTGATAAACAAAGCTGTTTGGCCAATGGTGAGGCAGAATAAGGTTAGGCGGGACATTCTAACTAGAGAGGAGGAAGGAGAAAGGCAGAGCAGAGGAGACACTGCCGCCACAGCCATGAGAAGCAATATGGAAAGGTACCGGTAAGCCACGAGCCATGTGGCAAGGTATAGATTTATAGAAATGGGTTAATTTAAGATGTAAGAGCTAGCTAGCGAGAAGCCTGCCATGGCCAAAGTTTAAAAATAATATAAGCCTCTGTTTGTTTATTTGGGTCTGAGTGGCTGTGGACCAGGTGGGACACAGGAAAACTTTCAGCTACAGGGCCTTACTATGTACCTCAAGCTGGCTAAAACTCTCAATGTCTAGGCTGGCCTTGAACTCTTGTCAATCCTCCTGCCTAAGATTCTTGAGTGTAGGGATCACAGACTTATGCCACCACTTCTGGCTCTCTTAATTCATTTTTATTAGAATATAGGATATGCTAATTTTTTTATTTTTCACCATAGACTAAGCAGTCTGGTAACCTCTCTTACTAGCTCTAATACCTGCTCAATTTTTCCAAAGCATTCTACATTGACAAACTTGGCATCTATAAATAATGAGAGATCTACTTCACTCTTTCCAATTATGTTTGCCATTTGATCTTATCACATTGGAAAGAATCTTCAGAATAATACGGTGTAAATGTGCTGTGATGTGACATCTTTTCCTTATCCTAAATTTTATGGGTTATTCTATGATTCATTGCTATATTTGCTCTGTTTATCGTCGGACATTTTTATAATGTGCTGGGGAAGAGATCTCTCATACTTAGCTATGGACTTTTAATGATAGAAAGTTATTCTTAATAAAGAACTTATTGAACAGATAGGATGGAGAATCCCCATATTCCACCCACACACACTCATATTCCACCCACACACACTCATGCACAGATACATATGCATGCAAATGTGAACACCCATGCACAGATACACATGCAAACACACATGCAGACAGACACACACACACAGAGACTTTATTACTAACATTCTGCATTTGTTGCAGTTGATGAACCAATGGTCATACTGTATGAAGCAGGGTCCATAGTTTAAAGCTTCAGTCTGTGCTAGAGATGAGTCAGTAAAAGACATTGTTCACATCTATCATAATGGACTTTTTTTATTTCTAGAATTTCCTTTAGATGGGGTTTCCGGCTCTCTGCTTGTATTACCCATTTGTTCTTCATGTTGTCCACTTTGCTGGCAGATCCCTTAGCACAATAACCACACTCATTTTAAATCAAATCATTATTTAATCATCCTAAGCTGCCGGATCTGTGTTTGCTTCCAATGCTTGCTTTGCCTTTCGGCCTGTGTAATTTCTTTCCTTTTAGCATGCTGACCTGCTTTAAATGCAGATAGTGTCCTCTAGAGATCTGTGTGCTAAGCTCTAGGTCCTCAGCATGATACTCCCGGGACGCATCATTGACCTTTAGAAGGAGGACCATGTAGGTACTCCTTAGGTCACTGAGGGTATGTCCACAAAGAGGAGCATGAAGTCTAGTTTTGTGGTCTCTCTGTTTCTTGGATAATTAGTAAATAATTGACTCTGACAAGCACATCCTTCCATTGCTATCCAAGACCCACACCAGAGGCCTAAATCAATGGGCTGCACCGTCTTGGACAGGAAACTTCAGAATTATGAGTTGAATAAACTCATCTTTGTGCTGATTGCCTCAGGGATTTTGTTGCAGTAGCCCACTCCTCCTGGTTACAATGCATGCCTTATAATTGTTTCGTTGAGTGCCAAATCAAATTGGGTATTGTATTGGGTAATAGGAACTAAAGTGAATAATGTTTAGCATGGGGGTTTATTTAGATAAGACTCAGGCTGTGTTTAATGTTGACTGGAACTCTGAGTGTCAAGCTTCAGTTTCCTTTACTGTCATTCTTTAACTCCCTTGCTACCGAAATTTCCCTAGATACTCCTTAAATGAAGTGTCTTGACCCTCTCCCTTAGAATCCAGTTAGTATACTGGGGCCCTGTTGATATGGTAGTAAGGCATCACATGGGAGATGCCGTCTATGTAATACTTAGTCCTATGATTAAATCTCCATGTTTTTAGTGGACTCCTTTCTAGCTCCCACCCCACCCCACACACAAGCATTATGTGCGACAGCAGGTCTAACATGAGCTTGGGCAAGGTTTGAACAAAGCTATTTCCCTGAGGAAAAGCCTTCATGGTGGGGAATATAGAACTCTGGTTGGACCCTAAGGCGCTTGATCTTCTCATTCCCTGCCAGAAGCAGAATGCTCTTCTAAGGGGTTCACCAAGAGAACCTCCTGGAGCCTCTAGAGGTAAAGCTCATGAAAGTGGGCCTCATCAAGCCCGTACCCACCAAAAACTTTCCTGTATCAAGATAGTCCACCCTCTACTCCAGCAGTTTAAGAGTAATCATTAGAGTGTTCATGCATTACTGATTCAACAGAGTGAGATTCTCTGTGCTAACCTGTTTGTGAGCTTTGTGTGTTGTTTCGTTTGTTGGTAGTAGTAGTAGTGTGTGTGTGTGTGTGTGTGTGTGTGTGTGTGTGTGTGTGTGTGTGAGAGAGAGAGAGAGAGAGAGAGAAGAGAGAGAGAGAGAGAGAGAGGAGAGAGAGAGAGAGAGAGAGAGAGAGAGAGAGAGAGAGGCTGAATCTTATTCTCCAAAATATGTATTCTCCAAGAACATCACCATATGATCATATTTGGAGATAAGATCTTCAGAGATAGAATCAAGTTAAGGCCATAAGATGTCAGAAAGGCTGTAAGGAACTCACACTCCAGAAGGGAGATCATGTGACAATGGAGGCAGAGATGATGGGAATGCCATGATGACTGGAAACAAGCACTCCTCTAGCAAAGAGCCTTCCACCGAGTGTTTGAAGAAGCACAGCTTCCTTATACTATTGTTAAGCATTCCAGTTCTTGGCATTTCCATACAGCAGTGATGGGATACTGAGACACACAATTTGTACTCTGGCTTTGACCCTCTGGTAAATTTAGGAACAGACAGAGAGGGCAGGAGTGACAGCTCCCACTCTGGGGAGAAGTCTATTGAGTTGGTTTGCGTTTGTGTTTTTGTTTGTTTGGTTGGTTTAGGTTTTTTCAAGACAGAGTTTCTCTGTGTGTCTCTGTTTGTTCTGGAACTCTCTTCTGTAGACCAGGCTGGCCTCAAACTCACAGAGATCCACCTGCCTCTGCCTCCCGAGTGCTGAGATTATAGGCATGCACCACCACCACCTGTCTATGTTTGTGGTTTTTTTGAGCTGAGATCTTGCTGAACGGATCAGACTAGTCTTTAACAACTGAGCTCAAACTATCCCCCTGCCTCAGCCTCCCAAATAGCTGCAACCACAGATACACCTCCCATTTGTACTGGGCTTAATAAATCATCTTTGAAGTAGGCCATAATGTCTTCTATCTGTTAATGAGATATATCATATTAATAGATTTCTAAAGGATCCTCACATTCCAGGAATAAATTTGATCCTATCTTTCTTTAATACTTCTGAACTGACTTGATAATTGTTTTCTAGAATTTTTGCACATGTCATGAAAAGTGCCCCTGGTAAATAATTTTCTCTTCCAGTTACAGCATTAAGACGATAGTTGTCTGAACAAAAAAAAATGGATTAGTGTCTTTCTTTGTCTAATCTTGTTTACATCAAATTAGGATTATCTGTTCTTTTATGGCTAAGGCTAGGATGAACCTGTAACTGTGCCAGTATAGCATTAAAAATCCACTGTCGCCTCTGTCCCAGACCAGCCAAGACAGTGGGTGACCTTACTAGATGAAGCTCCACTGTGGAGGCAGTGGAAGCAGAAGTGACCAGGCTCTTCTCTCATCCATTTCTAGTGTCTCTAGCTAAACAGAACAGGTTGTTTGTTTGTTTGTTTGTTTGTTTGGTTGGTTGGTTGGTTGGTTGGTTGGTTGGTTGGTTTTTGGTTTTTCGAGACAGAGTTTCTCTGTGTAGCTTTGGCACCTTTCCTGGAACTCACTCTGTAGCCCAGGCTGGCCTCAAACTCCCAGAGATCCTCCTGCCTCTGCTTCCTGCGTGCTGGGATTAAAGGCGTGCACCGCCACCGCCGCTGCCACCACCACCGCGCTAACAGAACAGTTCTTAATTACTCGTAGTAAGTACACTTACAGCTACATATTTACTTGTCGGTGTTGTCTTGGCTCTATGCATTTCAGATAAAATTCACTGTCGTTTGTTTCTGAGTCATTTTGTAATTAACATTTCAACTTCCTCCTTTTAAAAAGAGAGTCAGACCAAGTGGTGGTGGTGGTGGTGCACACCTTTAGTCCCAGCACTTGGGAGGCAGAGGCAGTCAGGTCTCTGTGAGTTCAAGGACAGCCTCATCTATAGGTCGAGTTCCAAGATGGCCAGAGCTGCCCAGAGAAACTCTCTTGAAAAATCAAAAAGAGGGAAAAATAAATAAAGTAAAAGAGAGTCGGTTTTGGTTTGGGGTTTTTTGTGGTTCTAGGAATTGAACCCAGGACTTATACATTGCTAACCTTGCTCTGATGCAGAAACAACCCCAGCCCTGATGATTGGTTGTTGTTTGTTTTTTGTTTTTCAAGACAGGGTTTCTTTGTGTAGCCCTGGCTGTTGTGGGGCTTGATCTGTAGACCGGGCTGACCTCAAACTCAGAGATCCAGCTGCCTCTGCCTCCCAAATGCTGGGATTAAAGGTTTTGCCACCACTGCCAGTTTGTGCCCTGTGGATTTTAAATAGATGTTTTCTATATCTTTGCTAGTCATTTAAAGATTGTGTGTGTGTCTGTGTGTGTGTGTGTGTGTGTGTGTGTGTGTGTGTGTGTGTGTGTGTGTGTGCCTTAGGAGGACAGAGGAGAGCATCAGATGTCCTGGAGCTGGAGTTGGGCACCAAATTGCTCCTCTGGAAAAGCAGGAAACATCCTAACCTCCGAGCTTCTCTCTGGCTTTTGCTAGTTTATGGCATACTTATCTGTTTATACCACATTGATTATGGTTTTAATTCATTTCTCCTTGTAATTCTGCCCATCTTGTTATCTATAGATAAGTAATAACATGTCTGTAAATTAAAGGTTATATTGTTAAGTGAGAACATGTCTAATGGTTGAATCTTTATGGTGACTTTCCCTCTTAATCTGTTGCATCTTTATTTTTCCTTTCGAGCAGTTTTGCCCTAAATTCCACTGTGCGTGATACAGCAGCCTCTCTGGGCTAACGTTTGGAACACTGTTTGCCTTGTGTATCATTTTCATCTCTTTATTTCTACTGAGTCTGTGTGGCTTTAGTTTATCTCTTTTTAATCAGTAAAACGGTTGAGGCTTGTTTTCATTTAAACCAGAGGTTCTCAACCTGTGGGTTGTGACCCTTTTGGAGGTCAAATGACCCTTTCACGGAGGTCGCATATCAGATATTTACATTGTGATTCATAACAGCAGCAAAATTACAGTTATGAAGTAACAATGAAAATAATTTTGTGCTTAGGGGTCACCACAACATAAGGAACTCTATTAAAGGGTTGCAGCATTAGGAAGGTTGAGAATCATCGATTTAGACCAATAATCTCCTTCAGTAATAGGTTGATTCTTTTTGTGTTTATTTGATATACTCAGTTTATGTTTACCTTCTTATTTTGCATAGTCTTCCTTGTTCCTTCATTATTTTCCTCTTACTCTGCCATCGCTCTTTTAATATACAAAATGTGTTCAAATATCCTTTGCCTTCTTCCTATCTGAAAAGTTTAGATTCTATTTCTAGTCTTCTACTGATTGTTTTTTAAATAAATTTTCAACTATGAATCTTTCTAGCAAACTATTGTATTTATAACTTCTTCTCAACTGAATGCAAATCTTTATTTTGTTGTTATTAAGTAGAGTTTCAGTTTGCCTTTGTAAACAATATTCACTGATGGTTTGGTCAACATCTAAGCACACCTGGTACTTTCTCAGTCTCTGTTCTCACAATTATTTCTTCACTTGCTACCAAACCTGACAGCTTGAGGTCAAACCTTTCCCTTAGTGAACGGAGACAACTGACACCCACATGTCACCCTCTGATCTCCCCCACCCCACCCCACACACACACATGCACACATGTGAGCGCACATGCACACACTAAATAAGTGTGATCAAATTTTTTAAAAATAATAATGATAAAAGGCATAGGACTACATAACTTGGACTTTGGGGTCTGAGCGTATTTCTCTTTCACCTCTTCCTTTGTGGTATTTAGTTGGTTTTAATATTCTAGCTCAAAATCATTTTTTCTTCAATACTTTTTTTTTGCTTTCTGGAATATTTTATTAGTGAGAAGTTTGCTCTCACTCTGCCTTATTTAAAAAAAAAAATTAGCCAGGCATGGTGATACACTCCTTTAATCCCAGTACTTGGGAGGCAAAGACAGGAGGATTCTGTGAGTTCAAGGCCAACCTAGTCTACATAGTGAGTTCTAGGACAACCTGAGCTACATAAGAAGACCCTGTCTCTAAAAATAACAACAATGATAATAATAATAAATTTAAAAAAAACAGTTCCCCCTTTAGTCATTTTAAAACTGTTGATTATGGACTTTCTGCACACTTACTATTGTGTGTTTTCTTGTAGATTTAGTTTATTCTACCCAGTACCTAAAGTACATTTTCTATCATCTGAACTCAGAAAGTGTTTGAACTTTAGGAGACTGTTTGCTGTTTTTGCTTATATTTTTCTTTTCTGCCATCTCCTCTTTCTCTTATTCTAGAACGCCCATCTGATACTTCAGACTCTCTCATTATGACAGTGTCTCTTAACTACTTGTTTCTTTTCCTTCTTTTTACTTCTCTTGGTGCATTCAAAATTCACTTTCTTTTTCTGTCAATGTATATCTATCTACCTCTCTCTCTCTCTCTCTCTCTCCTCTCTCTCTCCTCTCTCTCTCTCCTCTCTCTCTCTCTCCTCTCTCTCTCTCTCTCTCTCTCTCTCTCTCTCTCTCTCTCCCCTCTCTCTCCTCTCTCTCTCTCTCTCTCTCTCTCTCTCTCTCTCTCTCTCTCTCTCTCTCCTCTCTCTCCTCTCTCTCCTCTCTTTTTCTCTCTTCCTCTCTCTCCCCCTCTCCCCTTTCTCCTCTCTCTCATCTTCCTCTCTTCTCTCTCTTCTCTCTCCTTTCTTCTCCTCCTCCTTTCTCCCTACTCACTCTCTTTTTCAGGGCTGGATATCAAACCTGGGGCTTAACACACACTGGAGAAATGCTTTACCCATGAGCCACATCTATCTCTCAATCCACTGGTTCTTTTTGTGTCCAATCTATTGTGCATCTCAGTGATTTAAATTTTCCATTTCAATGATGTAAATATTTTATTTTCACACACCTAATTAAATTTTTCATATTTACCTGTTCCCATTTCATATCTGCTTCGCTTCCTTCATATTTGTTCCTCTTTATGAATTTTACTCCTGCATTCATTACAAGCATATTTGATTTAGAGTGTTTGGCAGCTTCTTACACACAAAAAAAATAATTTTATTTGTAGTGAATTCACTTTCTCTTGTGGTTTCTTGTTTTGTTTTATTTGCTGCAATTTTATCGTTTAATTAGTTTATTTAATCAAGACTTAGATGTCTCTTGTGTGAGAGCCTTTTAGTCTTACTTCTTTTCTTTCCTTCTATTCCTTGGTGTTCACTTTCCCTATCTAGTCCTTTCTGGTTTATCTGTTTGTCTCCATCTGGCTCCCTACATAGCCCGGCCAAAACCAGATGTTGTGCTGGCAAACAAGAGTATTAAATAGAGACTGTTATGAATGCAGTCCCAGGTCATGGAATGCAGAAAGAGTAGAGCTAAGCCTTATAAGGCACATGTGAGGCCCTAGATTCCATTCCCAGCACTGCAAAAAGAACTAAATAAGTGGATTTTATTTCTGAGTCAAGGTCGCATGGAACTCACTGTGTTGACCAGGCTGATTTTGAACTCACAGACATTTACCTACCTCTGCCTTCTGAGTGCTGGGACTAAAGGGATGTGCCACCAGACCTGGCCAGAAGAACAGAATTTAGAATAAAATTATTAGGCAGTCTGATTCAACTGAATCTCAAGACATTACCCTCATATTTCTTACTTCTTGGATTACAGTGTGTTCTAAATTACATAAATTCCACAAAAGCATCCACATTCACTGGGACTCTTTTCTTTTTCTTATAAAATGTTTTTTAGGCTTATTTATTTTACTTTATGTGTTTTAGTATTTTATATGTATGTGTACCACATGCCTGCCTGGTGACTGTGGAGGTCAGAAGACGGCATGGGAGCCCCTGGAACTGGAGTTACAGACAGTTGTGAGCTGTCATGTGGGTGCGCAGAATCGAACCTGGGTCCTCTGCAAGAACAAAAAGTACTCTCTGGGTCTAGAGTTCCATGAATTACCATGCTACCATTTTTGACAAGCAGCATTTGCTACAGCTTGGGTTCTAAACATCTCCCAAATGCATAGCTATTCAAGGACTGTTCCATCACACTATGTCATGGAAAGATGGGGCATCCTTTAAGGAGTAGGATCTAGTTCCAGGACTTTAAGTCACTGGGGGTGTGTCCTTGAATGGGACAGTAGAATGCCCATCCCTTCATCTTTCTCCTGCCAGCTTCCAGTCCACAAAGGGACTGCCTCTAACATCGATTGGTTTTTCAGTCTGGGAAGCAAATCCAGGCCCTCACATGCTAAGTACTGTGCCACTGAGCCGCATTCCCAGTCCAGGGGTTGCCGTGGGTGGCTTTTGCTCCATCTCATACTCATGCTATGTATGTTATGCTGTCCCCAGCTACAGTCCTCAAAGCCACATCATCTCCAGCTGCGTCATTGGCTGAAGTCCCCCAAACAAGCCTTTCCCCTTGAGGAGCAGATTTTCTCAGGGATGCGTTACAGAGAAGGAACGCCCACTAGTACTGTTATCTCTTTCTTCATTTTCTGGCCCCTGCTTTCAGAAGCATGAGCTGTTTCTCAAGCCCTGCCTTGGGGACCTTTGCCTTTTATGTACGGTCTCACTATCATTTGGATAGCTCATCTACTTCTATGTTTCAATTACAACTTACAGGGTGAAGATTTTCAATTCTTTTTGTCCCAGTCTCTGTCAAGATTCAAGCTTGTGTTTCTAACTGCTTGACAAGATGCTTATTTGTAGACTCCCCATCGCTACCTTCAGCTCAGCATACATAAGTCACGCCTCACTTTCCTACCGCTGCCCAATTTTCTTTTTCATCATGAGGCCACCAGTGTCACAGTCACCATTGCCCAGACTTGAAACCCCAATATTGTCTCGTTTTCCTTCATACATACAATGTGACTGGGATTCCTGTGTTGTCAATTCCTTTTCAGAACCATTCCCAAATTCATGTCTTTCTATACATATTTGCTGTAAAATTCATCCATTTCTTCTTGATCTCATGTCTGAATCAATGAAACCCCTTCCTTGGGAGTCCCCAGACGCCTCTCTTGTTCCTCTTTAGTCAGTTTTCCATGCTGTTCCCAGCAGCATTTAAGCATCCAGAGGCTGTATGTGCCATAGACTCTGGTACCTCGTTGCTATGTTCAAAGCTGCCCTTGTGCCTTTCTCATCACTCGGTCTTTATCTGCGTCACTCCCTTCCCGACATGTCTACGTTTCTCTGCTCAACCTCTACTTCAGCTCTGAATGCTTCTCTAGTCAACTCATTAGGGAGAAATTCTCCTTCACTTCAACTCCCAAAATGTTCTGCCTAAACCGCATATATGATACTTGTCTGCCACCTTAGACCATATTTACTTATTTAAGCCGCTTCCTTGGGCATGGTGGCATGCACTTGCAATCTGAAGGATTCCTCTGAGGAGGAAGAGACCTGATTGTCAAGCTCTGGGCCAATGAGTGACATCTCCTGAGGATTGCAACTGAAGTTGGCCCTGGCTTCCATGTGAATGCATACGCACCTGCATTGATACACATGTGCACTCTCACAAACATACAACACATACACTTACACATATATACATACACACCACACATACACATACACACACACATACATACACACGTAATTTACATACAGAATATCTACAGTGCAAAGAAATTCCCAACCATTTCCTTGAAAAAGAACCAACTTAAATATCAACTCTCTAATATCTATAAAGTTTATGTATTATCACTAAAAGTCTGATGTGAGAAATAAATTAAATCCACATATAAAATATTTAGCATGGTACTGGGCATGTATTAAAGGTGTAATAAAATTTGCTTCTTTCCACTTCAAAAATAGTAATAAAAGAAGGAAAAAGTGGGTAGAAGAAAGAAAAACTGTGTAGAATTAGCCGGTAATGCAATCTGCCTTGAATAGTACCCAAGACTCATGTCACTTCTAGTCCATTCCCTGGTGACCATACACCATTCTGTTCTAAAAATTTTTCCACATGAGGTATTTTTTAATTATCAAATAACATTTCACCACGAAACTAGGTTTCTGTGTGAAATGTTGTCCGTTGTTGACACCAACACATATCCTTCCACTTCACATTCATTTCTACCCTCGTGTCAGTGGGTACATGCAGCAACCCTTTACCACTCGCCTATCAAACCATAGCTGTTGTTCAAAGGGCAACTTTCCATTCTGGGTGCAAAACTTCCTAGTTACTGCAGCTGTAAGTGACCTCTCTCTCCTAAAGCCTCTCTGTGTTTATACATTATAAAACTCAGGAAAGCCCTAAATGCTTCATTGAGCTTTGACATTCAACCTCGGGTGATTAGCCTGGTGAAACTTTTATAAACATCTGTCCCACAATGCCCCACAGACATGACATGGACAGCAGATAAATTGGATAAGTAAATTTGGTCCTGGGGTTGTTCATCCTCTCTGTCCTGAAACAGTCTCCTGGGCTCCACACTTATTAACTCCTATAAGATTTTTGGAGGAGCAAGTGACATTGTAAATTCTTCATAACAACAGGAATAATTGTTATTATTTTATTATGATATGCTGAATGGGATGACCACTTGGTGAGAAATCATGCACATACTAAATGAATGTAAAAAGAAAGAGAAAGAAAAAAGAAAGAAAGAAAGAAAGAAAGAAAGAAGAAAGGGAGGAAGGGAAGGAGGAAGGAGAGAGAGAGAGAGAAAGAGAGAGAGAGAGAGAAGGCAGGATGGAGAAAGAAAGGGAATCCTATTTCCTATGTGAATTATGGGAAACTACAAACTTGATTCTCAATGAAATATTAATGGAAGACATCATATCAAGGACAGTCCTGTCTAGTGACTAAGTCCTAGGTTCACTGAAGACACAGTCCGTCAACCCTATTGTGTACAACAGGTCCTGCTTCCCACTCTGTGAAGAACATTTCTAGACATAGCTATTTAACCAGAACATTGCATACATTCTTTTCTTTTTTTTAAAACAAGAATGTAAAATATTTTAATCTCCCATTTAAAAAATTCCCCATTATAACTGTTTCCATTTTCAGATGTTAATTTTCATATCTATATCTTCTTGTTATGCAGCTGAACCACATGGAATATATATATATATATATATATTCTTAGTTTTATATATATTAGTTTTTCCACACTTATTTTTTCTATGTTTCTTAATTTTTTATTTTAAATCATTTATTTTATTTTTGAGATTATAGTATAATTACATTATTTTCCCCTTCCCTCCCCTCCCTCCAAACTTTCCCATATACCCTTCTTTGCTCTTTCAAATTCATGGTCTTTCTTTTCATTATTTGATGATATGCATATATGTATATACCTATATATTCCTAAATATAACTTGCTCAATCTGTATAATGTCAGACTGTATGTTTTGTGTATGTTTTCAGGGGTGACTGGCATTGAGTAACCAAATGGTGTGCTCTTCCCTGGGGAAGACTGTTTCTTCCACTCTCAGCATTCCTTAATTGACTGTAGTCCTTTGTGTAGGATTGAAACCACATGGTCTTCTCTGGTTCACACTTGCAAGTCTGTTATTGTTGTCCTTGTTCGGCTCATGTTTAGTCAGTGATGTTGATGAGACTTTATTGACCGAACTTCTGACACTACTGGGAGACAAAGTCTCACAGCAAACTCCTTGATCCTTATTCTGGCTCTTACAATATTTCTACCCCCTCTCCTGAAGTGTGGGAATTGTTCTGTGGATGTCTCCATTGGGACTGGCTCTTCAACAGCATCTTGATTAGTTGTGGGTTTCTATAACGGTCTCCATCTGTTGCAAAGAGAAGTTTCCTTGATGAGGGGTAAGGACCACACTTGTCTGTGGGTGTAAGGACAAATATTTGGAGTGTAGTTGGGGATTATGTAGTTTGGTAAAGTAGTGATCATAGGTTCTCCTCGAAAATCCACGACTTCACTAGCCCTGTGTCATTGGCTAGATTTCTAGTACCAGGCATGGTTTCCCTCCTGTTGAGCAGTTCTAAACTCCAATTAAAGAGCTACTGGTCACCACCAAGGTATATGTTCCACTACAACACCCTTAGGGATATTGTGCCACACTGTCCATTGTGGTTCTTAGATTCCCCCCTCCCCATTTCCCCTGATCACGTGTACCCTGTTAGTCCCCTCTAGTGCCCCCATGCCCACTTGCCCTGACAATGTTCTCTTTTTACTTTCCTGATTTCTGCAATTGCTCCAGGATATGTACTCACATCTGAAGATTTGGAGCTCAGAGCCTGTGATGAGAGCAAATACATGGTGGTTGTCCTTCTGGGTCGGGGCTGTACCTTCCTCCTTCAGTAAACATCCACATGTCAAGAAAACCCTCACTCCTTATTCTTCATGAAGCTGATTCAATAAGTCAAAAATTCAACATTGTGTCTCTTTAAGACAAATAATTATAAGACAAATTGAAGTCTTGTCTCCAGATCTCTTTAAAGCCATTAATACTGTGAAATACAGCAAAGCACAATTCCTCTTCTGATCTGTGGCTTTGCTTTTGGCAGTTTTAATTACTTCCATCAACTGTGGTTCAAACATACTGATCTTGGGGCTGGAGTGATGGCTCAGCAGTTAAGAGCACTGGCTGCTCTTGCAAAGATCCAGATTTGGTTCCCAGCATCCACATGGCAGTTCACAACTATACGTAGCTCCAGTTCCAAGAGATTCAACTCCCTCTTCTGGCCTCCACAGGTACTGCACAGACATGGTGACTATCTATACAACAGGTAAACACATCTATATTGTATCTGCCTATATGGATATTAGTATATTTTAAAATATACTAATATTTGATTCCTCCTAAAAAAGAAAAACCATAACCTCATTACTTTTATTACAATACATTGTTATAACTTTTCTGTATTATAATTAACTGATATTGTTAATCTTGTGCTTAATTTATAGATTAAATTTTGCCATAAGTAAGTCTGTATAGAAAATAAGGTATCATATACAGGGCTCAGTACCAATTTGACATCCACTGAGGAGTTAGGACAATATCCCCCACATATAGGGCAGAGCTACTTTATGCAAAACATAAAATTACAGCTTAATGAGTGGTGATTAAAGTGGTGATTAATCAAGCTGATACCGTGTAACCACACCCAGGTCAAGAAACAAAACATACCACCACTACAAAAGCCTTGAACTCACTCTTCCTTCGCAGCCAGAACTCCCTACCTCCCTCTCAACAGTTACAAATCTGACTGTGAGGGTAATTGCTTTCAATGCTCTCTTTACACAAATGAGATCTTAAAAGAACAGAAGATCAAGGAAAATTTATTAGTCACTAGACTACATCTGAACATATGGCCAACATCATTTTTAGAAGAATTTTCCCAATTATTTTTATGAGCTTACTAACGATCCAAATTGCTTCCCTAGCCTCTATCAGTGCTCAGGTCGGATTTATTGCACAGCCTTGAAGCCTGTCACCAATGGTGAAAGGGCAGGCAGGATGCAGTTCTTCATGTCTTTGAGGATGTATTAGGTGTAACTCCCAAGATCTGAGTGATCATTCCTCAAAGACCAATATTTCAGGAAGATTATGCAATCCTTTCCTGTGGAAGATGTTTCTCGGGGAAACAGCTGGCACCAGTGAAAAATGAAGCAGAAAGTGGAGCAGGAAACTTCTATAGTTGAAGATGGAAAAAAATAATTCTTCTCTAGCTTTTGAGGATGGTCCTTGCCAGTGGCTTCCCCACACACACACACACAAAGGCTGAGGTTCATTGTGTGAATGCTGAGAAACAGGAATGGAAAATTCAACTTGAAACACAATAGACATTGTTATCATTTGAATGAGACATGCTTCTCGTAGGCTCAGGGATTTGGATATTTGGTCCCAGTTGGTGGCTCTGTTTGTGGAGGTTTAGATGGTGCAGCTTTTGCTAAAGGAAGTAGGTGGCTGGTGGTGAGGTGTGAGAGCTGAAAGCCTCACTCTATTTGTGTATTCTTCTTTCTGCTTCATTTCTGTAGTTGAGGATGTGAGTTCTCAGGTTCCTGCTCCTGCCTCCATGCCTACTGCTTGTTGGTATGCTTCCTCGCCATGGTGAACTCTTAACCCTCTGGAACCACAAACCTAGATAAACTCTTCCTTCAGTAAGTTCCCTTGGTCATAGTATTTTATCACAGCAACAAATTAGTAACTGATGCAGAAGTTGGTACCAGGAGTGGGGTATTGATGAAGAACCTGACCTTGCTGTGTATGGTTAAATATGGGAGACTTTGGAACTTTGGTGAAATAAATGGTTGAATGCTATAAGCAGCATTCCTTCTAGCAAGATCCTGTAGTGCCTAGAGCAAAGCAAATTGTAGAGGCCTGGCTCAAGAAATTTCAGAAGGAAGAAAGGACTTCAATGGCAACTGCTCTATGACTATTCCTGTGATGTCTTGGCAAAGAATCTGGCTGTTTTCTGCCCTTTTCCTGAGAACTTACTGGAGGCTAAATTAAAAGATAATGGACTGTGGTGGTTTGAAAAAGAATGCCCCGCCCCCTGTGTCCTCAGATGTTTGGATACTTGGTCCCCCAGTTGCCGGCTCTATTTGGGCGTGTTTGTTATAGTGTGGCCTGTTGAGTCACACAATTTTGTTCAGTTGGAACCTCTGCTTGGGCCTCACTCCCCCACCCCATTCCAAACCCTGCCCTTCTCAAAAAGCCCATCAGGCTGGAGCTCTTCCCCCAGAGCTACTCTAGACTGCACTTACAGGGTATTTAAACTCCTAGAGAGCAGCCACACGGTTTTTCTCGGTCTCCTCTCCCCATCTCATCTCTGGGGGCTAGAAAGGGGAACATTTTTCCCAATAAACCTGGTATTTTATTTTTAATTCAGCTTGATTTGGCTTTCTATGTTGGTGGAAAGACTTAATATTGGAGTGCGGAAGCCTTTCAAGTTTACCCTTTCATCCATTCATCTTCACTTCCAAGTGTTCATTGCCTTGAATCATTGGTTTGACTTAAGGCCTCTGGTTTCTGCTACATCACCAATAATGGGCTTTCACTAGGGTTCCTCTTGGATATCCTGTTGTCCTGTGTCATAGATACCCTGCCATTTTGGATCTGTAGGTTCGTCCCCTTCACATGCTCAATAGTTCATAGATTTGTTGGATGCTGGGGTCAGTGAACTCATAGCCCTGGTTTTGGGCATGGGTAGTAGCTGGATTGGTCAGCTCACCAGCTTTCCCTCCTGGTCACTACCCAGGCAAGCTCCCCAATACGGCCTCAGGTAGCTCACCAAATGCATCCAGGAGCAGGGCCAATTCTCCTGCTCTAAGGTCCTCAGATCCAGATCACCACATTTGCATCACCAGGGCCAGCTCTACTGTTTTGCCCAGGAAAGGTGCACAGTCCTCTAGGGGACATACAAGGGGCATAGGGTTAGCTCTCCTGCTCTCACACCCTCAGAGATGGCTCACTTGCCCCCCTCCCCGACAACAGGGTTAGCTCTAGTGTGCTGCCCAGGTAGGGTATACCAAGATGGGGTATAGGGCTCATGCTCCTGTGTGCTGAAGCTGGTGAGGGTCAGGGCGAGCTCTCCCACTCTTGTGACCCCAGGGGTCAACTCTCTCACCTGCCACAGGAGGTAATAGGGGAGAGTGGAGGGCATCTTTCTTTCACCCATGCCACAACATGGCAGAAGAGGGGGGACAGGGTCAGTTTTCCTGTTCTCACACCCCCAGGATCAGCTCACTTGCATCCCAACTACAGAGTCAGCTCTAGTGTGCTACCCAGGTGAGGTGCATGCCTGTGGTGAGAGGTAGGGCCATTTTTCACAGGTGGCGGGGGGGACAGTTCTTCTGCTGTATTATCTAACAAGGAGTGGGGCCAGCTATCTCAGGGCCAGTGAAGGGCAGAGCTGGCTAAATACAGCATTGCTCTAATGAGCCCTTGTGTTAACACAGGCCATGAGCCCTTGTGTTAACACAGGCCGTGGACATCATCACAGACCCTTGGCAGTGCTTGGGCTCTCACCATGGCCCAGTGGCAACACAGGCTACCCAGATCTGTATGGCCCCTGTGACAGCAAGGCTCTCGGGCACCAACATGGTCTTGGGTCTGACCAGACGCTGGGGCATCTACAGATTCCTCGGTGGTAACAGGAGCTATGGACACCACCCCATACTCCAGCTACTTCAGGGCCATGGACCCAGACATGGCCCTAAGCAGTAATCCAGGCCCAGACATCTCCATGGCCCCAGGTGGCAGCACCAGCCACCTAGATCAGCATGGCCCTGATAGTAGTAACATGATCCTTGGACACCAACACGGCCTCAGGTGGCTGACCAGACCCTGATCATCAACACAACTCTTGGTGGTAATAGGAGCCACAGATATCAATTCAGATCCTGGCTGCTGTAGGGCCACAGACCCAGACATGGCCCTCAGCAGCAGCCCTGGTCTGGACAACACCATGGCACCAAGTGACAGCACATGCCTCTCAGATCAGCATGTCCCTGGTAGCCACATGGCCCTCAGACACCCTTATGGCCACAGGTTGGGGCCCAGACCATCTGTGTGGTCATGATGGACTCTTAACCCTCTGAAACTGTAAGTTCTGTGGAATAATCCTCTTGTACACTGTAAAGATTTGTCACTCAAATTGGTTTAATAAAACACTGATTGGCCAGTAACCAGGCAGGAAGTATAGGTGGGGCAACCAAACTAAGGAAGATGGGAAGGAGAAGGGCAGTCAGGAGTTGCCAACCAGACTCAGAGGGAGTAGGAGATGAACATGCCATGCTAATAAAGGTACTGCCACATGGCAAAGCATAAATAGAATTATGGGTAACTTAAAATGTAAGAGCTGGTTAGCAATAAGCCTGAGCTATTGGCCAAGCATTTATAGTTCATATAAGCCTCTGTGGTAATTTGGGAAGTGGCTGCCAGGTATTTGGGAGTTGCCGGTGGAACAGAAACTTCCGTACACATAAGCCCAAACAAACTCTTTTTTTCATAAGTTGCCTTAGTCATGGTGTTTTATCACAGCAACAGAAAAATAACTAATACATGGACTAATTTCCCTGGTAGAGAAAATTTCAAAACAGCATAACATTGTATCTATGGTGTGGTTGTTATTGATAATGCTTATACAGGTCTACAATGAAAAAGAATAAATGGGTGAAAATGTACAATTTAGAGAAAAAGGAAGCATTGGAAAATTTAATGTTGCAGCCAAAGAATGTGCTAGAAGAGAAGATAAAATCATCAAGGAGATTTACACCATTAAGAGAGGCCTGATATCCACTGTAACAAAGGAAAGGGTGCCCTTAGGGTAAGACCCCACCCTGCTAAGCTTCCAATTTGTGAAAAGAAAAGGCCTATGGAGTTTCTGTTTCTAGAAAGCAACAACAAACAAAAGCTGTTGCTGATGTGATACAGGAGGAGGAGGGTCCATCCTGAGCTGGTACCCAAACTTAGCAATGGTGTCCTCATGATACCAGCTTTCGAGACATATGAGAGGTGCAAGAGTGAATGAGTCATGGATTTATCCTCCTTGGTTTCAGAGAGCTGCTGAAGCCAAGCAGCATGTGGCAAGGGAATCCCTGCCTGAAGACCCTGATAGGTCAAGAGGCTGTGAGATGCCGTCATGTGAAGCTATGAAAGTGAAGCTTGACTTACAGTGGAGACTCCAAGATACTGGAGATGCCAGAGCCATGAGACATCTACCATAACATGGAGAGCTGCATACAGGTAGTGAAACCAGCCCCAAGAGAGAGATGTATATTGCAGGCAGCAAAGCTAGAGGGTCAGAGCCATCTACGACCTTTGAAACTAAAGTCTCAGGCATCAGTCATGAAGCTACAGGCTTTGGTATTGGCCCTGATAGGTTTCAGCCTTGCTTTGGTCCAGTATTTTCTTACTATGTCCCTATTCCTCCCCTTTGGAATGGTAATGTACATTCTATGCCATTATATGTTGGAGTATGTAATTTGCTTTTTGATTTTTACAGAAGGTTACAATTAAGAGATTGTTTTGAGTTTCAGAAAAGACTGAACTTTTTTTTTTTTTTTTGGTTTTTCGAGACAGGGTTTCTCTGTGTAGCTTTGCGCCTTTCCTGGAACTCACTTGGTAGCCCAGGC
Organism: Peromyscus californicus insignis; assembly: GCF_007827085.1. Classification (NCBI taxonomy): domain Eukaryota; kingdom Metazoa; phylum Chordata; class Mammalia; order Rodentia; family Cricetidae; genus Peromyscus; species Peromyscus californicus. The sequence continues at coordinate 51,929,895 of NW_026294447.1, read as the reverse complement.
TGGCCTCGAACTCACAGAGATCCACCTGCCTCTGCCTCCCAAGTGCTGGGATTAAAGGCGTGCGCCACCACCGCCCGGCCAAGACTGAACTTTTAACATGTCTTAAGTCTCAAAAAAGACTTTGGACTTCAACTGTGAAAGACTGTGGGAACTTTTGATGTTATATTAAATGCATTTTGCATGATAATATGGGCATGAGCTTATGAGAGTCAGACATAGTTTGAACGAGAAATGCTTTCCATAGTCTTGGGGATTTGAATACTTGGTTCCAATTTGTGGTGTTGTTGGGGAGGTTTAGGAGGTGTAGCCTTGTTGAAAAAAGTATGTCACTGGAGATAGGGTAGGCTTTGAAAGCTTGAAGACTTACATAATTCCAAGTTCACTCTCTCTGCTTCATGCTTGAAGTTCAAGCTGTGAGCTGTCAGCTTCTGCTCTAACCGCCATATCTGCTGCTTACTGCCATGATTCCTTACCATGACAGACTCTTATTCCTCTGGAACTATAATCAAATAAAACCTTCCTTCTACAAGTTGCCTTGGTCATGCTGTTCTATCCCAATGTCTTAGTTAGGGTTTCCATTGCTGTGGAGAGACACTATGACCACAGCAATTCTTATAAGGAAACAATTAATTGGTGCTGGCTTACAGTTCAGAGGATTAGTCCATTATTGTCATTGTGGAAAGCATGGTGGTGTACAGGCAGACATGGTGCTGGAGAGGTAATTAAGAGTTTCTACATCCAGATGGTCAGGCGGGAGGAAGAGAGTGAGACACTGGGCTAGGGTTGAACATCTGAAACCTCAAAGCCCACCCCTAATGATACACTTCCTCCAACAAAGCCACACCCACTCCAACAAGGCCAGATCCCCTAATAGTGCCACTCCCTATGGGTCTATGGGAGCCATTTTCATTCAAACCACCACACACAGCAATAAAAAAGTAACTAATACAGCTGAGTGAATTCTTAAGTATGAAATGGTTATTCATAAGTTTGCTTTATCTTTAGCCTCAGCACATCATACTAAACTACTTTCAAATGACTCTGCCAGTTTATGCTTCCACCAGTACCTCTTTACATCCTTGGTCATATTAGACATTGCAGCCTTTTTAATCTAAGCTGTTCAGATAATTGTGTAGGAGGTTCTCTTTTAATTTGCAATTTGCCAATTACGAGTAAATTGAGCCTATTTCACATAATTATTTTATACTTAGATACCTTTTCTGCAAAGTTCCTATTCAACTCTTTAACCATCTTAATAAGTTGTCTTTTTTTCCCCTTCCTTATTAATTTGCAGTGGTAGTTTGCGTCATCCAGTTAGAAGGTCTTCGTCAGTTGCAGGTGTTGTACAGGGCTATCCTCAGAGCCAAAGTGCAGCCATCTTCATGAATTCAGCTATGCCCACTTGCAAAAGATCATCACAGCTTGACCTATTGATTGTTGACCTCTTCCCATAAAATGTGGGGAGGACAACATGAAGGACCCTTCACCCAGTGATCCAGCTACTCTCTCCAACCAGCTGTATGCAGTTCTGTCATAATTGCATTTTGACCCAGGCAGGGACCAGAAGTCTAACGGCTGGGAAGGACTAAGGACAGGCCCCATCCGTGCAGTCATAATCCATGTTGGTTACAGACTTTCCAGCATGGCTTCTTAAAGGCTATCTACACTCTTGCTCATAACTCCTGACCCATTGCTCTTTAAGTAAATCTAATGAACTCATTGGTTCTCCAGGGTGAATCTGACCCTGGGAAGAGAGGTAGATGTTAATTTATATCTCCCCCCGGGAAAGAACTTCAGCAACAGCAGTCACTTTGTGGCCTACCTTTGCATTCTCTTAAGTCCATGGCTTGATGAAAAGAAGCCCTTATTGTACTTATTTTTTATTTGTTTGAGACAGTATATGGTGGTTTGAATGAAAATGGTCTTCATAGGCTCATATGTTTGAATGCTTGCTCTGCAGTTGGTAGAACTATTTGGGAAGGATCAGGAGGTGTGGTCTTGTTAGAAGAGGCATGTCACTTGGGATGGGCTTTGAAGATTCAAAAGTCCATGTCATTCCCATTGACCATTTTCTCTCTGTCGTGTGGTTGTTGTCTCAACATGTAAGCTCTCAGCTACTGCTCCAGTACCTGCCTGCTGCCATGCTCTCCACAATGATGGTTGTGGATTCAACTACCCTCTGGAACTGTGAGCAGCGAATGAAATGCTTTCTTTTATAAGTTGCCTTGGTCATGATGCTTTGTTATGGAAGTATAAAAGTAACTAAGACACAGGGTTCCTGTAACTCAGGCTGGCCTCAGACATGCTATGTAACTAAGGGTGACCTTACACTCCTGATCTTCCTGCCTCCACTTCCCAAAGACTGGGATTGCAGAGGTCAGTCAACATTGCCAGGTTCTCTTCTTTTCTTACATGGTATATGACCTTTTTTTTTCACTATGATCAATAAGTGACTTCAAAGAGAAGTGGTTTATTTCAGTTTACAGTTAACAGGTGATACAGTTCATCTGGCAGGGAAGACATGGTGGCTAGGACCAAGAGCAATTCACATATTCAGCATAATCTATATTTAAATTCCAATTACATTCTTCACCGAACTAGAAAAAAAATTCTAAGATTCATATAGAAGCACAAAAGATCTAGGCTAACCAAAGTTAACCTATGTAGAAGGAGCAATGTCAGCAATAACAGTCACTGATCTCAAATCACACTAGACCCACAGAATCAAAAACTGTGTAACACTGGAACCAATGCAAACATGTAGACACATGGAAGAGAATCAAGGGCTGCCTGTGAATAAATCCACACAGTGATAGCTACCAAATTTTCAACAAAAGTGTCAAAAACAATGCACTAGAAAAAGGTGTCATCAAAGAATGGCCCAGGGTAACTTGTATGTGCACATGTGGAAGAATAAAGCCAGCCTTACCTCTCATCTGGTACCAAAATAGATTCAAGACGGATCAAAAGTTTCATGTGAGACCTGGAACTTTAACAATGATAGACAGAAATATGAGCAACACACTTCAACATACAGGCCTTTCTGAAAAGGACTCCAGAAATTCAGGAAATAATCTTCAAAATTCACAAACTGGATTTCACAAAACAAAAATGCTTCTGCATAGCAAAAGAAACAGTCAGCAGAGTGAAGCGGTAGCTAATAGTATAGTAGAAAGTCTTTGCCAACTATACATCTGGCAGGGTACTAACATCTGGAATACATAATGAGCTGCAAAAGTCAGAAGTACAAAGCCAGGTATGCTGGTGCACATCTTTAATCCCAGCTCTTGGGAGGCAGAAGCAGGTGGATCTTGGGGACTTGGACATTAGACTGATTGATCTACATAAGAGAGTTCCAGCCAGTCACAGTGAGACTCTGTCTCAAAAAAAAAAAATACACACACAAAAAAATCATACCATCAATAAATGGGCTAATGAAATAAAGAAACAGTTCACAAAAGAAGAAATAAAGAGATCATCCCTGGATGTATGTACATACAAACAATGTTAAATAGACTCAGTAGGCTCTGTGTGTGTGTGTGTGTGTGTATGTGTACCTACATATTTATACATTTGTAACAATAATAATTATAGAAGAGGTCATGACTGTTGGAGGAGAAAACATGGGAGGAATTGAGGGTGTGGGAGTGAAATAGATGCAGCACTCAAGTATGAAGTTCTCAAAAATACATTAAAGAAGAAATACAAATAGACAATAAATATATTTCAGAAATGTCCAATAAAGGGCCTGGAGAGATGGCTCAGTGGTTAAGAGCATGTACTGCTCTTCTAAAGGACCCAACTTCGATTCTCAGCACCCACATCAGACAGACCACAACCATCTGTAACTCCATTTCCAGGCTATGGAACATCTCTGGCCTTTCAGTCATCTGCACACAGACACACAGACACACAGACACACAGATACATATACCCGCGTGTGTGTGTGTGTGCGCGCACACACACACACACACACACACACACACACGTTCACATAATTTAAAATAATAAAAAATTTTATCTACCAGGCTGGGCTGACTCCCCAGGGGAGACCTTGCCTTGGAGGAGGTGGGAATGGGGGTAGATTGAGGGGGGAGGGCTGTGGGGTGCGGGGAAGGAGGGCGGGGAAATCCGTGGCTATGAAATTAAGTTAATTATAAAACAAAAATATATAAAAAAATTTTAATTAGGAAACAGATTTCCAATATCATGGAAATGCAAATTCAAACTGCTGGCCTCCATCAGAATGGCTATCATCACAAAACTATCATCAACAAATGCTGGCCAGGATTAGGAGAAAGATGGAGCTTTATATTCAGCAGGTAGGACTGTAAACTGGTGCAGACACTGTGGAACTCAGTGGGAAGGTACCAAAGAAAAGTCAATACCAAATTTTTGTTATCCACTCATTCACTTATAGATGTCTAGGACAATTCCATTTCCTAGCTACTGTGAGCAGAACAGTAATGAACATGGACATGCAGGAATCTCTGCCATGGGATATAGAGGTCTTTGGATACATGATCAGGAGTGGTATAGCTGAGTCATATGATCTCAGGATATGAATTAAGGTTATGTAAGAATATAATGAATTTGTGACATGGACATGGGAACATCCGATGTTGATATTTCTCAAGAAGGGAATTTGGAGTACCAACAAATGTGGGAAGAACACAGGAATGCCTGTGGCCTTCCTCAATTTCTAGAAAATAGTTCGGGAAAGTGATTCTCCTGTCTGTGCTTCCAGTGTTTTTTTTCCCCCTGGGGAAAATAACATTGTTGTGCTCTATATAACCTTGACTGTATTAGTCTGAACAAGATCTGTATTAAGACAACAATCAGCATGCTAACATAGGGAAATTCCCATGGCCTCACTCTTAGATGAAGAGCTAAAGCTAATGGCTGCTAAGAGAAGGAGAATCAGTCTCTCTAAGGCCAAGACCCCTGATGGATTGTCCAATCCCAATTGGTCAGCCCTAAAGCACAAGAGCAACACTAGATGGGTTCAGTAAGTTTCCAGGGGAGGGGTCTGCCTGTGTGTATGGGGAGGTCCTACTTTACTTTCTGATGCTATGATAAATACCATGAGCAAAAGCAACTTGGGGAGGAAGGAGTTGATTTGGCTCACAGATGACAGTCCATCATGGAAGGAAGCCAAGGAACTAAAGGATAGACCACGGAGGAACACTACTTACTGGCTTGCAATCCCTGGTTTCTCAGCTAACTTTCTTATCTAACTCAGGCTGACTTGTCTAGGGATGATACTGTCCACAAGAGCCTGGGCCCTCCTACATCAAATAACAGTCTTAAAACTACCTCATAGACATGACCACAAGCAAATCTGAAGGAGTCAATCCCTCACCTAAAGTTCCTTCTTTCCATGTACGACAAGTTGACAACTAAAGCTATGATGTGTGTGCAGCAACAATAATTTTAGACAAAGAGGTCATGAACCTGAAAGGGGACCCAGGAGGAATTGGAGCAGGAAGATAGAAAGGTGGAAATGATGAAAATACAATACTTGTGTGAAATTCTCAAAATATAAAAAATTTGAATAAAGAAACAAATAAAATTTGCTTCTGCAAATTAGAATTTCAAGCAGCCAGTGTTTAATGGCCTTTTCAATGCAAGTTGCATATTAATGTAGTTAGAAATGACAGCAAGGAAAATTGTCAATTTTGTTCAGTTCTGAAATGCACCAAATAAGGTGTATTATGAATGTCTGCAGCATGAAAGATAATGTTTGGACTTTAGGTCCTGAAAACTTTAACATTTATGGCTAACTGCAGGGGGCTCCATGATTTACCAACATCAGAAAAATGTACTAACCTTATTAAAAGTGTACTGTACATATTTAGCAACCCCTGCTTAATTGTAGTAGGGGTTATCTATGACTTGCATAAATGTATTTTCAACCTTCACCAGTTTATAAGTCTATGCATATTTTGTCTGTTTGTGTGAGACAGGCTCTCACTATGTAACCCTGGCTGGCATGGAATTCTCTATGTAGACAAGGCTGACCTCAAACTCAGAGAGATCTACCTGCCTTCCAAGTGCTGAAATTCAAAGTACATGCTACCGCATCTGGCTAAGACTACACATTTTATTTCTTTAGGAACAAACAAAGAAATCTCTCATTAACATTTTTCACTTGAACTAGGTAGAGTTCTACCTGAAGAATTAATAGCATCCCAGATAGCCACATACAGAAACCCAAGTACAAGTGTAGGCTGGAAGCAGTTCTAGATATAAAGGAGGGATTGCTCACAGCACTGGCCATTCATGAATACCCACGCTTCCACTCTACATATGACATGACTCTCCTGCATTCCTTGTCCTGGGCTTCTCTGCTTGCCGGTGTTCTGTTCTCTAACACTGGCTTTTATATGGTCTCTTGTAGCCTCTCCAGCTTGCAGGTTCATTCTGGCTTTTGAATCTTACCACCAACTCTGGTATTTTGTATTATCATGCATCTAAATTCATGTTTCTAAGAAAAAGGAAAACAAACACACATTAACTGTCCTAGTTGACCTTTGGTTGTATTTGACAACTCCGACTCCAATCAACTACATCCAGGTTATACAATGGGTTATAGGGTTTGAAGTACGCCAGTGCACTTTCCCCTATACCCTTGGTTGGGGTAGCTTTCACTACAAGGGACATAGTAATCAGGGCTACTAGACAGGAAGGGGACAAAACAGTCATGTCTTTCCAACGCACCCACACAGGCACATGAATATCATGAATATATCAGCGTCCTCTGAGATGAATAACACTATCAGTGGTCAGCAATTCCCTGGTAGATAGGAACTCTTTACAGGGTAAAACAGCAGATTTCAAGCATGATAATGGAAAATCTCCAAGCTGCTTCTCACTTGTGTTCAAGCACAGGCCTTCCATTGCTATTCATAATAAACCACCACTAGCCTTCCAAGTCGGTGATAAAGATCATGGACTGCTTATAATTAACTGCCAGGGTAAAGGTGAACCAATGGCAAGGGCTTTAAACTGGCCACAGAGCTAAAGGGTAAGTGGGTGGCAGTAAATACAGTTAGGTCTTCTTTTCTGGCCCAAATCTAAAAGGTAAGCTGAAGGCAATAAATGCTGTTCATTATTCTTGCCTGGCTACATAAAAGTCCTGGCAGGAGTGAAGACAGAAGGAGAGACTCTTTTAATCTATTAAAACACCGGACCCCAAAGAAATGGAATTTTCCCAGAAATCTGCTGGGGAAAGAGGAAGGTTGAGACCCCAGTGTCATTCAGAGGAGGAATGTATCTCCTGGGAGTAGATTTCACACAGCTCTCACAAGAATGGGCATTTCCACAACTGGGCCAGGAGGGCTTAGTTGCCCTTTATTTGAATGCAGACTTCATGTCAGTACTTCAAGGATGGATTTGGGGGCCACTGGGTCTCTTTATTTGTTCCTTGCCTCCTCTTGGTGCTCCTTACTAACACTTGCCTCTGCAGTCTGTGCACTCAGGACAGGTGGCTGAGCCTGTTAGGGCTACCAGAGCCAAGGCCTGGACTCTAAAAACTTTGACATCACCACCACAAAACTAAAAGGCAGACTGACAACAACAAATCCAGTTAGCTATTGTTCCTTCCTTCCTTCCTTCCTTCCTTCCTTCCTTAAATGTGTCTGTCCTTAGTTCTGTACCACACAGATCAACTCTTAGCTGTCTACAGTGTTAGGTCATACTATATTAAGGTTAAATATTTCCTTCTCATTGGGTGCACAGGTGTGGAACATTGCTTCTGTGCCCAAGGTTCAGCTCACCTTAGGAGGACAATCTTGTACTCTTCAATAAAAATAGCAAGGAACAAATGCTGTGGGCACCCACCTCTTTATTTCACTGAGTGCCTCCCTTGTCCTCCAAGCTGTATCTTATTGTCCGGACTTTATTAAAATGTACATTTCTCTCTTTGGCCTCTTTCATTCTTTTTTTTTCCAAGAAGCTACTAAGATCTCCAGCTTTCCTGCTCTGTTTGTTCTCGCTCTAATTTCAACAAATTGTCCAGTAGTTCCTTTCTGCATCATTTCTTAAATTCTTTTAACAATGAGATCAAGAATCTACAAAAGGAACTCTCTGACCCTGGTGACAGTAGCTAGGAGATTAGTAGATAGATAGATAGATAGATAGATAGATAGATAGATAGATAGATGACAAACAGGTAGATGATAGGTAGATGTATTATATATATTTATATGTTTATGATATGACTTTTCTGCCTGCCAGTACAACCTCACATTTCCATGCCATTCTTTCTTTTCAGGGCTCTCACCCCAAGGACAGCATCACAAACAAACACATTACGCTAAAAGGAGAAGCAGAATTCTGGCAACTACACCAATTTCATGGCTAGCATATGCGGTAACTTCTAACAAAGCCGTGTCAGCCACTCACTGCATATTGGCGAATTCCAAGAAAAAGTTTCCTAAAGGTTGAAATTGTCAGTTTTCTCTTCCTCGATTGAAAGATTCTTATAATCACCTAGAGATATTGATATCAGCAATTCTCAACAGGAAGTCAATGTAAGTCTCTGAGGAAGTTTGTCTCAACTTTTCCTCAAGGCATGGGACCGCAAAGGGCATGGTGTCTCTGCAGGCAAGTGTTAGTACAGAAGGCCAAGGCACCCGGAGACAAGCTTAGGGCATAAGCATAGCAGTAAGCAGGTGTAGAATCAGCCACAGTCACTAAACATTTTCAGACAAGTGAATTTTTAGTAATTTCCAATGACTTAACAAATGGTAAGTCTGGACACCTAGTTATTATTACAGGTATTTTTCAATTAGTTAAACTGTTTAAAAATTAAAAGGTATTTTATTGTTGGTAACCAGTAACTACATTCCAAGCAGCAGGGACCCTCTTTCTGGTCCCTATATAGTTCCATGTAGTTAGTATTGCTCTGGGCATAGACAAAAATGAATGAATTTGTTCTTGTGGTTTTTCAAGCTGGAGGGTACTCTGGCAGACAATACCTAAGTGACCACCATGCAATAATATACATATTGGGGCAAGAAAAATGGGGTTGTCCTTTTCCCAAACCACCCTGTCTTCCACTAGAGGCTCCAATAGTTCCTGCTATAGGATTCAAGAGTGTCTTAAGATGCGGAGTTGAAAGATTTTGAGTTGTGCTCCCTGGAAATAATTCACCCTTTACATCAAACAATACAGGCAAAAGGTCACTGGCTGAGTGCTCAGCACATCTCACAAAATCACCATGTTGTCTGTTAATTAAGTATAAAAATCAATCAGTTTTTAAACCTTGCTACCCGCATCATGGAGTGGAGCTCAGTGGAGCTCTTCTCATACATGCTACCTGAACCAGGAGTTATTCCTTGTGCAAACAATCCTTTATCTAAAAATATTTTTTAACCATATATGTCTACACAGCATGGGTATGTATGTAGATTTATAAGTTGCAGATATATAGATATATAAACATATAGATATGTAATTTGTAAGAATTGTAAGAATCTTCTTTCTTCCAAACACCAGGTCTATGCTACTCTGGCATGTATTCAAGAGAGATACACATTTTCTTAAGACAAAGAAAAGACAAGGGAAAAAAACTTATACATCAGATACAGCACATTAAATATACATTAAAAAATCTTAAATATACATTAATGAGTTCTTATCTTATCCCAAATCTGTCTACCTCAAAGGCTCTTCTCCTGATACACAGTAAGCTCTCAGGTTATCTACTGTTAGATAATGGTCAATAACTGTTGGAACAAAACTTACTGACTTAAACATTTTTCCCATAGCTCACAATTGTATTGGTCAAGAATTTGGGCAGAACTCACTCAGCTGGATGATTTTCTGCTCAATGTGGCATCTATGGATGTCACCTGATCACTCAGCTAGCAGATGGATGGCCTGGAGGGCCCAAGATGGCATTATTAACATGTCTGGCACCTTGGCATGGAAGATCGGGCACAGTGTGCATATAAATAGTACCCCTAGAATGTCTTCCAGATAGTTGGACTTCTGGGAGTTTCTAGGATAATCAAAAACATAGCAAGCTAAAGCTACCAGTCTCCTAAGGTTGATGCCAAAAAGCCAACAGAGTAACCACTTCTGCCATGTAAACTGATCAGAGTTACATTAGAAAGTCTATGCAGACTCAGGGAGACATAAGTCCACCTCAGTGAGAGAGCTGTCAAAGAATTTGTGTAGATCTGTAATCTGCCACATGAAGTACTGGAAATGCGCTTGTCTGGTAAATAAGAAAAGTAACGAGTTTCTGCCTAGTTTGTGATAGTCAGCCTTGAGAAGAGACAGAGGAGTGACTCTGGAGTAAGTAGAAAGCACCATAAGGAAGATTATGCAGGCCATAGAAATCACGTGCACATTCGAGAGGAGACGGAGACTTCTAAATCAAAGTGAGGAGGGAGAAATAGATTGTTCTGATATAATAATACCCAGCTACACGGATCAACAAAAGATTGAGACTAGTCCAACACTAAATAGAAACTCATTGGACAGACAGTCTTATCAAAGATTATTTTGTTTTATCTTTCTTTTTACATTTGTGTATATGATGCTTCTGCATGTATGCACAGGCACATGTGTATGAGGGCATGTGCTCACCTGTGTAAACATGTATGTGGAGGCCTAAAAGTTGGCATCAGAGGTCTTCCTCAGTCTATTTATTTTGAGGCAGGGTCTCTCACTTGAACCCAGAGCTTGCCAGTTCCAGCTAGTCTAGCTGGCCAGCTTGCCCTGGGAATGCCCCTGTCTTTGTCTCCCAAGTCTTGGAACTACTGGGACTTACCACAACCTGCCTTGCTTTCATGCAGAATTTGGAGTTCCTAATTCTGATCAGCAAGTGTTTTATCCACTGAGCTATCTCTCTAGGCTCTGTTTAGTCTTTTGAGACAGGATCTTGTTATGTTGTCCAGACTAGCCTCAAATTTACAATCCTCATGTGGCTTGGATTACAGATGTGCACCACACCAGGCTCAGAATCCTTCTAAAATTGTGATGGGCTTTGCACAGGTGGTTTTCCCCACAGAGTATTTGTGTTATTTCTTGTCATAAAGTATATGTACAATAGATAACTTCCCTCATTGTCTCCTAGCATTATTATTATTATTAAAATATAGTCAAGTGGTGGTGGTGGATGTCTTTAACCTCAGCACTTAAGAGGCAGAGGCAGGCAGATCTCTGTGAGTTCAAGGTCAACCTGGTCTACAGAGGAAGTTCCAGGACAGCTAGGGCTACACACAGAAACTCTGTCTTGAAAAACATGTGTGACCATGATATTATTTATTTATTTATTTATTTATTTATTTATTTATTTATTTTTAGGGGAGAACTCAAATGCAGTCCCTCACTACCACAAATTATGCAGTCAAGTTTCCAGCATTTGGGGAAATCGCAGGGGTCAGCACATCCAGAGTGCAATAGATAAGCCTTGCCCTGAGAAAACCACCTTCATAATCATGGTATCTCCCCTGCCAGGTAAGTATGTGTGTAATATTCTTATTGGCACAGTGGTTCTGTTTTAATTCTGAAAATCCATACTATTTACCACAAAAGACAACAGAAACAATTTTTTAAGTAATTACCTTTACATTTTATTCCTGAGAATTGATTCAAACTAGATTTGTCTTTGACTCATGAGAGTTTGTCTTAGTCTTCTCTTTCTGTTGGTTGTTGTTTGTTTAAAGGAATGGGGTCTTGCTCAGGCTGGCCTCAAAGGCCTGGGCTCAACAAACTCGTCTCAGCCTCCTAAGTAACTGGAAGCATATGCCACCTTGCCCAGATTATCTCATTTCTTCATTTTGGACCTTAAGTATGCTTTCATTTTGAAAATATTTCCTATATTAACACTAGTAAGTTAAAACACAGATTTTTTTTTCTTGACTTCTAAATGCAAAAGTTGATAAAACGTCTTCAAAGAGAGTGGGGTATGCCAGCTCTCACATTTCAGAAGGAGCACCCACTAAAACGATGAACGAAGAAAGATAACATCAGGATGGAGAACAAATGGAACATCGCACATTGCTGATAGCAAACAAAATGGTACTGCCGTTCTGGGAAAGCATTTGGGAAAGTCCATCTAGGTTAACTCACCAGGGACCTCAAACTCCTGGAGCCAACATCAACAAACCTTTCTGTTAAAGGACAAAATAGGGACTCTGATAGACTTGTGAGTCACACTTAGACGACCTCTCAACTCTGTCATTGCATGAATGACATGTATTTCAATATAATTTTGCTGATGAAAACAGCCTATTTGAGAGAGAGAGAGAGAGAGAGAGAGAGAGAGAGAGAGAGAGAGAGAGAGAGAGATTGAAAAGCCAATTTTGATTCCTGGGCCTGGAGAAAATAAAATGTGTATCTATACAAAAATCTGTACATACATCTTTACAACAGCTTTTCTTTTTGGTTTTTCGAGACAGGGTTTCTCTGTGTAGCTTTGCGCCTTTCCTGGAACTCACTTGGTAGTCCAGGCTGGCCTCGAACTCACAGAGATCCGCCTGGCTTTGCCTCCCGAGTGCTGGGATTAAAGGCGTGCGCCACCACCGCCCGGCTTACAACAGCTTTTTTATCTTAATAGTTTTTTTCACCTGTATCTTGAGTGGGAGGATGCAGGTGCACACATGTACCATATGCATGCGGAAACCTGATAGCAACAACAGGTATATTCCTCATTCATGTTCAGACAGGGTCTCCCACCAGAACTCACAGATACAGCTCAAACTGGTTGACCATCCAGTGGCTGACCATCCATTCCCATGCTCCTTCCAAAAACAGAGATTACCAGCATGAACCACCGTGCCCAGCTTTTACTGTGACTGCCAGGAATCCCATCTCAGATCCCCAGTGAATTCAACCTTCCCACACCTCTTTTGTTTTAGTCAATCTCTGAACAGATTGGGTGACATCCACCCACATTGCTGAGAGTCATCTGTTTTACTTGGTCCACCAATTCAAATGCTGATCATTCCCCAAAATACCCCTAGACGCACCCAGAAATAGCACTAACCAAACATTTGAGCATCCCTTACCCAGTCAAGTTGACATATTTATCTAATCACCAGTCATCTTCACAAAACTTCAGAGTTTTGTGTTTTAGAATTAGATATGTGATATATTTTGAATTAACTCTTGCAGCCCACAATTAGAAGGCACATTGGTAATTAGCTGGGTTTTCTCGGCTAACGACTGAAGGTCCTGGTCAGCTGGTGGAAAATGTGCAAATGCCTTTAGTGAGAGGCTAAAATTACCTTCTTAGCAAGGACTATTTTGGGTGTAGTATAGCCAACAGTCAATCACAGGTAGCAATCTCGCTACGAGTGGTAACTAGTCTAGAGGCTACTTATTCCATTTCCAAATTGTGTCTAGAGCTCCTAAACTGACAAGAATGAACTTAAGTTCCAAAAGGTACACCGAGTCACTTCGGGTACAAGATGTCACTGAGGCAAGAGTCTCATCATGTCCTTGAAGAGTTCTGATCCCTCATCCTTCTCTCCTTGCCCTTCAAGACAACCTGCTTCTCATCAACAACAGTTGACTTTCCAGGGTTTTCCTACCCAAAATCTATGGCAGCCTAAAAAGCCGGGGGTGGGGGGAGGTGTGTGACCCAGCTCAGGAACTTCATGACTATTTCAAAGCCAAGAAAGTAGGTCTATGGAAAGCACTTGATCTGTTCTCTAGAGGACATGATTCTGATGAACATACCCGATCATATCCTGGCTACAAAGAAGTGAGAATAGGCTATCAAGTCCTCTGGGGATTTCTGTTGTAGTTTCTTCTCCAAACCAAATCTAAAGAAGTACACAGAGAACGTGGGCGTTGAAAGGTCTTGGTTTGGGAGCTCAGAGGGAAGAGCACATTGAAAAGGATTGTCCTTTGGGATAACAAACTTAATAAAAATGTATTAATGCCTTGGAAAGACAGAATGGCAGGGTTCATGAGAGCTCAGACCCACAAAACAGAGTATGGGTTCCTCCTTAGAGGTATCAGAAAAAAAGAGGTTCTTTGCCACACGGCTGGTAATTAGTCCATGGTGCTTGCTTGTAGTCAGAGATCTAATTCCTAGGCCATGAGAGAAGGGGAGGAAGGGTTGAGGATGAGGGTCAAAGTCTGGTAGCTTGGGGCCTGTAAATTTCCTTTGGGAAAGTGAAAAATAAGGTGCCTGCCATTCTCCTGGAATCCAGGCACCTGGGGAGTCTGTTAGAGGGTTACAGATTCTTAGACAGGCTCTCTGTAGGGTGTCCATCTGTCCCTGTAGCAGCAATGATCACAGAATCAAATATGAGGGTGGAGGTTGAGAGAGCTGCAGATGGGCATGATCTGAGTAGCATCTGGTCTGGAGTCTGGGTACCTGGGGTGCCTGTTAGAGGATTACAGATTCACAGAAAGGCTCTTGGTAGGGGGGTTGCCATTTCTTTCACAGGAACTGTGAGGATGGATAAAGTAGCTGCTGCAGGTGGTATTAATCTGAGGAGCCCCTACCCCAAAGTCTAATGGGGTGATTGCCTGATGATAGCTGCAGCCATGTCCCAGCCCTATGGTGCCCTTTCTGTCTTCCAGAAATAGTCCATGGTACCAGAGTACATAATAGATTGTCTAGGCAACTTGGTGGCTTTGTCTGCAGTAGGACCCTATGTCTAGAGAGCATCCCATAAACACCAGGGACATGTCACAAAAGCTATCAATCAGCAGCTTTGGGATCTTTTGCCATAGTCTACTTATCAGTTCCCAGGTTTATTTACTTTTTAACTTTTTATTGATTCTTTATGATTTCACATCATGAACCTCAATCCGAGTCATCTCCCTGTCCCTCCATATCTGCCCTCTGTCCTTGCAACCTGCCCCCCAAAAGAAAACAAAAGATAAAAATTAAAATTAAAATATTTTTAAAAATCTCGCTGTGAGCCGGGCGGTGGTGGCGCACGCCTTTAATCCCAGCACTCAGGAGGCAGAGCCAGGCGGATCTCTGTGAGTTCGAGGCCAGCCTGGGCTACCAAGTGAGTCCCAGGAAAGGCGCAAAGCTACACAGAGGAACCCTGTCTCGAAAAACCAAAAAAAAAAAAAAAAAAAAAATCTCGCTGTGAAAGCTGTGGTGTGTCTCGGTGTGTCACACAGTATACACCCTTTTGCCCAAACAGCTTTACTTGCAAATGTTCATTGCAGTGAGTCATTGGTCTGGTTCAAGGCCTCTGGCTTCGGCTACACTATCAATACTGGATGCTCACGGGACTCCTCTTGGATATCCTGTTGCTGCCCTGTGTCATGGAGATCCTGCAGCTTTAGTTCTGCAGGACTGGCCCCTTCACAAGCTCCAGCAGTTGGATGGGGTAGATGTGGGGGTGGGCCAATTCAAAGCTCTGGATCAGGGCCTGGGTGGTAGCTCAGTTGGTCAGCCGGCCCACTCTCCTGCACCCACCAGGGCCACTAGGGCCAATTCTCCTACCTGTTCTCTTGCACTCACACCCACAGGGCGGCTTACTTTGCCTGTTTGGGATGGGTGGCTGAATGTGGTTTGTTAGAGATACTGGGGTACAAGTTCCGCCCCATTTTCTTGATTCCATGTGGAATTTCTATTAGATAATACTGAATTCCTAACTGGGCATGGTAGCACATGCCTATAATCCCAGCACTCAGGAATCTGAGACAAGGATTGCTGGAAGGCCAGACTAGGATACATAGCAAGACCCTGTCTGTAAACAAACAAAACAGGACTAGAGAAATGGCTCAGAGGTTAAGCCAGCTTTCAGTTCTTCCAGGGGACCAAAGTTTAGCTCCCAGTACCCTTATCTAGTGACTCACAACCTCCTGGAATTCCTGCTCCAAGGAATCTAATGCCCTCTTCTTTTTTGTTTTTTTTTTTGTTTTTTTTTTTTGTTTTTTTTTTGTTTGTTTGTTTGTTTGTTTTTCAAGACAGGGTTTCTCTGTGTAGTTTTGGTGCCTGTCCTGGATCTCACACTCTAGACCAGGCTGGCCTCGAACTCACAGAGATCCACCTGGCTCTGCCTCCCAAGTGCTGGGATTAAAGGCGTGCCGCCACCACCCGACTAATGCCCTCTTTTTACATAACTTTTTTTTAAAGATACTGAATTGCTAAATCTGTATCCCATGTGTAGTGGGTAGCCATTCCAGCTTTGATCTGGAAGTTCCAACCCCCATTGAGACTTCGGCAACTGTCACGCCTACAAGGCGGGGCGAAAGGAGGCGCCTGGGAGATCTGGATTGGCGGGCGTGCTCTCTGTTGCGGGACCCTGGACTGGAGAGGTGTACCAAGCAGAGCTCCAGAGAACACCGCTGGACTGCGATACACCTTCCCCAGACCCCGCGACCTACCTATCCCTTAATTTGTAAGTTACACCATTAAATAAATCTCCTTTTAACTACATGGAGTGGCCTTAATAATTTCACCAATACCCATGTGCCTTGTTTTCCTCACCGTTTCTAATTCCTTGATCTTTCCTATGTGTTCTCAAAGAAACTCACCGCTTGTTCTTATAGCTAATTTGCTCTTTGACTGTTGTCATTGTTAGCATTCAGACCCACTTCTTGGAATCCTAGCCAATAAGCAGATAATACCCTGGCCAGCCCAGCATCTTGATGGTATCCTATATTCCCATCCCTTTTAAGAAAGGACTCCTCCCACTTCGTACTCTCTCTTTTCCCCCTCACCAGGAGATAGTACGTACCTCCCCCCTCCAAATTCTGTCTCTGTCTGTCTCCCTCTCTCTCTCTTTCCCTCTATTTTCCTCTCCCCTCTCTTCCTCCCACCAAATAAAACTCCCCACTGAGCACTCACCTGCAGTGGGGCACCTTGGCTCCACCCGCCAAGGCCTGTCTCTCTCTCTCTCTCTCTCTCTCTCTCTCTCTCTCTCTCTCTCTCTCTGTATCACAACAATCAATCACTATGTTACTTAGCTCAAATTCTGAGTTCATCCCATTTTTATTTTTCATTTTCATGTGTATGTACATGTGTGGTATGCATGTATGTGTGCATGTTTTTGTATGTGTGTGAGCACTGCCAGGGATTTGCCATAGGACTGGGATTACAGGTACATGCCACTGCATCCCCCTTTTTGACTCAAGCTAGGATCCTCATGCTTGCAAAGCAAGAGCTTACCCATTGGGCTATAGATCCATTCCCTGAACATTTTTTTCTTTTCATGTCTTCATTGAGTCATTTGTACTTTATTTGAAAGGTCTCTGTTCCAGTCACTTGCCCACTTACTGATTATTCTTTCAGCGATTTTTTTTAGTTATATATATATATATATATATATATATATATATATATATCCCATCAGATACAGTTAGCAAAGACTTTCTTCCATTCTATAGTTCTATAGATTGGTTTTTCACTATGCATAGTTTTAAAATTCAAGACCATTTCTCATTCATGCTAGCATTTATTGAGCTACTGCAGGCCTACCCACAAACTCATTGCCTATGCCTATGCCTAGATCTTGAAGCATTTCTTCGTTTTCTTCTAACAATTCCAAGGTTTTAGGTCTTACATTAAGGTATTTTATTCAATCACTCATCCTCAACAGGTCTTCTATATCCAGGTTGTATTTTTTTACAGAATGAGAGATATGGATCTAGTTTCAGGCCTCTGTGTATAGATAGTTTTTCCAGCACCACATATTAAAGAGGCTCTTTTTATGAATGTTTTTGACATCTTTGTCAAGAATCAGATAACTATGCCTGTGTGGGATTATTTCTAAATATTCTGTACTCTTCCACTGATCCACTTTTGTATCAGTGCCATTCTGTTTTAGTTACTATGACTCTTTATTATAGTTTTAAATCAAGGATTATGATTCTATCAATCTTGTTCTTTTTGCTAGGAAATGCTTTGGATGATCTATGTCTTTGGTGTTTTCATATAAATTTTAAGACTTTTTCCTATTTCTGTCAAGAATGCCACACACCTTTAATCCCAGAGGCAGGCAGATCTCTGTGAGTTCGAAGCCAGCCTAGTCTACAGAGCTAGTTCCAGGACAAAGAAACCCTTTCTCAAAAAGCCTAAAAAAATAAAAACAAAACACCATTTACAATCCTAGATAGCAGTGTTAATGGAATTACAGTAGCAGAAATAAAAACCACAGTTAGAAAATAAATGGGATGTAAGTTGAGAACTTGGTATACTTAAGAAAGCATTGAAGAGTTTTTAAATTTTTCATTGTACCATGACCCAGGTGTGGTGACACATACCTGTGATCCCAGCACATGGAAGGCAGAGGCAGGAGGATCAGGAAAGGGCCCAGGACCAGCCTTGTTCTCAGCAACACAGAACGAACAGGAGATGAGAACTGAAGATAAACATGTTTAAACTGTTTTTAACCAGGAGAAACGACATTAACAATTATTAGAGCTCATTTCATGTCTACAAGAAAGGAGGTAGGACCCACAACACACCAAGGGATCAACCTTAAACCAGGAATTTTGTTCCTGTTGCAAGTGGGGACTTCAGCCTCCAAAATCGTGAACTAAATAAAACTGCTGTGGGACGTCTTTCTGTATGCTGTGAATATATGTGGCTCCCATTAGACAATAAAGCTGTTTTGGCCTATGGCAAGAAAGCTTACAGCCAGGCAGGAAATCCAAGCAGAGATACAGAGAAAAGGGCAGAGTCAAGAGAGATGGCAGCCCGTCTGCTGCATAAGGAGCAACAAGATGCCAGCAGACCGGTAATGCCATGGCCATGTGGCAACATATAGATTTATAGAAATGGGTTCATTTAAGATGAAAGAGATAGCTAGCCAGAAGCTAAAGTCATAGGCCATACAGTTTGTGGTTAATATAAGCCTCTGAGTGATTACTTTATAAAAGGCTTCAGGACTGCAAGTGAGAGAGATTCATCCTGACCACAGGGCTGGGCAGGACTGGAGAAACTTCTGTCTACAAATTCTTTTGAGTTATGCAGCCCCAGGTATTTCACTATAGCAGAAGAAATATAGACTAATAAAACATAAGGTTTTTACACAGATCACTGTGGGGAAAAAAAAATGACAGAAACGCCGGGCGGTGGTGGAGCACACCTTTAATCTCAGAACTCGGGAGGCAGAGCCAGGCGGATCTTCGTGAGTTCGAGGCCAGCCTGGTTTATAGAGCAAGATCCAGGACAGGCACCAAAACTACACAGAGAAATCCTGTCCTGTAAAAAAAAAAAAAAAAAAAAAAAAAAACAGAACTAAATACAAGGAATTTCAAGCCTGGAGGGATTCTAAGTAGGGTATGTGTTTCTAATAACATTAATAGCTTATAAAAAACAAAAACAAAACAAACAAATAAGCAAAGCCACTATAGTGTGGTTCTGTGACTTCACTCTGCAGAACTTATCTCTATCAAAATCAAGGGACTAGCAGACTGATTAGTTTTTGCTTTGTGAAGAACAAAAAAATACAAAGATAAAAAGGCAAAGTAGGGATTAGTGAGATGGCTCAGCAGGTAAGAGAGCTGGCCAAACATGACCTGAGTTCGATCCAGGAAACCCATGGTAGAAGGAGAACAACTCCAAGAAATGTTCCCTGACTTACACATATGCACACACACACACACACACACACACAGTGGGATATGTGCACTCACACATACATCATATACACACAATAATGATAAATTTTAAAAAACAAAAATTCCCCATAAATAGCAAGGAACGAAATTTCTAAATGATGATGTATTGTTTCCAATAAAGCAAAAACTAAAATTCATGGATCTAGGACAATATGTTAATCTATAGTAAAGGAAACAAACTTGCAGAATTAAACAAGTTACCCATTATTCAGTGCTGTTCCGTAGCACTGAAACTTTAAAAATAAACACAACCTTGAAAATAACATTTTATAGCTGAGCACGGTGGTGCACGTCTTTAATCTCAGCACGTTGGAGACAGAGGCAGGAGGATCTCTATGAGTTCTAGGCTAGCCTGGTCTACATAGGTCCAACACAGCCAAGGTTATATAGTGAGATCCTGTCTCAAAAAAAAAACAGTAACAAAGTATTCAAAAGTCCCAAATCCTGGGGAAACAACTCACTCAAACTGCCACAGACCCTGTCTCAGAAAAACAAGACATACAAAATAACATTTTTCCTATATTGAAAATAATTTGGCAAGGCATGATGGGACAGACATACCTGGAATCCCAGCATGCAGGAGTCTAAGAAAAGAGAACTGTTGAGTTCAAGGCCAGTCTAAGCTACATAATGAGAACCTGTGCCCACCCCCTAACAAAGTAAAAGAGCACAATTATAATCCTACTGAAAAGAAATATTTCAATATTTCTCATAAAACATTTACCACAATATACCATATACATTGCTTTTAAAAATATTGTATTCTCCAGGTGGTAATGGTGCATGCCTTTAATCCCAGCACTTGGGAAGCAGAGTCAGGATGGATCTCTGGATTTGAGGCCAGCCTGCTCAACATAGTGAGCTCCAGGACAGCCAGGGCTACATAAAGAAACTGTCTCAAAAACCCTGTTAAGCACACTTACAAATTAAATATATTACACATGACTTCCAAGTCCTTGCCTAAAGCCTGAATTTATAATTCCTAAAATTATTTCCATTTTCCTTCATTGGTAAAGGTTATCAGGGGAAAAAATGTTGGATCAATATAACTGTCACAGATTGCTTTATTTCTAAATGTCGTAAGAGAGGTTTTCCCAAAGCTTATCTTAGTGAATGGGTAAGATTTTAATTAACTCATAATTTGTTTTACCCAACTGTGATGGTTAATTTTCTGTCAACCTGGATAAGCTGTGATACCCAGCTATTCAGCCAAACACTATTCTAGATGTCTGTGTGAGAGCTGGAAGGGATTACTATTTAAATTCACAGACTTTCTGTAAAACACATGTGGCTGGCTTCATCCAGTGATCCAAAGGCTTTTTCAAAAGACTGAGGCTGGGCATGGTGGCACACACCTTTAATCCCAACACTTGAGAGCAGGGGCAGGCGAATCTCTGTGAGTTCCAGAACAGCCTTGTCTCCTTAGTGAGCTTTGGAGCAGCCAGGGCTATAGAGAGAGACACATCCTCAAAAAAAAAAAAGGCTGAGGTGTGGAATGCAGCAAAGTACTTGCTTAGTGCGTACAAGGCCCTGTGTTCACCACAAACAAAAACCTAACAAATAAATGCCCCTAAAGACCTTCAGAGAGAAGTCTTCCTCAAAGAGCAAATTATCTTCAAACTTAACTACAACTTTATACTCTGCCTTCAGCCTGCACTACCCTGCAAATTCTGAATTTACCATAACTACACACAGTAAATCTTCAAACCAGTTCCTATGTACACACAAATAATCACACACATACACACATGTACCTGTGTGAGCACACACACTCTATTGGATGTTCCTCTGGAAAACCCTAACAAAATCACCACACTGTTCTTGCTGCTTTTGGAGACTGAGGAAAGGAGGTCTCACTTTGTAGCCAGGTTGGCTTCAAGTTTATGATCCTCCTGTCTCATCCTCCTTAGTGCTAGAATTACAGCTGTGCACCACCACACCCGGCTCCCAATAAAAATGTTGAAATAGAAATACTAGGGTGACCGAATGCAAATCTTCTAAGGTCTTTAGGGCCACAAAGTGCCTTGACCTATGTGTTGGTCTATTGCTCTAGATAATACCTAGTATGTCACAGGAATACAGTATGCATGAAATGAACATTAGCAAACACATCTAACAAGAACCTGTATTTATTTACTTTCAAGCACTACGCTGAAAACTATTTTTTCCTTGTTCACCAAGTTAATTAATCCCCACAAAATCCCTTCAAAAAAGTAATTCTGAGCCCCTATTACAGAGACAAGGAAATTGAGGCTCAGAGTTGAGGGGTGCACCATAACTACACAGTATACTAAAACTCCCAAGGTGGGTGGGCTGGGGAGAGGCTCGGTGACTAAAGGCGCTTGCTGCCAAGGCTGACAACCTGCGTGCAACTCCCCAGGACCCACGTAGGGCAAGAAAACTGACTCCTGGAAGTTGCCCTCTGAGCTCTGCATTATGGCACATATACATAAATAACTTTTTAAAAAAGATATTGACAGTTTCAATATGAAATGTCCCCCCTCAACAGCCTCATGTTTTAGGGGCTTAGTAGCTAGCTGATGGGGTTTTGTGAAGGGATTGGATATTGAAGGCTCCAATCTAATCAATGGTTGATGGATTCATAGTATTTGGAAATCACTGGCAGAGGGTGGTGGTGGCACACACCTTTAGTCTCAGCACTTGAGAGGCAGAGGCAGGCAGATCTCTGAGTTTGATGCCAACTTGATCTACAGAGCGAGTTCCAGGACAGCCAGGGCTATACAGAGAAAT